>NC_091282.1:299555533-300797319 GCF_032444005.1 Ranitomeya imitator | reverse complement strand
AAGTTTTTCTTTCCTCAAAAATGATGTTTTAGCAAGCAATTTTTTATTTTCATAAGGGTAAAAGGAGAAATTGGACCCCAAAAGTTGTTGCCCAGTTTGTCCCGAGTATGCTGGTACCCCATATGTGGGGGTAAATCAGTTTGGGCGCACGTCGGGGCTTGGAAGGAAGGGAGCACTATTTGACTTTTTAAATACAAGATTGGCTGGAATCAATGGTGGCGCCATGTTGCGTTTGGAGACCCCTGATGTGCTTTACCAGTGGAAACCCCTCAATTCTAACTCCAAAACTAATCCCAACACACCTCTAACCCTAATCCTAACTCTAGCCATAATCCTAATCACAACCCTACCCCCAACACACCCCTAACCACAACCCTAACCCACCCCTAACCCTAATCCCAACCCTAGCCCTAATTCCAACCCTGACCCTAAGGCTATGTGCCCATGTTGCAGATTCGTGTGAGATTTTTCTGCACCATTTTTGAAAATACGCAGGTAAAAGGCACTGCGTTTTACCTGTGGATTTACTGCGGATTTCCAGTGTTTTTTGTGCGGATTTCACCTGCGGATTCCTATTGAGGAACAGGTGTAAAACGCTGCGGAATCCGCACAAAGAATTGACATGCTGCGGAAAATACAACGCAGCGTTTTCACGCGGTATTTTCCGCACCATGGGCACAGCGGATTTGGTGTTCCATAGGTTTACATGGAACTGTAAGCCTGATTGAAAACTGCTACGAATCCGCAGCGAAATCCGCACCGTGTGCACATACCCTTAGAATTCAGCTATGTTCACACGCTGCGGAAAATGCTGCGGGTCCGCAGCAGTTTCCCACGAATTTACAGTTCAATGTAAACCTATGGGAAACAAAAAACGCTGCGCACATGCTGCGGAAAAAACTGCGTGGAAACGCAGCGGTTTACATTCCGCAGCATGTCTCTTTCTGTGGATTCCGCAGCGGTTTTACAACTGCTCCAATAGAAAACCGCAGTTGTAAAACCGCAGTGAAATCCGCAGAAAAACCGCGGTAAAGCCACGATAAATCCGCAGCGGTTTTGCACTGCGAATTTATGAAATCCGCTGCGGAAAAAACAGGATTTTTGGTTGCTTACTGTAAAATCTGTTTCTTGAAGCCTCCATTGGGGGACACAGGAACCATGGGTGTATGCTGCTGCCATTAGGAGGCTGACACTATGCAAATAAAAAAGTTAGCTCCTCCTCTGCAGTGTACACCCCACCGACTGGCATTATACTCTTCAGTTAGTGAGAAAGCAGTAGGAGAAAAGAACAAGGTTGAAAAACCATAACCACAAACTTGAGAACTGTAAACGTGAGAACAGTCATAAAACAGATAACAACAGAAACATTGCTTCAAGAAACAGATTTTACGGTAAGCAACCAAAAATCCTGTTTTCTTTATCGCCTCTCATTGGGGGACACAGGAACCATGGGACGTCCCAAAGCAGTCCCACGGGTGGGAAAGACAGACTTCCATCAGGTCAGAGGACTCACCACTGCCGCCTGCAAGATCCTTCTGCCTTGGCTGGCGTCCGCCGAAGCGTAGGTATGGACCTTGTAAAATTTGGCGAACGTGTGGATGGAAGACCAAGTTGCCGCTTTGCAAAGCTGTAGGGCGGAAGCCCTGTGGTGCACCGCCCAGGAAGCGCCGACTGCCCGGGTAGAGTGAGCCTTAATCCCAGGAGGGGGCACTCTGTTCTTGACCCAGTAAGCCTCCAAAATTGCCAATCTGATCCAGCGAGCAATAGTCGCTTTAGAAGCCGGTTGGCCTCTGCGCGTGCCATCAGGAATGACGAAAAAGGAATCAGTCTTCCGGAAAGTGGACGTTCTGTCCAGATAGATCCTCACTGCCCTGACAAGGTCCAGCTTGTTCAACGATCGCTCCAGAGGATGAGTCGGAGCTGGACAAAAGGAAGGTAGAACGATGTCCTCGTTGAGGTGGAAGGTGGAAACCACCTTAGGAAGAAAAGAAGGTGGGGGCCGGAAGACCACCTTGTCCTGGTGAATGACCAAAAACGGAGGGCGGCAAGACAGGGCCGCCAACTCGGAAACGCGGCGAATAGACGTGATGGCCACAAGAAAGGTCACCTTCCAAGATAGAACTGATAGAGGAATCTCCCTAAGAGGTTCAAAGGGAGAAACCCTCAGAACGTCCAGTACCAGGTTTAAGTCCCATGCCTCCACAGGGGCTCTGTACGGCGGGACAGCATGGGCTACCCCTTGAAAGAAGGTCTTAACCTGTGGCCGAGAGGCCAAGGTCTTCTGAAAGGATGGAAAGCGCAGAGACCTGACCCTTCAGGGAGCTAAGAGCCAGACCCGAATCCAGTCCTGCCTGAAGGAAGGCCAAAAGAGAAGGCAGGGAAAAAACCATAGGCGGAACGCGGTTGGACTCGCACCAACGGAAGTAAGCCTTCCAGGTGCGGTAGTAGATCCTGGAAGACGAAGGCTTCCGAGCCTGAATCATGGTGTGAATCACCCGGTCCGAAAGGCCGGACGCTCTTAAAACCGCGGTCTCAACAGCCACGCCGTTAAACTGAGCGACCGAGAATTCGGGTGGCAGATCGGACCGTGGGACAGCAGATCGGGCCTGTCTGGAAGGCGCCAGGGAGCGTCCGCGAGAAGGTTGACGAGCTCCGCGAACCAAGCTCTCCTGGGCCAATCCGGGGCGATCAGGATGACCTGCACCCCTTCCGCTTTGATCTTCTTCAACAGCTTGGGAAGTAATGGAAGGGGTGGGAACAGGTAGGGCAGCTCGAACTGTGACCAAGGAATGGCCAGAGCATTGACGCCCACTGCGAGAGGATCGCGGGACCTGGAGACGAACTGCGGAACCTTCCTGTTGATTCGAGACGCCGTGAGATCCACATCCGGAGTCCCCCATCGAAGACAAATCTGATGGAAGACCTCCGGATGCAAGGACCATTCCCCTGCCGCGAGACCCTCGCGGCTGAGGAAGTCGGCGGCCCAGTTGTCCACGCCGGGGATATGCACCGCGGATATCACCGGAACCATTGCCTCTGCCCAAAGGAGGATCTTGGATACCTCGGCAAGGGCTAAGGAGCTCCAGGTCCCCCCCTGATGGTTGACATATGCCACAGCCGTGGCGTTGTCCGTCTGGATCCGGACTGGAAGGCCCCAGAGGATCCTTTCCCAGTGGCGGAGGGACAGAAAGATGGCCCGAATCTCGAGGACATTGATTAGCAGAGTTGATTCCTGCGACGACCAACGGCCCTGAACCGTCAGGTGGCGAAAAACCGCACCCCAGCCGATCAGGCTGGCGTCCGTTGTCACCACCTGCCAGTGAACTGGAAGGAAGGACCTGCCCTGGGAGATGAGAGATGACGTCAGCCACCAGTTGAGGGACCGCTTGACCCGAGAAGAGAGTCTGATCGGCCGATCCAGGGAGAAGACAGACCTGTCCCACTGAGACAGAATGGCTTGCTGAAGGGGTCGCGAATGAAATTGGGCGAAGGGAATCGCTTCCAATGTAGCTACCATCCTCCCCAGAACCTTCATGGCCGAACGGAGGGAGGCCGAGGACCCTGGAGCAAGCGTATGTCCCGACAAAGAGTGGATCTCTTGTCTTTGGGAAGGAAGACTCTGGTCTGACGAGTGTCGAAAAGCATGCCCAGAAAGATGGTGCGCAGAGAAGGAATAAGGCAGGACTTCTTCCGGTTGACCAGCCACCCGAAACGGGCTAAGGTGTCAAGAACAATGGACAGGCTTTTGTGGGCTTGAGCAAAGGATGGAGCCTTGATGAGGATGTCGTCGAGGTATGGAAAAAAGGACCAAGCCACTGACTCAAGATGGCCATCAGCGCCGCCATGATCTTCGTGAACACCCTTGGCGCGGTTGCGAGACCGAACGGCAGGGCGACGAACTGAAAATGATCTCGTTGCACTGCGAAGCGCAGGAAACGGTGATGTCCGGGAAATATCGGGACATGTAGGTAGGCGTCCTGGATATCTATAGAGCATAGAAATTCCTGAGCCTCCATGGAAGCAATTACTGAACGAAGGGATTCCATCCTGAAGTGTCTCAGGCGAACTCTCCTGTTCAGCAATTTGAGGTCCAGAATGGGACGAACCTTGCCGTCTTTTTTCAGTACCACAAAGAGGTTCGAGTAGAAACCCGTGTACCGTTCCTTTTCTGGGACGAGAACGATTACCCCGGATTTGAGCAGAGAAGCGATGGCTGCGAAGAAGCCCGGAACAAGAGCGGGATCTCTTGGAGGACGGGATTGGAAGAAACGATCCCGGGGTCTGGAAGCGAACTCTATTTTGTATCCCGAGGATACAACTTCCCTGACCCAAGCGTCCTCTACTGCGGAAACCCAGACGTCCCTGAAAAGGAGAAGACAGCCGCCCAATCCGGGAGTTGGGCTGGAGTCTTGCCAAGAGTCATGCGGAGGTGGATCTTCCAGTCCTGGGCCTGGAGGATCTACCCTGGGAATAGCGAGGACGCCAGGACGGAGTGGGCCTAAAGGACACCGCCTTCTTCTCTTGATGTGCCTGTGGCCTCTGTTGCTGCTGGGAAAAGGAGTTCGACGCAGCGAAGCGACGAAACGGCCGAAAAGGGCGAAACTGCCGTCTAGGAGGAGGGCGACGGGGCTTAGCCTGGGGGAGAAGAGAACTTGTACCCCCGGTGGCGTCCTTAATAATTTGATCCAGCTGGGAACCAAAGAGACGAGAGCCCTGGAAGGGCAGACCGGTGAGGGACTTTTTAGAAGATAAGTCCGCCTGCCAGGCCTTGAGCCAAATGGTGCGGCGGATGGCAACGGCATTGCTGGAGGCCTGAGCTGCACAAGACGCGACATCCAGGGAGGCAGAGACCAGGTATTCACCGGCGTGGGAAATCTGGTTGGCAAGCTCCGCTAGTTGCACGGGGGGCGCCCCGTCCAGGATACCTCGACGGAGCTCTCTGGCCCATTTGGAGATGGATTTAGAAACCCAAGTGGAAGCAAAGGCTGGGCAAATAGCCGCTGCAGCCGCTTCAAAGGCTGACTTCACAAAGGATTCTATAGTTTTATCGTTAGAGTCCTTCAGAGATGCTCCGCCGGACAGAGGAAGCAGCGTGTTGGTGGACAGCCAGGACACAGGTGGATCCACCGAGGGAGAGACCGTCCAATTGGCGGTAAGTTCTGGAGAAAAAGGATATAACACACCCAGGCGTTTTCCCCTCTGAAAACGCCTAGTGGGGTTCTCTCTCTCTCTCTCTCTCTCTGGACATGATTTCCTCGAATTCAGGATGAGGAGCAAAAAACTTGGAAGGTGGTTTGGCCTGTCTAAACGAAACCACCTGATCTGCGGGTTCCGTAGAGGGATCCTTGATGCCACAAGATTGGTTTACTGCCACAATGAGATTCTGGACCATCTCCCTCATGGTGGCGATTTGGTTAGAATCCAGCTCCGAAATATCCTCCGAGGGCACATCAGAGAGTGCCTCGCCTGACTCAGGGGAGGAGGGTCGAGGGGACGCCGACCGCAGGGGAGGGCCGAGTGGCGAGATGGAGAGCGAAGAGGACTCAGACCGACGTTCCTGTCTGGACCTTTTGTGGCTTATCAAGGAGGGCTTGGGCGGCGGTTCCTGCGACCCGCTGGCCACGGCAGGGGTCTGCAGGGGTAACCGATCCAGTGCGGGCACCAGGGTTTGAGACACCCGCGTTAAATCGGCCACCGATTGTGACAGAGGCGGCCCAGCCTGGGATGGGGGGATCACTCTCTGGCGGAACAGCCGGGGGATCCTGGGCGGTGGGAACAATCGGGTTGCTGCAGGACTGACACAGCGGGGAGGACTGACCTGAGGCAAGCTTGCTGTTACAGGACGCACATGCAAAGTAGGTGACTAAGGCAGAAGATGAAGTAGGGGGGCGAGAGCGGCCCCCTTTAGAGTTAGACATTTTGAAGAGGTCCCTGAAGAAAATGCCAGCAGGTTAGGGGACAGTGGGGCAGAGGGGGGGGTGTCAGTCTGCAGTGCAGAGCTACTCACGGCAGACGAAAAACCCGGATACCAGGAGCTGCAGGCCTGGAGGAAGATGCTGTGGATCCCCGGCGCAGATGGAGTGCTGTGTCCCCAGAAAGAGCGCTCTGCGAAGTTCCCCGGCGCAGGTGCGTGGCACGATGGAGAAAACTCGTGCCCTGAGCTTCCAGAAGCGGCGTGGAGGAAGGGGCGGAGCCAGCCGAGATGGCGCCGGTGGGTGGGGAATGCAGGGCAGAGTTTGTCGGGCGGGAGAAAGCCCGCCCGATGATACAGGAAGTGGGCGGAGCGCGTCACCGGAAGTAGGCCCCGGGGAAAGCCGGGGCCTAAATTAGAAGCCGGTGACCGCAGAAAGGTGGATAGTCGGCGGTGCGGCGCAAAAAACAGTGCGGGCGCCGCCCGACTGATAGGCGCGGCAACCGCCGCGGAAAAGAGGGGAGCGCCGGTGCAGGCGCCGGAAGTAGGCCCCGGGAAGAGCCGGGGCCTGTATTAGAAGCCGGCGCCGCTGGAGAGGACCGCGGACGCAAGTCACCTCCCAAGGTACGGCCGCCGGAGAGAACGGCGCGGCTGCCTGTAGGGGCCGCGCTGCATGGAAACAAAGGTACGGCCGCAGACCAGGCAGAGCCGCTGCCTGTGAAGGTGCGGCCGCCGAGCAGGGAGAAGCGGCGCAGCTGCCGCGCAAACAGCCAGGGAAAGTGTAGCCGCAGAACCAGCAGCGCAGCTGCCTATAGGGCCCGCACAGAACAAAAATGTGGCCGCAGTGTGGAAAACTTCCCAATAAAGAGACGCCCCACGATCGCCCCTGTAACAGGGAATCCACAGGGACCCCCCCATGACTGTCTTTGAAAATAGACCTAAGGTTAGGGATCGGTGGGAGGGGAATACTCACCTAAACATCCCACGCCGTCCATTACTAACCTGAAGCCGTAGAAGGTGTTAGACGTCCGTGGAGCTGGACGTCCTCGTCTCCTCCAACCAACAGGCTCTGGTGGGCGAGTGGGTGGGGGACGGAGCCAGGACCGGACTTCTGATCACGCTTGTGTGCTAGGATCTTGGTCCTGGAGAGGGATCTATGAGGATACGGGGTGGCAGTACACGCCGTACTCATAGTCCGCATTGTGGGACTACAGGTGTGACTGTTCACCCTGTATCCCTCCGGGAAAACCTGAAAGAAAACGACGCACATTGAGGTAGATAAGGGTCTAATGAAAGACCCGTGTCCACCTCCTACTGACACTAAGCTAAACTGAAGAGTATAATGCCAGTCGGTGGGGTGTACACTGCAGAGGAGGAGCTAACTTTTTTATTTGCATAGTGTCAGCCTCCTAGTGGCAGCAGCATACACCCATGGTTCCTGTGTCCCCCAATGAGAGGCGATAAAGAAATCCGCAGAGGACCAGAATACGTGTGCACATAGCCTTACCCTAAACCTAACCCTAGTTCTAACCCTAACCCCTAGTGGTAAAATAAAAGTGAATATATTTTCTTTATTTTATTATTGTCTCTACCTATGGGGGTGATAAAGGGGGGGTCATTTACCATTTTTTTTTTTTTTTGATCACTGTGATAAAACCTATCACAGTGATCAAAATGTACATGGAACGAATCTGCCGGTCGGCAGATTCGGCGGGCGCACTGCGCATGCGCCCGCCATTTTGGAAGATGGCGGTGCCCATGGAGAAGACGGACACCGGGAGGCTCGGTAAGTATGGGGGGGGGGGGGGGAGCACGGGGGGTGGATCGGAGCACGGGGGGAGCGGAGAGGAGGATGGGTGGAGCGGACAGGAGGACGGACCACAGAACGGAGGACTGGGGAGGAGATCGGTGGAGGGGGGCAGATCAGGGTTTCCAGCCATGGCCGATGCAGCATCGGCCATTCCTGGATTGTAATATTTCACCACTTTTCATAGGTGAAATATTGCAAATTGCTCTGATTGGCTGTTGAAAGTGCAACAGCCAATCAGAGCGATCATAGCCACGTGGGGTGTAGTTCTGATTAGCTATGTCGCTTTCCCCATGCGAAGGGAATTGCAGTAGCTCACGTATCCATGGTTACAGCCACTCAGTGACAGTTAGCGGTCTTAACCATGGAGACCTAAGCTACTGCAATGCACTGCATGGGGAAAACAACAACGAATCCAGAAAACTATACTACATTTCTTACTGGAGGCATTTGCTAATATTACTACACCTACTACATGTTGGGATAAGATGTTAGATATGGGAATACCCCTTTAAGTTACTGTAGACTTTACAACTCCTTCCTTACATTCTAATATGGTGTTAGCCATGATAAGGTGTTAGATCTTTGCGTTGTGCCATTCCTCCATTATTTCTAACAAAATTCCCCAGAAATTTTATTTCATAGTGAGTTCAAGTACTTACTACAGCTCGCAAGTCAGAAGAACCGGCGGCTCCTATGTAATCCAGAGCCTGTGACATTGTAAGAAGAGTTTCTATATACAGAAATACAGGTCCTAGGATATCAAAACTCACCCAACTTGCATATGAGATGCACAGTTCCATTATTACTGCAATGGGAAGGATCTAAGTTGATCAAAAATTTAGAGTGTAGCTTTGCAACCTCCCCCTGGAGAACATTCGGAATAGTTTGTCTCTCGTCATCTTCATATTTTCTCTTTCGGGGAATGACTGTTTGGGCTCTAAAATGACAACATCCCTCCATCAGACATTTTCTAGAACATATAAACTGGATTAAGTTGCCCTACGATCTTGTGAAGACATCAAGTAATTAATACATATTGTAAAATAATGATTAAATATCAGAAATGTGTAGATTCAATTGCTGCCTACTTAGACATTGCATGTCATTGGTTCAGTAGTGTCAAGTCAGGGGTGCACTAACTTACGTGATGGGCTGCCCATGGATAGCAGTCATTGCTGGTACAAATGTCCGGTACAACGAGTGGTTAAATACAGGTGATCTAATATTTGCCAGGACTGCATCCAATAATGGTTGACACAGATATTGCTGCTTTGTAGAAGGAACAGTCGGAGGAGGTGGCGTTGTCTAGAGGTAAAAGACCAGACTAAATTTCAGTAATTTCAGTGGACCATCATTAAAAATTTAAGGGAACCTGTCAGCAGATTCATGCTGCCCAAACAGGCAGAATGAGTCAGAGCCTGACTACACAATTACAGCCAGGCGTTGAAGAGAAAAGTTATGTTTTTTTTATGGTGAGGACAAAAATCTCTTTTCTCGGTAGTCTTCAATCAAGGATACAGAATTGTGGGACAGTCTGCTGTCACCTTGCACTTATTACATTCTAAATGAAAAATTGGCTCCTACCCAGCAGGTTATACCTCACCTGCTAGTCTCAAGCTCCCTCCGTTTAGTGAGGAAACAGTAAGAGAAACAAAAAAAAAACCAAAATAACAAAACATTAAAGCAATTGGAAAAATAATTAAATTACACCCCAAGAGACGGAAACAAATGCATGCCCAACCGGGCAACTGAGGGTGGGTGCGGTGTCCCCCAAGGAAGACTACTGAAGAAAAACAAACAAAACCAAAACAGATTTTTACAATACCATAAATCTTAGTTTCTCAGCCACTTCATTGGGGTTCACAGAACCATGGGACGTCCGAAAGCTGTCCCTGGGGGTTGGAAAAATAAATATACGGTTACTACCAGATTCTCCACTCTTGCTCAGGCCGAAGCAAGACAGACTGCGGCCTACAAAATCTTCCTGCCAAGACTTAGAGTGTACACACCTTTGCTTCTACGGATGTAAAACTTGGAGAAGGAATGTACCAATGGCTAAGTAGATGCTTTACAGAGCTGAAGGACTGATGCATGGTGGTGAACTGCCCAGGAAGACTCCAGCATCTTGGGATACACCTTATAGTCCTGAATGATGGCCGTTCTAATCCAATGAGCAACAGTAGCCTGAGAGGCGGCAAGGCCCCTGCGAGGGCCGTCTGAGGTGACAAAAAAAGGGTAACAGAACTTCTAAAATGGGGCAGTGGCTGATAAGCAACACCATACCCCCCGACAACACCTAATTTATGCAGAGCCTTCTCAGTCGGATGAGAAGGTGCACGGCAAAACGCCTCGTTGAGGAGAAAAGCTAGAACCACCTTGGAGGAAGGACAGAACAGGTATAAACACCTGATCCTGGTGCAGGGAAAAAAAATAAAAAAATTTTAAAAAAATGAGAAGTTCAACAAGGAAAAGCCGCAAGCTCAGATAGATACTCTCCTAATAGAGGTGATGGCTATTAGGAAAGCTATCTTATAGGATAAAGAGCTGAAATCTCTGAGGCTCTCAAAAAGATTGAGATTGAAGAGCCTCTAAGACTAGGATAAGGTCCCACAGATCAGGAAAAGGGGTTTGAGGGGAGAGGGGCGGGCAGATGGGGTAGCACGAGCTAGACCACCCTCTGAAGAAAGGTCCTGACCTGAGGGACTAGAGGGCACAGCTCTCTAAAATAAAGCCAAGGCCGATACCTGTCACTTGAGAGAACTAGGCACCCAACCTGACTCCAACTGTGACTGCAAGAAGGCGAGCAGTACAGGCAGAGAAAGGGACACTGGAGAAATTCCAAGAGACTGACTTCAGCGAAAGTAGGTTTTCCAAGTGTGGTGATCGATGTGCAGCGAGGAGGAAAACCGCACCCCAATCATT
Source organism: Ranitomeya imitator (assembly GCF_032444005.1). Classification (NCBI taxonomy): domain Eukaryota; kingdom Metazoa; phylum Chordata; class Amphibia; order Anura; family Dendrobatidae; genus Ranitomeya; species Ranitomeya imitator. The sequence continues at coordinate 300,786,676 of NC_091282.1, read as the reverse complement.
GTTTGGATGACAGATTCTGACAAACCGGCTGACCTCAGAATGCTGACTTCAACAGCCCTGGCGTTAAATTGAGCAACTAAATTGTGGTAGAAGAACAGACCCCAAGACAGAAGCTCTGAACGATGAGCAAGAGTTCAAAGAACCGCCGCCAAAAGGTTGATCACATCCGCGTACCAGGCCCTTCGAGGACAGTCTGATGCAATGATAACTGGAATCTCCTCTATCTACCTTGACTACGTTTTCTGCTCAGACTTCTCAAAGGAGGAAATGGGTAAAAAAGGGAGAACTAGGACTTGTTAATGACTCAACTGCGACTGCCTGAGAATCCCGAGATCTTGTGACGAATCTTGGTACCTTGTGGTTTAATCTGGATGCCAACAGATCTACATCTGGTGTGCCCCACCGACGGCAAATTATGTGACCACCTTTGGGTGAAGAGCCCATTCTATGACCTCTATGTGCTGGAGGCTCAAAGTCTGCCGCCCAGTTGTCCACTCTGGGTAGATGAACCGCCAAGATCAGAGGAACATTGTCCTCTTCCCCATTTCAGTATCTCCACATCCCTTGACAGTTATATAGGCCACAGCTGTGGCATTGTATGATTGGATACTAATGGGCAATCCTAGTACCAGGTGTTGCCAATGTAGAAGAGGCAGACGGACGGCTCTGAGCTCCAATACATTGATCAGAAGGAGTCTGACTGTTCCAGGATCCTAGAACTGACAAGGGGTGGAAAATGGCCCTCACCATCTGATAAAAATGGCATTCGTGGTCAGAACCTGCCACTGGATGGGATGGAAGGAGCAATCCTGGATTAATAGGGACTACGTCAACCACAACCTAAGAGTGGCAACAGCAAAGTGGAAGGAGGACTGGACGGTCTAGATTGTTAGCAGACGTCAAAACAGTGTGTTATGTAGGGGCCTTGAATGAAACCTACCACTTACGCCAAGAATCTCATCCCTCAACTGACTGTGATCCTAGTTGACTGCAAAGTGAATAAATCACTGATGAGCCAGAAAGATAGGTACATGAAGATAGGCATCCTGAATGTCTATAGGGGACAGAAACTCTCCGGCCTCCATGGAAGCTGCAACTGACCACAGCGACTCCATCCTGAAGGGACACAGCCGCACCCATTTGTTCAGCAATCTTAGATCCAGAATGAGTCTTACTGAACCATATTTTTGAGGGATGACAAAATAGGTTTGAGTAGAATGCTCATTACTCCTGCTTGAAGCAGGGATGCCATGGCTTGATCGAAACTGACAAACTGGGGAATATATATCTCTCTCTATCTCACGGAAAAGCGGCAAACTATCCTGTAGCCAGAAGAGACGACTTCTGACTCAAATCGCTGACTGACCCACAACCATGCCTCTCTGAAGAAGAGGAGGCAGCCACTCACTCACTCAGGGAAGACTCCTCGAGTGGGAGGGGCCACCCTTCAGATGTCATCTCCTCTACAGCCTCTGTAACCAGAGGGCTTCCCAACCGAAACAGAGGGAATGCCCGGCAGGAGTAGATTTAAAGTATGGTCTCCTTGACCTCTGGGTCTGACCTGATGGCCAAAACCCACTGGAATTGGGAAATGTTGAAAAGGGTGGAATTGCAAAGCCCCCAATCTTTGAAATGGACGGCTTGGCCTGGCGAAGCAGGGTGTCCAATTTAGTACAGAACAGGCACAACCACTGGCAGGGTAAACCTCTAAGATTTCTTCTAGGCCAAATCTCTCCATACTTTGAGCCATAAGACCAGACGAACGGCCACACAATTGCTTCCTGCCTGGGCAGATCATTCAGCCGCATCTAATGATGCCGAACAACTATCTGCCTGCACAATCTGATCTGCAATATCTGCTACTTCCACCTTCTGGTAACCAGCCAGGATACTGCACCACAAATATTTTGCTAAAGCAGTAACTGCCTTGGATAACCAGGTCGCAATGAAAGCAAGGCAAAGCCTGCTCCTTTAAAAAGGTGGTCTTGGAGACCCCACAGACTCAATATGTCTTTCTAAGAGCCACCATTTCAGAAACAGGTAAGGTAGTGCTCCTACATAGGAAAGGTACAGGCTTATCTACCACAGACGCAGTGGACCAGGATGCCACCAACCCCGCTGGAAACTGGTATAACACCTCCATATGACTGCGTTTCTGAAAATGCCTGTCAGGGTGTTCCCATGCCTTCTGTAGGACTTAGCCACACGCCAACCTCTCCTAAAGAAACCCGTTTCAGCGGAGGGCGGGGGAGGAGGTCATCTGACATCACACCTAAACAGCCAACACCAGGCTTTCCACCATCTCCCTTAACGTCCCCATCTGATAAACCTACAGACTCTGAGCTGGAACTAGAGTCAGAGCGTTGGGGAGTGTACTTTTTGAGAGGGTGAGAAAGATCTTGGATGTCTTCTCTGAGAGGGAGACCTGGTAAAGTGAGGCCGCTTGGATCTTGGCTGATGCAGGAGTGTCCGACGCAGCGAGATGGTTGGAGCTCCCAAGGCACCACAGCAACCAATGGCAAACACTCCACAACAGTAACCAGAGTTCTACTGACTGGACTAGATCACAAACTAACAAAGTGATGCCACAGGGATACACTCACCTGTCCTGAAGACCCAAAATCCAATCTTCACCCCGTTCAACACGTGCACCATGTTGGGCAGCACCTAGCTGGCTTATAGACCACTACCCCAGTGCCTGACCACCAACAGTGACAAGGTACTCTGGTCTGGCCATAGACTCTACAATTACAGCTTATACTCTCCATCAGTGCGTGGGTAAAACAGAGTGCACAATTACACCCTGTTACACCGAAGACTAACCATATAAAAAAAAAATAAAAAAAAAAAAGATGTTAACGTCCAACGACCAAGACAGGCCTTGCCTTTAACGGACGCTACACAAAAACACAAAACTGAGGGAGCCTGAGGCTAGCAAGCGAGTTGTCTACTGGGGAGGAGCAAATTTTAATTTAGTATCTAATCATGTCAGTCTCTACGTGGCAGCAGACTATTCCATGGTTCTCTGTGTCCTCCAATGAAGCCGACAAGAAATGTGGTTTGAAGAGTCGGCCAGTGACCATAGCCAGAGACAACATTTCTCTTGTCTCCTTCCTGTACCACTCTTGAAGATTGACAGGGTTCTCATGTATACCTAGGGAGAGACGCATCAATCATCTGTAACAGTTGGGAAAAGTCACGCGTACGTAAAACGACTAGTCTGGTCTCGCTACCTTTGAACGCTGGAGCATTTCAGAGAAAAATATGCCTGGCTGCAATTGTGCCATCATGATCTGATTCATACTGCACATGGCAAGTAATTTGATTATGCATTCAGGTCTTTTTAAAACTCACTTTTCTTTTACGAATTGATCTTTTGGTCACAAGATAACCAATATTACAAGCAGATTTTTAAAATCAAAACGGAATAGTGGGAGACATTGCTTACCACAATCATGTCATTCTTTAGCTTTTCCAGAGCAATTTCACATTTCTGTAAGGTCTGCAAGGGGCACCTTTAATAGGAAAAAATAAATGTAAAATACAGAAAAATGAAGGTCCTGAAAAAGTATTTCTTGGAAGTCCGCATACTCGTACCTCTTTGATGGATCAGTCAGAATATCCAATAGGCTCTTCATTTTACTTAAATCTTTCTTGCGATCTGAAAGTTCACATGGTCAGACTGAATTATATTAAGGAATATTTGAACCATTGAAATGAATGTACCAGGTTCCGTACACATGTACTTATCAAACAGCGCTATTGTAAAGTGTAGGTGCTCACCTTCATTCTTATCAATCTTGTTAATCATACGCCTTAATGGCTCTATATATTTGGAAAGCTGTTTCAGTTTCTCTAGGTACTGCTGTTCATCTGACTGGCTGGTGCTTGCAGGACTCATTACAGAGTTTGGATTGCCTAAATGATCATATAAAAAAAAAGAAAAATTCTATATATGAACATCACCCCATCAAAAAAAATAAAAAAAAGTTATGTTTTAAGAATAAGAAAAACAAAAGCAGTCTATATGGGCAAGTAGGTGATAGAATGTTGAATAGAATGATACCTTGGTATCTGTGATCCAATGTCTTATAACAGAAATCCATGTTTTTCTTACATGTAAATGAGCTGTTCAGGACTATGGGCCAGATGCTGATCTTCATGAGAATCCAGAGCTCACTATAAATGACAGGGGGCATTACCAATGTCATTTGTAACGCCTGCTGACATCTTCAGGTTCCATCTCACATGAACACACAGGATTGCAAAAGAACAATACAGCAGAGCTGTAACAGCTGCAGACGATGTGTTTGTTATGAGACAAAGTTCAGTTCTACTGTTCTGTTTTATTTACATGTCTCACACTGGTAAGGCCTTTTTATAATAAGCCCTCGAGGCAGATCCTCAGGGAGATCCATGTCCAGTATACGGACCTGAAAAATCTCATTAACAAAAAAAAAAAAAGGAAAAAAATGATATGGAATCTTTGGAATAAGACATCAAGGTATCATGTTTTATTCAGCTTCCTATGACCTACATGCCCATATAGACTGCTGAGAAGGGTTGATCCTACTGAAAGATTCCCTTTAAATCATTGTGGAGTTTGTTACATACTGTAATACACAAGAGGCATCTTCCAGCCCCGCCAACCCTTGTCAGCACAAAATGCCTGCTCAAACCAAGCACAGGTATATGGTGCACCCTTGGCGAGGTCAAACAGTTCACCTTCCCACCGATTTGTATTTCCATCCTTCTCCATTTTGACAGCTTTGTCTTATAGAGCCTGAGATTTGCGGAGATAGATGGAAAACATGTAGCTGTCAGGGCCGCACTGACTCATCTTCGCCCTCCTGTAAAACCAAGACTGAGATGATGCATGGTTGGCCATGGCAATAGTGAACAGCGTGTCTGTACAGGTCATTTTGCGCTGGTGAAAGCCATTTAGACATACAGTGCCCTTTTTATCATCCAATCCTGCTTAGATATATCCAAAACACAACAAAGAGCTTAAAGCTGCATCTTCACCATAGGACATATCTACAGGGGTTGCATACAGTCCAGGTAGATACAAATATGTTGCTGTATATGCCGACAGCAAGGGCTGTAGAAATAAACAAAAGAAGAAAAGTTAAGCCAGGTACTGAAACACTTACCTGGAGTATTGAGGGGCCCTGGAGAAGGCACACTGAAATTCTGTGGGGTTCTGGCAGAAGCTGGGCTTTGAGAGGGCTGTGGGGATGGACTGGGCATGAAGCTTGGTGAGGGTGCTGTACCTGAGCTGGAAAACCAAAGCAACAAATATGAGATGATCTCATCACAAGCAAATCCATCGCCAATCCGTTCTGCGGAGTACTGACAGTGCTGCATTAATGTAGGTGTAAACTGCATTTTTCTATCTCAGTGGGTAAGGGGGGAGGGGTGGGGACCTTTGAAAAAGTCAAACTATAGGCAACTTAAAAGAATAAAAATAACTGACTAGGAACTACATGCCCAACTCATTGTATATGCTGGAGTCAGACGCTCCCGATTCATGAAGAGGTATATGACTACATGAGTCGGGAATGGACGAGTGGCATACACCTGTGTGCCCATGCATCGCCACAAATCTTACATCAGCCCCTGCTGAAGATTAGTGGCATAGCGAATGCCGCCACTCAACATACATATAACAAAATGGAGGTGAAAATCAGAGTGATGCATAAATTTAGCGACTTTTCAAAGCTTTTACACCAGAATACTGGACTAAAAGCTTTGATGGATCAGGATCTACTTCTGCAAAGAAATGGGAATAAAGAACAGATGTTGGCTCACTGAATTCTACACATACAGTAAGGGCCGAAAGTGTTATCCTTGAAATAGTTCCAGAAAATTATTGCAATTACATGTTTATTGTGCTCGTGAGCGAGTGCATGTGGTGCTGGGCAAATCTGACAATTTCATGCAACCCCAAAAATGGGCAAAACAAAATTGTTGGCAGCACTGTCAACTTAATATTTGGTTGCACACACTTTGGAAAAAATAAATGCAATCACTTCCTATAACCATGAACAAGCTTCTTACACCTCTCATCTGGAATTTTAGACCAATCTTATGCAAACTGCTGCAGGTCTCATATTTGAAAGGTGTCTTCACCCAACAGCAATTTTAAGATCTCTCCACAGGTGTTAAATTGGATTTAGACCCAGACTCATTGCTAGCCACTGCAGAATTCTCCAGAGGATTGTTTCCATCCATTTCTGGGTGCTTCTTGAAGTAGGTTTGTGGTCATTATCCTGCTTGAATGCCAATGACCTAGGACACAAACCCAGCTTTCTAACACTGGGTAGTATATAGCGACTCAAAATCCTTTGGTAATCTTCAGATTTCATAATGCCTTGCACACAGTCACATCTTTGCACCTCCAACATATTTGACTGTAGATACGGTGGTTTTCTTTGTAGGCCTCATTCAGTTTTTGGTAAACATTAGAATGATAAGCTTTACCAAAAACCTTTATCTAGGTTTCATTCGTTTACAAGACGCTTTCCCTGAAGGATTTTGGCTTACATACATTTTTGGCAAACTGCAGTCTAGCTTTATGTCTGAGACAGCAGTGGGGTCCTCCTGGGTCTCCTACCATACACTATGTTCCAAATTATTATGCCGATGACATTTTTCTCGGATTTTCCTAAAGGGTCGGTGCAAATGTCAGTCAGTCTAATAAAAGTCATCACCCGTTATACATCGAATTTTATTGAAGAAACCTCCCAATGATAACAGTATAATCTCCAAAATGAATAAAAACTCAAAATGCACTGTTCCAAATTATTAGGCACAGTAGAATTTCTAAACACTTGATATGTTTTAAAGAACTGAAAATGCTCATTTGTGGAATTTGCAGCATTAGGAGGTCACATTCACTGAACAAAAAAGCTATTTAACTCCAAAACATCCTAACAAGCCAAGTTACATGTTAAAATAGGAACCCTTCTTTGATATCGCCTTCACAATTCTTGCATTCTTGAGTTTTTGGAGAGTTTCTGCTTGTACGTCTTTGCATGAAGTCAGAATAGCCTCCCAGAGCTGCTGTTTTGATGTGAACTGCCTCCCACCCCCATAGATCTTGTGCTGGATGATACTCCAAAGGTTTTCTGTAGGGTTGAGGTCAGGGGAAGATGGTGGCCACACCATGAGTTTATCTCCTTTTATGCCCATAGCAGCCAATGATTCAGAGGTATTCTTTGCAGCATGAGATGGTGCATTGTCATGCATGAAGATGATTTTGCTCCTGAAGGCACGTTTTGCTTTTAGACCATGGAAGAAAGTTGTCAGTCAGAAACGCTATTTACTTTACAGAGGTCATTTTCATATCTTCAGGAACCTTAAAGGGCCCCGCCAGCTGTTTCCCCATGATTCCGGCCCAGTACATTATTTCTCCACCTCCTTGCTGACGTCGCAGCCTTGTTGCAACATGGTAGCCATCCACCAACCATTCACTACTCCATCCATCTGGACCATCCAGGGTTGCTCGACACTCATCAGTAAACAAGACTGTTTGAAAATTAGTCTTCATGTATGTCTGGGCCCACTACAACCGTTTCTGCTAATGAACACTGTTTAGGGGTGGCCAAATAGTAGGTTTATGCACCACAGCAAGCCTTTGAAGGATCATACACCTTGAGGTTCGAGGGACTCCAGAGGCACCAACAGCTTCAAATAACGGTTTGCTGCTTTGTAATGGTATTTTGGCAGCTGCTCTCTTAATCCAATGAATTTGTCTGGCAGAAACCCTTCCTCATTATGCCTTTATCTGCATGAATTCTGTCTGTGCTCTGTTTCAGTCACAAATCTCTTCACAGTATGCACTATTTAATGCTTTTCAGTAGCAGAAAGATCCTTTTTATTTCTCATATTGCTTGAAACCTTTGGCCTGCTTAATATGTGGAACATCATTTTTAAGTAGTTTTCCTTAAATTAGAATCACCTGGAAAACTAATTATCACATATGTTTAAGATTGATTTCAGTTATATATTGAGCCCTGAGACACAATACCATCCACAAGTTTATTTGAAAAACAAAACAATTAAATCTTTATGACACTTAAATCCAATTTGCATAATAATTTGGAACACAGTGTAGCATTTCATTCCATTGAAATGTCAGAGTTTGCGCTGACACTGATGCACGCCGAGCCTGCAGGACAGCTTGAGGTTTTTGGGTTTTTTTTAACTTTATTTCGGCTGCTTATCTACCATATGGACTACACTGCGTGGCCACATTTTTTTTTCTTTTTAAAAAGATATGAGCAAGTTTGATCGGGTCCCTGCTCATTTGGCAAGCTATAGCGCTTACCGAATAAGCTGCAGAGGAAATCTGGACACCTGGATCGCGTCGGCTGATGAGCTGTTCAGCTCCACAGCTGCAACTTACTCGGTAAGAGCTATAGCGTGCCGAATAAGGAGGGACCCGCTCAAATTCGCTCATCTCCACTTATTTTCTCTGCCATCCAAATCTAGGGAGATTCGCTACAGTGAAATGGGTTGTAAACTTCATTATGATGTCCACGGTGGACAATGGAACAAGAACTCTAGATATGGACTTGTAACCTTGAGATTGTTGAAAAATAAACAATTTAGGCTCCAAAATCCTCAGACATTTCTTTCCTCTTTCTGTTCCCCACGCTTAGTGTGACACACAAAGATTGAGTCAACTTATCCCCTTTTTATCTTGTTTCATCTGTGATTTTCAGATTGCTCATGCCTGTTACTTGCTACATGTGAGTTTTACCGAGCATCACACACTTGAAACAAAGTTGTTCACCCACAATTTTGGAAAGGTGTCAATTTTGTCCAGCTTATTTTTGGGGTTTTGTGTGAAATTATGCCCAATTTGCATTTTTTTCGCAGTTATTTTATGCTGTTCCAATACACACAAAGGAAATAAACATGAACAAGGGAAAAAGGGAATATTCTGCTACTGAGGGCTTCAGCCAGAATTAACTTTTTTTTTTTTTTAATCCTATGCCATGCATGACCAAATTTTAATCTGGATGGAATAAAGATTTAAATTTAACTTTTTGGAGGCAGATCCTAATGCATTTATTACCGGTGGCCAACTGTTACTGGATCCACGCACATCTAATGAGAGCAGCCAAACAACTTATTGCACGGTGAGGCTTTTCCTTTTCTATTTGGAAATAAACATATGTATAACAAAACATGTGTAATTGCAATAGTTTTGTGGGAGACATACTTCAATTTATGGAACAATTTCAAGGGTGCCAACACTTTCGGCGATGACTGCACACCACATTGTCAGAACGCAACCAACAGCTCATGGGAACTGTACAGAAATAAAGGAAACAAAAGCCTGCAATGTTCTCTGCTGCTGAACATTACATCTATACACTAGGTCCTCATTTACTGTGGAATAAGCAGGTCTCGAAAATGGACAGTGTAGCCAGTAATGTTAATTGTTACGGAGGCAATGACCGTGCATAGAAAAGGGGGCCATGTGAAGGAGTTATGGGTATATGCATTGCTGTACGAAAACCATAAAGAGGAGATGCGCACCTGACATTGGAGTTGGGCTGAGACATTGGCTGTGAGGGTTGTGGGGACGGCTGAGGAGGCGGTGGCATGGACTGTGGCGTCTGTACCTGCTGTACAGGCGATGGTGACGACATTAAAGGGATGGTACTTTGATTTACCTGAAATGGAAATTACAATTGCAATTAAAAGGAACACCAGAAAAAAAAGCATCAATGAAAGAAGAGAGTAGTAGCAGCTTGTGTGCGCAACATTAGTTCCTGGACCTGTAGAGATATTTAATCTTGATACGGTCACCTGTTTAAAAGAAAACTGGATGACAAGGGATGGATTTAGCTTCATTTATGGAGTCTGTTGGATGCCAAATACATTTTAGATGTATTTACTAGAAGACGTTCTCTTCAGGCTACCCAACATTAACACTGTTCAGACTAAAAAGCTATCTAGACACTTCTGTGTATTAGAATATGAAGTCCGGATACAACACCACAACTGCGATAACCTATAATATAAGTAAAGCAAGCAGAAGAAAGCAAAAAACACTATTGGGAGGAAAAGTCAGGATCAATCAGCTAAAATAGAGGGAACACTAATGGAAAGGTCTATTGATTTTGATTAGCTATTCTACGGAATGAGGAATTGAAATCTATTTCACAGGCACACGTTACACTAGCACATACACAGAGACCAATATTAGGCACCACAGTCCAAACTACAAACATCAGAGCTACAGAGGAAACTACTCAAAGGCCCACAGAAAAGGGGCAGAAAAAAGTAACCGTCCCCCACAAACAGGATTAAAATCAAGAGGGACTGGACGACTGTCACACCTCTGGCACCCACAAGTCAGCCAATACCTGTGGGATCTGCGATCCTCCCATTGGGGTGGAGCTTGGAGGCGTGTCAGATGAAGTGGTGGGCGGGAACCGCGACCTTACTGCCATCCCACCTCGAGTCATAGCTGCGGTGATCATCTTTGGGAGGACAGAGTGACAACAGACAAAAGTAAAACAAGAAATGCAGTGCAAGCGGTGAGAGGGGGAGGAGTGCATGCAAAAGCCAGAAGTAGGGGGAGCCCAAAAAGCACCCCCAAAAGACTACAGCATCCCAAGCATGGAACACCTGCACTAAAAGCTTACAAACCATAGTGGACTCAGATCAGACCCAGAAATCAATTAAGAAATACTAAAATCATCAAGATTACTTGTATAGCCTTTACCTTGACATTCACCTTTCTATAACATAGTAACTTAATCACTTATACCAGCTACATAAAAGTGCAACCAGACACGATGTAAAGATAACAGCCTGCAAAAGGTTTGTTCAGAAGATTCCATAAATTCCAGTTCTCAAGTCCAATGTCTAAGTTCTGGAGTTACATTGACTTTCATCCTATATTACAGGACCACCAAATCTAGTTAAATCTGCCTTTTCAGTCTGCAGGATTTTCCACCGGTTTCTTCCCTTTAAATTTTCAGTGCTAAACAACTTGAAGTGGCAGAAATTGAATAACGGGGTGTGGCTTAATTGAAACCTGGCAAGGCAGAGGGGGGGCACAGCTTCAGCCAGACACAGGACGGAGAGGAAGAGGATGTTTAAAGATTTTTTCTTTTTTTTTGCATTATTAGACATGACATGAGGAACATAGGATTTTTTTTTTAGGTCTATTGTTTTCGTTGCTGTGATTTCTTGATTTAGTTTTTAAAATGGTACAGATTAGACAGGTAAAACCCTAATCTGAAAGTCTGACAAACATATTGCAAACCCAAAACAACCAGCACAGTTCTCGGCCATTCAGCACAACCACTAGGTAAAGGGAAACTTAAAAACAAGTTCTAATAACCGATTTTTATTTTTTTTTCTATAACTGCAGTCAGTTTTTTTTTTATATGTCGTGACATCACATGAACGCCTTGTCACAGTTTACATTAGTGATTTATGGAATTTTGTATAAATTTGGAAAACCTCTTTATGATGAAGGCTCTACTCAATGCTCCATTCACACTTCAAATCTTTACCGCAGCCTGCGGTACTGTCCGCAAAAATCAGAGAGGCCTCACGAAGACGCTACTTGGGCAGACACTCCGAAAAGGTGAGAGCAAAGCCCAATGTAGCGACCACCTGCTGGTGGTCAAGTACAAGGACAAAAGGGATGTCCTTCTATTGACCACCATACACGGTGATGGCAGCGCCCTTAGCACTGGGGTACAACAAAAACATGGGGGGCGTTTATCTTTCTGATCAATTCCTCCAACCGTACAGTGCTTTGAGAATAGCCAGGGTGTGGTACAAAAAGCTGTCCGTGCACATTGTACAAATGGCAATGCTTAACACTTTCCTGCTGTCATGATGTGCACGCAACACCGATACGTAGTACCTTCATTTTACGTTACCATGTCTGTTTTCTCCGTCCGCCGGAAAAACAATTTGACGGATCAGGTGAAAAATGCATGAAATGTGAGGCCATCTGTCGCTAATACAAGTCTGAGAAAAACGGATCCAGCGGCAACTTTTGCCGGATCCATTTTTTTTTTCTCCCCCCAAAATTCACCAGATTGTGCCTGACGGCAAAAAACTGATGTGTGAAAGCAGCCTAAGGCCACATTCACACATTGCGTCCTGTCCTGCGGGTTCTCCCGCAGCGGATTTGATAAATCTGCAGGGAAAACCCGCTGCGGTTATCCCTGCAGATTTATCGCGGTTTGTCCTGCGGGTTCCGCTGCGGGATTTTACCCCTACTATTGATGCTGCATATGCAGCAATATGGAGCATCAATAGTAATGTTAAAACAAAATAATTATATACTCACCCTCTGACGTCCCGATCTCCTGGGCGCTGCAGGCGGCGGTCCGGTTTTAAAGATGCTGTGCGACCAGGACCTTCGTGACGTCACGGTCATGTGACCGCGACGTCACCGCAGGTCCTGGTCGCATAGCAAACCGGAGACTGGATGGCCGCGTGCAGCGCTGAGACTTCAGAGGAGAGTATATCATGATTTTTTTTATTTTAATTCTTTTTTTTTTTATTCAAATATGGTTCCCGGGGCCTGGAGGAGAGCCTCCTCTCCTCCACCCCGGGTATAACCCGCACATTATCCGCTTACTTCCCGCATGGTGTGCACAGCCCCATGCGGGAAGTAAGCGGATCAATGCATTTCTATGGGTGCAGAATCGCTGCGATTCTGCACAAAGAAGTGACATGGTCCTTTTTTTCCATAGCAATTCAGTGCGGGTTTTTTTTCGGGATTTTCCGCAATGTGGGCACAGCGGTTTTTGTTTTCCATGGGGTAACATTGTACTGTACCCTGCATGGAAAACAGCTGCGGACCCGCAGCGGCAAAATCGCGGCGGTTCCGCAGTAAAAACCTCATAGTGTGAATATACCCTAAGGCTTCATGCAACAACTGCTTAGATGTGCTACACCGCTGCCTGCGGAATTCTTCTGCCCAGACTCACATCTGCTGAAGCCCGAGAGTGAATATTCTACTGCTTTGCGAAGGTATGTAAACTGGACCAAGTTGCAGCTTTACAGACCTGCTCCGCAGTCGCCTGATGCCGAATGGCCTAAGAAGCCCCCACTGCTCGAGTGGAGTGTGCTCTGATCCCCGTTGGGATAGGCTGACTTCTGACTGCATGACTCCTGAATGGTGGAACGAATCCACCTGGCTATCGTGGCCTTAGAATCAGCAAGACCCTTCCTGTAACCTTCTGGGAGAATGAACAGAGCATCTGTTCTTCTGAAGGATGCAGTCCTTGAGACGTACCTACGCAGAGCTCTGACTAGGTCGAGAGTGTGGAGAGCTCTTTCAATTCTGTGAATAGGGACCGGACAAATAGGAAGGAAAAACAAATGTCCTTGTTAAGATGGAAGGATGAAATCACCTTTGGCAAAAAGAATGGCGATGGCCTGAGGACAACCTTTTCCTGATGGAAGTTAAGGAAAGGCGCCCGGCAGGATAAGGCGGCTAACTCCGAAACCCATCTGATCGATGTGATCGCCACAAGAAAGGCAACCTTCCAGGACAGAAAGACCAGCGAAATGTCCTGAAGCGGTTCAAAGGGCGGTCCCTGAAGGGCACTTAGCACCGAGTTGAGGTCCCAATGCTCTAAAGGCATGCGATAGGGAGGAGTGACATCCCCTGAAGGAAAAAAAAAGTCTTAACGCGATGAGTCTCTGAAATAAGACCGATAGAGCGAAGATTTGGCCCTTGAGAGAGCCTAGTGCCAGCCCGGAGTCCAGACCGCCTGTAGGGACTCTAAAGTGGTGGGAACTAAGAAGGCGAGAGAGAGACCACGATGCTTGCACCAAGCAAAAAAATGTCTTCCATGTACAGTGATAGATACGGACCAATGAGGGTTTACGGACACTTACCATGGTGGAAATGACCTGTTGAGAAAACCCTGCCTGGGATAAGACCCAGGATTCAACGGCCACACAGTTAAAACACAGGGCCCCCGAGTCCTGGAGGTAGATTAGCCGAACCGGCAGTCTCCAGGTTATGTTGGCTACGAGGCGTGCCAACTCCGCAAACCACGGGAGCAACCAGAATCACTTAACCAGCGCCGCCAAGGCACTTACCAGAGATGCTGCTGGGTGGCAGGTAAGGCAGCTTGCTGCAGGTCCACCTGTGCAGAGGTAAGGGGCAAAACCCTCAATCCACCATCCTTTTAGAAGGGAGGTGGAGAGGGACAGTCCGCCTTTTTGTACCATCCGCTTTAACAGTGGTGGTGCAGTGGGGGCTGCTCGGACACCACGAGGTGGGCCTCTGTTAATCACCTAGGATAGGACAGGGCAGAATGTCCAGTAATAGGCCTGGCTGCGGAAGAGGATATGTAGAGGTGACACTCCATGTGCTTGTCTGTTGAAGGTGTGGGGAGATCGGTGCCCTTGAAGGGACCTGTCGCCTCTAAGAATCAGTTTAGGCGTGGCATCCCATGGTTGCAGGAGAGGATACGGAGAGGCGACACTCAGTGCTAGCACATATATACGAAAAACGGCTTAGAAAGCCTTAGCCAGCTCACCAACCAGACCAGCAGTAATGGAGCACGAGAGTCCGTCTTGATCCAAACGTCCAGCAGCAGCAAATCCAACAGAAAATAGATACTCCAGCTCCGATAAAAACTTGAAATCTTTAATAATCCAAATGGTTAAAATAGATAATCCTTACATGTGGTGGACCAAACAGGTGTTTGTAATAAATAAGGCTACGCGTTTCGACCTAAATCGGTCTTACTCATGCCTGTGTTACATTGCAAATGAAAGTTACACATAGTGTTCCTAGACAGAAGGTTCCGCCCTCTCCACATCACATGATCTCTAGTGAAAGGTCCTACAAGGTCCTACAAACACATATGTGACATACAATTTAAAACAATAACACTAAACAATTAGCAATAGTAGTATAATAATTTGTTTCTTTTGTTTAACCCTGATGGAAATCGAGTGTTGAGATTAAAAATCCAGAACGCCTCTTGTGAGTAGACGTCAAAAAAGAAAGAAAAAACAAAGGGAGGACCTTCTAGTCCCTTCTAAAATCAAAAAAGGTACTAATGACAATAAAAATAAAAACAGGAAATATGCAAATAATTTACATTTATGTTTACAATTTTCCCCACAGTTTAATTTAATCAGAAATATCATCAATAACAGATTACCTATTCTATATGAAGATGAAGGGCCATCACATTTATTAAAGGATGGTGTAAATATAGTTGCTAGAAGGGCACAAACCATTGGTGATATAATTGCCCCTAATTCACTTCAATCTAAAACTAAATCTAAGTCCACTACTTGGTTAGACTGCAAGGGTTTCTTTAAATGCGGTACCGCAGCGTGCAGCACTTGTATTCATGCGCAGCTGGGAAATAAATTCTGGAACTCTGATAAATCTAAAAGCTATAATATAAATCTACTATATAAAGCTGTGTGTGTGTGTGTGTGTGTGTGTGTGTGTGTGTGTGTGTGTGTGTGTGTGTGTGTGTGTGTGTGTGTGTGTGTGTGTGTGTGTGTCCGGGATTGGCATCTGCACCGTCGCAGCTACAGCCACAAAATTTTGCACAGTCACACGTCTGGACCCTGAGAGCGTCATAGGCTACGTTGTGAGGTGAAATTTTAACCCTGCGCTTTCCAATTCACCAAACTATTTTTCCCCTATCTACATAATGGGGAAAAGTGAAAGGAAAAGTGTTGGAGGCAAATTGACAGCTGCCAGATGTGAACAAGGGGGACTTAAAGAATGAGAGCGATGGCGCAAAAGAGTATATACCGATCAGTTGCTAAGGTGGGGCCCCGACATGGGATACTCACCACACACGGGGATATGAACACACACACAAAATGCGCCACACACTACCACGTGCTTGAACACATAGACCACCCTCAGCACACATTTCACCACACATACACCAACCTCGCCACATAAAAGTCAAAACACAAAAGTCGCCGCTCAAAACTCGCCACGCGCAAAACTCGCCACATGCAAAAACTAGGCTCACGCTAAACTCGCCACAAGTGCAAAACTCACCACACGCAAAACTTGCACACGCGGAAAAATTGCCACATGCACAAAATTTGCAACACATGCAAAAGTTGCCTCACACAAAACTTGCACATACTCAAAAGGCACCAGATATAAAACTCACCACGCGCAAAACTCGCCATGCGCAAAACTTGCTGCACACAACTTGCTACACTAACCTGTCACATGCAACTCGACACACAAAAAGTTGCTACACGCATGTTGCCACACAAAACTCATCTCACAAAAGTCGCTACATGCATGTCGCCACACACAACTTGACAAACGAAACTCGCCCTAAAACACACACAAGTCTGGTATTAGCCTTCAAAAATAAAAATCTGATTAATAAGCAGACAAACTACAAGAGCAACAAATGTACCATATAGGAAATACGGCAGCTGTCAGTCACATGACCTGTCTATTATCTGTATGTGTGAGCTAATATATACTGCCAGGGGGAGGGCTTCCTGTTGGCTGGGGATTTATCAGGCTGCCAATTTATCTTACAAATACTGAGGTAAAAATACTGAGCAAATAACGTGTTAACGAGGTCTAATACAGGAGATCACACAGGTATATACTATATACAGGGGAGATGACACACAGGTATATACTATATACAGGAGCAGATTACCTACAGGTATATACTATATACAGGAGGAGATGACATACAGGTATATGCTATATATATAGAAGATGACATACAGGTATATACTATATACAGGAGGAGATGACACAGATATATACTATATGCAGGGGAGATGACATACAGGTATATACTATATACAGGAGATGACATACAGGTATATACTATATACAGAAGGAGATGACATACAGGTATATACTATATATAGGAGGAGATGACATACAGGTATATACTATATACAGGGGAGATGACACAGCAGGTATATACTATATACAGGGGAGATGACATACAGGTATATACTATATACAGGAGATGACATACAGGTGTATACTATATATAAAGGGAGATGACAAACATGTATATACTGAGGTGAAAATGAGAGGTGTGAGGTGAAAATGAAAAGGTGTGAGTGCAAAATGAGAGGAGTGAGGGAAAATAGTGTAGTGATCGGAAAATGACAGATGTGAGGTCGAAATGACGTGTTAGGGGGGAATGAGAGGAGTGAGGGAGAAAATGAGAGGTGTGAGGGAGAAAATGAGAGATGTGAGGGGGAAAATTAAAGATGTGATTGGGAAAATGAGAGGCGTGATGGGAAAATAAGAGAAGTGACGTGCTATAACTAACCACTGATATTTACTATGCCCAGGCAACGCCGGGCTCTTCAGCTAGTAGCTTTATAAATTGTCATACAAAAAATGTAGTCTATGAAATAGAGTGCACTACATGTCAAAAATCCTATGTGGGCTGCACTTCGCGCAAATTAAAAACTCGCATTACAGAGCACCTGAAAGATGTCAATATGTGTAATATGACTAATAGAAATATATCAATGGCTGCAAAACATTTTCGTACAATGCATAATGGTGATACTTCATCCTTTAAAGTGCATGGCATAGAAAAAAATCTATCCGCCTAATCGAGGAGGAGACATAAAAAGACGTCTACTCACAAGAGAGGTGTTCTGGATTTTTAATCTCAACACTCGATTTCCATCAGGGTTAAACAAAAGAAACAAATTATTATACTACTATTGCTAATTGTTTAGTGTTATTGTTTTAAATTGTATATCACATATGTGTTTGTAGGACCTTGTAGGACCCTTCACTAGAGATCATGTGATGTGGAGAGGGCGGAACCTTCTGTCTAGGAACACTATATGTGTAACTTTCATTTGCAATGTAACACAGGCATGAGTAAGACCGATTTAGGTCGAAACGCGTAGCCTTATTTATTACAAACACCTGTTTGGTCCACCACATGTAAGGATTATCTATTTTAACCATTTGGATTATTAAAGATTTCAAGTTTTTATCGGAGCTGGAGTATCTATTTTCTGTTGGATTTGCTGACACTCAGTGCTCCCTTGTTGATAGTTCGGGGAGATCGGAGCCTTGAAAAGATCCGTCGCCCCTTCGTCCATTGTAAAAAATAAAGTCAAAAATGTAAAAATTGTAAAAATGTAAAAAGAAAATAGAGTTTTTGGTCTAAATAGCAGACCCGTACGTGTCCCTCCTACAGACACTAAGCAAGAATTGGTTAGCTGAGATCCAGCAGGACGGTGTATACTGCAGAGGAGGAGCCAACTTTCTTTGTATCACTAAGGCTACGTTCACATTAGCGTTCCGCTAATGTGCGTCGCTGTTGCGTCGGCGACGCAGCGGCGACGCGCCCCTATGTTTAACATGGGGGACGCGTGCGTTTTTTTTGTTGCGTTTTCCGACACGTGCGTCGTTTTCGACGCTAGCGTCGGACGCAAGAAAATGCAAGTTGCATTTTTTGTGCGTCCGATTTTCGTCAAAAAACGATGCACGCGTCGCAAAACGCAGCGTTTTTGCGTGCGTTTGCGCGCGTTTTTTGGTGCGTCGCGTCGCCGACGCACCGGCGCGCAACGCTAATGTGAACGTAGCCTTAGTGTCAGCCTCCTAGTGGCAAGCAGCATATAACCCATGGTCTGTGTCCCCCAATGAGGCGAAGGAGAAGTGGCTCTTATACACAAACATACTGTATAATATAAAAAAATAAAAAAAAAAATCTTGTGCAAGTCTAGTCAATGATCAAATGTTTGGGTTCAGTCATAGATTTATAAGCATATTTACATATATGTACACAGAATGAGTGGTTCAAAGATTCTTTCTCCCCAAATACATACTGAATAGAGAAAACAAGAAATAAATAAGCAAAATTTCCTAACGCTCAAGTATAAAGCTGGTCAACTCAGCCACAATAAAAGGAGGAAAAATAAATAATCAATCGATCAAGCAGCAGAAAACCAAACAAAGTATTAGGCCGGGGTCACACTTGCAAGTGTAATGTGAGAAACTCGCACGAGTCTCTCGCATCAATACCTGACACTGCCAACGGCACTCTGGACCAGGGCGTTCAGCTGCATAGAAATACATACAGCCGCACACTCTGGTCCAGAGTGCCGGCGGCAGTGCCAGGTGTTGATGCGCGAGTTTCCCGCATTACACTCGTAAGTCTGACCCCAACCCTAAATGACAACTCTTCCAAAATGCTCTGTATGCACCCAGGCTCCGATCACACATTTATCCAATACACAAGACATGGTTGACAAGTACAAGCCATCGCCTATTATTGGATTATCCTGTTGATGTATAATATAGATAGATAATGTTACTACATCTGCAATACATATACTATATTTCACATTTGAGGTGTAACAGAATTTTGTTATGGCAGATCTGTGTTATTGCAGCAATAAACCACCATAACTTTTTTTTTTTTTTTTTTTTTTTTTTTTTTAAAGCCAGCAGGCATTGTTATTGCACCCACCACACAGAAGCCAGGCCTAAAGGAGCAGTGCAAGTTAAAAGTGATCTGAGGCACACAGTGTATGAGGATTTAATAAGATCTACTGGTAAATTGATGCTCATTAAGATGGGAATTAAAGAATTTAAACCTGCAATGCTACTTTAAATGGCTTTGATAGTTAGGAAACCAAACATGCAGATATAACACAGTATACCTGCTGCGGAAACTTACCTGGTTTCCTGCAGCTGCCATGTGAGCCTGAGCTGCTTGCTGCTGAGCTGCCTGCTGTTGCACCTGCTGTTGAGCTGCTTGCTGTACCTGTTGAGTCTGCTGCTGGGCCTGCTGCTGTGCCTGGACATGTGCTCTAATTTGCTAACAAAAAAACAAACTATATTGCAAGCAAACTGCTTATAAAAGTGGAATCCAGAACAGCTTTATGAAGATAAATACCTGGATTATCTTCAGCTGTTGTTGCTGCTGTTGGTGCTGCGGCGTTATTGTTACAGACATAACCTGTGACGGTATTGGTCCTGGCAAAGCCTGACCAGGCTGTATCAGGGACTGGGTCGGGGGCTGAGTGGAAAGAAGTTGCTGCTGACTTTGTGCCACTTGCTGCTGCTGTTGCAACTGAAGTTGCATCACCTGCTGTGGCTGCTGCTGTTGCATTTGCTGTTGCTGTAATGGCTGTTGCATGACCTGCTGCTGCTGCTGTTGTTGCTGCTGCTGCTGTATTCGGTGGATATGCGCTGCCATTTGTTGAGTCATTTGCTGTTGCTGTAACTGCTACAAGGAAAAAATCCGGATTACTTACCGGTAATGCCCTTTTAATGAGCCACGACAGCACCCACTATGAGAGAGGGACCCGCCCATAGGAACAGGAAACCTACAGAGACAAAAAGGGCGGTCCCCCTCTCCTCCTCAGTTGTTTTTCAGAGTACAAGAGGAACCGCCATTGTCCAATTAGCATATACGCTCCCTATTGCATAAATCATTTAATCTATATTCACCCGTGGATATATTCACCCGTGGATAATATATATTATATATATATATATATATATATATATATATATATATATATATATATATATATATATATATATATATATATATATATTATTAGTGGGAGGTGACAGGGTGCTGTCGTGGCTCATTAAAAGGGCATTACCGGTAAGTAATCTGGCTTTTTACCCTTCGCCACGACAGCACCCACTAAGGGATTTTCAGAGAACCTTCACCTGGGTGGGATTACCGTACTAAGGACGGCTCTCCCGAATGCCAAGTCAGATGCAGAAGACAGATCAAGTCTATAATGTCTATAGAAAGTTGAAGGCGACGACCAGGTTGCGGCCTTACATATGAGCTCGATGGAGATGTCTTTATTCTCCGCCCACGAGGATGACACAGCCCGAGCTGAATGTGCTTTCAATCCCTCTGGAGGATCTTTGACTTTTGACGAGTATGCAAGATGGATAGCCTCTCTGATCCAACGGGACAAGGTAGCTTTCGTGACACCGTGGCCTTTTCCGTGACCCTGAAAAGATACAAACAGAGCCCTACTCTGTCTGCAGGACTGGGTTCTCTCTATGTAGCTTAGGACTGCTCTTTTTACGTCCAACATATGCAGCTTCTCTTCCTCTGGATTTAGTGGATCATCATAAAAGGAAGGTAAGAAAATTTCCTGAGATCTATGATATTTTGTCGCTACTTTAGGGAGATATGATGGATCTGGTTTGAGAACCACCCTGTCCTGATATGTCATTAGGAATGGAGGGTCTATGGAGAGGGCTTGGATGTCTCCTACTCATCTGGCCGATGTTAAGGCCATCAATAAAGCTACCTTGTATGTGACATTTTTAGTGGGATGGAATCTAAAGGCTCAAAAGGAGGTCCAGTTAAGGCATCTAGAACTAGATTCAAGTCCCAAGGTGGTAGACGTGGGACATGAACCGGAGTAGATCGTTCACATGCTCTAATAAATCTGGCTATCCATCTATCACCCGCTATGTTAGCACTGTAGAGGGCTCCTAAAGCAGATACCTGAACTCTTAAGGTATTAACTGATAGACCGAGCTCATGTCCCGTTTGTAGGAACTCTAGGATAGCTTTAATAGGAACCTTACTAGAGAAGGGCTTTGTATAGAAGGTAAGGATTTTTTTCCATACTCTGCTATATATTAGGGTTGTAGACCTCTTTCTGCTTAGCAGCAGTGTGTTAATAAGTTCTTGAGAAAATCCCCTTAGTGTTAGTATCTGCCTTTCAAGTTCCACGCCGTCAGGCGAAGATTTTTGACTTGCTGATGATAAAATGGACCCCGAGATAGTAGGTCTGGGGTCATTAGCAGAATCCAGGGATCGCAAACTGACATCGCTCGAAGACATGAGAACCAGGGCCTCTTTGGCCAAAACGGTGCTATCAATATCACCCTTGCTTTCTCTTCCCTTATTTTTTTGATGACCAAAGGAATCAGCATCATTGGAGGGAACGCATAAGCCAGATCGTATTCCCACAAATGTTGGAGTGAGTCTATCATGTCTGGATGGTCTGTTGGATTTAAGGAGGCAAACATCGGTACCTGTCTGTTGTTCCTGGTTGCAAATAAATCTATTTGTGGCAGGCCCCATATGTCCACTATGTTCTTGAATATCCGAGGATTGAGAGTCCACTCTCCTTGACGGAGTGTGTGACGACTTAGGAAGTCGGCTTTTAAATTTTCTACTCCTCTGATGTGGAGAGCTGTTAGTGATAAGAAATTGTTTTCTGCCAAGTTGAAGATGTTTGCCGCTGAACACAGACTTCCTGATCGCGTTCCTCCTTGATGATTTAAATAAGCGACAACCGTCGTGTTGTCCGATAGGACTCTGATATGAGATCCTCGGAGCTGGGGAAGAAACAACTTCAACGCATAATAAACTGCTCTTAATTCTTTCCAATTGGAGAACTGCTGAATTTCATTAGAATTCCAGCGGCCTTGAGCTATATCTTGATTCAGATGAGTCCCCCAACCTTCTGGACCTGCGTCAGTAGTGACTAATTTTGAGTGTTTTATTGACCATGAGACTCCCCTGGACAAATGTGCTCTATCTAACCAAAGGAGAGAACCAAGTACGTCTCCAGACAGGATCATTTTTGTATTTAAACTATCATGGCAATACGACTGAACCTGCAGAATTTGATGTTGTAAGGTTCTAGTATGGTATTGGGCCCATTGAACCACCGGAATACAAGAGGACAGTGAACCCAAGAGAGACAGTGAACCCAAGAGAGACATAGCGTCTCTGAGGGACATCCGAGGGTTAGACCTCGCCATAGTCACCTTTGAAATTATAACTGATTTTTTGTCCTCTGGTAAGAGACATCTTTGACTTACAGAGTACAAGATTAGTCCTAGGAAGGACTGAAGAGTTTCTGGATGTAGTCTGGAATTTTTGAAGTTCACCATCCAACCCAAATCCTGTAATGATGAAATGGCATTAGTCAGACGTTCTTTACATTGTGAAGCTGAGTTACCAATTATCAGGAAGTCATCTAGATAAAGGACAATTAACGTATCTTGATGACGCAGATAAGCCATCACCTCGAGCATAACCTTTGTGAAAACCCGAGGAGCCATGGAGAGGCCGAACGGCATGGCTGTGAACTGGAAGTGACGGATCCGGCCCTGTATCTGTACCGCTACTCTGAGATACTGTTGGTGTTCTGCACAGATGGGAAGATGGTAGTATGCATCTTTGAAATCTAGACCCGCCATAAAGCACCTAGGGAACAAAAGTTTAATAGTTGATCTTATCGATTCCATTTTAAAAGGTGTGATCACGGAGATAGGAGTTTAATCTCTTTAGATTTATTATAGTACGGAAAGTACCATCTGGTTTCTGAATCAGAAACAAAGAAGAATAGAATCCTTTCCTCTCCTGATTTTTTGGTACCTCTATGAGAACATTCTTAGCCAAAAGGCTCAGAATTTCTATTTGAAGCGCTTTACGTTGTTCCGGCGCTTTTAATGATGTAACTACAAAAGTATCTGATGGTAATTTGAAGAACTCTAATTTTAGTCCCCTTTTGATTATGTTAAGGATCCATTGGTTCGAAGATATCTGCTCCCACTGTTAGAAAAATTTTCAGTCTTCCCCCTACTGGGATACTACTGATGGTATCTACCACGTCTAGAGGTCTCGGGGTTACTGAATAAGGCACCTTTCGGTTTTGCTTCCTTCGAATCCCAACGGTCTCTCTGCGGTTCATACGGCCTCCTTCTGTTGAACGGCCGTCTCCTAAACGCTCTCCTATAAGGAGGAAGAAACTGTTTAGGGAATCCCTTCCTTCTTTCTCCTGCTTTATTAAGGAGTTCGTCAAGAACCTTCCCAAACAGGAACTCACCCTGGCATGGGATTGTACATAATCTGGACTTAGATTGTGCATCGCCCTTCCATCCCTTCAGACCTTGCCGCCAATCTTAGGGAATCCGCTGAAGCGTCAGCCAAAAATGCTGCAGCACTTTTAATTAAAGGGACTGCTTGTAAGATTTTGTCCCTTGCGACTTTTCCTTTTATCTGCTGCTCCAGCTGGTCTACCCATACCAGCAATGACCTTGCAGTGCACGTGCTAGATATGGCAGGCTTAAAGGCTCCTGTGTTTGTCTCCCAGGATCCTTTCAGGAGTGCTTCAGTCTTGCGATCCAAAGGATCTAGTAGGATCCCTGCATCCTCCACAGGAAGAGATGATTGTTTCGAGGTGGATGCCACTGCTGCATCTACTTTCGGAACCTTGGACCATACTGCTAGCTCCTCGTCACTGAAGGGGTAACGCCTCTTAGAAGAGGATGGGAGAAACCCTTTTCCTTGTTTGTCCCACTCTTTTTTACAAGGTCTTTGACGGCAGAAACAACTGGAAAAACTCGCCTTTTCTTATGACCCAGACCTGAAAACATGATATCCTGTGCAGATTTTACAGCTCTTGTATCTGGACACCCCATAGTGTTCCTGATGGATCTTACGAGGTTGTCTATACATTCTACAGGAAAACATACTCCACCTTCATCGAGATGATCCTGAAGTATTAGAAGACCGGATGAGGCCCTCTTCAGACTCCGTACTAGAGGCAGGAGAGAGGCGCTTATTTCCACGTTTCTCTAGGGATTTTGATCCGAGAGACTGGATTTCCTGCCTTATTATAGCCCTAATATTTGTGGTTGTAACAGCCTCCTCGTCTTGCAAAGTCTGTTTTATACAGTTCTGACATAACCTCTTTGGGTACGTGTCGGGCAGGGGTTGCAAACATAGGGCACATTGCTTGTGCTTAGTTTTACAGATCTTTTTAGCCTAAGGGGAGAGGCAGAGAAGGAAGGGATCAGCTTATAGGTAGAGGACACTCACCCAGTGAAGCTAACATCATACCGGTCTTGGAGGTGGAGACTGTGTGGGGAATGAGTAGATCTGAATCTCTACTTCTTGTCTTACTCCTGTGAGTATCAGTTCCTGCCATGGAGCGATCACTCTTTTTTGCAGACTTAGTGCTGCTTTTCTCAGCGCTGTCATCCACCGCTAGTGGAAGCTCGTTATGTGCCGGGGACAGCATAGTGAGCGATTAGCTCTGTGTCCCGGCCTGTATTTGAAAAGCGCGGTCATCCTGTCGCGAACCGGAAGTGTACCCAATCACTTCCGGTTCAGTGAATCAGCGCGGACTTACCCGCGCGATGCTGCCGCCGCCGCTCCTAGCGAAACACTCACCCAGCAGCGCCGCTGGAGAGCGGATGATCCTCCACACTTGCCTCCTCCATAGGCCGGACTGTCGCCCGGAACCTGCCGGATGGTGCCCAGACGAGGGGGAGGATGCGTGCAGTGCCTCCCCCGACGCTGCCACTGACACCGCAGCCCCTGCTGTTCCCTCGGATACCAAACAGGCGGGTGCATGGGTCAGGTAACATGGAGGTGCTCCGACCACCTCCCTCCATGTAGGTATTCCAGGCTTTCCGATAGGAACAGGAAACCAACTGAGGAGGAGAGGGGGACCGCCCTTTTTGTCTCTGTAGGTTTCCGGTTCCTATGGGCGGGTCCCTCTCATAGTGGGTGCTGTCGTGGCGAAGGGTAAAATAACCATTAAAGAAAAAAAAAAAAAAAGGTACAATGTCTCTGAAGCATTTTTATGCAATATATAATTTTGAATACACTATTAAGGGTACCTTAGCTGTGGAGGTAGAACAGTTAAAAATTTCTATCCACTTACCAAAAAAAAGCAGACAAAATATGCCACGCCTGGCTTCTCCAGAGTTAGATTGCTTACGAGCATAAAAACATGGGCGTGTGAATAAATCAGACTTTACATGAGCTATTAAACATATCGTAAACCATTTTTTCTGGCTATGTATAGAAGTACACTTTTTTTTTTTTACTTACCTGCTGCTGGTTTTGCTGTATCTGTAGCTTTAACATATGTTGCTGTTGCTGCGCTGCTGCCTGAAGCTGTTGCGCCTGTTGCTGTTGTGCTTGCTGTTGCTGTTGGGCTGCAGCCACAGCCATCTGAAACTGCTGTTGCTGTTGCGGTTGCATGACACTCTGCTGGGCAACTTGAAATTGCTGCTGCTGTTGATGTTGTTGCTGCTGTTGGAGGGCAGCAACTTGCTGCTGCTGAAATTGTTGTTGTTGCTGCTGCGCCATTTGCTGGAGCTGAAGCTGAGCTAGAAGTACAAGAACATGAATAAATAAATTTGCATGTACTGTCTACCATGTACAAGTAAGGGAACGTTCACATACAAAGCAATAGCTACATTTCTGCTGAGGTAGTTTACTACATTAACCACCTGGCACATCAGTTAAGTGGTGGAGACCCACTAATAAGAAAAGTCCAGGATGCTGGCATAGAGTAGGAGTAATGGTGGGTTCTGGCAGGGCTGTGGAGTCGGAGCCCATTTTGGTGGAGTCAGAATAAAATTGACCGACTCCTGAAATATATAATAAATTGGATACCGTAGTTCAATGCAGTTTGTGAGGAATTTTTTATTTTTTTTTCAACAGAATTTGGAAAGTTATGAAATGTCCTATAAATGTCTATCCTATTCCTGATCTAAGGTCTAGACTCTTAGCTGAGAGGAATCTGTGCTGCAGTTTATGTTCATGATAAGTAGTGAAGCTCCTCCTCTACAGATAAGAGGAAAAAATAAACATGTGGAAGGAATGCCTGTATTCATTTCAGAACTTCTGGAGTAAACAGGAAAGCAGGATTAAGGTAAGTACTTCTTAAAGCATATGTAAACTTTCAATAAACTGTGCCTAAATCTATAGTCCAGTATATGTCGTCTCTGTATGCTTGATGTTTTAGTTTCTTTTTACTCTTGGCTCCAGTTTGGGAGAAATTAGCTGCTCTTATGACTTCTATACGCTATAGATAGCATATAAGGGGAAAATAGGGATTTTTGTGTAGCACCGTAAAATCTTTTTCTTCGAGCCACTCATTGGGGGACAGGACCGTGGGTGTATGCTGCTGTCACTAGGAGGCTGACACTAAGTAAATACAAAAAAGGGTTACCTCCTCTGCAGTATACACCGCCCACTGGCTCCGGACAATACCAGTTCGTAGCAAAGCAGTAGGAGATTAACAAAAAAACTCAACCATAGAAACAACATGTCAGAGACTAGAACACTTATTATAGGCAACAAGCCAAACAAGGGTGGGTGTTATGTCCCCCAATGAGTGGCTCGGAGAAAAGGATTTTACGGCGAGTACACAAAAATCCCTATTTCTCCATCGCCACATTGGGGGACACAGGACCGTGGGACGTCCAAAAGCAGTCCCTGGGTGGGGAACAACCACCCAACAGTGTAAGCTTATGGCACCTGCTGACTACAGGTGCGCTATCGCTGCCTGCACAATACGCCTACCCAGGCTTGCATCTGAAGATGCCAGAGTATGGACATTGTAATGCTTTGAAAAGGTGTGCAGGCTAGACAAGGTCGCAGCTTTGCAAACCTGCTCTGCAGACGCTTGATTCCGAATGGCCCAGGAAGCACCCACCGACCGAGTGGAGTGTGCCCTGAGGCCCGCAGGGATAGGCTTGCCTCTGACGTGGTAAGCCTCCTGAATAGTCGACCGAATCCATCTGGAGATTGTCAGCTTAGAGGCGGCCAGTCCCTTCCGGTGTCCCGCCGGGAGCACAAACAGAGCATTCATGTGTCGAAAAGATGCCGTCCTGGACACGTACTTCCTGAGGGCTCTGACAAGATCCAAGGAGTGAAGAGCCTTCTCCACGTGGTGCGTTGGAGCAGGGCAAAGAGACGGAAGTTTGATGTCCTCATTGAGGTGGAAGGAAAACACCACTTCGGGAGGAAAGTAGGGCACGGTCGGAGAACTACCTTGTCCCAGTGGAACGTAAGGAACGGCGTCCTACAGGAAAGAGCTGTCAACTCCGAGACTCGTCTGATCGAGGTAATAGCGACGAGAAAAGCCACTTTCCATGAAAGGAGATCCAGAGAGATGTCCTGCAACGGCTCGAAGGGAGATTCCTGTAGGACACCTAGGACCAGATTAAGGTCCCAAGCCTCTAGTGGCGCTTTGTAGGGAGGCACCACATGATTGACTCCCTGAAAGAACGTTCTGACCTGAGGTTTGGAAGCGATTTTGCATTGAAAAAGGACTGACAAGGCCGAGACATGCCTTTTAAAGGGAACTCGGCGAAAGCCCCAAGTCCAGACCGGATTGGAGGAAATCCAGGATGGTAAGGATGTTGAAGACCATCAGAGGGCGACCTGTGCTTCTGAACCAATCAAAGAAGATCTTCCAGGTCCAATGTTAGATGCGCGATGACACCGGCTTTCGGACACTGATCAAGGTGGAAACTACCTCGCGGGAAAAACCCGCTTGAGTCCGAACCCAGGATTCAACGGCCAAGCTGTCAACAGGGCCCCTGAGTTCTGGTGGTAGATCGGGCCCTGAGAAAGTAGATCTGGGCGATCTGGTAGGCGCCAAGGAAGGTCTGCGATGAGCTGGACCAGCTCTACATACCACGCCCGGCGAGGCCAATCCGGGGCGATGAGAATTACCGGGACACCCTCTGCCCTGATCTTCCTGATGACTCTGGGGAGCAGGGGCAGGGGGGGAAAGAGGTAAGGAAGATGAAACTGACTCCAGGGAAGGACTAGCACGTCTGCTCCGATTGCTCTGGGATCCTGGGACCGGGCCACAAACTGAGGTACCTTGGCGTTGAACCAGGAAGCCATCAGGTCTACGTCCAGAGTACCCCAAGACATTTTTTGGATTACGTCCTGATGGAGAGACCACTCTCTTGAGGAAAGGCCTTGCCGGCTGAGGAAGTCCGCGGCCCAATTTTACACTCCGAGAATATGAACGGCCGATATGACCGAGTGGTTGTGTTCGGCCCAGTGAAGGATGTGCTCTTCCTCGCGCATTGCAGCTCTGCTGCGGGTGCCCCCCTGATTTATATAAGCCACAGCCGTGGCACTGTCCGACTGGATACGGATGGGGCGACCTACAAGGAGATGATGGAACAGCTTTAGGGACAGCCTTATCGCCCGTATCTCCAAGATGTTGATTGGAAGACTAGACTCGTGACGAGTCCAGGTTCCCTGCGCAGTGTGATGGCGAAAAACTGCTTCCCAGCCTAGTAGGCTGGCGTCAGTGGTGACTACCAGCCAATGGACCGGGAGGAAGGACCTCCATTGGAGAAGAGAGGATTGGAGCATCCACCATTGGAGTGTCTGCCTGACCCGAGGGGAGAGGGGACACAGTTGTTCGAGGGAAAACGGACTCCCGTCCAATGCGTCCAGAAGAGCGTGCTGGAGGGGATGGAGGTGTAGTTGCGCAAAAGGAATCGCTTCCATTGCGGCCACCATTTTTCCAAGAATTCTCATGCAGAAACGGATGGAGCAGGGGGACGGACGAAGAAGCTTCCAGACCTTCTATTGAAGAGCCAGGACCTTGTCCCGAGGAAGAAGCACCAACCCTAGGGATGTGTCCAGGGTCATGCCCAGGAAGGAAATCCGTTGAGCTGGAAGAAGGGATGACTTCTTTAAATTGATCAACCAGCCCAGCCGAGAAAGAGTATCCAAGGAAATGCGGACACACTCCTCGCAGGCTCGGAAGGATGGGCCTTTGACCAGTAAGTCGTCTAGATAGGGGAGAACGACTAAGCCCTGAGAATGCAGAATGGCCATGACAGCCGCCATGACCTTTGTGAAAACTCTGGGGGCGGTGGCGAGGCCGAAAGGCAAGGCCGTGAACTGAAAGTGTTCCTCTCTGACGGCGAAGCGGAGAAACCTTTGATGAGGCGGGAAGATTGGGATGTGGACGTATGCATCCCGGATGTCGACGGATGCTAAGAATTCGCCGTGTTCCATCGAGGCATGACGGAACGAGAGAAGGCGTCCTCCAACTTTGCTGGAGTCGTCCGGATGGGATTGCGAGTCATTTGGAAGATGATAGGGGTCTGGATCCCCTGGACCTAGATTGTGTGGAGCGGCCCCTCCAGGAATGGTTGGGCCTGTATGAAGCCTGAGGGCTTTTGTCTCTGGCGGCACGGCGCCCCGAACCAAGGGAACTGGCCGAGGAATGCCATGAGTAGGTTCCACGAAAGGGCCGAAACCGGTCCTGTGGCTGCCGTCAGAACGTTTGTCTGAATCTCTGCTGGGGAAGGGAAGTACTTTTACCTCCCGTAGCGTCAGTAATCAGTTTGTCCAGTTTTTCACCAAAAAGAAGGCCACCGAGATATGGCAGAGACGTGAGCAACTTTTTAGATACGGAGTCCGCTCGCCAGTTCCTTAGGTAGAACGCTCTCCTAATCGCCACAGAATTAGCAGCCGTAAGTGCAGAGCAGTTAGCTGCATCCAGGGAAGCGTTTACTAAGCAATCGCCAGCCAAGGAGATCTGATTTGCAAGCTCCGCTATGTCAGGAGAAAGGTCGCTGTTCTGTAAGGTCTTATGCAGAGAGTCTGCCCAAAAAGCCTCGGCTTTGGCTACCCAGGTAAAAGCAAAGGAGGGGAAGAGTGCCGAGCCTGAAGCCTCAAAGACTGAACGGGCGAGGCTGTCAACCAGGCGGTCCATGGGATCTTTGATAGAAGATCCGTCCGTCACGAAAAGGATAGTTTTAGAGGACAAACGTGAGAGACAGGAGGATCCACAGGAGGGGATTCTGTCCATTGTTTTCGGAGATCAGGAGAAAAGGGATATTTGGACTCAAGAGATCTCTGACCCTGAAAACGTTTGTCTGGACGCTCCCTATGTCCCTGGACTATGGCCTGGAACTCCGGGTGATTGGAAAACACCCTGCGAGTATGTTTAGTCCTTTTGAAGGACACTGAATTATCCGTACTGGAAGTCACCGGTTCCTCGTTGACCTGAAGGGACTGGTTGACAGCCTCAATGAGACTATCTATAGTGCTCTGATAACCTGGCGACTCCAGATCTAGAGGCCCATCGGACTCAGGATCAGAGTCCTGGTCGGAAGAGGTGCCTGGGGAGCGAGAACGGGAAATGGAGCTAACAGACGCCGAGGCACCAGAGGGCCTGGGGGACGAGCTACGGACGCGCTTCCTAGATGGCCGCTTGTGCTTAGAATGAGAGCGGCCCCTGCAGGCTGAAGATTCCGCAGCCGTAGGGGAATCCTCCTGAATAGGCGGATTAGTGGTCCTGCTCCTGGTTGGATCCTGGAGGGACTCAGCCTTAGTCAAAGAAGCCATAGACTGCGAAAGTGACAAAGCCCACTCAGGGGGACTGGTCACTGCGGGCTCGTTTGCGGCAGGGGGCTCCTGAGCGCTTTTAGGGTCACCAGCATTACAGGAGGTGCAAGTAGTAAAGAACAATAAGCGTTTTTGCAGACTTTTTGTGTTTAGGCAGAGACATGTTGGCTGTTAATCTCCGTGCAGGCTGTGCAGCTAGTAAAAGCGGAGCACTGTGCAGCTAGTGAAAACGGAGCACTGTGCAGCTAGTAGAACGGAGCACTGAGTAAAGCAGAGCCTGCAGAAGGATGGGAGCTGTCAGCGCGCAGCGCACGTACCCAGGTCCTGTGTCCAGATGGCGCACCGAGACCGGTGAGAAGTGGCGTTGAGGCCCCCCTGTTGTGGCAAGATGGCCGCCGAGAGCTTGGAGGGCGCTTCTCGCAGTGTGCATGAAGCGCTGAAGCGGTGGGCGGGGCCTCGCATGTGACACGCGCTGTGGGCGGACCGCGGCCTAGCAGAATCTGAAGCCGGGACTAAATTAGCGGTGCTCGGCCGCAAGATGCAGCCTGCGGTGTACTCAGGAGCCCCCCTTACCCCAGAAGACTCACCGCTTGAGATCCTCTTCAGGCGAGGTATGAGGGGCGATGCAGTCCACCTCGATCCAGCGCCCTGTTGATGAGGGGCTGGAGAGGGGACTGGGAAGCTCTTTGCAGCACCGCTATTCTTTTAGTGGTGGAGCAGAGGGAGGGCGGCCGGACAGTACTCTGGGAAGATGGCCTCTGTGTATCCTAAGGGTTCGCTCCCCTAGGATTTCACAGGGCATGTCCACGGCCGAGCAACCCACGTCGCAGGAAAGGGTACGAGGAGTAAACTCACCGTGCTCGCCTGTTGGTGTTTCGGGGGAGATCGGACCCTTTAGAAAGGGTCCGTCGCCTCCTTCATCCTCTTGCGCAAAGTGAGAAAAAATAAAAATAAGAACGTCTGGAAAGAAACAGACGCAGTGTGCCTCCTACGGACACTAAGCAAGAACTGGTATTATCCGGAGCCAGTGGGCGGTGTATACTGCAGAGGAGGAGCTAACCTTTTTTGTATTTACTTAGCGTCAGCCTCCTAGTGACAGCAGCATACACCCACGGTCCTGTGTCCCCCAATGTGGCGATGGAGAAAACCTGTTTTCTAACTTCACAAATTCGGAAATACAGTAACAGGTCCTATTGATTTA
The DNA here is from genome assembly GCF_032444005.1 of Ranitomeya imitator. Taxonomy (NCBI): domain Eukaryota; kingdom Metazoa; phylum Chordata; class Amphibia; order Anura; family Dendrobatidae; genus Ranitomeya; species Ranitomeya imitator. The sequence goes on along the minus strand of NC_091282.1, from coordinate 300,754,321 downwards.
TTTAAGATGGTTTTATTTCTATCCTAAATTATCCAGTGCATGATTACCTATTCTTGCAAGAGATAGATATCTATAATATAACGCTGGGAGTGTCACTCTGTCCGAAGCCTTTATAGACTGCGCAAGCGCCGGCGCAGTCTGGGCCTCACAGAGTGACGCTCCCAGGAGATCGCGGTATGCGTAAACACTGAACGCACACCGCGATCTCCACCGGAGAGTCAGGGACCGCCAGGAGGTTAAGTATTATATTCACCTGTCCCCCGTTCCAGCGCTGCGTGCGGCTCCGTCTCCCGGGTACTCTGTTGTGACGTTCCCAGTTCAGAGGGCGCGATGACGCGCTTAATGTGCGCCGGCGCTGCCCTCTGACTGAACAGTCACAGCCAGAGGAGCCGGAAGATGGCGGCGCGCAGCGCTGGAACGGGACAGACAGGTGAGTATAGCAAGTGCTGGGGGCCTGAGCTAGCGGTGACTCCGGCACCTGACCCCCACAGCGCGCCGGTGTCCCCGCCTGCTCAGGCCCCCAGCACTCGGCGCCCAGCGACGATAGGGGAGTATGGTATTTTTTTCTTTTTTATATATGGCAGCAGCATACGGGGCATATATAATGGAGCATCTTATGGGGGGCATATAATACAATGGTGGCGCAGGATGGGAGCAGCACATGAAAGAACGGGGGCGCAGGATGGGAACAGCACATGACAAAACGGGCGCAGGATGGGAGCAGCACATGTCACAATGGGGGCACAGGATGGAAGCAGCACATGACAGAATGGGGGCGCAAGATGGGTGCAACACATGGCAGGATGGGGGAGCAGAATGGGTGCAGCACATGACAGGATGGGGACGCAGGATGGAGCAGCACATGTCAGAATGGGGGTGCAGGATGGGAGCAGCACATGTTAGGATGGGGACCATATACCAATATAGATGCTAGCCACCCGGGCGTAGAACGGGTTCAATAGCTATATCTATCTATCTATCTATCTATCCATCCATCCATCTATCTATCTATCTATCTATCTATCTATCTATCTATATATATACATATACACACACTAGATGGTGGCCCGATTCTTTTTTTTTTATCAGATAGATTTTTATTATCCGCAAAGAATAAACAATCAGAATAATTCTCATGGCAATGTTTCATTTAACATTTACAGATAACTTTTTCCCCCCGACCCAGAGCCCCCCCACCCCGCCCAACCCCAGAGACCTCAGCCAGAGCCACCCCACTTCCCATCATCATACAAACATTTGAATAAACATCCGTTATATTTCCATTGAATACTAGGTTCCCTATATTCTCATTTATCATCCTAATTCAAGTCCATCCACGGTTGCCACAGCTTGTGGAAGATGTCCAGCTTATTCCTTTTGGTGTAGATACTTTTCTCCAAAGTAAGTATATGCTCCGCTTGCTTAAGAAAGTCTCTTCTTGTTGGAGGTTCCTCTCTAATCCAAAATTTGGCGATCAATTTCCTAGCAATGAATAACAATCGTGCAATAGCGATTTTAAACATTTTGTCCGTAACAATTTCCTCCACATATCCCAATATGCAAGTCAGTGGAACCCTAGGGACAGAACATCCATACACCAGTTCAATACGATTTAAAACAACTATCCAGAAGGAGGACAGTCTAGGGCACTGCCACAACATATGCAATATCCCCGCCTGGGATTGTGAGCACCGAGGGCATTCCGAGTTCTGCCTAAGCCCAGCCTTGAACAACCTGTCAGGGGTTCTATAGGCCCTATGGATTACGAATAACTGTGATAGCCTGCCTGGTTCACGCATTGATATCTTGGGCACATATTCTAGGACCGACTCCCATCTATCATTGTCAATTATTCCCAATTCAGCTTCCCATTTCCCTTTGGCTCGGATGGGATATTTTTCCAGGAAAGAAAAAAGTAGAAACCCATATATTTCTGAAATCGCCCCCTTCGTGCAGCTATTCTTAAGGATATAGTCGAGCATGAGATCAATCTGTACCACTATGGCTCCCCTTTTATTCTGTGCCTGATAAGCATGAGATACACGATTATACTGGAACAATTCAGATCGTGGCAACTGAAATTCTTCCTGCAACTCCTCAAATGTTTTAAGTCTGCCCTGACTTATCAGCTGCCCCAGCCGTTTAATACCTGCTGCAGACCAAAAGTGAAAACCCTCCCTCTGCCTAAATTCCGGTAGATAAATGTTGTCCCAAATAGGCGAGAATCTGGTGAACCCACTTACTTCCCTAATGAGTTTGACTTTTTCCCATACTCTGTGAATTAATTTGATAGTGCACCCCTGTGAACCCATTTGTTTGAATTGTCCTCCCTCCAAACTGTCACTCAAAACGTCTGCCTGTAGTAAGAACCTCAAGCTATTAGGTATTTGCACACTCCCTGCCTCCTCCCCCCATCCTCTGAGATGTTGACACTGTGCTGCTAAGAAGTATAGCCATGGATTAGGAAGTGCAAGACCTCCCTCTGTTTTGGCCCTCTGAAGCATCTCCTGTTTAAACCTAGGACTCTTTCCTCCCCATATTAATTCCCCAAACAAAGACCTAATCTTACGGAATCTGCATTGTGTAATCCAAATGGGAGAGTTATGTAGCACGTACAACAACTGTGGCATTACAATCATCTTTTAAGGCAGGGGTCCCCAAATCCAGTCATCAAGGCCCACCAACATGTCATGTTTTCAGGATTTCCTTAGTCTTGCCCAGGTAATAATTGCATCACCTGTGCAATGCAAAGGAAATCCTGAAAACATGACCTGTTGGTGGGCCTTGAGGACTGGAGTTGGGGACCTCTGTTTTAAGGTACCTTCACACTAAACGATATCGCTAGCAATCCGTGACGTTGCAGCGTCCTCGCTAGCGATATCGTTTAGTTTGACACAGCAGCGATCAGAATCCTGCTGTGATGTCGTTGGTCGGGGCTAGAGGGCCAGACCTTTCTTTGGTCGCTGGCTCTCCCGCTGACATCGCTGGATCGGCGTGTGTGACACAGATTCAGCGATGTCTTCACTGGTAACCAGGGTAAACATCGGGTAACTAAGCGCAGGGCCGCGCTTAGTAACCCGATGTTTACCCTGGTTACCATCCTAAAAGTAAAAAAAACAAACAGTACATACTTACCTAACGCTGTCTGTCCTCCAGCGCTGTGCTCTGCACTCCTCCTGCACTGGCTGTGAGCGTCGGTCATCCGGAAAGCAGAGCGGTGACGTCACCGCTCTGCTTTCCGGCCGCTGTGCTCACACAGACAGTACAGGAGGAGTGCAGAGCACAGCGCTGGAGGACAGACAGCGTTAGGTAAGTATGTACTGTTTGTTTTTTTTACTTTTAGGATGGTAACCAGGGTAAACATCGGGTTACTAAGCGCGGCCCTGCGCTTAGTTACCCGATGTTTACCCTGGTTACCTGCATCGTTGGTCGCTGGAGAGCGGTCTGTGTGACAGCTCTCCAGCGACCAAACAGCGACGCTGCAGCGATCCGGATCGTTGTCGGTATCGCTGCAGCGTCGCTTAATGTGAAGGGGCCTTAAGAGGTTCACCCTACCAACCACCGATAAATGTAATTTGTTCCATGCCGCAATCTTGGTACGAATTTTCTGCATTAATGGACTTAAATTCAGTTCCTCAAAGGTAGTTAGAGGAAGAGCAATCTGAATACCCAAATATTTGAATTTTTGAACAATCTTTAATTTTGTGGTTATCGCCCTCTCTCCACTGCCAATACTGTCCCCCTCAATCAACAACATACAAGACTTATCCCAGTTTATTGTGAGACCCGAAAACCGACCAAACTCCTCAATCAAAGCAACCGCATTGCACAGGGACCTTTCAGAATCCTCCAGGAACAACAAAATATCGTCAGCATATAATGCAATTTTGTCTTCCCTCCTACCATAGATGAAACCTCTAACCTCCTGAGCACCTCTTATTTTAGCCGCTAACGGCTCCACGGCCAGAGCGAAGAGCAACGGGGACAGCGGACACCCCTGTCTGGTACCCCTAAACAGCGGGAAACTCTCTGACAAATTATTATTAACTCTAATTTTTGCCGTTGGGAACGAGTACAGCAACTTAACCCAGGAGATGAATTTTGGACCAAACCCCAGGCGATCCAGTACCGACCACAAGTAACTCCACTCCACACAATCAAAGGCCTTGTGGGCATCTAAAGACACCACAACTCTTTTTCCGGCATTGTCTGCAGGAATTTGCATATTTAAAAATAGCCTTCTCAAGTTAATTGCCGTGGATTTATTGGGCATAAAGCCAGACTGGTCTGTGTGAATCAATTTATCGATCACTTGGGCAGCCTGTTCGCCAGGGCCTTCGCCAAAATCTTTATGTCAGCCGTTAGAAGTGAAATTGGTCTATACGACTCCGGCTGTTGAGGATCTTTATCAGCTTTAGGAATAACCACCACAATGGCCTCTCTCATTGATGGAGGCAGCACTCCCCTCTCCAACGACTCAGAGAACACTCGCTCCAATTTGGACATTAACTCTGCATACTGGGATACCGTCCGTCCCCGGAGCCTTGCCCCCCGCCATATCCGCCAAAGCCGCCTTCAATTCTTCCTCCCCAAGCGGTCTATCCATCCACTCCCTTTCCTCTCTAACTAGTCTGGGTAAGTCAACCTCTTTCAGATATCTATTCATTTCCTCAGGACTTTTATCCACCCTAGAAGAATATAATTTACTATAAAATCTCCGAAAAACGTCTAAAATTTCCTCCCCTTGAGTAACCGTTTTACCTTCCTCTGTTTTTATGGAGTATACATGTGAAGAATCCCGCTGCGCAGAAACCACCACCGAGAGCAAATGTCCCACCTTCTCTCCCTCAGAATAAAATGTTTCCTTTTGAAAGGCTCTCAACCTATCTGCCCTACGCATATGGAGTTCATCGACCGCTACCTGAGCCGCCTTCATACGAAGTTGCGCTTCTCTTGAATTCTGAGAGGCCAGTGTCTCTTCCGCCACCCTCAGTTCCTCCATCACTGCATTGTCTTGAATTTTAGACTTAGTTTTATGTCTCGAGATGTCCCGGAATAAAATTCCTCTCAGGTATGCCTTCATGGTGTCCCACACTACAAGATTCCCCGCACTCCCTTCATTAATCCTGAAAAACTCCCAGAGTTCAGTTCCCACCTGTTCCATATCCAAATACTGTAGCCAGGAGGGGTGAAATTTCCATCCCAACCCCGTCAGACCACTCTTCCCAGTCATTTGTACCGAGACCAGTACTGGGATATGGTCCGATATTACTCTAGGCCTATACTCCACCTCATGTATTAGATTATTCACCCCCCCCATTTCCCAAAGCCACATCAATGCGAGATAAAGATCCGTATGTTGCTGAATAACATGAGTAGGCATATGTCCTAGGATTACGCACCCGCCACAAATCTATTCATCCTATTTCTCTTAGATAATTTCCAAAAGGAGTAGAGTTCCCTTCACTTCTCAACTCCGCATGTCTACCCTTGTCCCAGTGATCATTAGATATATTGTTCACATCCCCCACTATAAGGAGGGGCACCCCATCCCACCTACCCATAATTTCCAGAATCTCCTGTATCTTTTTCTTGGAATATGGTGGTGGAATATAAATTGACACAATACAAATTAACCTGTTAAATATCTTGCATACTAAAAACACAAATTGGCCGTCTATTGGTGGTTACCTCAATCTCTTCAAACGGAACACTAACGTGTATCAAAATTGACACACCTCTGGCATAATTTGAGAACGTTGAGTGATACGCCTTTCTCACCCATCTCTTCTGTAGAATAGCAACCTTTTCCTTCACTAGGTGAGTTTCCTGCAGACATATCACTGAAGGCCTCTGTTTCAGTACATATTGGAAAATAGCTGTTCTTTTAGTAGCATTTGCAAGGCCCCTAACATTCCAACTTAGGATTTTAACCTCCCCACCCATTGTAGCTTATAGAAACAATGAATGAGTTCAAGCTCCCTAAGGCAGACCTGGGCAAGATGCGGCCCGCGGGCCGCATCCGGCCCGCCTGATGATTTTTAACGGCCCGCCAGCTAGCTGTCAGTTCTGACAGCCGCCGCCGGCACCGCTCGGCCAGCCGCCAGATGCTTATGAGGGCTGGCGGCTGGAGTGAAGGCCCCGAGGTCATCCACACGCTGCGCATTGCAGCGCATACAGTTCCTCCATACGGGAGTCCTCCAGGGTCAGGATGTGATTGACACAGCATCAGGAGCCATTGGCTCCTGGCTGTGTCAATCATTCTTGTTTCCGGAGGCAGCATTATGCCACCGGTCACAAGAGGCTGCGCTCCGCATCGGCCCTGTACGTCACGTGCGTACGTCACCTTCGTACGTCACTCCACGGCCGCGCGGGATGCTGCGGTGAAGAAAGTTGCTGGCTGATGGTCTCCATCCTTCGGGTGAGTATCAGCGGTGGTCTCAGCAGTGGCGTATCCAGGGGGCCCCCGGGCGCAGCCGACAGTGCAGCACTATATGGGGGCCATAACATTTGTGCAGCACTATATGGGGGCCAAACTGTTTGTGCTGCTGTATATGGGGCCATAACATTTGTACTGCTGTATATGGGGCCCATACTGTTTGTGCTGCTGTATATGGGGGCCATACTGTTTGTGCTGCTGTATATGGGGACCATACTGTTTGTGCTGATGTATATGGGGCCCATACTGTTTGGGCTGCTGTATATGGGGCCCATACTGTTTGTGCTGCTGTATATGGGGCCATACTGTTTGTGCTGCTGTATATGGGGCCCATACTGTTTGTGCTGCTGTATATGGGGGCCATACTGTTTGTGCTGCTGTATATGGGGGCCATACTGTTTGTGCTGCTGTATATGGGTCCCATACTGTTTGTGCAGTACTATATGGGGCCATACTGTTTGTGCTGCTGTATATGGGGCCCATACTGTTTGTGCTGATGTATATGGGGCCCATACTGTTTGGGCTGCTGTATATGGGGCCCATACTGTTTGTGCTGATGTATATGGGGCCCATACTGTTTGGGCTGCTGTATATGGGGCCCATACTGTTTGTGCTGCTGTATATGGGGCCATACTGTTTGTGCTGCTGTATATGGGGCCCATACTGTTTGTGCTGCTGTATATGGGGGCCATACTGTTTGTGCTGCTGTATATGGGGCCCATACTGTTTGTGCTGCTGTATATGGGTCCCATACTGTTTGTGCAGTACTATATGGGGCCATACTGTTTGTGCTGCTGTATATGGGGCCCATACTGTTTGTGCTGCTGTATATGGGGGCCATACTGTTTGTGCTGCTGTATATGGGGCCCATACTGTTTGTGCTGCTGTATATGGGGCCCATACTGTTTGTGCAGCACTATATGGGGCCATACTGTTTGTGCTGCTGTATATGGGGCCCATACCGTTTGTGCTGCTGTATATGGGGGCCATACTGTTTGTGCTGCTGTATATGGGGCCCATACTGTTTGTGCTGATGTATATGGGGCCCATACTGTTTGGGCTGCTGTATATGGGGCCCATACTGTTTGTGCTGCTGTATATGGGGCCATACTGTTTGTGCTGCTGTATATGGGGCCCATACTGTTTGTGCTGCTGTATATGGGGGCCATACTGTTTGTGCTGCTGTATATGGGGGCCATACTGTTTGTGCTGCTGTATATGGGGCCCATACTGTTTGTGCTGCTGTATATGGGTCCCATACTGTTTGTGCAGTACTATATGGGGCCATACTGTTTGTGCTGCTGTATATGGGGCCCATACTGTTTGTGCTGCTGTATATGGGGGCCATACTGTTTGTGCTGCTGTATATGGGGCCCATACTGTTTGTGCTGCTGTATATGGGGCCCATACTGTTTGTGCAGCACTATATGGGGCCATACTGTTTGTGCTGCTGTATATGGGGCCCATACCGTTTGTGCTGCTGTATATGGGGCCCATACTGTTTGTGCAGCACTATATGGGGCCATACTGTTTGTGCTGCTGTATATGGGGGCCATACTGTTTGTGCTGCTGTATATGGGGGCCATACTGTTTGTGCTGCTGTATATGGGGGCCATACTGTTTGTGCTGCTGTATATGGGGGCCATACTGTTTGTGCAGCACTATATGGGGCCAATACTGTTTGTGCAGTACTATATGGGGCCATACTGTTTGTGCTGCTGTATATGGGGCCCATACTGTTTGTGCTGCTGTATATGGGGGCCATACTGTTTGTGCTGCTGTATATGGGGCCCATACTGTTTGTGCTGCTGTATATGGGGCCCATACTGTTTGTGCAGCACTATATGGGGCCATACTGTTTGTGCTGCTGTATATGGGGCCCATACCGTTTGTGCTGCTGTATATGGGGCCCATACTGTTTGTGCAGCACTATATGGGGCCATACTGTTTGTGCTGCTGTATATGGGGGCCATACTGTTTGTGCTGCTGTATATGGGGGCCATACTGTTTGTGCTGCTGTATATGGGGGCCATACTGTTTGTGCTGCTGTATATGGGGGCCATACTGTTTGTGCAGCACTATATGGGGCCATACTGTTTGTGCTGCTGTATATGGGGCCAAACTGTTTGTGCTGCTGTATATGGGGCCATAATGTTTGTGCTGCAGCATATGGGGCCGTAATGTTTGTGCTGCAGTATATGGGGCCATAATGTTTGTGCTGCAGTATATGGGGCCATAATGTTTGTGCTGCAGTATATGGGGCCATAATGTTTGTGCTGCAGTATATGGGGCCATAATGTTTGTGCTGCAGTATATGGGGCCATAATGTTTGTGCTGCAGTATATGGGGCCCATACTGTTTGTGCTGCAGTATATGGGGCCCATACTGTTTGGGCTGCTGTATATGGGGCCCATACTGTTTGTGCTGCTGTATATGGGGCCATAATGTTTGTGCTGCAGTATATGGGGCCCATACTGTTTGTGCTGCAGTATATGGGGCCCATACTGTTTGTGCTGCAGTATATGGGGCCCATACTGTTTGTGCTGCAGTATATGGGGCCATAATGTTTGTGCTGTAGTATATGGGGCCCATACTGTTTGTGCTGCAGTATATGGGGCCCATAATGTTTGTGCTGCAGTAGATGGGGCCATAATGTTTGTGCTGCAGTATATGGGGCCATAATGTTTGTGCAGCACTATATGGTGCAAGTGTCTGTATGGGGCATTGCCCATCATATGTATCATGGAACCCGCCAGCTGTAATGCCCCATGCAGATGGCCTTATTATATATATGTATACTACAGTATTGGGTAAAAAGGAGTTAATTATATTAGTCCGGCCCTCTAAAACCATCCAAATTTCTCATGCGGCCCCATGGCAAAATTAATTGCCCACCCCTGCCCTAAGGTATGGTGGCCCGATTCTAACGCATCGGGTATTCTAGAATATGCATGTCCACGCAGTGTATTGCCCAGCCACGCAGTATATTGCCCAGCCACTCAGTATATTGCCCAGCCACTCAGTATATTGCCCAGCCACTCAGTATATTGCCCAGCCACTCAGTATATTGCCCAGCCACTCAGTATATTGCCCAGCCACTCAGTATATTGCCCAGCCACTCAGTATATTGCCCAGCCACTCAGTATATTGCCCAGCCACGCAGTATATTGCCCAGCCACGTATTGCCCAGCCACATAGTACATAGCACAGCAAACGTAGTACGGTATACTGCCCAGCCACATAGTATATAGCAGAGCCACGTAGTTATTGCCCAGTCATGTAGTATATTGCACAGCACAGAGCCACGTAGTATAGACTTTAAAAAAAAAAAAAAAACATACTCCCCTATAGCCCGTTGAAGTCCTGCTATACTTACCCTCTGCCGCCTTTCTCGCTCCTCTCCACGCTCCCGGGACCGCTCCATTGCAAGCGGCAGCTTGCGGTCCCGTCCCAGGGCTGGTGTGAGCAGGACCTATGACGACGTCGCGGTCACATGACCGACTGACGTCACGGCAGGTCCTTGTCGCACACCAGCCCTGGGACGGGAGCGGAAGCTGCCGCTTGCAATGGAGCGGGCCCGGGAGTGTGGAGAGGAGCGAGAAAGGCGGCGGAGGGTGAGTATAGCATGTTTTTTTTTATTATTATTTTTAACATGACATTTTTACTATTGATGCCGCATTGGCAGCATCAATAGTAAATAGTTGGGGACACACAGGGTTAATAGCAGCGGTAACGGAGTGCGTTACACCGCAGGCAGTTACCGCTGTCATTAACCCTGTGTGAGCGGTGAGTGGAGGAGATTACGAAGCGGACGCCAGGCAGTGAGTGCAGGGGAGTAGAGGAGGGACTAATCGGACTGTGGCCGTCGCTGATTGGTCGCGGCAGCCATGACAGGCAGCTGCCGAGACCAATCAGCGAACGAATAACCGTGACAGAAGGACAGACAGACGGAAGTATCCCTTAGACAATTATGTAGATAGATATATTTTTTTTCTTTTTTTTTTTAGAGCGAATTTACATAATTACAACATGTCTAAGAAGCATCTTATGAAGTCAGCTGTATTTGAGCATTTCACAGTGACTCAAGATAAACATTGTGTGTGTCAGTGTATAAGTGACCCAGGTTAAAACAAACGCTGTGATGCCTCCCAAAGAGGTTTAATTGCAGATGGCATTGCTTCAATGAAAGAGAGAGACACTGCTATTAGAAAATAAAATTCTTCTGGCAGCTGTTTATGTGGACCAGAGTCATCGTATATTGCTGGATGATCAACAGCTTACTGAAGGAAAATGAGCTCTGATTGAGGTAGCAGTTAGGATGAGTGCGCTACAAGACGGCCAAGAGCAAGGGGACTTGGGCCCTGCCAGTGCTGCTGCTGCTGCTGCTGCCGCCGTTTCTTCATCCTTATCAGATGAGGAGTTTGATTTCGACAAGTATTTGGACAACATGGAACAGGCAAAGCGTTGCTCCAGGGAAAAAGATTCCACTCCCAAAGAAAACAGATTGACCATATTTCAGCAAAATTTCTCACTTCGAAGTAGAAGAGTTCAATCGTTCATCAAAACTTACTGTGCATGAGGCAATTCCTTTATACTCTGAAATTGTTTGAGATGTTGCCCATGTGGTTACCGCTTTGCCACCAACCCAAGTTAGTGTAGCCTTAAAGGGAAGGTGCCACCAGTTTTCTTGTTTTTTGTGTGAAAATAAGCTTAAAATAGTAATTACGATGTATTAATGCAATGTTTGCAAACATTTCTATTTGAAAAATGGTAGTTACCTGCCGATAACGGTATTTCTCTGATCCCATGATGGCACCACGGAGAGAGGGGTCCGCCCCCAGGGACAGGAAACCTACAGATGAAAAAGGGCGTACCTCTCTCCCACATCAGTTGGATTACAGAGCCTTATACAGAACTTCAGCTGCAACTCAATATTTGTACAAATTAAACTTAACCTATTTAACTTAACAGAGGCACCGTGACTAAAACTAATTACTGGTACCTTACCAAGTGCACACCTGTGTGTGAAAAGGGAGGGAATATACGGGTGCCATTATGGGATCAGAGAAATACCGTTATCGGCAGGTAACTACCATTTTCTCTATCCCCATGATGGCACCACGGAGAGATTTGAATAGATAGAGCTCTTAGGGAGGGACCACTGCCTCTAGAACCCTTCGCCCAAAGGTAGTATCAGAGGAGGTCAAGTCTAAGCGGTAATGCTTGAAAAATGTAAACTGGGAAGACCAAGTGGCCGCTCTACATATCTGTTGTATCGAAGCGCCAGCTCTCTCCGCCCAGGATGATGCCACTGCTCTGGTCGAATGAGCCTTTATATTCTCCGGGATGGCTGTCCCGCAGGATGAGTAGGATAGGGCGATGGCGTCTCTTATCCACCTTGCTAACGTGGCTTTCGATGCTTTTTGTCCCTTCCGTGGACACTGGAAGCAGACAAACAAAGCCCTATCCTTCCTGTACTCCCTAGTGGCTGACAGATATTGGATCAGACATCTTTTTACGTCTAGGGTATGCAGTGTTCTTTCCCCCTCATTTTTAGGGTTGGGACAAAAGGAGGGCAAAGAGATTTCTTGCGTTCTATGAAACTGTGACGATATTTTAGGGAGGTAAGCCGGGTCAGTTTTAAGAATGACTTTGTCATCAAGTATCTGAATAAAGGGTGGACATGAGGATAACGCTTGTATATCGCTGACACGACGAGCCGAGGTTAGGGCCACTAGGAGTGTGGTTTTTAGGGATAAGATCTTTAAAGGAACTTCTGTCAGGGGCTCAAAGGGAGGTTTGGTTAGAGCGTTTAATACAAGGTTTAGATCCCATGGAGGAGAGTTGTGGAGGGGAATGGGTCTGGATCTAGATGAGGCTTTAATGAAACGCATGACCCATCGATTTTTGGCCAAGTCGTAATTATACAGTGCTCCTAAGGCTGCCACCTGGACCTTTAGAGTGCTTGTAGCTAAACCTCTTTCCAGACCTTTCTGTAAGAACAGTATTTTCCCTATTGGGATCTCCCCGGACGGGTCTGCCCCTGATACCGACATAAACTTTTTCCACACTTTCCCATATATTCTAGTGGTTACGGGTTTTCTACTCTGTAATAGAGTGGACACCAAGTTGGGAGAGAACCCTTTATCCCTCAGCAACCTCCTTTCAAAAGCCATGCTGTCATGTGTAAATTTTTTACATTGGGGTGAAATACTGGACCCTGGGACAGAAGTTTTGGAGAGTCTGGTAGAACCCAAGGACTCGATATGGACATGTTTCTTAGCCAAGAAAACCATATTCTGCGGGGCCAAAATGGCGCTATTACTATCACTGTAGCTCTCTCCTCCCGAATTTTCCTCAACACTAAGGGGATGAGCGACATTGGAGGGAACGCATAGGCGAGATGATAGTTCCAAGGAATTGTTAGTGCGTCTAGAGCTACAGGGTTCCCCCGGGGATCTATTGAGCAGAATGATTTCACTTTGTGGTTTTGGCTGTTCGCGAATAGGTCTATTTCTGGTAGACCCCAGAGATTCACGATTTGATCGAAGACCAACTGATTTAGCTCCCACTCTCCCTGCTTTAAGCATGTCCTGCTCAGGAAGTCTGCAGTCTGGTTTTCTGAGCCCTTTAAGTGGAGAGCTGTCAAGGACTTTAGACTGTTCCGCTATGTGAAAGATGGATTGGGTTACCTCCATCAGTGCTCGACACCTGGTGCCCCCTTGGTGGTTTAGATATGCGACCACTACTTGGTTGTCCGAGAAGACTTTTACATGATGCCCGTGAAGTAGATATAGAAAATGTGTTAGGGCCAGCTTTACCGCTAACAGTTCTTTCATGTTGGAAGAGTCTAGCTCTTGACTTCTGTTCCAATTCCCCTGTGCCACTTGATCGTCTATGTGTGCTCCCCAACCCCAGGGACTTGCATCTGTCGTTAGAATTTTTTCTGTCGGTAGAGCCCAAGGAACCCCTTTGGTTAGATTCCCTGGGTCCGCCCACCATGCTAGGGAGTGTATTGTGTTTGGTGATATACTTAACTGCTCGTCTAAATTCCCGTGCAGAGATATGCCTGAATCTAAAGTCTCCCATTGTAGATCCCGGGAATGACATTGTGCCCACTGTACGGCCGGGATACAGGCAGTCATGGAGCCCAACAGGGACATTGCTTTCCTCAGGGTAGTGACTGGGGATACCGTCAGCTGCAACACTGCCTGTGTCATTTTCTGAATCTTCTCCTGAGGAAGATAGCATGTCTGCGTGATCGAGTCTAGGACTATCCCTAAGTACTCCTGTATCTGGGATGGCACCATCTTGGACTTGGCTATGTTTAGCAGCCACCCTAGACTCGACAGTGAAGTCATGACCTGATTCAACTGTTGTTCGCAATGTTGGAATGAGTTCCCTACTACAAGGAGGTCGTCCAGATAGGGAACTATTAGGATGTTCTGCTCCCGTATGTGGGCCATTACTTCTGACATTATTTTCGTGAATACCCGAGGAGCAATAGCTATCCCGAAGGGGAGAGCCCGGAATTGGAAGTGTTTCACCTCCCCCTGGATATTTACTGCCAGTCAGATATTTTTGATAATCTCTGTGGATGGGCACATGGTAACATGCGTCTCGTAAATCTAGAACAGTCATGAAACACAAGGGAAAGAGTATTCTTACGCAAGATTTTATTGTCTCCATTTTGAAATGTTGTAACTCTAGGAAACTGTTTAATTTTTTTAGATTGATGATCGTTCTGTATGATCCGTCCGGCTTCTTGCGGAGGAAGAGGGGAGAATAGAACCCTGTGCCTCTTTCCTGGTATGGGACTTCTTGCAATACCCCTTTCTGGACTAGGTTCAGAATTTCCTTCTGGAGAGCTGACTGTTCGTGTGACTGTTTTTGAGGCGTTATCATGAAGAAGTTGCCGGGAGGGACACGAAATTTGAATTTGAGGCCTTCTCGTATAATGCCTAAGATCCAGGGGCTGTTTGAAATTCTTTCCCAGGCTGGAAGAAACTCGGCTAGTCTCCCTCCGACCTGGGGAATACCTTCATTGGGATTTTTTATCAGGAGGGGGGGGGGGGGTTTGTTGAACAAGAAGCCCCTATTTTTATTTCTTCTGTCTTCCCATCCATCCTTATTTCCTTTTGGGGGTCTTCTCCGCATAAACTTTCTGTTCCGAAAGGAACGTCTATATGACTGGTTAGGGAACCCGGGGAAAGATTTCTTTTTATCCCCCGCTTTGTCGAGGATGTCATCTAATGTTGATCCAAACAGGAATTCCCCTTCGCAAGGTATTGAGCATAACTTGGTCTTCGTTTGCAAGTCCCCCGGCCAGCACTTTAGCCACAGGGCACGTCTTGCTGCGTTGGAAAAAGAGGCCGACCTGGCTGCTAATCTCACTGAGTCCACCGAAGCGTCCGCCAGAAAAGCTGCTGCCCCTTTCATCATGGACACTGACTTTTGTATTGTGTCTCTTGAGACTTTTCCCTTTAGCTGGGAATCCAAATGTTCAAGCCATACCATTAGAGCACGGGCCGTGCAAGTGGCTGCGATGGCTGGTTTTAGACCACCTCCTGCTGCTTCCCATGAGTGTTTTAAGAAAGTGTCTGCTTTTTTGTCCATCGGCTCTTTTAGAGTGCCCATGTCCTCGAAGGGCAGGGCAAATTTTTTGGAGGCCTTTGCTATGGCCACATCCAGTTTGGGTGCCTTGCTCCAGGATGAGCAGGCTGGGTCGTCGAACGGGTATTTTCTCTTGGGAGTCAAGAGAACTTTTTTATCCGTTTTTTTCCATTCTTTCTTGATTAAAGAATGAATCTTCTCATTTATCGGGAATACCCTTCTTTTCTTCTGTTCTAATCCGCTGAACATTATGTCCTGTGCTGTTCTTTTGGGACGTTCATCTACCAGACCCATGGTTGTTCTAATGGCCTTTACCAGTGTGTCTGTCTCTTCGATGGTGTGTCTGTCCCTTCTGACGATAGTGAAGAGGTCTCGGATGTTGATGAATCAGAGTCAGATGTTTCACTTTCTGATTCGTTTATGCTGGGTTCAGGAGACTTATGACCTGATCTACGTTTTTCCTTCGGAATTTTAATGCCTTTGAGGGCACTCTCCACCTGATTTTTTATTAATGTTTTCAGGTCTGATGGGAACGCCGGGGACTCCTCCTGAATGGTTTTTTCTATGCAAGACCCGCATAGCTTTTTTTCCCAGGAGGAAGGTAGTTCTTCCAAACATATCGCACAAACTTTGTGCTTTGATTTAGTTGTGCACTTCCTTCCCTAGAAGAAAAAGTAATCTCGTATTACATTATTACTTTCACGTAGATCACTCACCCCTTGTGAATGAGAGATACCGTCTCTGGCCTCGGGACTACATCCACTGGATTCGTCGCCGGTCGTGTAGATTTCCCAGAGACTTGGCTGCGTTGTGACCCTGAGCGACCACTGCTGCTGCGCTGCTGGGACGAAGCATTTCCCTTCCGCTGATGCTGTGAGCGCGGGTGCCGCTGCACCTGTAATTGCTCAGGTGACAGTTGTGCACACTCCTGTGCCTCTTGCTCCTCTCTACCACTCATAGTGCCTCCACTCTGCAATTTTTTAGCAAAGAGGGGATTTCCACGCTTACTCCTTAGGGAACGCTGTTTTTGAATCTGCCGCCGGCAGAAGCGACCATCTGCGCAGGCGCGCGCGTCACTTCCGGTTCGCGGCACAGGCGTCCTATAGGGAAGATATTATTGGGGACGCCTGTGCGCGCGTTCTCTCGTTGCGCCTGCCCCCGCACTTCCGGTTTGGGCGGCGGTGATCGGCGGTGCTGTGGGGCGCTTTCTGCTCTAGCGCTCCTGTGCCCGCCATGGAAAGATAGCCACCGCTACCTCCATGTACCGACTAGCGGTACAGAGGCTGAATCGGTGACCGCCGTCACCTGCCTCCTTCCTCCCCCTTTTTTTTTTTTTTTTTTCACGGGGAAGGCAGGCTGGAACCTCTTCACTGCCTTCCCCTGGCACACTCACCCACAGGGCTCGCCGACCCCAGCGGTGGTGCTTCAGGGTCGGAATAAAAGGGGGGAGAAAACCCGCTGTAACCAGCCGTGACAGGGCGCCCCCTGTCAGGAACCGACCGGCCAGCTCCCTGGAATCCCACGAAGAATCCTTCAGGTACGTGCTGTAGGTTCCCCGTCAGGGACAGGAAACCAACTGATGTGGGAGAGAGGTACGCCCTTTTTCATCTGTAGGTTTCCTGTCCCTGGGGGCGGACCCCTCTCTCCGTGGTGCCATCATGGGGATAGAGAAAATATATATTTTCTTACAAATATATATTTACACACATTTTCCATTTTAAACCTCAAGCAGCTTTACTGTTAGGCTGGAGTCACACTAGAGAGAAATCTGGACAAGGAAGAGGCGCAAAAACAACGCATTGCACACGGACCAATGTTCTCTATGGGGCAGCTCCTATCAGCCGTATCTTTCTCGGCCGTATTTAGCGGACAGAGAAAATCGCAGCAGGTTGCAATTGTCAGCATATTCCTCCAAAAATACGCCAATGCAAGTCTATGGGGGCGAGAAAAATAAGGATTACATAAGTCTGCATTGCGAGAAATACGCACCGGTGTCCTATAGAAAAGCCGGTAATTCAGTGTAGAGTACAGTAAAATCACACTGACAGGTTAAAAATAAGATAAATAGATAGATAGAAAAGCCGGTAATTCAATTGCTGGCTTTTGCCAAGTCCTTACCAAACCCGACAGGATATGACACACGGTTTACATACAGTAAACCATTTAATATCCTTTAGATTTTTACATATCCCTCACTAGTAATGTTAGGGTATGCAAAATTTGGGAGCTCTAGGTGTTAAAATAAAGGGTTAAATCATGGAAAAAACTGGTATGGGCTCCCGTGCAATTTTCTCTGCCAGAGTGAGAAAGACCGTGACTGAGGGCCGATATTAATAGCCTAGAGAGGGACCATGGTTCCCGACCAGGACCTAAATATGTTGCAAAGAGGTTAAATGAGGGAGAAAAAAAAACGAATAAGCATGTAGAACTTGAGCAACCCGATGGACATGACAGCCGAACCTGACCAACCTAAACTATAAAAAAAAAGGCAAAGTAATCTCGTGTGCCATTCGTGCAAAGAAGGAGTCAGTTTGTTGTTTTTTCTGCTCCTATGACCACACAAACTAAATTGACAACACATGTGAACACAGACTAAGAAACCCAACATTAGTCATATCTTGTAGCTATACAAAACGCCAAATTCCAATAAGTTCATGTTACAGAGAATAGTTTTTGTTCTCATTTTATTTCTGCTTCACCCGAGTATACAGTACTTTGTTTTTTTGTTTCTAAATCCGCCATATATACCTGTAGAAATGAACCTTTTTGCTTGTTCTAATTTTTATTGTCTTAAAAATTAGGAGAGGATTCTCTGGGGGTGCATTTAGGTTGTTCTGCATCATTTTTTTGTGAGTAACATCCTATTCATAGAAACCACAAAACTTAGCATTAAATAATGGAGGCCCATATCCCTAGAACCATATGCCAGATATAAAGAAAAAAAGATTAATACTTGGGGGTGCAGCAAGACTAAAAAGGAGATTTTTGTGTACTCACCGTAAAATCTTTTTCTCCGAGCCAATCATTGGGGGACACAGGACCATGGGTGTTATGCTGCTGCCACTAGGAGGACACTAAGTAAACAAAAGATTAACTCCTCCGCTGCAGTATACACCCCCTTCACTGGCTACAATTTCACCAGTTCGGTAGTAAAGCAGTAGGAGCATGAACAAATGACAAACTGTCAAAAACCAAAGAGTAACAACAAGCCAAACAGGCTAACAGGGTGGGTGCTGTGTCCCCCAATGATTGGCACGGAGAAAAAGATTTTACGGTGAGTACACAAAAATCTCCTTTTCTCCTACGCCTCATTGGGGGACACAGGACCATGGGACGTACAAAAGCAGTCCCTGGGTGGGGAGCAATATGCTAATACTCCATGTACCACTGGCTTACGGCTAAGGAACTGCCGCTTGCAGAATGCGCCTGCCAAGGGCGGCGTCTGCAGAAGACAGAATGAATGTGGTAATGTTTGGTAAAAGTGTGCAAACTGGACCATGTCGCAGCTTTGTAGACCTGCTGTGCTGACGCCTGGTGCCGAATGGCCCACGAGGCGCCCACCGACCGGGTAGAATGGGCCTTGATCCCAGCTGGGATAGGAACACCTTTGGCACGATAAGATTCTTCAATGGCCGACCGAATCCATTTAGCTAGAGTAGCTTTGGAAGCGGGAGAACCCTTTCTTGGCCCCTCTGGAAGAACAAACAGGACATCCGACGTGCGGAAGGGAGCCGTCCGCGAGACGTACCGACGAAGAGCTCTTACCACATCAAGAGTGTGCAGAGCCTTTTCAATGCGGAGGACCGGTGCCGGACAGAACGAAGGCAGAACAAACGACCTTGGGCAGAAAAGCGGGAGAAGTCCTCAATACCGCCTTGTCCGAATGAAAGATTAGAAACAGAGGGCGGCAGGAGAGTGCAGCCAACTCCGAAACCCGCCTGATGGACGTAATGGCCACTAGGAACACTACATTCCAGGAGAGGAAGGTCAGGGACACGTCCTGTAGCGGTTCGAAGGGAGTCTCCTGGAGAGCTCCGAGAACTAAATTAAAATCCCACGGATCCAAGGGCATTTTTTAGGGAGGCGCCACGTGGGAGACTCCCTGGAAAAAAAAAAAGTCTTCACCGGCAATCGATTGGCAATCTTTCGCTTGAAAAGGACTGACAATGCCGAAACCTGACCCTTTAGAGCTAAGGGTAAGTCCCGACTCTAGTCCAGACTGAAGAAATTCCAATATGGCAGGAATAGAAAATACCAGAGGGGATCGCCCCTGTGCGTCGCACCATGAGAAGAAAATTCGCCAGGTACGGCGGTAACAGCGCATGGAAACAGGTTTCCTAGCCCTGATCATGGTGGAAGACACCTTGGGAGTGAAACCCGCTTGGCCTAGAATCCAGGATTCAACGGCCAGGCCGTCAAAAACAGGGCCCCTGAGTTCTGGTGGTAAATGGGGCCCTGTGAGAAAAGATCCACGTGATCTGGAAGACGCCAGGGGGCGTCGGCAACCAGCTGAACCAGTTCCACGTACCATGCCCAGTGCGGCCAGTCCGGCGCGACGAGGATAACCGGTACCCCCTCTGCCCTGATCTTCTTTATGACCCTGGGCAGCAGGGGAAGAGGGAGAAAAAATGTACGGGAGACGGAACTGGTGCCAAGGCAAGACCAGGGCGTCTGCTCCGATGGCGCGTGGGTCGAGTGACCGAGCAAAGAACTGTGGAACCTTGTTGTTCAACCTGGATGCCATGAGATCCACATCCGGAGTCCCCCAGCGATGACAGATCTGCTGAAAAATCTCCGGGTGAAGAGACCACTCGCCCGAGGCGAGGCCCTGGCGGCTGAGGAAGTCCGCCGCCCAATTCTCCACACCTGGAATGTGGATCGCCGAGATGGGCGAATGATTGGATTCCACCCAGTGCAGAATGTGGGACACCTCGAGCATAGCCATCTTGCTGCGGGTTCCCCCCTGACGATTGATGTACGCCACAGCCGTGGCGTTGTCGGACTGGATTCTTACTGGGTGACCCGCCAGAAGGTGATGAAACTGGAACAATGCTAATCTGATAGCTCGTATCTCCAGGAGATTGATGGGAAGGCGAGACTCTCGAGAGGACCACCGCCCCTGAGCTGTGTGATGGTTGAAAACCGCCCCCCAGCCTATGAGGCTGGCATCGGTGGTCACCACCAGCCACTGCACAGGGAGAAAGGATCTTCCCTGGGTTAGGGAGGACTTCAACGTCCATCACCTGAGGGTCTTTCTGACCCGTGGGGACAAGATGAAGCGGCGGTCGAGGGAGGACGGATTGCCATCCCACGCTGACAGTAGCGCATGCTGGAGAGGACGGAGGTGAAATTGCGCGAATGGAACTGCTTCCATGGCAGCTACCATCCGCCCGAGAATGCGCATGCTGAACCGGATGGAGTGGGAGACTGGACGGGAAAGACTTTGGGCTCCCTGCTGCAAGGCCAAGGCCTTGTCTTGAGGGAGGATGACCAGACCGCGATAAGTGTCCAGAGTCATTCCAAGGAAGGAAATCCGCTGGGCCGGAATCGGAGAGGATTTCTCGAAGTTTATCTTCCAACCCAGGCAAGAAAGTGTCCACCGTGAGAGCGACGGACTCTTCGCAGGCTGGGTAAGAAGGACCTTTTATTAGTAGGTCGTCCAGGTACGGAAGTACCACCACTCCCCTGGAATGAAGAATGGCCATAGCAGCCGCCATGACCTTCGTGAAGACCCTGGGGGCAGTGGAGACCGAAAGGCAAAGCCACATATTGGAAGTGCTCTCCGCGACATGCGAAGCGGAGGAACTGTTGATGTGGAGGAAAGATTGGGATGTGGAGGTAAGCATCCTTGATGTCTATGGACGCCAGGAATTCTCCTTTTTCCATGGACGCGACCACAGATCGGAGGGATTCCATCCTGAAGTGACGGATTTTTACAAATTTGTTTAGGAGTTTTAGGTCCAGGATCGGACGGGGCGATCCGTCCTTCTTTGGGACCACGAATAGGTTCGAGTAGAACCCTTTGGTCTAGGGTAACCGGAATGATGACTCCGTCCCCTTGAAGTGCCCGTATGGCCTAAAGAGCTGTTGTCCTTGATTTTGGAGGGCAAGACTGGAAAAAGCGTGAACTGACCTGAAGGGGGGCCCCGGAGGGAATCAACCGCCCTGCCTAGAAAATCCATAGATCGTGACAGAGAACCTGCCCACTCAGGGAGACTAGGCTCCACAGGGTCGGCGGTGGTATCGGCGGGAAGCGGCTGCACAGAGGCCGGGACACAATCCGCACACAAAGGACTAGTGTGAGCTCGGGGCAGGGCCGCATTGCAAGTGGCACATACAGTGAAAAATACTGTGTGCTTCTTGTTACCCTTTTTAGTCTCCTTGGATTGAGACATGGTGTCTTTGGAGACAGAGCGGGCAGTATACGCAGGGAAGGGGTTAAGCTTTCTTGAAGCAGCTTACCCACGATCCTGTGCCTGTGTCCCCGGGGAGGAATTAGCCGTGGCGGTTCCTGGAGTGCTGTGGACGCGTGGGCTCCTTGCAGAGAGGTAAAGCAATATGGCCCCCGAGATCTGCAGGGCGCCTCTCGTCCCAGACGAGAAGCGCCGATATGGGTGGCGGGGTTACGGCCATGGGAGGGACCTGCCCACTGCGGCCTACTCCGGCTGAAAAGACAGGGACTAAATTTTTGGCCTGCCCGGCGATGCGTGGCGGAGGCGGCCGCAAGGAGCGTCGCTGACACCGCAGGCCCCCGTCCGCCGGCGCCTCTCCCCAGGGACTCCCGCAGGTAACGCCGGAGCCTCCCTGGCGCTTCGGGGGGCAGGAGGGATGTGTACTTACAGTGCCCTCCGGTCGGCGGTCCCCCTGTTATCTGTGCGCTCCACTCAAATCCTCTGCAGGTAACGCTGGCGCCTGCCTGAAGGTCTTGTAGGGCGCTGGAATAGCCGTATGTAACGCCATAGTGTGGGCCTTTTCTGTGGGGCCCTCGGAGAGATAAATCAGAGCGGGCTCTGTGTGCTCGCCGTCCAGCAGGGGGGAAGGGAGATCGGGACCAAGATGGGAACCGTCACCCCAGTAAAAATTGGCGTGCTCCAGCGTCGCAGGAGAGGGACGGGGAGGTATACTCGCCGTGCTCGCCTGTTGCTGGCTCGGGGGAGAGCGGGCCCTATAAAAAAAGGACTCCGTCGCCCCCTTCACTCCGTTAGATAAATAAAAATTTACATAAAATTAAAAATAAAAAAGTTGGGGTCTGAAAAAGACCCAAGTGCCTCCTACAGACACTAAGCAAGAACTGGTGAAGTTGTAGCCAGTGAAGGGGTGTACACTGCAGAGGAGGAATTAATCTATTGTTTACTTAGTGTCAGCCTCCTAGTGGCAGCAGCATAACACCCATGGTCCTGTGTCCCCCAATGAGGCGTAGGAGAAATAACTGAGCTCTGACCTGGTGCTATATATATAGTCCTATATAAGTAACAATGCAAACAGATTTATTTTCATTGCAGTGCATTTATAGCTCAGTCTGTACCTCCGGAACCTTCAACATAGATGTGAACACCACCTTTATTGACCCTAAAATTAGACTGCTTGCACCCCAAAAACAGCAAGGTGGAAGCATTTATCACAGAATTCATTATTCATACAGCTATAAAAAGGTACTTACTAGGCTGGTTTCCAGTTGACACTCCAGTTATACCATGTGGTGCCATTCCAGAAGTCCCAGGCTGTGGCTGACCAGGAAGACTCATCTGTTGGGCCATTTGTGGCAACCCACTAATACCTCCCATTTGAGCACCAGGTGGACGGACTCCCATGGCCATCCCCTGTACACCTACAGGAGCTGTGCCTGTTAATGTCTGTAAGGCATTCATTGGATCTATTGGAAGGTAAAAATATTAATGAACTATAAACTGCAGTATTTACCTAAATATATCTAAGACATACAATAAATTATATCTTACCACTGGCAGATGCCTGAGCCTTCTTGTTTTCTGTAAGGAAAGTACAAGTGAAAAATGACAAGATCTTCTGGTGTACGGTATTAAGTCTGATGGAACACCTGTACTTTTTAGTTATATAAGAAAATAATTTAGGGGGGAAAAAAAAAAAAAAAAAAAAAAGAGGCGAGTCCAGCAGTTTACATAAAAAAAAAAAAACCAAAAACAACCCTTTAAAAACATGAATTTATTGAACAAACTTTAAAATTAACACCTAACCCTGTGCACCGTGCTAGTAAACAATTAATAGATATATGGTGGATACTTGTATTGACTCCACTCCATATAGCAGTCTCTAATTTTGTAGAGACACCAAGCAAATGCTATCGGTAGCCAGAATCAAGATAATCTATAATGCGGATATCATGAATCAATTTGTTAGAATAAATAAATATCCCAGGTCATATCTACTATATAATTGTCTAAGGGGTACTTCCGTCTGTCTGTCCCAGATATTCATTGGTCGCGGCCTCTGTCCGTCATGGAAATCCAAGTCGCTGATTGGTCGTGGCAAAATGCCCACGACCACTGCCACGACCAATCAGCGACGGCCATAGTCTGACAGCGAAATGGCCACTGCTTTACTGCCCTGCAGTCAGCGCTGAGCACTCACACACTGTACCTGTGTTCTTCCATTTCCTTACTATGTTCCTCACAGTGGAAATTGACAGGTTAAATCTCTGAGACAGCTTTTTGTATCCTTCCCCTGAACAACTATGTTGAATAATCTTTGTTTTCAGATTAGACAGTTCTTTTGAGGAGCCCATGATGCCACTCTTCAGAGGAGATTCAAACAGGAGAACAACTTGCAAGTGGCCACATTAAGTAGCTTTTCTCATGATTGCATACACCTGGCTATGAAGTTCAAAGCTCAATGAGGTTAGAAAACAAAAAAAAAGGCCTTTTGTAAGTCAGTAAAAAGTAGGTAGGAGTATTTAAAACAAGAAAATGATAAGGGTGCCCATACTTATGCACCTGTCAAATTTTATTTGAATGCAGACTGCACATTCTGTTAGTACAATAAACCTCATTTCAAGGCAGAAACATTACTGTGTCCAACAGTTATTAGATATATGAAACTGAAATAGCTGTTGCAAAAAAAACAAAACAATTTTTATAAAACATTAAGTTTAAGATTAATAGGGGTGTCCAATGTTTTTCACATAACTGTATACTATGTGGCTGTGCAATATACTACGTGCCTCTACAATATACTACGTGGCTATGTTATATACTACATGGCTCTGCTATACACTACGTCGCTGACCAATATACTGCATAGCTGTGCAATACACTACGTGACTGTGCAATATACTACCCGGCTATGTTATATACTACGTGCCTGTGCAATACACTACATAGCTGTGCAATACACTACGTGGATATGTTATATACTATGTGGCTGTGTTACATAATACGTAGCTATGTTATATACTACGTCACTGTGCAATATACTACCTACATATTCTAGAATACCCGATACGTTAGAATCGGGCCACCATCCAGTCACAATATAAAATGCACTACTTTTACCCTGGAAATTCAGCTAGGCGAACCCCTGCCTAGAAGTGGAGGTTGGCATCCTATAGTAACGGGATTTGGCGCTGCCTCTCAGTGGTGACAGCCTCATTTGCCCTAATGTTCCCCGCTATAAATGCGACAGATAATTCACTAGTCTAGACCGCTTGAGCAATATTCTATACACGGTATATTTGCACATCGTGAAGGATAAACAACTTATCGTTTTGGATGTGTAGTCATAGTGTCTGTCTCCAATTTTTACACTTCGACGCAATTCACCAAATCAATGGCTCATCAGGAGGCCAGGTTGCCAAGCTAGGAGAGAGAGAGGATTGCACCTACACAGGATAACCAAGGGCCCGTTGAGGTGTAAGAATTGCAGAGACACCATGACTACACATCCAAATCGAGAAGCTGTTTATCTTTCACGGCGTGCAAATATATCCTGTATATAGTTCAGGCCAATTACCGTATATACTCAAATACAAGCCGAGATTTTCAGCCCCCCCTCCCCCCCACCTCCCAAAAAAAAAGAGCTGAACGTGCCCCTCTCGGCTTATACTTGAGTCATGGTCAGCGGGTGAGGGGGAGTGACGACGGTCACATACTCACCTGCTCCCGGCGCTCCCTGCATGTCCCATAGTCTCCGGCACCTTCTTCCCCTGTTCCGCGGTCACATGGTACCGCTCATTAAAGTAATGAATATGGACTCCACTCCCATAGGGGTGGAGCCGCATATTCATTACTGTAATGAGCGGTAGCAGTGACCGCTGAACAGAGGAAGAAGCTGCCGGTGCCGGAGACCATCTGTTCGGGAGAAGCTGCCAGGGACCGCACCAGGAGCAGGTGAGTATTTCATATTTACCTTCCCTCGTTCTACCGCCGCTCCGTCTTCCGCGTCCTCTGCAGTGACTGCTCAGGTCAGAGGGCTCGATGACTTATTAATGTGCCTGAACAGTCAGTGCGGAGAGACGGGACGCTGCATCTTATGGGGCCTTAAAGAACTGCATGGAGCATTATATGGGGCACATTTTTATATGGAGCATCTTATGGGGCCATAATCAGCATTTGTGCAGCATTATATGGGCAAAATATCCATATGGAGCATCTTATGGGGCCATAATCAGCATTTGTGCAGCATTATATGAGGCATATTTTAATATGGAGCATCTTATGGGGCCCATCATAAATTTTATGGAGCATTATATGGGGCGTATTTTGTATGGAGCATTTTATGGGGCCCATCATGAACTGTATGGAGCATTACATGGGGCTCCTGATTCAATATGGATATTCAAAAACACTTAACCTACTAATGTCTCAATTAATTTTACTTTTATTGGTATCTTTTTTTTTTTTACATATACCGGTAGCTGCTGCATTTTCCACCCTAGGCTTATACTCGAGTCAATAAGTTTTCCCAGTTTTTTGCAGCAAAATTAGGGGGGGGGGGGGGGGGGAGGGGGCATACTCGGGTATATATATATATGGTATATTGTTTTTCAATAGGACTGAACAGCGTATATTATGACACTTTCACTTTTGGAGTGACTTTGCAGTTGCATCGGGTCACTGTGCATAAACATTTTGCAGACCCATTGAAGTAGATTTATGAAGAGAGGGTCAAATTGACACATCAAGTTATGTTTTTATACACACAAAAAAAACAAAAACAAACAACAACAACAACAAAAAAAAAAAAAAAAAAAACACGTGAATGAGGCCCAAGAGCTTTTCTGGTAACATTTAAAATAGTTTCATCACAATCTAAACTGACTTACGAATATCTCGAAAGTGAATGATCAGTCTAGCCACCAAAGACAGATACTCCTCCTGTAATCAAGAAGAGCGGCAATTAAGAAAAATTCACAGCGAATGTTCAATTTAACCTCAAACCTTTTTTTTGTTGTTGCTTATACTGTCGCTATATAACATTTCCTCTCTCCTTTACTGACTTTTATGGTTATAAAACAAAAGAACGCCGTCTGAGGATGATCAACAGAAACAGATTTGATGTGAAAGTGATCTACATTGTGAGGGTATGTGCACCCCACAACGGAATCCCTGATACCCGAGTGTAGCAGAATAGGTTTCATTTAAATAGCAACTGTGCTTTTCCTGAAGCGTCATTTCAGTAGTATACTGCCATTGACCAAGGAGCGTACCCACATGAAAACTACACCGTATGCACAAACTCTAAAAGTACAAAAATTAACCAACAACTTTGCAGGAACCATCAGCCGCAACAAGAGGCTTTAGTCTACAAGATCTGTCTTTGTCAGTACATCAGGTTTGTGTCCACAGCAATATTCCCCCATTTAAAATTACAAACTCAGAGATCCACATCTGGGGCCTCCTGTTAAGTTAGTTAACCACAGTTTCTGGAAGAGCCTCAAAAAACAGCACCAGGATCAATCTTCTCACTACTGTGGGTCCATTAAAATTAGGATAGAACAAGGGATGCATGAGTGAAAAATCCTATTGAATTTCTTTCAGTGGCATGTGCACAAGGTTGGACCATAATGAGCTCACTTTTATGCTAAGTTCATGCAACCATATAAAAGGAAGAAAAAAATAAAAATTTCACCCAGAAAAAAATTGAATTAGACTTACCGGTAATTCTGTTTCTAGGAACCTTCCACGACAGCAGTATCGGAGGATGTCTCCCCGCCCTAATAGGGGACAGGAAACAAAGAGGTTAAATACCCCTTCCCTTCCTGCAACCACCAGTGTTTTTTTCTGGACACAGTAGCATGTATAGTTACCACTTAAGTGCAGGAATCATCTAATAAATCAGATAGGGAGGGAAATTAGTGCTGTCGTGGAACGTTCCTAGAAAATGAATTACCGGTAAGTCTAATTCTATTTTCTCCAGTCACCTTCCACGACAGCAGTATCGGAGTCATACCAACCGCTAATTTCTTTAGGGAGGGACAACCGCTTGGAGAACGCGTCTGCCAAACGATAGGTCCCTACTGAAGTTGAGCCTGTCGTGTCTGGTGAAAGTATGGACTCACGACCAGGTGGCTGCTCTGCATATCTGCTCCGATGATGCGTTTCCCCTCTCTGCCCAGGAAGTCGAGACTGAACGGGTGGAGTGGGCTTTTAGTGAAGCTGGAGGTGCAAGCTTCTGGGATGAGTATGCAAGACTAATTGCTTGTTTAATCCAATTAGCGATTGTGCTTTTGGCTGCTTTCTTGCCCTTATTTCATCCGGACCACTGGACGAACAGGTTTTGGTCCAACCTCCAACTTTCTATCTGTTGGAGGTAGAACAGGACCACTCGGACGTCCATTGTGTGAAAGGCCTCTTCTTTTGGATTAGAGGGATTTGGACAGAATGAGGGTAAAATGATGTCTTGATTTCTGTGGAAGTCTGAAACTACCTTAGGCATAAAGGAAGGGTCCAATTTGAGGATTATACTATCCATGGTTATGGTCAGGAATGGCTCCTGGACTGACAAGGCCTGTAGTTCTCCTATACACCTGGTGATCGCTACCAGTGAGACGGTTTTAAGGGTCAGGATTTTTAAGCTGGAGGCTGAAAGGGGTTCAAAGGGGTCACTGGTCAGACCTATTAAAACAAGGTTCAAGTCCCAAGGAGGAGTGTGGACGTGAAGTCTCGGACGGATTCTAGTTGCCAATGTTATGAATCGTTTGATCCACCGGTGGTTTGCTAGATCTTGGTCGAAGAAAGACTCAAGAGCTGACACCTGAACCTTTAGGGTACTAGGTGAAAGTCCCAGTTCCAAGCCCTTCTGGAGGAATTGAAGGATCTGTGCAATATTTGGGTTGAATGGATCCGGTTTGTTCGGGGAACACCATGATGAGAATTTTTCCATATTTTGCCATAAATGGCGTTCGTTATTGGCTTCCTACTCTTTTGTAAGGTTTCAATCACGTCCTGTGAGAGTTCTCTGGCTTTCAGGATCTTGGCTTCAGTAAACAGGCTGCCAACTTCAGCTTGTGTAGGTCCGGATGAAGCAGGGGACCCTGTTGAAGGTCACGTCTTTGGGGGGGAAGCAGAATCGGGCCTTCTAGACACATGCCTGTTAATGCGCTGAACCAGCTTCTCCCTTGCCACAATGGGGCTACCAGAATTGTTGTAACTTGATCTATCGGGATCTTCTGTAGTGTTCTGGGTAGCAATGGGATTGGCGGGAAGGCATAAGCCAGGACAAACTCCCAGGGGTGGGAGAAAGCGTCCAGTTCCTGCGCCTCGTTTGAGGAGGTCAGGGAGAAGAAGGTGTTTGATTTTGTACTCCGATTGTTGGCGAACAGGTACAATACCGGGAGTTCCCCACCTCCGGACCAAGGATAGGAATACATCCTGGTTTAGAGACCACTCTCCTGGATGGAAGTCCCTCCTGCTGAGGTAATCGTCTGGGAATTGTCCAATCCCTTTATATGTACTGCGGAGATGGACAGAAGGTGATTCTCCGCCCAGGAAAAAATCCTTCCAGCAGTTAACTTTAGGCTCGAGTGTCTTGTGCCCTCTTGGTGCCAGAGATAGGCCACAGTGGTCATGTTGTCGGACATCACCCGTACATGGTGACCTTGAATGAGGACAGATGCAGCTCTTAGCGCCTCCTCCACTGCCTTCAATTCCCTCAGATTTGAGGAGCTGTGTGTTATATCTGGGGGCCACAACCCCCGAAAGTGGGAGCCTTCGATCACAGCACTCCAACCTCTCTGGCTTGCGTCTGTTGTGAGTACTATGAGAAGAGTCTGATCCCAGCTGACTCCCCGATGTAGGTTTCGGGAGTTCAGCCACCATGAGAGGGAGGATCTTACACGAGTGGGAAGGGGAATCTTCCTGTTAAAGCCATCTGGTGTCCTCTTGAATACGTCAGGATGTGAGACTGAAGGATTCTCGTATGGGCTTGGGCCCAGGAGACTGCCTGGATGCATGATGTTAATGAACCCAGGATTGACAGAGTCTCTTAGAGTCGGGGTTTTTTGGCTTCTAAACCTGGAGATCCTGTGGACAAGATCAATCCGACGGTCCTTGGGTTGAAAGGACATCCTTTTCTCAGAGTCCAGAAGAACTCCTAGGAATTTCTTCTGTTGAGATGGCCGGAGATCTGATTTTGCCAAATTCAGGATCCACCCGAGTGACTTTAGAATATCGAGGACCTTCGTCACGTCCTGATTGAAGCGTGAAACGAATGGGGAGATGAGAAAGTCGTCCAAGTATGGAATGACACAGACCCCCTGTTGTCGAATAAAGATTACCGCTTCTGCCATGATCTTGGTGAAGACTCTTGGAGCAGACGAGACTCCGAAAGGAAGGACATTGAATTGGTAATGGCTGACCCGCTTGTTTGGGGAAATTGCGAATCTGAGGAACCTCCTGTGGTCTGGATGTATTGGCACATGGTAATAAGTGTCCCTCAGATCCAACATCGCCATTACCCAGTCCTGACCAATTAGCGGGATTGCTGATCTGATCGATTACATTATGAATCTTCGGTATTTTATTACCTGATTTAGAGGTTTATGATGATACGTTGTTTTCCAGAGGGTTTTTTTGCCAGAAAAAGATGGGAATAGTAACCTTCTCCTATTTCTCAATGTGGTACATGGGAAATCACCTCTGCTTGAAGCAGGCTTAGAATATCTGGCATCAGATATTCCCGAAGACCTGGAGACTGTAGAGAAGTGATGGTTAGACGGTGAGGAGGAGGAGTCTCGAATTCTAATCATAGGCCCTCCCGTATGGTACGCAGGACCCACTGATCCGTGGTGATCGTATGCCATTGGGAGAGGAAACCCGAGAGTCCACCTCCGACCGGAGAGCAGTCATTGCTTCTCAGAGGTCTGCTGAGGTTGGGGGACCAGGATATTTCTGGCTTTACCTCCCTTGGGGTAGCTCCACCGTCCCGATTTGCCCTTACCCTTGTAATTTTGTTGGGGGGCTTGGTCACGGGTGAATGAAAAAAAACCATTTCCTAGGGCTCTTTTGTTCCGGAAGGACTTACTTTTTATCTGAGGCTTTGTCCAAGATTTCATCCAGGACTGGCCCAAATACATAATGACCTTGGAAGGGAATACCACAAAGCTTGGACTTTGAGGTAATATCGCCTCCCCAGGATTTAAGCCATAAGGCCCTTCTATCCGAATTAGTGAGAACAGCGGATCTAGCGGCTACTCGTACTGATTCTGCGGAGGCGTCCGCGAGGAATCCAGTCGCCTTTTGAAGCAGTGGGAGAGAATTAAGAATCTCTTCCCTAGACGTACCTTGTACGAGTTGATTCTCTAAGGTACGTAGCAAGAGAAACAAGGATCTGGCTAGACATGTTGAGGCCACGTTAGATCTCAGTAAATTAGTTGAAGTATCCCAAGATTTTCTCAATAAGCTCTCAGTTTTCCGATCCATGTTATCTTTCAGCTGAGAGGAATCTTCAAAGGGTAGGGCCGTTTTTTTGGTTACCCTTGACACTTGAACATCTACTTTGGACATTTCCAGTAGAGAACAGTCTCCCTCAAGGGGGAAACGATTCTTAAACACCGATGGGACGTTTAACCCCTTTTCCGGTAGGCCCCACTCATGGAGGATAAGGTTTTCGATATTTTTGTGTATGGGGAATCCCTTCACAGTCTTAGGTTTCAAACCTCCAAACATGTCATCCTGTACGGAATGGCCCTCTACCTCCTCTTGTACCCACATGGTGCCCCTCACCAGGGAAACTAACTCTTTCATATCCTCGGAGGAGAAGAGATTTTATTGTCAGATTTGGAAGCAGAAGTAGAACCCTCATTCTTCCAAATGTCCTTTGAACCCGAGGTATGTATCTCGCCTGAGTCAGAGTCCGAAACTACCGGAGCCATCTTCCTTTTCTTAGGAGGGGGAGGTTGCGGTGTTGGGGTCGGAGAAAGGGCCGCCATGGAGGACTGAACCTCTTGTCTGATGAGGGTTCTGATGCGGTCCATGAGTGAGGGCTGTTCACTACGCAGAACTTCGTCTGTGCATGGTTGGCAGAGGTTCTTTTTATATGCGGAGGGAAGCTTCGACGCACATGCAGCACACTTGCGGCTGGGCATCTTATTTTTCCTAGGGGCAGGGACCTTGTTTCCCTAGAACGAGAGAGACTAAGTCACTTAAATTTAAATGGACAGCAAGGGACATCATCCCACTACTTACAGTAGGGGGGTGCACGCTGGGCTACGCAGGAGCAGAATGTAGGGGTTTGTTGCCGTCCATATAGTCAGTGGTCCAGACAGAGAGGGTCACAGACATAAGGTCTTACCTGGAGGCTTCCCCAGCCTGGAATAAATACTTTACCGAGGCGCCCAGTGAATTTGGTGCTCCTCCTCCTCATTAGAGTCCGTGGGGGGTCAGAGATGCCAGTCATGGCTGCCGCTGGATGTCCTAGGGGCAGGGACGTCGGCCGGCGCGCGCGGGAGCTGCCGCGTATGGGACTGAGAAAACCGGAAGTTCGGGTGCGCGTCACTTCCGGTACGCGAGTGCCACCACCAGCGTGGAGGAAGGAGGAAGTCGGGGAGCTGCAGGAGGATCCCGGAGCACTAAACCGCCCTTCTTTTGTCTCCCGAAAAAGGTGCAGGTAGGGTGGGTGAAGGTCCCAAGTCGCGCCATGGACGCGGAGATGGGAGCAGTCTAAAGGAGGAGGAGAGCAGAGCCCCCGACCTAGACTGCCCGGCTTCAAGGTAACAGCGCTCCCGATTGCCGGCCACGGCAGCACTATCAGAAACCTCTTCATGCCCCATAGGGGACAGGAAAAACACTGGTGGTTGCAGGAAGGGGAGGGGTATTTAACCTCTGTTTCCTGTCCCCTATTAGGGAGAGGAGACCTCCTCCGATACTGTTGTCGTGGAAGGTGACTGGAGAAAAAGGCAATTTTTCACTTGTACTGTCATCAGTATGGCGTTTATTATACAGCAGCAGCAAATACAGGTTCCTATGTTAAAAATCACAATGTATCTGTAAAAATCTGATATCATATGGTTCATCTGTATGGGATGTACTATTTTTTGTGCGCCCATAGGCTTAAATAGGCAAGTCTCATCCAAAACATGGAAGAGGACATTAGTCCATAAAAAAAAAAAATAAATAAAAGTTACTTGAACAACCTGATTGAATAATACTGATCCAAGGGCTCTTCATGGAAGGTCACATTGTCCACAGACAACATTCGGATCAAAAATACAGTATTGTGAACTTAGCCTTGAACTACCAAAAGTGCCGGCTCTTAAGCAGGTGTCCATTATTGGGGACATTTTTTTTTCTCTTCTTAAATCCACATATGGGCCTGATTCATGAAGGAGTTTTCTAAAGTTATCTGGGAAAAAAAAATCCCTACAAATTATGAAAAATGTTTGGTGTTTTTAGCAAGGTGTCAATTTTAACAAAATGCATGGGGCATGTGTTTGATGAGGTGTGGTCAAACCCACCCATCCAATTATTCAGAAGTTACACCGCCGTAAATATAGCCAGAGACGAATCCCAGGCTGTATGTATGCTGTGTACTGTGTAATGGCTGTGTGACCGTACAGGGACATCATATCCCTGTTCCTGGGCAGGGGAGGAAGCAAAAAACAGAGTGCACAGAAAGGATGACAGCCGCTGCTTTCTGTGAGGTAAAACAGGTGTAAAGACAGTAAGTAAATGTTTTACCTCACAGAAAAGGTGTAATACTTCAGAGTGAAGAGATCAATCTGAGTCATGGCAAACTTTAATAGTTTGTGCGTTAGAATATTTTCCTACATAGCGAGTGAAAGCAAGGAGAAACTTACCCGGGATTTGGCTTTCAGGAAAACATGGTTCTCCATATCTTTGCTAGACTTGTTGTGAGCTACTCCAGCTTTGCGCATAGCTTCTTCACTGGAATACAAGGTAAAACCATTCATTGAAAAGGTAAAAATCATCTGTACTTCTAGAGGAATCATTTTCTGAATGTGAAGATCAACCAGGTACAAATACTCTGTCATCTAATTTTAATGGCAGCGACACGGTAGTCACTTTGCTGTAGAGGAGCCACCCAGTGCTGCTCTGCATACTAATCATTTCAAAAACCTGACCTGCACATCCAAACATAGACTAAGTGTGAACAGGTGCTGAACCTAGAGTCGCCAACTCGTATATAGTTAAATAAATAAGGCAGCACACTGCAGCGCTAGAACATACAAACTTGAAATACGAAATTTGAACTGCATTACTGCACTAGAAATATGAAAAATGAGAGCATTTAGCGCATAAAATGGCCAATTTTATGTTTACCTGGTAGCCACTTTACGGCATCTCTCTTATACCAGGTCCTACGCTTGCCTTACCTCGCTGAGAATAAACGTCTCCATCTGAATGGGTACATGTGAAACCTCTTCCTAGACTAAAATTCTCTCTCTCTATGGAGGGGTATTGGACCTGCTGTAATTAAAACACCTGTGGCTAGAAGGCGGAGTGCACTCCGCCTTCTAGCCACAGGTATAAGAGAGATGCCGTAAAGTGGCTACCAGGTACACATAAAATTGGCCATAAAATATTTAACTGCATACTTATCAGTCAGGGTCTAGAGACGCAACATTGATGTTCTTCAATCAGGAGCTTTCGAGAAAACATTTTTTCAAGCTTTGGGAATTTAAAAGGAACCATGGGCAATCTTAGCGGTCACTGACTTTTCCTGATTTTGTCAGCCTCCACAGGATGCAGCTTGTAGTCAGAGCTCACAAACAATAACTTATGAAGGCTGAGCTTTCGAACTGGCTGTACACAGCAACAATGTAAAAACCAATATACACTATGATGACAATAGTGGAAGTCCTACCTTAATTACTGGGAATCCATTGATAATCTGATGTGGATGGGGCCAGATGTTTATTCTATGCTGGTTGAAAGGGAGTTTATCACTAAATACCCCAATGCCCCCATTGCTTTGTATGACAGCGTTATGTAACGCAGAGTAATAGTTTCCCTGGTGAGAGCCCAGGAAGTCATGAGAAGGGAAAATTGACATTTCACAGGGGATTAAGGTACCTTCACACTGAACGATATCGCTAGCGATCCGTGACGTTGCAGCGTCCTGGCTAGCGATATCGTTCAGTTTGACAGGCAGCAGCGATCTGGATCCTGCTGTGCCATCGTTGGTCGGAGCAGAAAGTCCAGAACTTTATTTCATCGCTGGACTCCTGCAGACATCGCTGAATCGGCGTGTGTGACGCCGATTCAGCGATGTCTTCACTGGTAACCAGGGTAAACATCGGGTTACTAAGCGCAGGGCCGCGCTTAGTAACCCGATATTTACCCTGGTTACCAGTGTAAACGTAAAAAAAACAAACACTACATACTTACATTCCGGTGTCTGTCCTCCGGCGCTGTGCTTCTCTGCACTGTCAGCGCCGGCCAGCCGGAAAGCAGAGCACAGCGGTGATGTCACCGCTGTGCTTTCCGGCTGGCGCTCACAGTCAGTGCAGAGAAGCACAGCGCCGGAGGACAGACACCGGAATGTAAGTATGCAGTGTTTGGTTTTTTTTACGTTTACACTGGTAACCAGGGTAAACATCGGGTTACTGCACGGCCCTGCGCTTAGTAACCCGATGTTTACCCTGGTTACTCGGGCACCGGCATCGTTGGTCGCTGGAGAGCTGTCTGTGTGACAGCTCTCCAGCGACCAAACAGCGGCGCTGCAGCGATCGGTATCGTTGTCTGGATCGCTGCAGCGTCGCTAAATGTGACGGTACCTTTAGTCTTGTATGCAGATATCCTAAAACTTGACAATACTTTGGCCTACACTGCTCCTTTAAAAATCATTTGAGGACCAAGGGAGAGATTTGTCCCATAGTTTTTAAGCTGAAGCCAATTTGATTGAATCAACTTAGAGTCCCTTAAAGATTTAAAGGGGTATCCCAGTGAAACTCTTTTCCGGATCAGAAGGTGAGTGACACCGATGACATGACTACAGGTAACTCTTAGGATGCGCGCATAATTGACAAGCATCATGCCACGGGTCTTACTCTAATGAGCAAGACCGGAACCCCGATACCGGCCAATCGTTAATGCATTCCACCCGGTAGCTGTACATGTGAGGGGGTGCTGGAATACCCTGCAAGAATCAATTTATTTAAAAAAAAAAACTACCCATGCAAAGTGTTTAACTTCCTTAATTTTCTATGTATGGCATTTGCCAACGGGCTTCCCTAGAAGACTTTCAATTCAGTCCGTTTTTTTCGTGATTCATTACAAATTGTAAGGCAAAATTTGAAGTAGCTACAAAAAGAAAAACTACACTACTCAGCACTGAATTGTAACGCCAAGAAGAAAAAGTTGTGTAATGATGGAAATCACAGGAACGAAAAAAAAAAAAAAAAAAAAAAGGAGATTTGTGTGTACTCACCGTAAAATCTCTCTCTCTTAGGGTACCGTCACACTATACGATTTACCTACGATCACGACCAGCGATATGACCTGGCCGTGATCGTAGGTAAATCGTAGTGTGGTCGCTGGGGAGCTGTCACACAGACAGCTCTCCAGCGACCAAGATGCCGAGGTCCCTGGGTAACCAGGGTAAACATCGGGTAACTAAGCGCAGGACCGCGCTTAGTTACCCGATGTTTACCCTGGTTACAAGCGTTAAACTAAAAAAAAAACAAACAGCACATACTTACATTCTGGTGTCCGTCAGGTCCCTTGCCGTCTGCTTCCCGCACTCAGTGACTGCCGGCCGTAAAGTGAAAGCACAGCCGCTGTGCTCTGCTTTCACTTTACGGCCAGCAGTCACAGTGCTGGAAGCAGACTGCAAGGGACCTGACGGACACCAGAATGTAAGTATGTGCTGTTTGTTTTTTTTTAGATTAACGCTTGTAACCAGGGTAAACATCGGGTAACTAAGCGCGGTCCTGCGCTTAGTTACCCGAGGTTTACCCTGGTTACAAGCGAACGCATCGCTGGATCGCATCGCTAGATCGGTGTCACACACACCGATCTAGCGATGACAGCGGGAGATCCAGCGATGAAAGAAAGTTCTAAACGATCTGCTACGACGTACGATTCTCAGCAGGATCCCTGATCGCTGCTGCGTGTCAGACACAGCGATATCGTAACGATATCGCTGGAACGTCACGAATCGTACCGTCGTAGCGATCGAAATGTTATAGTGTGACGGTACCCTTCGCCTCTAATTGGGGGACACAGGACCATGGGTGTTATGCTGCTGTCCACTAGGAGGCGACACTATGCATAATCTGACAAAGATTAACCATGGCTCCTCCTCTGCAGTATACACCCCTGGACGGCGTCAGCCTTCTCCAGTTTTGTGCAGAAGCATTAGGAGGAACGTAACATGAATAACACAATCATGCCTATAAGAAGGCAACTGTGTACGAGCTCAAGAAAACAATATGAGAACTCAACAGTAACAACGGCCCGGCAAGGGCAACAGGGTGGGAGCTGTGTCCCCCAATTAGAGGCTAAGAGAAAGATTTTACGGTGAGTAAACAAAAATCTCTTTTACTCTGTCGCCTCATTGGGGGACACAGGATCATGGGACGTCCCAAAGCAGTCCCTGGGTGGGAAGCAATGGACGAATATTGTGCAGACAGGCCCCTAAACTTGGGGCACCGCCACCTGCAGAACTCGTCTACCCAGGTTCGCGTCCGCTGAGGACTGGGTATGAACTCTGTAGTGTTTAGCAAACGTGTGTAGGCTAGTTCAAATGGCCGCCTTACACAGTTGTTGTGCCGAAGCCTGGTGCCGAATGGCCCAGGAGGCCCCTACCGCCCTTGTAGAGTGTGCCGTAATACCGGCTGGAAAAGGAGAATTCTTAAGGCGGTAGGCCTCTTGTATGGTGGATTTGATCCACCTGGCAAGGATAGCTTTGGAAGCTGGCAGACCCTTGCGGCCGCCTTCCGGAAGAAGGAAAAGAGAATCAGACCTCCGGAAGGACACAGTTCTAGACACATACTGTATATACTCGAGTATAAGCCAACCCGAGTATAAGCTGACCCCCTAACTTTGCAACGAAAAACTGGGAAAACTTATTGACTCTAGTATAAGCCTAGGGTGGAAAATGCAGCAGTTACCGGTAAATGTCAAAAATAAAAATAGATATCAATAAAAGTATAATTAATTGAGACATCAGTAGTTTTAGAATATCCATATTGAATCAGGAGCCCCATATAATGCTCCATACAGTTCATTATGGCCCCATAAGATGCTCCATACAAAATAGGCCCCATATAATGCTCCATACAGTTCATTATGGCCCCATAAGATGCTCCATACAAAATAGGCCCCATATAATGCTCCATACAGTTCATTATGGCCCCATAAGATGCTCCATATACAAATATGCCCCATATAATGCTCCATGCAGTTCTTTATGGCCCCATAGATGCCTCATATAATGCTCCATGCAGTTCTTTATGGCCCCATAGATGCCCCATATAATGCTCCATGCAGTTCTTTATGGCCCCATAGATGCCCCATATAATGCTCCATGCAGTTCTTTATGGCCCCATAGATGCCCCATATAATGCTCCATGCAGTTCTTTAAGGCCCCATAGATGCCCCATATAATGCTCCATGCAGTTCTTTATGGCCCCATAGATGCCCCATATAATGCTCCATGCAGTTCTTTATGGCCCCATAAATGCCCCATATAATGCTCCATGCAGTTCTTTATGGCCCCATAGATGCCCCATATAATGCTCCATGCAGTGCTTTATGGCCCCATAGATGCCCCATATAATGCTCCATGCAGTTCTTTATGGCCCCATAGATGCCCCATATAATGCTCCATGCAGTTCTTTATGGCCCCATAGATGCCCCATATAATGCTCCATGCAGTGCTTTATGGCCCCATATAATGCTCCATGCAGTGCTTTATGGCCCCATATAATGCTCCATGCAGTGCTTTATGGCCCCATAGATGCCCCATATAATGCTCCATGCAGTTCTTTATGGCCCCATAGATACCCCATATACAGGTCCTTCTCAAAAAATTAGCATATAGTGTTAAATTTCATTATTTACCATAATGTAATGATTACAATTAAACTTTCATATATTATAGATTCATTATCCACCAACTGAAATTTGTCAGGTCTTTTATTGTTTTAATACTGATGATTTTGGCATACAACTCCTGATAACCCAAAAAACCTGTCTCAATAAATTAGCATATTTCACCCATCCAATCAAATAAAAGTGTTTTTTAATAACAAACAAAAAAACCATCAAATAATAATGTTCAGTTATGCACTCAATACTTGGTCGGGAATCCTTTGGCAGAAATGACTTCTTCAATGCGGCGTGGCATGGAGGCAATCAGCCTGTGACACTGCTGAGATGTTATGGAGGCCCAGGATGCTTCAATAGCGGCCTTAAGCTCATCCAGAGTGTTGGGTCTTGCGTCTCTCAACTTTCTCTTCACAATATCCCACAGATTCTCTATGGGGTTCAGGTCAGGAGAGTTGGCAGGCCAATTGAGCACAGTAATACCATGGTCAGTAAACCATTTACCAGTGGTTTTGGCACTGTGAGCAGGTGCCAGGTCGTGCTGAAAAATGAAATCTTCATCTCCATAAAGCATTTCAGCCGATGGAAGCATGAAGTGCTCCAAAATCTCCTGATAGCTAGCTGCATTGACCCTGCCCTTGATGAAACACAGTGGACCAACACCAGCAGCTGACATGGCACCCCACACCATCACTGACTGTGGGTACTTGACACTGGACTTCAGGCATTTTGGCATTTCCTTCTCCCCAGTCTTCCTCCAGACTCTGGCACCTTGATTTCCGAATGACATGCAAAATTTGCTTTCATCAGAAAAAAGTACTTGGGACCACTTAGCAACAGTCCAGTGCTGCTTCTCTGTAGCTCAAAAGTGGCTTTACCTGGGGAATGAGGCACCTGTAGCCCATTTCCTGCACACGCCTGTGCACGGTGGCTCTGGATGTTTCCACACCAGACTCAGTCCACTGCTTCCTCAGGTTCCCCAAGGTCTGGAATCGGTCCTTCTCCACAATCTTCCTCAGGGTCCGGTCTCCTCTTCTCGTTGTACAGCGTTTTCTGCCACATTGTTTCCTTCCAACAGACTTACCATTGAGGTGCCTTGATACAGCACTCTGGGAACAGCCTATTTGTTGAGAAATTTCTTTCTGGGTCTTACCCTCTTGCTTGAGGGTGTCAATGATGGCCTTCTTGACATCTGTCAGGTCGCTAGTCTTACCCATGATGGGGGTTTTGAGTAATGAACCAGGCAGGGAGTTTATAAAAGCCTCAGGTATCTTTTGCATGTGTTTAGAGTTAATTAGTTGATTCAGAAGATTAGGGTAATAGGTTGTTTAGAGAACCTTTTCTTGATATGCTAATTTATTGAGACAGGTTTTTTGGGTTATCAGGAGTTGTATGCCAAAATCATCAGTATTAAAACAATAAAAGACCTGACAAATTTCAGTTGGTGGATAATGAATCTATAATATATGAAAGTTTAATTGTAATCATTACATTATGGTAAATAATGAAATTTAACACTATATGCTAATTTTTTGAGAAGGACCTGTAATGTACCATGCAGTTATGGTCCCATAGATGCTCCATATAATGCTCCATGCAGTTCTTTATGGCCCCACAGACGCTCCATATAGCATTGTGCCACATATAATGCTGCTGCACAAAAAAATAAAAAATAAAATGACATACTCCCCTCTCGTCGCTGCCCGCTGCTCCTCAGCATCCCGTCTCTCCGCACTGACTGTTCAGGCAGAGGGCGGCGCGCGCACTAATACGTCATCGCGCCCTCTGACCTGAACAGTCACTGCAGAGGACGCGGAAGACGGGGAGGTGGCAGAACGGCGAATGTGATATACTCACCTGCTCCCGGCGCTGTCCCTGCATGTCCCATGTCTCCGGGAGCGGCAGCTTCTTCCAGTAGTTAGCGGTCACGTGGCACCGCTCATTATAGTAATGAATATGCGGCTCCACCCCTATGGGATTGAAGTCCATATTCAAAACTTTAATGAGCGGTACCAGTGACCGCTGAACAGGGGAAGAAGCTGCCGCGCCCGAAGACCGTGGGACATGCGGGGACCGCGGCAGGAGAAGATGAGTATTTGACAGGCGTCGCTCCCTCTCACCCACCGACCACCCTTCCATGACCAGAGTATAAGCCGAGAGGGGCACTTTCAGCCCATTTTTTGGGGGCTGAAAATCTCGGCTTATACTCAAGTGTATACGGTATATATACGCAATTCCCTGACAAGGTCGGGCGTATGCAGAGCCTTTTCCACTCTATGAACCGGGACCAAAGGGAAGGCAGAGAAATTTCCTCATTGAGGTGGAAGTTGGACACAACCTTCGGAAGGAAGGATGGGACCGTACGGAGGACTACCTTGTCCTGGTGAAAAACCAGAAAGGGCCGTCTGCAGGAGAGTGCTGTCAGATCAGACACCCTGCATAGCGAGGGGATTGTCACCAGGAAAAAAAAAAACACCTTCTGGGATAGAAGGCGGAGCGGGACCTCCTTAAAGGGAAGGTGCCACCAGTTTTCTTGTATTTTGTTTTTTTGTGAAATTAAGCTTAAAATAGTAATTAAAATGTATTAATGCAATGTTTGCACTGTTTGCAAACATTTCTATATGAAAAATATTATATATTTTTCTACAAATATACATATTTACCACTAGGGGGAGCATTTTCCGTTTTAGA
Organism: Ranitomeya imitator; assembly: GCF_032444005.1. Classification (NCBI taxonomy): domain Eukaryota; kingdom Metazoa; phylum Chordata; class Amphibia; order Anura; family Dendrobatidae; genus Ranitomeya; species Ranitomeya imitator. Next base: position 300,713,095 of record NC_091282.1, on the reverse strand, counting down.
CCTCAAGCAGCTATAGTAAGATTTAGCAGCTCTGCCCCAGGGATATTAGACCACCCAAAAGGGGAGGGAAATGGTGATGTCAGCAGTTACTGCCCCAATTTTGCTTCTAAGGGTACCGTCACACTATAACATTTTGATCGCTACGACGGTACGATTCGTGACGTTCCAGCGATATCGTTACGATATCGCTGTGTCTGACACGCAGCAGCGATCAGGGATCCTGCTGAGAATCGTACGTCGTAGCAGATCGTTTAGAACTTTCTTTCATCGCTGGATCTCCCGCTGTCATCGCTAGATCGGTGTGTGTGACACCGATCTAGCGATCTAGCGATGCGATCCAGCGATGCGTTCGCTTGTAACCAGGGTAAACATCGGGTAACTAAGCGCAGGACCGCGCTTAGTTACCCGATGTTTACCCTGGTTACAAGCGTTAAACTAAAAAAAAAAAAAAAAACAGCACATACTTACATTCTGGTGTCCGTCAGGTCCCTTGCCGTCTCTGCTTCCCGCACTGTGACTGCCGGCCGTAAAGTGAAAGTGAAAGCACAGCGGCTGTGCTTTCACTTTCACTTTACGGCCGGCAGTCACTGAGTGCGGGAAGCAGACTGCAAGGGACCTGACGGACACCAGATGTAAGTATGTGCTGTTTTTTTTTTTTTTAGTTTAACGCTTGTAACCAGGGTAAACATCGGGTAACTAAGCGCGGTCCTGCGCTTAGTTACCCGATGTTTACCCTGGTTACCCAGGGACCTCGGCATAGTTGGGCGCTGGAGAGCTGTCTGTGTGACAGCTCCCCAGCGACCACACTACGATTTACCTACGATCACGGCCAGGTCATATCGCTGGTCGTGATCGTAGGTAAATCGTATAGTGTGACGGTACCCTTACAGTAAGAATGAAGAGCAGCATCACAGGGTAGCACCATTTTGTGTGTGACTGCCCTGTGACCTGCTATCACCTGCAGTTACTGCATCAGAGGCGCAGCTTGTTTACGGAGGAGAAGAACACAGTGGGCTCAGCAGCATTTTTTGTGAATAACATTCTTGCCATCCCCCTTCCCCCACCTTAATCCCTGTCCTGTCAGCTGCCCTCCTCTCTCTCCAGGTGTCACCTCCCTCTCTGCAGGCTGTGAGTGCAGCTTACTGGAGATCACAGGGGCTGTGTGTGAGGGGGAGGCAGAGACACAGCAGGAGAAGCACACAGGGCAACATGTGAGGAGCAGAGGATGTGTGCCTGCTTGGAGTACAGAGGAGCAGTGAGGGCTTCTTCTGTCCTGCGATAGAGAGCACAGGGCTATAATAAAATGGCAGCTAGTCACACCTACAGCAGTGAGTTGTGCAGCCCACAGAGGCGTGCCCAGCTCACTGCTAATGCTGCTGCATTGTTACAGATAGGGTCCGAGCTGGTCTATTATCTCCTATGTCCATGGGGTGCTGTAATCTGACACTGATAGGGCCCTGCTACTACTGCAAAACCAAGATGTCAGCCCCCAGTGCATTCTTTAAACTCATATAACACATGATATCTGTTTCACATGCATTTCAAACTTGCTAATAGCAGCATGTTATGCTACATTACAGTGATTTATTCTACAAACGCGGTACCTTCCCTTTAAGGGGTTCGAAGGGTGGTTCCTGCAATGCTGTCAGGACCAGATGGAGGCCCCACATTTCTAGTGGTCGTCTGTAGAGGGAACCAATCGGGAAAACCCCCTGAAGAAAAGTCCTTACTTGCGGCTTGGTAGCAATGCGCCTTTGAAAAAGCACTGAGAGGGACAGCCTGGCCTCCAGACCCGATTGGAGAAAACCAGGTAGTTTAGGGAAGGAATAAGGGAATGGGGTCTGGCCGCGAGATTCGCACCAGATAAAGAGAACTTTCCAGGTGCGGTAATAGATCTTGGCAGAGGCTGGCTTCCGTGCCCTGATCATGGTCTTAATGACGTCCGTTGAGAGCCCTGCCTGGGTTAGAACCCAGGTTTCAAGGGCCACGCTGTCAAATTGAGAGCCCCTAAGTTCTGGTGGTAGAACAGGCCTTGTGATAGAAGATCTGGGCGGTCGGGCTTTGACTGGCCTGCTTTTGACTGCCAGGTCTTGTCCGACCTTTGCGTCGACCGTGAGTTGTCCCTGCATGGGGAACGGTTACGATTTTGTGCTGGACGTGAGACAGACCAGCCCGAAGAATTCTGAAAGGATCGGAATCGGGTTTGGTTACGCTTCTTGTAAGTGTGTTTAGGTTTTAGTTGCGGGAGAGGGTACTCTTATCCCCAGTGGCGTTGGATATCACGGTGTCCAACTTTTCACCGAAAAGTCGCCCACAGATACGGGAGGTGCGTGAGGGACGACTTTGAAGCTGCATCCACTTTCCATTTCGCAGCCAGAGGATACGCTGAATTGTGATGGCGTTTGATGCTATCCCCGCTACGCCCCTTGCTGAATCCAGAGCTGCATGAAGCATGTAATCTGCTACAACTGCTATTTGAACCGCTTGGTCCGACAGTTCGGGAGCAGATGCTTGGAGGCCAGCTTGTAAATATTTGGCCCAAGCCAGGATGGCCTTGGCAGCCCAAACTGAAGCGAACGCGGGAGCCAGGGAGGCCCTTGCCGCCTTGAAAATTGAACGAGCCATGCGTTCTACCTGTCGGTCTGCTGTGTCCCTGACGGTTGAGCAACCTGGCAGTGAAAGGAGGGTCTGTGCTGCTAGTCTAGAGACTAGGGGGTCCACTTCAGGTGGATCTGTCCATTCCTTGGTGTCCTTCTGTGGGAAATGGTACCTTGCCCCTTGCCTCCAGATTTTTGCGATTAGCGAATTTATTTTTTTTTTTTTTTCCCTCAGGCTGAGAGAGCTGCTTTTTAAGGATCACCTTAAACTCTGGGTGGTTAGAGAAAACCTTAGGCGGCTTCATAGCTCCTTCAAAGGAAATCTTGTGTTCTGGGGCCTCTGGTGGCGGATCAGAAATGTCCAGCACCTGATGGATGGAAGAGATTATGTCCTCAACTGTATTGCTAGGGGGGATTGGGATCAGGGACCCCTCCATTTCCTTGTCTGAGTTGGAGTCACAGATGCCTTCCGAATCCTGTGTATCAGAGGCGTCCCCTGCTGGGTGAGCTGGGGCAGAGGCCTTCTCTGGTCTGGGATTGCGGAGATCTGCATTGTCTGTCACTGGAAGAGGACGGTCTAGATGACCTGGAACTACGGTGTCTCTCCCTAGAAGGGGATGACCTTGTGCTATGGGATGACGCAGATGGATTAGATGCCCAGAAAGGCTCCAGGCCGGCACGGAAGTCCGGGAGGGGGTTGGATCTGAACCGGACCCCCGGATTTAAAGGCAGGATAGCGGTGGGGCTATAAGCGGAAGGGGGGACCTGTGAGGGGTTGCCCTGAGGCAGTATAGAGCTGGTGCTGCAGCAAAGACAGGGGCGCAGGGAGCCCTGTGTCTTTATTGTGCCATGCCTGCCTGCACTCCCCCCGGCCCCGACAGGAGCCCGCAGCTGGGCTGGGGTCCCTGGATGCAGGCGCAGTGTGCTGGCCCATTGCTGGGAGCTGCAGAGTGATGCCTGTACAGGCCCTACCTGAGGTGTCTCAACCTAATGCCCCCGAAGGGGGATTAGGGAGGGTGCTGCTGTCACCATCAGGGGGCTTTATCCTCGCCTCGACCTCAACCCAGAAACCAAAAGGAATTGGGGAAGGAGGGGGGGGGGGGGGAGTCTCGACTTCGAACCAGCACCCGAGGGACTGGGGAAGGAGCGACATGGGAAACAGCCATCTCGACTTCAACCAGGCACCCCGTAATAGAGGGACGAGGAAGGAGCCATGCCGGGAGTCTCGCAGGAGACCCACTTTTCTTCATCTGTAATCACGCCGGAAAAAAACGGAGTAAAGAAAAAAATTTTTTAGGTATGCCTCCTATGCGACACTAAGCAAAAACTGGAGAAGGCTGACACCGTCCAGGGGTGTATACTGCAGATGAGGAGCCATGGTTAATCTTTTTCAGATTATGCATAGTGTCGCCTCCTATTGGACAGCAGCATAACACCCATGGTCCTGTGTCCCTCAATGAGGCGACAGTAATTAGAACATTTTCAAAGCAACTGGATTTACTGGATTTAGGCTACGTTCACATTAGCGTTTTGCATGTTTGCGTCGGGCGTCGCAGCGGCGACGCATGCGTCATGCGCCCCTATATTTAACATGGGGGATGCATGGACATGCGTTGTGCGACGCATGCGTTTTTTTGCCGCAAGCGTCGGGCACAGAAAACGCAACAAGTTGCATTTTTCTTGCGTCCAAATTTCGGCAAAAAACGACGCATGCGTCGCAAAACGCAGCGTTTTTGCGTGCGTTTTGATCTGCGTTGTGTCGCCGACGCAGCGGCGCACAACGCAAATGTGAACGTAGCCTTACAGAAGTGCCAAGTGCAGAAATATCCACACCAACTCACGACTTTGTGTACATATCGTGTACTGAAAAATGGGGAAAAAAAATCCAAGTGCGGTGAAATTGCAAAAAAAAAGTGCAATTCCACAGATTGGCTTCTTTTTCTTTTTTTAACCATGTTCACTAAATGCTTAAACTGCCCAGCCATTATGAATCTCCTTGTCTTCACGAGTTCGTAGACACTAAACTAGGTTCTAATGTCTAGGTTCTCTTATTTACCGTAAGTGGTGAAAAATAATCCAAAATTTAATTTAAAAAAAGGCGCCATTTTACGAGACATGTAGCGTCTCCATTGTGATCTTGAGCTGGGTGAGCTTATTTTTGCACGCTGAGCTGACATTTTATTGATACCATTTTGGTGCATATACGATCTTTTGATCGTCAGTTATTGCATTTTACTGTAGCAGCGACCAAAAAAAAAAACCTTAAGGCTATGTTCACACGCTGCGGATCCGCAGCTTTTTCGCAGCTGCGGGTTGGCAGCAGTTTCCCATGCGTTTACAGTACAATGTAAACCTATGGGAAACGCAATCCACAGGGCACATGCTGCGGAAAAAACCGCACGGAAACGCAGCGGTTTACATTCCACAGCGGTTTTACACCTGCTCCATAATAGAAAACTGCAGGTGTAAAACCGCAGTGGAATCCGCGGTAAATCCACAGGAAAAACACTGTTTTTGCCCTGCGGATTTATCAAACCCGCTGCGGAAAAATCCACAGTGGACCATTCTACGTGTGCACAAACCCTAATTCTGACGTTTAGAATTTTCTCTCAATACGTACGCCGTATATATATAGTAACTAAATGTGTATATTTTACTTTTATTTTGAACGGGGCGATTGAACCTTTATATTATTTTTACTTTTTGCATGCGTCAATAGTCTCCATGGGAAACTACAACCTGCAGTACATCTCCTCTACTACAAAGAGGTGATGATCAGATCGCTTGTGTGTAGCAAAAATGCTCACTTGCTATGAGCGCCGACCACAGGGTGGAACTAATGGCAATCTGGCTATGACAACTGTAGAGGTCTGCTGGAGACTTCTGGTTGTCATGTCGACCCATTGCTGACCCGCGATCATCTGACGGGGTCAACGATGGGCGGGATTAGCAACGAGTTTCCGGTAATCTCAAGTTAAATGCCGCTATCAAAGATTGACATATAACTAGTTAACAACCGTGGGTGGATCGCGATTCCATCCATGGCTGTTGCGGACACATGTCAGCTGTATAGATCAGCTGTCATGTGCCCAGAAATGTGCAGGCTCAGCACAGGAGCCGACACCAAACAGGGGGGAGTCCAGCATCGGCATACTATTACGCCCAGTGTCGGAAAGGGGTTAATGGTTCTCCGATCAATGTTCTGCCACACTGAATGCAGTTAGGAACACAAATAATCCAAATCGAATGCTGGTAGCTCCCTGTACAATTGCTGACCAATGACGTCAAGATGTGCTCGATTGAAGCCAAGCCTGGAGACGCCGCAGGCCATGGTGGAATGTTTAGGCCATACAGGCAGCTCATAGCAGAAGCAATATTCAGAATGGCGTTGTCATGTTGAAAACGGATCCTGGTACACTTGGGAAAAATGATGGGCGCCGCAGAGTGCAGCCATACCCCCCTCTCTCCTCAGATGGGCGCCGCAGAGTGCAGCCATACCCCCCTCTCTCCTCAGATGGGCGCCGCAGAGTGCAGCCATACCCCCCTCCCTCCTCAGATGGGTGCCGCAGAGTGCAGCCATACCCCCCTTCCCTCCTCAGGTGGGTGCCGCAAAGTGCAGCCATACCCCCCTCCCTCCTCAGATGGGCGCCGCAGAGTGCAGCCATACCTCCCTCCTCAGGTGGGCGCCGCAGAGTGCAGCCATACCCCCCTTCCCTCCTCAGGTGGGTGCCGCAGAGTGCAGCCATACCCCCCTTCCCTCCTCAGGTGGGCGCCGCAGAGTGCAGCCATACCCCCCTCCCTCCTCAGGTGGGTGCCGCAGAGTGCAGCCATACCCCCCTCAGATGGGTGCCGCAGAGTGCAGCCATACCCCCCTCCTCAGGTGGGCGCCGCAGAGTGCAGCCATACCCCCCTCCCTCCCTCCTCAGGTGGGCGCCGCAGAGTGCAGCCATACCCCCCTCCCTCCTCAGGTGGGTGCCGCAGAGTGCAGCCATACTCCCCTCCCTCCTCAGGTGGGCGCCGCAGAGTGCAGCCATACCCCCCTCCCTCCTCAGGTGGGCGCCGCAGAGTGCAGCCATACCCCCCCTTCCCTCCTCAGGTGGGCGCCGCAGAGTGCAGCCATACCCCCCTCCCTCCTCAGGTGGGCGCCGCAGAGTGCAGCCATACTCCCCTCCCTCCTCAGGTGGGCGCCGCAGAGTGCAGCCATACCCCCCCCCCCTTCCCTCCTCAGGTGGGCGCCGCAGAGTGCAGCCATACCCCCTTCCCTCCTCAGGTGGGCGCCGCAGAGTGCAGCCATACTCCCCTCCCTCCTCAGGTGGGCGCCGCAGAGTGCAGCCATACTCCCCTCCCTCCTCAGTTGGGTGCCGCAGAGTGCAGCCATACCCCCCTCCCTCCTCAGGTGGGCGCCGCAGAGTGCAGCCATACCCCCCTCCCTCCTCAGTTGGGTGCCGCAGAGTGCAGCCATACCCCCCTCCCTCCTCAGGTGGGCGCCGCAGAGTGCAGCCATACCCCCCTCTCTCCTCAGATGGGTGCCGCAGAGTGCAGCCATACCCCCCTCCCTCCTCAGGTGGGCGCCGCAGAGTGCAGCCATACCCCCCTCCCTCCTCAGTTGGGTGCCGCAGAGTGCAGCCATACCCCCCTCCCTCCTCAGGTGGGCGCCGCAGAGTGCAGCCATACCCCCCTCTCTCCTCAGATGGGTGCCGCAGAGTGCAGCCATACCCCCCTCCCTCCTCAGTTGGGTGCCGCAGAGTGCAGCCATACCCCCCAGGTGGGTAGATAGTAGACGATGGCAGCATACACAGACCTGACGGGCAGATCTCCATAGACCGTATCTGACCGCTATAGTTCCCTGAATCACCAGCAATGTGAACTCTCCCGGTACTGCTGGGCAGCACGTTGAAGACAGTGAGAGGGCTGCGGCCTAGCCCCGGTGCAGGGCGTCCCGGCTGTGCACTTACATCTGGCTGACCAGCTTCTGCCTGAAGCCCGCGCTCCGCCAGTCACTGTCAGGGGCCGTCACCTCCATCCTGGTTTCTGGCGCTCTCTTCCGAGTGAGAATCGCAGCTCCAAGCAAAGCGGAAGTGTCGCAAGGCAGCGTGGGACTTTGTTCAGTGAAAAGGAGAGAGCGGCGAGTACACGCCCACAGCCAGCAGCAGAGCGGCTGACCACGCCCCCGCACGCCGATTGGTCAGCTGTTCCGTGCTCACTCAGCTTGTGAGTGGCAGCGCTCGGACCGGCGGTCACACCGGGCTATTCCTGTAGTGTGACGTGTGTCTCCTCGCAGCCTGTCTCCCGGGTGACGCCATGTTTGCGGAAGTGACGCTCAGGTATCGGCACCACGGTGCCAGGTGAGAGGAGCTACGCAGGGCGCCTGGGGAGGAAGCGCCGGTCATATGGCCGCAGGTAGACACATCCATGGCTGCCGCACTGGAGCCCAATCGCTGCCCCTTATAGCTAGGACTCCAGTGAGTAATGGTGCCAGCTGCGGGCTCTGTAGTGACCCGGGGTCCTGTACGGGGTCCCCAGGGCTGGATTTACTGGTGAGATAGTGACTTTAACTTTCCGCCCTTTCACTTTCACTCCCTCACCTTCCGCAGCCTCCTCAGTGACGAGCTCTGTCTGCACTGCACAGGTGGCTAGGGTTTAGGTCCAGGGGGGGCGAAGCTTCTGAGTGGGCCCCTAACAGGTAACCTTGATTACAACTCGATGACGCCCCCCTAATAGTGGAGGAGAACCTCAGCAGATGACCGCGCTGTTACTGAAGATAATCTCTATATAAAGACCAGCATGGATATTACCGCCATATGGTCAGTGGTAGATACCAGCCCTACAGAACATATAAGAGATCACAGCACAGTTATAGAATGACTTACCACTGACGTTCTTTATGATGGAATCGTCACTTTTCCCGTCTTTTCCATTTGGCCCAGACCGACATGACAACTTCTTCCAGCTACAACTCGTCTGCAAAGAATACAACAAAGACACGTTTCACTTCTCACATTCCAGCCCCATCACCATCTATTCCCAACCTGCACAAACTCCTCATCCTACTGATACCCCAATACTGAGCCGCTGCTGCCGTATGTGTCCCTATTACTACCCCTGATACCCCAATACTGAGCCGCTGCTGCCGTATATGACCCTATTACTCCACCTGATACCCCAATACTGAGCCGCTGCTGCCGTATATGACCCTATTACTCCACCTGATACCCCAATACTGAGCCGCTGCTGCCGTATCTGTCCCTATTACTGCACCTGATACCCCGATACTGAGCCGCTGCTGCCGTATGTGTCCCTATTACTACCCCTGATACCCCAATACTGAGCCGCTGCTGCCGTATATGACCCTATTACTCCACCTGATACCCCAATACTGAGCCGCTGCTGCCGTATATGACCCTATTACTCCACCTGATACCCCAATACTGAGCCGCTGCTGCCGTATCTATCCCTATTACTGCACCTGATACCCCGATACTGAGCCGCTGCTGCCGTATGTGTCCCTATTACTTCCCCTGATACCCCAATACTGAGCCGCTGCTGCCGTATGTGTCCCTATTACTTCCCCTGATACCCCAATACTGAGCCGCTGCTGCCGTATATGACCCTATTACTCCACCTGATACCCCAATACTGAGCCGCTGCTGCCGTATCTGTCCCTATTACTGCACCTGATACCCCAATACTGAGCCGCTGCTGCCGTATCTGTCCCTATTACTTCCCCTGATACCCCAATACTGAGCCGCTGCTGCCGTATGTGTCCCTATTACTTCCCCTGATACCCCGATACTGAGCCGCTGCTGCCGTATATGACCCTATTACTCCACCTGATACCCCAATACTGAGCCGCTGCTGCCGTATATGACCCTATTACTCCACCTGATACCCCAATACTGAGCCGCTGCTGCCGTATGTGTCCCTATTACTGCACCTGATACCCCAATACTGAGCCGCTGCTGCCGTATGTGTCCCTATTACTGCACCTGATACCCCAATACTGAGCCGCAGCTGCCGAATCTGTCCCTATTACTTCCCCTGATACCCCGATACTGAGCCGCTGCTGCCGTATATGACCCTATTACTCCACCTGATACCCCAATACTGAGCCGCTGCTGCCGTATATGACCCTATTACTCCACCTGATACCCCAATACTGAGCCGCTGCTGCCGTATGTGTCCCTATTACTTCCCCTGATACCCCAATACTGAGCCGCTGCTGCCGTATCTGTCCCTATTACTGCACCTGATACCCCGATACTGAGCCGCTGCTGCCGTATATGACCCTATTACTCCACCTTATACCCCAATACTGAGCCGCTGCTGCCGTATATGACCCTATTACTCCACCTGATACCCCAATACTGAGCCGCTGCTGCCGAATCTGTCCCTATTACTTCCCCTGATACCCCGATACTGAGCCGCTGCTGCCGTATATGACCCTATTACTCCACCTGATACCCCAATACTGAGCCGCTGCTGCCGTATGTGTCCCTATTACTTCCCCTGATACCCCAATACTGAGCCGCTGCTGCCGTATGTGACCCTATTACTGCACCTGCTGTGTAGTTCTCTGTGCCTTCTAAATTCTAAAGCAACCCTCTAGAATATAGTAATCCTGGGCGCAAGTGCCCTTGACAGCAGTGCACACATTTTTCCCGTAAAAAGTAATATTGCCCTGTGTGGATTTGAACCCATAGGCAGACTCTATATTGTATAATGCACCCCCCATAGGCAGAGTCTATAGTATAATGCACTCCGCACAGGCAGACTCTATAGTATAATGCACTCCCCATAGGCAGACTCTATAGAATAATGCCCCCTCCCCCAACACACAGGCAGACTCTATAGTATACTGCACTCCCCATTTGGAGACTATAGTATAATAATAATAATAATAATAATTTTTATTTATATAGCGCCAACATATTCCGCAGCGCTTTACAAATTAATGACCCAACACACACACGCAGACTCTATAGTATAGTATAATGCACTTCCCATAGGCAGACTTTATAGTATAATGCCCCCCCACACACACACACACACACATGCACGCAGGCATGGGCAGACTCTATAGTATACTGCTCTTCCCATGGGCAAACTCTATAGTATAATGCACCCCCCATAGGCAAACTCTATAGCATACTACACTTCCCACGGGCAGACTCTATAGTATAATTCACCCATACACACACGCACAGGCAGACTCTATAGTATACTGCACTTCCCATAAGCAGACTTTATAGTATAATGCACCACACACGCACAGGCAGACTCTACAGTATACTGCACATCTCATGGGCAGACTCTATAGTATAATGCACCCACACACACACACACGCACATGCAGACTATGGTATACTGCACTTCCCATGGGCAGACTCTATAGTATAATGCACCCACACACACACACACGCACAGGCAGACTATGGTATACTGCACTTCCCATGGGCAAACTCTATAGTATACTGCACTTCCCATAAGCAGACTTTATAGTATAATGCCCCCCCCCCCACACACACACATGCACGCACGCATGGGCAGACTCTATAGTATACTGCTCTTCCCATAAGCAGACTTTATAGTATAATGCACCACACACGCACAGGCAGACTCTACAGTATACTGCACATCTCATGGGCAGACTCTATAGTATAATGCAGAGGTCCCCAACTCCAGTCCTCAAGGCCCACCAACATGTCATGTTTTCAGGATTTCCTTAGTCTTGCCCAGGTAATAATTGCATCACCTGTGCAATGCAAAGGAAATCCTGAAAACATGACCTGTTGGTGGGCCTTGAGGACTGGAGTTGGGGACCTCTGGTATAATGCACCCACACACACGCACATGCAGACTATGGTATACTGCACTTCCCATGGGCAGACTCTATAGTATAATGCACCCACACACACACACACGCACAGGCAGACTATGGTATACTGCACTTCCCATGGGCAAACTCTATAGTATACTGCACTTCCCATAAGCAGACTTTATAGTATAATGCCCCCCCCCCCACACACACACATGCACGCACGCATGGGCAGACTCTATAGTATACTGCTCTTCCCATAAGCAGACTTTATAGTATAATGCCCCACACACACACATGCACGCACGCATGGGCAGACTCTATAGTATACTGCTCTTCCCATGGGCAAACTCTATAGTATATTGCACCCCCCATAGGCAAACTCTATAGCATACTACACTTCCCACGGGCAGACTCTATAGTATAATTCACCCATACACACACGCACAGGCAGACTCTATAGTATACTGCACTTCCCATAAGCTGACTTTATAGTATAATGCACCACACACGCACAGGCAGACTCTACAGTATACTGCACATCTCATGGGCAGACTCTATAGTATAATGCACCCACACACACACACACACAGGCAGACTATGGTATACTGTACTTCCCATGGGCAAACTCTATAGTATACTGCACTTCCCATAAGCAGACTTTATAGTATAATGCACCACACACGCACAGGCAGACTCTACAGTATACTGCACATCTCATGGGCAGACTCTATAGTATAATGCACCCACACACACACAGGCAGACTCTATAATATACTGCACCTCTCATGGGCAGACTCTATAGTATAATGCACTCACATACGCACAGGCAGACTATGGTATACTGCACTTCCCATGGGCAGACTCTATAGTATACTGCACTCACAGTCAGACTCTATAGTATAATGCCCCATAAAAACAATAAATCCAATACTTACCTCTCCTCCTCGTTTCTTCGATGCCCTGAGCGCCCACACATCTCCGGACCGCAGGCGCCGAGCAGTGATGTCATCGCGACCCCGTGTCAGCGTTGGTGATGTCAGACGCTGAGGAGGGGATGATGGGGGAGAGCGTAGCGCTCCGTCTCTCATCAATGCGGTCAGCTGTTACAGCGTACTGTGCTGTGAAGTATCTAACGCAGATGAAAAAGTTTTCTGGATTAAATTCTGATTGTTTCGTACTCTCATTTGGCTTCTGCCTTACCACAAGACTACAGCATTTGTAGCAGACCAAAATGTTTGTCTTCAAAACACATAATGTAGTGGAAGGCATGTCGTGATCATGTGTAAAGCACACACTGTCATGATTCCCCTGTATTCGCTGCGTGGTCATTTGCCTTTATGCAATTTTAATTCTTTCGGTCACTTGCCAACTAGACTCCTGCCCTTCGCTCATTGACTCTAGTTGGGACATGTCGGCAAGTATGCAGTCATTTGACAGCGAATGCAGGGGAGTCGTGACAGTGAGCGCATTGCCTACTGTCACAATTGTGTAATCACATAGACTGACAGCAGACTTTTCATTTCAGCCTGGAAAACCCCTTTAACCTTTTATGGCGGTTATTATCTGCATGGCATACAATGACTTTTATTTATTCTTACAGTAAAACTGATACCGATCTATCCGGAATCTAAGGTCACAGAACTGGTTCTATATGTTTCATATGGATGAGATACTGACACAAATTCCAGGTCTGAGTTCAAACTGCAACAATGGCAGAGGATCATGAAGTTGTGAAACCTAGTCATGTGTCCAAGGAGCAGCCGCTTCCACAAAACACTATATATAGGAGTACGCAGCACTCACAAACTCTTCTGGACGGTCTTGTTGGGCTCCGAAATGGAGGAATCTTATTTGACGTGGTCCTCAAGCTGGAAGGAAGATGTGTGGAGGCTCATCGCATCCTCTTGGCTGCGTCTTGTGATTATTTCAGGTATAGTTTATTCTACAATGTCTGCTTTTTGCGTTTGTCTTGCATTAAAGGGGTTGTTCCAGCTGGGTTACTTCCACAGAACCCATCACTGTGGATCCCACTGCTGCTGATGCCAAGATTCTGAAGTGCCCTGCTTGTATGACGCAAGGGACACACAATTTATGTCATCGCTCTATACATTGACTATGGGACTGCCGGAGATAGCAAAGTGCTGTTTTTCTCATTCCATAGAATGACTTTTCCTTGTAGGTTGATGGATGTTAAAATCCACTGTTCTTATGATTGGAATCACAATATTTTTGAATACTGTAATATTTTCAGAAGTGCTTCAAAATTGGAAAATACAAAGTATGCTTGTGGAGAGTGCCATAACTGGAACCCACAGGCAAGAAGTGCTGAAAGTTTTAGGCTGTTGACAACCATTTCTGAAGTCTTTGTGGTGTGAGGAAAATGATCCCTCTCACAAAATATGAAAGCTAAGGTATGTTTAGTTTAATGTGTACCTCCCCTCGTCTTTCTACCAGTGCCCCCATACACATTAGATAAAGCTGGAACGAGCTCGCCATATTCGGCACCTGTCCCCTGACCCATTATGACCCATTATGTCGGGTGTTACAGGCATTGGCGGTTGGGATTCAATCGCCTGATCCTTTTGTTTGGTGAGTAGATTAGCTGATGGCAGACGATTCTACCAGCAGGCTCTATAAGGCTGTGTTCCCATGATGAGCTTTTGGTGAGTTTTTTTTAAGCTGCGTACTTTTGAAAAAAATGCAAGTAACCTATGTTACTTAATGTACGGTATACATAAAATTTGCAACACCAAAAACTCAGCTAAAACTCATCGTGGGAACTTAGCCTAAAGTAGGACACAGGAGCACTCGGCTGATGGTGTGGGAAGGTGAGGTCAGGGAAGATAGCTGGAAGGTGAAATTAGGGAAAATAGCTGGAAGGTGAGGTCAGGGAAGATAGCTGGAAGGTGAGGTCGGGGAAGATGGCTGGAAAGTGAGGTCGGGGAAGATGGCTGGAAGGTGAGGTCGGGGAAGATGGCTGGAAGGTGAGGTCGGGGAAGATGGCTGGAAGGTGAGGTCGGGGAAGATAGCTGGAAGGTGAGGTCGGGGAAGATGGCTGGAAGGTGAGGTCGGGGAAGATAGCTGGAAGGTGAGGTCGGGGAAGATAGCTGGAAGGTGAGGTCGGGGAAGATAGCTGGAAGGTGAGGTCGGGGAAGATAGCTGGAAGGTGAGGTCGGGGAAGAGAGCTGGAAGGTGAGGTCGGGGAAGAGAAGATAGCTGTCATCTAAACGGTCATTCACCCAACAGATCTTTAATTATATGGCCAGCTTTAGTCTAGAACAGCAGTACTGGGAATTATTGCTCAGTTACGGTCTTCTGGGATGTTTTTAATGTAGGTTGTTTTTTTTTTTTTTGTTTTTTTTACTGTCTGCCAGAGGCAACTGCCTGTACATTGCAGGAACCATCTGACGTGGGCCCACAATCTATTGCTGTTTTACTCATCTGTGTTTTTCACGGATAGAACATGTGCCCATTGGCATCTATGGATATGCTCTCATATCTGTTTTCTTCTTTTTTTTTTTTGCTGATCAACTGACAAAAAAAAAAAAAAAAAACGAAAATGAGAGATGTTCTACCTTGGACTGATTTGTAGATCAGTATCTTCATTCAATTGAATGGATCTATGAAAAAAAATGAATCGCACATTGAAGGAAGGTGACGGGCACAAGGGGGCATTCTTTGCGTCTGGAGGAGAGAAGGTTTTTCCACCAACATAGAAGAGGATTCTTTACTGTTAGGGCAGTGAGGATCTGGAATTGCTTGCCTGAGGAGGTGGTGATGACGAACTCAGTCGAGGGGTTCAAGAGAGGCCTGGATGTCTTCCTGGAGCAGAACAATATTGTATCATACAATTATTAGGTTCTGTAGAAGGACGTAGATCTGGGGATTTATTATGATGGAATATAGGCTGAACTGGATGGACAAATGTCTTTTTTCGGCCTCACTAACTATTTTACTATGAATAAAATACTATTCAAAATTGGGCTGTTTTTTCTTTTTCTCTTCTATTAGTCCAAAATTACAGTAGTTTGAAAGTAAGATGTGATGGTTTCAAATACTGAATTATAGAAGTAATGTGTTTTAACAGGGGGATGTTTGCAGGAGGCTTGAGAGAAAAAGATCAACATGAGGTGCAGATCCATGGTATTACTTATGATGCCATGTGCAAGATTCTGGATTTCATATACACCTCTGAACTGGAACTTGGCATTCACAATGTGCAGGAGATACTTGCCGCCGCTTGCCAGCTTCAGGTGGGCACAAAGCAAAATGGAATTATTGTTACCAATTCTAACAAAGATAAAAACAGGTTTTCTTTACTGTGAATTAATAATAAGAAAATAATTTTTAAAATGTTTTTGCTGATAGATGATGGATCATATATTACATATAAGCTTCTTTACCTCCTTATGACTTGGGACAAATGGGATCAAACGTATATAATAAGCATTGTGGGGTCGACAAAGCTAAAATGAAGTCTTGGAGAAAATAAATGGATTTTCCTGCTAAAAGCAAATAATGTTTAAAGAGATAAGGATATTCCCATAAAATAGGAAGTAATATGAATAAAATAATTCCATCCATAAATGGTTCCCTTTTATAAGACACCCACCCATTGGGAGAAAGTATCCTTTGACCCCCATGCAATTAGCCATGCAGCCACAAATTGGAAAAAATCAAGTGACTTCTATAGGAGTTCCTGATACCAAGCACATCCACTTCTCCTGTATCCTCCAACCTCTACTGGTCTAGAAAGTCAGGAGACACCAGTGTACTAGAATGTCTAGGAACCATCACAGTCTTAAGTAGGAGTGCTTCTGTAGGCATTTTAGATGCACAAAAAGTAAATATCTAAAGTTCTGCACATACGGTAATCAAAGGAGTTGTCCAAGACCAGGAAAAATTGTCGTAAAGAAAAACAGGAGGATAAGTAGCATGGCTCTTATCAAGTAAGCAAAACTGGAAAAACCATGGAACAACATATATAAAAGTAAAATAACCCAGGTAATCTGGTTTAGGGAATGGGCTCTATATAGTCCCTAGTTCAACCCTAAAGTACCCCTTCCTGTCTGCTGAGGTTGGCACCCCAATGAGAATGATGTGGCGCCCCCGCTCATATTGGGCTGATCCTATTGGTCCTCATAAGAGGTGCTCAATTCAGGAACAGGGTCTTATAAAGATCAATAGGGTTAGTTCACGTTATGCAGGGGCGCCACATCGTTCACATTAAGAGTGCCAACCTCAGCGGACAGGTAGGGATACTTTAGGGTTGAACTAGGGACTATAGAGCCCATTCCCTAGACCCGATTACCTGGGTTGTTTTACATTTATGTTTTCCTGTGACGTCTACTATTTTATTCATTTTTGTAAAATTGACTTGAAGGCAGGAAATGCTGTAAACTAACAATAACTTTTGGATCCCATGCTTCTCCAGCACCTCTTGTCCCATGTATTTGCAGGGCTATGTCCCATCTTTAGCACATGACCACTGCAGCCAATCACTGGGATCAGCAGTCTTTTGCTGTCTACATTGACATTAGCTGTGAGGCCAGAAGACAAAATGTCCATCAAGTTCAACCAAGGGATGGAAAGCACACATACATACATGCTTTTTTTTTTTTTTTTTTCTTAATCCAATTGTCGTTTCACTGGATGAAACCTTCAGTGAAGAACAGTACACATTTACATTGCATTTGTTCTTGATTTTTTTTCATAAAAAATCAATCTTGTCTCCTCCTCATGATGTAGATCCATTCTGTATGTAGACTGAATACTCTCCATTATGCCGGTGTTTATGTTCTTCTCAGGTTTGTGATTCCTGCCGATCAGATTTTCTGATTCGTTTATTCTTGGGCTTTTTGTTTTCTCAGATATCTGAAGTCATCAGCTTTTGCTGTGATTTCCTTATCTCCTGGGTGGATGAGGAAAATGTCGTTGAGATGTACAAGCTAGCGGAGCTATTCCACCTACACCAACTTAGTGAAGAGCTGGATACCTTTGTGCTGAAAAATTTTATAACTTTTTCCCGTACTCAAATATACAGACAGCTCCCCCTGGAAAAAGTGTTCTCTCTGCTTAGCAGTAACCGGCTGGAGGTAAGCTGTCAGACATGGCTCCTGCTGCTTCTCCTGTCCGAGAAGTGATAGAAGATACGAGAACCAGCACAAATCATATTGCCGGTCACTTACACGTAGTCGTAGGCAGCACATATAGTAGTAACTATGGCTTCAGTTATGTCTGGGTTTGAGCAAAGTAATAGCCTCACTGGTGGTATTGATGCATAAGTGTATTATAAGCAGTGAGAAGAGGAGAATCATACAATGAAGGATTTAAAGGGAATTTGCCACTACATCTACAGCCCATAAATTGTCCCCATAGTTTTACACAGGATGATAGTAGGTTTCCAAAGTCACTTTAAGCATAAAATACTAAAGTAGTGTGTGCTACTGGTGAAGACCTGGACGGATCCTGTGTATTGCTCCAAGTTTGCTTTGAGCTTCTCCAGGCTTGGCTATATGAATAGAAGCCAGCCACCGTGACATCGCAAGGTGCACTGGCCTCGGCTCTATCTGTGCATGTCCTAGCCAAGACTACATGCCTCTGGAGGAGCCTGGGACCACCCACAAGAGATTGATCAGAGCGAGCATCTCCTATTTCAGGGTACATTTCATAAAGTGACACCTATAAAATCCTGTGGCTATCCGGCATAACACTGGTGGCTGTATAAGTAATGATGGTTCCCATTCATCCAATATTGATAGCTTGAACAACTGGTACTGACATATTGATCCCATGCACTGCATTACATTTGTTTTCAGGTAGGCTCTGAAAATGAGGTGTATGAGGGGGCTTTGCTTTATCATTACACGGCAGAGCAAGTGGAAACAGACCAGGTGAGCCTGTCTGAGTCTCCAAAGTTACTAGAAACTGTTCGTTTTCCCTTGATGGAGTTGCCAGTCCTACAAAGGTTACATGACAAGTTGGGACCATGTCCCCTCAAAGTGACGGTATCCAATGCATTGGAATATCACAAGAATGAAATCATGCAACCAGTCCTACAGGGGCCCCACACACAACTGCGTTCAGAGATCAACTGTGTAGTGGGCTTCGGAGGCATGTATTCTACCCCCTACACTGTACTCAGCGATCAAGCCAAATATTGGAATCCTTTGATGACTGGGGAATGGAAGCCGCTAACTGCTCCTCAGGCACCTCGAATGTCTAACCAAGGCATTGCTGTATTCAATAACTTTGTCTATTTGATTGGGGGAGACAACAACGTGAGAGGGTACCGTGCCGAAGCGAGATGCTGGAGGTAAGGGTATATTTAATTTTTCAGTTCGGCCTCTTATATGATCAGTATTTTTCTGTATATACATCAACTTTAATAATTTTTTTGTTACTCCTTATATTATTAACCATGTGTTGAATTAACAAGATTACCATATTATTATACCCTTACCAGAACCTAGCTTAATAATGTATATGTGTGAATGTGTTTGTTTATTGATCGATTTATGACATAGCTGCAATTTATAGCAGAACAGTCAAAGGAGAATTTCCCTTTGCCAATACCTGTTGATACTAATTGGTAGCAAGAGAGTTCTTAAGTTAATGGTCTTTACTTAAAGGGAACCTGTCACCCCGTTTTTTGAGATTGAGCTATAAATACTGTTAAATAGGGCCTGCGCTGTGTGTTCCTATAGTGTATGTAGTGTACCCCGATTCCCCATGTATGCTGAGAAATAACTTACCAAAGTCGCCGTTTTCGCCTGTCAATCAGGCTGGTCAGGTCGGGAGGGCGTGGTGACATTGCTGGTTCTTCCTCAGCTTTACGTTGGTGGCGTAGTGGTGAACAAGCAGCGCGCGATCTGCGCTGTCATCCCTTTCGTCGGTGGGGGCGGCCATCTTCCTGGGGCCGCGCGTGCGCAGATCGAGTGCTCTGCTGCACGGGGCTTCAGGAAAATGGCCGCGGGATGCCGCGCGTGCGCATTAGAGATCGCGGCGGCCATTTTCCCAAAGCCGAGATGCAAACTCGGCTTTGGGAAAATGGCCGCCGCGATCTCTAATGCGCACGCGCGGCATCCCGCGGCCATTTTCCTGAAGCCCCGTGCAGCAGAGCACTCGATCTGCGCACGCGCGGCCCCAGGAAGATGGCCGCCCCCACCGACGAAAGGGATGACAGCGCAGATCGCGCGCTGCTTGTTCACCACTACGCCACCAACGTAAAGCTGAGCAAGAACCAGCAATGTCACCACGCCCTCCCGACCTGACCAGCCTGATTGACAGGCGAAAACGGCGACTTTGGTAAGTTATTTCTCAGCATACATGGGGAATCGGGGTACACTACATACACTATAGGAACCCACAGCGCAGGCCCTATTTAACAGTATTTATAGCTCAATCTCAAAAAACGGGGTGACAGGTTCCCTTTAAAGAGTTGTTCTCATGTTATGAGATTTGTGTAGTTAGCATGAAAATTTGCAAATTACTTTTTTTTTCTGTTTGCTGTCATTCTCCTACTATGATTTAACTTGCATCAGTGTACATGTTGTTGGCAATGAGACTGACCACTAGAGCATGGCCCAGTATGTGCATTCCAGGCTGATGAATTAACTCATTAGATCCCAGCCACCTCTTT
The DNA here is from genome assembly GCF_032444005.1 of Ranitomeya imitator. Lineage (NCBI taxonomy): Eukaryota > Metazoa > Chordata > Amphibia > Anura > Dendrobatidae > Ranitomeya > Ranitomeya imitator. Next base: position 300,693,039 of record NC_091282.1, on the reverse strand, counting down.
TCAGCCTATTAATTTCTATAGAATAGTTAGTACTGCTCCTGATATAACACTGCTATCAGTCCTCCAAAATTACAGGCTGTCTGCTGAGCTCTGCCTTTGTCCAAAGACTTTTATCTATAAATTTGAGTACAGAGCAAATATACAATCAGACCCCTGAATGTGTCCTAATAGCACTTCAGCTCTGCAGAAGGGCAATGCTGCTGACACCAGAACTGTCACTTGAACAATGCCTGAGCTCCAGCAGCAAAGAATTCAGTTGACTGGGGAACTGTGCACTCCTGAAGACACGTGTTGAGGCTACTTCTTTTAATTATATTTCTTTATTAAAATCTTTAATTCTAGAATTTATTGTATTGCTCTTTTATGAAATGTCAGACTCTTTTGGCTGGCTGTGTACATGTAAGCAATGCAGTCACAGCGAAGCGTGTATGCTGCTTCAGTTATACATTGTAAGGGGTTCCGCTCCATGTAGTGGCCACGTTTTTCTTTTAATGTTATACTTTTATGTGTAGCATGTATACTTTTTTTTTTCTAACGTCTAATCTTACAGCATTTTATTTTATTTGTACTTTGAGTTTTTTTTTTTTTTTCTGCAAACCTGAAATATCTTTTTTTCAAAGATACGATCCGCGGCACAATCGCTGGTTCCAAATGCAGTCCATGCAACAGGCTCGGGCTGACCTATCTGTCTGTGTTTTGGGGAAATTTATATATGCAATTGCAGGGAGAGATTACCACGAAGAGCTTAAGGAGGTGGAGAGGTATGATCCTTGCACCAACACGTGGAAATACGTGGCATCACTTCAGAAACAGGCAAGGAAATCTTTTTTTTTTTTTTTTTTTTTTTTTTTCTTCTTCTTTTTTTTTTTTTTCAGCTTACTTGTAAACCTTAATGGGCTGCCTGTCCACATCAAGCAAAACATACAGAGCCTGATGAACAGGTCTGGTCACATGTCCCTCAATCAGTGACAATCTTCCAGATCATACTGCCGTAATTCGGGGGACAGCACTTCTGAAATGAAGACATCAGCACTACTCTGATAAGTACATTATATTAATCCCCTATCCACTCCTACGCAGACGTCTCCTATCTGCCCTGCCGGGGGCAGAGTAAAGTACTGTAATGTGCATGCGTCGGAAAAGGCCAGAGAGCGCCGATGATCCTGAAGTTATGCCAGCGCATGCACACTACATTACAGAGAGAGGTACGCATGCGCAGGAGCGCGATTGAGGGACACTGCGTGGATGACGTAGAATGCTTGATCCATATGAAGGACTACTGCGATTGTAAAAAGAGAGGAGATGCTGGATCAAGACCAGAGACGCCCATCGGACCTCACCGTATGTGGGACATACATATAAAAGAGGCCTTAAAGAGATTTTCCATTTTTAATTTGACCCCATTTTACTGTCTTAACACTTCCGGTCGGTTTTCTAATATACTTCTATTGCCTGCCCTGCTCCTGTTAGCTCATCTCTATGTGGGTGATGTAGCCCACCGTTGTGATTCTGGCTCTGCTACTTAGTCTGGATACCAGAATCAGATGAATTGTATGGCGCATGTCGTTGGTGGGGCTTGGGCTGCCTCCAAAACATCGGCAGTATACAGTCAGAGGAGGAGAGTGAAGCCTGATGTTAGCATGCATGCTCGGACTGCTGTCACTCATAGAGGTAGCTCAGCCCCCACCAATGACGCGCTACTCGGTTCGTTCGATTCCAGCTTCAAACCGGAGGTCGCAGAGCCAGAATCCTAACCGAAAACTAGATGGTCCACATAGAAATGAGCTTCCAGGAGCAGAACAGGTAGTGGTGTATTAGAGAATTGTGAAGAGTTAGGACATATGAAGCCACGGTCAGTATTTTACCTCAGTATTTGTAAGCCAAAACCAGGAGAGGAACAGTCAGAGGAAAAGTGGAAGTGAAACATGTCTCCACTAATGTATTCATCACCCACTCCTGGTTTTGGCTTACAAATACTGACCAAATACTGATCGTGTGAACGTGGCCTAAAGGGAACCTACAGACAGTGTCTGGTTGGCGCCGTTATACAGATTAAAATCATACCTGGGTGATGAAACCTGTCTTGTGGTTATTGTTTAATCTTATAGTGGGGGGGGGGGGCTTATTGTGGTGCTCTTACTTACATATTTATCTGTATGGGCTTATGGCAGGTAACTAATCCCTCAGTGACCTGCCCCATGTTTTACATCTAATATATAATTGCCTAGAATACTACTTCCTGCAATTTGTGCCAACTTCCGTGGCTTTGTCCGGAGCTAATGTCCGGAGCTAATGTCCGGAGATAAGTGACGTCAACAGTGTCCAGTGTCTGATTGGTTGCCGCCTGCTGCGAGCGACCAATCAGAAACGTGCCGTACTGTGACACACTCCGCCCGCCATTTTGGTGTGATTTTTGAATTTTTACCTCACAGCAAGTTTCTACTGCGTGGAGGCGGGCCCAGTGACGTTGCTCTTCAAGCTCCTGCCGAATTTCGTCAAAAAAATGATAATACCATTTACCAAAACTATATATATTTAGTTGTGAAGTGGTTCAGTGACATTTTCACACCAATTTTGAACTTTTGTTTGGTGTTTTCTCCATATACTGCCTATTATTTTTGTTCTTTCTTACTATTATTTATTAATTGTATTATTCTTACATTTGAATAAAGTATATATGGATTCTAGACTCCCGATTCTTTAGAATCGGGCTGCCATCTAGTATATATATATATATCTTATTATTTGGTGAAACAATTACATTCATCAATGCCCATGTAGTTAACAACTCCTTTAATGGGATCGTGATTGTGGATTAATGCTGCCTGATCCACGAGCATCATGGATCAGACAGTGGCTGCATCATTTCAGCCACATATGTGTGACTCTGGAACATTGTTGCATTTCAGAGAAAAACATCCCTTAAAACAACATTTTTATCCTCTTAATATATTGCAATTAACCTATTATATAGCACTGTGTACTTACAATTGCTTATTTTGCCTTTCTCCCCAGCTACGGTAATTCTTCTTTTCCATTAGGTCATTGACATTAAATTATTAAAAACTGACTAGATGAATCCTTCTAAGCTCTATGTAGAAACAGGAGGTCAATTTTCTCTGCACAAGTCATGAATCACTGCAAAAGTCCCTGGCAGGGGGAGGACGGAGCATCTGGGTCAGGGGTTGAAGAGGGGAATGATAAATGCAGGGACAAGAGACTTCCTGTTTCTACATAGAACAGAGAAAAGAGAAGAATTAACTGGGTAGAAAGGCAAAATGAGCAATAGTATGTACACAGTGCTATATAATATGATGACCAATATATTAAAAGGATAAAATCTTTTATGCAAGTCCCTTTATAATGGCCACCATGGACCAAGTAACGCTAGTCGGAAAAATTGCACAAAGGTGCCTGCGTGTATTAAATGCTGAATGACATTATGACAATGCGCACGGTGTCTAATTTTAGACAATCTATAATTACGGAGGTTGAACGTAACTTTTTTTTTTCCAACTGGTTTTATATGTGCACATTGAAAATGTGAAAATTCTCCTCACTCCCAGAGATGCAAAATATTAAAAAAACGGCAGCGATAGGGTTACTTAAAGAGAGAACATTGTTAAATGAAACTCCACCGCTCCTTCATATATTTATTGATTTTGTTGTTTGGTTTATTTTTACCGCACTAGAATTGTGTCTATTCATCATCGGTGAGAAAGTGATCGATAAGACTCATATCTTTTATTACAACACAATTCTATGGGGGTTTTACACACAAATTTGCTTCTTCTGACTGCAGGTGCACGCACATGCCGGCTGTGCCTTGGATGGGAAGATGTACATTGCTTGTGGAAGGAGGCAACACGCATATTTAAAAGAAACCTGCTGTTATGTCCCAGAAAGAGATCAATGGACAAGTGTTGCTCATGGGCCAGTACGACGAGCATGGCATGGCATGGTCACACTTCTGGATAAACTGTATGTCATTGGAGGAAGTAATGATGATGAGGGCTTTCGGCATGATATCTTGGAGGTAAATTTGAGCGTCCCCTCCCTCCTTACAACATTTATGGCTAAATGATACTGTAAAGCTTAAAAATGTCAATGAATGAGCATCCTGCTTTATTAATGATATTTAGTACGAAGCCAATGTATTTTATAACAGCGTGCGGAGAATCAGTAACCTTGGCCTCTGTCTTCAGTGGGACTTAGAATCTAACTTCATCTCTGACCAAGAACCAATTTCACAATTGGCCCATTAAACACATCTTGAGTTAGATACAGTTGTACTTGTAAGATATACTGCATAAGCATAGAGTTGGGCGAGACGGCTGCTCATCATATCTCCACCCCTGGGTGTGGTTCACATTGTAAAATGAGGCCTGTTTGTCTCACACGTCGTCTGTGTGTGGAGGTGTGCAGATCCTCCAGGGTTGTGTGTCTTTGCTAAAGGACTGCTGTCCAGGAAAGCCGGCTACACGCTGACAGGAGTATGTAATCGCTTCTGCGGTGTGTAGTGCTGAGCTGTGGTGACAGTTCACCGGAGTTCAATTATGTCATTACTGCTGCTTGAGAAAGTTCTCAGTAAGCTGTGGTGCCGTAAGTGAGAGAACCAGAGCTCATCAGCTGATGAGCTGGTGTGACCTCTCTCGCGGCAGCTCAGCACTACACACTGCAGGAGCAATGACACTCCTGTCAGTGTGTAGCCGGAGGCCGGATAGAGCAGTCACATCTCCCGATGTGACTGTTCTGTAAGTGAGATCGCTGTGGGACACTCTGGAAGTTTGAGCACAGGCGCCGGCTGACGAGAGACTCCTCTCATCAACGGCACCTGCTATCACTGTTAAACTATGGCAAACGTCGGCTAATGGGAGTAGTAGTCTCTCATCAGCCTGACGTCTGTGACCTGTGGTATGCTTTTTACCGTGGGTCACAGTCACAGCTGCGGGGTCACGCTGACAGCTTGACCACGCAGCACTCTGACGATGGTCGGGCTATGGGCAGCTCTTCCCTTGGTTTCTCTGGCTTAAGGTACCATCACACTAAGCGACGCTGCAGCGATACCGACAACGATGTCGATCGCTGCAGCGTCACTGTTTGGTCGCTGGAGAGCTGTCACACAGACAGCTCTCCAGCGACCAACGATCCCGAGGTCCCCGGTAACCAGGGTAAACATTGGGTTACTAAGCGCAGGGCCGCGCTTAGTAACCCGATGTTTACCCTGGTTACCAGCGTAAACGTTAAAAAAACAAACACTACATACTTACCTTCAGCTGTCTGTCCTCCGGCGCTGTGCTTTCCTCTGCACTGTCGGCGCCGGTCAGCCGGAAAGCAGAGCTGTGACGTCACCGCTCTGCTTTCCGGCTGGCCGGCGCTGACACAGGATGCAGGAGGAGTGCAGAGAAGCAGAGCGCCGGGGACAGACAGCTGAAGGTAAGTATGTAGTGTTTGTTTTTTTAACGTATACGCTGGTAACCAGGGTAAACATCGGGTTACTAAGCGCGGCCCTGCGCTTAGTAACCCGATGTTTACCCTGGTTACCAGTGAAGACATCGCTGGATCGGTGTCACACACACCGATCCAGCGATGTCAGCGGGAAGTCCAGCGAAGAAATAAAGTTCTGGACTTTCCTCAGCGACCAACGATCTCCCAGCAGGGGCCTGATCGTTGGTCGCTGTCACACATAACGATTTTCCTTAACGATATCGTTGCTACGTCACAAAAAGCAACGATATCGTTATGTGTGACGGTACCTTTAGAGCAGGAAGATAAGACTCTGCCTACAGTCCCTCCCCAGAGCGCAGGCATATCTTTAACTGAAAACTTCTAACACTGATTACACAAGAACCACAAGACGGATTTCTTCACCCCAGGTATCATTTTAATCAGTTTAACAGCAGCAAGCTGACAGTGTCTGTAGTTTACATACCAAAATCCTGCTGACAGATTCATTTTAAAAGCATCAAAGGGTGATGTGAATAATCAGCTCTAAAAGTTGATCTCTTAGAAGCTGGAAAATTGGCCAAGTGTAAGGATTTCGGTAATTTTAAGAATTGTGATTTGACAAAACTCTGGGTCCGAGCATCTCTACAAAGATAGGTCTGGTGGGCTGTTCTAAGTACATAGTGCTTAGTATTTACCAAATGTGGTTCAAAGTAAGGAAGTCCATCCGATGAACCAGATACAGGCTCACAGGGGGCAAAGGCTTATTGAGGTTTGGGGGGGCGAAGGCGAACCGGTCTGGTCTGACAAAAGAGCATCTGTGGCAAAGGTAGCTGAAAAGTGAATGCTGACTGTGATAGAAGGGTGTCAGGACAAGCTGGCAGAGGCGCAATGATGCCGTGGGCAGTGTTTTCCTGAGGCCTGCTCTTCAAGTATGTTACTTTGTCATGTTCTGCATTCCTAAATAGAGTTGCAGGCCAAGAACACTTTTTAGCAATAGTATTTCCTAACCACAGTGATCTGTTTTAGCAGAGTAATGAGCCCTGACACTCTGCAAATACTGTTGCGGAATATGGCAAACTTTAACCAGTGAGAGACTGGACCATTTTTTTCCCATCATGATCTGGTATTTTTTTGTACATGCACCTTTAAGGGCTGTAAAACGACTTCTCAACCTGACACTGAAATAACTTGTCTCTGTTGTTCTTCTTTTTTGTGATAAGTGGGACCTAAATCTTTGTGGTTTTAATTTACCGTATTTGTCTGCTGATATAAAGGGAAAATGTATTGAACATAAAAGGAAATGTCTGTCTTACTTTTTTTGAGGGGGGGGGGGGGGGCGATGGCAAAGAACCACTAATACATTTTAAATTGTGTTCCCCTTTCTGTAGAAACTATATTTAAGAACTTTATTTTGGAGGGGGAGGGCGGCAGGGTTAAAGGTGGGGCTAGAAACAACTATTTGGACTGGCAGTTTCTCTTTTTTTCCTGCTTTTTTTCCACTTATTTTATAGATTTTGCCTTACAAAGAATCATAAAAGACCTTGGGGGATGGGGGATTACAACATTTAAATAGGTTTTTATATTGCTGATTTTTCTCTGTAAGGGAGGGTGCATGTCCACTGTCCGGATTTACAGCGCTTTGGACGGAGCGGAAAACCCGCTCCGCCCAAAGCGCCTCTCCCTTCTGAACGCACGGTGATTCCGGATGTATCCATTGCACATATCTGGAATCTCCGCACCCTATGCATAGGGCCCAGTGATTTACCTTGCGGCGACGGAGCGTAAACAGACACTTTTGCCTTCTAAAAAGACGCGCCGCATGTCCGTAAACGCAGGGCCGCCGGGTGTGTACGCACACACATTGGACACAGGATTTCATAAAATCCCCTCCACTATGCTGTAACATCTGGACACTGCGGGTGAACGCTGCGGTTGTATGCAGCGTTCAATCCGCAGCTAATCCAGATGTAAACCGGCCCGTGGACACATACCCTTACCCGGGCTGGTATATTAACCCCAGTTACAGGCACATTCATCCACCTGCTTGAACAGCAGAGTTGATGTGAATCTGCTAGGACCCAGGAATCAAATCATCTGGCTGGTGCGCGCTGAACCCTGACTGAGCTCTGCTATGCCAACCGCCTTTACAAAGTGCTGTAGAAGTGAGGTCTTGGTCACTGGCTTCAGAGCACTGTAAACCCAATTGAACTTGCATAGCACATTTGCTGGTGACAAAGTCATCTTGTCTCCTGCGCATCATAGAGGCAGCTAAGGCTTCTTTCACACTAGCGTCGGAATCTCCCCGTCGCAATGCGTCGGGGAGAGATTCCGACGCTAGCGTTTAACGCATTGCACAATGGAGGCAGCGGATGCATTTCTCCGGCGCATCCGCTGCCCCATTGTAAGGTGGGGGCGGAGTTCCGGCCGCGCATGCGCGGTCAGAAAAAGAGGTCTGTCAGGAGCAAAAAAACGTTACATGTAGCGTTTTTTGCTCCCGACGGTCCGCCAAAGCACGACGCATCCGTCGCTCGACGGATGCGACGTGTGGCAATCCGTCGCAAATGCGTCGTCAATACAAGTCTATGGAGAAAAAACGCATCCTGCAAGCACTTTTGCAGGATGCGTTTTTTCTGCAAAACGACGCATTGTGACGGATTGCAGAAAACGCTAGTGTGAAAGTAGCCTTACATAGCAGAGCTCAGTCGGTATTCGGAGCAGAGCAGCCTGATGATGTGAAAGCAATGTCGGTGACAATACGTTGGGCATCCTCATTTTGTACGATTTATGCCCAGCTGCTGACATTTTCTCACCAGCAGAAGATGTCGCCACCATTGCGTTGTAGAATGGTGACAGCAGGGCTGTGGCGGTGACGTCTACCAATGGTGAGGACATGTCAGTAGCCAGGTATTAATAATACAATGTCAGGTTGCCATGCTTGTTCTCACTGCTGCTTCCCTGGTGCCCATACCTACTGTCACTTCTGCTGCCCTGGTACTGTTGCCACCGCTCCGGTGCCTTGACCTTTTGTCACTGCTGAACACCGTAGGGATATTGGGTTGCAATAAAATGGTGTCAGACGATTTCCCCCACCCCTTTGCGGACCCCCACAGCTGTGCATTGTACATGACAAGGGGTGTGCAAAGTTCACAGCCGAGGTAGCCACAAGCATAGGAGATGGGATCAGATACAGACCAGAGTCTTCTATGACATGGGTCTTCTGTATTTGCGGTGTGTAAGTGTCGTGCTCTGAAACACACAAGCAAATAAAAATGGCAGTCCTTAATTTATTAATCAGAAATTAATGACGATAGGCCATCAATACAATAGTGGACAACAAAGAAAAGTATATTTTAATCAATAGATGTTGGAATAATAATAATTTCCACAATTGGATGTGTTTAAACAAAATGTTCCTGTGCTGAGAATATTAATTGTGCCCCTGCTGTGTACTGTGTAATGGCCGTGTCTGACCCGGCAGGGACAAGGATCATACCACAGCTCCTGAGCAGGGGAAGAAGCAAAATAATATACAGACATTACAAGATGGGATCACTGCTGATTCTTTCTGTGAGGTAAAACATTTTACTGTTTGTTTTAAGCAATGTTTTACCTCACAGAAAGAATAATCTACGATCTCATGCTGTGCTATCTGTATACTTTTGCTGATCCCCCCCCTGCCCAGGAGCTGTGGTATGATCAGACCATGTTTCTGTACGGTCAGACACGGCCATTACACAGTACACAGCAGGGGCACATGTATAAGATTATCTCAGCACAGGGACATTTTATTTAAACACATCCAATTGTGGAAATTATAATTAGTATTCCAAGATCTATTGATTAAAATTAACTTTTGTTTGTAGGAAAACCCCTTTAAGTTCCCATGATGAGCATTTGACGCTGCATATTTTCACAGTGCAAAAAATGCATCGTCTTAAATTTCAATCAAAGTGGAGACATGGTTAGATGAAAGCTATGACTGGGCAGTTAACTTACAGGGTTACAGTCTGTTTAGAAAGGATCGTAAAAATCGGAGAGGAGGAGGGGTTTGTCTCTATGTAAAGTCTTGTCTAAAGTCCACTTTAAGGGAGGATATTAGCGAAGGGAATGAGGATGTCGAGTCCATATGGGTTGAAATTCATGGAGGGAAAAATGGTAACAAAATTCTCATTGGGGTCTGTTACAAACCCCCAAATATAACAGAAAGCATGGAAAGTCTACTTCTAAAGCAGATAGATGAAGCTACAACCCATAATGAGGTCCTGGTTATGGGGGACTTTAACTACCCGGATATTAACTGGGAAACAGAAACCTGTGAAACCCATAAAGGCAACAGGTTTCTGCTAATAACCAAGAAAAATTATCTTTCACAATTGGTGCAGAATCCAACCAGAGGAGCAGCACTTTTAGACCTAATACTATCTAATAGACCTGACAGAATAACAAATCTGCAGGTGGTTGGGCATTTAGGAAATAGCGACCACAATATTGTGCAGTTTCACCTGTCTTTCACTAGGGGGACTTGTCAGGGAGTCACAAAAACATTGAACTTTAGGAAGGCAAAGTTTGAACAGCTTAGAGATGCCCTTAATCTGGTAGACTGGGACAATATCCTCAGAAATAAGAATACAGATAATAAATGGGAAATGTTTAAGAACATCCTAAATAGGCACTGTAAGCGGGTTATACCTTGTGGGAATAAAAGGACTAGAAATAGGAAAAACCCAATGTGGCTAAACAAAGAAGTAAGACAGGCAATTAACAGTAAAAAGAAAGCATTTGCACTACTAAAGCAGGATGGCACCATTGAAGCTCTAAAAAACTATAGGGAGAAAAATACTTTATCTAAAAAACTAATTAAAGCTGCCAAAAAGGAAACAGAGAAGCACATTGCTAAGGAGAGTAAAACTAATCCCAAACTGTTCTTCAACTATATCAATAGTAAAAGAATAAAAACTGAAAATGTAGGCCCCTTAAAAAATAGTGAGGAAAGAATGGTTGTAGATGACGAGGAAAAAGCTAACATATTAAACACCTTCTTCTCCACGGTATTCACGGTGGAAAATGAAATGCTAGGTGAAATCCCAAGAAACAATGAAAACCCTATATTAAGGGTCACCAATCTAACCCAAGAAGAGGTGCGAAACCGGCTAAATAAGATTAAAATAGATAAATCTCCGGGTCCGGATGGCATACACCCACGAGTACTAAGAGAACTAAGTAATGTAATAGATAAACCATTATTTCTTATTTTTAGTGACTCTATAGCGACGGGGTCTGTTCCGCAGGACTGGCGCATAGCAAATGTGGTGCCAATATTCAAAAAGGGCTCTAAAAGTGAACCTGGAAATTATAGGCCAGTAAGTCTAACCTCTATTGTTGGTAAAATATTTGAAGGGTTTCTGAGGGATGTTATTCTGGATTATCTCAATGAGAATAACTGTTTAACTCCATATCAGCATGGGTTTATGAGAAATCGCTCCTGTCAAACCAATCTAATCAGTTTTTATGAAGAGGTAAGCTATAGGCTGGACCACGGTGAGTCATTGGACGTGGTATATCTCGATTTTTCCAAAGCGTTTGATACCGTGCCGCACAAGAGGTTGGTACACAAAATGAGAATGCTTGGTCTGGGGGAAAATGTGTGTAAATGGGTTAGTAACTGGCTTAGTGATAGAAAGCAGAGGGTGGTTATAAATGGTATAGTCTCTAACTGGGTCGCTGTGACCAGTGGGGTACCGCAGGGGTCAGTATTGGGACCTGTTCTCTTCAACATATTCATTAATGATCTGGTAGAAGGTTTACACAGTAAAATATCGATATTTGCAGATGATACAAAACTATGTAAAGCAGTTAATACAAGAGAAGATAGTATTCTGCTACAGATGGATCTGGATAAGTTGGAAACTTGGGCTGAAAGGTGGCAGATGAGGTTTAACAATGATAAATGTAAGGTTATACACATGGGAAGAGGGAATCAATATCACCATTACACACTGAACGGGAAACCACTGGGTAAATCTGACAGGGAGAAGGACTTGGGGATCCTAGTTAATGATAAACTTACCTGGAGCAGCCAGTGCCAGGCAGCAGCTGCCAAGGCAAACAGGATCATGGGGTGCATTAAAAGAGGTCTGGATACACATGATGAGAGCATTATACTGCCTCTGTACAAATCCCTAGTTAGACCGCACATGGAGTACTGTGTCCAGTTTTGGGCACCGGTGCTCAGGAAGGATATAATGGAACTAGAGAGAGTACAAAGGAGGGCAACAAAATTAATAAAGGGGATGGGAGAACTACAATACCCAGAAAGATTAGCGAAATTAGGATTATTTAGTCTAGAAAAAAGACGACTGAGGGGCGATCTAATAACCATGTATAAGTATATAAGGGGACAATACAAATATCTCGCTGAGGATCTGTTTATACCAAGGAAGGTGACGGGCACAAGGGGGCATTCTTTGCGTCTGGAGGAGAGAAGGTTTTTCCACCAACATAGAAGAGGATTCTTTACTGTTAGGGCAGTGAGAATCTGGAATTGCTTGCCTGAGGAGGTGGTGATGGCGAACTCAGTCGAGGGGTTCAAGAGAGGCCTGGATGTCTTCCTGGAGCAGAACAATATTGTCACATACAATTAGGTTCTGTAGAAGGACGTAGATCTGGGGATTTATTATGATGGAATATAGGCTGAACTGGATGGACAAATGTCTTTTTTCGGCCTTACTAACTATGTTACTATGTTACTATGATGGCAGTTATAGAAATCACATGGCTACTGAGCTTTCAGATTTGTTTGTTTACCCTGCGTAAACTGACGTGCAGTGATTCGATTCAATGCAAAGAATCTGGAGGTTAAAAAAAAAGCATTATGTTAGGCTACTTTCACACATCAGTTTCTTGCTGTCAGGCAGGATCCAGTGAATTTTTGAAAAAACGGATCTGTTGCAAATTGTGAAAAACTGATGCAACAGATCAGTTTTTTTTTTTTTTTTTTTTTTTTTATTAACCGGGGATAGAGTTTGGACTTCCTGGTGAGAGAGAGAGAAGCAAATTGTGCATGATTTGTATGGAGAATGCATGAAAAACCGGATTCGGATGCCGGATTTATCATTTCGCATCTGTTTCATCCGTTTATCGCTGGAACCGTCACACCGGACAGAAAAAAAAGTTCCTCTGTACGTTTCCTCCGTCCGCCAGAAACAGCTTTTTTTGACGGATCCGGCAAAAAATGGATGAAACGAGTGGCCATCAGGCACAATCCAGCGCTAATACAACTCTATGAGAAAAAAACAGATCCGTTTTTTTTTTTTTTTTTTTTTTCTTCAAAACTCCCCGGATTGTGCCTGATGGCAAAAACCTGATGTGTGAAAGTAGCCTAAGATGGCTGCCGGACGAGTCCTTAAGGGGAGATATGTGTCATCGCAGCTATTGGCTGCGGTGATGTGAGCTTGGAAGCATGCTCCAGCACATATAGTGCTGAGAGAGTTGTCAGGCCATTCCAGGGCCGGGTTTTACGAGCAGTCATAAGAGATGGGTGGGAATGACCCATCCCGTCTACCAGGTACTTTAATGGGCGCAAAGATTGATCCCGTGCACATATATAGCTGGGTACGTCATGCCTTGTCTTGCCTGGGGTCTACTTTGGCGTAGCCTTGTGCCAAAGTGTTTTAACTTTTCAAAGCTTTATATATTACAATTCTGACGTAAAAGTACATTTTGTTTGTCGCTTTCTTCATGAATGTTTCTCTTCCATTGTTTTTAGGTGGCCTGTTATTGTCCAAAGACTGACTTTTGGTCATTGGTGACCCCCCTTCCAGCCGGCCATGGGGAGCCTGGAATCGCTGTTCTTGAGAATAAAATTTATGTTCTAGGAGGAAGGTCACACAACCGTGGAAATCGCATGGATTACGTCCATATTTATGATGCAGAAAAAGACTTATGGAACGAAGGACCTCACTTGGAGGAAGACGTTTCGGGCATGGCAGCCTGTGCTCTGACTCTCCCCAGATCTATACTCATTGATGCCGATGTCTGGACACAAGAGTTGTTCATGAATTACATGGAGAGAGAGCAGCACTCAGGTGACCATATATCTGATGGGATCAGTGTTTCCGACTGGGAGGACTTGGATAATTCTGGAGACGATTGACTCTGTTCTGAGCATGTCAAAACGGCATTGTTTGCCTTTGAGTTTTTCTGAAACGGTCACCCTCTCCCTTATAGCTTGATGATTTCCTTTTTTTATCCTTGACTCCACAGTTTTGATTGTTTTTGCATTACTGCCCAAAGAGATAAGCAAAATATTTTCTTATCTCTTTTTCGCCTAACCTGTACTGTGCCATCTTCCCACAAATATGTCCCCTGCATGGAGTAGTGCTGTTCACTCATTCATGTTCCTGCCATATAGTCTTATTTTCCCAGCTTTTGGTTAAGAATGTTTTTGCACAAAGTACAACACAATGCCAAATGTTTCCGGGAGGTGCGATTTAAATCACTGTTCTGTTCCTCAGTGTCTAAGATGGTAAAATATATCTGCACTTGGACACATCATGTTACACGTTGATCCTACCCATCTAGACTATTGAATTATATATGGATGATTTAGAGTTTTTTTTATTGTTTTTGTCTTTTTTTTTTTTTTTAAGTTGTAAACACTTGGCTTTTCATTGTAGCACATTGCAGGCGCATACGTCATTGATTTTGCATTTATGTTTAGCAAACTAGTCGCCATCCTTACATAACCCACCGAGGCAGACTTGACTAATGTTGGTGCTTAAAGCCTTTAATAATAAACAATGTTTTCTCTGTCTTCTAGGCAGGTTAAGACCAGTTGCTTGAAATATTTTCTGCAATGACTGATCTGTGTATTTTATAAAAAGCCGTAAACCCATGTATATGCCTTTTTAATATGTATTATTTACAAGGTGGTTTCTAGCGGCCAAAAGAAAAATTTGTGCATGGCATGTTGAACTTTTCAGTTTTTTTTTTTGTTTGGTTTTTTTATCCTATTGTACTGGTTGACTCTATATGGTTGACATATACGCAAACTCAAACAGTGGCATATAACACGCGCTTCCAGCAGTTGAGCAAACCAGCTCAATTTCCATTCATTATGCAGTCCAGAAGTTGCATGCGCCCTTCTGAAAACGACAATTTCCCGGATTCTGTGTTGTACGTTGCTTTCTTCTCTACAACATACAAATCTAAAACCATATTTGGGTCCTAGGTCTCCCCTATCCTTAAAGCTGCCTAACATCAGAGGTTGGCACCCTACTTGTTTACGAGAAGTGGCACCCCCGCTCCACGGTGGCTGTACCTATGTAGCCCTAAAAAATCCCTGGGATAAACCTAAAGATGCATAGGGAACAGCACTCATTCAAGGCAAAACCTGCTCATCAGATAAACTAGACAGCGGAAGGCAAGAGAAGAAAAGGAGGGGAGACATGAGGTTCTGATGCTGAAAAGGGATTCCTATGATGGTATAACATAGTCTTTTTCTTATACTGCTAGAAAGATTAAAAACCTAACAAAAGGATATCTCATACTTAAAAAAAAAAATATTACCGTATGTATAGCAATTAGTGATGAGCAAATATACTTGTTACTCGAGATTTCCCGAGCACGCTCGGGGGGCCTCCGAGTATTTTTTTTAGTGCTCGGAGATTTAGTTTTCATCGCTGCAGCTGAATGATGTACATCTGTTAGCCAACTTGATTACATGTGGGGATTCCCTAGCAACCAGGCAACCCCCACATGTACTTATGCTGGCTAACAGGTGTAAATCATGCAGCTGAGGCGATGAAAACTAAATCTCCGAGCACTAAAAAAATACTCGGAGGACACCCGAGCATGCTCGGGAAATCTCGAGTAATGAGTATACTCGCTCATCACTAATAGCAATCGAAAAAATACAGAATAAACCAAGGACTTTAGGTCCTTGTAGAGAAGTGCTTTAATATATACTATCATGGTATATTAGACGAAACCTCATGGCATGTAATCATATAAATTAGTGGCACATTAATCAAATGCAGAAAAAAGTGCTTTTTAGTGGAACAGCCTATCAGTGTCTGAACTTCTTTATAAGTTTTACCCTCTCCAGTACGCTGTTCTGAACAATGTCTCAAGTGACCCATATTTATCAGGCTTTCAAGGAGAAATGCACGTACAACATGTCCTGGCCTCACCCTTAATGTCCAATGACGGATCTATACGTCATTGGACTCCTCCCCCTGTTTGGTGCGGGCTCGGGTGATGAGCCCGAACCTTTTCCGGCACATGAGTTGATCTGATCAGTTGTCATGTGCTCCTAACAGCTGCGGGAGGAATCGCGATCCTCCCGCAGCTGTTAACCCATTAATTGCCGCTGTCAAACTTAGTGGCATATAACACGTGCTTCCAGCAAGAGCGGCAGAAATCTGCCCATCGATGACCAACGTCATGTGATCGCAGGTCACCGAAGGGTTGGCATGACATTCAGAGGTCTGCAGACCTCTATGGTTGTCACTGCCTGATTGCTATGAGTGCCGCACGGTGGTCGGCGCTCATAGCAGGGGAGTAATTCTGCTACATAGGCGAACTGATCATTGCCTGTATGTAGCAGAGGTGATCAGGTTATGGCAGCTTCTAGTCTCCCATGGAGTTAAAAAAAAAAAAAAATTTAAATAAAAGATATAAAAGTTCAAATCACCCCACTTTCGCCCCATTCAAAATAAAACAATTAAAAAAATCAAACCTACACATATTTGGTACTGTGGCTTTTTAGAATCGCCTGATCTATCAATATATAAAAAGAATTACCATATTTTCTGGTGTATAAGACGACTGGGTGTATAAGACTACTTTCACACTTCCGTCAGTATGGACGTTGTGAAATAAATGAACAACGGGGGCAGCGGATGCAGTTTTTCAACGCATCCGCTGCCCCATTGTAATGCGCGGTCGAAAATGGCGGACGCGACGCACAAAAAAAGTTACATGGAACTTTTTTGTGCCGACGGTCCGCCAAAACACAACGCATACGTCGCACGACGGATGCAACATGTGGCCATACGTTGCAATGCGTCGCTAATGCAAGTCTATGGAGAAAAAACGCATCCTGCGGGCAACTTTGCAGGATGCGTTTTTTCTCCAAAACGACGCATTGCGACCGTCACACGACGCTAGTGTGAAAGTAGCCTAAGATGACCCCCCCAACATTTCCATATAAAATATGGAGTTTGGGATATACTCGCCTGGGGTCATCTTATACACCCAGTCATCTTATATGGTGTGTGCGGTCCTTAGGATTCCCAGGGTCTGGAGGAGAGGAGACTCTCCTTCAGGTCCTGGGATCCATATTCATGTTAAAAAAAAGAATAAAAAAAAAAAAATGTGGATATACTTACCCTCCGACGGCCCCCGGCTCTCAGCGGTGGCCTCCGTTCCTAAGGATGCATTGCACGAAGGCCGGAAATTACTTTGCGTGACAGGAGGGGAAGTATATCCATATTTTTTATTTTTATTCTTTTTTTTTTTTTACATGAATAAGGATCCCAGGACCTGAAAGAGAGTCTCCTCTCCTCTAGACCCTGGGAACCATCCAGGACCGCTCCCTGCACACGCCGTTCCCGGCGTATAAGACGACCCCCCACTTTTGAGACGATTTTCAGGGGTTAAAAAGTCATCTTATACGCCGGAAAATACGGTAATCCAATCAGTAAATGGCATAGCGAGAAAATAAATTGAAACGCCAGAATTACGTTTTTTTGGTCACTGCAACATTGCAATATCAGGTGATCAAAAAATCGTATACACACCAAAATGGTATCAATAAAAACATCAGATTGGCCCGCAAGAAATAAGCCCTCACCTGGCACCAGAACCCAAAAAAAGGAGACGCTATGGGTCTCTAAAAATGGCAACATATTTTTTATCTTTTTAACAAACTTTAGATTTTTTTTTCACCACTTAAAAAACAACCTAGACATGTTTGGTGTCTCGTAATGACCTGGAGAATCATATTGGCAGGTCAGCTTTAGCTTTTAGTGACCATGATAAAGAAAAATCCAAACACAATTGGGGAATAGCACTTTTTTTGCAATTTCACCGTATTTGGAATTTTTGTTCCCATTTTCCAGTACATGATGTGGTAAAATCAATGGTGCCATTCAAAAGTACAATTCATCCCGCAAAAAACAAGCCCTCACATGGCCATATTGAAAGAAAAATACAAAAGTTATGGCCGTGGGAAAAGGGGAACAAAAAATGGAAACGCAAAAACGGAAATACCCTGGTCCTTAAGGGGTTAAATAAGGGCCATGTGCGGCATGGCGTCCGATCACAATTCCAGCCAATTCTGTATTGAAAAAGTCAAACGGTGCTCCTTCCCTTCTGAGCTCTGCCATGTGCCCAAACAGTGGTTTACCCCCACATATGGGGTATCGACATATTCTGGACAAATTGCACAACAACATTGGGGGTCTAACTTTTCCTGTTACCCTTGTAAAAATAAAAATTTGGGGGCGAAAATATAATTTTTGTGGAAAAAATAGTGTTTTTTTTATATTCACGGCTCTACGTTATAAACTTCTGTGAAGCATTTGGGGGTTCAAAGTGCTCCCCACACATCTAGATAAGTTCCTTAAGGGGCCTACTTTCCAAAATGGTGTCACTTGTGGGGGGTTTCCACTGTTTAGGCACATCAGGGGCTCTCCAAACGCGACATGGCGTCCGATCTCAATTCCAGACAATTCTACATTGAAAAAGTCAAACGGCACTCCTTCTCTTCCAAGCTCTGCCTGCACCCAAACAGTGGTTTACCCCCACATATTAACCCCTTTCTGACCTCGGACAGGATAGTACGTCCGAGGTCAGAAGCCCCTCTTTGATGCGGGCTCCAGCGGTGAGCACGCATCAAAGCCGGGGCATGTCAGCTGTTTTGAACAGCTGACATGTGCCCGTAATAGGCGCGGGCAGAATCGCGATCTGCCCGTGCCTATTAACTAGTTAAATGCCGCTGTCAAACGCAGACAGCGGCATTTAACTACCGCATCCGGCCGGGCGGCCGGAAATGACGGCATCGCCGACCCCCGTCACATGATCGGAGGTCGGCGATGCTTCAGTACTGTAACCATAGAGGTCCTTGAGACCTCTATGGTTACTGATCGCCGGTAGCTGTGAACGCCACCTTGTGGTTGGCGCTCACAGCACACCTGATTTTCTGCTACATAGCAGCGAATAGCAGATCGCTGCTATGTAGCAGAGGCGATCGTGCTGTGCCTGCTTCTAGCCTCCCATGGAGGCTATTGAAGCATGGCAACAGTAAAAATAAAAGTGAAAACAATAAAAAAAAATATAAAAGTTTAAATCACCCCCCTTTCGCCCCAATCAAAATAAATCAATAAAAAAATCTAATCTACACATATTTGGTATCGCCGCGTTCAGAATCGCCCAATCTATCAATTTAAAAAAAAAAGCATTAACCTGATTGCTAAACGGCGTAGCGAGAAAAAAAATTGAAACGCCAGAATTACGTTTTTTTGGTCGCCGCGACATTGCATTAAAATGCAAAAACGGGCGATCAAAAGAACGTATCTGCACCAAAATGCTATCATTAAAAACGTCATCTCGGCACGCAAAAAATAAGCCCACAACCGACCCCAGATCATGAAAAATGGAGACGCTACAAGTATCGGAAAATGGCGCAATTTTTTTTTTTTTTTAGCAAAGTTTGGAATTTTTTTTCACCACTTAGGTAAAAAATAACCTAGTCATGTTAGGTGTCTATGAACTCGTACTGACCTGGAGAATCATAATGGCAGGTCAGTTTTGGCATTTAGTGAACCTAGCAAAAAAGCCAAACAAAAAAACAAGTGTGGGATTACACTTTTTTTGCAATTTCACCGCACTTGGAATTTTTTTCCCATTTTCTAGTACACGACATGCTAAAACCAATGATGTCGTTCAAAAGTACAACTCGTCCCGCAAAAATAAGCCCTCACATGGCCAAATTGACGGAAAAATAAAAAAGTTATGGCTCTGGGAAGGAGAGGAGTGAAAAACGAACATGGAAAAAACGAAAAATCCCAAGTTCATGAAGGGGTTAAGTATCGGCGTATTCAGGAAAAATTGCACAACAATTTTTGTGGTTCATTTTCTCTTTTTACACTTGTGAAAATAAAAAAAATTGGTTGTGAACTAAAATGTTTGTAAAAAAAAAAGTTAAATGTTAATTTTTTGCTTCCACATTGCTTCAGTTCCTGTGAAGCATGTAAAAGGTTAATACACTTCTTGAATGTGGTTTTGAGCACCTTGAGGGGTGCAGGTTTTAGAATGGTGTCACTTTTGGGTGTTTTCTGTCATGTACACCCCTCAAAGTGACTGTAAATGTGAGGTGGTCCCTAAAAAAAAAAAAAATGGTTTTGTAAATTTTGTTGTAAAAATGAGAAATCACTGGTCAACTTTTAACCCTTATAACTCCCTAACAAAAAACAAATTTGTTTCCAAAATTGTGCTGATGTAAAGTAGACATGTGGGAAATGTTATTTATTAAGTATTTTGTGTGACATATCTCTCTGATTTAAGGGCATAATCAGCGGGATGCATTAAAGCGTTCCAGAGCTATAACCACATAAAGTGACAGTGGTCAGAATTGTAAAAATTAGCTTGGTCATTAAGCTGCAAATAGGCTCTGTCTCTAAGGGTTTAAAAAAGGAAGATGCAAACAAACAGAACAGAGATGGACAACAAGCCAACACTGAGCAGATAAACTATGTCCAAAATTGTGTATAGAAAATACAACAGCCTGCACTGATAAACCCTAAATATATAAAAGTATGCTTAAAGGGAACCTGTCACCCCGTTTTTTGAGATTGAGCTATAAGTACTGTTAAATAGGGCCTGCGCTGTGCGTTACTATAGTGTATGTAGTGTACCCTGATTCCCCATGTATGCTGAGAAATACATTACCAAAGTCGCCGTTTTCGCCTGTCAATCAGGCTGGTCTGGTCAGGTGGGCGTGTTCAAACTCGGCTTTGGGAAAATGGCCGCCGCGATCTCTAATGCGCACGCGCGGCACCCCGCGGCCATTTTCCTGAAGCCCCGTGCAGCAGAGCACTCCATCTGCGCACGCGCGGCCCCAGGAAGATGGCCGCCCCCACCGATGCAAGGGATTACAGCGCAGATCGCGTGCTGTGTCTTCACGTGGGTGCAGGGAAGTTGGAACTCTGGACATGCGCACACCACTACGCCACCAACGGAAAGCTGGGGAAGAAAAGAGCGCTGTGAACACGCCCACCTGACCAGACCAGCCTGATTGACAGGCGAAAACGGCGACTTTGGTAATGTATTTCTCAGCATACATGGGGAATCAGGGTACACTACATACACTATAGTAACGCACAGCGCAGGCCCTATTTAACAGTATTTATAGCTCAATCTCAAAAAACGGGGTGACAGGTTCCCTTTAAAGGATAAAGTGCAGGGTTCAGATAACTAGAGGTAAGAAAGGACATGAATGAATTGGACAAAAAGTATCAAAAGAAAAATAATGAAAAAAGTTTTTCAATTCATAGGAGGATCCAAAAAACAAAAAGGATTTCTTTGCACACCATAGCTCAAGGTAATTAAAGTAATAGCAAGTGCATGGAAACGTTAACAAATATGCATATATACAACCTAGAGGGTGCGAGTAATTACCCAGGATCCAGGTAGCTCCAGTGTCCCCCTTTACGTGTGTTTCGAGAATCTCTATTTAAGACTGGGTTCATGAGCCGAGCAGAGTAGATCATAGAATAGGAAATTTGCTTCTCACGGAGCCTCCTTTGTATATCCCAGAACTTGGCGCTCTTCTGAACTTCTGTTGATAACTCAGGATAAATGGATATTTTTCTTCAGTCAATGGTAAGTGAAGAGTGGTCCCTGGCCTTTCGTAGGATAAGATCTCCATCTTTAAAATTGTCATTTGATGAGGGCCCGGTGAAGCACTCGGTGGCAAAGAACATGTTGGGAACACTGTGAGCTCTTTCAATTTAAAAATATTGAGATTGTGTCCTTGACGAACATTGTAGTCAGCCAAGAGTCAAAAATATCTACTGAATTATGACCTTACGTTTGCCGAAGCCTATTCTCTAGGTCATCAGCCTTGAGAAGAGCATTGATACTCGGAAGAACTCTCCTGAGATCTTTATGTATAGTAGGCATTTGGTCCTCAACAGAACTCACTCTTTCCTCAAAACTTCTTGACTCTGCAGTTTATTTTCTGCATGTCTTGTGTGATGAGACTAATGTCCTCTCTAAGCCCTTCCATGTGTTTGAGAGTTTCTAATGAGAGTTGCAGGATTTTACAGCAGAAAAAAATCTTGTAGTGTAGGGTCTTGCCTAGAATCATTCGCTGGATTAGCTTCTCCATAGGTGGTGTTAGTGCTCTGTATTTTCGACACTTCTAGGTTTAAAGGGAACTTGTCAGCAGGATTGTGAACAGTAACCTACACACAGCATCAGGTCGGCGCAGTAGCAGCTATCAGATCACCTCTATATACACCGATAGCGGCTACTGCGCAGGCGTGACGGGCACCATTTTAAAATAGATTTTTTTTATTTTATACTCCTTAGAATAACCTCAACCACATTTATTAACTGCACACACATTAAACATGCAATTATGCTGCAGCCCAGGTGCCGCAGTTGGCACCTGTCTGCAGAACGTTTTTTTTTTTTTTGTTTTTTAAAGTACACTACCGTTCAAATGTTTAGGGTCACACTGACAATTTTTGTGTTTTCCATGAAAACTCATACTTTTATTAATCAAATGAGTTGCCCAATGAATTGAAAATCTAGTCCAGACATTGACAAGGTTCGAAAAAAAGATTTTTATTTGAAATAATAATTTTCTCCTTCAACCTTTGTTTTCGTCAAAGAATGCTCCCTTTGCAGCAATTACAGCATTGCAGACCTTTGGCGTTCTAGCAGTTAATTTGCTGTGGTAATCTGGAGAAATGTCACCCCATGCTGCCAGAAGCCCCTCCCACAAGTTGGTTTGGCTTGATGGGCACTTTTTGCGTACCATACGGTCAAGCTGCTCCCACAACAGCTCAATGGGGTTGAGATCTGGTGACTGCGCTGGCCACTCCATTACAGATAGAATACCAGCTGCCTGCTTCTTCCCTAAATAGTTCTTGCATAATTTGGTGGGGTGCTTTGTCCTGTTGTAGGATGAAATTGGCTCCAGTTGGGCCCTGTCCACAGGGTATCGCATGGTGTTGCAAAATGGAGTGATAGCCTTAATCAAAATCGCTTTTACCCTTGTACAAATCTCCCACTTTACCAGCACCAAAGCAAACCTAAACCATCACATTACCTCCACCATGCTCGACAGTTGGCGTCAGGCACTCTTCCAGCATCTTTTCAGTTGTTCTGTGTGTCACAAATGTTCTTCTGTGTGATTCAAACTTGGATTTGTCTGTCCATAACACTTTTTTCGAATCTTCCTCTGTCCAGTATCTGTGTTCTTTTGCCCATATTAATCTTTTCCTTTTATTAGCCAGTCTCAGATATGGCTTTTTCTTTGCCACTTTGCCCTGAAGGCCAGCATCCCAGAGATGTCTCTTCACTGTAGACGTTGACACTGGCGTTTTGTGTGTACTATTTAATGAAGCTGCCACTTGAGGACCAGTGAGGCATTGACTTCTCAAACTACAGACTCTAATGTACTTGTCTTTTTGCTCAGTTGTGCAGCGGGGCCTCCCACTTCTCTTTCTACTCTGGTTAGAGCTTGTTTATGCTCTCCTCTGAAGGGAGTAGTACACACCGTTTTAGGAAATCTTCAGTTTCTTGGCAATTTCTCACATGGAATAGCCTTCATTTCTAAGAACAAGAATAGACTGTCGAGTTTCACATGAAAGTTCTTTTTTTCTGGCCATTTTGAGAGTTTAATGGAATCAACAAATGTAATTCTCCAGATTCTCAACTAGCTCAAAGGAAGGTCAGGTTTATAGGTTCTCTAATCCAGGGGTCCCCAACTCCAGTCCTCAAGGCCCACCAACAGGTCATGTTTTCAGGATTTCCTTTGCATTGCACAGGTGATGCAATTATTACCTGGGAAAGACTAAGGAAATCCTGAAAACATGACATGTTGGTGGGCCTTGAGGACTGGAGTTGGGGACCCCTGCTGTAATCAGCCAAACTGTTTTCAGCTGTGCTAACATACTTGCAGAAGGGTTTTCAAGGGTATTCTAACCATCCATTAGCCTTGTTACACAGTTAGCAAACACAAAGTACTATAAGAACACTAGTGTGATGGTTGTTGGAAATGGGCCTCTATATACCTATGAAGATATTGCATTACAAACCAGACGTTTGCAGCTAGAATAGTCATTTACCACATTAACAATGTGTATTTCTGAATCATTTAATGTTAGCTTCAATGGAAAAAACTGCTTTTATTTCAAAAATAAGGACAGTTCTAAGCTTTAGAATGGTAGTGTATGTACATTAGGGTTGATTGAATAGCTTTGGGTAAGTGCTTATCCAAATAACTATAGCGCTTACCAAATAGCTGCATCGGTAACCTGGATAGCTGGAGCGCCCAAAAATCAACAAACAGGCTCTCCATGCATGCATTGTGACAGTCACACAGCCACGACACATGCAGCTGCGGAGCCGAACAGCTGATTATCGGGAGCGCTCCTAGTATCCAGGTTACCAATGCAGCCATTTGGTAAGCGCTATAGTTATTTGGATAAGCACTTACCCAAAGCTATTCAATCAACTATAATGTAAATTTATTCAATTTGCAAACTCGGGGGCAGATTACTGAGGGATTACTATAAACATAAGGATGAATCTCGGGGAGATCAAAACATCCAACACCACGGAGACACCATCACGTGTTTCTCAACGCAGTGATCCAGAACACTGCTCCCATCCCTTATGGGAAATATGCAAATGCATGTAGAAAAGCCGCTGAGACACCATCACGTGTTTCTCAACGCAAGCAATAAATAGCCAGGTCCTTCACCGGGAAGGAACAACCACGGGAAGGGCAGCATCCAAAAAGGAAAACCACCTATGCCAAAACATGGTATCCATCCACAGACAGCTGTTTCGGGGTATTTGCCCCTCCTCAGTGTGGAGTAGGAAACTGGTTATTAGGAGCAGTGCCTAGTAAAAGGACTATAAACATAAGGATGAATAACCTCGGGGAGATTGAGGGATTACTGTCCTGTCAGCAGTCATCATTATGACTACAGTACCTAAGAGTACCAAATGAAGACCCCCACCCCAGGCTGCCCCAGAGCATGAGCACATTAATTCAAAACTGCAGATCAAGGTTAAACAAGAACCACAGGACGGATTTCACCAACCAACCAACCAACAGTGCGAAGGAATCAATATTTCACTGCTAATAGATGTGAAAATGAATGACAGGATGCAGAGTGGAGCGTAGCTCAGTGTGTCCTCTTCACATGCCCGTTGAGACTTACAGCAGTTACAGAAAAATACATCGTGTAGAAGAAGAAAAAAGCACAGAAATAATTGTGACATATGCTTATTTCCAGAGAAAGTAAAAATAATCCAAAGATATTCTTCAACTACATAAACAGTAAGAAACTCAAAACTAATCTTGGTAAATAGGTGGAAGAGAATGCTTTTCTCTCAATCTAACATACTTTTCCTACTTCTCTACATAATTTACTCATGAAAATGTTATGAAATTACATCTCACCTGCTTAACCCAGCAGGAAGTCCAGTGTTGCCTCAAAAACACTAAAACAGACTAATTACTGGGATCAGATGGCATACACCATGAATACTTCAGGAAATAAGAACTGTGGCAGACAGACCATTATTTCTAATATTCAAGGATTCTATATTAACAGGATCTGTACCACAGGACTGGCGCATAGCAAATATGGAGCCATTATTCAACAAGGGGACAGGAAAAATACTGGAAGTCTCATGCAAGGTAACGCCAATAGCTGCAGCTATGCCTGCTGATTCTGGAGCTTGCAACACCGGAACTAGGATGTGACGATATAGAATGAAAATACTGACTGGGATAGTGCTGCCAAGGTCATGAAGATCTACAAAGTGAAGGATGAAAAGGTTTTATTTAAACTGCGTGTTGTGGGGCCGATCAGGTGTTTAAAAAACACAAAATAGCCCATGATCTTTATACGGGTCACCATGTGACGTAAGAGGTTGAATATATACAATAACAAAACCTAAGGGAAGATATATAAATACACCATTGCACAACACACTTTAGTTTATGTAAATAGTTATTTTAAGTTTTTGAGCAGTCATTATCCTAAATGGATCAGATTCATTCCACATGGCCAGTATTGGCGTATTAGGAAAAATTGCATGATGCAGATTTTTATAAAGTACGGTAGCTTATATTCTACAAAAGAGATTTGAGGAAAATAAATTAAAAAAATTAAAGGATTCAGTTAAATTGAGTAGTGGACTAAGTCAAAGTTCTTGCTTGAAGAAAACAGAAGAAAGAGAGGATCCAAAATTGCTGGAAAAAAAAAGTGTTATAGTTTTATTACTGCCTTTAATCAATCCCAAAACACAAAGTATTGAGTTAGTAAATATTAGTTGAACATAAAAAATAATAAAATAACCGTTAAAATATAACCTTAAATATTGTCATTAAAATAGTCAATAAAATAGAGTCTAAGAAAAGGCCGTGAACCTCAATGGGTAAGATACAATCAAAGTGGATATTAGAATTTTATGCCAAATGAATAAGCAAACAAAATGTGTCCCTTCCTTACCGCGGAGGTTGGCACCCTACCTTAGACGCAATATGGCGCCCTGTTGTGAATTCTGTGGCTGAGTTCACTCCTGTGGTCACAAGTGGTACTGCAGCTTCTGGGCTTCCTCCCTCAGGTGTTCTGGTGAGCTCGTTGGCTGCCTTGTTATTTAACTCCACCTGATTCTGTCTTCCTTGCTCCTTGTCAATGTTCCAGTGTTGGATCTGAGCTTCTGGATCTTTCCTGTGGCCTGCTGCTCTGCTTAGATAAGTTCTTCTTTGCTTTTGTTGCTGTTTTTTCTGTCCAGCTTGTCTATTCGTTTTTGCTGGAAGCTCTGAGACGCAAAGGGTGTACCGCCGTGCCGTTAGTTCGGCACGGTGGGTCTTTTTGCCCCCTTTGCGTGGTTTTTTGCTTTAGGGTTTTTTGTAGACTGCAAAGTTCTCTTTGCTATCCTCGCTCTGTCTAGAATATCGGGCCTCACTTTGCTGAATCTATTTCATCCCTACGTTTTGTCTTTTCATCTTGCTAACAGTCATTATATGTGGGGGCTGCCTTTTCCTTTGGGGTATTTCTCTGAGGCAAGTCAGGCTTGTATTTCTATCTTCAGGCTAGTCAGTTCCTCAGGCTGTGCCGAGTTGCATAGGTAGTGTCAGGCGCAATCCACTGCTGCCTTTAGTTGTGTTTAGGATAGGTTCAGGTATTGCGGTCTACAGAGATTCCACGTCTCAGAGCTCGTTCTATTGTTTTTGGGTTGTTGTCAGATCACTGTATGTGTTCTGATTACTGGCACACTGTGTTACTGGATTGCCTTCATAACAGTACAAGGAGCCCAAACTAATGATTCTCAATAGAGGGAAAAAAGAAGTTCTGACAGCATTTTTTTTCTCAGCTCTGTGTTCAGTCTTTTTTTTCCCCTAGACATTAGGGTGCTTCAGGACACAGCTGTGGACATGGATATTCAGGCTCTGTGCTCTTCAATGGATAATCTCGTTATAAATGTAGAAAAGATTCAAGATACAATTGATCAGAAATCTATGCTAGAACCAAGAATTCCTATTCCTGATTTGTTTTTTGGTGATAGAACTAAGTTTCTAAGCTTCAAAAATAATTGTAAGCTATTTCTGGCCTTGAAACCTTATTCTTCTGGTAATTCAGTTCAACAGGTTTTGATTATTATTTCTTTTTTGCGCGGCGACCCTCAGGACTGGGCATTTTCTCTTGCGCCAGGAGACCCTGCATTGAGTGGTGTCGATGCGTTTTTCCTGGCGCTCGGATTGCTGTACGATGAGCCTAATTCAGTGGATCAGGCTGAGAAAAATTTGCTGGCTTTGTGCCAGGGTCAGGATGATATAGAAGTATATTGTCAGAAATTTAGGAAGTGGTCAGTACTCACTCTGTGGAATGAATCTGCGCTGGCAGCTTTGTTCAGAAAGGGTCTCTCTGAGGCTCTTAAGGATGTCATGGTGGGTTTTCCTATGACTGCTGGTTTGAATGAGTCTATGTCTTTGGCCATTCAGATCGGTCGTCGCTTGCGCGAGCGTAAATCTGTGCACCATCTGGCGGTATTGTCTGAGATTAAACCTGAGCCTATGCAGTGCGATAGGACTATGACCAGAGTTGAACGGCAAGAACACAGACGTCTGAATGGGCTGTGTTTCTACTGTGGTGATTCCACTCATGCTATTTCTGATTGTCCTAAGCGCACTAAGCGGTTCGATAGGTCTGCCGTCATTGGTACTGTACAGTCCAAATTCCGTCTGTCCATTACCTTGATATGCTCTTTGTCATCGTATTCTGTCATGGCGTTTGTGGATTCAGGCGCTGCCCTGAATCTGATAGATTTGGATTATGCTAAACGTTGTGGGTTTTTCTTGGAGCCTTTGCGGTGTCCTATTCCGTTGAGAGGAATTGATGCTACACCTTTGGCCAAGAATAAACCTCAGCACTGGGCCCAGCTAACCATGTGCATGGCTCCTGCACATCAGGAAGTTATTCGCTTTCTGGTGCTACATAATCTGCATGATGTGGTCGTGTTGGGGTTGCCATGGCTACAAACCCATAATCCAGTATTGGATTGGAACTCTATGTCGGTATCCAGCTGGGGTTGTCAGGGGGTACATGGTGATGTTCCATTTTTGTCAATTTCGTCATCCACTCCTTCTGAGGTCCCAGAGTTCTTGTCTGATTATCAGGATGTATTTGAAGAGCCCAAGTCCGATGCCCTACCTCCGCATAGGGATTGTGATTGTGCTATCAATTTGATTCCTGGTAGTAAATTCCCTAAAGGTCGTTTATTTAATTTATCCGTGCCTGAACACACCGCTATGCGCAGTTATGTGAAGGAATCCCTGGAGAAGGGACATATTCGCCCATCGTCATCACCACTGGGAGCAGGGTTCTTTTTTGTAGCCAAGAAGGATGGTTCGCTGAGACCGTGTATTGATTACCGCCTTCTTAATAAGATCACTGTTAAGTTTCAGTATCCCTTGCCATTGTTATCTGACTTGTTTGCTCGGATTAAGGGGGCTAGTTGGTTCACTAAGATAGATCTTCGTGGTGCGTATAATCTGGTGAGAATCAGGCAAGGAGATGAATGGAAAACGGCATTTAATACGCCCGAGGGTCATTTTGAGTATCTAGTGATGCCGTTCGGACTTGCCAATGCTCCATCTGTTTTTCAGTCTTTTATGCATGACATCTTCCGTGAGTATCTGGATAAATTCCTGATTGTTTACTTGGATGACATTTTGATCTTCTCAGATGATTGGGAGTCTCATGTGAAGCAGGTCAGAATGGTTTTCCAGGTCCTGCGTGCTAATTCTTTGTTCGTGAAGGGATCAAAGTGTCTCTTCGGTGTGCAGAAAGTTTCATTTTTGGGGTTCATCTTTTCCCCTTCTACTATCGAGATGGATCCGGTTAAGGTCCAAGCCATCCAGGATTGGACTCAGCCGACATCTCTGAAAAGTCTGCAAAAGTTCCTGGGCTTTGCTAATTTTTATCGTCGCTTCATCTGTAATTTTTCTAGCATTGCCAAACCATTGACCGATTTGACCAAGAAGGGTGCTGATTTGGTTAATTGGTCCTCTGCTGCCGTGGAAGCTTTTCAGGAGTTGAAGCGTCGTTTTTGTTCTGCCCCTGTGTTATGTCAACCAGATGTTTCTCTTCCGTTCCAGGTCGAGGTTGATGCTTCTGAGATTGGAGCAGGGGCGGTTTTGTCACAGAGAGGTTCTGGTTGCTCAGTGTTGAAACCATGTGCTTTCTTTTCCAGGAAGTTTTCTGCTGCTGAGCGTAATTATGATGTGGGCAACCGAGAGTTGCTGGCCATGAAGTGGGCATTCGAGGAGTGGCGTCATTGGCTTGAAGGAGCTAAGCATCGCGTGGTGGTATTGACTGATCATAAGAACCTTACTTATCTCGAGTCTGCCAAGCACTTGAATCCTAGACAGGCCCGTTGGTCGTTATTTTTTGCTCGCTTCGATTTTGTGATTTCGTACCTTCCGGGCTCTAAAAATGTGAAGGCGGATGCTCTGTCTAGGAGTTTTGTGCCCGACTCTCCGGGTTTATCTGAGCCGGCGAGTATCCTCAAGGAAGGAGTCATTGTGTCTGCCATCTCCCCTGATTTGCGGCAAGTGTTGCAAAAATTTCAGGCTAATAAACCTGATCGTTGTCCGGCCGAGAAACTGTTCGTCCCTGATAGGTGGACTAGTAAAGTTATCTCTGAACTTCATTGTTCGGTGTTGGCTGGTCATCCAGGAATCTTTGGTACCAGAGAGTTAGTGGCTAGATCCTTCTGGTGGACATCTCTGTCACGGGATGTACGTACTTTTGTGCAGTCCTGTGGGATTTGTGCTAGGGCTAAGCCCTGCTGTTCACGTGCCAGTGGGTTGCTTTTGCCCTTGCCGGTCCCGAAGAGGCCTTGGACACATATTTCGATGGATTTCATTTCTGATCTTCCCGTTTCTCAAAAGATGTCAGTCATTTGGGTGGTCTGTGATCGCTTTTCTAAAATGGTCCATCTGGTGCCCTTGGTTAAATTGCCTTCCTCCTCTGATTTGGTGCCTTTGTTCTTCCAGCATGTGGTTCGTTTGCATGGCATTCCTGAGAATATTGTTTCTGACAGAGGTTCCCAGTTTGTTTCAAGGTTCTGGCGAGCCTTTTGTGGTAGGATGGGCATTGACCTATCTTTTTCCTCGGCTTTCCATCCTCAGACTAATGGCCAGACCGAACGAACCAATCAGACCTTGGAAACATATCTGAGATGTTTTGTTTCTGCAGACCAGGATGATTGGGTGTCCTTTTTGCCATTGGCTGAGTTCGCCCTTAATAATCGGGCCAGCTCGGCTACCTTGGTCTCTCCATTTTTCTGCAATTCTGGGTTCCATCCTCGTTTCTCTTCAGGACAGGTTGAGTCTTCGGACTGTCCTGGTGTGGATTCTGTGGTGGACAGGTTGCAGCAGATCTGGACTCAGGTAGTGGACAATTTGACCCTGTCCCAGGAGAAGGCTCAACTTTTCGCTAATCGCAGACGCCGTGTGGGTCCCCGACTTCGTGTTGGGGATCTGGTTTGGTTATCTTCTCGTCATATTCCTATGAAGGTTTCCTCTCCTAAGTTTAAACCTTGTTTTATTGGTCCGTATAGGATTTCTGAGATTCTCAATCCTGTGTCCTTTCGTCTGACCCTCCCGGACTCCTTTTCCATACATAATGTATTCCATAGGTCGTTGTTGCGGAGATACGTGGCACCTATGGTTCCATCTGTTGAGCCTCCTGCCCCTGTTTTGGTGGAGGGGGAATTGGAGTATATTGTGGAGAAAATTTTGGATTCTCGTGTCTCTAGACGGAAACTCCAGTATCTGGTTAAATGGAAGGGTTATGCTCAGGAAGATAATTCCTGGGTTTTTGCCTCTGATGTCCATGCTCCAGATCTTGTTCGTGCCTTTCATGTGGCTCATCCTGGTCGGCCTGGGGGCTCTGGTGAGGGTTCGGTGACCCCTCCTCAAGGGGGGGGTACTGTTGTGAATTCTGTGGCTGAGTTCACTCCTGTGGTCACAAGTGGTACTGCAGCTTCTGGGCTTCCTCCCTCAGGTGTTCTGGTGAGCTCGTTGGCTGCCTTGTTATTTAACTCCACCTGATTCTGTCTTCCTTGCTCCTTGTCAATGTTCCAGTGTTGGATCTGAGCTTCTGGATCTTTCCTGTGGCCTGCTGCTCTGCTTAGATAAGTTCTTCTTTGCTTTTGTTGCTGTTTTTTCTGTCCAGCTTGTCTATTCGTTTTTGCTGGAAGCTCTGAGACGCAAAGGGTGTACCGCCGTGCCGTTAGTTCGGCACGGTGGGTCTTTTTGCCCCCTTTGCGTGGTTTTTTGCTTTAGGGTTTTTTGTAGACTGCAAAGTTCTCTTTGCTATCCTCGCTCTGTCTAGAATATCGGGCCTCACTTTGCTGAATCTATTTCATCCCTACGTTTTGTCTTTTCATCTTGCTAACAGTCATTATATGTGGGGGGCTGCCTTTTCCTTTGGGGTATTTCTCTGAGGCAAGTCAGGCTTGTATTTCTATCTTCAGGCTAGTCAGTTCCTCAGGCTGTGCCGAGTTGCATAGGTAGTGTCAGGCGCAATCCACAGCTGCCTTTAGTTGTGTTTAGGATAGGTTCAGGTATTGCGGTCTACAGAGATTCCACGTCTCAGAGCTCGTTCTATTGTTTTTGGGTTGTTGTCAGATCACTGTATGTGTTCTGATTACTGGCACACTGTGTTACTGGATTGCCTTCATAACAGCGCCCCCGCTCATTGAAAGCTGTCCCTGGCAATTGCTATTATGAACTAATCTATTAAGGTGTTGAATGAACAATCAACCAGATAGCATAATGCTAAAAAAAAAAAAAAAATAGGGATAATACCCTACAAGGCCAACCGTGGGACCCAGAGATTGAGTAGAGTGTGACCAACTCAGAAAACAATTCCACACTAGGGATAGTCAAAGATAATGTCTAATTGTAATCATATTCAATACACATGGCATAGATTCTGAAAAAAAAAAATGATCATATAACTTTAACCTCTAAGAATAAATACCACAGTGAACCCTAATGGAAAAAATACAAAGTGGCTATTTAAATTTGATGCCAAATGAATAAATCCTCAGTATGTTAATTGTCTAACTCACCTTAAACAATCCCTAAAATGTGTCCTTTCCTTGCCGCGGAGGTTGGCACCCTAACTTGGATGCAAGATGGTGACAACAAACCCCACGCACAGGGATCAGATTTGGTCATATTTAAAGGGCCATGGTAATATCATGATGGACCACCCATTTAAATTCAATAAAGAGGCATACAATTTAAAGGTAAATTCAAAAACACCAGGGCAACCAAATTAAGTTTTACTTATCTGTAGCCTCTATCATGTTTGCAACCTCAATGTGTTTCCCTCCATCATATACAGTTAGGTCCATATATATTTGGACAGAGACAACATTTTTCTAATTTTATTTATAGACATTACCACAATGAATTTTAAACAAAACAATTCAGATGCAGTTGAAGTTCAGACTTTCAGCTTTCATTTAAGGGTATCCACATTAAAATTGGATGAAGGGTTTAGGAGTTTCAGCTCCTTAACATGTGCCACCCTGTTTTAAAGGGACCAAAAGTAATTGGACAGATTCAATAATTTTAAATAAAATGTTCATTTTTAGTACTTGGTTGAAAACCCTTTGTTGGCAATGACTGCCTGAAGTCTTGAACTCATCGACATCACCAGACGCCGTGTTTCCTCCTTTTTGATGCTCTGCCAGGCCTTCACTGCAGTGGTTTTCAGTTGCTGTTTGTTTGTGGGCCTTTCTGTCTGAAGTTTAGTCTTTAACAAGTGAAATGCATGCTCAATTGGGTTGAGATCAGGTGACTGACTTGGCCATTCAAGAATATTCCACTTCTTTGCTTTAATAAACTCCTGGGTTGCTTTGGCTTTATGTTTTGGGTCATTGTCCATCTGTAGTATGAAATGAGGACCAATCAGTTTGGCTGCATTTGGCTGGATCTGAGCACACAGTATGTCTCTGAATACCTCAGAATTCATTCGGCTGCTTCAGTCCTGTGTCACATCATCAATAAATACTAGTGACCCAGTGCCACTGGCAGTCATGCATGCCCAAGCCATTACACTGCCTCTGCCGTGTTTTACAGATGATGTGGTATGCTTTGGATCATGAGCAGTACCACGCCTTTGCCATACTTTTCTCTTTCCATCATTCTGGCAGAGGTTGATCTTAGTTTCATCTGTCCAAAGAATGTTCTTCCAGAACTGTGCTGGCTTTTTTAGATGGTTTTTAGCATAGTCCAGTCTAGCCTTTTTATTCTTGAATCTTGTGAGTGGCTTGCACCGTGCAGTGAACCCTCTGTATTTACTTTCATGAAGTCTTCTCTTTATGGTAGATTTAGATATTGATATACCTACCTCCTGGAGAGTGTGGTTCACTTGGTTGGCTGTTGTGATGGGGTTTCTCTTCACAATGGAGATTATTCTGCGATCATCCACCACTGTTGTCTTCCGTGGGCGCCCAGGTCTTTTTGCATTGATGAGTTCACCAGTGCTTTCTTTCTTTCTCAGGATGTACCAAATTGTAGATTTTGCCACTCCTAATATTGTAGCAGTTTCTCGGATGGGTTTTTTCTGTTTTCGCAGCTTAAGGATGGCTTGTTTCACCTGCACGGAGAGCTCCTTTGACCGCATGTTTACTTCACAGCAAAATCTTCCAAATGCAAGCACCACACCTCAAATCAACTCCAGGCCTTTTATCTGCTTAATTGAGAATGACATAACGAAGGGATTGCCCACACCTTTCCATGAAATAGCTTTGGATTCAATTGTCCAATTACTTTTGGTCCCTTTAAAAACAGGGTGGCACATGTTAAGGAGCTGAAACTCCTAAACCCTTCATCCAATTTTAATGTGGATACCCTCAAATGAAAGCTGAAAGTCTGAACTTCAACTGCATCTGAATTGTTTTGTTTAAAATTCATTGTGGTAATTTCTATAACCAAAATTAGAAAAATGTTGTCTCTGTCCAAATATATATGGACCTAACTGTAGTTCCTCAGGAGGCTCATTGAACAGGCAGTGGCAGTTCCATGACCTCTGTAAAGTGTTGTGGCCTTGTTGTAGATACTTTAGGACATTTAATCAATCCTGTAGGAATTTAAGAAGTATATTAACTGACCAATAATAACAAATAATCGGATTCTTAAAGGGAAGATACCTGATAAACCCAATATTATTTTCCGTAGGAGCATTAATAGGAAAAAAAATTGTTGCACCCAGTAGTATAAGATCTATAAAACCCTCCAAGGATTTTTCCAATAAGCCCACTCCTTAAACATGACCAATAGGCTCCTATCCTTGTGGGGGAGCAAAATGTCTCTGCTGTGGTATGGTAAAAGAAGGCTGCAAAGAATTCAAATCCACAATTACAGGAGAGAGTTTTGCCATAACTCTGTTTTTAAATTTGCAACACCAGTGATTTAATTTATATTTATTACAGTGTACTTGCAACCTTCAATATGTAGGAAGGACAATACAGTCAGTACACGATAGGATGGACAAACATAGGCATAATAGGTGGAACGGAAGAATAAATCATTCCTTGTCCAAACATTATCTGATGGAACATAAAAAATGATCCCAGCTGTTTACAATTAATCACAGAACAAATATCAGATAGCACTCCAAATCATTATCAAAAACTCATTAAAGGGAACCTGTCACCTGAATTTGGCGGGACAGGTTTGCGGTCATATGGGCGGGGTTTTCGGGTGTTTGATTCACCCTTTCCTTACCCGCTGGCTGCATGCTGGCCGCAATATTGGATTGAAGTTCATTCTCTGTCCTCCATAGTACACGCCTGTGCAAGGCAAGATTGCCTTGTGCAGGCGTGTACTACGGAGGACACAGCATGAACTTCAATCCAATATTGCAGCCAGCATGCAGCCAGCGGGTAAGGAAAGGGTGAATCAAACACCCGAAAACCCCGCCCATATGACCGCAAACCTGTCCCGCCAAATTCAGGTGACAGGTTCCCTTTAATCGAGAATCCTATTAGAACTTTAAATTATCAGCCTTAACACTAGGTGGCTTAAATGAATGTATCAAGAAGACCAACTAATGAGACACTATGAAGGGTTAATATGGAAGTAGCCGGCAGCGCTCACTAATATAGCAAACAGACTGACTTTCAGCGGTAGTCTAATGATATTACCATTGTTTCAAATGGTACTGTTTGGAGTCATAGGGACTAATAGATTATTTGGGGTTGTGCGATATAATTTTTTTATGTATTTTCTTTTTTAAGTTTTTTTGTAATGTATATTCCTCCTGTTACATCACTTGTATCGAGAATACCAACTAATGAAGGGCTAAGTATTGAAATAACTAGTAGCATTCACCAATATTGCCAAAAGATTAACTTTTTAGCGTTTAGTATAATGATATTACCATTTCAAATTGTGCTATTTAGAGCTATAGAGATTAATAGATTACATGGTGATTGCGCCAACGTATATTTTATATATTTTTCCTTTGTTTTTTTGCAGTGTATATTCAGCCTGTTAGGTCACATGGTGACCCGTATAAAGATCACGGGCTTTTTCCTTTTTTTATTATACCTGATGAAGGAGTCTGATCGGCATAGTTTCAATAAAACCTTTTTATACTTGCCTTTGTGGATCTTCACCACCTTGACTGCGCTCTTCCAGCCTATATTTGTGTTCCATATCGTCAAAAATTGAGCCTGGAAATTATAGGCTGGTAAATTGAACCTCCACGGTGAGCAAAATCTGTAAGGGTAAGGGTTTTCTAAGAGATGCCATCCTGGAGTAGCTAAATAAGGTATGGGTTTATGAGGGATCAGTAGTCCTGAAGAACTAATATGATCAGCTTGTATGTGTAGATAAGTTACATACTAGACCAGGGTAAGATCGTGAATGTCTATTGGATTTTCAAAGACTTTGGATACAGTCCCACATAAAAGTTGGTGCATACAGTGTAGCATCAAGAGCAACTACTACTAGAAGTGCCTAAATAGTAATATAGTAATATTTTTAGGAGAACTGCTGCGTACAAGCGCTTCTGGGTGTAGGTAGTCTACTCCGGTATCGGTGGGTCCTGCACAACTCTCAAAGAGAGTTTTAAGGTTACACGCCCATGTTGGGTGATCAATATGTAAGAGGTGTACCTGTTTCAGACATATTATTTTCTCCTCTCCTTCCCTCCCCCAGTTCTTGGTTTAATTTCCTAATGAATCAACGTACCGTAATTATGCCTGGAATAGGTATTTTGCTACCCACCATCTCATAACTGCATAACATGCATACTACTGTAGGCTTTGGTTAATACTTGCCATTAGTATGCATGCTTCAGGTAATATTTTCATTTATGTGTGTAAGTTTTTCTATTCAATAAAAACAAAGTTTTGAAAAAAAGTTGGTGCATAAAATGACAGCAATGGAAGGGGAAATGTTTAATTGGGTTAACATTTGGTTTAATGTTAGGAAATTGAGGATGGTTATTAATGGAACACATTTGCATTAAGTCACAGTTGTATCAAAGGGGTCAGTATTGGGCTATATTTCCGTTAACAGATGACAGGCCTTAGTGGGGAATTTCCTTTTTTGTGGATTGAGCTGAAGCTTTTATTGGGAACATTTTACATAAAGTTTCGGTTCTACGCTGAGTACTTGCTTTGGGATTTCCATCTAAACCTCTGAGTGACGTGATTCAGATGAAACCCAGAGGGAACCATTCACTATAATGAGTAGAGTTGAGCGAATTTAGATTTGGTTCTGAATACGTTCAGTACGTATGCAGCACGGTGGCGCAGTGGCTAGCATAGCAGCCTTGCAGCGCTGGGGTCCTGGGTTCTAATCCCACCCAGGACAACATCTGCAAAGAGTTTGTATGTTCTCTCCGTGTTTGCGTGGGTTTCCTCCGGGCACTCCGGTTTCCTCCCACGTTCCAAAGACATACTGATAGGGATTCTAGATTGTGAGCCCCATCGGGGACAGGGATGATAATGTGTGCAAAAACTGTAAAGCGCTGCGGAATATGTTAGCGCTATATAAAAATAAAGATTATTATTATTGCTTTGCAATATTCATCGAACACAGCCGAACATCATTAGAATCAATGGGAATAGAAATTACCAAATATGTCCGGAACCGATCATCAAACATACATTCGGCACGAATAGGGTTCGAATATGGCCAATATGGCAAATTCAGATTCGGCAACTAATTCCAAACAAATTCGCTCAACTCTAATAATGAGGCAGCAGAGTTACTCTGAACTCCATCTGGCCTCTGCTCAGCATTGTCCTTCTTTTCAGAAGTACACAAAACTGTGGCCGACGGCACTTTTATGCAATCCTAAAAAGATGCACACCGCCGGATCACATTATTTCCTATAGTGTCTAGAGTGCCTCCTTCTTCCGCCGAAGGTTCTGAATCACGTATTTCAGAAATTTACAAAGAAGCGCTCAGCACAGGGCGCAAGATAAATGTGCACCAAGCCTTACTATGATCTTTGGGACACAGAATGACCAAATCAACAGCAGATGAAGAATTGCTTTTATTTTTTACGCCATACCTCGTGCGGTATAGGTGATTAGGCGACTTTATTCTTCAGATCGGTTTTTATGTTTGGTTGCTGTCACACACTAAAAGATTCATTTTATTGCAAAACCTAGTTTTTGCATCCCCATATTTTGAGAGCAATAATTTTTCCAAATTACAGCCCACAGTCATGTTATGGCTTTTTTTTGCGGGACGAGCTGATTTTTTTATTGGTACCATTTTCGGGTACATGACATTTTTTGATCGCTTTCAATTCTGATTTTTAGAAGGCAGAATGAACAAAAACCAGCAATTCAGGGATTGTTTTGTGTTTTTTATATGCTGCTCCGCGTGTGGTAAAATTGATAAGGCATCTTTATTCTTTGAGTCCATACGACTATAGCGAAAAGAAAGAAGCTTTAATTAATCGCACACGGGGTGCAGGGGTGCATTCGTGCACTATTATTCGTGTACATTTATTCAAAGTACTTTTTTCTAAGTACTTCGGCAGTTATAACATGGCAGTTAGACAGGGCAGGAGACAGGTAAGAAAAGCTAAATATATTCACTATTCATTTGAAACAGAACAAATACTCACCATATGTATTTGTATATTATATATCCTGGCTGCCGCATTCACTCACATTCACCGCCCTTGCATAAACTCTTTACACTCCATCCATATCGGCCCCTCTGTCCTTGCCTCTCCTATGTATAGCACTCATGCTCTGTTCACATTGCTTAACAGCACAGATCCATTCAGTCCCACCATCCAACACAAGAGACGCTCTCACAAATCACTTAACTATCTGCTCACTCTTTCTATCCTCCTTCTCCTAGTCGCTGGAGACATCTCTCCCAACCCCGGCCTCCCATGTTATAGCCAGTCAAACCTCCCAACTGCTACACTCAGAAACCCCTCTAACCTTATTAATATTCCATTATTCGGGCAGCACGGTGTCGCAGTGGTTAGCACTGCAGCCTTGCAGCGCTGGGGTCCTGGGTTCTAATCCCACCCAGGACAACATCTGCAAAGAGTTTGTATGTTCTCTCTGTGTTTGCGTGAGTTTCCTCCGGGCACTCCGGTTTCCTCCCACATTCCAAAGACATACTGATAGGGATTCTAGATTGTGAGCCCCATCAGGGACAGTGATGATAATGATAATGTGTGCAAAACTGTAAAGCGCTGCGGAATATGTTAGCGCTATATAAAAATAAAGATTATTATTATTATTCCATGCATGCCTTCTGTATCTTTCAATTGTGCCCTTTGGAATTCTCGCTCTGTGTGTAATAAACTCTCCTTCATTCATGACTTCTTCCTTTCTAACTGTCTTAATCTCCTGGCCCTTACTGAAAACTGGATACAGCAGTCAGACACCACCGCTGCTGCTGCTCTTTCATATGGTGGACTACACTTTTCTCATTCCTCAAGATCAGACAACAGAGCAGGTGGAGGCGTTGGTCTGCTGCTTTCACCCAAATGTACCTTCCAAATTATCCCCCAAGTACCCTCACTTGTATTCCCTTCCTTTGAGGTCCATGCTGTCAGACTCTACATCCCCTTCTCCATGCGAGTGGTGGTGGTGTATCGTCCTCCCGGCCCCTCTCATCAGTTCCTGGATCACTTTGCCACCTAGCTTCCACACTTTCTCTCCGGTGACACCCCCACCCTTATCATGGGTGATTTCAACATCCCCATTGCTTCTCCCCTCTCCCCATCTGCTTCTCACCTTTTATCTCTAACCTCCTCTTTCGGCCTCTCGCAGCATACTAACTCTCTAACACATGAAGATGGAAACTCCCTTGACTTGGTCTTCTCCCGGCTTTGCTCAGTGGATGATTTCACAAACTCCCCTCTCCCGCTCTCTGACCACAACCTTCTTTCATTCTCTAACAAGAACTGCCATCCCGCTCAGGTCACCCCCACTTTCCACACTTATAGAAACATACAGGCCATTAACACCCAGAAACTTATGAAGAACTTGCAGTCCTCATTGGCCCCAATCTCCTCCCATCTCATGTCCTGATTCTGCTCTGAAGCATTACAATGAAACCCTGCAAAGTGCCCTGGATGAAGCTGCACCTCCTATACATAGAACAACTCAGCACAGACAGCGACAACCGTGGCACACGCTGCAAACACGTTTCCTGCAGTGGTGCTCCAGGTGCGCCGAACGTCTGTGGAGAAAATCTAATCTACCCGAAGATTTCATCCATTATAGGTTCATGCTAAAAACATTCAACTCTGCCCTTCACCTCTCCAAACAAACCTATTTCAACACCCTCATCACCTCACTGTCCAATAACCCTAAACGTCTCTTTGACACTTTCCAGTCCCTACTCAACCCAAGAGTGCAGGCCCCAACCACGGATCTCCGCGCTGACGATGTGGCCAATTACTTAAAAGAAAAAATTGACCACATTCGACAGGAAATTATCTCCCAATCCCTTCATACCATGCACTGTCCTACCTCCCCCACTGCATCTAGTTCACTCTCTGACTTTGAACCAGTTACAGAAGAAGTAATCAGGCTCATTGCATCTTCTCGCCCGACCACTTGCACCAGTGACCCCATTCCGTCACATCTCCTCCAGTCCCTTTCCCCAGCTGTCACCTCTCACCTAACAAAAATATTCAACCTTTCTCTCTCTTCCGGTATGTTTCCCTCCTCATTTAAGCATGCCATCATACATCCATTACTTAAAAAACCATCCCTCGACCAAAACTATGCCGCTTACTATAGACCTGTCTCTAATCTTCCCTTCATCTCTAAACTCCTCGAACGCCTGGTCCACTCCCATCTTACCCGCTATCTCTCAGATAACTCTCTTCTCGACCCTCTTCAATCTGGCTTCCGCTCTTCACACTCTACTGAAACTGCCTTCACTAAAGTCTCTAATGACCTACTAACAGCTAAATCTAATGGTCACTACTCCATGCTAATTCTCTTGGATCTCTCCGCAGCATTCGATACTGTGGATCATCAGCTCCGCTTCAATATGCTCCACTCCATCGGCCTCAAGGACACCGTTCTCTCCTGGTTCTCCTCCTATCTCTCTGACCGATCCTTCACTGTATCTTTTGCTGGTTCCTCCTCCTCTCACCTTCCCCTTACTGTAGGGGTTCCTCAAGGATCATTCCTAGGCCCCCTCCTCTTCTCTTTGTATACTGCCCCTATTGGACAAACAATCAGTAGATTTGGTTTCCAGTACCATCTCTATGCTGACGACACCCAATTATACACCTCTTCTCCTGTTATCACGCCGACCTTTTTAGAAAACACCAGTGATTGTCTTACTGCTGTCTCTAACATCATGTCCTCCCTCTATCTGAAACTGAACCTGTCAAAAAATGAACTCCTCATGTTTTCTCCCTCTACTAACCTACCTTTGCCTGACATTGCCATCTCCGTGTGCGGTTCCACCATTACTCCAAAGCAACATGCCCGCTGCCTTGGGGTAATCCTTGATTCTGACCTTTCATTCACCCCCCACATCCGATCACTGGTTCGCTCTTCTTGTCTGCACCTCAAAAACATTTTCTAGAATTCGCCTTTTCCTTACTTTCGACTCTGCGAAAACTCTTACTGTTTCACTTATTCATTCTCGTCTGGACTATTGTAACTCTCTACTAATCGGCATCCCTCTTACCAAACTCCCTGCTCCAATCTGTGCTGAATGCTGCAGCCAGGATCATATTCCTCACCAACCGTTACACCGATGCCTCTACCTTGTGCCAGTCATTACACTGGCTACCCATCCACTCCAGAATCCAGTACAAAACTACTACCCTCATCAACAAAGCACTCCATGGCTCAGCACCACCCTATATCTCCTCTCTGGTCTCAGTCTACCACCCTACCCATGCCCTCTGCTCTGCTAATGACCTCAGGTTAGCATCCTCAATAATCACTCCCGTCTCCAAGACTTTACACGTGCTGCGCCGATTCTTTGGAATGCACTACCTAGGTTAATACGATTCATCCCCAATCCCCACAGTTTTAAGCGTGCCCTAAAAACTCATTTGTTCAGATTGGCCTACCGCCTCAACACATTAACCTAACGATCCCTGTGTGGCCTATGGCCTATCATAAAAAAAAAAAAAAAAACATAATCAGGTTCCTCGTATCATGTTCTCATACACTTTATGCAGTTAATAGCCCTCTGTCTGTACTGTTACATACTTAGGCAGTTAACTGGTTCATGCAGCTTTACATGAACACCCGAGCCTTACACTATGGCTGGTCCGAATAACTAAAGCAATTGTTACCATCCACCTCTCGTGTCTCCCCTTTTCCTCATAGTTTGTAAGCTTGCGAGCAGGGCCCTCATTCCGCTTGGTATCTATTTTGAACTGTGATTTCTGTTATGCTGTAATGTCTATTGTTTGTACAAGTCCCCTCTATAATTTATAAAGCGCTGCGGAATATGTTGGCGCTATATAAAATTATTATTATTATTAACTCTATGAGAAATTATATTGTAACAGTTAATTAATTAAAGAAAAGTTCAAGGAGGGCCTGGATGCCTTTCTTAAAAAAATATAATATTACTGGATATGGAAACAAGATTCTATGATAGGGCCTTGATCCAGGGAACTAGTCTGATTGCTATATTAACCCCTTTACCCCTGAAGGTGATTTGCATGTTAATAACCAGGCCAATTCTTACTATTCTGACAACTGTCCCTTTATGTGGTTATAACTCTGGAACACTTCAACGGATCCCGGTGATTCTGAGATAGGTTTTTTGTGACATATTGTACTTCATGTACAGGGCCGCCATCAGGGCATGACAGCCGTGACTGGCGTATGGGGCCCGGTGAGCAGAGGGGGCCCGCATCGGGCCCCGTCTCATCTGGTCACCGGGCCCCCCCTGCAGGCGCTGCGGCAGCGGCACACTATTGACGTGCGGGCCCGCGCCCGCACGTCAATAGTTAACAGCCGCCAGCCAGTCTGAGGCTGGCGGCTGAATAGGGCCGCAGTGCGCACTCGCCGGCGTCGCCGGCGTCTGACGTCATTGTCAGCCGCCGGGCCCGGCGGCGAGTGCGTCTGTGTGGAGCCTGGAGAGGGAGCTTCACCCGGCGCTGGAGCTTGGCCAGGTAAGAAGTTGTGTTTTTTTTTTTTTCTTTGAGAGCTGCTGCGATCCAGGGGGGCAGGATGATGGACACACAGGGGCAGAAATGCTGGACACACAGGGGCAGAATGGTGGACACAGTGGGGCAGAATGCTGGACACACAGGGGCAGAAATGCCGGACACAGTGGGGCAGAAATGCTGGACACAGTGGGGCAGAATGGTGGACACAGTGGGGCAGAATGGTGGACACAGTGGGGCAGAAATGCTGGACACAGTGGGGCAGAAATGCTGGACACAGTGGGGCAGAAATGCTGGACACAGTGGGGCGGAAATGCTGGACACAGTGGGGCGGAAATGCTGGACACAGTGGGGCAGAAATGCTGGACACAGTGGGGCAGAAATGCTGGACACAGTGGGGCAGAAATGCTGGACACAGTGGGGCAGAAATGCTGGACACAGTGGGGCAGAAATGCTGGACACAGTGGGGCAGAAATGCTGGACACAGTGGGGCAGAAATGCTGGACACAGTGGGGCAGAATGCTGGACACACAGTGGGGCAGAATGCTGGACACAGTGGGGCAGAATGCTGGACACAGTGGGGCAGAAATGCTGGACACAGTGACAGGGGCAGAATGCTGGACACAGTGACAGGTGCAGAATGCTGGACACAGGGGCAGACTGTGAGACCCAGGGGCAGAATGGAGATACGGGGCATGATTGGAGACACGGGGCAGGATGAAAGACATGGGGGCATGACTGGAGACAGATGGGGCAGGATTGGAGACAGATGGGGCAGAATGGAGACACAGGGGGTATGATTGGAGACAAGTGTCAGGATTGCAGACATGGGGGCATGGTTGGAGACATAGGGGGCAGAATGGAGACATGGGGCATGATTGGAGACACTGGGGGCAGAATTGGAGACAGATCGTGCAGGATCATGGGGCAGGATGGATATGATGGAGACAGATGGGGCAGGATGGAGAGATCACATGGGGCGATCATATGGGGCAGGATAAGGAGATCATATGGGGCAGAATGGATACTCATGAGGGCAGGATGGGAGAATATCTGGCTGACGCCAGGAATGAGACACACGGGGCCAGGCTGGGTGATATTATTAATACCATAGGGGCTAATTTAGGGATATTATTACTGCAGTGATGTATTTATTTTATTTTTTGAGTATACTGTTTTAAATGGGGGGCGGTCCTGTTACTGTATAGAGTGATACTATGTCGCCTTCTTCATGTGGTGTAATGTAGAAGTTGTGAAAAATTAAGTAATGTGTTCTGCAAGCGGAGCTCGAGATAACTGTGTTATTT
This sequence comes from Ranitomeya imitator, assembly GCF_032444005.1. Taxonomy (NCBI): domain Eukaryota; kingdom Metazoa; phylum Chordata; class Amphibia; order Anura; family Dendrobatidae; genus Ranitomeya; species Ranitomeya imitator. Next base: position 300,648,848 of record NC_091282.1, on the reverse strand, counting down.
CCTGCAGAGAGAAGTCCTGGCTGGATGAAATGATGGCGGTCTGTGCTGGATGAAAGATGAAGGACTTCACCTAGAGACGTCACTGGTGAGTCAGTGTGTTACCTATACACTGACACTATACACTGTATACAGAGCTCCTGTGTATAATTTCACTAGTGATCACTATATTATCTGTACACAGACACTGCAGACTAAGTACAGATCTCCTGTGTATAATGGCACTTATGGTGATAGTATGGTGCTTTTTTAAAAATTACTGATCAGAATTGTAGTATTCAGTCACTATGTGGTGGTAATATGTGGTCTGGACATGGTGTTGTGGTATTTGTTCCTTGTATGTGATATTATTCGATCACTGTGGTGGTAATATGTGGTCTGGTCATGGTGTTGTGGTATTTGTTCCTTCTATGTGATATTATTGGGCATTTTAAAAATTGAAAAATAAATAAAAATATACCTAAATTGTATTGCATATTTTAACAAATATTTAATAGGTTACAGCAGAGTAGGGCCCGGCCAAAAGTGTCTACCGTGTTATGGTGGCGGCTTAAAAAATCTTTTGGCCAAAACAAAAGCTGCCTGCTATATGTGTGATCTGGTGATGGGAACTGTTAATGTGTGATTGGTGAGAAGTGGAGTTTTTCCAAGAGAGAGCGGTGGGACTGTGGACAGTTCGAGGGGTGGAGCCTGGAGGCGGGGCTGGGGTGGAGCCTGGGCGGAGTCTCAAGGGGGCCCCGAAAATTTTGCCAGTATGGGGCCCCGAAATTTCTAGTGGCAGCCCTGTTCATGTAGGGGTAAAATTTCTTCAATATGACTTGTGTTTATTTGTGAGGAAAAAAAGGAATTTTCAAACTCTGAATTTTCATGCCCTTAAATCCTAGAGATATGCCACACAAAATACTTAACAAGTAACATTTCCCACATATCTACTTTACATCAGCACAATTTTGGAACTAAAATTTTATTTTTGTTGGGAAGTTGTAAGTGTTAAAAGTTTATCAGTGATTTTTCAACCAAAATGTACAAAACCATTTTTTTAAGCACCAACTCACATTTGAAGTCACTTTGAGGGGTCTATATAATAGAAAATACCCACAAATTATACCATTATAATAACTGCACCCCTCAAAGTGTTCAAAACCACATTCAAGAAGTTTATTAACCCTTCAGGTGCTTCATAGGAATTGTTGGAATGTGGAAAAAAAATGAACATTTTTTTTCACAAAAAATTACTTCAGATCCAAAAAAATTTTTTTATTTTGACAAGGGTAACGGCAAAAAATGGACCCCAACATTTGTTGTGTAATTTTTCCTGAGCATGCCGATACCCCATTTGAGGGAGAAAACCACTTGTTGGGGCGCATGGCAGAGCTCGGAAGGGAAGGAGCGCCGTTTGACTTTTTGAATGTAGAATTTCCTAGAATCATTAGTGGATGTCATATCCCGTTTGGATAATGAGGAGGCAGAGTAACTGTTGACTCCATCTGACCTCTTTTCAGCGATGTCCTTCTTTTCAGAAGTGTGCAAAACTGTGGCCGACAGTACTTTTATGCAATCCTAAAAAGACAGACACCGCCGGATCACAGGTCAGACGGCGTCTATAGTTACTCCATCTGCCTCGTTATAAGTAATCTTCTGTCAGAAGTTCTACCTGAATCACAGATTTCAGAGATTTACACAGAAACCCCGATGTAAGAGCTCAACGCAGAGCACAGGATAAATGTGCGCCGAGCCTTACTACGATCATTAGGAGACAGAATGAAAAAAAAAAACCAGCATGTGAACAATTGGTTTTATTTACTTTTTTATGCCATTCCTCATGAGGTATAAGTGATTAGACAACTTTATTCTTCGGGTCGGTGCGATTACAGCGATACCAGATTTCTATCAGGTTTTTATGTTTGGCTGCTGTCACACACCAAGACGCTTTTTATTGCAAAAAATATTTTTTTGCAGCACCATATTTTGAGCGCTATAATTTTTCCCTATTTTGGCGGACCATTGGTACCATTTTTAGACACATAACATTTTTTATTGCTTTCTGTTTGCTTATCTGGGAGACAGAATATTCACAAACCAGTTTATTTTTTTGGGTGGTGAGGTGGGGTTATGTCATTCCGTGTGCTAGTAAAATTGGTAAGGCAGCTTTATTCTTTGGGTCAGTACGATGACAGCGATACCTCATTTATGTCGTTTTTGTATGTTGTGGCGCTTTTATACAATAAAAACTATTTTATAGAAAAAATAATTATTTTTGCATCGCTTTATTCTGAGAGCTATAACTTTTTTTATTTTTCCGCTGATGGCGCTGTATTGCGGCTTGTTTTTTTTGCAGAACAAGATGACGTTTTCAGTGGTACCATGTTTATTCATATCCATCTTTTTGATCATATTTTATTCCACTTTTTGTTCGGCGGTATGATGATAAAAAACAAGGCAGAAAATAATGCTTTACTTTTATTTTGCAAAAAAATTATATATATATACACACCTAGGTATACACAGGTATGCGCTGGAAAAATAGCAAAAGGGAATGACAAATAAAAATGTCCTTTAAAATAAATGACCACTTATAAAATGTCCCAATATGTTGTGATCTAGTGCCTAAATTACCACGGGTATACCCCCGGTGTGCTCACTTCATATAGCCAAGGAGTTGATGAAAGATGCATAAAGAGTCTTCCTACCTCCGTTGCTGACCAGAAGTCTGTAGCGTTATTCCTGTTGTTCCGGATAATGTGAACAGGTGGCTGCCCCGGCCAGCGGCAAGCCACCAACAACTAACCTCCGAGTGGAGACGGGATCCTGCAGAGCCGACGCCGTGTGTGATATCAGCGGTGAGTACGAGCGGTGCGCAGGACCTGCGTGACGTAGTTTGTCACGTGACCGTAACCCCCGGGGAGTGAGTACGAAGTGCAGCTAGGACCAAACAACCGACGCGTTTCGGAGACGCCTGTCTCCTTCCTCAGGGTTGATCCCTGCCTCGTACTTATCGTCCTAATATAGCTGCTCATAGAGTAAGCTGACTATTGAAAGCCAAAAAGTTCAGTGCCCATATTCAGTCCTCTTGGTGCAACAGTATCCAGAAGGAAGATCCATTTTGTCTCTGCTCCGTGACATTGCTTTAATAAAGTCGCCACCTCTCCAATGACGGTGTATCACCGCTATGCCAGATATTTTCTTCTCTCGTACAGTCCCACCATGATATTCTATAAAATGTTGAGAAAGTGGGTGACCTGTAAATTTATTTTTAATATTGCAGATATCTTCGCTGATCCTTATTTTTAACCCCTTCACGACATGCGCCGTACTAGTACTGCGCATGCCGTGTCACCCCCTTTGATGTGGGCTCCGGCGGTGAGCCCACATCAAAGTCGCGACATGTCAGCTGTTTTGTACAGCTGACATGTGCGCGCAATAGCAGCGGGTGAAATCGCTATTCACCCGCCGCTATTAACCTGTTAAATGCCGCTGTCAAACGCGGACAGCGGCATTTAACCGGCGCTTCCGGCCGGAAATGATGTCATCGCCGACCCCGCCACATGATCGGGGTCGGCGATGCATCAGGAAGTTAACCATAGAGGTCCTTGAGACCTCTATGGTTACTGATGCCGGCCAGCTGTGAGCGCCCCCCTGTGGTCGGCGCTCACAGCACACCTGCATTTCAGCTACATAGCAGCAATCTGATGATCGCTGCTATGTAGCAGAGCCGATCAGGCTATGCCAGCTTCTAGCCTCCCATGGAGGCTATCGAAGCATGGCACAAGTAAAAAAAAATGTTTTTAAAAATATGAAAAAAATATAAAAGTTTAAATCACTCCCCTTTCGCCCCATCCTAAATAGAACAATAAAAAAAAAAAACCTACACGTATTTGGTATCGCCACGTTCAGAATCACCCGATCTATCAATAAAAAAAAGCATTAACCTGATCGCTAAACAGCGTAGCGAGTAAAAACTCCGAAACGCCAGAATTACATTTTTTGGTCGCCGTGACATCGCATTAAAATGCAATAACGGGCGATCAAAAGAACGTATCTGCACCGAAATGGTATCATTAAAAACGTCAGCTCGGCACGCAAAAAATAAGCCCTCACCCGACCCCAGATCACAAAAAATGGAGACGCTTCGGGTATCGGAAAATGGCACTTTTTTTTAAGCAAAGTTTTGAATTTTTTTTCACCACTTGGATAAAAAATAACCTAGACATGTTAGATGTCTATGAACTCGTAATGACCTAGAGAATCACAATGGCAGGTTAGTTTTAGCATTTAATGAACCTAGCAAAAAAGCCAAACAAAAAAACAAGTGTGGGATTGCACATTTTTTACAATTTCACCGCACTTGGAATTTTTTTTCCCGTTTTCTAGTAAAAGACATGGTAAAACCAATGGTGTCGTTCAAAAGTACAACTCGTCCCGCAAAAAATAAGCCCTCACATGACCATATTGACCGAAAAATAAAAAAGTTATGGCTCTGGGAAGGAGGGAAGTGAAAAATGAAAACGCAAAAACGAAAAAGGGTCGCGACTTGAAGGGGTTAAGAGTCGTTTTGTCCTTCCCACATAGAATTTACCGCATGGACATTCTATAGTGTAAATCACCCCTGTTGTGGAACATGTGATACAGTCCCTAATTTGGATTGTTCTATCTCCTTTTTAATATACATGCGTTTCTGTGTTGTTATCTGCATACGTTACATTTGTGGCATGGGAAAAAAAACTTTAGTTTAGTGTGCAAAAGAGAAGACTGTATCAGGGAAGATTTTTTCTGGACCGTAAGGGCAATCATATTTCCTAAATTTTGACCTTTTTTATATACGGCTGGTTGCTGATATTATCTCCCAATATTTTGTCATTCTTTAAAATATGGCAATGTCTACTAACTATTTTACGGAAAAAAATTTAATTTGTGTTATACTTTGTGATAATAGGAATAGATTCAAGGATTGCTTTAGATCTAGGAACTGGATTAATGAGTTCCTGTCTAGATTTGCTTACGGCCGTTTCTTTTGATTTTTCTAGCATCGTTGCATTATACCCTATTTCCAGGAATTTTTTGGTGAGTACAGGTCCTTCTCAAAAAATTAGCATATAGTGTTAAATTTCATTATTTACCATAATGTAATGATTACAATTAAACTTTCATATATTATAGATTCATTATCCACCAACTGAAATTTGTCAGGTCTTTTATTGTTTTAATACTGATGATTTTGGCATATAACTCCTGATAACCCAAAAAACCTGTCTCAATAAATTAGCATATTTCACCCATCCAATCAAATAAAAGTGTTTTTTAATAACAAACAAAAAAAAACAACAAATAATAGTGTTCAGTTATGCACTCAATACTTGGTCGGGAATCCTTTGGCAGAAATGACTGCTTCAATGCGGCGTGGCATGGAGGCAATCAGCCTGTGACACTGCTGAGATGTTATGGAGGCCCAGGATGCTTCAATAGCGGCCTTAAGCTCATCCAGAGTGTTGGGTCTTGCGTCTCTCAACTTTCTCTTCACAATATCCCACAGATTCTCTATGGGGTTCAGGTCAGGAGAGTTGGCAGGCAAATTGAGCATAGTAATACCATGGTCAGTAAACCATTTACCAGTGGTTTTGGCACTGTGAGCAGGTGCCAGGTCGTGCTGAAAAATGAAATCTTCATCTCCATAAAGCATTTCAGCCGATGGAAGCATGAAGTGCTCCAAAATCTCCTGATAGCTAGCTGCATTGACCCTGCCCTTGATGAAACACAGTGGACCAACACCAGCAGCTGACATGGCACCCCACACCATCACTGACTGTGGGTACTTGACACTGGACTTCAGGCATTTTGGCATTTCCTTCTCCCCAGTCTTCCTCCAGACTCTGGCACCTTGATTTCCGAATGACATGCAAAATTTGCTTTCATCAGAAAAAAGTACTTGGGACCACTTAGCAACAGTCCAGTGCTGCTTCTCTGTAGCTCAAAAGTGGCTTTACCTGGGGAATGCGGCACCTGTAGCCCATTTCCTGCACACGCCTGTGCACGGTGGCTCTGGATGTTTCCACACCAGACTCAGTCCACTGCTTCCTCAGGTTCCCCAAGGTCTGGAATCGGTCCTTCTCCACAATCTTCCTCAGGGTCCGGTCTCCTCTTCTCGTTGTACAGCGTTTTCTGCCACATTGTTTCCTTCCAACAGACTTACCATTGAGGTGCCTTGATACAGCACTCTGGGAACAGCCTATTTGTTGAGAAATTTCTTTCTGGGTCTTACCCTCTTGCTTGAGGGTGTCAATGATGGCCTTCTTGACATCTGTCAGGTCGCTAGTCTTACCCATGATGGGGGTTTTGAGTAATGAACCAGGCAGGGAGTTTATAAAAGCCTCAGGTATCTTTTGCATGTGTTTAGAGTTAATTAGTTGATTCAGAAGATTAGGGTAATAGGTCGTTTAGAGAACCTTTTCTTGATATGCTAATTTATTGAGACAGGTTTTTTGGGTTATCAGGAGTTGTATGCCAAAATCATCAGTATTAAAACAATAAAAGACCTGACAAATTTCAGTTGGTGGATAATGAATCTATAATATATGAAAGTTTAATTGTAATCATTACATTATGGTAAATAATGAAATTTAACACTATATGCTAATTTTTTGATAAGGACCTGTATTTGTGATTCTATCTCAAAATCCTGGGGCCTCGAGCAATTTCGGTGAATCCTAGTAAACTGACTACTTGGAATATTCAGGAACCAGCCGGGAAGGTGGCAACTGTCCAAAGGAATATAACTATTGATATCAGTTGGTTTAGTAAAGGTGCATATGTGAATTTGCAAATCTTCAATAAAAATCTTCAAATCTAAAAAATTAATTTCAGTGGTACTGGTGGTGGAGGTAAATTTTAAAAAATGTTGATTTTTATTTATATCCATTAAAAATTGTTTGAGAGTATCCCACCCACCAGACCAAATAAAAACAATATCATCAATAAAACGCCGCCATAGGACCAAGTTCGCGAGCAGGCCGCCCTCCGGGTAGATAAATTGTTCCTCCCAACTACCCACATAGAGGTTGGCATAACTGGGCGCGAACCTGGTCCCCATGGCGGTACCCCACTGCTGGGAGTAGTAGTCCTCCTTATATAAAAAATAATTGTGAGTTAAAATGAACTGCATTAGTTCACCTAAAAATTCAGTTTGTTCTGGAGGAACTTTAGAAAATTTGTTTAAAAAATGTTTGGCAGCCTCACATCCTTTATTATGGTCAATAACCGTATACAATGAGGTTATATCGAGAGTGCCCATTATATACCCCTCTCGCCATACCACTTTTTGAAGGAGTGATAGAATATGTGTGCTATCCTTCAAGTGTGATGGAAGGAGTGGGACAATAGACTGTAAGTGAGAATCTACCAGCTTAGACATGTTAGCCGTTAAGCATTGAATGCCGGATACGATTGGTCTACCGGGTGGATTGACAGTATCCTTATGAATTTTTGGGAGATAGTAGAACACTGCCAATCAAAATTCATAAATTCAAACTCTTGTTTGTTAATGAATCCCAAGTCCAAGCCCTTTTTTGTTAAAATTCTCATTTCCTTGATATAGTCCTTAGTGGGATTTCCATTTAGTTTCTTATAGGTACAGGAATCACTTAGTAGACGAAGTGCTTCCTTATGATAAGATTCCTGATCAAGTATAACCACCCCACCCCCTTTATCAGCTGGACGGATGACCAGTCCTTTATTTTGTTCTAAGGAAATGATGGCTTTTCTTTCTTTATTAGTTAAGTTAAATTTACTGCATTTTTTGTCACTTATTACACTTTAATTTAACTTAACTAATAAAGAAAGAAAAGCCATCATTTCCATACAACAAAATAAAGGACTGGTCATCCGTCCAGCTGATAAAGGGGGTGGGGTGGTTATACTTGATCAGGAATCTTATCATAAGGAAGCACTTCGTCTACTAAGTGCAGATTTCTCCCATAGACTTGCATCAGATGCGGAAAATCCGCAGGTAAAAAAACGCACGTTCACTTTAATGCATTTCTATGGTGGAGACGCATCAAAACCGCATGTAATTTGCACATGACTGTATCAGTATAGTTTTGTCAAAGCCAAATACCAGGAAGAATATGAAAAAGCAGCTTTATTTAAAACATGACATATCAACAAGAGACAAAAAAAGCAGCGATACAAACACCTGTAAGAAATCTGCACTGAAAAACTCAAAGAAAAAACGTTAGTACCCTACTGTACTTAATAGGCGCAGAAAATCTGCAACATCAGATAGTCCCCTAAAGCTCATCGTGGGAACGTAGCCTAATGCTGATGCACTGCTCGGGTCAACTGTTCCCACGAGAGGATTTGGGGAGTTTTTCTGCACGTATTCGTGAAATTATTCGCAGGGTTTAGCTACATAATAGGGAATGCATAACTTCCCAAAGTTAGCTAGTATGAGGTAAAGGCGGCAGACGGCCGTATTTATCGCACGAGGATGGCGTCACAGTGCACGGACTGGCCTGGCAGCTCTCCTGACCTGAGCGTCTCAGCGTGATGTATTTCTAGGCAGCTGTCACACTCCAGGTCAACAGGGCCGACAGCCAGTCTGAGGGTTCCAATGCGATCCTCGCACGAGAAATACGCCCGTCTGTGTGAAAATAAGTGGTCACCTATCCACAGGATCGGTGGAGGTCAATCCGCTGGGAGCCATACCAATCGGCAACCATGTAACAAAATTGAGGGGCAGGTTAGACGCGCAACCATCACTCCATTCATTCTATAGGGGGCTGCCAAAATGGCTGAATGCAGCACTCCGCAATCCCATAGGAAATGAATAGACCAGCGGTCAGGCATGTGCACTGCTGCTCCAGTCTAAGGCCGCATACACCAGAGCGAGATCGGACCGCGGTGCACGGACTGGCCGGCAGCCCTCCTGACCCCAGTGTGACCTCTTCATATATTTCTGTGCAGATGTCACACCCATGTGGGGAGGGCCGCCGGCCAGTCCGTGCACTGAGGTCCGATCTCGCTCCGATGCATACGTCCATCTGACTGCGCCCCGTTCTCCCAATGTGTGCACATCCAAGTGCTCGGACCTTCACCAATGTGGAAAAAGAGCTTATTTTTACCAGACAGCCCCTTTAAGCCCATAATAAGTGGGGGTCTGCCTGACACTGTTTATGGGGGAACTCTGACTGGGCATGGGGCATTGTACTTTTTAAAGGGGCACAGTCCGGTTTTATGGGGCCGCCTGGGCACAGCTTTCAGGGTGAAGCTTTGGACTCCTAGAAACCCTTCATGTCATGACTGACACTAGATCCTAAAATGGCCATGTGTGTCATCGTCCACCTCAGTGCTACAAGCCCCGTCCAGCCGCCGCCGCACGGCCACACAGTCAGCGCTTCCTACAATTGTCAGACGTCCTAAATTTAAAGACTGATGTAATCTATTGGTGACACTGACGTCGCTCGCTAAGACCACCCTGCAGGGCACGGCAGCCAATAGGAAGGCAGAACATTTAACGTTCGCTGACGTCGAAGCCTAGCGGCGTGTGATTGGCTGCCCGGGCAGGTAGCTGGTAGGACGACCATATGAATACGCGCGCTCACGTCTGCCCCAGGAAAGTGACAGCAGCAGCATCCAATAGTGGAAAAGCTGCCGGCTTCTGATTGGCTGCCGCTCGGCGATGACGCGTATCCGCTTGGCTGTATGTGAAAGCCTGCAGTCCCTCCGCCATCTTTACTGTCTCCCCAGTAGTCTCGTAGAGCAGAGCAGGGAGGGGACCCAGGCGGGTGAGCTCCAGACCGCGCGGGCCTGACAGGACCTGCAGCTTCCGCCGTGGCCATGAAACCCAGAGCAGCCGAGGGAGCCGCCTGTCAGTAGCCGCCTCAGCAGCCGCCTCTCCTCTCACAACTGTTCGCTCCAATTGTCCCGGGCGATTGCGCTCATCATGTCGTCCGCTCGCTTTGACTCGTCGGATCGTTCGAGCTGGTACTTCGGGCCGGTGTCGCGACAGGAGGCTCAGACGCGACTGCAGGGACAGCGGCACGGGGTCTTCCTGGTCCGGGACTCGTCCACCTGCCCCGGGGATCACGTGCTGTCCGTCTCCGAGAACTCGCGGGTGTCGCACTACATCATCAATTCTCTGCCCGGACGGCGCTTCAAGATCGGGGACCAGGAGTTCGACAACATACCGGCCCTGCTGGACTTCTACAAGATCCACTACCTGGACACCACCACCCTGATCGAGCCGGCGCCCAGGTGAGTGATGGCAGCTGCAGGCGGTCAGTGCCGCCCCCGGACCTGTGCCCGTCCTGACACCTGTCAGTCTGGCTCCTGCCACAGGTGGTCACCTGTCCGCACACATCACACTATAGGTGCACAGGGCTGACAACCTGTGCCCCCCCAGCCAAGATGATCGGTCCACCTGATCTAATAACCTTACTCTGTTCTGTGACTGATGAAGGTCTGATGTAAGACGCACGTTTTGCTTAGTACTAGTGTGGACAACATTAAACTATCTGATCACTTAAGTTGACTGCCGAGTCTCTTAATATATGGCTCCTATCCCTGGCATAGGGGTAAGCTCCTGATCTCCGGGATCCCACCGCTGGCGCACCGCTCTCCGGGGTCCCACCGCTGGCGCCCCGCCGCACCACTCTCCAGGGTCCCTCCACTGGCGCCCCGCCGCGCCGCTCTCCAGATTCCCACCGCTGGCACCCCGCCGCACCGCTCTCCGGGGTCCCACCACTGGCGCCGCACCGCTCTCCGGGGTCCCACCACTGGCGCCGCACCGCTCTCTGGGGTCCCACCACTGGCGCCGCACCGCTCTCTGGGGTCCCACCACTGGCGCCGCACCGCTCTCTGGGGTCCCACCACTGGCGCCGCACCGCTCTCTGGGGTCCCACCACTGGCGCCGCACCGCTCTCTGGGGTCCCACCACTGGCGCCGCACCGCTCTCTGGGGTCCCACCACTGGCGCCGCACCGCTCTCTGGGGTCCCACCACTGGCGCCCCGCTCTCCGGGGTCCCACCACTGGCGCCCCGCCGCACCGCTCTCCGGGGTCCCACCACTGGCGCCCCGCCGCACCGCTCTCCGGGGTCCCACCACTGGCGCCCCGACGCACCGCTCTCCGGGTCCCACCACTGGTGCCCCGCCGCACCGTTCTAGAGACCTGTGTGGTCGATCATTCGCACATCGGCTCTATTCACTTTAAATGGGACCAGGCCCCACTGAGCACCCCTAACAATGACTAGGGCAGTGCACGTGATTAATCACCGCTCTATTCCGTCTCTTGGAATTAGTTGGGGTCTCTGGGTAGGGGAACCCCAGCGATCGTGAAGTTATCTGCTATGTGGGAATGGCTCATTCCTCATGGGGCTTACATTAATCAGGGGCACGATCCGGGATGCCCTGTCTCCAGTATTGGCAGTCGGGTCTACCCTGGAGAGGAGATATGCCCGTACCTATAGGCTACAGCAGAAAGTCTCATACAAGGCTCTGCTATTTCAAGCATAATGGCAGATTCAGGCTTATACTGGCACAATTAGCTGCTGATATTCTGTACCTGTTGCAGCGCTGCTCCATGGACAGTCATTATCTGTGACATTGTGCCGCTGACATCGCCATATAGCCCCAGGCCTATGATTGGATGCCGCCTCCTATTTTACGTTGGCGATCACACACATGGTTCAGCCATCTAGATGTCCGTACAAATTGGTCTGAGATAGGACAGCAATGCACGGACTGACCGCAGGTCTCCTGACCCGAGTGTGACCGCCTCATGTATGTCTATGACGCTGTCGCACTCGTGCAGTCCGTGCATTGCTGACCGATTTGTACGGACGTCTGCTCTCCCATTCCTGAACCCTTACTTTGGCTGAGCATACTGGGAGTTGTAGTTGTCCCTTGCTGCTGGCCTCTGCTGTAGTCTCTGGGGTAAATTGTATAAGTTGTTTCTGTGTAACTAAATAGCTGTGAATGTAAATTGTTGCTCCGCCGTGTACACAAGCAGCGGCAGGTTTACACTTGGCAGAGCTGTTTGCCATTACTGGGCATTCCCAGATTTCTGTGTTTCCACTCTTTGCCGGCGGCCTCATTACCCCCGCAGGTTCCTACTTAGTTCAGTGACACAATACAAGTTGCTGATGCGGAGATTGCTGGTTTCACATCCCGGTGCTAATCTGCTGAGCCGTTCCTGCTGCTGGGAGCCGGCGCTTACGTTAAACCAATCGATAGTGTCTGGGATAGTGGATGTGCTCGGCTTCTGATGGCACTGTTCTCAGTGTGTCCGATAGCCCTCCATACTCCGGACTGCGGTATACTTTGCTCCCTGGGACCACTGCATTGCATCACTCTTGGCAGCTGGGCAAGGTATCCGGAGCGTGTAGCCGCACATGGACCCGAGCGAGCAGCTGGCATAATCCGAGGCTGATGCCTTTAGCTTCTCCTAATCTGATAATTGAATTAGATGCCTCCTATTATTGTATTTATTTGCTAAACTCATTTGTGGAATGTGATTACTCAGATTTTGGGTCCTTGTTATCGGAGCCTTAAGTTCTGCCTGACACGCGAGTCTCTGAACTATTACCCCCTTATAGTAAGGACTGAAGAAACCAGGAATATGTGACGGACTCTGCCCCAGGTAGGCTTGTCACCGTCTATGGTCATCCACTTCGCATTAACATTTAATTTCTGATTTTAACAGATATCCAAGCCCACCCATGGGGACTGGTCCTGCCTCTGGGGTACATGCAACGGAGGAGAATTTGGAGTGTGTACGGACTCTTTATGACTTCCCTGGGAATGATGCGGAGGACCTTCCTTTTAAGAAAGGTGAAATGTTAATAATTGTAGAAAAGCCAGAGGAACAATGGTGGAGTGCCCGGAACAAGGACGGTCGTGTTGGGATGATCCCAGTGCCCTATGTGGAGAAGCTGCCTCGTGTGTTTCTTCAAGGAATGATGGGCAACAGGAATTCAAATAGCTATGGCATCCCGGAGCCTGCACATGCCTATGCACAGCCTCAGACTCCCAGCCCTCTGCCTGCCTCTTCTACCCCTCCAGGCGCAGTCATCACCCCATTACCATCCACGCAGAATGGACCTGTCTATGCTAAAGCCATTCAGAAACGAGTTCCTTGTGCTTATGATAAGACGGCCCTTGCGTTAGAGGTAAGTCTGTATATTGTAGCTGAGGTTTTTGGGGTTTTTTACAGAGCTGTCTCGGTGTTTTTGCAATGAAAAAAAAAAGTTAATGGCTTATTGATTTTTCAGTCCATTATGTCTTCAGTAAAGAGCGGAAGTTGGAGAATTGTTTAATGCAATGAAAACAAGCCAGAGAAAATAAACCCGCCCCCTGTCCGGCGCGTCACGCTTGTTCCTGGTCACTGCCTGTTAGGCTATATGCACACGTTCAGGATTTCCTGCAGAAAATTCCTGAGAAAAACCTGAAATTTTCTGCAAGAAATCTGCATGCGTTTTTGGTGCGTTTTTGAATCGTTTTTTTTCCGGACATTTCCCAATGCATTTAAGGCTGTGTGCACACGTTGCTGATTTTTCGCGTTTTTTTTTTTCACGATAAAAACGCTATAAAACCGCAAAAAAAAAAGCATACAATAAGCATCCCATCATTTAGAAAAAATTCTGCATGTTTTGTGCACATGATGCGTTTTTTTCCGTGAAAAAAACACATCGCGGTAAAAACGCAGCATGTTTATTAATTTTGTGGGGGTTTTTGCGGATTTCCCACTATTAAATGCATTGGGAAATGTCCGGAAAAAAACGTATCAAAAACGCGCAAAAAAAACGCATGCAGACTTCTTGCAGAAAATTTCAGGTTTTTCTCAGGAATTTTCTGCAAGAAATCCTGAACGTGTGCACATAGCCTTATAGTGGGAAAACCGCAAAATTAATGAACATGCTGCGTTTTTTACCGCAATGCGTTTTTTTCGCGGAGAAAAACGCATCGTGTGCACAAAACATGCGGAATTCATTCTAAATGATGGGATGCTTATTGTATGCTGTTTTTGTGCGGTTTTATGGCATTTTTATCACGAAAAATCAGCAACGTGTGCACACAGCCCATGAGAAAAGGGCAGTAAGTTTAGGTAGCTGGTGTTTGACAGACTCTTTGGACATTGACCAACCTTGTGTGTATTGAATTGCCATATTATTATTATTTATTATTATAGCGCCATTTATTCCATAGTGCTTTACATATAAGGAGGGGTATACATAATAAAAACAAGTACAATAATCTTAAACAATACAAGTCATAACTGGTACAGGAGGAGAGAGGACCCTGCCCGCGAAGGCTCACAATCTACAAGGGATGGGTGAGGACACAGTAGGTGAGGATAGAGCTGGTCGTGCAGCGATTAGGTCAATCGGTGGTTACTGCAGGTTGTAGGCTTGTCGGAAGAGGTGGGTCTTCAGGTTCTTTTTGACTAAGGCTACCTTCAGTGTTCGGTCAGTATTTTACCTCAGTATTTGTAATCCAAAACCAGGAGTGGGTGATAAATACAGAAGTGGTGCATATGTTTCTATTATACTTTTCCTCTGATTGCTCCACTCCTGGTTTTGTCTTACAAATACTGACCAAATATTGAACATGTGAATGTGGCCTAAATCCGAACAGATGATTTATCTAAGTGGACGTTCATATTACAGATGTTGTTGTGTACAGGATGTGCCATAAGTGTTCATTATATGGGAGTTGCATAGCTGAAAGATGGCTGACAGCAGCTGCGAATGGAAGTCCTGCTGCACATCCGATTTCTCCTTATTTCTGACAATTGATGTTCTCCTAGCAATGCCACTGGTCGGCACCTAAGACCATTGAGTGTTTGTGTCTTTATGCCAGGGGTGAGGAATATTTTTTTTTTTCTGCGAAGGGCCTTTTGGATATTTATACCATCCTTTGGGGGCCGCACAATCTCCGCCCACAAAGTACATCCTGATTCTGGCACTGGTTTCAGGACGTAATCTTTCATTGCATGCCCTTCAATGTTCAGTAGTGAACACGAAGACTGCGTGTGTGCTTACAGAGCAAGAAGAAACTAATGTGCTGGTTGTAATCAAAATACAGCTCCTTGCCCAAGAATGCGGTCCCTGAAAATCTGCACGGGGGCCTGGTAAAAGGTCATCGAGGGCCGTAAATGGCCCTGGGGCCCGAGGTTCCCCACCCCTGCTTTAAGCTAAAGGGACTCTCAGCACATCATGACTGATGAAACAAAGTACAGGTGCTGTGTGAAATATAGTGGGGCCAATCATTTATATACACCTTCACACCTCGATTTCCATCTATCTCTTCCCTTCTCTGGTTCTATGAAGCCAGAGCTGTCAATCAAAGGGGGGGGGGATAGAGGTGGGAAAACAGGCAGGTGGGAAGGTGTATATAAATGACTGACCACACCATGATTCACACAGCAGCAAGACTTAGCACAGAATGACTGGTCAAACTATCAGTCCCTTTTAAGGCTTTGTTCATGTGGCTGTATGTCATGGTCCATATACTGACCCCAATACCTGTACTGACCATGGGTCAACTGGCCTGAGCTAACAGTCTCCATAAATTCTTATGAGGTTGTGTGTTTATATCAGGAGATCTGCGGTCAGTCCCAACACCATGGACTGTGAAGTACAGCTGCCTGAACCAGCATAGCCTCATACATACCTGTAAGGTCATTTCAGGAGACCTGCGACCAGTCCGTGTATCACAGTCCTTACTGAGAGCACGAAATACGGCTGTCTAAGCCAACAGAGAGAGAATATAATATCTACATGAGGCTGTTGGGTCAGATTAGGAGCCCCGTGGTCAGTCCTGGCATTTTGATCAGTCTAACACTTGTAGGTTTTAGGTTGTGCGGCTGCATAAAGATTTCTAACACTCCCTTATAATTAGGTCTGTGCCATCTTATTATATCAAGTGTGTCAATTAGTACCATAATCACGCAGGTCTCCCAGGAATCCTATTCTAATTAGGTTGCTGGCTGGGAAGAATGAAGCACTTTGGAAGGTTAACAAGTAGGTCGGTTGTTCTAAGTGAACTCCCAGTGAGCATCGTGACAGAGCCGAAGTGCAACGCTCCATAGTCTCGGCTTCTAGGCTTGTCTGCTTTTAATGCTAATAGGTGTAGACATTAGACGGCTTTTTTGGGGGGCTAATATCTGTTGGATGTTGTGTTATCCCCCAATCCTACAGAGTAGGACACAACCAGTGTCAGTAGGCCATGTAGGTGTAAGAACTCTACTCTTGGTAATGACGAGCATAAGTACACGTCACATGGATGCAGAGCCATATCTGAAGTCCTGATTACTTCTCATAATTTCTTGCACTGCATTTTTGTTACTGTTGAATGTATCCATAGACCTCCTGACCTTCCCCCATTTATCCCTTGGGTCCATATATGTTGGACTTTTTGCCTTTTTTCATTGAATGGAGTATTGTAGAGGGTTGTGCTATTCCACATAATATAGAACTACCGTATATATGTATATGTTTTGTTTGACACATGTGAGCACTGGGAGCATCAATGTAGGGTAGATATGGCATTTATGTTCCGCTGGCTCCTCCGCCCAGTGATCATGAATGTGCTCCTTCAAAAGAATGGAGCCTGGGGTTATCAGACAGAACAGCTTGGGTGAGTCAGGGGGCAGAAAGTGCTGGCTCTATCGGTAGTATATAGTAAGAGGAGGAAGTGACACATGGCAGAATACAGCCTCATTGACTCACAAGTGAGTGCTCTCAGGAGGGACAGGGAGGCTTCTGTGGATTTTTCAGAGTCACTTTACCCTCCCTGAAGGCATAGATTCCAGTAATAACCATTGGGCGGCCGATCATAGGAAGCTACCTGCAGGCTTCTGACGGGTGTGGTGTAAACCTGTCTTCTCCAGGATTTCTAGTAAAGAGAAGCGAGTCAGGGCTAGTTGGTGTCACATTTCCCCAAGGACGCCTTTATCTGCTTTGCATAACTTGTTACAGTTATACAAGCATCAATATTGCTACATAACAATGCAGATTTAACACGTGCTGTGTAGCACTGTTGTGACATTGTTGTGTCCTTTTTTTGTTTTGTTTGTTTTTAATTTCAAAAGGGACAGCAGTTCTGTGAGGTGATGCGCATATGATGCGGATAACATCCACTGCAAAATCACGGAAAGAATCCTTGTGGATTTCACCCTACTCCCATCACTAAGCATTGACTAGGGTGCAATCTGTAATGAAGATCCGCACAAGAATGCGCATGCTGCAGAGTTGAAATCAGCACCATGCTTTAATTTTTGTGCAAGCGTTTTTTGCCCCCCAACTTATTTGTATTTGTACTGCAATTGCTTCACATTTGCGATGTGTCTGCACCGCAAATCTGTGACGTGTGTAAAATAACTCTGCATTAGACATACTGCAAGAAATGCTCCTTACAAAGTAATCTCACATTTCAGTATGATGGAAGCCTATTGTCTACGTGTCATCACAGGTTGTAAAAACGTACTCTAAGGAAGGGGCCAAAGGTTGGTGCACAGTGTCCGTACACGACACGTAGTAGGGAGTTTTCCACAGTTTCCATAGTGTGTAAGAGGTTACAGTGTAAGGCCGGCTTCACACTCAGCGTATGAAAATACGGTCCGTATATTACGGCCGTAATACGCTGTAAAGTCCCGAAAATAGTGGTCCGTAGCTCCTCCGTAGGCAGGGTGTGTCAGCGTTTTTTGCGCATGGCATCCTCCGTATGTAATCCGTATGGCATCCGTACTGCGTGGTTTTCTCGCAGGCTTGCAAAACCAACATACCGCTATAGAAGTGATCCATGTGTCCCAAAAAGAAAAAAAAAAAAAAAAATATATATATATATATAGTCAGTAGACACATATATGTATATATATTAATATTTTTTCCAGCGCTATACAGCTTGAAAGCCGGTAATTCAATTACCGGCTTTTTCTTTCTCCTTCCTAAAACCCGACATGATTTGAGACATGGTTTACATACAGTAAACCATGTCTTCTCTCCATTTTTTTTGCAGATTCCACACTACTAATGTCAGTAGTGTGTATCTGCAAAATTTGGCCGTTCTAGCTCTTAAAATAAAGGGTTAAATGGTGTAAAAAAATTGGCGTGGGCTCCCGCGCAATTTTCTCCGCCAGAGTAGTAAAGCCAGTGACTGAGGGCAGATATTAATAGCCTGGAGAGGGTCCACGGTGTTGGCCCCCCTGGCTAAAAACATCTGCCCCCAGCCACCCCAGAAAAGGCACATCTGGAAGATGCGCCTATTCTGGCACTTGGCCACTCTCTTCCCATTCCCGTGTGGCGGTGGGATATGGGGTAATGAAAGGTTAATGCCACCTTGCTATTGTAAGGTGACATTAAGCCAAATTAATAATGGAGAGGTGCCAATTATGACACCTATCCATTATTAATCCAATTGTAGTAAAGGGTTAAATAAAACACAAACACATTATTTAAAATATTTTAATGAAATAAAAACAATGGTTGTTGGAGTATTTTATTCTACGCCCAATCCAGTCACTGAAGACCCCTCGTTCTGTAAGTAAAAAAACAGAATAAACCAACAATATCCTTACCCTCCGCAGATCTGTAACGTCCAACGATGTAAATCCTTCTGAAGGGGTTAAAACATTTTGCAGCAAGGAGTTCCGCTAATGCAGGCTGCTCCTTGCTGCAAAACCCCGGGGAATGAGGCTAAATATAGATCAATGATCTATATTTAGCTTCATTTGCGGTGAGGCGCCCTCTGCTGGATGTTCATAGATCGTGGGAACTTTCCTAGAAAGGCATGCTGCGATTTTGTACGGCCGTAGAAAGCCGTATAATACTGATCAGTAAAATACGGCAGATAGGAGCAGGGGCATAGAGAATAATTGTGCCGTATTTTTTGCTAGTTTTACGGACGTAGTTTCTGCGCTCTTACTTCCGTAAAACTCGCAAGTGTGACGCCGGCCTAATTCTGATGAAACCTAACCTGGTTTTTTAGAAATCTCATCACAGTAAATCATACACTGATTGTCCTTGTGTCGGACGGTATGCTCATACGTTGAGTTTTTGCAGTGTGTTTTTTTCTGCAAAAAAAAAAAAAAAGCATCTGTTGGCAGGAACAATGCAGCATTTTTACTTGCTCATTTTGTGTTCATTAGAATGGGTGAAATAAGCTGGGAATCAGAAAGGATTGACATGCTGCAGGTTTAGAAACAAAAAAAAGCACGCATTAGTTAAAATACGCAAGGAATAAAAAGGCCAAAAAATCGAAATAAGCTCTAGTCACCCAACACGAACATCTGTGGGGAAAATGAGATGTGCCAGGGCTAGGAGGAAGATGCAGCGCAGGAGCTCTGTAAGTGCATACAAAGCATAATAATGAGAGAAGCTCGCCGAGCTGCATAAAACACTTCCTTTATTTCTAAAATAAGTGCACATCGTGGGAGAGGGTTACATGGGGTGGGTCTGGGTAGTGGCCGTTTCGCACTCACTTGCGCTAAATCAATATTTTATCCTCAAATTCTTTAATATGTTTAAGGATTTTAACAGGTCAAGCAGCACACAGCGTTTGGCTGACAGTAGTTATCAACACTGACCCCTCTGCACATATACATGGGAGTAAGTTACTGCCTAATTCCTCTCCATCCACTCAGAACATGCGCACGGCCGAGTGTGCATATGTATGGGAGCAGTCAGTGGATTTCGCTTTTGGCCAAGTAAATATTTGTCCGGCAACTATCAAATGTGTATGACTAGCTTGGATCCGTCATACACATGAGACTACATTTGTCAGCCTGACTTTGTTTGTCCAACAATATGATGCTTGTGGGGACCTCCAGGTCCAGACAGAGGATAAGGCAAAATTGAAACCTTCTAACCTATGGTTCCCCTAGGCATGAGCCACTACTCTAGATGTCGGACATCAGCTTAGTCCCCTCTTTCCATCCCTGTGTATGGGGCAGTCAGGAGCAGTGCCAGTCAGTCCGTTTCACTTAGGGTACCGTCACACTGAAACGACGCTGCAGCGATACGACAATGATGTCGATCGCTGCAGCGTCGCTGTTTGGTCGCTGGAGAGCTGTCACACAGACAGCTCTCCAGCGACCAACGATCCCGAAGTCCCCTGGTAACCAGGGTAAACATCGGGTTACTAAGCGCAGGGCCGCGCTTAGTAACCCGATGTTTACCCTGGTTACCAGCGTAAACATAAAAAAAAAAAACATTACATACTTACATTCTGTGTCTGTCCTCCGGCGCTGGGCTTTCCTCTGCACTGTCAGCGCCGGTCAGCCGGAAAGCAGAGCGGTGACGTCACCGCTGTGCTTTCTGGCTGGCTGGCGCTGACACAGGATGCAGGAGGAGTGCAGAGAAGCAGAGCGCCGGGGACAGACAGCTGAAGGTAAGTATGTAGTGTTTGTTTTTTTACATTTACAGTGGTAACCAGGGTAAACATCGGGTTACGAAGCGCGGCCCTGCGCTTAGTAACCCGATGTTTACCCTGGTTACCAGTGAAGACATCGCTGAATCGGCGGCGTCACACACGCCGATTCAGCGATGTCAGCGGGAGATCCAGCGACGAAATAAAGTTTCAGACGATCTGCTACGACGTACGATTCTCAGCGGGGTCCCTGATCGCAGTAGCGTGTCAGACACAGCGAGATCGTAACGATATCGCTGGAACGTCACGGATCGTGCCGTCCTAGCGATCAAAGTGCCACTGTGTGATGGTACCCTTATCCCGGTTACCTTTGCGTAGATCATCCGTCTAGATTAGAAGGGTCTCCCGGTAAGCAGATCAGTGGGACACTAGTAATGAGGAGAGATGTCTAACTAGTCAGATGGGACAGTAATCCACATTTGTTCTATTTCTAGAATTATAGACCTAATTTCACTGCACAAGTAATTTGCATATCTTCTGCTGACTTAATTTTTTTTTTTTTCCCCTCTTAGGTGGGAGACCTAGTGAAAGTGACCCGCATGAATATTAATGGCCAATGGGAAGGAGAAGTGAATGGCCGAAAGGGGCTTTTTCCCTTCACACATGTGAAAATAATTGACCCTCAGAATCCGGATGACAATGAGTGACTGGACCAGTCTCCTCGCGGCTTGTTTTGTTCATTTTCCTCCTTCCATGTCCTTTTGAAGCTTCTCTGGCCTATTTTTCAACTCTATCTTTCAGCTGCCTGGTTATTTGACACTTCTGAAAATAACACACGCCGCAGAGTTCACCTACTGACGCATGTAACATAGCTGTGTTTGTCCATGATGCAGAGCTGCTGCTTACCACGTGTCTGAACAAGCTTACGTAGACATGCCATGCTGCCAGCCGCTCATCCTGTTACCGTGGAGAACAATACGTGGTGGCATTCCGAACCGTTTTTTTTTTTTTTCCTTTTGAACTATTTTAAATCATGCCTAACTAATTCATCTTTTATTGACTCACACATTGCTACAAAATAGTGATTTCTAGAAATGACCGGCTTCAGTAATTTTTGATGATAAAGATTATCTGTGCCCGATCTGTTGTGATCTCTACAGTCCCTGTTGCTTGTGGGGAGGTGTAAGTGTGTGATAGTTAATCTGAGGCCTTTATTTATACCGCAAACCATGGCAATTGTCGTTCTGCGCAGGAATTTAAGATGACTACTTCCCCTTTCAAATGCAGAGTCCTGTCGCTGCACTAGAAAGATGCCACCTGCCCGCGCCGCCAGCGATGATTGGGATTCCAGTTTTCTATTGCGCTCTGTGACAGCGTGATTCTTCCCTAAACTTCTTGGTGCCATTATCAGTTTGTACTGTGAGGTGTTTAGCAGGTAGAATTTGGGGAATCTCCTTTTAGTGAATGTGATTTTCTGGACTTCTTGGCATCCATCATCAGAATGATAATGGCCTAACCTCTCCTCCATTGTCGAGTGTCCTTTATTGCCTAAGAATCCTCTATTTAATAGTTTCTGCATGTGTTCCGAACGGCTGGATATCCCAGGCCCATTAATTTTAACTCCTTTGTTGGCCTTTTTATGCAGGGGGGCACTAGTGCTCTGCTGCAGCGGAATAGCACAAAAGGAGGAGACAGATTCTCACACAATGAGCCAACTCCTTACGTTTGTCTGAATCTTGTTTTTGCCCACTTTTCCTGGAACGCTGCAAAAAGACTATGCAACGGAAAATTGCCTTGGCTCCAGATTTAGGGGTCTTAATTCTAATTTCCAGGCCTCTCTGGCAGCAAGAGTTGGTTTTCCTCCATTTGGAGGAATCAGAACCCGAGGGCATCGTCTGTCCAGGGTCACAAGAAGTATTCGGCCCTTGTGACCCAGATGAGGCTGTGATGGGAGCATTGGCTCTTCTTGCTGCTTTATTTTGGTTTGTGTTGGGTCTGGGTCATTTCCAGCTATGAGCCAGCGAGTTGCTACATCGGCCACGCTCTGCATTTTAATTTTTTTATTTTCTGGTTGTTTACGAATCCAACAAATGTCGAAAGGGAATCTGTCACTTGGGACAATTTGCTCATGGAGGGCAATGTCTCATTTTATTTTTGTAAAGGGAGGTTAAACTATGTCTGTGCCATTTGTTTTGCTTGTAAATTGTAATTTTATATTGTATTTACCTTTTACAGGAGGGGTTTTAAGTTTTCAGTTTCAATGTAATTAACATTTTTAACTGTTTTTCAAGCCATTGACGTCAAGTTCACGAGCAGGAGGTTTTCTTCCTGCGTGATGTGTTCTATGTAACTGCTTAGAGGGGCAGCCCCGAAAGGTTCCTGTGCTTCGATAGGTTACATAGAATACACATTATTGTAGGTGTACGCTTTTTAACTTGATTTTTGTTTTTGAAGGGGGAAGAAATCATAGCTTTTGAGTTTTATTTTTTTTGTGCTGTAAAATTAACAGTATTAAATGACTTATATTCTTAGTATGCATGTTGTCTTCATTGTATGCGTTTATACAAAAGTCACTTGTAAGTGAATGGAGGCATTGGATAACAAAGACCTGTATAACAAAGTACCCAGAAATGACACCATTCTAAAAATTGCACCCCAAGGTGCTCAAAACCACATTCAAGGAGTTAAACCCTTCCTGTGCTTCACAAGAAGTAAAGCAACGTGGAAGGAAAAATGAATATTTATAAAAAATTACAAAAAAAATTACTTTAGACACAAACCTTTTTATTTTCAACAAGGGTAACAGGAGAAAATGGACCCAAATTATTATTTTTTTTGTGCAATTTCTCCTGAGCATGGAGATACCTTATTTGTGGGGAAAATCTATTGTTTGGGCGCATGGCAGGGCTCAGAAGTGAAGGCGCGCCATTTGACTTCTTGAATGTAAAATTTGCTGGAATAATTAACAGAAGTCTTGTTGCGCTTTTAGAGCCCCTGATATGCCTAAACAGTGGTGACCCCATTTTGGAAACCGTACCCCTCGAGGATTTTATCCAGGTGTATAGTGAGCATTTTGAATCCACAGGTACAACACAGAATCTGATAACATTAGGTCGTCATATTGAATATGTCGTCATTAGTGTTGAGCCCAAGTGCCCGCTACTGCAGTTTGCATCAGGTGCTAGAGTCCCTGCCCCACATGTTTTGCGGCTGTTAGACACCCAAAAAATAACATGCAGGGATCCAGGTTATTCCGTGCATATCCGAGCACCCTATGCAAACTAGAGTAGCGAGCACTTGTGCTCAACGTTACGATACACTTTATTGATCCCGTGGGAAATTATGGTTAGTGGCTATATTCCCTTTTTTTTTTTTCTTGGAAAAAAAATTCTACCCCCCCCCCCCCCCCCCCTCCAACTGCACAGTGGAAAAAATAATTAAGGTATATATTTGTGTATAAGCCGAGTTTATCAGCACATTTTTTCTTTGTGCTGAAAACACCCCCCCACTCCTCCCTCCCCCCCCCCCCCCCACGGCTTATACACTAGTGACTGTACAGAAAGTCGGGAGGGGGGGTGGCACACACATCGTACTCGCCTACCTGCAGTGCTGCCACTACATCTCGTTCCAGCCGCCAGTGCCTGTCTGCAGCTATTCCTGTGCTCAGCGGTCACGTGGTACCGCTCATTAAGGTGATAAATATGGACGTGTCTCCACTCCCATAGGCGTTGCACGCATATTCATCACTTTTTTTTCAATAGGAAACATGCACACAGGGATAGGGAATAAGGAGGCATGCACACAAGGACTGAACTGGGAGGCATGGATACAGGAACGGGGGAGGCATTCATACCAGGACAGTAACTCTATGTGCACATTAAAAAAAAATGCTGAATTTTCTCCACAAAATCCGCAGCTCCTGGCAGAATCTGCAGCCACGGATTTGCCACGGTTTTTATGCGGAATTGCTGCGGATTTTGCCACTGTGGATTTTTAACACTGAGGGGTGCAGAAACACTGCAGATCCGCACAAAAGTGGCATGCACTTCTTTGAAATCCGCAGCAATTCCGCACTGATTTTTCCGCACCATCTGCACAGCTATTTTTTTTCCCATAGAATAACATTATACTGTACATCACAGTGCGGATCTGCAGGGTTTCTGCACGGAAAGATCCGCTGCGAATCTGCAGCAAATCCGCATCGTGTGCACATACCCTAAAGGGGAGGCATTCATACCAGGAAAGGGGGAGGCATGCAGAGGGGGACTGATCGGGGGGGAAAGGCATGCCTAGCACGGACTGAACGGGGGGGGGAGGCATGCCTAGCACGGACTGAATGGGGGAGGGGGGGAGGCATGCCTAGCACGGACTGGGAAGAGAGGACAATACATATCCGGCTTATACTGGTGTCAATAAGCTTACCCAGTTTTCTGTGGCAAAAGTAGGTGCCTCGACTTATATACTCTGTTCCGTTTAGGGGGCTTTCACACATCAGTCTTTTGCTATCAATCTCAATCTGGCGAATGTTTCCTCCGGAACATTTTTTTTTTCCATAAACTTGTATTAGCAACAGATGACCTCACATTTCATCCATCGTTTGCCGGATCCGTCGAAAATTGTTTATCCGGCGGCCGGAGAAAACGGACATAGTAACTAGTGATGAGCTAGTATACTCGATTTCCCGAGCACACTTGGGTGTCCTCCGAGTATTTGTAAGTACTCGGAGATTTAGTTTTCTTCGCCGCAGCTGATTTACATCTGTTAGCCAGTTTGATTACATGTGGGGATTCCTTGGCAACCAGGCAACCCCCACATGTACTTATGCTGGCTAACTGATGTAAATCATTCAGCTGCGGTGATGAAAACTAAATCTCCAAGCAGTAAAAAATACTCGGAGGACACCCGAGCGTGCTCGGGAAATCTCAAGTAACGAGAATATTCGCTCATCACTAATAGTAACGTGTTTTTTTTTTTGTTTGTTTTTTTATCCGTCGCCGTCTGTCGTTTGCTAGAATGGAAGCCTATGGCGCCGGATCCGTCAAATGACAGAATCTGGTGACTGAATCTGTTTTCTTTTTAACTGAGCATTCTCCGATTATTTATTTTTATTTTTTTTGTGATCGATTAATAACGGTTATCCTTGCTCTGATCATGTTCTTCGGAGTCTTAAGCTACCACCGGTAGCTGAGACCCTGGAGATTTTCAGATTCGAGGGTGCTACTGCCTTAGCGACCGCCATTTTTATCGCCGGCGGTTCTTAAGGTGTTAAGCAACCTGAGACATCAATATGCTTGTTGGTAGTTTAAAAGCCTGTTTACTCAAGCAGAAAGTTCTTCAGATGTGCACTAAATAATTTGTAGTAGATAGCTTAGTGCGATACATACACTGCCAATATTCTCTGCCGTGCGAGTCCTGTTTATACAGGATGATGCGCTGATCATAGAATATTTAAAGTTGGAAGGAATCTCAAGGGTCATCATGTCCAACCACCTGCTCAATAACACATTATCTGAGGCTGTTCGTTCATCACTACTCGCCACCTCTCCTGGCAGCCTGTTCCACTCATTGATCACCCTCACTGTCAAAAAGTTTTTTCTAATCCAATCTGTATCTTCTCCCTTTTTAGTTTTATTCCACTGCTTCCTGTGCTTCCGTGTGCAAATGAGAATAAGTATGATCCCTCTACAATGTGACATCCTTTTAGATATTTGTAGTCGGCTATTAAGTTCTTAGCCTTCTTTTTTGCAAGCTAAACATTCCCAGATCCTTTAACCCCTTTCTGACCTCGGACGGGATAGTACGTCCGAGGTCAGACGCCCTGCTTTGATGCGGGCTCCGGCGGTGAGCCTGCATCAAAGCCGGGACATGTCAGCTGTTTTGAACAGCTGACATGTGCCCGTAATAGGCGCGGGCAGAATCGCGATCTGCCCGCGCCTATTAACTAGTTAAATGCCACTGTCAAACGCAGACAGCGGCATTTAACTACCGCATCCGGCCGGAAATGACGCCATCGCTGACCCCCGTCACATGATTGGAGGTCGTCGATGCTTCAGAATGGTAACCATAGAGGTCCTTGAGACCTCTATGGTTACTGATTGCCGGTAGCTGTGAGCGCCACCCTGTGGTCGGCGCTCACAGCACACCTGATTTTCTGCTACATAGCAGCGAACAGCAGATCGCTGCTATGTAGCAGAGCCGATCGTGCTGTGCCTGCTTCTAGCCTCCCATGGAGGCTATCGAAGCATGGCAAAAGTAAAAAAAAAAAAAAGTGAAAAAAATATAAGTTTAAATCACCCCCCCTTTCGCCCCAATCAAAATAAATCAATAAAAAAAAAAAATCAAATCTACACATATTTGGTATCGCCCGCGTTCAGAATCGCCCGATCTATCAATTAAAAAAAGCATTAACCTGATCGCTAAATGGCGTAGCGAGAAAAAAAATTCGAAACGCCAGAATTACGTTTTTTTTAGTTGCTGAGACATTGCATTAAAATGCAATAACGGGCGCTCAAAAGAACATATCTGCACCAAAATGCTACCATTAAAAACGTCATCTCAGCACGCAAAAAATAAGCCCTCAACCGACCCCAGATCATGAAAAATGGAGACGCTACGAGTATCGGAAAATGGCACAATTTTTTTTTAGCAAAGTTTGGAATTTTTTTTCACCACTTAGGTAAAAAAAAATAACATGACTAGGTTAAGTGTCTATGAACTCGTACTGACCTGAAGAATCATAATGTCAGGTCAGTTTTAGCATTTAGTGAACCTAGCAAAAAAGCCAAACAAAAAACGTGTGGGTTTGCACTTTTTTTGCAATTTCACTGCACTTGGAATTTTTTTCCCGTTTTCTAGTACACGACATGCTAAAACCAATGATGTCGTTCAAAAGTACAACTCGTCCCGCAAAAAATAAGCCCTCACATGGCCATATTGACGGAAAAATAAAAAAGTTATGGCTCTGGGAAGGAGGGGAGTGAAAAACGAACACGGAAAAACGAAAAATCCCAAGGTCATGAAGGGGGTAATTGTTCCTCCTACATACTTTGCAGTCCGCTAATCATCCTGGTTGCTCTTCTCTGAAATTGCTTCAGTTTTTCAATGTCTTTTTTAAAATGTGGTGCCCAGAAGGTGGGAGCTACAGGTGCTTTTCACAAAATCAGAATATCATCAAAAAGTTAATTTCAGTTCTTCAGTACAAAAAGTGAAGCTCATATTCTATAGTCATTACAAACAGTGATCTATTTCAAGTGTTTATTTCTGTTGATGATTATGGCTTACAGCCAATGAAATCCCAAAAGTCATTATCTCAATAAATTAGAATAATTAACAAAAAAAACACCTGCAATGGCTTTCTAAGCATTTAAAAAAAAAGTCCCTTAGTCTGTTTCAGTAGGTTCCACAGTCATGGGGAAGATTGCTGACTTGACAGATGTCCAGAAGGCAGTCATTGACACACTCCACAAGGAGGGTAAGAAACAAAAGGTCATTGCTAAAGAAGCCGGCTGTTCACAGAGTGCTGTATCCAAGCATAGTAATGGAAAGTTGAGTGGAAGGAAAGTGTGGTAGAAAAAGGTGCACAAGCAACCAGGATAACCACAGCCTTGAAAGGATTAAGAAAAGGCCATTCAAAAATTTGGGGGAGATATTCACAAGGAGTGGACTGCTGCTGCAGTCATTGCTTCAAGAGCCACCACACACAGACGTATCCAGGACATGGGCTATAAGTGTCGCATTCCTTATGTCAAGCCACTCATGACCAATAGACAACGTCAGAAGTGTCTTACCTGGACCAAATAGAAAAAGAACTGGACTGTTGCTCAGTGGCCTAAGGTGTTTTCAGAAGAAAGTAAATTTTGCATTTCATTTGGAAATCAATGTCCCAGAGTCTGGAGGAAGAGTTGAGAGGCACAATCCAAGCTGCTTGAGGTCTAGCGTGAAGCTGCCACAATCAGGGATGGTTTGGGGGTTCATGTCATCTGCTGGTGTAGGTCCACTGTGTTTTATTAAGACCAAAGTCAGCGCAGCTATCAGGAGATTTGAGAGCACTTCATACTTCCCTCTGCCGACAAGCTTTTTGGAGATGGAAATTTCATTCTCCAGCAGGACTTGGCACCTGTCCACACTGCCAAAAGTACCAGTACCTGGTTTGAAAGCAACAGTATCACTGTGCTTGATTGGCCAGCAAACTCGCCTGACCTTAACTCCATAGAGAATCTATGAGGGGGGGAAGGGGGGGGTAATGTCAAGAGGAAGAAGACAAACCAGACCCAACAATGCAGACGAGCTGAAGGCTGCTATCAAAGCAACCTGGGCTTCCATAACACCTCAGCAGTGCCACAGGCTGATCACCTCCATTACACGCCGCGGCCACATTGATGCAGTAATTGATACAAAAGGACCTCGACCAAGTAATGAGCGCATTTACTGAACATACATTTCAGTAGGCCAACAGTTCAGATTTTGAAATCATTTTTTCAAACGGGTGTTATAAAGTATTCTAATTTACTGAGATAATGACTTTTGGGTTCTCATTGACTGTAAGCCATAATCAACATTAACAGAAATAAACGCTTGACATAGATCACTCTGTAATGACTCTATATAATGAGTTTCACTTTTTGTATTGAAAAACTGGAATAAATTAACTGATTATTCTAATTTTGTGAGAAGCACCTGTAAATTTGTAAAATAAATCCGATCAAAATTATTTAAAACATTGAAAAATAATTTCAGTCACCGCATTTCCCTAAAAAAAAAAAATAAAAAAATGCAATAAAAAGTGATTAACATGTATGCATGCCAACAAAAAATTTACAGTTCAACCTGCAAAAAAACAAGTCTTCATACAACTCCATCGACTAAAATATACAGGGCTCAAAAAAAGCGACAATGGCATTTTCTCTCTACAAATTTCAGAATTTTTCTCTATTAAAATATATATTTTTTAGTTTTTAATTCTTTATTTTCACCCCAATTTAGATTCTTTTTTTCCTTTTCCCATTATATCACACGATAAAATGAATGGCTTCATTGAAAACTATGGCTCATCCTGCAAAAAAAACAAACCCTGCATGTATATTGATGGAAAAATAAATTAGAATTGGGCCTTGGAAGAAGGAGGAAAAAACAAAGGAGCAAAAATTGGACTGAAATTGAAAAGGGGTTGATCGCTGGAATGAATTTGTACTCTAGTATTAGTATATAGAGAAAGTGAGTGTAGCTTTTCCTTTTGAACAGATTATTTGAATTTGGGTGGCATTATATGTTAAAGACTAGATGGTGGCCCGATTCTAATGTATCGGGTATTCTAGAATATGTAGGTAGTATATAGCACAGGCTACGTACTATATTGCACAGTGACGTAGTATATAACACAACCGACATAGTATATAACAGAGCTACGTACTATGTAACACAGCGTACGTTATATATAGCAGAGCTACGTAGTATATAACACAGCCACGTAATATATAACATAGCTACGTAGTGTATTGCCCAGGCACGTAGTATATTGGTCAGCCATGTAGTATATAACAGCCACGTCGTATATCGTAGTATATTGCACTGCCACGTAGTATATAGCACAGAGCACGTAGTATATTAGACAGTCACGTTGTATATTGCCCAGCTACATCGTATATAGCACAGAGATGTAGTATATAACAGAGCCCACATAGTATATAGCAATATGGGCACTATATGCGTGGTTAAAAAAGACTTAAAATAAAAAATAAATATATTCTCACCTTCCGAAGACCTCTTGAAGTCCTGGCCCTGTGTGCGGTGCACGCGGCAGCTTCCGGTCCCAGGGTTGGTATGAGCGCAGGACCTGTGATGACGTCGCGGTCACATGACCGTGAGTCATGGCAGGTCCTCGCATAGCATCCTTGGCACCGGAACCTGCCGCTTGCACTGCCGAGGACAGCAGGCGACGTCGGAGGGTGAGAATAACCTTTTTTTTTTTTATTATTATTATTTGTAACATTAGATTGTTTTACTATTGATGCTGCATACGCATCATCAATAGTAAAAAGTTGGTCACACAGGGATAATAGCTGCGTTAATGGAGTGCATTACACCGCGGTCCGTTAACTCTGGCATTAACCCTGTGTGAGCGCTCAGCGCTGACTGCAGGGCAGTAAGGGTATGTGTCCACGTTCAGGATTGCATCAGGATTTGGTCAGTATTTTACATCAGTATTTGTAAGCCAAAACCAGGAGTGGAACAATTAGAGGGAAAGTATAATAGAAACATGTGCACCACTTCTGTATTTATCAGCCACTCCTGGTTTTGGCTACAAATACTGACATAAAATCCTGACCAAATCCTGATGCAATCCTGAACGTGGACACATACCCTAAAGCAGCGGTCATTTCACTGCCAGACTATGGCCATCGCTGATTGGTCGTGGCAAAATGCCCACGACCATTGCCACGACCAATCAGCGACTTGGATTTCCATGACAGACAGAGGCCGCGACCAATGAATATCCGTGACAGACAGACGGAAATGACCCTTAGACAATTGTATAGTAGATGACCGTACAGGATAGCAGCTATTAGCCTGCCTTAACGGTGTGATCCAGGACTACTTAATTTCTTTCTTTTACGATCTGCCTAATAACTTAGCAGGCAGGTAGGTATCAACCTGCTTTCTGATCGCCATCAATTCTGCTTCTTCACGTCCACAGCAGCTCTTCCTCTTCTAGGCTGCTCTGTTGATGGAGTGTGACTGCTGATGTCATTCTGATTGACAGCCGGTGCCCCGTCAACAGAGCAGCCCGGAAGAGGAACAGCTGCTCTGTCGACGTCACGTCACTGGCAAGAGGAGTGGTTAGTGACCGCCTTGAGCTGGCAGAAATCAACGGCGGGCAGATCAGACAGGTAGGTAGCAATGTTTTATTTGGGTAAATGTTGAGGGATTTAAGTGGCTGTCAAATGTGTTTTTGGAAACAATAGCTTTAGAAAAGCTAAGTGACTTATCAGTTTGCTACAGGGTGCTGCATAAAACTGTTTAAAAGTATCTGGCGTATATTGCTCCATCAGACCTTTCACAAGTGCTCAGTGCAACAGGTGCATTAACCACAGAGGGGCGCTAATGATCCATTAGGTCAGATAATTCCCTTAGTTAATTTCTAATATCTAGTATAACAAGATAATCTGTGGTGGCAATATAGGATCCATTTAGAAATGTGCAAATAGCCAGGATTATAAACAACCTTCTGTTTTTGTGTATGCAACTACTATCCAGGACTGTTTCCATGGTTTCCGATTAGTCAAATCTTTTATAGTCTGATGCTGCAGTCAAAATCTCTTCCAACTGCCCACCTACTAGGTAACATAGCTTCTGTAGGTAAGGGCGACGCTGGGAAAAGATTAAATGAAGGTGGAAGGAACCATTTGAATTATTAGTGTAAGGCCACATTCACACTCGCAGTATTTGGTCAGTATTTTACATCACTTATTTGTAGCCAAACCCAGGAGTGGAACAAATAGAGGAAAAGTATAATAGAAACATATGCACCACTTCTGTATTATCACCCACTCCTGGTTTTGGCTACAGATACTGAGGTAAAATACTGAATGTGTGAATGTGGCCTATGACTGAACTCTAGATTGGTGTACAGTCAATAGTTAGTTGGTAGACTTACTGAAAATAGCCTAACCTCGGCTTGTTAAACCGCAGCTGGACTGCTCTGCACCGGCAGTATCTGCACCGGTGTCTCTCCGATCTGTACCCTACAGTCTGGAATTGGTGTAGTGTCTGCTTCCTAGAAGCCATCACTATGAACCTAGCAGGGAGAGCAAGGCTCTGCAAATGGAGATTTTCCCAAAGGTCGAGATCTGTAGTCAAAACTGTGGAGGAAGTGACAAAATCTTCAACTTCCACTCCCCAATCCGCTCCATTGCTCGAAGTCTGCTGTTTGACCCCATAGTACAGTAGTCATGCTGCAGTGGCGAGACCTCACAATTCTGACATGATTTCACCTAGTCAATGGATTGTTCTAGCAGGATACAGGCATCACTACAAATCCTGAAGCATAAGGTTCCTAACCCCTGTGAGAATATATTTTGTCAGACTAACCCCTTAGTGACAGAGCCAGTTTGTAGCTTAACCCCTTCATAACCTGGGGGGTATTTTCATGTTTTCGTTTTTCGCTCTCCTTCCCAGAGCCTTTACTTTTTTATTTTTCCGTCAATATGGTCACGTGAGGGCTTATTTATACCGGGACAAGTTGCACTTTTGAACGACATCATTGGATTTACCATGTCATGTACTAGAAAACGGGGAAAAAAATTCCAAGTGCAAAAAAAAAAGGGCAATCCCACACTTGTTTTTTTACTTGGCTTTTTTGCTAGGTTCACTAAATGCTGAAACTGACCTGCCGTTTTGATTCGCCAGGTCATTACGAGACTCCAAACATGTCTAGGTTATCTTTTTTTTTTTTTTTTTTATCGAAGTGGTGAAAAAAAATCCAAACTTTACTAAGAGAAAAAATTGCGCCATTTTCCGATACCTGTAGTGTCTCCATTTTTTGTGATCTGGGGTCAGGTGAGGGCTTATTTTTTGCGTGCCGAGCTGACGTTTTTAATGATACCATTTTGGTGCAGATGCGTTCTTTTGATCGCCCGTTATTGCATTTTAATGCAATGTCGCGGCGACCAAAAAAACGTAATTCTGGCGTTTCAAAGTTTTTTCTTGCTACGTCTTTGTGATCAGCTTAATCCTTTTTTTTAGGCCTTTTACACTTGCGTTGGTACGGGGCCATCGCAATGCGTCGGCCCGACGTACCGACGCACGTTGTGAAAATTATGCAGGACGTGAACAGCGGATGTAGTTTTTCGACGCATTCGCTGCCCGTTCTAAAGTCCGGGGAGGAAGGGGCGGAGTTCCGGCCACGCATTCGCAGTAGAAAATGGCAGACGCGACGTACGAAAAAACGTTACATTGAACGTTTTTTCGTGCCGACGGTCTGCCAAATACTGACGCATCCAGTGCACAACTGATGCGACGGGTGGCCATCCGTCGCTAATACAAGTCTATGGGAAAATGCAGGATCCTGCTAATTTTTTTGCAGGATCCTGCATTCTCAAAAAGCGACGGATCGTGACGGATTAAAAAAAACGCAAGTGTGAAAGTAGCCTTATTAATCAGGCGATTCTGAACACGGTGATACCAAATGTGTAGGTTTGATTTTTTTTATTTTTTTTAATTTTGAATGGGGCGAAAGGGGGGTGATTTAAACTTTTATATATTTTTTATTTTTTCATATTTTTTTAAAACCTTTTTTTTTTTTTTACTTTTGCCATGCTTCAATATCCTCCATGTGAGGCTAGGAGCTGGCACAACTTGATCGCCTCTGCTACATAGGAGCGAAGCTCAGATCGCTCCTATGTAGTAGAATTACAGACTTGCTATGAGCGCCGACCACAGGGTTGCGCTCATAGGAATCCGGCATCAACAACCATAGAGGTCATCAATAGACCTCTGGTTGTCATGCCGACGCATCGCTGACCCCAGATCATGTGACGATGTCAGCGATGAGCGCATTTCCGGCCAGATGGCCAGAAGCGCTAGTTCACTGCCGCTGTCAGTGTTTGACAGCGGCATTTGACTAGTTAATAGCGGCGGGTGAATCGCGATTTCATCCACCGCTATTGCTGGCACATGTCAGCTGTACAAAACAGCTGACATATCCCGGCTTTGATGCGGGCTCACCGCCGGAACCCACATCAAAGCAAGGGGATCTGACCTCGGACGTACTATCCCGTCCGAAGTCAGAAAGGGGTTAATGACCGGGCCAATTTTTACAATTCTGACCACTGTCACTTTATGAGGTAATAACTCTGGAACGCTTCAATGGAGCCCTCTGATTCTGATAATGTTTTTTCGTGACATATTGTACTTGTTACTGGTAAAATTTCTTCGATATTACTTGCGTTTATTTATGAAAAAATGGAAATATTGCAAAAATGTTTAATATCTTGCAATTTTCAAACTTTGAATTTTTATGCCCTTAAATCAGACAGATATGTCACACAAAATACTGAATAAAAACATTTCTCACATGTCTACTTTACATCAGCACAATTTTGGAAACAAAATTTTTTTTTGTTAGGAAGTTATAAGGGTTAAAAGTTGAACAGCGATTTCTAATTTTTACAATAAAACTTTCAAAACCATTTTTTTTAAGGACCATCTCACGCTTAACCCCTTCAAGACGCAGCCCTTTTTCGTTTTTACGTTTTCGCTCCCCTCTTTCCCAGAGCCATAACTTTTTTTTTTTATTTTTCCGTCAATATGGCCATGTGAGGGCTTATTTTTTGTGGAACAAGCTATACTTTTGAACGACACCATTGGTTTTACCATGTCTTGTACTAGAAAACAGGAAAAAAATTCCAAGTGTGGTGAAATTGCAAAAAATGTGCAATCCCACACTTGTTTTTTGTTTGGCTTTATTTCTAGCTTCACTAAATGCTATAACTGACCTGATATTATGATTCTCCAGGTCATTATGAGTTCATAGACATCTAGCATGTCTAGGTTATTTTTTATCGAAGTGGTGAAAAAAAATTCCAAACTTTGCTAAAAAAAAAAAATTGCGCCATTTTCCGATACCCTAGCGTTTCTATTTTTCATGATCTCGGGTCGGGTGAGGGCTTAGTTTTTTCCAGCAGAGCCGACGTTTTTAATGATACCACTTTTGTGCAGATACGTCATTTTGATCGCCCATTATTGCATATTAATGCAATGTCGCGGCAACCAAAAAAAAGTAATTCTGCCGTTTTGAATTTTTTTCTCGCCATGCCGTTTAGCGATCAGGTTAATCCTTTTTTTTTTTAATTGATAGATCGGGCGATTCTGAATGCGGCGATACCAAATATGTGTAGGTTTGATTTTTTTTTTTTTATATTTTATTTTGCATGGGGCGAAAGGGGGGTGATTTCAACTTTTATATTTTTTTTTTTAATTTTTTCATATTTTTTAAAACCTTTTTTAAACTTTTGCCATGCTTCAATAGCCTCCATGGGAGGCTAGAAGCTGGCACAACTGGATCGGCTGAGCTACATAGGAGCGATCATCAGATCGCTCCTATGCAGCTGAATTACAGGCTTGCTATGAGCGCTGACCACTGGATGGCGCTCACAGCAAGCCAGCATCAACAACCCTCAGATTGTCATGCTGACGCATCGCTGACCCATCGCTGACCCCCGATCACATGACGGGGGTCGGCGATTCGTGCATTTCCAGCCTGATGGCCGGAAGCGGTAGTTAAATGCCGCTGTCAACGTTTGACAGCGGCATTTAACTAGTTAATAGCAGCGGGTGGATCGCGATTCCACCTGCCGCTATTGCACGCACATGTCACCTGTACAAAACAATTGACATGTCGCGACTTTGATTCGGGCTCAGCGCCGGATTCCACATCAAAGGGGGAGACACGACATGCACCGTACTAGTACGGTGCATGTTGTGAAGGGGTTAAAGTTACTTAGAGGGGTGTACATGACAGAAAATACCCCAAAGTGACAACATTCTAAAAACTGCACCCCTCAAGGTGCTCAAAACCACATTCAAGAAGTTTAACCCTTTATATGCTTCACAGGAACTAAAGCAATGTGGAAGGAAAGCATTAACATTTTAACTTTCTTTTACAAACATTTTACTTCAGAACCATTTTTTTTTTTTATTTTCACAAGTGTAAAAAGCGAAAATAAACCACAAAATGTGTTGAGCAATTTCTCCTGAATACACCGATACCCCATATGTGGGGCTAAACCACTGTTTGGGCGCACGGCAGAGAGCCCCTGAAGTGCCTAAACAGTGGAAACCCCCCCACAAGTGACACCATTTTGGAAACTAGACCCCTTAAGTAACTTATCTAGATGTGTGGTGAGCACTTTGAACCCCCAAGTGCTTCACAGAAGTTTATAACGTAGAACCGTGAAAATAAAAAAATCTTTTTTTTTTCGACAAAAATTATCTTTTCATCCCCAAATTTTTACTGTTACAAGGGTAACAGGAGAAATTGGACCCTAAAAGTTGTTGTGCAATTTGCCCTGAGTACGCTGATACCCCAAATGTGGGCACATGGCAGAGCTCAGAAGGGAAGGAGCTCCGTTTTGAAATGCAGAGTTTGATAGAATGGTCTGCGGACGTTTGCAGAGCCCCTTGTGCCTAAACTGTAGAACCCCCCCCCCCCCCAAGTGACCCCATTCCACAAAAATGATTTTTTAGCCCCCAGTTTTTTATTTTCCCAAAGGTAACAGGAGAAATTGGACCTCAAAAGTTGACCAATTTGTCTTGAGTACGCTGATGCCCCGTATGTGGAAGTAACCACTGTTTGGGGCACGTCAGGGCTCGGAATGGAGGGAGCACCTTTTGACTTTTTGAACGCTAAATTGGCTGGAATCAATGATGGCGCCATGTCGCGTTTGGAGACCCCCTGATGCACCTAAACAGTGGAAACCTCTCAATTCTAACTCTAACCCTAATCCCGACCCTAACCATTACCC
Source organism: Ranitomeya imitator (assembly GCF_032444005.1). Classification (NCBI taxonomy): domain Eukaryota; kingdom Metazoa; phylum Chordata; class Amphibia; order Anura; family Dendrobatidae; genus Ranitomeya; species Ranitomeya imitator. The sequence continues at coordinate 300,611,976 of NC_091282.1, read as the reverse complement.
TAATCACAAGCCTAACCCCAACACACCCCTAATCCCAAACCTAACCAAAAGCCTAACCCCAACACACCCCTAACCCTAATACCAACCCCAACACACCCCTAATCATAACCCTAATCTCAACCTTAATCTAAACCCTAATCCCAACCCTAACTTTAGCCTAACTCACTTTAGCCCAACTGTATTATTATTTTTCCCTAACTAAGTGGGTGATAAAGGGGGGGTTATTTACTTTTTTTTTTTTTATCACTGTGATAGACCCTATCTGGTACATGGCTTTTAGAACAATAATATTAATGACAGGTTTTTCTTTTTCAAAATTACATACCTTAGGTTCATCAACAGACCAAAATGAACCAATAGGAAAAATCTTCCTATTGTTGCCGGCCGGGAGATCACGGCGGGCGCACTGCACATGCGCCCGCTATTTTCTTACCGGAAGAAGACGCCTGGGGGAAGCAGGAGGACCGAGAGACACTGGTAAGTATCTGGGATCCTATTTCTCCTATAATGTGCGACCACATCAGAGGACAGAGAAATTAAATGGCAAATCACCCTTTTTTTTTTTTGCAGTCGCTGTTTGCACTACGGTTAATAACGGCGATCTCAACCCCGGGGTCGGTAAAAAACGACCCAAATCATGTTCTCTGGGGTCTCGACTACCCCGGGCAGCCGCGACCCTGGAGAAATTCTGACTCTTGGGGGTGCTATACACTTTTTTTTTTTTTTAAGGCTATATTCACACTTTGCGGATTTTGCTGCGGATCCGCAGCGGATTTGACCGCTGCGGATCCGCAGCAGTTTCCCATGAGTTTACATTTCAATGTAAACCTATGGGAAACAAAAAACGCTGTGCACATGCTGCAGAAAAATCCGCGCGGAAACGCTGCGGATTACATTCCGCAGCATGTCACTTCTTTTCTGCGGATTTTCAGCTGCTCCAATAGAAAACTGCAGTTGAAAATCCGCAGAAGAAAACGCAGTAAAAACCGCGATAAATCCGCAGTAAAAACCGCGATGGGTTTTCACTGCGGATTTTGCAATTCCGCTGCGGAAAAATCCGCAGTGGAATCTGCAAAGTGTGCACATAGCCTAAACGGTGCTGTGGTTTAAGTACCCTAAATTACCGCCGTTAAAAGGCGTATCGGCGGTCGTTAAGGGGTTAAACATATTTGGGTGATAAAAAATAGTGGCTTAAGTAAGGGAAGGACTTGTGTATAAAATGTGATGTCATGCTAGAAGTGCAACTATTAACCCACTACTTGACAAATCAGCAATTTTCACCTCGAAAATAGTTGCTTTGAAAGCTCTCTGGGTGGAAGAATATTCAATTAAAAATGACAATGGGATGATTTCCTGTTTTGTAAACATTCATTTTACAAACACAGCATATCTATCCCAAAATTGTACAGATAAAAACATCAGCTCAGCGTAAAAAAAACCAAAACACCACACTTTTTCACCACTTACCAAACAAAGGCATGTTATGTTTTATGTATCTGCAAACTTTTAATGACCTGGAAAATCACAGTGCCAGGTCCATTTTAGCATCTGGTGAACATGGGAAAGGAAAAAAAAATTGTGGAATTGCACTTTTTTTCACCGAGCTAGGAATTTTTTTTTTCCTGTTTTCCAGAACACTATATGGTAAAATCAATGGTGTCGTTCAAAAGTACATATCCCGCAAAAATGCATGGTTACATTGACAGAAAAAAATAACAAAGTTATGGCTCTGGGAAGGAGGGGAGCAAAAACAGAAACTCCCATCATTGTGAAGGCTAGCAAACTCGCCTGACCTTAACCCCATAGAGAATCTATGGGGTATTGTTAAGAGGAAGATGAGAGACACCAGACCCAACAATGCAGACGAGCTGAAGGCTGCTATCAAAGCGACCTGGGCTTCCATAACACCTCAGCAGTGCCTCATGCTGATCGCCTCCATGCCACGCCGCATTGATGCAGTAATTGATGCAAATGGAGCCCGGACCAAGTATTGAGTGCATTTACTGTACATACATTTCAGTAGGCCAACATTTTGGGCTTTAAAATCATTTTTCAAACTTTTGTTTCTAATTTACTAAGATAATAATGACTTTTGAGTTCATAATCATCAACATTAACAGAAATAAACACTTGACATAGATCACTCTGTTGATAATGACCATATAATATGAGTTTCACTTTTTGTATTGAAGAACTGAAATAAATTACCTTTTTGATATTATAATTTTGTGAGAAGCCCCTGTAAATGATTGTCCCCCTATGATGCATTGAGTACCTGTGCTTGGTTTGAACAGTCAATCTGTGCTGACGGAGTCTGTTTAAGTGCCGGAGGCTGCTAGGCACCTGGTTGCCATGACAATTGCAATATGTCGCCCTTTAGCAGCTCTGAATGAATGTTGAAGGAAAAATACTCTGCATCGATGAAAGAGTCTCAAGATCTAACTCTGTGGAAGTCAATTAAAACCCATCCCATTTCTAACATTCAAACACCAGTTTTGCTTTCAGACATAATTCCCATTCGATAATTCAATTTAAATGAGAAATTTTCAAGTTTGGAAAGTATCCCCTTTTAATGGGATAGGAGATAACTTCCCAATCACTGGAGGGCCGACTGATGGGACCCTCATTGACCCTGAGACCTGGGGCTCTGAAGAGTGAATGTGCAGTGTGAATGAAGCGGTAGTCGGTCATCTGTTCCATTCATTCTTAGTGAAAGCGCAGGAGATGGCCATTGACAGTGCTCGGCTGGTCTTCAGCACTCCGTTAGGAATGAATGAAACGGCAATGTGCCTGATCAACCACTGCTCCATGCCTGATCAACCGCTGCTCCGTGCCTGATCAACCGCTGCTCCGTGCCTGATCAACCGCTGCTCCGTGCCTGATCAACCGCTGCTCCATGCTCTTCAGAGTCCAGCTAATCTGGATCGGTGGGGTCCTAGGATAGGGGATCCATTCTAAACTTTAGAATACCCCTTTATCATGTCATGCCTTTTCTTTCCAAGTGTTGCATTTTCAGTGTTAAGGAGCTTATTTATCTGATCATACTCTGATTTATCTAATTTGTTTCTATGATAAGTAACCCCACAAGTGTGGCCGGCTGGCCAGCTACAAATAGGGGCTAAAGGGTGACCATAAAACTTTGCTGATCTCTCATCATTCATTCAGCCAACAGTTGTTATTCCCAAGCCTCCATAAAGGTGCATGCTCTACCGAATGTTCATGTATTTCCAGTGGGGTAGGGAGCAAATATCTGCTAGACGTCCCTGGGGGTGACATCTCCCGTGAGAACGAAAAATGGTTATATGGACTACAAAGCTGATAATAATAATCTTTATTTATATAGCGCCAACATATTCCGCAGCGCTTTACAGTTTAGCAGTTTCAAACACAACAGTCATAGGTAACAATGTTAACAATACAGTAATAAAGCAAAATAAGACGACCCTGCTCGTGAGAGCTTACAATCTACAATGACGTGGGGGAGATACAAAGTACAGGTGTGTATTTACAGTGATGTATTTACAATGATGGTCCAGCCATCTTCATGGAGTGGGGGGTAGCTGGAGATACTGAATGGGCTACACACACACAAACATAAAATGAGTTTGATTAGGGAACGTGATAGGCCGCTCTGAACAAATGAGTTTTGAGCGAGCGCCTAAAACTATGCAAATTGTGGATGGTCCTAATATCTTGGGGTAGAGCATTCCAGAGGATTGGTGCAGCGTGGGAGAAGTCTTGTAGTCGGGAGTGGGAAGTACGGATTAGTGCACAGGTTAGTCGAAAGTCGTTTGCAGAGCGCAGTGGTCGGCTAGGCCGATAGACAGAAATGAGGGAGGAGATGTAAGGGGGTGCCGCACTGTGATAACACACGGACAGCACAGGGACCAATGAAAGTCAATGTGGAAATTCACATGGACATTTTTACACACAAGACTGATTGGTTGCATGCACAGCTTTCATCCATATTCTGGACCATAATAAGTCAGATTACGTAAAAAAGGGATCACGATTTGGTTACTATCCGTATACCATGCTTTTTCATGGATACATTACTATTATAAAGATAGGAAACCTTATTTGTCCTTTATTTATAAAATTGTTCATGTAAAAAACGGATGACACACTACCGGTGACAACGGACATCCTTATGGCATGCGGATGAAAAATCTTCATTTTTTCTGGATGTGAAAAAACATGAATTTGCACACACTCTTGTGAACCTGGCCTAATTCTACTACTTTCCCTCTAAAAATCATTAAAGTTTTAATTTTAAGAAATTATGAATAGTAGGCTGCTATGCGCATTTTACCTACCCTAATGTTCAGTTTTCATTACAAAAAAAAGAGTAAAAATGCTCAGACGCATGCAAGTTTATAAAAATACAAATCTAGCTTTTTAAATATAATAATAATACCGTAATAATAAAATACATGCATGAAAAGAACAAATGATCATATATATGTACTTATGCAACTAAAAATCCTTCTTGGGGAGAGATGTATAAATCCGGCAAAAGAAGCCCTCACATTAGATTATTATCATCAAACAGTGTTGCAGTTTCTATGATGAGGCATCAAATGCAAATTTAGTAATTTTGATATAATGGCATAAAGTGTAAATATTCATTCAGTATTCCTTGGCTGCTATCATTGAGATTATTAATTATTAATAATAATTATTAATTATTGACAAAAGAGTTCAATCCCTTCATAAAGCAGTGAGATATAGGCCTGGGGCTTACAAGATGTACTTATCTTCCTCTTCTCTAAGTAATACACATTTACTTTTGCATATATATCCCCTTCATACCAACAGATACTATGCAATATTCTCACCTATACTCACATACCATACATTCTACTTTCTATATATTCACCTTTCTATATATACTCCATTACTCACCATTACTCATTGCTATCATCACAAATTACATACAAACATCATAACACATACATAGTAACATAGTAACATAGTAACATAGTTAGTAAGGCTGAAAAAAGACATTTGTCCATCCAGTTCAGCCTATATTCCATCATAATAAATCCCCAGATCTACGTCCTTCTACAGAACCTAATTGTATGATACAATATTGTTCTGCTCCAGGAAGACATCCAGGCCTCTCTTGAACCCCTCGACTGAGTTCGCCATCACCACCTCCTCAGGCAAGCAATTCCAGATTCTCACTGCCCTAACAGTAAAGAATCCTCTTCTATGTTGGTGGAAAAACCTTCTCTCCTCCAGACGCAAAGAATGCCCCCTTGTGCCCGTCACCTTCCTTGGTATAAACAGATCCTCAGCGAGATATTTGTATTGTCCCCTTATATACTTATACATGGTTATTAGATCGCCCCTCAGTCGTCTTTTTTCTAGACTAAATAATCCTAATTTCGCTAATCTATCTGGGTATTGTAGTTCTCCCATCCCCTTTATTAATTTTGTTGCCCTCCTTTGTACTCTCTCTAGTTCCATTATATCCTTCCTGAGCACCGGTGCCCAAAACTGGACACAGTACTCCATGTGCGGTCTAACTAGGGATTTGTACAGAGGCAGTATAATGCTCTCATCATGTGTATCCAGACCTCTTTTAATGCACCCCATGATCCTGTTTGCCTTGGCAGCTGCTGCCTGGCACTGGCTGCTCCAGGTAAGTTTATCATTAACTAGGATCCCCAAGTCCTTCTCCCTGTCAGATTTACCCAGTGGTTTCCCATTCAGTGTGTAATGGTGACATTGATTCCTTCTTCCCATGTGTATAACCTTACATTTATCATTGTTAAACCTCATCTGCCACCTTTCAGCCCAAGTTTCCAACTTATCCAGATCCATCTGTAGCAGAATACTATCTTCTCTTGTATTAACTGCTTTACATAGTTTTGTATCATCTGCAAATATCGATATTTTACTGTGTAAACCTTCTACCAGATCATTAATGAATATGTTGAAGAGAACAGGTCCCAATACTGACCCCTGCGGTACCCCACTGGTCACAGCGACCCAGTTAGAGACTATACCATTTATAACCACCCTCTGCTTTCTATCACTAAGCCAGTTACTAACCCATTTACACACAATTTCCCCCAGACCAAGCATTCTCATTTTGTGTACCAACCTCTTGTGCGGCACGGTATCAAACGCTTTGGAAAAATCGAGATATACCACGTCCAATGACTCACCGTGGTCCAGCCTATAGCTTACCTCTTCATAAAAACTGATTAGATTGGTTTGACAGGAGCGATTTCTCATAAACCCATGCTGATATGGAGTTAAACAGTTATTCTCATTGAGATAATCCAGAATAACATCCCTCAGAAACCCTTCAAATATTTTACCAACAATAGAGGTTAGACTTACTGGCCTATAATTTCCAGGTTCACTTTTAGAGCCCTTTTTGAATATTGGCACCACATTTGCTATGCGCCAATCCTGCGGAACAGACCCTGTCGCTATAGAGTCCCTAAAAATAAGAAATAATGGTTTATCTATTACATTACTTAGTTCTCTTAGTACTCGTGGGTGTATGCCATCCGGACCCGGAGATTTATCTATTTTAATCTTATTTAGCCGGTTTCGCACCTCTTCTTGGGTTAGATTGGTGACCCTTAATATAGGGTTTTCATTGTTTCTTGGGATTTCACCTAGCATTTCATTTTCCACCGTGAATACCGTGGAGAAGAAGGTGTTTAATATGTTAGCTTTTTCCTCGTCATCTACAACCATTCTTTCCTCACTATTTTTTAAGGGGCCTACATTTTCAGTTTTTATTCTTTTACTATTAATATAGTTGAAGAACAGTTTGGGATTAGTTTTACTCTCCTTAGCAATGTGCTTCTCTGTTTCCTTTTTGGCAGCTTTAATTAGTTTTTTAGATAAAGTATTTTTCTCCCTATAGTTTTTTAGAGCTTCAATGGTGCCATCCTGCTTTAGTAGTGCAAATGCTTTCTTTTTACTGTTAATTGCCTGTCTTACTTCTTTGTTTAGCCACATTGGGTTTTTCCTATTTCTAGTCCTTTTATTCCCACAAGGTATAAACCGCTTACACTGCCTATTTAGGATGTTCTTAAACATTTCCCATTTATTATCTGTATTATTAGTTCTGAGGATATTGTCCCAGTCTACCAGATTAAGGGCATCTCTAAGCTGGTCAAACTTTGCCTTCCTAAAGTTCAGTGTTTTTGTGACTCCCTGACAAGTCCCCCTAGTGAAAGACAGGTGAAACTGTACAATATTGTGGTCGCTATTTCCTAGATGCCCGACCACCTGCAGATTTGTTATTCTGTCAGGTCTATTAGATAGTATTAGGTCTAAAAGTGCTGCTCCTCTGGTTGGATTCTGCACCAATTGTGAAAGATAATTTTTCTTGGTTATTAGCAGAAACCTGTTGCCTTTATGGGTTTCACAGGTTTCTGTTTCCCAGTTCATATCCGGGTAGTTAGAGTCCCCCATAACCAGGACCTCATTATGGGTTGCAGCTTCATCTATCTGCTTTAGAAGTAGACTTTCCATGGTTTCTGTTATATTTGGGGGTTTGTAACAGACCCCAATGAGAATTTTGTTACCATTTTCCCCTCCATGAATTTCGACCCATATGGACTCGACATCCTCATTTCCTTCGCTAATATCCTCCCTTAAAGTGGACTTTAGACAAGACTTTACATAGAGACAAACCCCTCCTCCTCTCCGATTTTTACGATCCTTTCTAAACAGACTGTAACCCTGTAAGTTAACTGCCCAGTCATAGCTTTCATCTAACCATGTCTCGGTTATTCCCACTATGTCAAAGTTACCTGTAGATATTTCTGCTTCTAGTTCTTCCATCTTGTTTGTCAGGCTTCTGGCGTTTGCAAGCATGCAGTTTAGAGGATTTTGTTTTGTTCCAATCTCCTCGCTGTGGATTGTTTTAGAAATGTTCTTACCTCCCTTCTGAGTATGTTTTCCTGGATCTTCTTTGTTCAAGTCTAATGTTTTTCTTCCCGTCCCCTCTTCTTCTAGTTCATGCCAGTGGAACGCAAAATAACACCACTTCCGGTCGGTGGAATGCAAAACAACACCACTTCCGGTCGGTGGAACGCAAACACACACGACTTCTGGTACATCACTTCCGGTACACACCAGCAGTTGGTCCCGCCTTTTGAACATATAAACCCCATACATGATGCTATAAGAAAGAGAGACAAGCGGTGGATACCGCGTCTTACATCCCTGGCATACCCACTAACCACCAATGATAAGCTTTAACTCTTTATGGGACCGTCCCCCTTTTGCCCCCCTTTTCTTTATGTAATCTTGTACATCTCAACAGCTCTACTTGGAACGTTACTTCCTGTATATTACTATATAGGTAGGAGATTTTTACTATTCCTCCCCCTATACTATGAAATTCAGTTATTAACTTGTTTTCCGATCATGCCCTCCTCTCTATCTATGTAGCTATATAACCCGATCCAACAAACATTCCACTGGATTACTCCATGCCACTTCTCCTGGCACAGGTACTTCTCCTTGACCTTTTTATTTCTCCACAAATTAATTCATATTTTACAAGCCAATCACACTGCTCTATTTGTAAGTATATAAATCATGGGTACCATACTCCATATAGTACTCTATAGCTCTATGATGGTGGACTATGCTTTAGTTCATTCTTTTGACTTACTCTGCTGCAAACGGTTTCTTATATTTTATAATAATTTAATTATTCTTCAATCCATTCTTACAAAACACCTTATTATCTTTTGGGTCTGTTTATTTCATCTCGTATTACCACAGGACCTCCAAATTTGGTTACATTAAACCATTTCCTCTTCTTCTGCAGCAGTCGGGTAGGTACCCTCATCCCTGAACCTCCCTGTCTCTCACTCACGATTATTTGGTATAATTGAATTGTTTATTGTATTTCTATGGTGTTGTATATATTTATTATTACACATTGGTGATTATGTTATTCGTTCTTCACTTAGTCCCACCCTATGATGTAATATACATGGACATGTATTTTATTTTTTCTTTATTGATCTCACATAGCATACTGACAAAGGTCCATGACAGACTGAAACATTTATACAGACTGCAAAATAAAATTTTCTGAACAAAGATCTATTAAAGGGAACCTGTCACCCCGTTTTTTGAGATTGAGCTATAAATACTGTTAAATAGGGCCTGCGCTGTGTGTTACTATAGTGTATGTAGTGTACCCCGATTCCCCATGTATGCTGAGAAATACATTACCAAAGTCGCCGTTTTCGCCTGTCAATCAGGCTGGTCTGGTCAGGTGGGCGTGTTCACAGCGCTCTTTTCTTCCCCAGCTTTCCGTTGGTGGCGTAGTGGTGTGCGCATGTCCAGAGTTCCGACTTCCCTGCGCCCACGTGAAGACACAGCGCGCGATCTGCGCTGTAATCCCTTGCATCGGTGGGGGCGGCCATCTTCCTGTGGCCGCGCGTGCGCAGATGGAGTACTCTGCTGCACGGGGCTTCAGGAAAATGGCCGCGGGCAGCCGCGCGTGCGCATTAGAGATCGCGGCGGCCATTTTCCCAAAGCCGAGTTTGCATCTCGGCTTTGGGAAAATGGCCGCCGCGATCTCTAATGCGCACGCGCGGCTGCCCGCGGCCATTTTCCTGAAGCCCCGTGCAGCAGAGCACTCCATCTGCGCACGCGCGGCCCCAGGAAGATGGCCGCCCCCACCGATGCAAGGGATTACAGCGCAGATCGCGCGCTGTGTCTTCACGTGGGCGCAGGGAAGTCGGAACTCTGGACATGCGCACACCACTACGCCACCAACGGAAAGCTGGGGAAGAAAAGAGCGCTGTGAACACGCCCACCTGACCAGACCAGCCTGATTGACAGGCGAAAACGGCGACTTTGGTAATGTATTTCTCAGCATACATGGGGAATCGGGGTACACTACATACACCATAGTAACGCACAGCGCAGGCCCTATTTAACAGTATTTATAGCTCAATCTCAAAAAACGGGGTGACAGGTTCCCTTTAAGTTGAGTGCCAAGTTTTATTATTACACATTAGACCAGTCATCACCTGTTTCTGCGCCCTATCTAACTTCATAACCTCCCCTCTCCCTCTATCTGACCACTATCTACTCACTTTCTCATCACTGTCCTCCGCACCTTTCACCCATGTCCAGCACCATGCGCACACAGGGCTGCCACTAGAAATTTCGGGGCCCCATACTGGCAAAATTTTCGGGGCCCCCTTGAGACTCCGCCCAGGCTCCACCCCAGCCCCGCCTCCAGGCTCCACCCCTCGAACTGTCCACAGTCCCACCGCTCTCTCTTGGAAAAACTCCACTTCTCACCAATCACACATTAACAGTTCCCATCACTAGATCACACATATAGCAGGCAGCTTTTGTTTTGGCCAAAAGATTTTTTAAGCCGCCACCATAACACGGTAGACACTTTTGGCCGGGCCCTACTCTGCTGTAACCTATTAAATATTTGTTAAAATATGCAATACAATTTAGGTATATTTTTATTTATTTTTCAATTTTTAAAATGCCCAATAATATCACATAGAAGGAACAAATACCACAACACCATGACCAGATGACATATTACCACCACAGTGATCGAATAATATCACATACAAGGAACAAATACCACAACACCATGACCAGACCACATATTACCACCACAGTGATCGAATAATATCACATACAAGGAACAAATACCACAACACCATGTCCAGACCACATATTACCACCACATAGTGACTGAATACTACAATTCTGATCAGTAATTTTTAAAAAAGCACCATACTATCACCATAAGTGCCATTATACACAGGAGATCTGTAATTAGTATGCAGTGTCTGTGTACAGATAATATAGTGATCACTAGTGAAATTATACACAGGAGCTCTGTATACAGTGTATAGTGTCAGTGTGTAGGTAACACACTGACTCACCAGTGACGTCTCTAGGTGAAGTCCTTCATCTTTCATCCAGCACAGACCGCCATCATTTCATCCAGCCAGGACTTCTCTCTGCAGGAAATAACACAGTTATCTCGAGCTCCGCTTGCAGAACACATTACTTAATTTTTCACAACTTCTACATTACACCACATGAAGAAGGCGACATAGTATCACTCTATACAGTAACAGGACCGCCCCCCATTTAAAACAGTATACTCAAAAAATAAAATAAATACATCACTGCAGTAATAATATCCCTAAATTAGCCCCTATGGTATTAATAATATCACCCAGCCTGGCCCCGTGTGTCTCATTCCTGGCGTCAGCCAGATATTCTCCCATCCTGCCCTCATGAGTATCCATTCTGCCCCATATGATCTCCTTATCCTGCCCCATATGATCGCCCCATCCTGCCCCATCTGTCTCCATCATATCCATCCTGCCCCATGATCATGCACGATCTGTCTCCAATTCTGCCCCCAGTGTCTCCAATCATGCCCCATGTCTCCATTCTGCCCCCTATGTCTCCAACCATGCCCCCATGTCTGCAATCCTGACACTTGTCTCCAATCATGCCCCCTGTGTCTCCATTCTGCCCCATCTGTCTCCAATCCTGCCCCATCTGTCTCCAGTCATGCCCCCAGGTCTTTCATCCTGCCCCGTGTCTCCAATCATGCCCCGTATCTCCATTCTGCCCCGTGTCTCACAGTCTGCCCCTGTGTCCAGCATTCTGCACCTCAAACAAATAGGGCAGCACACTGCAGCGCCAAAACATGCAAACTTGAAAACACGAAATTTTTTTAAACTGCATTACTGCACTAGAAATATGAAAAATGAGAGCTTTTAGCGCATAAAAATGGCCAATTTTATGTGTACCTCGTAGCCACGTTACGGCATCTCTCTTATACGAGGTCCTACTCTAAACCTACCTCTCTGAGAATAAACGTCTCCATCTGAATGGGTACATGTGAAACCTCTCCTTGGACTCAAATTCTCTCTCACTGTGGAGGGGTATTGGACCTACTATAATTAAAACACCTGAAGCTAGGAGGCAGGGAGTGCACGATCAGAAGGCTAGAGAATACATTTCAAAAAACCTGATCTGCACATCCAAACATAGACACAGTGTGAACAGGTGCTGAACCCAGAGTCGCCAACTCGTATATAATCAAACAAATAGGGCAGCACACTGCAGCGCCAAAACATGCAAACTTGAAAACACGAAATTTTTTTAAACTGCATTACTGCACTAGAAATATGAAAAATGAGAGCTTTTAGCGCATAAAAATGGCCAATTTTATGTGTACCTCGTAGCCACGTTACGGCATCTCTCATATACGAGGTCCTACTCTAAACCTACCTCTCTGAGAATAAACGTCTCCATCTGAATGGGTACATGTGAAACCTCTCCTTGGACTCAAATTCTCTCTCACTGTGGAGGGGTATTGGACCTACTATAATTAAAACACCTGAAGCTAGGAGGCAGGGAGTGCACGATCAGAAGGCTAGAGAATACATTTCAAAAAACCTGATCTGCACATCCAAACATAGACACAGTGTGAACAGGTGCTGAACCCAGAGTCGCCAACTGCCTCCTAGCTTCAGGTGTTTTAATTATAGTAGGTCCAATACCCCTCCACAGTGAGAGAGAATTTGAGTCCAAGGAGAGGTTTCACATGTACCCATTCAGATGGAGACGTTTATTCTCAGAGAGGTAGGTTTAGAGTAGGACCTCGTATAAGAGAGATGCCGTAACGTGGCTACGAGGTACACATAAAATTGGCCATTTTTATGCGCTAAAAGCTCTCATTTTTCATATTTCTAGTGCAGTAATGCAGTTTAAAAAAATTTCGTGTTTTCAAGTTTGCATGTTTTGGCGCTGCAGTGTGCTGCCCTATTTGTTTGATTATATACGAGTTGGCGACTCTGGGTTCAGCACCTGTTCACACTGTGTCTATGTTTGGATGTGCAGATCAGCATTCTGCACCTGTCACTGTGTCCAGCATTCTGCCCCTGTCACTGTGTCCAGCATTTCTGCCCCACTGTGTCCAGCATTCTGCCCCACTGTGTCCAGCATTCTGCCCCACTGTGTGTCCAGCATTCTGCCCCACTGTGTGTCCAGCATTCTGCCCCACTGTGTGTCCAGCATTCTGCCCCACTGTGTGTCCAGCATTCTGCCCCACTGTGTGTCCAGCATTCTGCCCCACTGTGTGTCCAGCATTCTGCCCCACTGTGTGTCCAGCATTCTGCCCCACTGTGTGTCCAGCATTCTGCCCCACTGTGTGTCCAGCATTCTGCCCCTGTGTGTCCACCATTCTGCCCCTGTGTGTCCACCATTCTGCCCCACTGTGTCCAGCATTTCTGCCCCATTGTGTCCAGCATTTCTGCCCCTGTGTGTCCAGCATTTCTGCCCCTGTGTGTCCACCATTCTGCCCCTGTGTGTCCACCATTCTGCCCCTGTGTGTCCACCATTCTGCCCCACTGTGTCCAGCATTTCTGCCCCACTGTGTCCAGCATTTCTGCCCCTGTGTGTCCACCATTCTGCCCCACTGTGTCCACCATTCTGCCCCACTGTGTCCAGCATTTCTGCCCCACTGTGTCCGGCATTTCTGCCCCTGTGTATCCAGCATTCTGCCCCACTGTGTCCAGCATTTCTGCCCCACTGTGTCCAGCATTTCTGCCCCAGTGTGTCCGGCATTTCTGCCCCTGTGTGTCCACCATTCTGCCCCACTGTGTCCACCATTCTGCCCCACTGTGTCCAGCATTTCTGCCCCACTGTGTCCGGCATTTCTGCCCCTGTGTGTCCAGCATTCTGCCCCACTGTGTCCACCATTCTGCCCCTGTGTGTCCACCATTCTGCCCCACTGTGTCCAGCATTTCTGCCCCACTGTGTCCAGCATTTCTGCCCCACTGTGTCCACCATTCTGCCCCACTGTGTCCAGCATTTCTGCCCCACTGTCTCCGGCATTTCTGCCCCTGTGTGTCCAGCATTCTGCCCCACTGTGTCCACCATTCTGCCCCTGTGTGTCCAGCATTTCTGCCCCTGTGTGTCCATCATCCTGCCCCCCGGGCCCCCCTGGATCGCAGCAGCTCTCAAAGAAAAAAAAAAAACACAACTTCTTACCTGGCCAAGCTCCAGCGCCGGGTGAAGCTCCCTCTCCAGGCTCCACACAGACGCACTCGCCGCCAGGCCCGGTGGCTGACAATGACGTCAGACGCCGGCGACGCCGGCGAGTGCGCACTGCGGCCCTATTCAGCCGCCAGCCTCAGACTGGCTGGCGGCTGTTAACTATTGACGTGCGGGCTCGGGCCCGCACGTCAATAGTGTGCCGCTGCCGCAGCGCCTGCAGGGGGGGCCCGGTGACCAGATGAGACGGGGCCCGATGCGGGCCCCCTCTGCTCACCGGGCCCCATACGCCAGTCACGGCTGTCATGCCCTGATGGCGGCCCTGTGCGCACCCCTGCAGAAACCTCGCACATCTAGATACTCACACACACTCTGACTCTATTTGGCCACTGACCTCCATAGCTTCACTCCATGACAAAGGCAAGGCCATTAGTTTCTACAATGCCACTCTTGCATCAGCCATCGACTTGGTCGCCCCTGTCATGCATAGCAGAGTGTGACGAATCAATAGACAACCCTGGCACAATAACATCACTAAAAAGCTTCAGCAAGTATCCAGGATTGCAGAACGGCGTTGGAAGAAAACGCATTCGCAAGATGACTTCACTGCACTCAAACAAGCAACACTCGCATTCAAATCAGCTCTCACCTCTGCTAAACAGGCCTACTTCACATCCCTTGTATCTTCCTTATCCCACAACCCCAAACAGTTGTTCAACACTTTTAACTCCCTCCTCCGCCCACCCCTGCCCCCTCCAACCTCTCTCATCTCTGCTGAGGACTTTGCCACGCTCTTCAAAAATAAGATCGACCAAACAAGGCAAGTCTTTGTTGTCCGACCACCACAACCCCTTTGTATGCCAGCCCAATGCCCTAACCCCTTAACTTCCCTCTCCAAAATCACTGAAGGAGATAGAGAGAGGGAGAGAGAGAGATTCCCTGAATGGAAAAATGGGTTAAATGAAAGGAATAGAAATTCTTCCAGGCATGCTCAGTTTCAAAAAACGGAATCCATCGCTGGATTCCGTCTTTTGTAGGACAGTGACGGATTGCTGTCCGACTTTTCGATGCACACATAAAACGTTACTTTGTCCGCTGTCTCTGGCCGACGGACAAAGACGGATGAAACGGAAGGCTATTGATCACAATCCGTCGCTAAGGCTACTTTCACACTAGCGTTTTTTTTCAATACGTCGCAATGCGTCATTTATGGGAAAAAACGCATCCTACAAAGTTGTCTGCAGAATGCGTTTTTGCCCCATAGACTAACATTAGCGACGCATTGACACACGTCGCAACCGTAGTGCAACGGTTGCGCCGTGTTGTGGCGGACCGCCGGGAGCAAGAAACGTTACATGTAACGTTTTTTGCTGCCGACGGTCCGCCGTTTCCGACCACGCATGTGCGGCCGGAACTCCGCCCCCACCTCCCCGCACCTCACAATGGGGCAGCGGATGCACTGGAAAAATGCATCCGCTGCCCCCGTTGTGCAGCGCATTCACTTCTAGCGTCGGTACGTCGGCCCGACGCACTGCGACGGGCCGAGTCCGACGCTAGTGTGAAAGTAGCCTAATACAAGTCTATGAGAAAAAAACAGATCCAGCAGCAACATTTGCTGGATCCGTTTTTTTATACAAAAAGACGGATTGTGACTGATGGCAAAAAACTGATGTGTGAAAGAGGTTACTTACAGCCAAAGCAAACAGACAATTCTCTATACTCCTTCTAGACCTGTCCTCTGCCTTCGACACAGTTGACCACTGCCTCCTACTACAGATCCTCTCTTCCTTTGGTGTCAAAGACCTTGCCATATCCTGGATCTCCAAATACCTTACCAACCGCACATTTAACGTTTCCTACTCCCATACTACCTCTTCATCTCGCCCCCTCTCTGTTGGTGTCCCTCAAGGCTCTGTCCTAGGACTTTTTCTCTTCTCAATTTATACCCTTGACCTGGGACAACTCATAAAGTCCTATGGCTTCCAGTACCATCTATATGCTGATGACACTCAGATCTACCTCTCTGGCCCAGATGTCACATTGCTCTCCAGAATCCATGAGTGTCTATCAGCCATATCCTCCTTCTTCTCCTCTCACTTCCTCAAACTCAATGTGGACAAATCTGAGCTAATTATTTTTCCTCCATCTCACATACTCTTCCCACCTGATCTATCTACTGTATCACAATAAATGAATTCACACTTTCTCCTGTCCTGGTAATCCGCTGCCTTCGGAGTAACCCTTGACTCTACAGTGTCCTTCAAACTGCACATCCAAGCTCTCGCAACCTCCTGTCGCCTCCAACTCAAAAATATTTCCAGAATCTGTCCTTTCCTCAACCCTCACTGTAACAAAATGCTTGTGCATACCCTAATCATCTCCTGCCTTGACTATTGCAACATCCTCCTCTGTGGCCTACCTTCTAACACTCTTGCACCTCTCCAGTCCATCCTTTACTCTGCTGCCCAACTAATTAATCTCTCTCCTCACTAATCTGCTTCCCCTCTTTGCAAATCCCTTCACTAGCTCCCAATTTCCCAGTGTATCCAGTTTAAACTACTAACACTGACCTACGAAGCCATCCATAACCTTTCTCCTCAATATATTTCCGGTCGTCCCAAGACCTCCTTCTCTCCTCCACGCATATTCACTCCTCACCCAATCGCCTCCAAGACTTCTCCCAAATATCCCCCATCATCTGGAATTTTTTCCCCCAACACGTCCAGTTATCCACCACATTTAGATCCTTCAAACGGAAACTGAAAATCCATCTCTTCAAAAAAGCTTACAACCTGTAATGACCACACAGCCACCTCAACACCATCGGAGCTACAGCCAGGGCCGCCATCAGGGCATGACGGCCGTGACTGGCGTATGGGGCCCGGTGAGCAGAGGGGGCCCGCATCGGGCCCCGTCTTATCTGCTCACCAGGCCCCTACCGGCAGCCGCAGGTTGAACCGGGCCCTTAGCGCCGACGCTGCAGCTGTTTAAAGCTATTTACGTGCGGGCACGGGCCCGCACGTCAATAGTTAACAGCCGCGGCGCCGCCAGCCAATCTGAGGCTGGCAGGCGCTGACGTCAGCCGCAGCGTGCGTGCATGTCGCCGGCGTCTGACATCATTGTCAGTCGCCGGCGAGTGCATGCACGCTGCAGCTGCGTGGAGACTTCGCCCGCCGCAGGACTCGGAGCGTGGCCAGGTAAGAAGAACTTTTTTTTTTTTTTCTTGAGAGCGGCGATCCGGGGGCCCAGGGAAGAACGCTGGACACAGGGGCAAAACGCTGGACAGAGATGGGGCAGAGTGCTGGACAGAGATGGGGCAGACTCGCAGAGTGCTGGGAAAAGATGGGGCAGAGTGCTGGACAGAGATGGGGCAGAGTGCTGGACAGAGATGGGGCAGAGTGCTGGACAGAGATGGGGCAGAGTGCTGGACAGAGATGGGGCAGAGTGCTGGGAAGAGATGGGGCAGAGTGCTGGGCAGAGTGCTGGACACAGATGGGGCAGAGTGCTGGACAGAGATGGGGCAGAGTGCTGGACAGAGATGGGGCAGAGTGCTGGACAGAGATGGGGCAGAGTGCTGGGAAGAGATGGGGCAGAGTGCTGGGAAGAGATGGGACAGAGTGCTGGGAAGAGATGGGGCAGAGTGCTGGGAAGAGATGGGGCAGAGTGCTGGACAGAGATGGGGCAGAGTGCTGGACAGAGATGGGGCAGAGTGCTGGACAGAGATGGGGCAGAGTGCTGGACAGAGATGGGGAAGAGTGCTGGGCAGAGATGGGGCAGAGTGCTGGGCAGAGATGGGGCAGAGTGCTGGGCAGAGATGGGGCAGAGTGCTGGGCAGAGTGCTGGGCAGAGATGGGGCAGAGTGCTGGAAAGAGATGGGGCAGAGTGCTGGGAAGAGATGGGGCAGAGTGCTGGACAGAGATGGGGCAGAGTGCTGGACAGAGATGGGGCAGAGTGCTGGGCAGAGATGGGGCAGAGTGCTGGGCAGAGATGGGGCAGAGTGCTGGACAGAGATGGGGCAGGATTGGAAACAGATGGGGCAGAGTGCGGGACACAGATGGGGCAGAGTGCTGGACACAGATGGGGCAGAGTGCTGGACACAGATGGGGCAGATATTATGCTGGACACAGATGGGGCAGAGTGCTGGACACTGATGGGGCAGAGTGCTGGACACAGATGGGGCAGGATTGGACACAGATGGGGCAGAGTGCTGGACACAGATGGGGCAGTGTGCTGGACACAGATGGGGCAGGATTGGACACAGATGGGGCAGAGTGCTGGACACAGATGGGGCAGAGTGCTGGACACAGATGGGGCAGAGTGCTGGAAACAGATGGGGCAGAGTGCTGGAAACAGATGGGGCAGAGTGCTGGACACAGATGGGGCAGAGTGCTGGACACAGATGGGGCAGAGTGCTGGACACAGATGGGGCAGGATTCGACACAGATGGGGCAGAGTGCTGGACACAGATGGGGCAGAGTGCTGGACACAGATGGGGCAGGATTGGAGACAGATGGGGCAGAGTGCTGGAAACAGATGGGGCAGAGTGCTGGACACAGATGGGGCAGGATTGGAAACAGATGGGGCAGAGTGCTGGACACAGATGGGGCAGGATTGGACACAGATGGGGCAGAGTGCTGGACACAGATGGGGCAGGATTGGACACAGATGGGGCAGAGTGCTGGACACAGATGGGGCAGGGCTGGACACAGATGGGGCAGGATTGGACACAGATGGGGCAGAGTGCTGGACACAGATGGGGCAGGATTGGAAACAGATGGGGCAGAGTGCTGGACACAGATGGGGCAGAGTGCTGGACACAGATGGGGCAGGATTGGAAACAGATGGGGCAGAATGGAGACAGATGGGGCAGGATGGATACGATGGAGACAGATGGAACAGGATGGGGAGATCATATGGGGCAGAATGGATACTCATGAGGGCAGGATGGGAGAACATATGGCTGGAGCCTGCCATGAGACACACGGGGGCTAGGATGGCGAATATTACCATAGGGGCTAATTAAGGGATATTATTATTGCAGTGATGTATTTATTTTATTTTTTGAGTATACTTTTTTAAATGGGGGGAGGTCCTGTTACTGTGCAGAGTGATACTATGTCACCTTCTTTATGTGGTGTAATGTAGAGGCTGTGAAAATTAAGTAATGTGTTCTGCAAGTGGAACTCGAGATAACTGTGTTATTTCCTGCAGAGACGAGTCCTGGCTGGAAGAAATGATGGCGGTCTGTGCTGGATGAAAGATGAAGGACTTCACCTAGAGACGTCACTGGTGAGTCAGTGTTAACTATACACTGACACTATACACTGTATACTATATACAGAGCTCCTGTGTATAATGTCACCGGTGATCACTGTATTACCTCTACACAGACACTGCATACTAAGTACAGATCTCCTGTGTATAATGGCACTGATGGTGATAGTATTGTGGGTTTTTTTTTTTATTACTGATCAGTATTGTAGTATTCAGTCATTGGTGGTAATATGTGGTCTGGTCATGATGTGGTGGTATTTGTTCCTTGTATTTTATATTATTCGATCACTGTGGTGGTAATATGTGGTCTGGTCATGGTGTTGTGGTATTTGTTCCTTGTATTTGATATTATTCGGTCACTGTGGTGGTAATATGTCATCTGGTCATAGTGCTGTGGTATTTGTTCCTTGTATGTAGTATTATAGGTCATTTTAAAAATTGAAAAATAAATAAAAATATACCTAAATTGTATTGCATATTTTAACAAATATTTAGTAGGTTACAGTACAGTAGGGCCCGGCCAAAAGTGTCAACCGTGTTCTGGTGGCGGCTTAAAAAATCTTTTGGCCAAAACAAAAGCTGCCGGCTATATGTGTGATCTGGTGATGGGAACTGTTAATGTGTGACTGGTGAGAAGTGGAGATTTTCCAAGAGAGAGCGGTGGGACTGTGGACAGTTCGAGGGGTGGAGCCTGGAGGCGGGGCTGGGGTGGAGCCTGGGCGGAGTCTCAAGGGGGCCCCGAAAATTTTGCCAGTATGGGGCCCCGAAATTTCTAGTGGCAGCCCTGGCTACAGCAACCCCCGACTTACTGCCTCCTGCCCCATAATCTTGTAGAATGTAAGTCCACAAGGTCAGGGTCTTCTTCCCTCTGTATCAGTCTGTCATTGTTAGTTTTGTTTACTGTAAGTGATATTTGTATTTTGATGTAATCCTATCTAATGTGCAGCACCATGGAATTAATGGTGCTATATCTACTATATAATTGCTTACCGTCCACTTCCGTCTTTCTGTCTGTCCTTCTGTCTGTCTGTCTTTCTTTCTTTCTGTCTGTCACAGAAATCCCAAGTTGCTGATTGGTCGCGGCAAAAAGGTCACGACCAATCAGCGACGGGCACAGTCCGGCGGCAAAATGGCCACTCATTACTCCCCGCAGTCAGTGTCCGCAGTCCATACCCCCCCCCCCCAGTCAGCGCTCACACAGGGTTAATGGCAGCGTTAACGGACCGCGTTATGCTGCGGTTTAACGCAGTCCGTTAATGCTGCTATTAACCCTGTGTGACCAACTTTTTACTATTGATGCTGCCTATGCGGCATCAATAGTAAAAAGATCTAATGTTAAAAATAATAAAAAAAATAAAAAATCATTATATACTCACCTTCCGTGGGCCCCCGGATCCAGCCAAGGCCTTTCCCGCTCCTCGCGACATTCTGGTGACCAGTCAATGCATTGCAGTCTGGGCTGTGTTAGATACTGCGTGGCCTGTGTTAGATACTACATCCCTGTGCTATATACTATATGGGCTGTGCTATATACTACGTGGCTGTGGTATATATTACGTGGCTGTGCAATATACTACGTGGCTGTGCAATATACTACGTGGCTGGGCAATATACTACGTGTCTGTGCTATATACTATGTGGCTGGGCAATATACTACTTGTCTGTGCTATATACTACATGGCTGTGCTATATACTACGTGGCTGGGCAATATACTACGTGGCTGTGCTATATACTACATGGCTGTGCTATATACTACGTGGCTGGGCAATATACTACGTGGCTGTGCTATATACTACGTGGCTGTAAACTACATACATATTCTAGTATACCCAATGCGTTAGAATCGGGCCACCATCTAGTAAATAAGAAGAAGAAGAATTTGGAGTGTTGAGACCAAAATTTATGTTTTTGGCCACAACCATAAATGTTACATTTGGAGAGAGGTCAATAAGGCCTATGATGAAAGGAATACCATTCCTGTAAAGCACAAAGGTGGATTGCTGATGTTTTGGTGATGTGTGAGCTACAAAGGCACGGGAAACTTGGTCAAAGTTGAAGGAAAGATGAATGAAGCATGTTATCAGCAAATACTGGAGGCAAATTTGAAAGCATCAGCCTGGAAGCTGCGCATGGGACGTACTTGGACGTTCCAACATGACAACAATCCAAAATACAAGGCCAAGTCGACCTGTCATTGGCTACAGCAGAACAAAGTGAAGGTTCTGGAGTGGCCATCTCAGTCTCCTGACCTCAATATCATTGAGCCACTCTGGGGAGATCTCAAGTGCGCAGTTCATGCTAGACAGTCAGGAAATTTGCAGGAACTGGAGGCTTTTTGCCAAGAAGAGTGGGCAGCTTTACCATCTGAGAAAATAAAGAACCTCATCTACAACTACCACAAAAGACTTCAAGCTGTCATTGATGTTAGAGGGGGCAATACACGGTATTAAGAAATGGGGTATGTGAACTTTTGATCAAGGTCATTTGGATGTTTTGGGTTGTAATTATAATTTAAAAAGAGAATACATGGGGGCGTGGCCTAGCACTCGATGTGAGCAGACGGCTTCAAGAGTTCCTCCACTGAAATCCTTCAGTTATACGGATTAAAGTCCTTCCAGAGAGCCGGTAAAGTTCTGTGCCGGTAGTAGACGACTGCGGAGGCAGACCCCGATGTGTGGTGCTGCAAAGAACTGCGGAAATAGTGAGGAGACAGCAGCAGGACGTGAGAGCAGGAGCGGGGAGCCGAGTTGATAATGGCGCCGAAAGCGGGGAGGCTGCAAAGACGGCTGGCGCTGCAAGTGCTTCCTATGTAAGGAAGCTTGTATAGGATGCTAGCAGGTGTGTAGGATGCATTCGCACACAGAAGACAGAGAAAGGGTTAACAGGTTCTTTATATACCGTATATAAGAGCAGTAATTATACAAGCAGAGGGGTAAAGGATTTGATTGGAGGATGGGAGGAAAGTCAAATGCAGTAGAATGTAACAGGTTAACTTATCAGAAGGTGGCTGGAAGATCCCTCGGTAGCGCCTCTTCGATCCAGTCCCGCAGATGAGCGAATCAGTTTCTCCTTGCGACGATGAATCCTCTGGGTTCTTCGGCACGCGATCTGATCCGTGTGCACGGTGAGGCAGAGGTGTTGGTCGGCGGCACAGAAGAAGCAGAGCAAGGCCGCAGTAGAAGCGCACAGTCCAGCGGACACATGAGTCGCCCGCCAGGGCCGTGGGGTACCCGGTACCGGGTCCGGTGTTCACAGGGGGATGTCACGGTGGCGACCCTGTCTGTGTCCCTGGGTGCTCAAGTAAAAGGGGAAGCAGAATAAAGTTTATGTTCGTGACGCCACCTGTGGTATTCGGTCAGTGGGGACCGACGCTGCTTTAAGGGGTCCTCTGGGGTGATGTTATGGCAGCTAGATGGTATAACTTCCCACAGGTGATGTGTATCCCCAGGGCTCCCGGTGTGTAGATGGAAGATGGTGAACAGTCCAGTAAAGAACGAGGACACAGGTTTGCAGCCTCTTTACCTGGTTTACTGAAGACTTCAGGCAGCCACAGTCCAGGGTACCAGATCACAGGGCAGGCAGGGTCCGGCCGGCTTGGAAGCGAATCCAGAGTCCCCTTTACCAGGTGGAGTTAAAAGCCTTGCTCTAGCACTGTGGTGTTATAGTCCCTTACTGCCTATGGCTTTAGATAAGGTCCTCACAGTTCTTCTCTCAGTCCCCCATATAGGATAGGACAATACCTGCATGACAGGTAACTCAAGCCTTTTTACAGGGACACTATCGCGCCCCGGGCTCTATGTGTTACTGGGTCTCAGGTGTGTGTGGCAGATAGGTTACTTGCAGTTCAGTTGTCCTGCCGGTCTCTGCTGTAATTCATAGAGTCTCTTACAACCTTGGTGTTCCGGTTACCGGTTATCTGTGCTTCAGAGGGAGGCAGCCTGTTCGCAGCTGGTCTCCCCTGATATCACTCTCCTGTGCTTCGCTCTCCTCCACGCTCGCCAACAATGTTCGGCTTTCTGTATGTCTCTTTCCAGGAGCTGTAGCACTTTCGGACTACACAGCCCCTTCAGACATTCTGACCCTCTAGGTCAGGGGTGTCAAACTGCATTCCTCGAGGGCTGCAAACAGGTCATGTTTTCAGGATTTCCTTGCATTGCACAGGTGATAATTTAATCACCTGCAGAGAATGATTCCAGCACCTTGTGCAATGCTAAGGAAATCTTGAAAACACGCATGGTTTGAGGCCCTTGAGGAATGCAGTTTAACACCCCTGCTCTAGGTCCATCTGCTCTCTTCTGTCTCTCTGCCAATCTGACTAACTTTCCCTCCAAAAACGACAATATATATATATAGGGGAGTCACCTAGTAAATAGGATCAAAAGCTCCTCCTTGTGGCCTGGAGTGTGAACATGTTGTGTGCATTGTGATTACCTGGTGAGAGTTATCCTTCATCGCTTCCAAACGTAACATCACTCTCCCCGTGAGGAAAGCAATGCTACTGTGACGACCAGGACCCTGGGGCGCCACACTCAATGCAATGTCTGCAATGTACATTAGCAAAAAGACATACAC
This sequence comes from Ranitomeya imitator, assembly GCF_032444005.1. Taxonomy (NCBI): domain Eukaryota; kingdom Metazoa; phylum Chordata; class Amphibia; order Anura; family Dendrobatidae; genus Ranitomeya; species Ranitomeya imitator. Next base: position 300,588,071 of record NC_091282.1, on the reverse strand, counting down.
ATTTTTGGAATGCTGTAAACATGTGAAACAAATTAATAGTGCAAACTGGAGCTTCCCTTTATGGGAGGAATTGATGCTTGAACGTTACTGAACATATATATATGGTATGCATACCTTTTACAACTAACTATGGAATTCAATTACGCTTACGGGTATACTACTTCATACCTCCCCACCGTCCCGGATCCAGCGGGACTGTCCTGATTTTGACAGTCAGCCCCGTGATCCCGGGCGGGACATTAATTGTCCCGCACTGGTTGGGAGGTGTGTGAATCATCCGGTCGGTCAGCTGAGAGCTCCCTGCACCCGGCCCGCACAGCAGCACATAATGGCTGCTCTGTGCACAGGACCTGTGATGAGGTCACAGGATGGGAGGAGTCAGGGGTCACATGATCGGATTCGGGAGGAGGACCTCCGTGTACAGGACTTTGCTGGTTGCCATGGCGCCGGAGGAGGGTAAGGCAGCGTATGTGTGAGGTCAGGAGGTGTTTACAGGGTGGATGTAGCAGAGCCGCGTGTGTACGAGGTGTACGGATCCGTGTGTATGAGGTGTACGGAGCGCAGCCGCGTGTGTACGAGGTGTGCGGAGCAGAGCAGCATGTGAAAGGTGTACGGAGCGGAGTCGTGTGTAAGAGGTGTATGGAGCACAGCCGCGTGTGTTACGAGGTGTACGGAGCACAGCCGCGTGTGTACGAGGTGTACGGAGCACAGCCGCGTGTGTACGAGGTGTACGGAGCGGAGTCGTGTGTATGAGGTGTACGGAGCACAGCCGCGTGTGTACGAGGTGTACGGAGCACAGCCGCGTGTGTACGAGGTGTACGGAGCACAGCCGCGTGTGTACGAGGTGTACGGAGCGGAGCAGCATGTGAAAGGTGTACGGAGCGGAGTGGTGTGTACGAGGTGTACGGAGCACAGCCGCGTGTGTACGAGGTGTGTGGAGCGGAGCAGTGTGTGAAAGGTGTACGGAGCCATGTGTACGAGGTGTACGGAGCACAGCCGCGTGTGTACAAGGTGTACGGAGCGGAGCAGCATGTGAAAGGTGTACGGAGCGGAGTCGTGTGTAAGAGGTGTATGGAGCACAGCCGCGTGTGTTACGAGGTGTACGGAGCACAGCCGCGTGTGTACGAGGTGTACGGAGCACAGCCGCGTGTGTACGAGGTGTGTGGAGCGGAGCAGTGTGTGAAAGGTGTACGGAGCGGAGTCGTGTGTACGAGGTGTACGGAGCACAGCCGCGTGTGTACGAGGTGTGTGGAGCGGAGCAGTGTGTGAAAGGTGTACGGAGCGGAGTCGTGTGTAAGAGGTGTACGGAGCCATGTGTACGAGGTGTACGGAGCACAGCCGCGTGTGTACAAGGTGTACGGAGCGGAGCAGCATGTGAAAGGTGTACGGAGCGGAGTCGTGTGTAAGAGGTGTATGGAGCACAGCCGCGTGTGTTACGAGGTGTACGGAGCACAGCCGCGTGTGTACGAGGTGTACGGAGCACAGCCGCGTGTGTACGAGGTGTGTGGAGCGGAGCAGTGTGTGAAAGGTGTACGGAGCGGAGTCGTGTGTAAGAGGTGTACGGAGCACAGCCGCGTGTGTACAAGGTGTACGGAGCGGAGCAGCATGTGAAAGGTGTACGGAGCAGAGTCGTGTGTACGAGGTGTACGGAGCACAGCCGCGTGTGTACGAGGTGTACGGAGCGAAGTCGTGTAAGAGGTGTTGAGATGAGAGTAGAGTGTGAAAGGTGTATGGAGTGGAGCCACGTGTGTACGAGGTGTACAGAGCAGAGCCACGTGTGTACGAGGTGTGCGGAGCAGAGCCATGTGTGTGCAAGGTATACGGAGCGGAGCAGTATGTGCAATGTGTATAGAGCGGAGCCGTGTGTGTACGAGGTGTACGGAGTAGTGCCGTGTGTGTACGAGATGTATGGAGAGGAGCCGTATGTGTATGAGGTGTACGCAGCGGAGCCGTGTGTGTGCAAGGTATACGGAGCGGAGTAGCTTCTGCAATGTGTATGGAGCGGAGCGGTGTGTGTATGAGGTGTACGTAGTGCCGTGTGTACGAGATGTATGGAGCGGAGCCGTGTGTGTATGAGGTGTATGGTGCGGAGCTGAATGTGTACGAGGTGAACGGAACGGAGCCGTGTGTGTTTGAGATGTATGGAGTGGAGCCGTGTGTATGGAGCGGAGCCGTGTATGCAAAGTGTACGGAGCGCAGCCGCGTGTGTAGGAGTAGCTATGTGTGGCCATTATACGGTACGAAGTATCATGTGTGGCCAATATACAGTATGGAGCATCATGTGCGGCCAATATACAGTATGGAGCATCATGTGCGGCTGTTATACAGTATTGAGCATCATGTGGGGTCATTATACAGTATGGAGCACTGTGTGGCCATTATACAGTATGGAGCATCATGTGCGGCCATTATACAGTATGGAGCATCATGTGTGGCCGTTATACAGTATGGAGCACTGTGTGGCCATTATACAGTATGGAGCATCATGTGTGGCCATTATACAGTATGGGGCATCATGTGTGGCCGTTATACAGTATTGAGCATCATGTGCGGCCGTTATACAGTATGGAGCATCATGTGTGGTCATTATACAGTATGGAGCATCATGTGCGGTCGTTATACAGTATGGAGCATCATGTGTGGCCGTTATACAGTATGGAGCATCATGTGTGGCCATTATACAGTATGGGGCATCATGTGTGGCCGTTATACAGTATTGAGCATCATGTGCGGCCATTATACAGTATTGAGCATCATGTGTGGCCGTTATACAGTATGGAGCACTGTGTGGCCATTATACAGTATTGAGCATCATGTGTGGCCATTATACAGTATGGAGCACTGTGTGGCCATATTTTTTTGTTTATAATTATTCTTTATGAACAGTGTGATCAGCAGTGCTAAATGGGTGTGGTTGAGACGTGGATATGGGTGTGACTAGTGAATGGGTGTGGTCAGAGGCGTGGCCTAAAATTTGCCGCGGCGCGCGTTGTCCCTCTTTCCCAGCTTCAAAAGTTGGGAGGTATGCTACTTTAAGGCTTCTAAGTGCAAAACAAATGTTACATTACTTTCTTCAAAGTGCATAACTTTTCTTCACAAACGGCGACTTCCCCTACGGGTATACTGCATCAGGTCCGTTTAATTCAAAAGTGCAACTTTAGACATCAATACTTTCTGCACAGAACACTATCTTGATTCAAGTTTCAGTTTCATTTTCCTTCATTATATTAACTCAGTTAGGCTACGTTCACATTAGCGTTCCGCTAATGTGCGTCGCTGTTGCGTCGGCGACGCAGCGGCGACGCAGCGGCGATGCGCCCCTATGTTTAACATGGGGGATGCGTGCGTTTTTTTGGTTGCGTTTTCCGACACGTGCGTCGTTTCCGACGCTAGCGTCGGACGCAAGAAAATGCAACAAGTTGCATTTTTCGTGCGTCCGATTTTCGTCAAAAAACGACGCACGCGTCGCAAAACGCAGCGTTTTTGCGTGCGTTTGCACGCTTTTTTTGTGCGTCGTGCGTTGCGTCGCCGACGCACCGGCGCGCAACGCTAATGTGAACGTAGCCTAATATATTAACTATCTAGCATATAAAGCATACCTCCCAACTTTTGAAGCTGGGAAAGAGGGATAAAGTATGTGTCGCGCAACGCGCGCCGCGGCAAATTTTAGGTCACGCCTCTGACCACACCCATTCACTAGTCACACCCATATCCACGTCTCAACCACACCCATTTAGCACTGCTGATCACACTGTTCATAAAGAATAATTATAAACAAAAAAATATGGCCACACAGTGCTCCATACTGTATAATGGCAACACATGATGCTCAATACTGTATAATGGCCACACATGATGCTCAATACTGTATAACGGCCACACAGTGCTCCATACTGTATAATGGCCGCACATGATGCTCCATACTGTATAATGGCCACACATGACGCTCAATACTGTATAATGGCCACACATGATGCTCCATACTGTATAATGGCCGCACATGATGCTCAATACTGTATAATGACCACACATGACGCTCAATACTGTATAATGGCCACACATGATGCTCCATACTGTATAATGGCCGCACATGATGCTCAATACTGTATAATGACCCCACATGATGCTCAATACTGTATAACGGCCACACATAATGCTCCATACTGTATAATGGCCGCACGTGATGCTCCATACTGTATAATGACCCCACATGATGCTCAATACTGTATAACGGCCACACATGATGCTCCATACTGTATAATAGCCACACATGATGCTCCATACTGTATAATGGCCACACATGATGCTCCATACTGTATAATGGCCACACATGATGCTCCATACTGTATAATGGCCACACATGATGTTCCATACTGTATAATGGCCACACATAGCTACTCCTACACACGCGGCTGCGCTCCGTACACTTTGCAGACACGGCTCCGTTCCATACACACGGCTCCACTCCATACATCTCAAACACACACGGCTCCGTTCCGTTCACCTCGAACACATTCAGCTCCGCTCGATACACCTCATACACACACGGCTCCGCTCCATACATCTCGTACACACGGCACTACGTACACCTCATACACACACCGCTCCACTCCATACACATTGCAGAAGCTGCTCCGCTCCGTATACCTTGCACACACACGGCTCCGCTGCGTACACGTCATACACATACGGCTCCTCTCCATACATCTCGTACACACACGGCACTACTCCATACACCTCGTACACACACGGCTCCGCTCTATACACATTGCTCCGCTCCGTATACCTTGCACACACATGGCTCTGCTCCGCACACCTCGTACACACGTGGCTCTGCTCTGTACACCTCGTACACACGTGGCTCCACTCCATACACCTTTCACACTCTGCTCTCATCCGAACACCTCTTACACGACTCCGCTCCGTACACCTCGTACACACGACTCCGCTCCGTACACCTTTCACACGCTGCTCCGCTCCGCACACCTCGTACACACGCGGCTGTGCTCCGTACACCTCGTACACACGCGGCTGTGCTCCGTACACCTCGTAACACACGCGGCTGTGCTCCGTACACCTCTTACACACGACTCCGCTCCGTACACCTTGTACACACGCGGCTGTGCTCCGTACACCTCATACACATGGCTCCGTACACCTCGTACACACGACTCCGCTCCGTACACCTTTCACACGCTGCTCCGCTCCGTACACCTCGCACACACGCGGCTGTGCTCCGTACACGCGGCTGTGCTCCGTACACCTCCTACACACGCGGCTGTGTTCTGTACACCCCTTACACACACGGCTCCGCTCTGTACACCTTTCACACGCTGCTCCGCTCCGTACACCTCGCACACACGCGGCTGCGCTCCGTACACCTCGTACACACGCGGCTGTGCTCCGTACACCTCGTACACACGCGGCTGTGCTCCGTACACCTCGTACACACGCGGCTGTGCTCCGTACACCTCGTACACACGTGGCTGTGCTCCGTACACCTCGTACACACGCGGCTGTGCTCCGTACACCTCATACACACGCGGCTGTGCTCCGTACACCTCGTAACACACGCAGCTGTGCTCCATACACCTCTTACACACGACTCCGCTCCGCACACCTTTCACATGCTGCTCCGCTCCGTACACCTTGTACACACGCGGCTGTGCTCCGTACACCTCATACACATGGCTCCGTACACCTCGTACACACGACTCCGCTCCGTACACCTTTCACACGCTGCTCCGCTCCGTACACCTCGCACACACGCGGCTGTGCTCCGTACACCTCCTACACACGCGGCTGTGTTCTGTACACCCCTTACACACACGGCTCCGCTCCGTACACCTTTCACACGCTGCTCCGCTCCGTACACCTCGCACACACGCGGCTGCGCTCCATACACCTCGTACACACACGGCTGTGCTCCGTACACCTCGTACACACGCGGCTGTGCTCCGTACACCTCGTACACATGCGGCTGTGCTCTGTACACCCCTTACACACACGGCTCCGCTCCGTACACCTCTAACACACGCGGCTCCGCTCCGTACACCTTTTACATGCTGCTCTGCTCCGTACACCTCATACACACGCGGCTGCGCTCCGTACACCTCATGCACACGGCTCCGTACACCTCGTACACACGCGGCTGCGCTCCGTACACCTCATGCACATGGCTCCGTACACCTCGTACACACGCGGCTGCGCTCCGTATACCTCGTACACATGCGGCTGTGCTCCGTACACCTCGTACACACGCGGCTGTGCTCCGTACACCTCGTACACACGCGGCTGTGCTCCGTACACCTCGTACACACGCGGCTGTGCTCCGTACACCTCGTACACACGCGGCTGTGCTCCGTACACCTCGTACACACGCGGCTGTGCTCCGTACACCTCGTACACACGCGGCTGTGCTCCGTACACCTTGTACACACGCGGCTGTGCTCCGTACACCTCGTACACACGCGGCTGTGCTCCGTACACCTCGTACACACGCGGCTGTGCTCTGTACACCCCTTACACACACGGCTCCGCTCCGTACACCTCGTACACACGCGGCTCCGCTCCGTACACCTTTCACATGCTCTGCTCCGTACACCCCTTACACACAAGGCTCCGCTCCGTACACCTTTCACATGCTGCTCTGCTCCTTACACACGCGTCTGGGCTCCGTACACCTCATGCACACGGCTCCGTACACCTCGTACACACGCGGCTGCGCTCCGTACACCTCGTACACACGGCTCCGTACACCTCGTACACACGCGGCTGCGCTCCGTACACCTCGTACACACGCGGCTGCGCTCCGTACACCTCGTACACACGCGGCTGCGCTCCGTAAACCTCGTACACACGCATCTGCGCTCCGTACACCTCATGCACATGGCTCCGTACACCTCGTACACACGCGGCTGCGCTCCGTACACCTCGTACACACGCATCTGCGCTCCGTACACCTCATGCACATGGCTCCGTACACCTCGTACACACGCGGCTGCGCTCCGTACACCTCATGCACACGGCTCCGTACACCCCTTACACACACGGCTCAGCTCCATACACCTCGTACACACACGGCCCTGCTACATCCACCCTGCAAAGTAAACACCTCCTGACCTCACACATACGCTGCCTTACCCTCCTCCGGCGCCATGGCAACCAGCAAAGTCCTGTACACGGAGGTCCTCCTCCCGAATCCGATCATGTGACCCCTGACTCCTCCCATCCTGTGACCTCATCACAGGTCCTGTGCACAGAGCAGCCATTATGTGCTGCTGTGCTGGCCGGGTGCAGGGAGCTCTCAGCTGACCGACCGGGTGATTCACATACCTCCCAATCAGTGCGGGACAATTAATGTCCCGCCCGGGATCGCGGGGCTGACTGTCAAAATCAGGACAGTCCCGCTGGATCCGGGACGTTTGGGAGGTATGTATAAAAGTACAGTTCTGACTAACTTCAGATATCACTTTAACACATTTAACTGGTCAAAAGTGCAAATTCAAATCTAACTTCTTTCAATACTGAGGTAATGCATTTAAAGCTGCAATTTAATACTTACAGTGGGGCAAAAAAGTATTTAGTCAGTCAGCAATAGTGCAAGTTCCACCACTTAAAAAGATGAGAGGCGTCTGTAATTTACATCATAGGTAGACCTCAACTATGGGAGACAAACAGAGAAAAAAAAATCCAGAAAATCACATTGTCTGTTTTTTTATCATTTTATTTGCATATTATGGTGGAAAATAAGTATTTGGTCAGAAACAAAATTTCATCTCAATACTTTGTAATATATCCTTTGTTGGCAATGACAGAGGTCAAACGTTTTCTGTAAGTCTTCACAAGGTTGCCACACACTGTTGTTGGTATGTTGGCCCATTCCTCCATGCAGATCTCCTCTAGAGCAGTGATGTTTTTGGCTTTTCGCTTGGCAACACGGACTTTCAACTCCCTCCAAAGGTTTTCTATAGGGTTGAGATTTGGAGACTGGCTAGGCCACTCCAGGACCTTGAAATGCTTCTTACGAAGCCACTCCTTCGTTGCCCTGGCGGTGTGCTTTGGATCATTGTCATGTTGAAAGACCCAGCCACGTTTCATCTTCAATGCCCTTGCTGATGGAAGGAGGTTTGCACTCAAAATCTCACGATACATGGCCCCATTCATTCTTTCATGTACCCGGATCAGTCGTCCTGGCCCCTTTGCAGAGAAACAGCCCCAAAGCATGATGTTTCCACCACCATGCTTTACAGTAGGTATGGTGTTTGATGGATGCAACTCAGTATTCTTTTTCCTCCAAACACGACAAGTTGTGTTTCTACCAATCAGTTCCAGTTTGGTTTCATCAGACCATAGGACATTCTCCCAAAACTCCTCTGGATCATCCAAATGCTCTCTAGCAAACTTCAGACGGGCCCGGACATGTACTGGCTTAAGCAGTGGGACACGTCTGGCACTGCAGGATCTGAGTCCATGGTGGCGTAGTGTGTTACTTATGGTAGGCCTTGTTACATTGGTCCCAGCTCTCTGCAGTTCATTCACTAGGTCCCCCCGCGTGGTTCTGGGATTTTTGCTCACCGTTCTTGTGATCATTCTGACCCCACGGGGTGGGATTTTGCGTGGAGCCCCAGATCGAGGGAGATTATCAGTGGTCTTGTATGTCTTCCATTTTCTAATTATTGCTCCCACTGTTCATTTCTTCACTCCAAGCTGGTTGGCTATTGCAGATTCAGTCTTCCCAGCCTGGTGCAGGGCTACAATTTTGTTTCTGGTGTCCTTTGACAGCTCTTTGGTCTTCACCATAGTGGAGTTTGGAGTCAGACTGTTTGAGGGTGTGCACAGGTGTCTTTTTATACTGATAAGTTTAAACAGGTGCCATTACTACAGGTAATGAGTGGAGGAAAGAGGAGACTCTTAACCCCTTAGCGACCGCCGATACGCCTTTTAACGGCGGCCGCTAAGGGTACTTAAACCACAGCGCCGTTAATTAACGGCGCTGTGGAAAAAGTACATAGCGCCCCCCAGAGGCCGATTTTCTCCGGGGTCTCGGCTGCCGGGGGTAGCCGAGACCCCAGAGAACATGATTCGGGGGGTTTTTCACCCTCCCCGCATTTGCGATCGCCGGTAATTAACCGTTTACCGGCGATCGCAAAAAAAAAAAAAAAAACGCGATCTCTTTTTAATTTCTCTTTCCTCCGATGTGATCGCACATCGGAGGACAGACAAAAAGGGGTCCCAGGTGGCCCCCCAATACTCACCTAGCTCCCCCGATGCTCCTCGTGTCTCCCGATGGGCGCCGCCATCTTCAAAATGGCGGGCGCATGCGCAGTGCGCCCGCCGGCCGGCACCGGGAGAAACTTTGGGGTCTCGGCTGCCGGGGGTAGCCGAGACCCCAAAGAGCATGATCGGGGTCGGTATTACCGACCCCTGTTTTGCGATCGCCAGTAAAAAAAAAAAGTAAAGTGTAATTCTCTGTCCTCTGATGTGATCGCACATCAGAGGACAGAGAAATAGGGGGATTCGGGGACCCTAGCATACTCACCTAGGTCCCTGGATCCTCTTGCTGCTCCTCCTGGCCGCCGGCAGAAGAAAATGGCGGGCGCATGCCCAGTGCGCCCGCCATCTGTCTCCATCTGCCGGCCGGCAGGAGAACAGCAGTTGGGGCTAAAATTAGGGTTAGGGTTAGGGGTAGGGTTAGGGGTAGGGTTAGGGGTAGGGTTAGGGGTAGGGTTAGGGGTAGGGTTAGGGGTAGGGTTAGGGGTATGGTTAGGGGTAGGGTTAGGGGTAGGGGTAGGGGTAGGGTTAGGGTTAGGGGTAGGGTTAGGCGTAGGGTTAGGGGTAGGGTTAGGGGTAGGGTTAGGGTAGGGTTAGGGGTAGGGTTAAGGCTAGGGTTAGGGCTAGGGTTGGGGCTAAATTTAGGGTTAGGGTTGAGGCTAAATTTAGGGTTAGGGTTGGGGCTAAATTTAGGGTTAGGCTTCTTTCACACTTACGTCGGTACGGAGCCGTCGCAATGCGTCGGCCCGACATACCGACGCACATTGTGAAAATTGTGCACAACGTGGGCAGCAGCTGTAGTTTTTCAAAGCATCCGCTGCCCAATCTATGTCCTGGGGAGGAGGGGGCGGAGTTACAGCCACGCATGCGCGGTCAGAAATGGCGGATGCGACGTACAAAAAAAGTTTCATTGAACGTTTTTTTGTGCCGACGCTCCGCCAAAACACAACTGATCCAGTGCACGACGGACGCGACGTGTGGCCATCCGTCACGATCCGTCGGCAATACAAGTCTATGGGCAAAAACCGCATCCTGCGGGCACATTTGCAGGATCCGTTTCTTGTCCAAAACGACGGATTGCGACGGAATGCCAAACGACGCAAGTGTGAAAGTAGCCTTAGGGCTAGGGTTAGGGTTGGGGCTAAAGTTATGGCTAGGGTTGGGGCTAAAGTTAGGGTTAGAGCTGGGATTAGGGTTAGGGTTTGGATTAGGGTTGGTATTAGGGTTAGGGTTGGCATTAGGGTTACGCTTGGGATTAGGGTTAGGTTTGGAATTAGGGTTAAGGTTAGGGTTGTGATTAGGGGTGTACTGGGATTAGGGTTAGGTTTGAGGTTAGGGTTGAGATTAGGATTAGGGGTGTGTTGGATTTAGGGTTTTGATTAGGGTTATAGTTAGGGTTGACATTAGGGTTGTTTTGGGGTAAGGGTTGTGATTATGGTTAGGGTTAGTGATTAGGATTATGGATCAGGTTGGGATTAGGGTTAGGGGTGTGTTGGGGTTAGGGTTGGAGCTAGAATTGGGGGGTTTCCACTGTTTAGGTACATCAGGGGGTCTCCAAACACGACAGCCAATTTTGCGCTCAAAAAGTCAAATGGTGCTCCCTCCCTTCTGAGCTCTGCCGTGCGCCCAAACAGTGGGTTACCCCCACATATGGGGCATCAGCGTACTCGGGATAAATTGGACAACAACTTCTGGGGTCCAATTTCTCTTGTTACCCTTGTGAAAATAAAAACTTGGGGGCTACAATATCTTTTTTGTGGAAAAAAAAAAATATTTTTTATTTTCACGACTCTGCATTCTAAACTTCTGTGAAGCACTTGGGCATTCAAAGTTCTCACCACACATCTAGATAAGTTCCTTGGGGGGTCTAGTTTCCAAAATGTGGTCACTTGTGGGTGGTTACTACAGTTTAGGTACATCAGGGGCTCTGCAATCGCAACATAATGCCCACAGACCATTCTATCAAAGTCTGCATTCCAAAAAGGCGCTCCTTCCCTTCCGAGCTCTGCTGTGCGCCCAAACAGTGGTTTACCCCCACATATGGCGCATCAGCGTACTCGGGATAAATTGGACAATAACTATTGCAGTCCAATTTCTCCTGTTACCCTTGTGAAAATAAAAACTTTGGGGCTACAATATCTTTTTTGTGGAAAAAAAAATATGTTTTATTTTCACGACTCTGCATTCTAAACTTCTGTGAAGCACTTGGGCATTCAAAGTTCTCACCACACATCTAGATAAGTTCCTTGGGGGGTCTAGTTTCCAAAATGGGGTCACTTGTGGAGGGTTTCTACTGGTTAGGTACATCAGGGGCTCTGCAAACGCAACATAATACCCGCAGACCATTCTATCAAAGTCTGCATTCCAAAACGGCGCTCCTTCCTTCCGAGCTCTGCCGTGCGCCCAAACAGTGGTTTACCCCCACATATGGGGTACCAGCATACTCAGGACAAATTGGACAACAACTTTTGGGGTCCAATTTCTCTTGTTACCCTTGTGAAAATAAAAACTTGGGGGCTAAAAAATCTTTTTTGTGGAAAAAAAATTTTTTTTTATTTTCACGGCTCTGCATTATAAACTTCTGTGAAGCACTTGGGCATTCAAGGTTCTCACCACACATCTAGATAAGTTCCATGGGGGGTCTAGTTTCCAAAATGGGGTCACTTGTGGGGGGTTTCCACTGTTTAGGCACATCAGGGGCTCTCCAAACGCGACATGGCGTCCAATCTCAATTCCAGCCAATTCTACATTGAAAAAGTAAAACGGCACTCCTTCTCTTCCAAGCTCTGCGGTGCACCCTAACAGTGGTTTACCCCCACATATTGGGTATCAGCGTACTCAGGAGAAATTGCATAACAACTTTTGTGGTCTAATTTCTCCTGTTACCCTTGTGAAAATAAATATTTGTGGGCAAAAAGATTATTTTTGTAGAAAAAATGCGATTTTTTTTTTTCACGGCTCTACATTATAAACTTCTGTGAAGCACATGGGGGTTCAAAGTGCTCACCACACATCTAGATAAGTTCCTTTGGGGGGTCTAGTTTCCAAAATGGTGTCACTTGTGGGGGGTTTCCACTGTTTAGGCACATCAGAGGCTCTCCAAACGCGACATGGCGTCCAATCTCAATTCCAGCCAATTCTACATTGAAAAAGTAAAACGGCGCTCCTTCACTTCCAAGCTCTGCGGTGCGCCCAAACAGTGGTTTACCCCCACATATGGGGTATTGGCGTATTCAGGAGAAATTGCATAACAAAATTTATGGTTACATTTCTGTTTTTACACTTATGAAAATAAAAAAAATGGTTCTGAATAAAGATGTTTGCAAAAAAAAGTTAAATGTTCATTTTTTCCTTCCACATTGTTTCAGTTCCTGTGAAGCACGTAAAGGGTTAATAAACTTCTTGAATGTGGTTTTGAGAACCTTGAGGGGTGTAGTTTTTAGAATGGTGTCACACTTCGTTATTTTCTATCATATAGACCCCTCAAAATGACTTCAAATGTGATGTGGTCCCTAAAAAAAAAATGGTGTTGTAAAAATGAGAAATTGCTGGTCAACTTTTAACCCTTATAACTCCCTAACAAAAAAAAATTTTGTTTCCAAAATTGTGCTGATGTTAAGTAGACATGTGGGAAATGTTATTTATTAACTACTTTTCGTGACATATCTCTCTGATTTAAGGGCATAAAAATACAAAGTTTGAAAATTGCAAAGTTTAAAAAATTTTCGCCATATTTCCGTTTTTTTCATAAATAATCGCAAGTAATATCGAAGAAATGTTACCACTAACATGAAGTACAATATGTCACGAAAAAATAATCTCAGAATCAGCGGGATCCGTTGAAGCGTTCCAGAGTTATAACCTCATAAAGTGACAGTGGTCATAATTGCAAAAACTGGCCTGGTCATTAAGTACCAAATTGGCTCTGTCACTAAGGGGTTAAAGAAGAAGTTACAGGTCTGTGAGAGCCAGAAATCTTGATTATTTGTTTCTGACCAAATACTTATTTTCCACCATAATATGCAAATAAAATGATAAAAAAACAGACAATGTGATTTTCTGGATTTTTTTTTCTCAGTTTGTCTCCCATAGTTGAGGTCTACCTATGATGTAAATTACAGACGCCTCTCATCTTTTTAAGTGGTGGAACTTGTACTATTGCTGACTGACTAAATACTTTTTTGCCCCACTGTAAGTCAATTAATAACTTTACAACAGCATCATCGATGCGAGGGACCCGTCATGAACCCCTAACGTAGGGCTTGAGCGGGCTACAAGGCGTGTATCCAGACCCGGAATCCTTCCGCGCCAAACGGGTTTTTCTTCAGGTCTCTGTAAAACAAAGCAACTTTCACAACAATATTAGAAACAGTCTCTTAAAAGCTTCTTTGTAAAAGGAGTAGGAAGCACCTAAGTAGGTGCCAACTATATACAATAAAGTTTGTGAATCATTCACTGTCCATGATCCGAATGTCTTTTAAACAGTTAAACTTTTTAGTGCAAAAACCTTGGTCAGGTAAAACGAAACTTTCAAACAATCAACTTATTCACAGTCATGTTGCTTTTCAGATTTAATGGTTCCTTTTGTAGCACCTGGACACTACACTCACTCATGTTAGGTTCCAACCTGATCCCAGGGATTATGTAAATCTTGTCAGTTCCCACTATACGGGTTTGGGTGCAGCTGCACGTGGTGATCAGTTCAGTTTGCGTGGTGATCAGTTCATAAGTAGTGGGGCCCTCTTGTGGGGCCAAATCCGACTGTGGGGAAGAGCCATGGGGGAGCTTGCATCCTCTGGTTCTAACCTTTCGAAGCTTAATCCTTCACCCCCTTCCTCGTCCTCTGCTTCTACTGGCATATGGACCATTTCAGAAGCCTCGGGCTCCTCTTCTACTAGAACAGAGTTCTTGGACAAGCAGGGTCAGAGCATATTTCGATGAAGAATTCGAGGCATCTTCTTTTCCTTCAGGTTGAACATTGTAGACAGATCCCTCTGGACTAACTCTCCGCTTCACCCGATACGGGTCTTTCTCCCAACGATTTTCCAGCTTGTTTCAAGGGCGTTTCTTCCGCACTAAGATGCGAGCTCTAGCTCGAAACTCTGTTGCTCCAGACGAGGTCCTCTCTGCATGCTCTAGTTCCTGTAACCTGGTCTTGACTAACCGGTGTAAGGTCTGCCGGCGGTGTTGATGTTCTCAAACCCAGAAGGACACCTCCATCCGTGAGTAGTCCGCTTCCGGGTCTAACGCCAACGCGGTGATTCCTTTTCCGTCTCGGCCGAACAGAAGGGAGTAATGTGTATATCCCGTAGTTCGGTGTATTCGTTTATTATACACCCACACCAGTTCAGAAATGTACTCTGGCCACCAGGCCTTCCGATCTTCTTCTAGAGTCCTTAACATCTGGATCAGTGTACGGTTGTGTGTCACCCCAGGATCCTGGTCGTCACAGTAGCATTGCTTTCCTCACGGGGAGAGTGATGTTACGCTTGGAAGCAATGAAGGATATCTTTTATCAGGTAATCACAATACACACAACATGTTCACACTCCAGGCCACAAGGGGGAGCTTTTGATCCTATTCCAAGGTGACTCCCCTATATATATTGTGGTTTGGAGGGAAAGAGAGGTCAGATTGTCAGAGAGACAGAAGAGAGCAGACCGACAGAGAGTGTCAGAAGGTCTGAAGGGGCCATGTAGTCTGAAGAAAGAAAGAGCGGCACTGGTGAAAAAGATGACGCCGACGAAAGACCTGCAGCCCGCACCTTTGACCCCAGTGGAGTCAGAAAGTTAGATGCCGCTGAAGAAGACGACAACACCCCGGCCTCACCAGCGACTGCAGCTTCAGCAGTGGAGCAGACTGGCAGCGGAGGGACTGCATCTGAAGCAGGTATGAAGAATGACCCTGCCCCGGTGACCGACCCCGCTCCTGCGACTGCTTGTGCAAGAGCTACTGACCCCGTTCCAGTTACTGATGTTACCGCGGCCACCGACTGTGCCACGCTGCAGACCAAAGAGTCACTGGTAGGCCCGCTCCCAGCACCATCAGCCTCCCGACCTGGTTGGGGCCATTACAACATTCCCACGGGACCAGAACTCTGGAATGGAGATACAGCAACCCCTGGCCCAGCAAGCAAAGTATGAGAAAAGAGATATGCAGAGCCATCAATCCCCAGATACTGTGCTAAAACCATTTGAGTCACCTGTTGTGACATTTGCTGAAAGCTTTTCCCAGTCAGGAAACAGTAGCCATCAGGAGCTACCCTGGCCAAGGAGGTAAACAGTTTTGCTTGCAAGCTTGAACATGACTGTGAATAGTTAAAAGTTTAAAAGTTCATTTATCTGACCAAGGTTTTTGCACTAAAAAGTTTAACTGTTTAAAGGACATTCGGATCATGGACAGTGAGTGATCCAAAAACTTTCCATTTTAAATAGTTGGCACCTCTTAAGGTGCTTCCTACTGGTTTTACAAAGAAGCTTTAAAGAAACTGTTTCTAATATTGCTGTGAAAGTTGCCTTGTTTTACAGAGACCTGAAGAAAAACCCGTTTGGCGCGGCAGGATTCCGGGTCTGGATACACGTCATGTACCCCGCCCAAGACCTACGTTGGGGTTTATGACGGGTCTCTCGCATCATTGCTGCTGCATAAAGTTATTAATGAACTTGAATATTAACTTGAATGATAAATTGCACCTTTAACCCCTTCAGGACCTTGCCCTTTTTTGCGTTCTCGTTTTTCACTCCCCTCCTTCCCAGAGCCATAACTTTTTTATTTTTCCATCAATATGGCCATGTGAGGGCTTATTTTTTGTGGGACAAGTTGTACTTTTGAACGACATAATTGGTTTTAGCATGTCGCGTACTAGAAAACGGGAAAAAAATTCCAAGTGCAGTGAAATTGCAAAAAAGTGCAATCCTACACTTGTTTTTTGTTTGGGTTTTTTGCTAGGTTCACTAAATGCTAAAACTGACCTGCCATTTTTGATTCTCCAGGTCATTACGAGTTCATGGACACCAAACATGTCTAGGTTACTTTTTATCTAAGTGGTAAAAAAAATTCCAAACTTTGCTAAAAAAAAAATTGCGCAATTTTCCAATACCAGTAGCGTCTCCATTTTTCATGATCTGGGGTCAGGTGAGGGCTTATATTTTGCGTGCCGAGCTGGCGTTTTTAATGATACCATATTGGTGCAGATATGTTCTTTTGCTCGCCCGTTATTACATTTTAATGCAATGTCGCGACGACCAAAAAAACGAAATTCTGGCGTTTCAAATTTTTTCTCACTAGGCTGTTTAGCAATCATGTTAATCCTTTTTTTCTATTGATAGATAGGGTAATTCTGAACTCGGCGATACCAAATATGTGTAGGTTTGATTTTTTTTATTGTTTTATTTTGAATGGGGTGAAAGGGGGGTGATTTAACCCCTTCATGACCGGGGGATTTTTCGTTTTTCCGTGTTCGTTTTTCGCTCCCCTCCTTCCCAGAGCCATAACTTTTTTATTTTTCCGTCAATTTGGCCATGTGAGGGCTTATTTTTTGCGGGACGAGTTGTACTTTTGAACGACATCATTGGTTTTAGCATGTCGTGTACTAGAAAACGGGAAAAAAATTCCAAGTGCGGTGAAATTGCAAAAAAAGTGCAATCCCACATTGGTTTTTTGTTTGGCTTATTTGCTAGGTTCACTAAATGCTAAAAATGACCTGCCATTATGATTCTCCAGGTCATTGCGAGTTCATAGACACCAAACATGACTAGGTTATTTTTTATCTAAGTGGTGAAAAAAAATTCCAAACTTTGCTAAAAAAAAAAAAATTGCGCCATTTTCCGATACTCGTAGCGTCTCCATTTTTCATCATCTGGGGTCGGTTGAGGGCTTATTTTTTGCGTGCCGAGATGACGTTTTTAATGATAGCATTTCGGTGCAGATACGTTCTTTTGATCGCCCGTTATTGCATTTTAATGCAATGTCGCGGCGACCAAAAAAACGTAATTCTGGCGTTTCGAGTTTTTTTCCCGCTACGCTGTTTAGCGATCAGGTTAATACTTTTTTTTATTTGATAGATCGGGCGATTCTGAGCGCGGCGATACCAAATATGCGTAGATTTGATATTTTTTTTATTGATTTATTTTGATTGGGGCGAAAGGGGGGTGATTTAAACTTTTATGTTTTTTTTATTTTTTTCACATTTTTTTAAACTTTTTTTTTGAACTTTTGCCATGCTTCAATAGCCTCCATAAGAGGCTAGAAGCAGGCACAACCCGATCGGCTCTGCTACATATCAGCGATCTGCTGATCGCTGCTATGTAGCAGAATTGCACGTGTGCTGTGAGCGCCGACCACAGGGTGGCGCTCACAGCGACGGGCAATCAGTAACCATAGAGGTCTCAAGGACCTCTATGGTTACCATTCACAAGCATCGCCGACCCCCGATCATGTGACGGGGGTCGGCGATGACGTCATTTCCGGCCGCCCGGCCGGAAGCGGTAGTTAAATGCCGCTGTCTGCGTTTGACAGCGGCATTTAACTAGTTAATAGGTGCGGGCAGATCGCGATTCTGCCCGCGCCTATTACGGGCACATGTCAGCTGTTCAAAACAGCTGACATGTCCCGGCTTTGGTGCGGGCTCACCGCGGAGCCCTGCATCAAAGCAGGGGAGCCGGCATCGGACGGTATAGTACGTCCGATGCCGGTAAGGGGTTAAACTTTTATACTTTTTTTTTTTTCATACTTTTTTAAACTTTTTTTTTTACTTTTGCCGTGCTTCAATAGCCTCCATGGGAGGCTAGAAGCTGGCATAGCCTGATCGACTGCTACATAGCAGCGATCATCAGCTGAATTGCTGCATTGCTATGAGCGCCGACCACAGGGTGGCTCTCATAGCAATCCGGCATCAGCAACCATAGAAGTCTCAAGGAGACCTCTGGTTGCCATGCCGACACATCGTTGTCGGGGGTCGACGATGCACTCATTTCCGGCCACGCAGGCCGGAAGCGCCGGTTAAATGCCGCTGTCAGCATTTAACTAGTTAATAGCGGCGGGTGAATCGCAATTTCACCCGCCGCTTTTGCGGGTACATGTCAGTTGTTCAAAACAGCTGACATGTCCCGGCTTTGAGGTGGGCTCAGCGCCAGAGCCCACATCAAAGCAGGGGATCCGACCTCCACAGTAATAGTACGGCAGAGGTCGGTAAGTGGTTAAATATGCTACCTCAGAATAAGTTAAATGTGTTGCACTTTAGGGTAGCCATAATGTTTACTCTAGTTAGAGAAACTGAGAAAAATGCTGAAAGACTTGAAAAATGTTTGCACCTTTAAAGGGAATGTTGATTTGTTGCACTTTAATAAAATGATAGTATTTGATAGTGTCAAAGAAGCTAGTTAGAACTGTATTTTATATGCCAGATAGTGTTATATGCAGAAAGTGTTGAAGAATATATTATGCCAAATGTTGCACTTTTGAATTAAGCGGACCTGGTGCAGTATATCCATAGGGGTAGTCGCCGTTTGTAAGAAAAAGTCTGCACTTTGAAGAAACTAAAGATAACGTTTGTTTTGCACTTTGAAGTCTTAAAGATAGTATACCCTTAGAGGGTAATTGCATTTCATAGTCAGTTGTAATAAGTATGCATACCATGTAAATATGTTCCAGTAATGCTCAAACATCAATTCCTCCCATAAAAGGAAGCTCCAGTTTAATTAACTTGTTCTATTTGTTTACAGCACTTAAAAATTTGTATGTCTTTTTGCTAATCTGTATTGTTGTTCTTCTTTTCCCAGTCTGGGAGTACTGGATTTAACGGGAGGGAGGGAGTGTGGCACCCCAGGGTCCTGGTCGTCACAGTAGCATTGCTTTCCTCACGGGGAGAGTGATGTTATGCTTGGAAGTGATGAAGGATATTTTTTATCAGGTAATCACAATACACACAACATGTTCACACTCCAGGCCACAAGGGGGAGCTTTTGATCCTATTCCTAGGTGACTCCCCTATACAGTTAGGGCCAGAAATATTTGGACAGTGACACAATTTTCGCGAGTTGGGCTCTGCATGCCACCACATTGGATTTGAAATGAAACCTCTACAACAGAATTCAAGTGCAGATTGTAACGTTTAATTTGAAGGGTTGAGCAAAAATATCTGATAGAAAATGTAGGAATTGTACACATTTCTTTACAAACACTCCACATTTTAGGAGGTCAAAAGTAATTGGACAAATAAACATAACCCAAACAAAATATTTTTATTTTCAATATTTTGTTGCAAATCCTTTGTAGGCAATCACTGCCTTAAGTCTGGAACCCATGGACATCACCAAACGCTGGGTTTCCTCCTTCTTAATGCTTTGCCAGGCCTTTACAGCCGCAGCCTTCAGGTCTTGCTTGTTTGTGGGTCTTTCCGTCTTAAGTCTGGATTTGAGCAAGTGAAATGCATGCTCAATTGGGTTTAGATCTGGAGATTGACTTGGCCATTGCAGAATGTGCCACTTTTTGGCACTCATGAACTCCTGGGTAGCTTTGGCTGTATGCTTGGGGTCATTGTCCATCTGTACTATGAAGCGCCGTCCAATCAACTTTGCAGCATTTGGCTGAATCTGGGCTGAAAGTATATCCCGGTACACTTCAGAATTCATCTGGCTACTCTTGTCTGCTCTTATATCATCAATAAACACAAGTGACCCAGTGCCATTGAAAGCCATGCATGCCCATGCCATCACGTTGCCTCCACCATGTTTTACAGAGGATGTGGTGTGCCTTGGATCATGTGCCGTTCCCTTTCTTCTCCAAACTTTTTTCTTCCCATCATTCTGGTACAGGTTGATCTTTGTCTCATCTGTCCATAGAATACTTTTCCAGAACTGAGCTGGCTTCTTGAGGTTTTAACTCTGACCTGTCTATTTTTGGTATTGATGAATGGTTTGCATCTAGATGTGAACCCTTTGTATTTACTGTCATGGAGTCTTCTCTTTACTGTTGACTTAGAGACAGATACACCTACTTCACTGAGAGTGTTCTGGACTTCAGTTGATGTTGTGAACGGGTTCTTCTTCACCAAATTAAGTATGCGGCGATCATCCACCACTGTTGTCATCCGTGGATGCCCAGGCCTTTTTGAGTTCCCAAGCTCACCAGTCAATTCCTTTTTTCTCAGAATGTACCCAACTGTTGATTTTGCTACTCCAAGCATGTCTGCTATCTCTCTGATGGATTTTTTCTTTTTTTTCAGCCTCAGGATGTTCTGCTTCACCTCAATTGAGAGTTCCTTTGACCGCATGTTGTCTGCTCACAGCAACAGCTTCCAAATGCAAAACCACACACCTGGAATCCTGTTATGTTTGCTAATGACAGGTGTTATGAAGGCAATCCAGAAACACAGTGTGCTTAGCGATCAGAGCGCACACAGTGATCTGACAAATACCCAAAAATACAAGAACGAGCTCTGAGACGTGGAAACTCTGTAGACTGCACACCTGATCCTATCCTAAACACAACTAAAAGCGGCTGTGGATTGCGCCTAACCACTACCTATGCAACTCGGCACAGCCTAAGAAACTAGCTAGCCTGAAGATAGAAAAATAGGCCTGACTTGCCCCAGAGAAATTCCCCAAAGGAAAAGGCAGCCCCCCACATATAATGACTGTGAGTAAGATGAAAAGACAAAACGTAGGGATGAAATAGATTCAGCAAAGTGGGGCCCGATATTCTAGGACAGAGCGAGGACAGTAAAGCGAACTTTGCAGTCTACAAAAAACCCTAAAGCAAAACCACGCAAAGGGGGCAAAAAAAACCCACCGTGCCGAACTAACGGCACGGCGGTACACCCCTTGCGTCTCAGAGCTTCCAGCAAAACAAAAGACAAGCTGGACAGAAAAAAAGCAACAAAAAAGCAAAAAGCACTTAGCTATACAGAGCAGCAGGTCACAGGAACAATCAGGAGAAGCTCAGATCCAACACTGAAACATTGACAAGGAGCAAGGATAGCAGCATCAGGCGGAGTTAAGTAATGAAGCAGTCAACGAGCTCACCAGAACACCTGAGGGAGGAAGCCCAGAAGCTGCAGTACCACTTGTGACCACAGGAGTGAATTCAGCCACAGAATTCACAACAGTACCCCCCCCTTGAGGAGGGGTCACCGAACCCTCACCAGAGCCCCCAGGCCGACCAGGATGAGCCGCATGAAAGGCACGAACAAGATCGGAAGCATGAACATCAGAGGCAAAAACCCAGGAATTATCTTCCTGAGCATAACCCTTCCATTTAACCAGATACTAGAGTTTCCGTCTAGAAACACGAGAATCCAAAATCTTCTCCACAATATACTCCAATTCCCCCTCCACCAAAACCGGGGCAGGAGGCTCAACAGATGGAACCATAGGTGCCACGTATCTCCGCAACAACGACCTATGGAATACATTATGTATGGAAAAGGAGTCTGGGAGGGTCAAACGAAAAGACACAGGATTGAGAACCTCAGAAATCCTATACGGACCAATAAAACGAGGTTTAAATTTAGGAGAGGAAACCTTCATAGGAATATGACGAGAAGATAACCAAACCAGATCCCCAACACGAAGTCGGGAACCCACACGGCGTCTGCGATTAGCGAAAAGTTGAGCTTTCTCCTGGGACAAGATCAAATTGTCCACTACCTGAGTCCAGATCTGCTGCAACCTATCCATCACAGAATCCACACCAGGACAGTCCGAAGACTCAACCTGTCCTGAAGAGAAACGAGGATGGAACCCAGAATTGCAAAAAAATGGAGAAACCAAGGTAGCCGAGCTGGCCCGATTATTAAGGGCGAACTCAGCCAACGGCAAAAAGGACACCCAATCATCCTGGTCTGCAGAAACAAAACATCTCAGATATGTTTCCAAGGTCTGATTGGTTCGTTCGGTCTGGCCATTAGTCTGAGGATGGAAAGCCGAGGAAAAGGATAGGTCAATGCCCATCCTACCACAAAAGGCTCGCCAAAACCTTGAAACAAACTGGGAACCTCTGTCAGAAACAATATTCTCAGGAATGCCATGCAACCGAACCACATGCTGAAAGAACAAAGGTACCAAATCAGAGGAGGAAGGCAATTTAGCCAAGGGCACCAGATGGACCATTTTAGAAAAGCGATCACAGACCACCCAAATGACTGACATCTTTCGAGAAACGGGAAGGTCAGAAATGAAATCCATCGAAATATGTGTCCAAGGCCTCTTTGGGACCGGCAAGGGCAAAAGCAACCCACTGGCACGAGAACAGCAGGGCTTAGCCCTAGCACAAATCCCACAGGACTGCACAAAAGTACGTACATCCCGTGACAGAGATGGCCACCAGAAGGATCTAGCCACTAACTCTCTGGTACCAAAGATTCCAGGATGACCAGCCAACACCGAACAATGAAGTTCAGAGATAAGTTTATTAGTCCACCTATCAGGGACGAACAGTTTCTCTGCTGGACAACGATCAGGTTTATTCGCCTGAAATTTTTGCAGCACCCGCCGCAAATCAGGGGAGATGGCAGACACAATGACTCCTTCCTTGAGGATACCCGCTGGCTCAGATAAACCCGGAGAGTCGGGCACAAAACTCCTAGACAGAGCATCCGCCTTCACATTTTTAGAGCCCGGAAGGTACGAAATCACAAAGTCGAAGCGGGCAAAAAATAACGACCAACGGGCCCGTCTAGGATTCAAGCGCTTGGCAGACTCGAGATAAGTCAAGTTCTTATGATCAGTCAATACCACCACGCGATGCTTAGCTCCTTCAAGCCAATGACGCCACTCCTCGAATGCCCACTTCATGGCCAGCAACTCTCGATTGCCCACATCATAATTACGCTCAGCGGGCGAAAACTTCCTGGAAAAGAAAGCACATGGTTTCATCAATCAGAACCTCTCTGTGACAAAACCGCCCCTGCTCCAATCTCAGAAGCATCAACCTCGACCTGGAACGGAAGAGAAACATCTGGCTGACACAACACAGGGGCAGAAGAAAAACGACGCTTCAACTCCTGAAAAGCCTCTACAGCCGCAGAAGACCAATTAACCAAATCAGCACCCTTCTTGGTCAAATCGGTCAATGGTTTGGCAATGCTAGAAAAATTACAGATGAAGCGACGATAAAAATTAGCAAAGCCCAGGAACTTTTGCAGACTTTTCAGAGATGTCGGCTGAATCCAATCCTGGATGGCTTGGACCTTAACTGGATCCATCTCGATAGTAGAAGGGGTAAAGATGAACCCCAAAAATGAAACTTTCTGCACACCGAAGAGACACTTTGATCCCTTCACAAACAAAGAGTTAGCACGCAGGACCTGAAAAACCATTCTGACCTGCTTCACATGAGACTCCCAATCATCTGAGAAGATCAAAATGTCATCCAAGTAAACAATCAGGAATTTATCCAGATACTCACGGAAGATGTCATGCATAAAAGACTGAAACACAGATGGAGCATTGGCAAGTCCGAACGGCATCACAAGATACTCAAAATGACCCTCGGGCGTATTGAATGCAGTTTTCCATTCATCTCCTTGCCTGATTCTCACCAGATTATACGCACCACGAAGATCTATCTTAGTGAACCAACTAGCCCCCTTAATCCGAGCAAACAAGTCAGATAACAATGGCAAGGGATACTGAAATTTAACAGTGATCTTATTAAGAAGGCGGTAATCAATACACGGTCTCAGCGAACCATCCTTCTTGGCTACAAAGAAGAACCCTGCTCCCAGTGGTGATGACGATGGGCGAATATGTCCCTTCTCCAGGGATTCCTTCACATAACTGCGCATAGCGGCGTGTTCGGGCACGGATAAATTAAATAATCGACCTTTAGGGAATTTACTACCAGGAATCAAATTGATAGCACAATCACAATCCCTATGCGGAGGTAGGGCATCGGACTTGGGCTCTTCAAATACATCCTGATAATCAGACAAGAACTCTGGGACCTCAGAAGGGGTGGATGACGAAATCGACAAAAATGGAACATCACCATGTACCCCCTGACAACCCCAGCTGGATACCGACATGGAATTCCAATCCAATACTGGATTATGGGTTTGTAGCCATGGCAACCCCAACACGACCACATCATGCAGATTATGCAACTCCAGAAAGCGAATAACTTCCTGATGTGCAGGAGCCATGCACATGGTCAGCTGGGCCCAGTACTGAGGTTTATTCTTGGCCAAAGGTGTAGCATCAATTCCTCTCAATGGAATAGGACACCGCAAAGGCTCCAAGAAAAACCCACAACGTTTAGCATAATCCAAATCCATCAGATTCAGGGCAGCGCCCGAATCCACAAACGCCATGACAGAAAACGACGACAAAGAGCATATCAAGGTAATGGACAGAAGGAATTTGGACTGTACAGTACCAATGACGGCAGACCTAGCGGACCGCTTAGTGCGCTTAGGACAATCAGAAATAGCATGAGTGGAATCACCACAGTAGAAACACAGACCATTCAGACGTCTGTATTCCTGCCGTTCAACTCTAGTCATAGTCCTATCGCACTGCATAGGCTCAGGTTTAACCTCAGGCAGTATCGCCAAATGGTGCACAGATTTACGCTCGCGCAAGCGTCGACCGATCTGAATGGCCAAAGACAAAGACTCATTCAAACCAGCAGGCATAGGAAATCCCACCATGACATCCTTAAGAGCCTCAGAGAGACCCTTTCTGAACAAAGCTGCCAGCGCAGATTCATTCCACTGAGTGAGTACTGACCATTTCCTAAATTTCTGACAATATACTTCTATATCATCCTGACCCTGGCACAAAGCCAGCAAATTTTTCTCAGCCTGATCCACTGAATTAGGCTCATCGTACAGCAATCCGAGCGCCAGGAAAAACGCATCGACACTACTCAATGCAGGGTCTCCTGGCGCAAGAGAAAATGCCCAGTCTTGAGGGTCGCCGCGCAAAAAAGACATAATAATCAAAACCTGTTGAATAGGATTACCAGAAGAATGAGGTTTCAAGGCCAGAAATAGCTTACAATTATTTTTGAAACTTAGAAACTTAGTTCTATCTCCAAAAAACAAATCAGGAATAGGAATTCTTGGTTCTAACATAGATTTCTGATCAATAGTATCTTGAATTTTTTGTACATTTATAACGAGATTATCCATTGAAGAGCACAGACCCTGAATATCCATGTCCACACCTGTGTCCAGAATCACCCAAATGTCTAGGGGAAAAAAAAAAAGTGAACACAGAGCAGAAAAAAAAAAAAATGATGTCAGAACTTTTTCTTTCCCTCTATTGAGAATCATTAGTTTTGGCTCCTTGTACTGTTATGTTTGCTAATGACAGGTGTTATGAAGGCAATCCAGAAACACAGTGTGCTTAGCGATCAGAGCGCACACAGTGATCTGACAAATACCCAAAAATACAAGAACAAGCTCTGAGACGTGGAAACTCTGTAGACTGCACACCTGATCCTATCCTAAACACAACTAAAAGCGGCTGTGGATTGCGCCTAACCACTACCTATGCAACTCGGCACAGCCTAAGAAACTAGCTAGCCTGAAGATAGAAAAATAGGCCTGACTTGCCCCAGAGAAATTCCCCAAAGGAAAAGGCAGCCCCCCACATATAATGACTGTGAGTAAGATGAAAAGACAAAACGTAGGGATGAAATAGATTCAGCAAAGTGGGGCCCGATATTCTAGGACAGAGCGAGGACAGTAAAGCGAACTTTGCAGTCTACAAAAAACCCTAAAGCAAAACCACGCAAAGGGGGCAAAAAAAACCCACTGTGCCGAACTAACGGCACGGCGGTACACCCCTTGCGTCTCAGAGCTTCCAGCAAAACAAAAGACAAGCTGGACAGAAAAAAAGCAACAAAAAAGCAAAAAGCACTTAGCTATACAGAGCAGCAGGTCACAGGAACAATCAGGAGAAGCTCAGATCCAACACTGAAACATTGACAAGGAGCAAGGATAGCAGCATCAGGCGGAGTTAAGTAATGAAGCAGTCAACGAGCTCACCAGAACACCTGAGGGAGGAAGCCCAGAAGCTGCAGTACCACTTGTGACCACAGGAGTGAATTCAGCCACAGAATTCACAACAGAATCCACCCCTGACCTTTTAACTACTTCATTGATTACAGGTTAACAAGTGAGACGCCTTCAGAGTTAATTGCAGCCCTTAGAGTCCATTGTCCAATTACTTTTGGTCCCTTGAAAAAGAGGACGCTATGCATTACAGAGCTATGATTCCTAAACCCTTTCTCCGATTTGGATGTGGAAACTATCATATTGCAGCTGGGAGTGTGCACTTTCATCCCATATTATATATATAATTGTATTTCTGAACATGTTTTTGTAAACAGCTAAAATAACAAAACTTGTGTCACTGTCCAAATATTTCTGGCCCTAACTGTATATATTGTGGTTTGGGGGAAAGAGACAGATTGTCAGAGAGACAGAAGAGAGCAGACCGACAGAGAGTGTCAGAAGGTCTGAAGGGACCGTGTAGTCTGGAGAACTACAGCCCCTGGAGAAAGAGACATACAGAAGGAAAGGACATTGTTCAGTGAAAGTGAAGGAGAGTGAGGCACAGGCGAGGACACCAGGGGGAGAACAGCAGCGAGCAAACTGTCTCCCTGGCAAAGCGCAGATAACCGGTAGCCGGAACACCAAGGTTGTAAGGGACTTTAAGACTTACATCAGAGACTGGCAGGACAGCTGAATCGCAAGTTACCTGTCCG
Source organism: Ranitomeya imitator (assembly GCF_032444005.1). Taxonomy (NCBI): domain Eukaryota; kingdom Metazoa; phylum Chordata; class Amphibia; order Anura; family Dendrobatidae; genus Ranitomeya; species Ranitomeya imitator. Next base: position 300,561,083 of record NC_091282.1, on the reverse strand, counting down.
CCACACACACCTGAAGACACAGTACCACATACATAGAGCCCGGGGCGTGATAAAGTCCCTGTAAAAAGGCTCAAGTTACCTGTCATACAGGAATTCTCCTATCCTATATGGGGGACAGAGAGAAAAACTGTGAGGACCTTATCTGAAGCCATAGGCAATAAGGGACTACAACACCACTGCGCTAGAGGAAGGCTTTCAACTCCACCTGGTAAAGGGGACTCTGGATTCGCTTCCAAGCCGGCCGGACCCTGCCTGCCCTGTGATCTGGTGCCCTGGACTGTGGCTGTCTGAAGTCTTCAGTAAACCAGGTAAAGAGACTCCAAACCTGTGTACTCGTTCTTTACTGCACTATTCAGTTATACCATCTAGCTGCCATAACATCACCCCAGACGACCCTTTAAAGCAGCGTCGGTCCCCACTGACCGAATACCACAGGTAGCGTCACAAACATAAACTTTATTCAATTTCCCCTTTTACATGGGCGCCCAGGGCCATGGACCGGGTCGCCACCGTGACATCCCCCTGTGAACCCCAGACCCGGTACTGAGTACTCCATGGCCCTGGCGGGCTACTCAGTTGAATCGTTCACATGCACCATTACCTTGAGGGTGCTACGGTGTGGTGCGGAATTTGTCATCCGATATAGATGGTGCAATTCATGCATTACTTTTCCCAAGAAACAAGCCCCTTATGGCCCCCACACAATATATAAGGCTGTGGGGGGCCATAAGGGGCTGTGGGGCCATAATACTGTATATAGGAAGCTCTGGGGGCATAATACTGTGTATAGGAAGCTGCGGGGGCATAATACAGTGTATAGAGAGCTGTTGGGGCACTTATGACATTATTTGTTTTAAATAGCATTGTTCATTTTGATTGAGTTACTTTAAGGGGACACTTGCTTGAAGGAGGCTCTTGGGATAATATATCCTTCATCGCAGAATAACGGGAATTACTACTTTCTAGGTTGCTTAGTGTGAGCATTAATACTTTCTATGGGCCATTTTTGGGAGAGGGGTAATCATAGCAAATATTCAATATTTGAATTATTGGGGCTACTGTTCACACCATAAGAGCAGGTAGGATGAGGTAATTTGGTAGGTTTGGAATAGATGGGAACAGTGCTTTTAACTGTGAGAAGTCAAATGTGTCTTTCTTTTAAACTCTGCAGATGAGTCATGGCTGGAAGAAATGGCCATGTCACTGAGCCAGATGGAAATGGTGAGAAAAGTGAATGATGTCTCTAGAAAAAACATCACTGTAACTCACCGTATTGTATATAACTGAACCGTAATCACATGTATGATCTGCAGGACTGGTATCTACCCCTATATGGTCGCTGTATAGTGGTAATAGCAGTCTTTGTAATATTGTGGGTTTTTTTATTTTTTTTTTATTTAGTAACAGCAGAGGCATATCTCTATTGGAAATAAAGAGTTTTCCCCTTATTGATACCAGAGAGAACAAGTGACCTCCATACACAACACAACTCACAAAACCAAGACCAATAATACCACATACAAGGTACAAATAGTGCTGCACCATGATCCGACTACATATTTTCACCACACAGTGACCAAATAATGCAACATACAGTGGATAAATACTGTCACACTATGACCAGACCACATATTACCACCACACAGTGACCAAATAATACCACATACAAGGAGCAAATACCACTACACCATGGTCAGACAATATATTACCACCACATAGTGACCTAATAATACTACATGCAAGGGACAAATATTGCCACACCATGAACAGACCACATCTTACCAAAACATAGTGACCGAATAATACCACGTAATAGGGACAAATACTGCCAAACCATGACAAGACTACATCTTACCACCACATAGTGACTGAATAATACCATGTACAAGGGGAAAATACCACTACATCATGACCAGACCACATATTACCACCACATATTGACCGAATAATACCACATACTAAGTGCAAATACCGCCACACCATGGTCAGATCACATATTACCACCACATACAAGTGACAAATTCCGCCATACTATGACCAGACCACATGTTACCATTTCATAGTGACTGAATAATACTACAATAATGAACATGAATAAAAACCACAATACTAATAACACAAATATTAACACTGGTGACATTATATACGAGAGCTCTGTATATAGTGTACAGGTAATACAGTGACCACCAGTAACATTATACGCAGGAGCTCTGTATATGGTGTCAGAGTACAGGTAATACAGTGATCACTGATGATATTATACACAGGAGCTCTGTATATACTATATAGTGTAAGGCTGGTTTCACATTTGCGTTTTTGCACAAAAAAACGCATGCGTTTTTTCCCTATACTTAACATTAAAAACGCATGCGTTTTTTTGCATGCGTTGACGCGTTTTTGCAACGCATGCGTTTTTTGTCTGCATGCATTGTGTTGCAGAAATGCAACATGTAGTAATTTTAGCGGCTTTTTTGCAGCAACAAAAAAAACCTATTGATGTCTATGTAAACGCATGCATTTTTAAGCACATGCGTTTGCATGTGTTTTTATAGAAAAACACAAGAATACACACTGATAAGCCACCCCCAAACCCTAACCCTAAGGGATCCTAACCCTAACCCTAACCACAAGGGTTAGGGTTAGGATCCCTAGGGTTAGGGCTAGGGTTAGGGTTAGAGTTTGGGTTAGGGTTAGAGTTTGTGTTTTAGGGTTAGGGTTAGAGTTTGTGTTAGAGTTTGTGTTAGGGTTAGGTTAGGGTTAGAGTTTGTGTTAGGTTTAGAGTTTGTGTTTTAGGGTTAGGGTTAGAGTTTGGGTTAGGGTTAGGGTTAGAGTTTGTGTTTTAGGGTTAGGGTTAGAGTTTGTGTTAGAGTTTGTGTTAGGGTTAGGGTTAGAGTTTGGGTAAGGGTTAGGGTTAGAGTTTGTGTTTTAGGGTTAGGTTAGGGTTAGAGTTTGTGTTTTAGGGTTAGAGTTTGGGTTAGGGTTAGGGTTAGAGTTTGTGTTTTAGGGTTAGGGTTAGAGTTTGTGTTAGAGTTTGTGTTAGGGTTAGAGTTTGGGTAAGGGTTAGGGTTAGAGTTTGTGTTTTAGGGTTAGGTTAGGGTTAGAGTTTGTGTTAGGTTTAGAGTTTGTGTTTTAGGGTTAGGGTTAGAGTTTGGGTTAGGGTTAGAGTTTGTGTTTTAGGGTTAGGGTTAGAGTTTGTGTTAGAGTTTGTGTTAGAGTTTGTGTTAGAATTAGGGTTAGAGTTTGGGTTAGAGTTTGTGTTTTAGGGTTAGGGTTAGAGTTTGTGTTAGAGTTTGTGTTAGGGTTAGGGTAAGAGTTTGGGTTAGGGTTAGAGTTTGTGTTTTAGGGTTAGGGTTAGAGTTTGTGTTAGAGTTTGTGTTAGGGTTAGGGTTAGAGTTTGGGTTAGGGTTTGAGTTTGTGTTTTAGGGTTAGAGTTTGTGTTAGAGTTTGGGTTAGGGTTAGAGTTTGGGTTAGGGTTAGAGTTTGTGTTTTAGGGTTAGGGTTAGGATCCCTAGGGTTACTAGGGATCCTAACCCTAACCCTAACCCTAGGTATTTCTGTTTATAGTGGGTTTTCTAGTTGATTTTGATGATTGGCAGCTGTCACACACTTCTCATCATGTGTTTCAAAAACGCAAATGCAGGAAAAAACGCTTGTAAACGCATCAAAACGCCGCGTTTGCATTAAAACATGCAAAAACGCATGCGCCTAAAAACCGCAGCGTTTAAACGCGTTTAAACGCATTTTTGCACCAAATGCGTTTGCGTTTAAAACGCTGCAGATCAAAACGAAAGTGTGAAACCAGCCTTAGTGTACATGTAATACCCTGTTGGTATGCGACGCATTGCAGTGACATTTAAAGACTGCTGGCATCACTGCTATGCGCAGTGACGTCAGTGCCCTGGCAATGTAAGAAGGAGAACCAGGCCACGGGTATCTGTCCTATACTGGGTCCGGAACTGTCTACTTTGATGTTCGGGGGAAAGAGTCAGAAACCAGACAGACCTTTTCACTCGGAAATGGGGAGGTGTGGCTAAGTGGCAACAGCCACAGCGCATGCAGAAGCAGTCAGTCTTTGCCGGGAACAGGCAGCGCGCAGGACAGAGAGAGAAGTGCTCCAGCCATTGAGCACCAAGGCTGCACCGATCCACGTTCATGTACCCCCACCGTGACGAGTGGGTACTGCAGAGAGAGAAGTGCAGCGCACCCGGTAACTGACAGAGAGCAAAGTGACATACACTTTGTGACAGTGAGTACAGCGCCCATGCCGCAAAGAGAGAACCGGTTATTGGACAGACATTTGCGGGCCACCTTAAAATCAGATACCCTCCCGCCTACAGAGGGCCTTGATCGTGCTGCGGCCTTGTTTGCTTCGGCCGCATATGTTCATGGGCTAGGGGCTCAGCAGAACGTACTGGAGACTGACCGCTGCCACCGGAAGTCGGATTGCCATTACCAGCTGAATCTCCTTGGACCAACACCGTGCCAGCTGTTGTCGGCGCTACCCACCCCCAAGTGTTACCTGCATTCTGATGAACTTCTGACACGATAAGTGCTCCACCAAACTTCTGCCACTTTGTTTATTTACCTTGCATATTTTTCACAATTGAACTGCCATTCCCCTGCTTAATCCTTAACCTCTCTGTGAGGAGTTAACCCTTTTTTAAATTAAAACTGTTAAATCTGTTAACCCTTGCACTGCCTTCTGTCTGTCACTGCATCCTGCAACCTGCTTACATTTGGCATAGTCGGCAGGATGCAGTCTACAGTCTCAGAAGAGACAGACCAGGCGTCCCTGTGTACCCCAAGGGCCAATATACCATTGGGCGCCATGCTGAGCAACCTCCCAAAGTTCACAGGGAGCAACACTTTATTATGGGACTGGATTAAGCAGGTCAAGGGCATGTTGAGGATGCATCCTCGCCATGATGGCTCTGGACAGAGAAGCGAGGTGCTCCGTCATGTTCCGGCCCCCACATGAGTGAAACTCCTTTACCCAGGTGCTACAAATTTTAGAGGAAATGCGCCAGGACCCTATGGACATTGGGGAATTATGCATGCGCTTGTTTAGTTGTGTCCAAAGGGAAGGGGAGTCGGTGACCCAATTCATGAATGCGCTGCAGGAGATCCATGCTACGAACGTTAAGCTGGATGACGCAGGTGTAGGGCCCCCTGACATAGTTCTGAAAGACCAACTAGTGGCAGGCTTTAGAGATGCGCTGCTTAAGCAGGCTTTCCGGGAGCACTTGCGAGTTAATCTGCGAATGTCGTTTTTGGAGGTTGGTGCGGAGGTGCGTGTGCATGATTAAGAGCACGGAGTGACAGCCCCAGCAGGGAAGGTCCGGAGTGGGAAGGTATCCGCTCCGCTTGCAACTGAACCAAGTAGGGTGAGCAAAATTAGGAAAGAAATCTAGGAAATGTGAGAAGAATGGTCTGACTTACGAAAGAAACCTTTCCTAAACCTGGATCCCTCTAGAGGTCTAATTAATCCTGAACCTCGCCAGGAAAGGTGACAATCTTGAACAGGCCACCGACCTGTTTTGCATGTGGAGATATTGGACATTTTGCCCGTGGATGCGCACGCCGGGGGAGATCTCCCAACCGCCATCCATTAAACTAGCGGGCTCTGTGGCTGGGGGACTCCGCCCGTAGCCTGAGCAGTCAAGAAGGAGAAAATGAAGTCCCACAAATTTAGTGGCTCTAAGTCCTCTTGTATGGGCCACAATGGATGGACGGGCCATCCGCTGCCTAGTTGATGCCGGCTCTCAAGTAACTACTTTGCCCGATACTTATTTCAGACTTCACTTTCCCGAAGCAATATGGCCTGAATGGGGCCCAGTAATTAAAATGATGGTGGCTAATTAGCTACCCATTCCGGTCCAGGGGGTGGTTTGGATGCAAATCACTGTGTGTGACAAAAATGTGGGCTGGAACGGAGTCATATTAACCCCCAGGGATCCAGGTAATGGTCCCACTGTGACTATGGGAATGAACAACTCGGGAGCATACTGGTCAACGGGTCAGCAGATGTGTTCTTGAATTGACGGAGCCCTCACACCCCTCAGAGAAAGGTGTTTCAACAGTTGATATGGGTGGCCCAGGCCCAAGAGACATTGAGTGAAGGAAGCACATTGGGGAAGGTGGTCGTTCCAGCTGCTGCCAACCTCATTCTACCACCAGGTCAAACTGTGCTCACTCTGCCCATTCGAGCCTGCACCCCTCTAGAAGGGGTAGAAGTTCACATAGAGCCCCCTTTAGTGGAACAACTACCTCCAGGACTCCTTGTAGCACTGACGTTAGTCACAGTTCACGACGGTAGTGTGCCAGTGCGATGTGTTAACTTAGGAGAGAACAGTCTTACACTCCCGCCCAAAAGTGAAGTAGCACAGATAATGGCTATGCTGGAAGAGTTAATACCACCAGAGGCTGTTTAACTGACGGTGAAACAAGGGGATCCCTGGACAGTGGCAGTGGCGGTGTCTCCTGAATCGCCCCCTAATCGTCTTAAGGAAGGATGCCAAATCCTGGAGCAGATGTGGGTCGAACTAACGGAACTCTCACCACAACAGGTGTACAACAAGTGGAAGCGGTGCTGGAGTGATACCGGGATGTTTTTGCTCATCATGATGATGATTTCAGCTGTACCACAGCCATCACCCATGAGATTCCAACAGGAAACACAGCACCCATTTGAGAATATTATCGGCAAATTCCACCACAAATGTACCAGGAGGTAAAAGAGATGGTATCGCATATGCTACAGAGTGGAGTCATCCGACAGAGCCAAAGCCCGTGAGCTGCTCCCATTGTCCTGGTACGAAAGAAGGACGGGACCCTGCATTTCTGCATATATTACCGGAAGCTGAATGCCTGCACTGTGCGAGACGCGTACCCCCTGCCAAGAATAGAGGAGTCCTTATTCACTCTGGGAAAAGCTAAGTACTTCTTGTTGCTGGATCTGGCTAGTGGATACTGGCAAGTGCCCATGTGCGAACAAGAACTGGCGAAGACAGCGTTCATACTGCCTATGGGGTTGTTCAGGTTCAATCGGATGCCTTTCGGCCTTACCAACGCCCCCGGGACCTTTCAACGATTGATGGAGAGATGTTTGGGAGACCTGAATTTTGAAGCTACCCTCGTCTATGCTGCCACCTTTGAGGAGCACTTGCAATGGCTAGGACAGGTGTTGAGTTGGCTGCAGAAACATGGCCTGAAAGTAACACCTCGGAAGTGTCATCTCTTTTGCAACCAGATTGAATACTTGGGACATGTATCCGCTGAAAGGGTGAAACCGGCACGTGAGAAGATAGCAGCAGTGCAAGACTGGCCCACTCCGAAGACCATGAAGGATGTTCGGGCCTTTCTGGGACTTACCAGATACTATCGACAGTTTGTGAACAATTTCACCCGAATTGTTAATCCACTGTTAGAATTGTTGAAGGGAGTACCATCCGGCGCCAAAAATTGGACCATTCAGTGAGGAGATAGCCAAGAAGAAGCTTTCTGAGCTTTGAAAATGGCCCTGACCAAAGCACCCGTACTGGCCTATGCAGATTTCTCTCAACCTTTCATCCTCCACACCGATGGGAGTCTCCACGGACTAGGGGCTGTATTGTCACAGATGCAGGACGGGAAAGAGCGAGTGATCGCTTATGCGAGCCGATCTCTTTATGACTCTGAACGAAATCCTGATAATTACATCTCTTTCAAGTTAGAGCTGCTGGCTTTAGTGTGGGCCATGATGCTGAGAACCTGTCTGGGTCTGAAGTCTTGTTACACACCGATAGCAACCCCCTGACCCACCTGGAAAATGCAAAACTGGGGGCTCTGGAGCAGAGGTGGTTGGCCTGTATGGCAAAGTATTGATACAAGATTGCATATCGGAGAGGAGCGGAGAATACTCATGTTGATGCTCTATCCAGAGTGACTCATAAGCGACCTGGGCGTAATTGGGACGAAGAGCTGGAGGCTGAAGAGATCCCTGGGTTTCAGAACCTTGCCAGGACTTTGGCAGCAACACAGGGCAGATCGGGGAGGCATCCAGGGAAAACACCCTGGGATGGCCCCATGATGACTGGGTCCGGCTTCAACGACAGGATGGTGAACTCGCTCGGTTGAGGCAGTGGGTGGCCTTGAAGCAACTTCCCAGCCGAGAAGAGGGGGAGGCCCTGTCCCCAGGAACACTGCAGATCCTCCGGCAATGGGAGAGGTTCCAGTTAGAAGATGGTTTGTTGTACCGGAAAGGGCAGCTAGCACGAGATGGGAATTACCTGGCAAGTGGTGATTCCCGAAAAACTGATCAGTGAGGTGGCCACCGTAGCTCACGAGAGAGGGGCCCACTTTGGCATGGAAAAGACATTTCAGTGGCTGCAGAATTTAGTCTACCATCCCCGGCTTAAAATGGCAGAAGATGAAGCTTGTCTCAGATGCAGGAACTGCGAACTGGCCAAGCCTCCGGAACAAAGGGCCCCTTATGCAGACCATCGTGGCTTCTGCTCCCCTAGAGGTGTTGATGATCGATGACTTGACTGTGAGTCCAGCTCATCTAGGATATGAACATTGTCTGGTGATGACCGATCATTTCACTAAATTTGCTGTGATAACTCCGATCCAGGACCAGACTGCTGAATCGGTGGCACAGGCCATTTGCAGAGACTTCATCTGAGTATACGGTTGTCCGAAGAAAATCCACTCTGACCAAGGCACCTGTTTCCAAGGAAGAATAATGGAAGAACTGCATCGCCTGTATCAGATTGAGAATCCAGAACGACGCCCTATCATCCACAAGGGAATGGAGCTTGTGAGAGTTTCAACCACACACTGATTCAGATGCTGAGGACGCTAGAGGAGGACCGGAAAGTCCGTTGGCCTTAGTATGTAGCCGAATTAGTTTGGGTGTACAACAACAGGGTGCACAGAACAACTGGATACACACCATACACCCTGCTGTTTGGTCAAAAAGGGCAAGAGATCACCGAGTTGGAGTTGGACCCTGAGGAGGACTATTCACGAACGGGGGTGTCCACCTGGGTCCGTGAATATAGACATTGTTTACAGATTCTGCATCGGATTCTGCATTAGTCCAGACCAAGTTTTGGGAGCTGGTACATCATGAAATGAAGCCTCTGCGAGGGACAGCTGGAGACCGAGCACTGGTTCGAGACAAGCGGCCTTGGGGCAAGTTAGAGTATCTAACTTTTTTGGTGGGAGAAAACTCCGTACTGGGTGAAACGCCGGATTGGGTCCAAAGGTCCAGTCTATGAGATTCAACCCAAAGGGGAAGAAGATGCCTCCACTCGAGTACTCCACCGGAATGTGCTACGTCCATGCTTGTCACAAGACCCAGACCACCTGGAGGAAACGTGAAACATTCCTGAAACACACCCTCCTACAATTGTTAACTATGAAGAAGAATTTTCAAGCCCGTTGCCTATTGACCCAGAAGAGGCACAGGAGCCTGAAACTCCCAATGTGGCTGCTCCACTGAATCTGGGCGCATCCCCACCCTCGCCCGTTCAACCTGACTCCACTACCCAACCTGACTCGGCCACTCAACCTGATTTACGCTGCACAGAACAAACAACCAAACAATCTATTGTGCAGCACACGTGTCCATGTGTTTGCACTGACGCAAATTCATCTTCCATTTGCACCTTTTATTTTTTTATGTGTTTGCCTGTTGTTTTTATGTAGCTTTCCACTATGCATGAGGTTTATGGTTTCTAGATGCTTTCCCCCTCTTTATCATTTGTGACTTTTCAAAAAGTAGCATAACTTGTCATAAGTTTCTTGCTAGGAATTTTTTTTGCAACTTTTGCCACATTTCGGTAAAATGTCACAAAAATGGTTAAATATAGAAATAAGGACTATTTTTTACTTTGCCTAAAGCTCATGAACCAGGTGCACCGCTTCAATAACTTCAGTGAGTACCACTAGAGAAAAAAAAGTAAAAGTGACAAATAAATCGCAAATAATGACCTATGATCTTGCTAAAGTTGGGCAGAGTTCATATCCAATAAAATCGTTTCTCCTCACTGACATCACTGAGAGCGTGAGAAAGTTCAGAGCCAATTAACTCAGTTCAACTCAATGACGTCAGCACGAGCACCGAACTCTGATGATCTTTCTGATGGCACTACGACCGTGAGAACTCTCTTACACTCGCAGTGACGTCAGTGAGGTGAAACAAGTTAATTGGATATGAGCTCCGCTCAACTTTAGCATGTCACCACGAGGCACCGAGCTCAGTGTCTCTGCTAGATGGCAGGCTATATAGTCACATCATGCAACAATGCAGCCTGCCATTTAGATGCAGCAGAGCCAGATGCATCGAGGGCCAATTGGATTATTATGTTCTCTGCAGACAGGTGAGGAATATGTTTTTTTATTATTTTAATTCTTTTATAGGGGGCATTGGCTTCAGTGGATTGAGCATAAGCTGAGTATAAGTGTTTTTGGTTAATTTAGAGTCAATAAAAGAGTCTCTGTCATTTGTTCAAATAAGGGACTTCATTCTGCTTGTTATTTATTTTTTTCCAATTTGACTATGGGGTTAGTAATTGGTGCATCTTATAAGCACCTCTCCATTTCTAACCCCTGGGCTTGACACCTGACAATACAAAGGTGACATCAACCCCAATACTATCACCTCACCTGGCACCACACCAGGGCAAGTCGGAAAAGTGAGGCTAAGTGCCAGATTTAGCGCATCTTAGATATGCAACATTTCTTGGGCTGCTGAAAGCTGATGTTTTAATCTGAGAAAGGGCCAATATCCATGGCCCCTTCCTATCCTAGACTATTAATATCAGCCCGCAGCTGGTTCCCTAGCCTTTGCTGGTTATTTATTATAGGGGCCCATGTTATTTTTTGGGGGTCCCCATTTTAGTAACCAGTAAAGGCTTAGTATACAGCTGTGCAGATCTCCTCTAGAGCAGTGATGTTTTTGGCTTTTCGCTTGGCAACACGGACTTTCAACTCCCTCCAAAGGTTTTCTATAGGGTTGAGATCTGGAGACTGGCTAGGCCACTCCAGGACTTTGAAATGCTTCTTACGAAGCCACTCCTTCGTTGCCCTGGCGGTGTGCTTTGGATCATTGTCATGTTGAAAGACCCAGCCACGTTTCATCTTCAATGCCCTTGCTGATGGAAGGAGGTTTGCACTCAAAATCTCACGATACATGGCCCCATTCATTCTTTCATGTACCCGGATCAGTCGTCCTGGCCCCTTTGCAGAGAAACAGCCCCAAAGCATGATGTTTCCACCACCATGCTTTACAGTAGGTATGGTGTTTGATGGATGCAACTCAGTATTCTTTTTCCTCCAAACACGACAAGTTGTGTTTCTACCAAACAGTTCCAGTTTGGTTTCATCAGACCATAGGACATTCTCCCAAAACTCCTCTGGATCATCCAAATGCTCTCTAGCAAACTTCAGACGGGCCCGGACATGTACTGGCTTAAGCAGTGGGACACGTCTGGCACTGCAGGATCTGAGTCCATGGTGGCGTAGTGTGTTACTTATGGTAGGCCTTGTTACATTGGTCCCAGCTCTCTGCAGTTCATTCACTAGGTCCCCCCGCGTGGTTCTGGGATTTTTGCTCACCGTTCTTGTGATCATTCTGACCCCACGGGGTGGGATTTTGCGTGGAGCCCTAGATCGAGGGAGATTATCAGTGGTCTTGTATGTCTTCCATTTTCTAATTATTGCTCCCACTGTTGATTTCTTCACTCCAAGCTGGTTGGCTATTGCAGATTCAGTCTTCCCAGCCTGGTGCAGGGCTACAATTTTGTTTCTGGTGTCCTTTGACAGCTCTTTGGTCTTCACCATAGTGGAGTTTGGAGTCAGACTGTTTGAGGGTGTGCACAGGTGTCTTTTTATACTGATAACAAGTTTAAACAGGTGCCATTACTACAGGTAATGAGTGGAGGAAAGAGGGGACTCTTAAAGAAGAAGTTACAGGTCTGTGAGAGCCAGAAATCTTGATTGTTTGTTTCTGACCAAATACTTATTTTCCACCATAATATGCAAAAAAAATGATAAAAAAACAGACAATGTGATTTTCTGGATTTTTTTTTCTCAGTATGTCTCCCATAGTTGAGGTCTACCCATGATGTAAATTACAGACGCCTCTCATCTTTTTAAGTGGTGGAACTTGCACTATTGCTGACTGACTAAATACTTTTTTGCCCCACTGTATATGAGGAAACAGTACAGGGGAATGGGGGGCATATCTGAGGAAACAGTATGGGGGAATCGGGGACATATATAAGGAAACAGTATGGGGGATGGGTGAAGACACTGAGGAGCGAATGGGGGAATGTATGCCGACACATTATGAGTAGCGATGTGAAAAATGTATGTGGACAGAGTTCGGGGAGTGAGGGAGATGGGATGTTTGCAAACACAGAATGTGGAGTCGGGAGGTATGTGTGAGCAGGCAATATAGAAAGTGAGGGGGTAAATATATGAGGAGACAGTATGGTGAACAGGGGGATGTGAGAGGAGACAGTATGAGGAGGGAGGGGAATAGTGTGAGGAGACAGTATGGGGGAGAAAAGTGAGTGGACACAGAATAGAAACTGAGTAGTGGGGCGTAGCATGGAGGGCCAGTGTAAGGGCACAGTCAGGAAGGGACAGTATACCAAGGAGGGTGAAGTGTGATGAGAGAGCACAGGAAGGGGACACAGTATGAGAGGACAGTGTGAAGAGGGGGCCGCTATGGAAAGTAGAGGTCAGTGTGAAGAGCATGTACCATAAGAGGGTACAGTGTAGGGTCATATTTTGTGCAAACAATATAGTGAGGGGCAATTTTTTATTCAGGAGCACTTGTATCTTTGAGGTCATCATGTGGAAATTTTCTGCAAAAGAGAAGAGAAGATGGAAGTCTGCAGAGACGGCTGTGGATGAGAAAACTCATCATGGGGTCTGGACAAGATGAAGAAAAGAAGGAGAATGACTCCAGAGACAACGTCATCTATAAGGTACCTGAATGTAAATGTTATTTGTGACACTAACTAATTCTCATGTTTTTATTTATGTTAGGAGCATTAAAGGGGATTTCCAGGTTTGCGATGAGTCTGCAGTCATTCTTTGTGATTGCAGACTTCTGAATTTTCACAGTGTGCACTGAACGCTGTCAGGATTCTCTCGTGCTGGTGATTTACAGTCATGCGGTCACATGCTGACTAGACATGTGTGCATACCTCCCAACTTTCGAGGAAGGGAAAGAGGGACAAAGTTAGCGGCACCCGCTGCGTGCCGCGGCAACTTTTAGGCCACACCTCTGACCACACCCATTTCACAACTAGTCACGCCCCAACCACACCCATTTAGCACTTCTGATCACAATGTTTTGTAAACAATAATTAGAAACAAAACAAAATATGGCCACACAGTGCTCCATACTGTATAATGGCCACACATGATGCTCCATACTGTATAATGGCCCCACATGATGCTCCGTACTGTATAATGGCCCCAAATGATGCTGCGTACAGTGTACTGGCCCCACGTGAAGCTCCATACAGTATAATGGGCCCACATGATGCTCCATACTGTATAATGGCTCCACATGATGCTCCATACTGTATATTGGCCACACAGTGCTCCATACTATATAGTGGCCACACAGTGCTCCATACTGTATAATGACCGCACATGATGCTCCATACTGTATATTGGCCACACAGTGCTCCATACTGTATAATGGCCACACAGTGCTCCATACTGTTTAATCACCGCACATGATGCTCCATACTATATAATGACCACATGATGCTCCATACTGTATAATGGCTACACATGATGCTCCATACTGTAAAATGGCCACACATGATGCTCCATACTGTAAAATGACCACATGATGGTCCATACTGTATAATGGCTACACATGATGCTCTATACTGTATAATGGCCACACATGATGCTCCATACTGTATAAAGGCCACATTATGCTCCATACTGTATAATAGCCCCACATGATGCTTCATACTGTATAATGGCCACATATGATGCTGCGTACTGTATAATGTCCACACATGATGCTCCATGCTGTATAATGGCCACACATGATGCTCCTTACTGTATAATGGCTCCACATGATGCTCCATACTGTATAATGGCCACACAGTGCCCCATACTGTATAATGGCCACACATAATGCTCCATACTGTATAATGGCCACATTATGCTTCATACTGTATAATAGCCCCACATGATGTTGCGTACAGTATACTTGCCCCACGTGATGGTCCATACAGTATAATGACCCCACATGATGCTTTGTACAGTATAATGGCCCCAGACGATGCTGGGTACAGTATAATGGCCACACATAATGCTGGGTACAGTATAATGGCCCCACACGATGCTCCATACAGTATAATGGCCCTACACAATGCTGGGTACAGTATAATGGCCACACATGGTTACCCCACCCCACACACCTTTCACCGCGCACCCTCGCAGCAGCCGGCAACTTCCAATCCCAAGGCACTGAATGGTGTCATCCAGCTGCGCCGCTGACTGCTCACGTCGCTGCAGCTGTGATACGCCACTGATAAAGACCTCTCCGTGTCTCCTGTGCCAGTCAGTGTCAGAGCGAGGAGCAATATCTGCTCCGATCCGACACAGCCAGCGTCCGTTCCGTACACCTCGTACACATGCGACTCCGCTCCATACACCTTGTACACACACGACTCCGCTCCATACACCTTGTACATGCGGCTCCACTCCGTACACACACACACGGCTCTACCCACCTCATACACACATGGCTCCGCTCCGTACACACACACGGCTCTACCCACCTTGTACACACATGGCTCCACTCCGTACACCTCGTGCACACACGGCTCCGCTCCATACACATTGCACACGCTGATCCGCTCCGTATACCTTGCACACACTCGGCTCCGCTCCGTACACCTCATACACAAACGGCTCCGCTCCATAAACATTGCACACGCTGCTCCGCTCTGTATATCTTGCACACACACACGGCTCTGCTCCATACACCTCATACACACACGGCTCCTCTCCATACATCTCATACACACACGGCACCACTCCGTACACCTTGAACACACATGGCTCCTCTCCATACACATTGCACACGCTGCTCCGCTCCGTATACCTTGTACACACATGGCTCTGCTCCGCACACCTCGTACACACATGGCTCTGCTCCGCACACCTCGTACACACTTGGCTCTGCTCTGTACACCTTGTACATACGTGGCTCCACTCCGTACACCTCGTACACACACGACTCTGCTCCACACACCTTTCACACTCTGCTCCAATCCACACACCTCTTACACACATGGCTCCGCTCCGTACACGTCTTACACACACGACTCTGCTCCATACACCTTTCACACGCTGCTCCGCTCCGTACACACACGGCTCTGCTACATCCACACTGTAAACACCTCCTGACCTCACACTTACGCTTACCCTCCTCCAGCGCCATGACAACCAGCAGAGTCCTGTACATGGGGGTCCTTCCGATCAAGTGACCCCCTGACTCCTCCCATCCTGTGACTTCATCACAGGTCCTGTGCGCACAGAGCAGCCAATATGTGGTGTGCTGCTCTGCGGGTGCAGGGACTCAGGGAGCTGACCGGGTGATATTACACACCTCCCAACCAGTGCGGGACAACTAATGTCCCGCCCGGGATCGCGGGGCTGACTGTCAAAATCGGGACAATCCTGCTGGATCCGGTACGGTTGGGAGGTATGTGTGTGGCCTCCGTCAATGAAAATGAACTGAGCGAGGCCGGGCATGTCTAATTGGATTGTGTTCAGAAGTATACAAATAGCATACTTGTGCTAAACATGACTGTCCACCGGCAAGGGAGAATCCTAAAAGTGTGCAGTGCATTAGTTGTGAAAATTCATAAGCCTGCGATGTCAGGATTCAGCTCTGCAGGTTCCAGTAGTCGTCGCATGGACACTTCACTCATTTGCGACTTTCATACGTATGGTCCTGTGACATCGAGCTTCTCTTCCTGCTTCTCTCAGTTTTTCACTGAACTTGAGAGCATTAGGGAGAGGAGCTCATCGGTACATGACTTCCGAAGACCTCTTGAAGTCCTGGCACCTGTGTGCGGTGCACGCGGCAGCTTCCGGTCCCAGGGTTGGTATGAGCGCAGGACCTGTGATGACGTCGCAGTCACATGACCGTGACGTCATGGCAGGTCCTTCTCGCATAGCATCCTTGGCACCGGAACCTGCTGCTTGCACTGCTGAGGACAGAAAGCAACGTCGGAGGGTGAGAATATCCTTTTATTATTATTATTATTATTTATAACATTAGATCATTTTACTATTGATGCTGCATATGCAGCATCAATAGTAAAAAGTTGGTCACACAGGGTTAATAGCTGCGTTAACGGAGTGCATTACACTGCGGTCCGTTAACTCTGGCAGTAACCCTGTGTGAGCGCTCAGCGCTGACTGCAGGGCAGTAAAGCAGCAGCCATTTCGCTGCCAGACTATGGCCGTCGCTGATTGGTCGTGGCAATGGTCGTGGCAATGGTCGTGGCAATGGTCGTGGGCCAGTGGCGTAGCTAGGGGTTCAGCCTAGGGGGGGCGAGACATCTGAGTGGGCCCCTAACCTCTGATTACAACTATGGTGATGCACCCTAATAGTGGACGTAGGAGAACGTCAGCAGATGATCTTGCTGCAACTAAAAAAAAAAAAACATCTCCACAAGACCAATACTGATAATACCGCCATATTGTGACCATATAGGGGTAGATACCAGTCCTACAAAGCATACAAGTGATAACAGCACAGTTACAGATGATGACTTACCACTGACGTTCTTTCTGATGGAATCGTTCACTTTTCCCACCTTTTCCATCTGGTCCAGACCGACATGGCGACTTCTCCACCCAGGACTCGTCTGCAGAAATTACAACAAAGACACATTTCACTTCTCATATTCCAGCCATCACCATCTATTCCCAACCTGCACAAACCCCTCATCCTGCTGATACCCCAATACTGAGCCGCTGCTGCCGTATGTGTCCCTATTACTGCCCCTGATACCCCAATACTGAGCCTCTGCTGCCGTATGTGACCCTATTACTGCACCTGATACCCCAATACTGAGCCGCTGCTGCCGTATGTTTCCCTATTACTGCCCCTGATACCCCAATACTGAGCCTCTGCTGCCGTATGTGTCCCTATTACTGCCCCTGATACCCCAATACTGAGCCGCTGCTGCCGTATGTGTCCCTATTACTGCACCTGATACCCCAATACTGAGCCCCGGCTGCCGTATGTGTCCCTATTACTGCACCTGATACCCCAATACTGAGCCCCGGCTGCCGTATGTGTCCCTATTACTGCACCTGCTGTGTGGTACAAATGCAATGCTCCTCATACTGCATCACATAGTAATGCCACCACTGTGCCCTTACATAGTACAATGTCTCCTTTGTGCTCTCACAGTAGCCCCAAACTCTTTACAGGCCCCCACAGTAGTCCCCACACTGTATATAGGCCCCTACAATGTATGATGGCCCGACAGCAACCTTCAAACTGTATAGTGACCCCTGCGTTAGCTCCCACACTGTATAATGACTCCTGCCTTAGGTCCCACGTTGTGTAACGGCTCCCACATTATCTACCACACTGTATAATGACCCCTGCATTAGTGTCCATGCTGTACAATGACCCCTCCATTAGTGTTCACGCTGTATAATGACCCCCGCATTTGCTTGCACGCTGTATAATGGAACCCGCCATAGCTCCCACTCCTTGGATTCTGGTCACTGTCTGTCCCTCTCTGGGGGCTGATACTGGCACAGCCCTGAAATATATGACAAAGACATAAATAGAAGAAACTGCCAGTGGGTGTGTATAGAGGCCATCATATGGGTATAGCTCCCTGAACGTGTCAAGGTAACCCTAAAGGAATACTCTTGTCTGGACAAGACCCCAAAGAGGGAAATGGAAATGAGGGAATCAGAAAAAAGAGGGGGAGGTAGAATATTACCCATCTAAAGAAAAAAGTACACCCCCTGGCTCTTCTTTTCCTTTTTCCTCTTCTCTCCCTTGGGGATCTTGTGGTCTAGACTGAGTATATGTAAATGGACCCGCACCCATATGTGATTTTCTATATGCACCTACTTGCTGTTTCTATTTTCTTCTGTCTGGCTATTTTTCATCTTAATATATACTTACCTTGTAATGTCTTCACTAGGGTTGAGCGAAACGGGTCGTTCATTTTCAAAAGTCGCCGACTTTTGGCAAAGTCGGGTTTCATGAAACCCGATCCGACCCCTGTGCGGGGTCGGCCATGCGGTACGCGACTTTCGCGCCAAAGTCGCGTTTCAATGACGCGAAAAGCGCCATTTCTCAGCCAATGAAGGTAAACGCAGAGTGTGGGCAGCGTGATGACATAGGTCCTGGTCCCCACCATCTTAGAGAAGGGCATTGCAGTGATTGGCTTGCTGTCCGCAGCGTCACAGGGGCTATAAAGGGGCGTTCCCGCCGACCGCCATGTTACTGCTGCTGATCTGAGCTTAGGGAGAGGTTGCTGCCGCTTCGTCAGAAGCAGGGATAGCGCTAGGCAGGGTCCATTAACCACCAAACCGCTTGTGCTGTAGCGATTTCCACAGCCCAACACCACCTTCGGTGTGCAGGGATAGTGGAAGCTACATTTTTTTTTTTTTTTCCTCAGCGCTGTAGCTCATTGGGCTGCCCTAGAAGGCTCCCTGATAGCTGCATTGCTGTGTGTACGCCGCTGTGCAAACCCACTGCTTTTTTCAAAGCACAAATCCTCTTGTTCCTTCCTTTCTGCACAGCTATCTTGTTTGTTTGTCCACACTTTTTATTTAATGTGTGCATCAGTCCACTCCTTATTGCTGCCTGCCATACCTGGCTGAGATTACTGCAGGGAGATAGTAATTGAAGGACAGTTCCTTTTTTTTTTTTTTTTTTGTGGGAGATTAAGATTGGCATTTCTGCTAGAGTGCCATCCCTGTCTGTGTCATCTCTCACTCAGTGGGCCATAGAAAGCCTATTTATTTTTTTGCTTGATTTGGGTTCTAAAATCTACCTGAAAAAATCACTACATCAATCAGTGGGAGAAAAATATTGGCCTCAGGGCTTGTGTGCCACTCCTTACTCCTGTGTGTGCCATCTCTCACTCAGTGGGCCATAGAAAGCCTATTTATTTTTTTTGCTTGATTTGGGTTCCAAAATCTACCTGAAAAAATCACAACATCAATCAGTGGGAGAAAAATATTGGCCTCAGGGCTTGTGTGCCACTCCTGACTCCTGTGTGTGCCATCTCTCACTCAGTGGGCCATAGAAAGCCTATTAATTTTTTTGCTTGATTTGGGTTCTAAATTCTACCTGAAAAAATCAATAAATCAATCAGTGGGAGATTAATATTGGCCTTTGGGCTTGTGTGCCAGTCCTAAGCGTGCCATCTCTCTCTCTCAGATAGTGGGCCATAGAAAGCCTATTTATTATTTTTTTTATTGGGTTTATAAATTTTCCCTGGAAAAAAAAAAAAAAAGTGGGAGATTAATATTGGCCTCTGGGCTTGTGTGCCAGTCCTGAGCGTGCCATCTCTCTCACAAATAGTGGGCCATAGAAAGCCTATTTATTTTTTTGGTTGATTTGGGTTCTAAATTCTACCTGAAAAATCAATAAATCAATCAGTGGGAGATTAATATTGGCCTTTGGGCTTGTGTGCCAGTCCTAAGCGTGCCATCTCTCTCTCTCAGATAGTGGGCCATAGAAAGCCTATTTATTATTTTTTTTATTGGGTTTATAAATTTTCCCTGGAAAAAAAAAAAAAAAAGTGGGAGATTAATATTGGCCTCTGGGCTTGTGTGCCAGTCCTGAGCGTGCCATCTCTCTCACAAATAGTGGGCCATAGAAAGCCTATTTATTTTTTGGGTTGATTTGGGTTCTAAATTCTACCTGAAAAAATCAATAAATCAATCAGTGGGAGATAAATATTGGCCTTTCTGCTTGTGTGCCAGTCTTGACTCCTGGGTGTGCCATCTCTCTCTCTCTCTCCAATTGTGGGCCATAGAAAGCCTATTAATTTTTTTGCTTGATTTGGGTTCCAAAATCTACCTGAAAAAATCACTAAATCAATCAGTGGGAGATAAATATTGGCCTCTGGGCTTGTGTGCCACTCCTGACTCTTGTGTGCGTCCTCTCTCACTCAGTGGGCCATAGAAAGCCTATTTTTTTTTTATTTGTTTTCTAAATTCTCCCTGAAACAATCATTTCATTTTATTTGGTTTATAAATTCTTCCTTAAAAAATCATTTTTTTTTATTTTTTTTTTTTTCTAAAGTCTCCCTTTTAAAAAAAAAAAAACAAATCAGTGGGAGATTAATATTTACATTTGCGCTTCAGTGACAGTCCTGCGTGTGTGGCATATCTCTCATTTGTTGCCACCAACAACAGAGTGTGTAACATTGTGCCTGATTTTCGTTGTGGTCTCACCCACCTGTAAAGGGGTAGCTAAATCATACTGAAGTTATAGCTCACCGTGTAAGTTGTGTGACAGCAACAAATACCGTTAGTTTGGTAACGTTTTTAAAACAATGAGGAAGTCTGGTGGAAGAGGTCGTGGCCGGGGGCGTTCATTGTCAGCTGGTAATGAGGGTAGTGGTAGTGGTGGAGCATCAGGTGGTCGTGGGAAAAAAAATATTGCACCTAAGTCTGGAGCTGTGGAGCCAGGTTCGTCGTCTGGCTACACAAGGCCTCGAACGCTCCCTTTTCTGGGAGTAGGAAAACCGCTTTTAAAGCCGGAGCAGCAAGAGCAAGTTTTGGCTTATCTTGCTGACTCAGCCTCTAGCTCTTTTGCCTCCTCTCGTGAAACTGGTAAAAGTAAAAGCAGCGCGTCGTTAGTGGATGTTCACGGTCAGGGACAAGTCGCTTCCTTGTCCTCTTCAGCAAAAACAACAACAGAGAAGAATGCAGCAGGCGACACAACGGGTTACTCCATGGAGCTCTTTACACATACCGTCCCTGGCTTAGAAAGTGAAGCAGTTAACAGTCCATGCCCATTACAAGTTGAATCTGACATGGAGTGCACTGATGCACAGCCACAGCCAGACTACTATGCTGGTCCTTTGACTCAGACCACAACATTGCCCTCGCAGGGTGCTGATCAAGAATCAGACCCTGATGAGACTATGTTGCCCCATCACGAACGCTATACCACCGACCGACACGGTGACACAGACGAAGTTGCACACGAGCTACAAGAAGAGGTAATAGATGACCCAGTTCTTGACCCCGATTGGCAGCCATTGGGGGAACAGGGTGCAGGCGGCAGCAGTTCTGAAGCGGAGGAGGAGGGGCCGCAGCAGGCATCAACATCGCAACAGGTTCCATCTGCCGGGCCCGTATCTTGCCCAAAACGCGTGGCAAAGTCAAAACCTGTTGGAGGACAGCGTGGCCATCCGGTTAAAGCTCAGTCTGCAATGCCTGAAAAGGTATCCGATGCTAGAAAGAGTGCAGTCTGGCATTTTTTTAAACAACATCCAATTGATCAGCGCAAAGTCATCTGTCAAAAATGTTCAACTACCTTAAGCAGAGGGCAGAATCTGAAAAGTCTCAATACAAGTTGCATGCATAGACATTTAACCACCATGCATTTGCAAGCTTGGACTAACTACCAAACGTCCCTTAAGGTTGTAGCACCCTCGGCCAATGAAGCTAGTCATCAACGCAACATCCCTTCCGGCAGTGTAGGGCCACCATTTTCTGCACCACCTGCAGTATCTGTGCAGGTTTCTTTGCCAGGCCAAAGCAGTCAGGGTCAGTCAGCAGCCAGTGCCAGGCAGCAGCTGCCAAGGCAAACAGGATCATGGGGTGCATTAAAAGAGGTCTGGATACACATGATGAGAGCATTATACTGCCTCTGTACAAATCCCTAGTTAGACCGCACATGGAGTACTGTGTCCAGTTTTGGGCACCGGTGCTCAGGAAGGATATAATGGAACTAGAGAGAGTACAAAGGAGGGCAACAAAATTAATAAAGGGGATGGGAGAACTACAATACCCAGATAGATTAGCGAAATTAGGATTATTTAGTCTAGAAAAAAGACGACTGAGGGGCGATCTAATAACCATGTATAAGTATATAAGGGGACAATACAAATATCTCGCTGAGGATCTGTTTATACCAAGGAAGGTGACGGGCACAAGGGGGCATTCTTTGCGTCTGGAGGAGAGAAGGTTTTTCCACCAACATAGAAGAGGATTCTTTACTGTTAGGGCAGTGAGAATCTGGAATTGCTTGCCTGAGGAGGTGGTGATGGCGAACTCAGTCGAGGGGTTCAAGAGAGGCCTGGATGTCTTCCTGGAGCAGAACAATATTGTATCATACAATTAGGTTCTGTAGAAGGACGTAGATCTGGGGATTTATTATGATGGAATATAGGCTGAACTGGATGGACAAATGTCTTTTTTCGGCCTTACTAACTATGTTACTATGTTACTATGTTACTATGTCAGGGAATCACCAGTTTCGTAGTAGGAAACACTGCATCTAGGGCACCGGCGGCAACAATACCATCTCCCACCGTCTCTCAGTCTGCCATGTCCACCGGCACCCCCGCTAGTTCCACGATCTCCAGCTCTCCAGTCCAGCTCACCCTACATGAGACTATGGTTAGAAAAAGGAAGTACTTAGCCTCGCATCCGCGTACACAGGGTTTGAACGCCCACATAGCTAGACTAATCTCGTTAGAGATGATGCCCTACCGGTTAGTTGAAAGCGAAGCTTTCAAAGCCCTGATGGACTACGCTGTACCACGCTACGAGCTACCCAGTCGACACTTTTTTTCCAGAAAAGCCATCCCAGCCCTCCACCAGCATGTTAAAGAGCGCATCGTCCATGCACTCAGGCAATCTGTGAGCACAAAGGTGCACCTGACAACAGATGCATGGACCAGTAGGCATGGCCAGGGACGTTACGTGTCCATCACGGCACACTGGGTAAATGTGGTGGAAGCAGGGTCCACAGGGGACAGCAAGTTTGGGACAGTTCTGCCTAGCCCACGGTCTAGGAAACAGTTGGCTGTAGCCGTTCGCACCCCCTCCTCCTCCTCCTCGTCCTCCTGCAGAAGCGAGACCTCGTCCACAGACCGCAGTCGCACAACCACTCCATCCGCAGCTGCCACTGTTGCACACCAGGTCTCCCATTATGGGGCAGCTACTGGCAAACGTCAGCAGGCTGTATTGGCTATGAAGTGTTTGGGCGACAACAGACACACCGCTGAAGTTCTGTCCGAGTTCTTGCAGAAAGAAACGCAGTCGTGGCTGGGCACTGTAGATCTTGAGGCAGGCAAGGTAGTGAGTGATAACGGAAGGAATTTCATGGCTGCCATCTCCCTTTCCCAACTGAAACACATTCCTTGCCTGGCTCACACCTTAAACCTGGTGGTGCAGTGCTTCCTGAAAAGTTATCCGGGGTTATCCGACCTGCTCCTCAAAGTGAGTGGACTTTGCTCACATATCCGCCGTTCGCCCGTACACTCCAGCCGTATGCAGACCTATCGGCGTTCTTTGAACCTTCCCCAGCATCGCCTAATCATAAACGTTGCAACAAGGTGGAACTCAACACTGCACATGCTTCAGAGACTGTGTGAACAGAGGCGGGCTGTTATGTTTTTGTGGGAGGATACACATACACGGGCAGGCAGTAGGATGGCAGACATGGAGTTGTCAGGTGTGCAGTGGTCGAAGATTCAAGACATGTGTCAAGTCCTTCAGTGTTTTGAGGAATGCACACGGCTGGTTAGTGCAGACAACGCCATAATAAGCATGAGCATCCCCCTAATGCGTCTGCTGATGCAAAGTTTGACGCACATAAAGGATCAGGCGTCTGCAGCTGAGGAAGAGGAAAGCCTTGATGACAGTCAGCCATTGTCTGGCCAGGGCAGTGTACAGGACGAGGTAGCGGGCGAACAGGAGGAGGAGGACGAGGAGGATGATGGGGATGATTATATTTTTAATGAGGCAGCTTTTCCGGGGCCAGTGGAAATTGTTGGCGTGGCAAGGCCGGGTTCTGGTTTTTGGAGGGACACAAGTGACGTGGATTTGCCTGAAACTGCCCCTCAACCAAGCACAACCACAGATTTGAGAACTGGAACTTTGGGCCACCTGGCGGATTATGCCTTACGTATCCTCAAAAGGGACACACGCATAACAAAAATGATGAACGATGACGATTACTGGTTGGCCTGCCTCCTTGATCCTCGCTATAAAGGCAAATTGCAAAATATAATGCCACATGAGAACTTGGAACTAATATTAGCAACCAAACAATCAACTCTTATTGACCGTTTGCTTCTGGCATTCCCTGCACACAGCGCCCGTGATCGTTCTAACACGAGCTGCAGGGGCCAGCAGACCAGAGGTGTTAGAGGGGCAGAAATCAGAAGTGGCGTTGGCCAGAGGGGTTTTCTGACCAGGTTGTGGAGTGATTTTGCTATGACCGCAGACAGGACAGGTACTGCAGTATCAATTCAAAGTGACAGGAGACAACATTTGTCCAGTATGGTTACTAACTATTTTTCATCCCTTATCGACGTTTTCCCTCAACCGTCATTCCCATTTGATTACTGGGCATCAAAATTAGACACCTGGCCAGAATTGGCAGAATATGCATTGCAGGAGCTTGCTTGCCCGGCAGCTAGTGTCCTATCAGAAAGAGTATTCAGTGCTGCAGGTTCAATACTAACAGAAAAAAGGACTCGTATGGCTACCCAAAATGTAGATGATCTAACCTTCATTAAAATGAACCACAACTGGATTTCGAAATCTTTTGCCCCACCTTGCCCGGCTGACACCTAGCTTTCCTATGTAAAGGTCTTGCCTGTGGACTATTCTGAACGACTTTTCCAATCTCGTAATTTGCAGCACCTGATTGTCCAGCATCCGACATGTTAACACCTCCCTAAATGGCCAAAGTCCCCACACGGGGCCGTGGTATCGCCACTTGGCGCCAGCACCCGTGAGAGTACTGTTTGTCTGAAGAGGTGGGTGTGCCCGCTTTTGGTCGACGGCACTGCCACTAGGTCCCTCATAGTACAATAAAGTGTCTGGCGGTGGTGGTGCGCACCCAACGTCAGACACACCGTTGTAATATGAGGGGCCCTGGGCCTGTACCACCGGCCACAAGACAGTCCCCCCCCCCCAGGTCAAACAGTGCTCTACGACTTGCAAAATTTTCTCTCACAGCTCCACCAATGTTTAGTCTATGCGCTGACATCCTTCAATGCCTGGCACTGTCAATACCATTGTATTGACATTTTTCTTATGTTAGGCCTTCGAAGCCTGTCTGCGGTCACTCCTTCCACTAGGCCTCCACTGACCTGTCTACTGCCGCCCGTGTTCCCCTGGAACCAATTTTAAATTGCCTACAGCCAGCCCAATTTATTATGTTAGGGCTTCGAAGCCTGTCTGCGGTCCCTCCTTCCACTAGGCCTCCACTGACCTGTCTACTGCCGCCCGTGTTCCCCTGGAACCAATTTTAAATTGCCTACAGCCAGCCCAATTTATTATGTTAGGGCTTCGAAGCCTGTCTGCGGTCCCTCCTTCCACTAGGCCTCCACTGACCTGTCTACTGCTGCCCGTGTTCCCCTGGAACCAATTTTATATTGCCTACAGCCAGCCCAATTTATTATGTTAGGGCTTCGAAGCCTGTCTGCGGTCCCTCCTTCCACTAGGCCTCCACTGACCTGTCTACTGCCGCCCGTGTTCCCCTGGAACCAATTTTAAATTGCCTACAGCCAGCCCAATTTATTATGTTAGGGCTTCGAAGCCTGTCTGCGGTCCCTCCTTCCACTAGGCCTCCACTGACCTGTCTACTGCTGCCCGTGTTCTCCTGGAACCAATTTTAAATTGCCTACAGCCAGCCCAATTTATTATGTTAGGGCTTCGAAGCCTGTCTGCGGTCCCTCCTTCCACTAGGCCTCCACTGACCTGTCTACTGCCGCCCGTGTTCCCCTGGAACCAATTTTAAATTGCCTACAGCCAGCCCAATTTATTATGTTAGGGCTTCGAAGCCTGTCTGCGGTCCCTCCTTCCACTAGGCCTCCACTGACCTGTCTACTGCTGCCCGTGTACCCCTTGAACCAACATCAGAAAATATAAAAATAAGTATTTTGCTTATAAAAAAGAAAATACTGGAGAGATATCAAATGCAGACATTTTAACATTAAAAACAAACACATACAACAAAAATCTGGTACAGTACTAAAAATGGCCACCAGCTACAATAACTTTCTCCTGCAAGTAGTTAACTGAAAGTTTTTTTCAATTTAAAACACAGATATGGCATCCACCGAGTGTTGTCCTGTCGCGTCTTCTTTATATTATTGCCAAGAAGATGCAAAACAATGAAAATAATAAATTCATTATTTACCAAAAAAATAGAGTAAGTCAAAACCACATTGCAAATAAACATTCATTACAAATAAAGAAGCAGCGCACGTCCGAGTGAGTATATACCTAATAAGAATATAATCACCCTCGGACGCGCCCTGCTTCTTTCCGACAGCCTTCCTTCCTAAGAATCAGCCCTTCCGTGGTGTAGAGAGAGGGTTTGTTACACTCCAAGGTGTTCCCCAGGTTGCCTTTCCTGAGCTTCGATCTTCATGCTCTCGTTTAGTAGTTGTCGGAAAGTAGGCTGCATTAGGCCTACAAATTGGGTATGGGGTGGAGAGAGATGGTGTGTTACACTCCAAGGTGTTCCACAGGTTTCCTTGCCATTGCTTCGGTCTTCCGACTCTCGTTTAGTAGTTGTAGAAAACTACACTGCATTAGGCCTACAAAATGGGTATCGGGTGGAGAGAGATGGTGTGTTACACTCCAAGGTGTTCCCCAGGTTTCCTTGCCATTGCTTTGGTCTTCCGACTCTCGTTTAGTAGTTGTAGAAAACTACACTGCATTAGGCCTACAAAATGGGTATCGGGTGGAGAGAGATGGTGTGTTACACTCCAAGGTGTTCCCCAGGTTTCCTTGCCATTGCTTCGGTCTTCCGACTCTCGTTTAGTAGTTGTAGAAAACTACACTGCATTAGGCCTACAAAATGGGTATCGGGTGGAGAGAGATGGTGTGTTACACTCCAAGGTGTTCCCCAGGTTTCCTTGCCATTGCTTCGGTCTTCCGACTCTCGTTTAGTAGTTGTAGAAAACTACACTGCATTAGGCCTACAAAATGGGTATCGGGTGGAGAGAGATGGTGTGTTACACTCCAAGGTGTTCCCCAGGTTTCCTTGCCATTGCTTCGGTCTTCCGACTCTCGTTTAGTAGTTGTAGAAAACTACACTGCATTAGGCCTACAAAATGGGTATCGGGTGGAGAGAGATGGTGTGTTACACTCCAAGGTGTTCCCCAGGTTTCCTTGCCATTGCTTCGGTCTTCCGACTCTCGTTTAGTAGTTGTAGAAAACTACACTGCATTAGGCCTACAAAATGGGTATCGGGTGGAGAGAGATGGTGTGTTACACTCCAAGGTGTTCCCCAGGTTTCCTTGCCATTGCTTCGGTCTTCCGACTCTCGTTTAGTAGTTGTAGAAAACTACACTGCATTAGGCCTACAAAATGGGTATCGGGTGGAGAGAGATGGTGTGTTACACTCCAAGGTGTTCCCCAGGTTTCCTTGCCATTGCTTCGGTCTTCCGACTCTCGTTTAGTAGTTGTAGAAAACTACACTGCATTAGGCCTACAAAATGGGTATCGGGTGGAGAGAGATGGTGTGTTACACTCCAAGGTGTTCCCCAGGTTTCCTTGCCATTGCTTCGGTCTTCCGACTCTCGTTTAGTAGTTGTAGAAAATTACAATGCATTAGGCCTACAAAATGGGTATCGGGTGGAGAGAGATGGTGTGTTACACTCCAAGGTGTTCCACAGGTTTCCTTGCCATTGCTTCGGTCTTCCGACTCTCGTTTAGTAGTTGTAGAAAACTACACTGCATTAGGCCTACAAAATGGGTATCGGGTGGAGATAGATGGTGTGTTACACTCCAAGGTGTTCCCCAGGTTTCCTTGCCATTGCTTCGGTCTTCCGACTCTCGTTTAGTAGTTGTAGAAAACTACACTGCATTAGGCCTACAAAATGGGTATCGGGTGGAGAGAGATGGTGTGTTACACTCCAAGGTGTTCCCCAGGTTTCCTTGCCATTGCTTCGGTCTTCCGACTCTCGTTTAGTAGTTGTAGAAAACTACACTGCATTAGGCCTACAAAATGGGTATGGGGTGGAGAGAGATGGTGTGTTACACTCCAAGGTGTTCCACAGGTTTCCTTGCCATTGCTTCGGTCTTCCGACTCTCGTTTAGTAGTTGTAGAAAACTACACTGCATTAGGCCTACAAAATGGGTATCGGGTGGAGATAGATGGTGTGTTACACTCCAAGGTGTTCCCCAGGTTTCCTTGCCATTGCTTCGGTCTTCCGACTCTCGTTTAGTAGTTGTAGAAAACTACACTGCATTAGGCCTACAAAATGGGTATCGGGTGGAGAGAGATGGTGTGTTCCACTCCAAGGTGTTCTCCAGGTTGCCTTTCCTGAGCTTCTATCTTCAGGCTCTCGTTAAATTGTGGTTAAATGGAACAACTGCATTTGGCGTACTAGTTGGTTTGGGGCCTACTAACAGTGTCTGCCGCTCCTTGCTGTTCTCCTGGTTTCCTGTCCTGAAATTCCGTTTTCAGGCGCTCGTTAAGTAGTTGTTAATGTTAGACTGCATTTGGCCTACTAGTTGGGTTGGGGCCTACTATCGGTGTCTGCCACTCCTTGCTGTTCTCCTCCACTGAACAAAGCTGTGCCGCCTGTTTACTACGGTTGCCAATTTTGAACTGCATTTCGACTACTTACTGATTTGGGCCTACTCTCTGTGTCAGCCTCTCATTCCAGTTGTCCTCCACTGCAATGCCCCCTGGTTATTCCTGTGTTACCAATTTTGAACTGCATTTAGCCAACTTTATTCTTTGAGCCTATATCTGTGTTTCCTCCTCATCCTGCCCATTGCCCAGCCAGTGATAGATGAGTCTGCTGGTACATTGACCCATAACGCAACATTCCCCGTGCACGCTACACAACAACATTGTGACCCTGCTGAAAGTCAGGTTGCTCTTCCCGCATACCATACCACCTTACACGGGGACAAAGAGGAAGGTGCAGATGAAAGTGCAGGTTCCTTCATCAGGTGGGGGGAGGAATACTAGTTGGCGACGTCACTGGCACAGGGCCTCTCATAGTACGCAAAAGTGTTGCTGCCGGTGGGAGGCGCCCCCGCCGTGAAACACACCGCTGTACTTTGAGGGGCCCTGTGCCAGTGCCAATGCCAACGAGTGGGCCCCCCCTGCTTGCTCAGGTTCACAGCACTTGCAAAGTTGAAATACTTACCTCTCCCTGCTCCACTGCCGTGACGTGGTCCAGATTTCCTGGGCCCACTAATTACTTGAACCAGCCCTACCCACCACAACTTTAGCCAAATGACCCCCAATTTCAAATGCCTTCCAATTATTATAAGGTAAATTACGCTTGACAAGCTTCATTAAGAAGAATGGATGGTTTTGACATTAAAATGGGCACTCTAGGTGTTTTCCTGGCCCCCACTCACTGCCGACTATGCTGCCCCATTGACTTGCATTGGGTTTCGTGTTTCGGTCGATCCCGACTTTACGTCATAATCGGCCGATTTCACTCGACCCGACTTTTGAGATAGTCGGGTTTCGCGAAACCCGGCTCGACTCTAAAAAGGTCAAGGTCGCTCAACTCTAGTCTTCACATCCTGTTCCGTCCAGATTTGTCCAGATCCCAGAATTCTAAGAGGCGGAAGTTCACCGACCACCATATTGGGACACCCAAGTGATGGGTGTCTCAATTTGGAAACTGTTTACGATACCAGCCTCTTGCGCGGTACCACCAGCTGAACACCGTCCACCACACACACTGTATATGCCGTACGCACCACACACCCACTGTAAACGCCGTAGGCAGTACACACACACACTTTATACTCATCCTCTTGAGCGGTACCACCAGCGGAACACCGTTGCAAACATGCCACTGCCTGGATCAGCCGAATGACTCACTGACCGCCGCCATCTTTGTACAAGAGGAGCGCAGAGCACATGGGGTAGACAGGTCAAAGAAGAGAGCACAGACGGGGAAAGAGAGAGTGGATAGGTGGGCGAGCACATGGGGGGGAGAGATTCTCAACGCTACAAAGCCTGACCCCATCGTGACATTACCGCCCTCCCAATGCGATAGCATCGGGTCTCCATATAGTAAATATATATTCATCCTCAACTTTTTTAATAAAAGGTTTTACCTTTTATTTTTCATATTTCGTGTTTTTTTATTTGTCGTGTTTACCACCTTAGATTTACTGATATGAAATCATGCAGACACTGGTCTGATAGGATCCTGACCCAGGCTACAGGATAGAACATATATATGGGTTGGGGTCTTATCAGACCAGTGATATATATATATATATATATATATATATATACTAGATGGTGGCCCGATTCTAACGCATCGGGTATTCTAGAATATGCATGTCCACGTAGTATATTGCCCAACCACGTAGTATATTGCCCAGCCACGTAGTATATAGCAGAGCCACGTAGTATATAGCAGAGCCACGTAGTATATAGCAGAGCCACGTAGTATATAGCAGAGCCACGTAGTATATTGCCCAGCCACATAGTATATTGTCCAGCCACGTAGTATATTGCCCAGCCACGTAGTATATTGCCCAGCCACAAAGTATATTGCCCAGCCACGTAGTATATTGCCCAGCCATGTAGTATATAGCAGAGCCACATAGTATATAGCAGAGCCACATAGTATATTGTCCAGCCACATAGTATATTGCCCAGCACAGAGCCACGTAGTATAGAGACTTAAAAAACAAATAAACATATACTCACCTATAGCTCGTTGAAGTCCTGCTATACTCACCCTCCGCCGCCTTTCCCGCTTCTCTGGACGCTCCCGGGACCGCGCCATTGCAAGCGCACGCTTCCACTCCCAGGGCTGGTGTGAGCAGGACCTATGATGACGTCGCGGTCACATGACCGTGACGTCACGGCAGGTCCTTGTCGTACACCAGCCCTGGGAGCGGAAGCTGCCGCTTGCAATGGCGCGGTCCCGGGAGCGTCCAGAGAAGCGGGAAAGGCGGCGGAGGGTGAGTATAGCAGGTTTTTTGGGTTTTTTTTATTATTTTTAACATGATCTATTTTTACTATTGATGCTGCATAGGCAGCATCAATAGTAAATAGTTGGGGACACACAGGGTTAATAGCAGTGGTAACGGAGCGTGTTACACCGTGGGCCGTTACCGCTGCCATTAACCCTGTGTGAGCGGTGAGCGGAGGGGATTATGGAGCGGGCGCCAGGCAGTGAGTGCAGGTGAGTAGGGGAGGGACTAATCGGACTGTTGCCGTCGCTGATTGGTCGCAGCAGCCATGACAGGCAGCTGCCAAGACCAATCAGCGAATGAATAACCGTGACAGAAGGACAGACAGACGGAAGTGACCCTTAGACAATTATGTATATAGATATAGATATATATATATATCTATATCTATATATACAGTGCCTACAAGTAGTATTCAACCCCCTGCAGATTTAGCAGGTTTACACATTTGGAATTAACTTGGCATTGTGACATTTGGACTGTAGATCAGCCTGGAAGTGTGAAATGCACTGCAGCAAAAAAGAATGTTATTTCTTTGTTTATTTTTTTTTTAAATTGTGAAAAGTCTTTTCAGAGGGTCATTTATTATTCAACCCCTCAACCCACCAGAATTCTGTTTGGTTCCCCTAAAGTATTAAGAAGTAGTTCAGGCACAAAGAACAATGAGCTTCACATGTTTGGATTAATTATCTCTTTTTCCAGCCCTTTCTGACTATTTAAGACCCTCCCCAAACTTGTGAACAGCACTCATACATGGTCAACATGGGAAAGACAAAGGAGCATTCCAAGGCCATCAGAGACAAGATCGTGGAGGGTCACAAGGCTGGCAAGGGGTACAAAACCCTTTCCAAGGAGTTGGCCCTACCTGTCTCCACTGTTGGGAGCATCATCCGGACGTGGAAGGCTTATGGAACTACTGTTAGCCTTCCACGGCCTGGACAGCCTTTGAAAGTTTCCTCCCGTGCCGAGGCCAGGCTTGTCCGAAGAGTCAAGGCTAACCCAAGGACAACAAGGAAGGAGCTCCAGGAAGATCTCATGGCAGTGGGGACATTGGTTTCAGTCAATACCATAAGTAACGTACTCCACCGCAATGGTCTCCGTTCCAGACGAGCCCGTAAGGTACCTTTACTTTCAAAGCGTCATGTCAAGGCTCGTCTACAGTTTGCTCATGATCACTTGGAGGACTCTGAGACTGACTGGTTCAAGGTTCTCTGGTCTGATGAGACCAAGATCAAGATCGTTGGTGCCAACCACACACGTGACGTTTGGAGACTGGATGGCACTGCATACGACCCCAAGAATACCATCCCTACAGTCAAGCATGGTGGTGGCAGCATCATGCTGTGGGGCTGTTTCTCAGCCAAGGGGCCTGGCCATCTGGTCCGCATCCATGGGAAGATGGATAGCACGGCCTACCTGGAGATTTTGGCCAAGAACCTCCGCTCCTCCATCAAGGATCTTAAGATGGGTCATAATTTCATCTTCCAACAAGGCAACGACCCAAAGCACACAGCCAAGAAAACCAAGGCCTGGTTCAAGAGGCAAAAAATCAAGGTGTTGCAGTGGCCTAGTCAGTCTCCTGACCTTAACCCAATTGAAAACTTGTGGAAGGAGCTCAAGATTAAAGTCCACATGAGACACCCAAAGAACCTAGATAACTTGGAGAAGATCTGCATGGAGGAGTGGGCCAAGATAACTCCAGAGACCTGTGTCGGACTGATCAGGTCTTATAAAAGACGATTATTAGCTGTAATTGCAAACAAAGGTTATTCCACAAAATATTAAACCTAGGGGTTGAATAATAATTGACCCACACTTTTATGTTTAAAATTTATAAAAATTTAACTGAGCAACAAAACTTTTTGGTTTGTAAGATTTATGCCTCTGTTAATAAATCCTGCTCTTGTTTGAAGTTTGAAGGCTCTAACTTATTTGCATCTTATTAAACCTGCTAAATCTGCAGGGGGTTGAATACTACTTGTAGGCACTGTATATACATATATACACTGACAAGACTGGTCAGTAATGTGCATTGAAAGACGTGACCCTGGCTGCAGGACCCCACACATGAGGATAGTTGACTCTTTCCCATATATGATATATGTAGGAAAGACATATTGTATATCCTCATCTGTGGGGTCCTGCAGCCAGGGTCACTCACTCTATGAGTGCACATTACTGACCAGCCGCCATAAATCTTCAGTGCCTCTGCAGATACAGCACAGGAATCCTGCTGGGTGTTGTCAGGAGAGCAGCAGATAGAGTAGAAGTGTGAGCTGTACTTACACCACTGTGTCCTGCTCCTCTCCAGTCTCACTGGGAAAAGATGCTTCTTCCTGTCTGCTCTGCAGCAGACATGGCATGCCCCCTCAGCGTGCACTGTGGGCGTGTCTTCAGTATACTGAGGCAGGCAGCTGTCAGGTACAGTGCTGGCCTGGAACTCAGCGTGTATCAGCATGGGGGGGGCTTTGGGGAATATGTTCCTGTCTCTTCAGCCACAGCCCGCGGTAGTGCAGGGAGAGATCATGTCTCCCTCTTCTCTACCGCGCGCTGTGCACACTGATATAATTAAGTGTAGCATAGCTCCAGGTGGGCCCCTGTGAGCGGTGGGCCCGGGGCGACCGCACCCTCTGCCCCCCTGCTAGCTACGCTACTGTCGTGGGTGTTTTGCCACGACCAATCAGTGACTTGGATTTCCATGACAGACAGAGGCCGCGACCAATGAATATCCGTGACAGACAGACAGAAAGACAGACAGACGGAAGTGACCATTAGGCCGGCGTCACACTGGCATATTGCATCTGATGCGAGAACATCGGATGCGATATGCTAATGACACTCGGCTCCTGCTCGCAGCAGAGCGGGAGCCGAGTGTCATGCGTCTGTGCTCCGATTCTCTCGCACAGGGAGGATCGGAGCACAGCTGCGGAGGAGGCGGAGAAATGAATTTCTCCATCTCCTCCATTGCTGGGGTCCGCTTATAGCGCACATCACTCGGATGTTATCCGAGTGATGTGCGCTGTCTCACTCGCACCCATATGCTTATATGGGTGCGAGTGAGCCGAGAGTTTTCCTCGGTCCGAGACAATCGCAGCACGCTGCGATTGTCTCGGACCGAGAAAAACGGCCGACAAAAAGTCGGCTGCTGGGAGCGGCCCCATATGTTAACATTGGTCCGAGTGCAATGCGATTTTTTATCACATTGCACTAGGCCGTTTTAAACGCCAGTGTGACGCCGGCCTTATAGTAGACTAGATGGTGGCCTGATTCTAACGCATCGGGTATTCTAGAATATGTATGTATATAGCAACCACATAGTATATAGCACAGGCCACGACATATTCTTGAATACCCGATGCATTAATACAGGCCACGCAGTATATAATAGAGGCCACGCAGTATATAACACAGCCCACGCAGTATATAACATTGCACACATAGTATACAGCAGCCATGCAGTATATAACGCAACCCACACAGTATATAACACTTCCAACGTAGTATATAGCATTGCCCACATAGTATATAACACTGCCCACTTAGTATATAGCAGCCATGTAGTATATATCGCAGCCCACACAGTATATAACACTTCCCACGTAGTATATAGCATTGCCCACACAGTATATAACACTACCCACGTAGTACATAGCAGCGATGTAGTATATAACGCAGCATATAGCAATGTGGGCACTATATACGTGGTTAAGAAAGACTTAAAATAAAAAATAAACATATACTCACCTTCCGTAGGCCCCTTGTAGTCCTGGCACCTGTGTGCGGTGCACGCAGCAGCTTCGGTCCCAGGATTGGTATGAGCGCAGGACCTGTGATGACGTCGCGGTCACATACCGTGACATCATGGAAGGTCCTTCTTGCATAGCATCCTTGGCACCGGAGCCTGCCGCTTGCACTGCCGAGGACTGCGCACCACGTCGTAGGGTGAGGCTGCCATCACACTAGCAGTATTTGGTCAGTATTTTACATCAGTATTTGTAAGCCAAAACCAGGAGTGGAACAAATAGAGGAAAAGTATAATAGAAACATATGCACCACTTCTGTATTTATCACCCACTCCTGGTTTTGGCTGAGAAATACTGATGTAAAATACTGACCAAATACTGCTAGTGTGACGGCAGCCTGAGAATAACCTTTTTTTTATAATTATTATTATTTTTAACATTAGATCTTTTTACTATTGATGCTGCATACACAGCATCAATAGTAAAAAGTTGGTCACACAGGATTAATAGCTGCGTTAATGGAGTGCGTTACACCGCGGCATAACGTGGTCCATTAACGCTGCCATTAACCCTGTGTGAGGGCTGACTGGAGGGGAGTATGGAGCGGGCACTGACTGCGGGGAGGAAGGAGCAGCCATTTTGCCGCCGGCCTGTGCCCGTCGCTGATTGGTCGTGGCAATGGTCGTGGGCTTTTTGCCACGACCAATCAATGACTTGGATTTCCATGACAGACAGAGGCCGCAACCAATGAATATCCGTGAGACAGACAGACAGACGGAAGTGACCCTTAGACAATTATATAGTAGATAGAGATATAGATATATAACCCTGTGTGTCCCCAACTTTTTACTATTGCTGCTGCCTATGCAGCATCTGAGTAAAAAGATGTAATATTAAAAATAATAAAAAAAACAAAAAACCTGCTATACTCACCCTCCGTAGTCCGCCGAGCCTCGCGCGGCCTCCGCCATCTTCCGTTCCCAGAGATGCATTGCGAAATTACCCAGAAGACTTAGCGGTCTTTTGCAGCATCAATAGTAAAACGATCTAATGTTAAAAATAATAATAATATAAAAAACAGGTTATTCTCACCCTCCGAAGTGGTGCGCAGTCCTCAGTAGTGCAAGCGGCAGGCTCCGGTGCCAAGGATGCTATGCGAGAAGGACCTTCCATGACGTCACGGTCATGTGACCGCAACGTCATCACAGGTCCTGCGCTCATGCCAATCCTGGGACCGGAAGCTGCCGCATGCACCGCACACAGGCGCCAGGACTACAAGGGGCCTACGGAAGGTGAGTATATGTTTATTTTTTATTTTAAGTATTTTTTTTAACCACGTATATAGTGCCCACATTGCTATATACTACGTGAGCTGTGTTACATACTGCGTGGGCTGCGTTATATACTACATGGCTGTGTTATATACTGCTTGGCTGCTATATACTGCGTGGGCTGTGTTATATAGTACATGGGCTGTGCTATATACTGCGTGGGCTGTGTTATATACTGTGTGGCCTGTGTTTTATACTACGTTGCCTGTGTTATATACTGCATGGCTGCTATATACTGCGTGGGCTGTGTTATATACTGTTATATAGTACGTGGGCTGTGTTATATACTGTTTGGGCTGTGTTATACATTGCGTGGCCTCTATTAACGCATCGGGTATTCTACAATATGTATGTATGTTTGTATATAGCAGCCACATAGTATACAGCACAGGCCACGTCGTATTTGTCTGCTATATACTACATGGCTCCTATATACTATGTGGCCTGTGCTATATACTATGTGCCTGCTATATACATGCATACATACGTACATACATATTCTAGAATACCCGATGCGTTAGAACCATCTAGTGCGTATAATATATATATATTACTAGATGGTGGCCCGATTCTAACGCATCGAGTATTCTAGAATATGCATGTCCACGTAGTATATTGCACAGCCCACGTAGTAAATTGCCCAACCACGTAGTATATTGCCCAGCCACGTAGTATATTGCCCAGCCACGTAGTATACTGCCCAGCTACGTAGTATATTGCCCAGCCACGTAGTATATTGCCCCGTCACATAGTATATTGCCCAGTCATGTAGAATATTGCCAAGCGACGTAGTATTCAGCACAGAGCCACGTAGTATATTGCCCAGTCACGTAGTATATTGCCCAGTGATGTAGTATTCAGCACAGAACCACGTAGTATATTGCCCAGTCACGTAGTATATTGCCAAGCCCACTTAGTATATTGCCCAGCCACGTAGTATATTGCCCAGCGACGTAGTATATTGCCCAGCGAAGTATTATTCAGCACAGAGCCACATAGTATATTGCCCAGTCACGTACTATATTGGCCAGCGACATAGTATATTGCCCAGTCACGTAGTTATATAACACTGCCCACGCAGTATTTAGCAGGGTGTGCACCATATCCCTGTTAAAAAAAATTATTAAAATAAAAAATAGTTATATACTCACCCCTGGGATCCAG
Organism: Ranitomeya imitator; assembly: GCF_032444005.1. Taxonomy (NCBI): domain Eukaryota; kingdom Metazoa; phylum Chordata; class Amphibia; order Anura; family Dendrobatidae; genus Ranitomeya; species Ranitomeya imitator. Next base: position 300,523,645 of record NC_091282.1, on the reverse strand, counting down.
CGAAGCTGTGTGATGCGGCCACCATCTTCCGTTCCCAAGATGCATTGCGAAATTACCCAGATGACTTAGCGGTCTCGCGAGACCACTAAGTCTTCTGGGTAAGTTCGCAATGCATCTCTGGGAACGGAAGATGGCGGTCAGCGAGAGCGCATCATCCGACGACGGAAGGTGAGAATAACAGGTTTTGGGTTTTTTTTAATTATTTTTAACATTAGATATTTTTACTATTGATGCTGCATAGGCAGCATCAATAGTAAAAACTTGGTCACACAGGGTTAATAGCAGCGGATACGGAGTGCGTTACCCGTGGCATAACGCGGTCCGTTACCGCTGGCATTAACCCTGTGTGAGGGGATTATGGAGCGGGCACTGACTGCGGGGAGTGTGGAGCGGGCGCTGGGGACACTGACTGCGGGGAGTATGGAGCGGAGCGCCGGGGACACTGACTGCGGGGAGTATGGAGCAGGCGGCGGGCACTGTGACTGTAGGGGAGGGACTAATCGGACTGTGCCCGTCGCTGATTGGTAGTGGCAGCCATGACAGGCAGCTGCCGAGACCAATCAGCGACACAGGATTTCCGTTACGGAAGTTGAGGACAGAAAGACGGAAGTACCCCTTAGACAATTATATATATAGATGACATAGAGAACTCTATGTAAAAGCTCATGTTAAAATCGCATTGCAGACGGATCACATTCACATGTAAATCGAATGACATTCAGATGCCAGGTGTTAAAATTGCAATGTACCCACACGAAAATCGCATGACACTAGTCAAACTTTTCTGGACCGACATTGGACAGTTTATTTTTTTTTTTACGGTTATAGGTACGAGCCTTTTGTATTTCAGTGGTATCATGGGTGGCCACATACATAAGAGAGTCCCTGTGCGAAACAATATATGGGCCTTTTGCAGTCTGATAGCCCAGGATAATGTACAATTCCACCTGCTTTTGAGATAGTAGTGGGTCCTCTTCCATCTTGGACCCCTGCGTGGCTACACAGGCTGCAACAATGGTATGTCTGTCCCTTGGTGTGGTGGTAGTCCAGTGGAAAATGCTTGCGCAAAATTCTCTTCTCACTATTGTTTTAACTAAAACGGAGCCATTATTTTACCAAAGGAAACTTGCAGTGAAATCAGCCACACCATGTCTTTTCTACTTTTGTGGGGTGCATTTTATTTAACAGGAAAAATAAATACTCCAAAACCAGGAAGCAGCTTTCATGAGGTAGAAAAGAAGTGAGAACTGAATCATTCAGCCATGAATGGTGTCTGGTACATATTGAAAGTCCTCCTCAGCCTGGGCCAACCATACATTTTTGTGTATCAGGCTCTGTCACCTGTCTGGAAAGAAGAGAGGAAGAATAGGGGATTTGAAGGGGGAAGTGGAATCAAAAGTAGGGAGGGGAAGAGAGGAAGACCAGAGACACAAGACTACAGGATGACAAAAGGACGTTTACACATCAAAGTGAAAGTGGCCATCGAATTCACATCCAGTCAGAGGGACACTGGAGTGTGGTGAATGCAGCTGTTAGCATGCGGAGACTCCGGGGGATAATGATAACCATACAGGCCTCACGCAGCTCATTATTACTTTATGGATGGAAACCACCTCAGATTTTCCATCACGTTACATCCACCGCATGCATCATGGAGGTGTCAACGAATCCTAATAAGAAACATTATATGTTGTTAATAAATTATTTTAAAATCTGTTTAGGAGGGAAGTTGGTGCAGGGGCTTAAAATGGATTCCTGACATAATCCCCAAAATCCAACGTTCTCCAGATTTGAAGATATTTTATGTACACATTCCATGCGATAACACAATGCGCTTTTTCATCAAGTATAGGGCGGTATACTTCATGGGGTACACCGAAGCTACCAGTTTGTAATTGCACTATTAGGCCGCCGTCACACTAGCAGTATTTGGTCAGTATTTTACATCAGTATTTGTAAGCCAAAACCAGGAGTGGGTGATAAATGCAGAAGTGGTGCATATGTTTCTATTATTCTTCTCCTCTGATTGTTCCACTCCTGGTTTTGGCTTACAAATACTGATGTAAAATACTGACCAAATACTGCTAGTGTGACGGCAGCCTTACTCCTTCAACAAAAGTTAATGGACACCCACATATATAAAGTGACACTCAATCTTTTAGGCCATTTTCATTTGTAGCTTAAATGTTGACGTTTAATATTTTTCTTTGCTCAAAAACTCTTTTTCAGGCTTTTTTTTAAAGCCTCTAGGGAAGCCTGCAAAAAACCCCATAAAAAATGCAAGACTGCAGAGACCCAAAGAAACTATACTCCCACAAAGTGACGCCACACCCGAATATTTCAAATATGACTTCTTTTATTAAACTTTATAAATAACTTGCTTAAAGTCAACTTCAATTTGTCAATTTTCTCTTTTGGCTTAATAATTAAGGTCGCAGCTTATAACCCGGCAACATTTTGCCAACCAAGCGGGTGTAGGGAGATTTACTGCCCTCCGGACTCCCGGCGCAGGTATCTTCACCAACCTCATAACCACCCATTCCGCTGCTGCGACTGAAAGAAGAAACAAAAACATAACCACTCAAACAAAAGGGAGGGAGGGAGGGAGACCGGTCCGGGTGCAAGTGAGGGGATCCGGAAGGGCAGGAAGCAAAGCGCCGCCTCTTTTGAAAGGGGCCCCGCCCCAAACCAAGCCCGGCCCCCCGGAGCTCGGCGACGTCACCCCGTGGGAGACCCGGTGAGAGCCATGCCGAGGCCCCGCAGTCAGGGGACATCGGCGATAGCCGTAGTGTCCCGCAGACTGCAGAGACCCAAAGAAACTATACTCCCACAAAGTGACGCCACACCCGAATATTTCAAATATGACTTCTTTTATTAAACTTTATAAATAACTTGCTTAAAGTCAACTTCAATTTGTCAATTTTCTCTTTTGGCTTAATAATTAAGGTCGCAGCTTATAACCCGGCAACATTTTGCCAACCAAGCGGGTGTAGGGAGATTTACTGCCCTCCGGACTCCCGGCGCAGGTATCTTCACCAACCTCATAACCACCCATTCCGCCACGGAGTAGCCCGTGACACGAGCTACGACCCACCCAACGAATAGAGCGCCTGAACTACGCCCTCTCTAAGCCCATCCAGGAAGATGTCCAGACCCGCATCATTGAGATGCACCCCATCTGGCAAGAGAAAACCGGAGTTATCTCCTTCTAACCGGTGGTGTCTCACCACCACACCGTTCTTGAATCTGATGAAGCGAGAAATTCTCTGGTTAAGCGTGCGTCTGGATCTTTCCATGGCTCCCAGTTCCCTGGCACCTCGCCAAACCAATCTAGGGATCATCTCGGACCACACCAAACGCATTACAGGAAAGAAGCCTGGAAGTTTGTCCAGATCGGCTCTCATCAGGGTCAACAGCTCAGCGAGAGGAAAAGAGGCCAAATCATTCCCACCGGCGTGGATAACCACCACTGTAGGCAAGGATGCTACTCTTGCGATTCGCACAATCTCTGGCAGGACTTGTGACCATGTTAAACCTCTTGTTCCGCGCCAGATGACGTCCATTCCTGTAAGGCCAAGCGAACGACCTCCTGGGCATAATTCCACACGCCGTGCTGCCCAGTATATATAAGAATGGCCCACCAGCCATATGCTGGGTCTCATACCATCTGAAACCAGAGACAAACAGTTGTTAGTAAATAAAAAACTCGAAACGGAAAGGACAAGAGGGAGATCAACAATAGGGAAGACACCTACGAAAAAGAAAAGCAACCTACTAGCGCAATCTAAGCAAAACTTATTGCAACACTAATTCCGGCCTGATATATCTAGTGAAACAGCGAGATCTCCATCTACCCACTCTCTGTATATCTGATTCAAACAGACCAGCCCTGGAGGCTTCTGTTGCTGCACCGATCCTAAATGAATGAGTACCGAATTCCGTTGCGGGCAAACCGAGAAACATCAATGCCTGTCTAAGGATCGCTAGGAACTGACACGCAAACAGAGGGGAGCCGTTCTCATGGATGAATAATTGCAACCCGCTGCCCCTGATTTGCATGTAACTTCTAACCAATGATAGCAGGCAAATCGATCCCTTGATGTCAAAAAGGGGGAACCATACACCCCTGCCTTCCTGGTCGGTTTTGGATCTGCGCACCCTTACCCTCAGCCCGTCGTCACAGATCACCAGGTCTTCCAGCTGCAGGCCGCCTGCCCTGCAGCGGGACGAGGGGAGGATCTCGCTAACCCGCATAGCCCCGAAGAAAGCCAGGCTGAAAGCCGCTGAAATCAACGTAGCCTCGTAAGTGGAGTCGCAAACCGAGCCCGATACCCTAACCAAATTGGACAGGAGAGTAAAAGAAATGGGCCTCCTTTGATCGCTGCGCGCACTGGCCCGCCGCCAGCCTTTTAAAACCTGTGTAATTAAAAAATGTTTGGTAGAATCCGGCCAACCGCGCAGCTTAAAATGAAACGCCACCCCCGCAATGCGATTGCGAGCCGCTGTTCCCGACACCCCCGAAGCCTGCAAGCGCGCCAAAAAGGCCAATGTAACCTGGAGTCTCAAACTATCAGAGCTACCTACCGGTTTTTCAGCTGCCACCAAACACCACTCATCCCATGCCTTACCGTATGCTTTCCATGTGGCAGGAGCGATGGAAGACCTTAACAACGGAATCAGCTCTCCAGCGCATCCCAAACCGAAAGCGGGCATCCCCGCATTTGCTGCTGTTCCCACGGCTGCTGACCATACCGCATCTGTGAATCAGAACAAAGTTTAACATCCATAAAACCGACCTTTTCCACACTGTGAGCGATCGCCTTTAACCATGTGTTGCTCTCCAAACATTTTAACAATGTGAACCCGATGACCTTTATGACCGGCAACGAGGATGATGATAGGAAATTAAGGGCATGCGTGGCCTTGTCCGATTTCAGCCTAAAACACACACGTTTGTTGGCCAAAAACTGGCCCCAAAGCTCCATGGCAACCGCTAGGGGAAGCAGTTCCAGGAGCACCAAATCCTGGGTCCAGGCTCTGGTTACCCACGATTCGGGCCATGTGTCCGTGCACGTCTGTTCCCTAAAACGGACGCTGAAACCCACCGCATCCACTTTACCGAGCCTGAGCCCTAAGCTATCACTGTCACATTCATTTTCCTGAAAACATGTTCTCCCGTTGTAGGAAAAGAGAAAACGCTGCCATATAATCAGATCGCTGCGCAATTGCGCCGTGATCCTGATCCTGTGGTGGGGTTGTTTTGCACCTTTCGTAGCCAAGATTAACCTGCGAGAGAAGATTCTGCCCATTGGCATTACCTTACAGGCAAAATTCAGGGATCCCAGGAGGGATTGCATTTGCACTAGTGTAACCTTACCGACCGATAGACATCCCGCAATTAGTTCTTGCAGTTTTGATATCTTGTCTTGGGGCAACCTAAATTCCATAGCAACCGAGTCAATTTCGATTCCTAGGAACGTGATGACAGAGACGGGGCCGATGGTTTTTTCTGACGACAAGGGGACTCCAAAACAGGACATAACGTCCTTAAATTGGACCAGGGCATCGTGACACACCTCCGAATTAGCCGGACCTACAAATAAAAAGTCATCAAGGTAGTGTGTAATAGATGGCAAACGCGTAACCTTGCGAGTTACCCACTCTAGAAATGTACTAAACATTTCAAAGTAATGGCAAGAAATTGAGCATCCCATAGGCAGGCATGTATCGAAGTAGTACTTGTCCTCGAACATGGCTCCTAACAGGTGATAGCAGTCCGGGTGAACCGGAAGCAGCCGGAATGCAGACTCAATATCTGATTTGGCCATGAGGGCGCCTGGTCCTGCTTTTCTAACCATTTCCACAGCTCTGTCGAAAGGTATGTATGTTACCGTGGTGTCATCTTCGGGAATACCATCGTTCACCGATCTGCCTTTTGGGTATGACAGATGGTGAATAAGACGGTACTTACCCGACTCCTTCTTAGGGACAATGCCCAAAGGGGAAACCCGTAGGTTAAAAAACGGGGGAGAATCAAACGGGCCTTGAAAGCGGCCTGCTCTAATCTCTTTATTCAACTTGTCGTGTAAAATGGCCGGGAGTTCCCTGGCCGATTTTAAGTTCTTTGACAACTGGGGTTTTCTTGAAAAAATAAAAGGAATGAAAAAACCGAACGAAAAACCAAAACTTAGCTGAGCTGCAGCCGGTTTATTGGGGTATCTGGACAACCATGGTTCCATGCTTTTTACGCTCACCGGTGTCAGATGGCTCACCCCCCGCGGATGACTTGTTACTGATCGATTTTTGAGGGGTTTTTGAGCATTTTGATGCAGAGTGAGGTCCCCCACAAGCAGAACATTCATGCTTATACTTGCACAATCCGTAAAATTTGCAGTGGCCCTCGTTGAAGAGCCAACAAGTGCCTGGCCTGCGTACGACTGCCGACCCAGCATTGCTGGCACTGCCGGCGGATGCCCCGGGAAAGGGCTGCATAGTCTTCTGGGCCATCATCAGCCGCAGCCATGAATCGGCCACCCCAAATGTGGATTGACAGCTAGCCTGCGGCGGAAATCCTCATCGTATTTCCACCAGGCCGAGCCACCATGGGACTTATATGAACTGTATATGCTGTCCATATAAATGAAAAGCTCGGAGCATCGTTCTGGGTGTTTCTCTCCCATCACGCATCCTAGAACTGCGAAAGCCTGCAGCCAATTGTTGATAGTTTTGGCTACCTTCGGTTTTCTGTCATACACTCTCTCGCCTACCCGTCTCTCCTTATCCACCGAGTGTTGCTCTGTGGATACAAGGGACCAAATGTCTATGAATTCGTTGGCCCAAATTTGTTCCTTTACGGCAATATCTAGGTGTGACCCCAGGGGTGGGACCCCGCAAAAAAGGCCATCCTTGTAAATATCGGGGCGTGTGGGAGGTATTGTCTTAGGCTGCGTGGCGGGTTGCAACAGCTTGGGGTTTACGAAAATCCTGCCGCAGCCTGCGCTAAACGGGGCCGCATCTGCTATATTACCCGTAATTCCCCTATCAGCTCCCCAAGCACCAGTAAAGGCGTACTCACCGGGTTGTATACTGGGTTCTGAGCGACTCTGCTCCTGAGGTGCGTGGATAGTAGCACCTCGCTGCCCGATCCGTGAAGTGGACCTGCGTTCCGACGCATCGTGATGACGAGAACGACCAGATGAACTGCCCAAAGAGGATGGAGAGCGCCACCTTGACGCTCTAGACCGCCTGCTGCGACGGCTGGAACGGGACCTGTGGGAGCGTCTCCTGCTATCATAACGTTCGACCAAAGCCGAGGTGCCAGCACCCTGTATGGGGAGTCCCACACCGGTTGCCATCGGCGATATGCCTGCCGAGGCGTTCAGATGTTCCCCCACCCCCGACGCTAAGTGAGATTGGGCTGTTTGACACCCAGCAGTAAGTTGGTGAGGTGTTGAAAAAATTACCGGGAATGACGGGAAAGGGGACTCAATTCTCACCCCTGTGTGTCCAAACCCCGTCTGCTGTCCCATTATGGGGGCAGAATGCTCCTGTTGCTGGGCCGCTGTACCTAGCTCCTGTCCCTTCCCAGTATTATTCCCACTCGCCCCCCAAAGGCTGTAGAGTAGGAGAGAACAAATCCTGTGACTCCCCTGTCCCCTCGTTCTCCTGTGATGATGCAGACGCCGCTGAGCCCTGAACCCCCCCCCCCCCCATGCTAACAACTGCCCGAGACTCCTGTGCAGCTGAGGTGACTAAGTGCTGCTGCTGCTGAGCGTTCCCTCCCCAGGGGGTTAGTACCGACGTATGAGCGGAGCTGACCAACCCTTGTGTTCCCCCCTCCTGCCTCTGCCCGACCGCCGCCGTCGCACTGTGCTGTCTGACCATGTGAGAGGATGCGCGCGCTCCTCTTTGAAATTACTGGCGGGCTCAGACGTGCCGGAGGCCGGGAGGCTCTGCCAGATCGCCGCCCGACCGACGGCACCGCCTGGCTCGCTGCAGGGAGGGAGCCGCTCGCGGCCAGTAGCGCCGCTAGCCAACCGCTACCCTCCCTGCCAATCTTCTCCCTCACCGCTTCCTGGAGCGGGTCCATTTTCCGGCAGCCCCAAGACAGTTCCGGGTGCAAGTGAGGGGATCCGGAAGGGCAGGAAGCAAAGCGCCGCCTCTTTTGAAAGGGGCCCTGCCCCAAACCAAGCCCGGCCCCCCGGAGCTCGGCGACGTCACCCCGTGGGAGACCCGGTGAGAGCCATGCCGAGGCCCCGCAGTCAGGGGACATCGGCGATAGCCGTAGTGTCCCGCATTCTGTTAATAAGTGCAGAGTCAAATCTAGGAGGTAAAATGCCGCATTTATGCCAGTTTGGAACATGATCTATAAAATGTTTTCACCTGTATTTTTTATTCCATTACAAAAACAATTTAGGTTTTTTCATGGAGCAGATGGTATCCATACATAATAAACTAAACGACCACTCAAAACATGAAAGGTGACAGCTACCAACAGCAATTTCACATTCAGTAAACTTTTTTATGCTTTTTTGGAGCCAAGGACAGAACTGAATTCAGAAGGTCTCAAGCCCCCCCCATACACATTAGACTAATCATGCAATATATTGATGAGTTTATCCAACACTCTAGTATGCGTTTTGGAGCAGATGTCAATCGTGCATGTCAGATTATAGACTGCCGATAGCTTTGTTCTCCCAGAAATGTTTGTTGGCAACTTTATCAGAGAACATAAACTGTGAATCACAGTGCTGCAATCTTAGGGTACCGTCACACAGTGGCATTTTGATTGCTACAATGGCACGATTCGTGACGTTCCAGCGATCTCGCAGTGTCTGACACGCTCCTGCGATCAGGGACCCCGCTGAGAATCGTACGTCGTAGCAGATCGTTTGAAACTTTCTTTCGTCGTCTAGTGTCCCGCTGTGGCGGCATGATCGCATGGTGTAACAAAGGTGTGCACGATATTGTATACGATGTGCGCATAGTAACCAACGGCTTCTACATCACACATACGTCATGAAATTATCGCTCCAGCGTCGTACATTGCAAAGTGTGACAGCAGTCTACGACGCTGGAGCGATATTGTTACGATGCTGGAGCGTCACGGATCGTGCCGTCGTAGCGATCAAAATGCCACTGTGTGACGGTACCCATACTGTAAAGGTACCGTCACACTAAGCGACGCTGCAGCGATACCGACAACGATGTCGATCGCTGTGTGGTCGCTGGATTGCTGTCACACAGACAGCTCTCCAGCGACCAACGATCCCGAAGTCCCCGGGTAACCAGGGTAAACATCGGGTTACTAAGCGCAGGGCCGCGCTTAGTAACCCGATGTTTACCCTGGTTACCGTTGTAAATCTAAAAAAACAAACACTACATACTTACATTCTGGTGTCTGGTCATGTCCCTCGCCTTCAGCTTCCCGCACTGAGTGAGTGCCGGCCGTAAAGTACAGCGGTGATGTCACCGCTGTGCTGTGCTTTACGGCTGGCCGGCGCTCACCAGTCAGTGCGGGAAGCTGAAGGCGAGGGACCTGACCAGACACCGGAATGTAGGTATGTAGTGTTTGTTTTTTTACATTTACAACGGTAACCAGGGTAAACATTGGGTTACTAAACGCGGCCCTGCGCTTAGTAACCCGATATTTACCCTGGTTACCAGTGAAGACATCGCTGAATCGGCGTCACACACGCCGATTCAGCGATGTCAGCGGGAGATCCAGCGACAAAATAAAGTGCTGGACTTTCCCCAGCGACCAACGATCTCCCAGCAGGGGCCTGATCGTTGGTCGCGGTCACACATAACAATTTCGTTAACGATATTGTTGCTACGTCACAAAAAGCAACGATATCGTTATGTGTGACGGTACCTTTAGGCTGCCGTCACACTAGCAGTATTTGGTCAGTATTTTACATCAGTATTTGTAAGCCAAAGCCAGGAGTGGGTGATAAATACAGAAGTGGTGCATATGTTTCTATTATACTTTTCCTCTAATTGTTCCACTCCTGGATTTGGCTTACAAATACTGATGTAAAATACTGACCAAATACTGCTAGTGTGACGGCAGCCTAAAACTCCTGGTATGCCAAGTGGTGATTGAAGCCACTGCGGAGAACCTGTATAATTAAAAACCAGCGTGTCCTGGAAAGAATAAAATTAATTTTGTACCGGTAGCTGCACTTTCAGTAAGGTGGCTGGACACCATTGAAATGCAGTTATCTTGGAGATTAACCCTACATCTGCAGGTTAACATTTGGGGACATGACAGATTCCTTTTAAAGAGGCGTTGGCTTATCTTATTAAATATTATTGTAAAAGTAAACAACTTTTCAATTTACATTTTATTAAAAATACTCTGTTTCCAATAACGAAGGGGTTTGTAATTATATTGTGTACTGTTCAATGTATTGGTTAACCCCTTTCTGACATATGACGTACTATCCCGTCAAGGTGGGGTGGGCCCGTATGACCACCGACAAGATAGTACGTCATACGCGATCGGCCGCGCTCACGGGGGGAGCGCGGCCGGGTGTCAGCTGACTAGCGCAGCTGACATCCGGCACTATGTGCCAGGAGCGGTCACGGACCACTTCCGGCACATTAACCCCCGGCACACCACGATCAAATATGATCGCAGTGTGCCGGCGGTACAGGGAAGCATCGCGCAGGGAGGGGTTCCCTGAGACGATCGGTACAAGGCGATGTGCTCACCTTGTACCGAGCGTCTCCTCCCTGCAGGCCCCGGATCCAAAATGGCCGCGGGGCTACTTCCGGGTCCTGCAGGGAGTACTTCCGGGTCCAGAGCAGGCGCCTGTAAGCCTGCAGCAGGGCACGTCAGATCGCTGATCTGACACAGTGCTCTGCAAACTGTCAGATCAGCGATCTGTCACTATACAGTGATGTCCCCCCTTGGACAAAGTAAAAAAAAAATTTTTAGATGTGTAAAAAAAAAAAATTTAAAAAAATTCCTAAATAAAGAAAAAAAAATATTGTTCCCATAAGTACATTTCTTCATCTAAATAAAAAAAAAACAATAAAAGTACACATATTTAGTATCGCCGCGTCCGTAACGATCCGACCTATAAAACTGTCCCACTAATTAACCCCTTCACTAAACACCGTAAAAATAAAAAAACCGAGGCAAAAAACGCTTTATTATCATACCGCTGAACAAAAAGTGGAATAACACGCGATCAAAGAGACGGATATAAATAACCATGGTACCGCTGAAAACGTCATCTTGTCCCGCAAAAAATGAGCTGCCATACAGCATCATCAGCAAAAAAATAAAGTTACAGTCCTCAGAATAAAGGGATGCAAAAATAATTATTTTTTCTATAAAATAGTTTTTTTCGTATAAAAAGCAACAAAACATAAAAAATGATGTAAATGAGGTATCGCTGTAATCGTACTGACCCGAAGAATAAAATTGCTTCATCCATTTTACCAAACGCAGAACAGTATAAACGCCATGCCCCCCCCCCCCCCCAAAAGAAATTTATGAATAGCTGGTTTTTGATCATTCTGCCTCACAAAAATCGGAATTAAAAGCGATCAAAAAATGTCACGTGCCCGAAAATATTACCAATAAAAACGTCAACTCGTCCCACAAAAAACAAGACCTCATATGACTCTGTGGACCAAAATATGGAAAAATTTTAGCTCTCAAAATGTGGTAACGCAAAAAAATATTTTTTGCAATAAAAAGCGTCTTTCAGTGTGTGACGGCTGCCAATCATAAAAATCCGCTAGAAAACCAGCTATAAAAGTAAATAAAACCCCCCTTAATTACCCACTTAGTTAGGGAAACATAAAAAATTTAAAAAATGTATTTATTTCCATTTTCCTATTAGGGTTAGGGTTGGGGCTAGGGTTAGGGTTGGAGGTAGGAGGGTTGGGGCTAGGGTTAGGGCTACAGTTAGGGCTGGGGCTAAAGTTAGGGTTGGGGCTAAAGTTAGGGTTAGGGTTGGGGCTAAAGTTAGGATCAGGGCTAAAGTTAGGGTCAGGGCTAAAGTTAGGGTTGGGGCTAAAGTTAGGGTTAGGGTTTCGATTACATTTACGGTTGGGATTAGTGTTAGGGGTGTGGACGTGGTTAGGATTAGGGTTAGGGGTGTGTTTGGGATAGGGTTTCAATTAGAATTGGGGGCTTCCACGGTTTAGGCACATCAGGGCTCTCCAAACGCGACATGACGTCCAATCTCAATTTCAGCCAATTCTGCGTTGAAAAAGTAAAACAGTGGTCCTTCCCTTCCGAGCTCTCCTGTGTGCCCAAACAGGGGTTTACCCCAACATATGGGGTATCAGCATACTCAGGATACTTGGGAAAATAAAAATTTTGGGGGCTAAAACATTTTTGTGGGAAAAAAAATACTTTTTATTTTCACGACTGCGTTATAAACTGTAGTGAAACACTTGGGGGTTCAAAGCTGTCAAAACACATCTAGATAAGTTCCTTGGGGGGTCTAGTTTCCAAAATGGTGTCACTTGTGGGGGGTTTCTACTGTTTAGGTGCATCAGGGGCTCTGCAAATGCAACGTGACGCCTGCAGACCAATCCATCTAAGTCTGCATTCCAAATGGCGCTTCTTCCCTTCCAAGCTCTGCCATGCACCGAAACGGTGGTTCCCCCCCCCCCCCCCCCACATATGGGGTATCAGCGTACTCAGGAAAAATTGGACAACAACTTTTGGGGTCCAATGTCTCCTGTTACCCTTGGAAAAATACAAAACTGGGGGCTAAAAATTTTTTATTTTCACAGCTCTGCATTATAAACTGTAGTGAAACACTTGGGGGTTCAAAGCTGTCAAAACACAGCTTGATAAGTTCCTTGGGGGGTCTAGTTTCCAAAATGGTGTCACTTGTGGGGGGTTTCTACTGTTTAGGTGCATCAGGGGCTCTGCAAATGCAACGTGACGCCTGCAGACCAATCCATCTAAGTCTGCATTCCAAATGGCGCTTCTTCCCTTCCGAGCTCTGCCATGCACCGAAACGGTGGTTTCCCCCCCCCCCCCCACATATGGGGTATCAGCGTACTCAGGACAAATTGGACAACAACTTTTGGGGTCCAATGTCTCCTGTTACCCTTGGAAAAATCCAAAACTGGGGGCTAAAATTTTTTTATTTTCACAGCTCTGCATTATAAACTGTGGTGAAACACTTGGGGGTTCAAAGCTGTCAAAACACAGCTTGATAAGTTCCTTAGGGGGTCTACTTTCCAAAATAGTGTCACTTCTGGGGGGTATCTACTGTTTAAGTGCATCAGGGGCTCTCCAAACGCAACATGGCGTCCCATCTCAATTCCAGTCAATTTTGCATTGAAAATTGAAACGGCGCTCCTTCCCTTCCGAGCTCTGTCATGCACCCAAACAGTGTGCTTTACCCCCACATGTGGGGTATCGGCATACTCAGAACAAATGGCACAACAACTTTTGGGGTCCAATTTCTTCTCTTACCCTTGGAAAAATAAAACAAATTGGAGCTGAAGTAAATTTTTGTGAAAAAAAGTTAAATGTTCATTTTTTTTTTTAAACATTCCAAAAGTTCCTGTAAAACACCTGAAGGGTTAATAAACTTCTTGAATGTGGTTTTGAGCACCTTGAGGGGTGCAGTTTTTAGAATGGTGTCACACTTGGTTATTTTCTATCATATAGACCCCTCAAAATGACTTCAAATGTGATGTGGTCCCTAAAAAATATTGGTGTTGTAAAAATGAGAAATTGCTGGTCAACTTTTAACCCTTGTAACTCCCTAACAAAAAAAAAATTTGGTTCCAAAATTGTGCTGATGTAAAGTAGACATGTGGGAAATGTTACTTATTAATTATTTTACATGACATATCTGTGATTTAAGGGCATAAAAATTCAAAGTTGGAAAATTGCTAAATTTTCACCAAATTTCCGTTTTTTTTTCACAAATAAACGCAAGTTATATTGAAGAAATGTACCACGATCATGAAGTACAATATGTCACGAGAAAAGAATGTCAATCGCCAAGATCCGTTGAAGCGTTCCAGAGTTATAATCTCATAAAGGGACAGTGGTCAGAATTGTGAAAATTGACCCGGTCATTAACGTGCAAACTACCCTTGGGGGTAAAGGGGTTAAGGGCCACTGCTGCCGTCTCAGAGGTGGCTGATCTCCTAGGCAAGGAGTGCATGTTTGCAAGCATTACTCTAAAGGCCCCTTCAGATTAAGCGACGCTGCAGCGATACCGACAACCATCCGGATCGCTGCAGCGTCGCCGTTTGGTCGCTGGAGAGCTGTCACACAGACAGCTCTCCAGCGACCAACGATGTCGGTAACCAGAGTAAACATCGGGTAACTAAGCGCAGGGCCGCGCTTAGTAACCCGATGTTTACCCTGGTTACCATCCTAAAAGTAAAAAAAACAAACACTACATACTTACCTACCGCTGTCTGTCCCCGGCGCTCTGCTTCTCTGCACTCCTCCTGTACTGGCTGTGAGCACAGCGGCCGGAAAGCAGAGCGGTGACGTCACCGCTCTGCTTTCCGGCTGACCGACGCTCACAGCCAGTACAGGAGGAGTGCAGAGCACAGCGCCGGGGACAGACAGCGGTAGGTAAGTATGTAGTGTTTGTTTTTTTTTACTTTTACGCTGGTAACCAGGGTAAACATCGGGTTACTAAGCGTGGCCCTGCGCTTAGTTACCCGATGTTTACCCTGGTTACCAGTGAAGACATCGCTGGATCGGTGTCACACACGCCGATCCAGCGATGTCCACAGGAGATCCAGCGACGAAATAAAGTTCTGGACTTTGTTCAGTGACCAACGATCTCCCAGCAGGGGCCTGATCGTTGGTCGCTGTCACACAACGATTTCCTTAACGATATCGTTGCTACATCACAAAAAGCAACGATATCGTTAACAATATCGTTATGTGTGAAGGTACCTTAAAGCGGTCAGGATAGTTGGGTCTGGCCAGCTGTACAGTCTTTGTGTTTCTCCGATGCTGGAGAGGGAAAGCTGCCTATGCTTACACAAACAGAGAGCACACAGTTTAGATCTGCATAGTGACTATAATGCTATTCTGAACACTCCTTTACGGTCACTATAAACATTACGTTGGGGACTCTCTGGTAGTTAAATTCAAACCTCTTGTTACTTATGTAGGAGGACAGTTTTACGGCTCCCACCATCTTTAGATGGTCAGCTGATCTCACCAAAATCTGCAGTTTTGGATGACTTATCTAATGTGCATTGAGGCCTTTAGTCACATGTCACTCGCTGCCCTATAAGACAGTCAAGGATAGAATCAACATGGAAAAGTGACCCTGGACTCAGAAATGCTAACTAGTGAAAAGCGAGCATGCTCATGTTTTAATAGAGTATCTTCTGCGTGCTCGAGTGTTATGTTCAAATCACCGTGGCTGCATGTCCTGCAGATGTTAGGCAATCCCTGCATGTGTTGTGGCTGTCGAACAGGCGCAATACATAGTATTACAAACATAGTATTCGAGCACGCCAAAGATATTCTATTAACACACGAGAGTGCTCACTCATCACTAGTGTTAACCAATAAAGTAAAATGTGGCTATAGATCAGTGATCCCCAACTCCGGTCCTCAAGAGCCACCAACAGGTCATGTTTTCAGGATATTTTTATTATTGAAGAGGTGATGATTCCATCACCTACACAGGCAATAAGTCCATCACCTGTGCAATTCTAAGGAAATCCTGAAAACATGCCCTGTTGGTGGCTCTTGAGGACCAGAGTTGGGGAACACTGCTATAGAGTCTACAATTACTATTAAAACCCTAATATTATGCTGGTTCATTTACTTATCCAAAGATTCTGCATTTGCATAATGTATTTTTATTTTTGAAAATTGAGCTGAACCAGATTTATGTTTTTACACACACTAATCAGCTGATTAGCCCCAATTCGTGTGGTATAGGTCCACACCAGGACATAGGACATCTCTGGCCCATTAGGTGACAGACAGTGACACCACTCAACAGTCTATGTATTAGCTGCAGATCCAAGTCCTGGGATAAGGCCTCCATTTATCAGATTTGCCTTTACACTCCATTCTGTAAGTTGTATTTGATCAAGAGAATGTGGAGGTCATGTGAAACTTCAATTCACATTGGAACACAAACATAATAGATCAATGAGAAAAAGGTTGTTGGTATAGCTCACCACCCTGGTAGGATCACAGATCCCAGTTGGAGTTCTCTGGAGGGTGCTGATCCTGCTGGTGATAGCAGCCAATTGGACACATGAGGGGGAAAGGATTACAATCCAGCACTACCATCCAGGTAATAAAAAGAGTATTTTATTTTTTAATCCATTAAAAAGAAAACCCATTTAAAAATCAACACCTGACACGTTTCTTGCACACAAGGTGCCCTTCGTCATGTGACTTTTAATGGATTACAAATAAAAGAATCTTATTACCTGGACTGTAGTGCTGGACTATACTCCCCCTCCATGTCATAATAGATCAATATCTCTCTCAAATGTTAATGTGTGTGTGTATACACATGGCCTACTAAAGCCAGTCAAATTTGTTATAATTTGTCAGAAAATTGGCATAAATTATAGCACCGATTTCTCTTTCCCTTAGTTGGTGAAAACTTGCCCGGCTGGTACACGACATGCAATGATTCATAAAGTTTACTAGGAGGTCTGTGCCTCTGAAAAATAAGTGTCTGCATTTTACATCTAATTAAGTGGGTATGGAAATTTCTTTGTAAATTTGCCCCCTTGGTTTCTTCCCTTAACCCAAACTATTTTTGCAGTCTGGTAGGATGTAGGAAAGATCACTGCCATTAGAAAAAGGGGGGTATGCTTGGTTCATAATGTTTACGTAAGTTGTACAAGTTGTAAAGTGAATAGATAAGCAAGTTAAATACATAATACATATGCATATGCTCAGGAATTTCACAGTAGTGAAACATATAAAGATAAGACTCACTGTGGGATGTTAATCCAATTTACTATGTTAAACAGACTTCCTGAATAGATAGAGGTGAAAAGAATAGGACAAGTAGACTGGAGAGCCAAACATAGAAATGTAAAAAGTACAAAATAAAAATAAAAAAGATTTGGTAGGATGTTAGCCAGCTGAAATGAAATAGATTTTTTTTTTTTTTACTAAAAGCATTGAAAATCTTTTAGTACTACATTTAACGGATATATACACTGTATATATGTGTATATATATATACATATACATATACATACACACACACAAATTATAAAATTTATACTGTACATATACACTATCTATAGAGAGAGACATATAGGCGAGATGGTATAATATCATTACCTCATGCTCTTTTTGTATATGTGTGTGTTTCTTTGGATAACTTTGTTATACCATGCCAATCTTGAGTGCTTGCTTTGTAACATCGTATATAAGGAGATATAAATTCTATCCCAAAAGTCAAATAAATAGGCCTAAAAGCATTTTATTTTCAGACATACTACATTTAGTTATTACAGACATTTATCGAAGGTGCAATAAGACACTGACCCACAAATGTACATATCAGTATTTTCACTTTCCACTTAAATTCATTAAATAAAAATAACAATAGTTATAACTAAAAATGATATTCCTAAAATTCACATATAATTTTCATTTAATTTTTTTTTTTAAATAAAACCTATTTACACATATCAAGCTCTATACATAAAAGACATACTATTCAATATCTTACAACCAAGATATGGTGGCTCAGTGTGAGGAGAAAGGCTGTATATAGAACTAGTTACTAAAGAGCAAAACCCACTACAGCCTGTAAGACACAGTATATTTGTGAACATTCCTCCAATCCACCAGTTAAACCCACCATAGAAATCCACTAGCTGGAACACGCATGCTTTGCAATGCACAAACCTAAGTGAAACATGTAACAAATGTAAAAGCTATGTGCACTTGTACAAATCATGTGCCCTATAATGTGCTCATCAGAACAAATTAGAAATTGTGCAAAAAGCAAAATTGTTACATCTTAAACATAATATTCATACAGTAGAGAAACAGACCCCACCACTGTGCCAAGGATTGCTAAACAAAGCATTATTATAAACCCTTCCAGCAAGCTGAAAACTTAAGATGG
This sequence comes from Ranitomeya imitator, assembly GCF_032444005.1. Taxonomy (NCBI): domain Eukaryota; kingdom Metazoa; phylum Chordata; class Amphibia; order Anura; family Dendrobatidae; genus Ranitomeya; species Ranitomeya imitator. The sequence continues at coordinate 300,505,556 of NC_091282.1, read as the reverse complement.
GTAGAGGAGGTAAATGTCTTTAGGCTGTTATTTAAAATGTATGTACAGCAGAAGATGATCAGTTTTCATGTAGTCCATCCTTCATACCATGCAGTCACAGTCTAAGATCATCTTACATTTGTATTTAGTCCGTCAGCAAGCTGGAAAGTAAAACTTCATCATCAGCAGCAGTAATCTTGTGGATTTTGTCAAAATATCAGCTTTTCTCATCTTAAAATCAATTGCAAAACCAAAAAATATATACATCAAACAAAAGGATCCTTATTCCTTTGTACCAAACCCAGACCAATTTTTTAAACCATATTGTCCCATACCAATTCGATTTACCAAGATCCAATCTTAGTGAATCAAAAAAGAAAAAGAAAAAGTAAAAATGTAAATGAGATAGCCGTATCATGTAATATGCTTGTCCAGTCCATGGTCCATACTTTTTTCGATTCACCAGCAAGTAAAGGGAAACAGAGAATATTGGCTCCAGTCTGACATGCCATTGTGTGGGTGGGAGACTGCGCCTTGCGTGCTTCGTTCTGGTGGGTAGGCGTAGCCCATGGGGCGATACTGTCCTTGTGAAGGTACCATCCATTGTTCTGCTCCATATGTGCCATATATGGGTCCTCGCAGACTCTGTCTCATCGGTGTTTCAATGGGAAGGTTCATTACACTTGAGCGATCCGGTGCAGGTTGCAGGGAATGGAATGAAGGCACCTGCAAAGCATCAGACTCCGGCACTGTAGCAACATCTGGTGTGAGACGTCTGCCTTGTGCTTCATGCGAATCCACAGAGCCTGAAAGTGGCTGCAGATATCTTTTGTTTGGACTTCTGTGATATGAAATGAAAAGTATTTAATGAAACCATCATTAACTTTTGGTTACCTTCACAATAACACTATTTTACATTACATGGACAAGTACTCACCTGCATAAAAAGCTGGAGGAAGATGAAGGAACCTGCTGTTCCTGGCTTGGAGATCTTGTCAGCTCTGGAGAGTTAGGGGTCAGGTTCTGGCTTCCTTCAGGATTTTGAACCCACTGAGAGTATATTCCCGTAGGAACATCAGCAGGCTCTTCCTTCAAACGTACAACTTTACAGTGATCTGAGAAATGAGACAAAAAAAAAAACAAAAACAAAAAATAAATGTTGAGAATTTTCAGTGATCCACCAGAAGACATTTTGGCCTCTGAGACAAACCATATGGTTTGATAAAGCAAGAATACCTTTTTCTGCTTCAGGGCTGTTCTCCCACTTTCTTTTCAGGCTTTTGTTTGGACTTTGTGGCACAATTTTCATAAGGTCGTCCCTGAGGCAAGAAACACTGCAAGTATTATATTAAGTTAGTGAAAATTACATAACCGCAAAAAAAAAAAAAAAAAATGTAGCTGTCTTGTAAGATGTTCTTACCTTTTGCGAGTTCTTTCTTGTTCCCGAAATCCTTTTGCAAATGGATTGTGGTCAATTTTCAATTTTGTGATCTGTCGCATAAAGGAAATAATTTAAGCTAAAAATTAAATGCAGATCCCTATAACAGTGTCTGGTCTTAGCCATACCTTCTCATTCTGGTAAGCAGTCACTGCAGTAAACTCTGTCTCTGGGAAGCTGAACACCTGCAGTAAACCCCAACGGGTGTTATACACATCGTCCGACTGGATAACATGGAACCTGGGCTTGTATCTGTGCATAGAGTGCAAGATGATCTGGAAGAAAAGAAAATTGTTTAAAGCAAAACAAAGACGAAAATCATTCTTAGCCAAAACGAAAACACGTTTTATGATCATCTCATTTACGTGTCCATGTTGGTCCAATGTGTTATTGGTGAGTTTTAATTTTTGAAAGCATATGACATCCTTCATCCAGTGGGCACCAGGGGCCGGAGAGTCGGGGTGAATATAGGTCCTGCATGGTGGGTGCGGTTCCGCTTTCCCTGCAGCCTCCCACTGATTCTTGTTCCACTATGGACCCAAAAAAAGGACATTGCAACTAAATGTACAAATGCATCACACAGTCAAAGATATACGTGGAATTAAAATGGGGAAGAGGAAGGATTAACATATTTTAACATTAATATAGGAAGAGATATGGATTAACACTGGTAAAGAGTTACCGTGAGCAAAAATGGTCCACATAATGCACCCACTATTGCGTCAATCATAACATATATTCCTGACCATAGCTATGAAGTCCGATTCGGTTTTCAATAATATTTACCTTGTATCTGCAGTTATCCGTGGAAAGAAAATCAACCAACACCAAATATTTAGTGAAAGGATGTAGTCCATATAGTCTAATCTTGCACTGCGGGAACATCCGCCTGTGGAGAGTAACATGTTAAGATAGAAGGTGATTGAAATACCCATGGCGCTGATATATATATAGATTTATATATACACACACATATAGTTGTAAGTTTCTATTTGTACGTAAATACCATCTTATAAATTTCAATGTAAAAAAAAAAGCACAAAAAAAGTAAAAAAAAAAAATCTATCATATACAAGACTCAAATAGATCTTTGTTCAATAGATTGCAACCTGTAACAATTGTCATGATAAGTAAAAATCCATAGTAATAAAACTAGCCGAGGAACAAAGAGGGAGGTGTTTTAAGATCTAGATTAAAAAAAAGCAATATAACAGTTGTATATACATGCAGTAGTCACTTCTTTTATGTAATTATATATTTGGCCGACTGAGGCTATTTAGCTCTATGATGTGTATAGAAGCTTAGCACATTAGACATGGTGTCACAATACACCCACCTTCCTGATTTAGTGATGATCATCTCGGTCCCTTCTTGGTGGAACTGTCTCCATAAGTCCAATTCCTCGAGCGACGCACTGACAGAGTTGGGAAGGTAAAGAGAATCTTGATTGTTAACACAGTCCATGTCTGTTGCGGGTTTCACATCTAAAAAGAAGCAAAACACAAGACATGCCATCTGTACTCCTACCAGGTGTCCAAAATCTTACAGAGTCTTATGTCCCATGACTACAGCATTGCATACTATTCATAGCCCAAAATAATGGAGTATAACATTACTTACTATTAAATTGTTCTGATAGTTTAAAAAATAACTGGTGCATATGGCTGGCTACTCCATGGTGTATACGAGCCACGTACCTTCCCAGACATTGACTGTTCTAGGATTCTGTGTCTACTTACCAGGCAAAGAGAGCATGATCCTTCAATAACTCCACTCACACCTCAAACTATATTGTGACCATGGATGGACAACATTTAAAGGTAAAGGGAGGAGCCAAGACACCTTCCTCCACCCCAACCTGATCTCCCATACCAGGTCTTTGATGTCTCAGGACACAAAGAGAGGAAGGATCTTGTTTAATGATAGGGGCAGGAGCAGGCTGACCAGTGATTAGCATGAGGCTGATACACAGGAAACCCTGCAGGGGAAATGCAACTTCATTTAGTGCTAACTCACTGCAAAACAAACAGAATATGGAAGCCTTCTCTGGCACTCAGGAGATGGGTTCTCAGACGCATGGCACTACCAGCCTGACAATGCTGGACATCTTGTAACATTTACCAATTTATAGAAATTTAGTTTACACATCTAATCCTGTGGATGGGAGGAAAGGGTTTGCTCATGTTACATTATATCTAGGAAAATGCAGACTAATAAATTGGGCTCCAAGCGTCGGATACTCACATGGCACAATGCATCAGGACTAGAACTGAAAAAATATACACCTGCATAGCTAGAATTGGAGAGTATATGGTTCTCCAGGTATCAGACAAATGGAAGATCATACAAATAAAACAAGGTTTCCTAAATCTCTGTGCGCACAAGGTAAGAAGTCACATGTAATTATCAACCCCTCATAGGCTTTCTTAAACGAATTCTTTTGGTTCTGATTTTTGGGACAATATTAACGTGTTCCATGTACGTGGTTTCATTTGCATAAGGATTTAGAAACAATTTTAGATAAATGTAATATAATCCCATTGAAATATTTTTTAATCTATATATGTAAGGTGTAGTCGAACATCTCGTAATGGCTTCCTTGTAGGGTAGTTTGGTGTATATATTACGCCCTTTTACGCAAGGTGAAAACATTGTCCAGAATCTTAGGGTATGTGTCCACGTTCAGGATGCTGAACGTGGACACATACCCTTAGAGTTAGCATATGTGCTCATGGAGTCTTTCAGTCTTTTCTGACACACTATAGAAGGTCTTGGGTTGGCTTCCCTGATTGCATTTGTTTTTTTTTTATGTTTCTTATAGGACATTGGTGGCTTCCAAGAGGAAGCCATCTGAAAAATGGATCAGTCACTCCCTTTAACCATTTCACAGCTTTCGAAGCCTGGGGCGGTTACAAAGTTACGAAATACTGATTTTCTTCACAGCAATGTCCAAACATCTTGTTATGTATATGTTCTGTATTCTTGGAGTTTATTTTTAGCGATTTTTTTTAGGTCGATTTCAGAATCTGCCTGAAAAAATTTAAAAAAAAAACCACATCATGTGCACATATCATAAGTAATTTTACCAATTGTAATTTACTTTTTTTTGCCATTTATTGTACCGTCATTTGCAAAAATGGCACCACTTTGTATAAATATGAATCTGCTTAAGGTTTTTAATGACCGCTGTATAATTGGACTGCTGAAAAAATATTTACAAAAATACATAATTGTATTATAGAAAAACAAGTAAACGAGCACTATATTGTCAATCCAATCAGTGCTCGTTATTGCCAATTTGCCTGTGTGAGGATAGCAACCATAGATTGAAATTTTTTTTTTTAAAGGGGTTGTTCAGGACTGCTCCATTGATGGGTGTGACTGTCGACATGTTGATTGACAGCTGGCTACCCACAGTTAGGCAGCTGGGATCTTGCTGTCAATTAGCATGACAGTCATTCATGCCCCATCAACAGAGTAGAGCAAAAGAGAAGCCGCTACTTTGCCAACATGACGTCAACGGAAACCACCAATCCACCCGCAGGGGCGCTCTGTGCCAGCAGAAATCGGCGTTGGGCACAACTACCTGCCTGTTAATTCTTCGGCCTATAGTAAAGAAATTAAATAGTCCTGGATAACCCCCTTTAAACCAACCCTATTGTTCAGTAAGGACCAAATTGAGGCTGAAAATCCAAACCATAAAGTCCTTCCAATGGTAGGATGTTCCCATACATATAAAAATAAAGGCTGAAAATTCTAAAATCAGCCTAACAGGACCATAACGTGTTTCAATATTTATCAGAAAGAACACATATGGATGAAGTTTGCTAACCAAATTTTTTATTTCCTTGTTGTCTGAATAAGGAAGTGCATATTTTACAATTTACAAATTAGTTTTTCCATAGAAGATTTGATGTAAGTAATAATTTTGACCTCAATCAAGCCTGGTATCCCAGTAATCTGAGTACACAATTTACATGGTATAATGTTAACAAATCACATTCAGGTCCATTATAAAATCACGTGTAAGCTCTGTAGTAAAACGCGTAGGTTTACTATGTGATTAGAGGAACCGCCATACTTTTAATGTAAAAATAAAATGTGAAGCTTTATATGAAACGCACCTGCATCATCGCTGGAGGACCTTTTTTTTGTTCATTACTGCTGCGCACTGACCCAGGCGGCTCCATGCGATGTCCACACCGTGATATCTTCTGCAGCATACCTGGTGAGCCGACGCTCCCTTCCCCCCCTCTCTCAGATTATAATTTCACTAACACACTAATTGAGATAATGCAAATATAAAATGTCTATGCAGGAGAATTTGGACTTAAAAATTGTGTAATTTGTACATAGCAATACCTATGCCAAAATAAGAAATAAAAACAAAAAAAATATCCATATGTTGTTGGTCTTTACAGTGAAAGAATAATACATATAAATGTACCCATTACTACACGCAACTTGCATGGGTAATATAACAATGTATACATACCCAGGTCAGATGAAGTTTCTTCCATGTATTACGAAATTAGGACATGTTTGTGATCAAGTCCTTACAGTTCCTGCACCAGTCTCATTAAAGGGGTCTAGACACACAAGAGGTTTTGTGAATTGGGAGAGCTACCCATGTTCCCTGTCCCAAAAACAGGAACTGAGGCATCCTTTACACTGACAATACACAATAAACACTGCCACAGTCAAATGCAGACTAAATCAGAAACTTGAAATCACCTTGTCCCTTTCAACTCCTAATGTTCCTAAATGAAGCAGGTAGACTTCTATTGTCTAAAGACTCACAGCTGGACCACATTGTCCTTCAATCCACAAGAGCTGAATGGCAGCAGACAGAGAGGGACATTGGGACCAGAGATCTCAAGTCTGGGTAGACATCCTGTTCCTGTGGCCTAATCCCCACTGGGGCAGACTTATCAATATGCTCTACCTGTAAAAATTGTATAAAAAGGCCATAAAAAAAAGACATAGTATATGTCGAGGGGTTCAAGAGAGGCCTGGATGTCTTCCTGGAGCAGAACAATATTGTATCATACAATTATTAGGTTCTGTAGAAGGACGTAGATCTGGGGATTTATTATGATGGAATATAGGCTGAACTGGATGGACAAATGTCTTTTTTCGGCCTTACTAACTATGTTACTATGTTACTATATAAATATGTCACCATCATATTCCTGCCTCCACTTTTTTTTGCAGTTTTCATCCCAATTTCTTGAAAGTACTATCTTTCAAGCAGCAATATCTCAATTGCATAATAAACATTACATATATAATATTATGGGATTTAAATAAAGACAAGTTGCATATTTAATAGAATAGGTTTATGAAAAAAAATTACATTAAATATTTTTAGTACTGAAATGAAATAGTTTGAGCTATATAATAAGAATTAGATATTCTTTAGACTTATACATAACGAGCTTCAGTGCTGGAGATAAAATGGCTTCTTTGAAGCCCAGAAAACCATCATCGCTGCAGCCTAGCAGGTTCTTTTTTTTTATTCCGCTAATAGAACAGGATATCTGCTATGTGTGACATCCTGTATGCAAAAACATTTACAATAGGACAGCATGGTTTCTTTTTTTTTTTTCTGAAACTGGTTCAGCGTTGATCAATATCTTCCAATTTTACTGATACCTTTTGTGGAAAAATAAAGTATTGGTCCAAGAACGTAAACTCTAATGGATCTAGTTAGGACTGGCAGCAATGTTTCCATTTATTGTTGATTTAAGGAGACCCTGACTGCTGATGCATGCTGCCCGTGGAGTGGTCAGCATGTACCAGGGAGCAGCTGTATGATTTCAGCTATGTATATTTTGATCAAACGCTGCAGCATGTCAGAAAAAAAAGCTGCGGGCAACGGGACCACACCAGCAAGTCCCCAGCAGATTCATCCGCTGTCCTGGAGTGACAGGTCTGTCCCCATACATGCACACAAGGAGAGACTTTTCATTTCAGGGCATCGGGCAAGTGCAGCTGTTTTCCCATTAAAGCTACAGATGGGAACACCAATTTACCCAGAACTAACACTACTGAGGATGCAGGCACATGCAGGACCAGGGCTGGACTGGTCATCGGGCAATTCTGACAAATGTCAGATGGTTCAGTCCACTGGTGGACCACATTGATGACAACACTGTTTGCAGTCATAGTAGCCTTTTTTTGGCAAACAGCAGGCTGTGATGGCCATCAGGCTGTGTACAGAAGGCTATGGTAGCCATTTTACTGTGCATAAAGGAGACTGTGGTAGCCATCATACTGTGCATCAAAGGGGCTGTAGTGGGCATAATACTGTGAATAAAGGGGGTGTGGTAGCCATCATACTGTGCATAAAGAGGTCTGTAGTAGCCATCATACTGTGCATAAAGGGGGCTATGGTGGCCATCATACTGTGCATAAAGGGGGCTATGGTGGCCATCATACTGTGCATAAAGGGGGCTATGGTGGCCATCATACTGTGCATAAAGGGGGCTATGGTGGCCATCATACTGTGCATAAAGGGGGCTATGGTGGCCATCATACTGTGCATAAAGGGGGTGTGGTATCCATCATACTGTGCATAAAGAGGTCTGTAGTAGCCATCATTCTGTGCATAAAGGGGGCTATGGTGGCCATCATACTGTGCATAAAGGGGGCTATGGTGGCCATCATACTGTGCATAAAGGGGGCTGTGGTGGCCATCATACTGTGCATAAAGGGGGCTGTGGTGGCCATCATACTGTGCATAAAACGACTGTTTTTTGGGTATCTGTGGAGACTATCATACTGTGCATAGGGGGCTATGGAAGACATTAATGTGAGCAAGCATATTTGGGGATTATCACTCAATGGGGGCTGTGGAAATGGTTTTTAAGTCTTATGGTGCTTAAATAAGGGCAAAATAACCATTAACTGCCACAATACATGACCCTCTCCTTGTCTATAAAAGTTGAGAAGTATGCCCGCCTGTGACTGCCTATGCACCATTAGAAGACTCTTGCTATACGCTCCTGCTCATAGGAATTATAATAAAGATGCAATGGTGGTTATTGTTATAAGGAGACACAATGGTAAATCATTATTATAGAGGAAGCACAAAAGACATTATTGAGCTTTATTTTTTCATATTAAAAAAAATAATGCTTTTTTATTGTATTTAATAGTCTCTTTAGGGGACTTGAAGCTGCAATCTAATCGCTACTGCTATGTATAGTGAAAATCATGATCTATGTTCCTACTGGCTTTCACAGTAGAATCGTTATGTCAAGCAATGGGGTCTTCAGTAGAACCTCGGCTGTCATGGCAACCCTTCGGCGCCCCACAACCAAGTCACAGGCGTGTGGAATGATATGCCCCCCCTGCCAGCGAGTGTTAAAAGCTGCCATTCGTGATTGAAAGGTTAACCCTGCTGTACTGTTCAGGTCAATATGACCCAAAATGATTTTTGAGACCCTGTAGATTTTTTTATATGAGGATTTGAAACTAGTGGTATATTGACTTCTCCTCATTTGTGGAGCTCTATATATATATATATATATTTTTTTTTTTTTTGTTCTTGTTTACTTTTTGCTACACGGTGATTGTTACACTTGTACTGTTCGGGTCAATATGACCCGATAGCATTTTATACTGTTCTACAGGTCTCTGATTATTTCTGACTGCAAAAGTTATGTTTTTTATGTGTACTTCATCTCAAAATGGTGGTGGTTTCACTGTTCTTATCAGTAAACAAGTAATTATCTAGTATTATCCATTTGCTGTTTGTGAGAGGAGACTGGTTGTCTATCATTCAAAGGCGGGGGGTTTCACTGTCATCAGTAATCAAGTATTTATTTAGTCAAATGCATTTTCAGTTTGTTAGAGAAGACACTGTTGTCTTATAAATTGGACACCAGTCATTTGACTTAAGGTACCGTTACACTAAACGACTTACCAACGATCACGACCAGCGATACGACCTGGCCGTGATCGTTGGTAAGTCGTTGTGTGGTCGCTGGGGAGCTGTCACACAGACAGCTCTCTCCAGCGACCAACGATCAGGGGAACGACTTCGGCATTGTTGAAACGGTCTTCAACGATGCCCAAGTCCCCCTGCAGCACCCGGGTAACCAGGGTAAACATCGGGTTACTAAGTGCAGGGCCGCGCTTAGTAACCCGATATTTACCCTGGTTACCATTGTAAAAGTTAAAAAAAAAAAACCCGTACATACTCACATTCTGATGTCTGTCATGTCCCCTGGCGTCCACAGGGTTAAAACTGCTTTCGGCAGGAGCGCTGCTAATGCACGCGCTCCGGCCGAGAGCTTCCCTGCACTGACTGTCAGTGCCGGCCGTAAAGCAGAGCACAGTGGTGATGTCACCGCTGTTACTGCCGATGCTGACAGTCAGTGCAGGGAAGCTCTCGGCCGGAGCGCATGCATTAGCAGCGCTCTTGCCGAAAGCAGTTTTAACCCTGTGGACGCCAGGGGACGTGACAGACATCAGAATGTGAGTATGTACGTTTTTTTTTTCTACTTTTACAATGGTAACCAGGGTAAATATCGGGTTACTAAGCACGGCCCTGCGCTTAGTAACCCGATATTTACCCTGGTTACAAGTGAACACATCGCTGGATCGGCGTCACACACACCGATCCAGCGATGACAGCGGGTGATCAGCGACCAAAAAAAGGTCCTGATCATTCCCCAGCGACCAACGATCTCCCAGCAGGGGCCTGATCGTTGGTCGCTGTCACACAACTAGATAGTTAGCGGGATCGTTGCTACGTCACAAAAAGCGTGACGTTGCAACGATAGCCTTAACGATATCGTTATGTGTGAAGGTACCTTTACACCCTGAAGCTAAGTCCTGTGAAAGAGACACTGGAATCTGTGAGAGAGCACTGAGCTGTGAATACACATCTGTACAGGTATTTTTTTTTTTTCAACACTTGGATAAAAATGTTTCTAAAATGTCTATTGTCTGACGCTGTGAATACATATCTTTACAACTATTCTTTTCTTTTCCAAACTTAGGTAATTCTAATGAGCACAATGCACCATGACAATGCCGTAAGTGATAGAGAAGACAGAAAGCCTGACGTTATTTTGGATTATAATGCCACAAAGGGAGCAGTTGATACTTTAGACCAAACAATATCAACATATTCATGCAAATGCAAAACCAATCGGTGGCCAATGATTTTATTTTATTTTATAACATACTGGACGTTTCTGCATAGAATGCATTTGTCTTATGGAGAGAAATCGACCCCGATTGGAACTGGAATAAGCTGCATAAAAGAAGATTACAGTATATACTCGAGTATAAGCCGACCCGAGTATAAGCCGACCCCCCTAATTTTGCCACAAAAAAACTGGGAAACTTATTGACTCGAGTATAAGCCTAGGGTAGAAATGCAGCATTTACCGGTGAATTTCAAAAATAAAAATAGATCATTATTTCCCCATAGCTGTGCCATATAGTGCTCTGCACCGTTCATATTTCCCCATAGCTGTGCCATATAGTGCTCTGCACTGTTCATACTGCCCCATAGCTGTACCATATAATGCTCTGCACCGTTCATACTGCCCCATAGCTGTGCCATATAGTGCTCTGCACCGTTCATATTTCCCCATAGCTGTGCCATATAGTGCTCTGCACTGTTCATACTGCCCCATAGCTGTACCATATAATGCTCTGCACCGTTCATACTGCCCCATAGCTGTGCCATATAGTGCTCTGCACCGTTCATATTTCCCCATAGCTGTGCCATATAGTGCTCTGCACCGTTCATACTGCCCCATAGCTGTACCATATAATGCTCTGCACCGTTCATACTGCCCCATAGCTGTGCCATATAGTGCTCTGCACCGTTCATACTGCCCCATAGCTGTGCCATATAGTGCTCTGAACCGTTCATACTGCCCCATAGCTGTGCCATATAGTGCTCTGAACCGTTCATACTGCCCCATAGCTGTACCATATATTGCTCTGCACCGTTCACACTGCCCCATAGCTGTGCCATATAGTGCTCTGAACCGTTCATACTGCCCCATAGCTGTGCCATATAGTGCTCTGCACCGTTCATACTGCCCCATAGCTGTGCCATATAGTGCTCTGCGCCATTCATATTTCCCCATAGCTGTGCCATATAGTGCTCTGCACCGTTCATACTGCCCCATAGCTGTGCCATATAGTGCTCTGCACCGTTCATTATTGCCCCATATCTGTGCCATATAGTGCTCTGCACCGTTCATATTTCCCCATAGCTGTGCCATATAGTGCTCTGCACCGTTCATATTTCCCCATAGCTCTGCCATATAGTGCTCTGCACCGTTCATATTTCCCCATAGATGCTCCACATAAATCGCTGCCGCTGCAATAAAGAAAAAAAAGCCATACTCCCCTCTCTTGCTTGCAGCTCCCAGCATCCGGTCCCAGTGTTTCTGCGCACTGACTGATCAGGCAGAGGGCGCCGCGCACACTATATGCGTCATCGCACCCTCTGACCTGAACAGTCAGAGCGGAGCGGCGCCGGGAAGATGGAGCGACGCCCGGCGGCTGGAACGTGGACAGGTGAATATGCGATACTTACCTGCTCCCGGCGTCCGGCTCCTTCCCCCGCACAGCTGTCTTCGGTGCTGCAGCCTCTTCTTCTATCAGCGGCATATGGGAGGTGGAGCCGCTTATTCTTCATTTCTCTAATGAGCGGTCCCACGTGACCGCTGAAGAGGGGAAGAGCTGCAGCACAGAAGGCCGTGGGCAGAGCCGGCTCCAGCTTTTCGAGGGCCCCGGGCGAAAGAGTCTCAGTGGGGCCCCCCCCTTTAACACATACCCTGATTTATGATGCACAGATACGGCAGAGAAATGTATAGTACAATGCCAGATTTCACTTCTTACATGAGTGACAGCTATTGTAGATTCTGCAGTGTATATATACAGGAGGAAAGGTGCTGTGCAGTGTATATATACACAGGAGGAAAGGTGCTGTGCAGTGTATATATACAGGAGAGGTGCTGTGCAGTGTATATATACAGGAGAGGTGCTGTGCAGTGTATATATACAGGAGAGGTGCTGTGCAGTGTATATATACAGGAGAGGTGCTGTGCAGTGTATATATACACAGGAGGAAAGGTGCTGTGCAGTGTATATATACAGGAGAGGTGCTTTTCTGTTTTGAGTTTTTCTATGAAACAAAGACTTTTCTACATAAACAACGTTGTTTGGTTTTGCGGCCCCAACAGATCTGTGCTACAAAGTAACAGGCGGCTCGGGCATTAATGAGGGACCTGATGCTGAATCCTTTCCACAAACCCTAATGACCCAATTAGTGCCCTGTCATTAGAAGCTCATTAAACGCCTCCCTGTCCCGAGCAGTCATGTACAGTATGGGGGGATCCTGCAGCCCACCCCCTGACTGCTCCATACCATACACTGCCCTCTGTCGCGCTCACTATTATCCTGTGCATTTCTCTGTCATCGTTACTGCATGTTACACTTGTCACCCCCCACTACAGAGTAGCAGGGCAGCCAATGTCACAGGTCACCCCCTCCCGGACCCTAATGGCAGCAGGAAATGTCTGCTCCTCTATTGGGTTGGAACCTGATTTAATCAAGGAATAATGTGGATTTGTTGCTGGTGGCTGCAGGGGAAGGGTTAAGGGATGCCATGTCCTTGGTGGGAGCAGTGGCAGCTGCTGGGACCTGGACAGAGACAACCAATGTTGCTGTGACTGCACAGTGTGACCTGGAGGAGAGAAGCTGAGACTCCGGAGCAGAAATCATCCACATGCCAGCACTGGGCAAAGTCCCTCCAGTCACCAGCCTGGGGCCACGGGGCCCCAATGTACAGCCCACAGCTCAGTTTTATCCATGGCAGCAGCTCCCCTTCCTCCTGGCATCTGGTTAACCCCATTTATACGGGTCGGATTGTTATCTTTAAGGTTCAGCAATAACCTTCATACAGATGGGAAGGGGTTAAGCTTCTTCCTACCCCACTGGTGCAGGTTTGGTGCAGCATGCATGTATTCTGGGTGAGCTGGGCGGCTACAGGCTGCACCCCACCAGCTGCTCCTCCAGACATCACCCACATTTTTAGGCAGCGGAGACAGACAGCAGCAGACTGAGCCACAACTGCAAGATACCTTTGCACTCAGGCACTGGTAGGACGGAGCTCCTCCGGAATCTGCCTGATAAACTTCAGCACTGTCTGCAGCCAGCCAGGGGGGAGAGCAGAGAAGGTGCTCTCTCCGCCCACAAACAATGTCACACTGGCTGCCTTCTCTTAACCCCTATGTGTGCCTGCCTGGCTGCACTGACTGAGTGAGAAGATGCTTGTGTCAGAGCTGGCACATAGGGGTTAAGAGAACGCAGCCAGCAGTGACTTTGTGGGGGGAGAGAGCATGTTATCTCCTGCTCTGCTCTCCCAGCTGTATCTATGACAGCTAAGTGGGCCCCCCTCTCTCCCCAGGGCCCCGGCATTTGCCCGCTGTGCCGGGTGCTGACGCCGGCCCTGACCGTGGGACAGGCGGGGAGTACCAGGATCGCTGGAAGCAGGTAAGTATGCCTCAGCGCCCTCACCCGCCGACCCTGCCACCCACCTTGACTCGAGTATAAGCAGAGAGGGGCATTTTCAGCCCAAAAATTTGGGCTGAAAATCTCGGCTTATACTCGAGTATATACGGTATTTCTTGAGGAATTGGGCAAATCCCTGGTTAGGCCATATATTGAGAGCAGAAAAGTGACCCCCAGAAGTGAAGGAGCAACAGCCATTGTAAAAAGTGTCCAGCATGCTCAAGAAAGAGACTCCACATCCACGGCCTCCACCAGCACAGCTGCCAGCAAAAAAGGAAGAGATGTAGCTTCTGTCCATCTTCCTGTGACAATAAGACTAATCTGACATGTGCTGGATGTTCAAAATACCTGTGTAAAGTACATGTGTCTTATTATTGTGTTCAGTGTAAAAACGCATGAACATGTTCAGTTTTTCTTTTTTCTTTCTAAAAAGGTTGAAGTTTTTATGATTTTTCATTTGTTGATTTATAAATGGTTTTCAAAAAGTTAAATTTCATGTTTTAGTAATAGTAATGTAAATCTTCTTTGTTATTTGTGTGCAGAATGCCAACAATCAAAGATAATTGTAAAAAACCTGTGTAACCTTTTTATGAAAAAAAATAAATTAAGTTTAAATTTTTCATTTGTTTATGATCAACCATGTTCACATACAGTATAATAATGAAAAAAGTATTCAAATAAAACACTTAGAGTAGCTAAAAATCAAGAATTAATAGGTTGGGTCATATTGACCCGGGAACAGTACAAGTGTATAGCAAATGCGAACAGAACAGCAGGGTTAATTTAACAGGCTAACAACCACGGGTGGAGCTTGGTTCCACCTGTGGCTGTTAAAGGCAAATGATGGCTGATTTAAATCAGCCATCTGCTGGGAAAAATGCAGGCTTGGCATGCAAGCCTGCATCAATATAGGGAAACTACATATCACAAATGTGTTTCATAAGGCATGAAGGGGTTAAATGAGGAGGCACAAGAGGGATTACTGCAAAATGGCACAGGGGGACCATTATTTCTATTGGGAGCTGCATAACTTATTACTATGAGGAAGCACAGAGGAAACATTACTGTATAAAAGGCACACTGGGGGTATTTTTATTGTGTGGGGAACAAAGAGGTTACTATTAGTATACAGGGCACAGAGTAGTGTATTGGTCCTATCACCGTTTGGTTTCTATAGAGGTGGGGAATTTGAGGAGGGGGCTGAAAAACAGTAAGCCAGTAAAGAAGGAGTCTGTTACATTGTGCAGGGGTGAGTTATTGAGTTATGGATGGAAGGAAGAATTGATTATGGTGTCCTGGGCTGAATGGAAAAGAAAAAGAGAAATTGAATGATTGTCAACAATGTCACTGGTGAGCATCTGTATAGTATATACATATGGTCTGCAGCACTGGTGTAGAACGGATATTACCATTAAAATGTCACTGTAGGGTGGTAAGATTAGTCCTAGTTGTTTTGATTATTCAGTATGTTGGTATTATCACTACTGAAAATGCTGGTAATATTTGGTTATGTTCTGGTGTTATTTGTTATATTGCATAATTATTATTATTGTGGGATTGTTTAATTTTATATTGCGGTATTACTGAAAATATAGGCCTTTTAGTAAATTTGATTTCCTCCAGGCATGGTAATATTAGGACAGCATGGCCTGTATGCTTTCACACACTGGATTATAGTGCTCAAAAGACCTCAAAAAGTTTATGATGATTTGAAGGGACATGCATTAACCCCTTTTTTACATCAAACTTGATCCATCCATGTGCCCTGGGCCTATTTGACCAGGTACGGATTATTAGGTGTGTGCGATCACCCGCGCACACAGTGGGTGCACGGGCGATCGCCGTTGGGTGTCAGCAGAGACCGCTTCCGGCATTTTAACCCTCAAAATGCTGTGATCGAACACGATCTAAGCATTCCAGGAGCCGGCAGAGGGCTGACAGCCTCTCTGCCTTTGGATCGGAGACCCTGTGGAGTTACACAGGGTCCTGGTCATTGCCATGTTGACCCAATGTTGTCATGACGACATCCGGGTCACCAGACCTAGGAAACTTGCTGATCATGCCCAGTGCATCATGAGGAAGTTTGTCAGTACAGAGCTGACAATTTCTCTGTTGCGTCTCCATACTGTACATGCGATCAGCTTGCATAGTGGGACAAATTAAAAAAGTTAATTTTTATTTTAAAAATATTTAAAAAATCCAAAATAAAATATTGTATCTAAAATATTTGAATGAAAAAAAAAAATCTAAACAATAAAAGTATAAAAGTACACATTTGGTATTGCCGCGTCCACACCGCTCCAACCTATAAAACTGCCCCACTAGTTAACCCCTTTAGTGATCATAAAAAAAGCAAGAATACAATGCTTTATCATCATACTGCCGAACAAAACGCGCTCTGCTTCCCTCTCCAGAGTATTGGTTTGACAACCGGCCGTATAGAAGGAGCCCTGTCGCCTGCAGAGCATTGCACTGTACATCCAAAGTAGTATTTTGCCACATATGGGGTATCCGCGTACTCTGGAGAAATCGCACAACAAATTGTATGGTGCAATTTCTCATGTTAACCTTATGAAAATGTAATTTGTGCTAAAAACATTTGTGAGGAAAATGTGATTTTTTTTTTTATGGGTCAATGTGAACTTCTGTGAAACACCTGAAGGTTCAATGTGCTCACCACACATCTAGATCAATTCCCTGAGGGGTCTAGTTTCCAAAATGGTGTCACTTGTGGGGGATTTTCACTGTTTAGGCACATCAGAAGCTCTCCAAACAAGACGTGATGTCTGCCAATTGTTCCAGCAAATTTTGCATTCAAAAAGTCAAATGGCACTCCTTCCTTTCTGAGCTCTGCCGTGTGCCCAAACAGTGGTTTTCTCCCTCATACAGGGTGTCTAGTGATGAGCAAGTATACTCGTTGCTCATCACTAGATCTCCGAGTATTTTGGCGTGCTCGGAGATTTAGTTTATGTTGACGCAGCTACATGATTTACAGCTGCTTGACGGTCTGAATACATGTGGGGGTTGCCTGTTTGTTAGGGAATCCTCACATGTATTCTGGCTGTCTAGCAGTCGCAAATCATGCAGCTGCATCGACAAAACTAAATCTCAGAGCACGCCAAAATACTCGGAGGACACCTAAGCATACTTGGGAAAACCCTGAGCAACGGGTATAGGCATGCTAAGGAGAAATTACACAACAAATGTTATGGTCATTTTTTCCTGTTACCCTAGTCAAAATAAAAACATTTGGATCTGAAGTAAATTTGTGAAAAAAAGTTAAATTTTTTTTCCACATTCCAAAAATTCCTGAAGGGTTAGTAAACTTCTTGTGTGTGGTTTTGAGCACCTTGAGGGGTGCAGTTTTCAGAATGGTGTCACTTTTGGGTATCATGTAGACCCCTTAAAGTGGCTTTAAATGTGATGTGGTCTATAAAAAAAATGGTGCTGTAAAAATGAGAAATCGGTCAACATTGAACCTTTGTAACTTTCTAACAAAATAATAATTTGTCCCAAATTTGTGCTGATGTAAAGTAGACATGTGGGAAATGTTCCTTATTAAGTATTTTGTGTGACGCACCTCTGATTTATGGGCATGAAAATTCAAAGTTGGAAAATTGCTAAATTTTCGCCAAATTTGTTTTTTTTTTTTCACAGATAAACACAGGTAATATCAAAGAAATTTTACCACTAACATGAAGTACAATAAGTCACGAGAAAATCTCAGAATCACCAGGATCCATTAAAGTGTTCCAGAGTTATTACCTCAAAGGGACAGAGGTCAGAATTGTAAAAAAAATGGCCTCGTCATTAACGTGCAAACCACCCTCAGGGGTAAAGGGGTTAAAAGACATCTTTATGTCAATCTGCACATGCATAACCAGATAATTTTCTGGTTTGAAAGTGGCTTATGGTCACAGTATTTTACCAATGAAGATCTAAAGCTTTAGTCACACTAAACGACTTACCAACGATCACGACCAGCGATACGACCTGGCCGTGATCGTTGGCAAGTCGTTGTGTGGTCGCTGGGGAGCTGTCACACAGACACCTCTCTCCAGCGACCAACGATCAGGGGAACAACTTCGGCATCTTTGAAACTGTATTCAACGATGCCGAAGTCCCCCTGCAGCACCTGGGTAAACATCGGGTTACTAAGTGCAGGGCCGTGCTTAGTAACCCGATATTTACCCTGGTTACCATTGTAAAAGTAAAAAAAAAAAAAAAAAAACACTACATACTCACATTCTGATGTCTGTCACGTCCCCCGCCGGCGTCCACAGGGTTAAAACTGCTTTCGGCAAGAGCGCTGCTAATGCACGCGCTGCTGCCGAGAGCTTCCCTACACTGACTGTCAGCGCTGGCAGTAACAGCGGTGACGTCACCGCTGTGCTCTGCTTTACGGCCGGCGCTGACACATTAGCAGCGCTCCTGCCGAAAGCAGTTTTAACCCTGTGGATGCCGAGGGACGTGACAGACATCAGAATGTGAGTATGTACTGTTTTTTTGTTTTTTTTTTACTTTTACAATGGTAACCAGGGTAAATATCGGGTTACTAAGCGCGGCCCTGCGCTTAGTAACCCGATATTTACCCTGGTTACAAGTGAACACATTGCTGGATCGGCGTCACACACGCCGAACCAGCGATGACAGCGGGTGATCAGCGACCAAAAAAATGGTCTTGATCATTCCCCAACGACCAACGATCTCCCAGCAGGGGCCTGATCGTTGGTCGCTGTCACACATAATGAGATAGTTAGCGGGATCGTTGCTACGTCACCAAAAGCGTGACGTTGCAACGATATCGTTAACGATATCGTTATGTGTGACTCCAGCTTAAGGTGCACATACTTTAAATGTTGACAGAGGGCTATTCCTCCCAAATCCCCCAATACACATGCATAGTCATCCAGGGGAAGGGTAGTAAGCAGAGAATTTGAGGGGGTTTGACTTCTTTCACATTGTAACAAAGGAGCCAGCATGTTATTGTGCATATACATACGTTACTGGACAACATCCTTGTACAGAGCAAAATACTTTATCCAGTATTATTCAACAATCAAGAGCATTCGAAATAGTGTTGTTGGAATAATTTTGGCATGTTTTGCAACAACAGCTCTGGTTGAAGTATGTAATCAAACCAATTGTAGCCAGTATAGGCTTTATAAAATGTGGGCAAAATCCACGTTTGCCTTAAAAAAATAAAAATAAATTGAATTGTATATGAGGTGTTGGAATATGGCATAACCAATGGTGAAATGTTTATATTCAGTTGGCAGCGATTTGAGCATGGCCAAATTAACGCAAAGCAATGAGGAATAGTTGAGTTCTAGTAGTATATAGACATTTGGGCAGTGACTTGGAGTGCATCAATGATGACACTATTTGCGCATTTGGAGTTAAATGGTGCTAATTAAAGTTTCACACTAGCAGTTCATATAGTAGCAGACTTGTCCGAATCCTTCTTTGATAATTGCCCCCATGCAGTTCTGTGCACCCAACCTGTAACAACCTCCCAGCCCCTTTTTTATATTTTCCTTGTGCACGTATGGCTCTCATGAAAGGTCTTCATTATTCTCCAGGGTATTTTAAGAGCAGAATAATGTCTCTGCTCTTTACTTTTCGCACTTTTAAAATGGTAGATCTAGAATGACTCATTAATCAGCAAATTGATGTGTTGTCAAATGCACCTTTATGACTTTGCACAAAGTACTGGGACATCAATATATGCACACAATGTAAGTTTGGTAAGCTATAAAGTGATCTATTAGGTGCAGTTAAATACGAAATTGCCAATTTGTAGTTGGATCAATTTGGATCAAAAGTACTTTGAGAGATAGTCCTAGAAGGATTTTGCAGCACTGGGGTCCTGGGTTCAAATGACAACATCTGCAAAGAGTTTCTTCAGCATGTTCTCCCCGTGTTTGCATGAGCTTCCTCAAAGTTCTTCAATTTCCTCCCACACTCCAAAGACAGACTGATAGGGAATTTAGATTGTGAGGCCCTATGGCGATAACACACTGTGGAAATTAATGGCGATATAAGCGAATAAAATAAATGGTGTACATGGCCATGAGTCTGTTTGGTGACATGCTGAGTTCTGATCTAACAGTATGATCTACTATATAATTGTCTAAAGGTACCGTCACATTAGCGACGCTGCAGCGATCTAGACAACGATCCCGATCGCTGCAGCGTTGCTGTGTGATCGCTGGAGAGCCGTCACACAGACAGCTCTCCAGCGACCAACGATGCCGAAGTCCCCGGGTAACCAGGGTAAACATCGGGTTACTAAGCGCAGGGCCACGCTTAGTAACCCGATGTTTACCCTGGTTACCAGTGTAAATGTAAAAAAACCCAAACACTACATACTTACATTCCGGTGTCTGTCGCGTACCCCGGTGTTCTGCACTGTGTAAGCGCCAGCCGTAAAGCAGAGCGATGACATCACCGCTGTGCTTTACGGCCAGCCGGCGCTCAGTCAGTGCAGGGAAGCAGAACGCAGGGAAGCAGAACGCCGGGGGACAGACACCGGAATGTAAGTATGTAGTTTTTTTTTTTTTTACATTTACACTGGTAACCAGGGTAAACATCGGGTTACTAAGCGCGGCCCTGCGCTTAGTAACCCGATGTTTACCCTGGTTACCAGTGAAGACATCGCTGAATCGGCGTCACACATGCCGATTCAGCGATGTCTGCGGGAGATCCAGCGACAAAATAAAGTTCTGGCCTTTCTGCTCCGACCAACGATGTCACAGCAGGATCCAGATCGCTGCTGCATGTCAAACACAACGATATCGCTATCCAGGACGCTGCAACGTCACGGATCGCTAGCGATATCGTTGGTAAGTTGTTCAGTGTGAAGGTACCCTAAGGGTCACTTCCATCTCTCTGTCTGTCCTTTTGTCTGTCTGTCACAGATATTCATTGGTCGAGGCCTCTGTGTCATGGAATCCAAGTTGCTGATTGGTCGTGGCAAAACGCCCACGACCATTGCCACAACCTATCAGCGACGACCACAATCCGGCAGCAATATCTCTTCCTCTTCCGACAAGCCTACAACCTGCAGTAACCACCGATTGACCAAACCGCTGCACGGCCAGCTCTACCCTCACCTACTGTATCCTCACCCATCCCTTGTAGATTGTGAGCCCTCGCGGGCAGGGTCCTCTCTCCTCCTGTACCAGTTGTGACTTGTATTTTTCAAGATTATTGTACTTGTTTTATTATGTATACCCCTCCTCACATGTAAAGCGCCATGGAATAAATGGCGCTATAATAATAAATAATAATAATAATAATAATATGGCCGCTCTTTCCTCCCCGCAGTCAGTGCCCGCTCCATACTCCCCTCCAGTCATCCAGTCAGCCCTCACACAGGGTTAATGCCAACGTTACCGGAACACTGTGTAACGCACTCCGGTTACGCAGCTATTAACGCTGTGTGACCAACTTTTTACTATTGATGCTGTGTATGCAGCATCAATAGTAAAAAGATCTAATGTTAAAAATATTAATAAAAAATAAAAAAAGTTATTCTCACCCTCTGACGTCGCGTCCTGTCCTCGGCAGTGCAAGCGGCAGGTTCCGGTGCTAAGGATGCTATGCGAGAAGGACCTGCCATAACGTCACGGTCATGTAACCGTGATGTCATCACAGGTCCTGCACTCATGCCAACCCTGGGACCGGAAGCTGCCGCATGCACCGCACACAGGCGACAGGACTACAACAGGACTACAAGGGGCCCTTGGAAGGTGAGTATAGGTTTATTTTTTATTTTTTAACCTGTTGCATACGTGGCTGGGCAATATACTACGTGGCTGGGCAATATACTATGTGGCTGGGCAATATACTATGTGGACATTCATATTCTAGAATACCCGATGCGTTAGAATCGGGCCACCATCTAGTATATAATATATGCGCTGTTCTCAGCCATAGATACACAGGTTTGCTTACCTTATAAGCAAAAAGTAAAAAGTATTCTACATATATGCGTCTACTCCAAATCAGAGTAACTATAGAAAATATTGTAGCAGTTTTGAAAAAAATACTACCGCCAGCACAGTAAAATTGCATTATGATGATCTCACAGTTCGACCCAATTATGTGCTACAAACAATGTCAGCATTTGTGTAAAACATGGCAATACCAATGTTACTTTGTAGTACCACAGTATCCAATGGACCCGGCACGGTGCCCCAATAATATAACAAGCTTGCATCCTTCCACAGTGTTCTGCATTAATAGAACATGCTTAAAAAGGAATTGTCAACTACATTAATATTTTTAATATTGATAGACTATACTTTACTATACTCTCTGCCAGCGTCGGACTGGCGCACCTTGGGCCCACAAGAGAAAATCATTATTGGGGCCCACTATGTAGCTACACATCTTAATTATGTAGCAGGTGTTGGAGTAGCCCCCCTCAGAATATAATGTAGCCCCCTCATAAAATATAATGCAGCCCTCTCAGAATAAAATGCAGCACCCCACAAAATATAATGCAACCCCCACCATAGAATTTAATGTAGCACCCTCATAGGGTATAATGCAGCCCACCTCATAGTATAATGCAGACCACCACAGGATATATTGCAGTCTCCAATTGAGTATACTGTAGCCCACTCATAGGACATAAGGCTGCCCCCCTCATAGTATGATGTAGCCCCCCCAGAATATAATGTAGTCCCAAGAGAATAATGCAGCCCCACCACAGAATATAATGCAGCCCCCCCATAGAGTATACTGTAGCCCCCTCATACAGTATGATGTAGCCCCCAGAATATAACGTAGTTCCCTGAGAATAATGCAGTCCCCCAGAGTATAATGCAGCCCCACTCCGCCCCATCATTGTTTTCATCACCACCTCCATCAATGTCTTCTCCCCCACCACTGCCCATTCCACCCCCTCCATCATTGCCTCCTCCCCACTACCATGATTGTCCATTTCATCACCTCCATCATTGCCTCCCCCACCACCATTGCCCATTTCCTCACCTCCATCATTGCCTCCCCCTCCACCAACATTGCCCATCACCTCCATCATTGCCCATCACCTCCATCATTGCCTCCCCACCATCATTGCCCATCACTTCCATCATTGCCTCTCCTCACCATCATTGCCTCCCCACCATCATTGCATTATCACCATCATTGCCTCCCCCACCATCATTGCCCATCACCTCCATCATTGCTTTCCCCCCACCACCATCATTGCCCATCACCGCCATCATGGCCCATCACCTGCATCATTGCTTGCCCCCACCAATATCATGGTCCTTCCCCACCCCCCCCTCTCACACACACAAAGCACCGCATCACTCTCTCACACATACACAGAGCACCACACCACATACACACATGCAGGCACACAGACAAAGCACAGCTCACCTCCCCGCCTCCCCGCAGCAGCAGCACATCCCAGCAGCCTCTTCCTCACCGGCATCTTTCTGTCCGAGACAGCGCACTGGATGATGATGTCATCCAGCTGGGCTGTCTCAGACAGGAAGCCGGGATGTGCTGCGCTATGGGTGTGTGTGTGTGTGTGTTTGTGTGTGTGTGTGTGTATGTGTATGTGGTGCAATTTTTTGTGTGTGATGCGGTGGTGGGGCTTTACATGTGGGCAGTGTTAGCTGCAGCCTGCGGCTAACGCTGCCCGCTATTAAAGAGAAATTGTATTCACGCCTATCCACGTCCATTGCTTCCCCCCACTAATATCATTGTCCTTCCCCACCACCCCTCTCTCACACACACACAAAGCACCGCATCACTCTCTCACACTCACATACAGAGCACCGCACCACATACACACATGCAGGCACACAGACAAAGCACAGCTCACCTCCCCGCAGCAGCAGCACATCCCAGCAGCCTCTTCCTTGCCGGCATCTTTCTGTCTGAGACAGCGTGCTGGATGATGTTGTCATCCAGCTGGGCTGTCTCAGACAGGAAGCAGGATGCTGGGATGTGCTGCGCTGTGAGTCGGTGTGCCTGCGTGTGTGTATATGTGGTCCGGTGCTTTGTGTGTGGTGCGGTGGTGGGGCTTTATATGTGGGCAGTGTTAACTGCAGCCTGCGGCTAACGCTGTCCACTATTAAAGAGAAATTGTATTCGCGCCTCTCCACGCCCATAGGAGTGTGGGGAAGCTTGAATATTCATTTTGCTTTAGCAGCGGGGACAGGATCCGGTCTCCAGCTGCTGCTAGGCTGGCACAGGGCGGGCCTCCTTCACTCAGGAGCCCCATAGCCACTGAAGCAGTGGGGGCCCTAGGCAGCTGCTGGCCAGTATGCCAGCAAGTGTTAGTGCCTGGGCCCACCGGAGAATCCTCCAGTTCTCCGGTGGGCCAGTCCGAGCTTGCTCCCTGCCCCCCTCCGATCAAATGCACAGCTCCTTGAACTGCATAGTGGCTACAGCAGAGTACTTCAGAGCCACCCCTATTTATTTGAATAGAAGTGGATGTGCAGCATCCAGCCACAGCCACTATGCAATTGATGGAGCGGTGTTGCTTCACAACTGATAACATGCAACTGCAGCCAGGAACAGCTGATCACGGAGGTGCCAGGTGTTCCACACACCCCCCCCCATCCCCACTGATCTGGTATTGATAACCTATTCTAAAGGTACCGTCACACTAAGCGACGCTGCAGCGATACCGACAACGATGTTGATCGCTGCAGCGTCGCTGGAGAGCTGTCACACAGACAGCTCTCCAGCGACCAACTATCACGAAGTCCCCGGGTAACCAGGGTAAATATCGGGTTACTAAGCGCAGGGCCGCGCTTAGTAACCCGATGTTTACCCTGGTTACCATTGTAAATGTAAAAAAAAAAAAAAAAAAACACTACATACTTACATTCCCGATGTCTGGTCATGTCCCTCGCCGTCAGCTTCCCGCACTAACTGAGCGCCGGCCGTAAAGTACAGCGGTGACGTCACCGCTGTGCTGTACTTTACGGCTGGCCGGCGCTCACCAGTCAGTGCGGGAAGCTGAAGGTGAGGGACATGACCAGACACCGGGAATGTAGGTATGTAGTGGTTTTTTTTTACATTTACAACGGTAACCAGGGTAAACATCGGGTTACTAAGCGCGGCCCTGCGCTTAGTAACCCGATATTTATCCTGGTTACCAGTGAAGACATCGCTGAATCGGCGTCACACACGCCGATTCAGCGATGTCAGCGGGTGATCCAGCGACGAAATAAAGTGCTGGACTTTCCCCAGCGACCAACGATCTCCCAGCAGGGGCCTGATCGTTGGTCGCTGTCACACAGAACGATTTCGTTAACGATATCGTTGCTACGTCACAA
Organism: Ranitomeya imitator; assembly: GCF_032444005.1. NCBI lineage: Eukaryota > Metazoa > Chordata > Amphibia > Anura > Dendrobatidae > Ranitomeya > Ranitomeya imitator. The sequence continues at coordinate 300,480,275 of NC_091282.1, read as the reverse complement.
AAAGCAATGATATCGTTAACGATATCGTTATGTGTGACTGTACCTTAAGGCAGATAGTCAATATTAAAATACCGGAGAACCCCTTTAAAACAGTCATGTGCATGTAATCTGTATGGTTAGATGAGCTCTAATCTAATGAATAGGTATATCATGCAGTGGGATTCTTATCCCTGATCAAGCCAAATAAAACAGAGGGACAATCGAGCAAGTCAATGAATACAAATAAAAGTAAATGCACCATTTCTCTAATGTGGAAAAGAGGGAGGAGAGAATCCGACCATAAAGTCCAGTACAAAGGGTTGGTGAAAGAATTCCGTTTATTAACATACAGATGATAACGAAAATCAGAGAAATGCTGAATACTACCCCAAAACAGTAATAAAAACAAGGGTTGCACACCCAAATGGTAACAAATCAGTATTTAGGGGAAAACGAAGTTACATACATTCATGATGTATTCAATAGAGAACTAAGGATGTATAATCCATGTGGGGAGAATATCATAGACATAAAATGTCAAGCTGTATTGCAATAAAAGAAGATGCAAAGAAAAAAAGTGCAGATGCAGGTAAGGTATGGCAGGATTGATCTTCTCAAGAAAAGAAATGCAGTACTATATCCTAGTAGTATGCTTAGCCTGAGGAAAGCAGTTAAGCAAAAACATGCATCGGGGTGGTTGCCACCCATATGAGGAAAACTCCATACGCAAGTTTTACTACCCATACCTACATCTTCTTGCTATTAGCCTTTGAGGTGATATTGACTTTATATGATCCACATGGATATACTTGGGAATTAAATATTTTCCCTTCACCATGACAGCGCCGCACGTGAGAGATGGCATCCGCCCCCAGGAACAGGAAACCTGTAGCAGAGATATAAGAATGGGGCGGCCCCTCTCTCCTCAGTTTGGTTTCCTGTTCCTGCAGGTGGACGCCTGTTGCAGAGCTCCTACCTCCGGAGGGATCTCCCTCTGATGATTCCGGTCCGGAGGCCGAGGTCCGCGTGGGGGGCCAGCCGAAGTCGGCGGCATCGCGTGCGGTGCTGTCCGGTGTCGGGCTGCTGGGTCCGCGCCATCCCTTTCCCTCGCTGGACTCCCCGGCGACCGCTCTGTGCAGGAGGCCGGTCCGGGGATATGGGGGCGTGTCCTTCACTGACGCTGGCGCCGAAGTGGAGGATGACGACTTCTGGTCGCAGGAAGTGACGTCACACGCCGAGGGAGCCGGTGTGCTGGACACTTCCGGGCGGAAGCTGATCCAGTGGCGCGCACACCGCTCCTCTATATAATAGAGCAGCAGAAAGGAGTCGCTGGTCCTGCTCTTCAGACGGAGATGACCGAACCAGCGGTAGATCCGGAGCTGCTGATGCCTGCGCCCAGAATGTCGGAAGACACTCAAGCTGCAGCGGTACCCAGGGTCCTGGAGGGGTGAGTGCCTTTGTAAGGCAAGCTACACACACACACTGATACCCTGTGCACTATGTTTTATAGGATCATACGGGAGGAAGTTAAATCTACAGTTAAAGAACAGTTGAAACATCACACAAAAGAGACCCCCCCTCCCCCAACAAGTGAGCAAGGGTCGGACATAGATTCAGGGGATGAGCCGGGAGCCTTAACCCCCTCTGATGCCTCAGATTTAGACTCCTCAGATGAGGAATATGGCCACCCATGTTTTCAGTCGGAGGACATTGGGAAGCTGCTCAAACTTGTCAGAACGACTATGGGGGTAGAAACCCCTAGAGAACCACGGACAATCCAAGACACCATGTTTAGCAACTTGGAGGAGAAGAAGCGAAAGTTTTTTCCCTTCCACGATAACATAATCAAATTAATACAACGTGAGTGGAAAAAACCTAATAAAAAGATGTCTGTCCCTCAGGCATTAAAACGCAAGTACCCCTTTGATGAGGAAGTCTGTGAAAAGTGGGATAAGGCTCCTAAACTAGACGCAGCCATCGCTAGCACCTCTAAAGGGGTTGCGTTACCATTTGAAGACATGGGAGCCCTAAGGGACCCCCTCGACAAAAAAGCAGATGCTTTTCTAAAGTCGGCTTGGGAAGCAGCGACATGGTCATTTAAACCCGGGGTTGCTGCCACTTGCACGGCACGTGCTATGGTCAAGTGGTTAGAGGAGTTAAGTGACCAAATCAAAAACAAATGCCCAAGAGAGAGGCTTCTGGAAGCATTACCCTCTCTACAAGGCGCCGCAAGATTCCTACCAGACGCCTCGATAGATTCAGTTAGAAGTGCCGCACGTGTGTGTGCGTTATCCAATTCAGGAAGGAGAACATTATGGCTAAAAAATTGGACGGCTGACTTCCAATCAAAGGTCAAACTCTGTGGAGTACCCTGTGAAGGGCAATACCTGTTTGGCAAAGCTCTAGACGAGATCCTTGAGAAGGCGTCGGACAAAAAGAAGCGGTTTCCACCTCCTTCCTTTCCCAGGCGCCGATGGGATACCTCTCGTTCGTCCTTTCGTGGTGGATATAGAGGGACCCGCGGCCGATCAGATGACAGGTCTAGTCGAGGCAGACCCTGGAGAGAGCAAAAGGAAAGGGGATTCCTTTTCAACAAACCTCCCCCCAAGCCTGATCCCAAAAGTCAGTGACGCCAGCATTCCGGTGGGGGGGAAGACTCCGGCGGTTTGTCCATCATTGGGCAGTGCTGCCGGCTTCTCAATGGATAACAAATTTGTTGTCAGAGGGTCTGAGGTTCAAGTTCTCCAACCTCCCACCAAATCGTGTAAAAATGACCCAGGTGGGGGGAAAAAATCAGGCCATATTAGAAAGAGAAATTTATCTCCTCATGCAAAAAGAAGTGTTAGTAGAAGTACCCCATCAAGAGATAGGGAAAGGGTTCTACAGCACTTTATTTCTAACACCAAAACCAGACGGCTCGCTGAGAGTAATATTCAACCTAAAAGCCCTAAACCATTACATTCAAATAGACAAATTCAAGATGGAAACTTTAAAGACTGCAGTAAAAGTACTCGACCCAAACTGTTACATGGTGGTGATCGATCTTACAGACGCTTACTACCATGTGCCAATCGCTGTCCAACACCAACAATATCTAAGATTAGTGGTAAATCTGGGAAAAACCCCTGTCCATCTACAATATCAATGTCTTCCTTTTGGGGTAGCCATAGCGCCCCGTATATTCACAAAAGTTATTTCCGAAGTAGCATCTTTTGTCAGGAAAGAAGACATAATGTTGGTACCCTATTTGGACGATTTTTTGATAATAGCAAAAAACAAAGAAAGTTGCGAAAAGGCGGCCGCAAGAGTACTGGAGGTACTGACCAGTTTAGGATGGATGATGAACCTGAAAAAAATCAAGGCTTGTCCCAACTCAAACTCAAGAATTCCTCGGAATCGTGTTAGACTCAGTCAAGCAGGAGTGTGTCCTCCCACAGAGGAAAGTTCAATCTATTCAGCAGAGAGTACAGTCATTCCAACTACAACAGACTATCTCTCTGAGGAATGCAATGTCACTCTTAGGAGTCCTAACGGCAACAATTCCAGCAACGCGATGGGCACAAAGCCACACACGAGAGTTACAATGGCAGATTCTAGCCGAACAAGAAAGAAATCCATACAATCTGAATCGGAAGATTCTTCTATCACCAAAGGTTCAAAACTCACTAGAGTGGTGGCTGAAAACAGAAAATCTAACCAACGCAGTGCCATGGTCAGTACGAGATCCAGTGGTCATTACTACCGATGCGAGTCTGTGGGGTTGGGGGGCACACTTAGGAGATCAGGTCCTACAGGGTCAATGGGGGAGCCCAATGACAACAGCGTCCTCCAATCTAAAAGAATTGTCTGCGGTAAGACTAGCACTTCTTCATATAGGAAAAAGGATTCTGGGAAGACATGTGGTGGTGTTGTCCGACAACAACACAACGATAGCTTATATAAACCGCCAAGGGGGCACAAGATCAACATCCCTTATGGCAGAAGCCAAAGAACTTTTTATATGGGCCGAAAACAACCTTCTTTCACTAACCGGAACATACTTGAAAGGATCAGAGAATCAAGTAGCCGACTACTTAAGCCGTCACACGTTACATCAGGGGGAGTGGTCCCTGAACCAGCGGGTATTTGGGAAAATATGTGCCAGCTGGGGCGTTCCAGACATAGACCTGTTCGCCACAAAACAAAATCGGAAGGTGAAGAGGTTCTATTCTCTGAACCCAAGAGAACACCCGGAGGGGGTAGACGCGTTCCTATATCGGTGGAACTTCCATCTAGCATACGCATTCCCCCCAATACCCTTAATCCCGACAGTCCTCAGGAAAATTCGGGAAGACAAAGCACGAGTAATCCTCATAGCTCCCTTTTGGCCGAAAAGAGCATGGTTCACGTGGCTCAGGCGCATGTCTATCTCGGACCCGTGGATCTTTCCGGATGCCCCGGATCTCCTGTACCAAGGGCCAGTTCAACATCCCCAAGTTCACAGGTTGCATCTCACCGCCTGGAACTTGAAAGGGGACTTCTGTTAGCAAAAGGATTCTCAAGCCCTTTGGTGACCACATTGCTCGCTAGCAGGAAAAAGTCACCTCAGACAAATACCAGAAAATCTGGCAAAAATTCCTAGATTTCTCGGGGCGACAGTTGTCGAACTCTGGTCAACAGGTCCCGGTAAAGGAAATCCTTGAATTTCTCCAAAAAGGGTTGGAAAAAGGTCTGTCTACTAGCACCTTAAAGGTGCAAGTCTCTGCCCTTGGTGCACTATTTGATCATAAACTGGCTGACCACCCTTGGGTCTATAGGTTCATTCGAGCCTCCTTTACTTCCAGACCCTCAAAATTAATACCTAAGGTAGCTCCCTGGGATTTAAATTTAGTTTTAAAGGCCCTAACCGTTTCCCCCTTTGAACCTCTTGATTCTATATCAATAAAATCCTTGACTCTAAAAACGGTTCTCCTAGTTGCCTTAACGTCTGCCCGCCGTACTTGTGAGTTACAAGCTATGTCGGTGAACCCTCCTTACACTACTTTCCATGATGACAAAGTAGTTATTAAAGCCGACCCTGCCTTTCTTCCGAAGGTCAAATCTAAATTTCATAGAGACCAGGAAATTATTCTGCCCTCTTTTTGTTCCCAACCAAAATCCCAGGGGGAAACAACCTTCCATTGTCTCGATGTCAGACGCTGCCTCCTTCAATACTTAGAGGCCACAAAATCTTGGCGTCAGTCATCGGCCCTTTTTGTCACCTTTCAGGGGACAAACAGGGGAAAAAAGGCCTCAAAGGCAACTATTGCACGGTGGTTGCGTACGGCTATTTCACTTTCGTATTCTTTTTCTGGTCAAGTTCCCCCACAGGGTGTTACGGCTCACTCCACGCGTGCTATAGCCACTTCCTGGGCGGAAAGGGCAAACGCCTCGATAGAACAGATTTGTAAAGCGGCAGTATGGTCATTACCCTCTACCTTCTTCCGACATTATAGGTTAGACTTAGGTCAATCAGACTTGTCTTTTGGGAGAAAGGTGTTGTCTGCTGTCGTCCCACCCTAGGAATCTTCTATTTCTTTCTCTCACGTGCGGCGCTGTCATGGTGAAGGGAAAAATGATAATTACTTACGGGTAATTTGATTTTCCAGAACCATGACAGCGCCACATTAATTCCCGCCCTATCTTGGTGATGGTTGTGTGATTCACAAAAAAAAAAAAAAAAAGAAAAACTTATTGTATATAAGTAAATGTATATATGCAAAATATATGTGTAGACAGAAGCTAACGAAAGATTATACAAATGTAAATATGATACATAACTGTGTACTAACAAAGCGGTCATCTTCCATACTCTGGAAACAAACTGAGGAGAGAGGGGCCGCCCCATTCTTATATCTCTGCTACAGGTTTCCTGTTCCTGGGGGCGGATGCCATCTCTCACGTGCGGCGCTGTCATGGTTCTGGAAAATCAAATTACCCGTAAGTAATTATCATTTTCTATATAGTCCTTATGAATGTTGATGTGCCACATACAAGCATACTACTAGGATATAGTACAGAGTTCCTTTTCTTGAGAACATCAATCCTGCCATACTTTACTTGCACCTGCACTTTTTTTTGTATTTTTTTGCAATACAATTTGACGGATTTGTTACCATTTGGGTGTGCGCCCCTTGTTTTTAGGTATTCTTCAGCATTGCTCTGATTTTCCTTGTTATTACCTGTATGCTAATAAACTTAGAATTCTTTCACCACCCCTTTGTATTGGACTTTATAGTCAGATCCACTCCTCCCTCTTTTCCACATGTTGTATATACCGACTGTCCTGTTGGCATATATATGTAGCCTAGTTCCTCCCTATGTAGGTAGCATACTTTCCACAAGATTAGGGGAATATATATATATATATATATATATATATATATATATATATATATATATATATATATATATATATATATATATATATATATATATATATATATATATATAATTGCCTAAGGGTTTTTCCGTCTGTCTGTCTGTCCTGGAAATACCGGCTCTCTGATTGGTCGAGGCCGCCAGGCCTCGACCAATCAGCAACGGGCACAGCGACGATGATGTCATAAAGGACGTAGACATCTCACGTTTCTGATTCAGCGACGGGCACAGTATCGACGTAGATGTCATAATGGTTGCCATGGCGACGATGATGTCATAAAGGTTGCCTCGACCAATCAGCGACGGGCACAGTGTGCCGCGAATTCTGGAATCATCATTGTCCATATACTACAGGGACATGCATATTCTAGAATACCCAATGCGTTAGAATCGGGCCACAATCTAGTGTGTGTGTATATATATATATATATATATATATATATATATATATATATATATATATATATATATATATATATATATATATAATCTCTTCCATCACTATGCTAATGGGACCTAGCCTCTTTCCTTGTTCCCCATTTTACCATTTCTCTAATGTTAAGAAATACAATGTACTTTTATTACAAGTTGGGCATTACAATTCTCTATAGGGAATGTTGAATTCTGTACCTATTTTTCAAAATTCCCTTTAGCATATGTTTAGCTAACAAAGAAGGTAGAGAAAACATCCAACCGCTCTTAACTATAACACTTTCAAGTCCCTCCTCCATCCATCATTGCCCCCCTTCAACCTTGCTCATTTCTGCAGAAATGGTTGCACAACTCAAAAATAAGATCAACCTAATCAGACAAAGCTTTATTGTTCAACCCCCACAACCTCTCTGCATAACAGATCAATGCCCTTCCCCCAAAACGTTCATGTCCACAATCACCGAGGAAAGGTTTACTCATCCTCTCTCCAAATCACACCTTACCATTTGTGCACTTGACCACATACCATCCCCACCTACTTCCCAAACTCACTACCCTTCAACTTCTCATTAACCTCTGGTGTATTTCCTTCTGCTTGCTTTCAAACAAGCAATACTCAAGCCTATCCTGAAGAAGTGATCCCTTGACCTAATCTCTAGAGTTGAGCGAATTTTCTCGGTTCCCTCCTTATTCGGCAAGCTAAACCGCTTACTGATAAGCTGCAGAAGGAACTCTGCTTCCTGGATTGTGCCGAATGATCAACTGTTCGGCTCTGCAGCTGCATGTGTCGTCGCTGTGTGACGGGCACGACACATGCATGGAGAGCCTGCTTATTGGGTTCTCCATGCATGTGTCATGACTGTCACACAGCTTCAACACATGCAGCTACGGCGCTGAACAGCTGATTAGCCAGGGCAATCCAGGAAGCCAGGTTTCCTCTGCAGCAGAAACTACAATTCTGCTACCATCCCCATTATTCCACTGAAACTTAACTAATCAAAACTAAATGACTTGTTAACTGCTAAAGCTAACAAACAATATTCTGTACTGCATCTGTCTTCGACACAGTTGACCACCTCCTCCTACAGATCCACTTCTCTTGGCATCAAATACCTTGCGATCTCCTAGATTTTCTCATACCTCACTAATCGCACGTTTAGCATCTCCCATTCTTATACTAACGCCTCATGCCACCCTCTCTGATAGTGTCAAGAGAGCCTCCAGGTTCTTTCCTGGGACACCTTCTCTTCTCTATCTATGCCATTGGTCTGGACAACTCAAAAGTACCTATGAGTTCCAGTACCACCTACATGCTGATGACAATCAAATCTACCTTTCTGGCCCATATGTAAACTTTCTACTGTCCAGAATCCCAAAGCTAGCTCCTCCTTTTTCTCACCACTCATTCTAAAATTCAGTGTGGGAAATAAAAAATACATTTCAAAAAACTGACCTGCACATCCAAACATAGACTGAGTGTGAACAGGTGCTGAACCCAGAGTCGCTAACTCGTATATAGTTAAGTAAAAAGGGCAGCACACTGCAGCGTCAAAACATGCAAACTTGAAAACACGAAATTTGAACTGCATTACTGCACTAGAAATATGAAAAATGAGAGCTTTTAGCGCATAAAAGAGGTTTCACATGTACCCATTCAGATGGAGACGTTTATTCTCGGTGAGGTAGGTCAAGCGTAGGACCTCGTATAAGAGAGATGCCGTAAAGTGGCTACGAGGTACACATAAATATGGCCATTTTTATGCGCTAAAAGCTCTCATTTTTCATATTTCTAGTGCAGTAATGCAGTTCAAATTTCGTGTTTTCAAGTTTGCATGTTTTGGCGCTGCAGTGTGCTGCCCTTTTTACTTAACTTGGAAATAAAAAATAAACTCGTAATTGTTCTTCCATTTCACTCAACGCCACCTACCCGATCTACTACTTTGTAAAGTGTTGCAGAAATTGTTGGTTCTATATTGCCATCACAATAAATTACATCAGCTTTCCCCTTTCTTACAAGTCTACTGCCTCGGTGTAACACTTGACTTTGCCCTGTCCTTCAAACCAAACATCCACACACCCTTACCACTTCCTGCCGCCTCCATCCAACTCAAAAATATTTCCAGAATTTGTCGTTTCCTCAACCCCAAATCTACTAATCCAATTTAAAATACTAACAATTTACAAGGCTGTACATAATCTTCCTCCTCCATATATCTCCAAATTAACCTCCCCATACTTTTACACATGTAAATCACTGGTCCTCACAAGACCTCCTTCTCTCATAGGTTCCTCACCCATTTGCCTCTAAGACCGGATCATGCCCTATTTTTTGGCATTCCTCAAGATGTTTTAATGGCTCCCACATTGGGAACCTTCAGAGGCAACCTGAAAACTCTTCAGGAAAGCCTATAGCCAACAATAACCCCTGTTGTCACTTCACCACCAGACCTATTGTTTCATTTCCCATTACCTTGTAGATAGGAAGCCTGGCAAAACATGGTCTTCCCTGTGTACCATTCTTTCACTGTGTCTGTTAATTGTAATTTATATATGAATGTAACCCTTTTCATATGCACATGTTGTGGAATCAACTTTGCTTTAAAAATAAATTTTAATGATAACCTATACTTACAAGTTAACATTGTATCAGATTGATAGACAGATTTCCTCTCTTGTTAAAAGTTCTTGAGGAACACATTTTTTTGCAATGGGCAACGCAAGTCCTTAGCTATGGCGCTAGTTTTGAAAAATGTCAGTCAGAGTGATCTCAAAAGGCAGGGGAGGCACATGTGACAGCTGTCGAACTCCTATACAGCAAAGTCAAATTTAGACTACTCAGCAAAGTGTTACCTCCTTAGGGGGGCTGCCAAGTAGGTCCATGTGAGTGCCATTTAGAAACACATTACAATGTGTTAAATAGATTCATTTGCATGTAATGCCCCTCTAGAGTCCTGTTTAGCATATTGGTGGCTGAGTGAAGGGCATGTCACAACATGAATGGAAATGCCATGTTTTAGGGCCTTTCATAGCAATAAACCAATCATTCAGGATCCATGTTTCTTCTGTGCTTTTTATATGAATTGCTCTAGCTTCACTTTGTGGATCATCATTGGCTGCTTAGGGATTTGAGGCTCACAAATGGGACATGAATCATTACATCCTATATAGACCAAAAAAAAAAAAATTACGGTAAGGAAGGTGCTCACTTGTTTAGAAGAGGTGCTCTGGAGAAAAAAGTCCAATAACATATAAAGAAACTCCGGCACACTAAAATTCTTATGGTATTAAATTCTTGTTTTTTATTTTCTTTTATTCCAAAAAATTTAAACGGTGGGGTTCCATATAAGAAAAATTCTGCAAACTTTTATGACAGAAATATATCACATTTTCTCAACGTCAGCGTATCAGCCTTTTTCAAGAGACTTTTGTCTTTCTGCAATATACATAAATGAACAAGACTTATTTTTTTTCTTATTTAAGTAATGGAATAACAGAAAAAAAACAGAAAGAATACATCATACAAAAGAGGGAATATTATAAATGTAGCATATTTCATCATGTATGGTGTATCTAACCCACCTTGTGAGTAATCACATGATAATTCTCATGTAGCGTGAGTCACAAAGCAAAAACAGCAAAGAAGAGAGTAAAAAGCCAGCACCACGCAGTTTTTTTTTTTTCACGTACCTTCCTGATAGCGGTCACATATCCTCTCCCGGATCTCAGCACTGATCACGGCATCGACCTGTAACTTTAATCTAAGGTACTTTATATGCGCCTCTTGCGAGACCCTAAAATCTTTGAACATATGGACTTTTTTATATTGTGCAATGTGCAAATAATCCGTGTTTGCTGCCGCAGTGGGTTCTTTATCTTCTGCTCGTCGCGCTTGCAAGTATAGCATTTTTTTCTTAATACACACATGGGGATTCGTTATTATTATTATTGTAATATTTATAACCAACACAGGTTTTTATTGGGACAAATATATTTTTATATACATAACCACAGTGCATATATGGGTAATGTGTCTTTAGGACTTTCTGTCCTTCCATTTATTTTGTATGAGCAGTATAATGTTAAATCTCATAGATAGTGATGACGTGCTTCTTCAGATTGCAGTCAGTCAATATATAGGCTTCTTTGCTGTTTTTGCCTTGTGATGCTTCTTTGACTAACGCTACATGAGAATTATCATGTGATTACTCATACGGTGGGTTAGATACACCATATATGATGAAATATGCTACATTTATAATATATTCCCTCTTTTTTATGATGTATTCTGTTTTTTCTGTTATTCCATTGCTTATTTTTTTCTTATTCTTTTTCTTATTTAAGTCTTGTATATTCATTTATGTATATTGCAGAAAGACAGAAGTCTCTTGAAAAAGGCTGATACGCCGAAACATTGAGAAAATGTGATATATTTCTGTCATAAAAGTTTGCAGAATTTTTCTTATATGGAACCCCACCGTTTAAATTTTTTGGAATCAAAGAAAATAAAAAATAAGAATTGAATACCATAAGAATTTTAGTGTTCCGGAGTTTCTTTATATGCTATATAGACCATCCATTTTTAACAAACAGATTTGACATTTCCTACACTTAAAAAAACAAACAGACAAGCAAAAAAAAAAAAAATTTATATATATATATATATATATATATATATATATATATATATATATATATATATATATATATATATATATATATATATATATATATATATATATATATATATATATTCATATACATACATATATGTTTATATATACACATACACACACACACTTTTAGTGTTCAGTCTCTAACAGTCATAAGAAGGCAATAAGAATGTCACAGTATCCAAACATTTTGTGGTATAATCACATTACACACAGTTGAGCTACCCCCAACAGTGTCACTATTAACATTGACTGAGGTGTGACTTCCCGTTCTAATTATATTTGACCCCATATGTAAATGTTTTGCACCCACTACAAGATCCTAGTGTATCTTGCACTTGGACACGTGTAAGGTTGGAAAACCTGTCTGTTCTAGACTAAGTATAGCAAACCCTTCAAATATGCCCATTTGCAACCAAAATCCTCAAATTACTGAGTTAATATTGTCTTAATTCAGCCAATCTTATAGCCAGGCACTCCTATATCAGAATGCCCAAGCTTAGCGTTTTATCACTGTTTTGTGCTTTTGACATATAATCATGGGACTTGCTCTCATGCCTAAAGTAGCACCTTTGGGACTACCCAAAAATTATACATCAAAAAATTTGTAGCCATTTTTCAATTATAATCTACTGTGTGCGAGTATGACTTTAAAGAAAAAAAAAAGGTTTTTGTACTGTGTTAGCCAGTTAAAAGGTATCACAACTACAAGATTGATTGTTCTCAGTGAGAAAATCTGGTTATGATTTGGCAACGGGTTGGCTATTAGGCAGAATGGGCGCAATGAAGTCTACAGCTAACTGTATTAAAAAAAGCAATATCTTAGGGAGGGGTGAGCAATTAATTTTCCCAAGGGACAAAAAAGTTAGACAATTTTATGTATGGCCGAACCAATAGGCTGAAATTTATATCTGCTCAATCTAATATATAAAGGTGTGTGTGTGTGCGCGTGTGCTTGTCTGCTTGTGCGTGCGCGCGTGTGCTTGTCTGTGCGCGCGCGTGCTTGTCTGCTTGTGCGTGTGCTTGTCTGCTTGTGCGCGTGCGCTTGTCTGCTTGTGCGCGTGCGCTTGTCTGCTTGTGCGCGCGCGCGTGCGCTTGTCTGCTTGTGCGTGCGCGCGTGCGCTTGTCTGCTTGTGCGTGCGCGCTTGTCTGCTTGTGCGTGCGCTTGTCTGCTTGTGCGTGCGCGCGTGCGCTTGTCTGCTTGTGCGTGCGCTTGTCTGCTTGCACGCGTGCGCTTGTCTGCTTGTGCTTGTCTGCTTGTGCGTGCCTGCTTGTGCGTGCGTCTGCGCGTGCCTGCTTGTGCGTGCGTGTGCGCGTGCCTGCTTGTGCGTGCGCTTGTCTGCTTGTGCGTGCGCTTGTCTGCTTGTGCGTGCGCTTGTCTGCTTGTGCGTGCGCTTGTCTGCTTGTGCGTGCGCTTGTCTGCCTGTGCGTGCGCGCTTGTCTGCTTGTGCGTGTGCGTGCGCTTGTCTGCTTGTGCGTGCGCTTGTCTGCCTGTGCGTGCGCTTGTCTGCCTGTGCGTGCGCTTGTCTGCCTGTGCGTGTGCGCTTGTGCGTGTGCGCTTGTCTGCTTGAGCGTGCGTGCGTCTGAGCGTGCGTGCGTCTGAGCGTGCGTGCGCTTGTCTGCTTGTGTGCGCTTGTCTGAGCGTGCGTGCGTCTGAGCGTGCGTGCGTGTGCTTGTCTGCTTGTGTGTGCGCGCGCGTCTGCATGTGCGCGCGTGTCTGCATGTGCGCGCGTGTCTGCATGTGCGCGCATGGGCCCAGCTCTCTCCACTCCTCCTGTGGTTATCTATACCAGTCATGTGCGCATGTCAGATGACGTCACGCGGCGGACTCCCGCCCTAATGCGCTCATGACGGTGAGGGCCACAGGTGCTGTGGAGCCTGGATTCACACGCGCAGGCGCCGGACTCCAGCGGCAGTTCCGGTCTCCGGACTACTTAAAGGTATTTGAACAGCTGATTGTTAACCCCTTTTGAAAAAGCTTGGCAGCGAAACGTGCGTCAAGGGGCTCCTGGTGCACAGTGGGTGAGCTGTCCAGCTATACTATGGGTAAGCACGCATAGGCTATTTATTTATTTATTAGGCATGTTCCTCATGGGGTACGGTCTCTGACACCTGGGGACTTCGTAGGAACTACTTTATTATGATAGGATTTTGCAATAGCTGCATCGCTAGCAGCATACTTACCCCCGGATATATTTAGTGTCCCCCATTCACACCAGTATACCTAGAGTTTCTCTCTATTTACTACCTGTTTCGGTGCATGATTTTAATTGGTCATATCTTCATGCTATGTATTTTTGTATCAATAAAATTATCTTATCTATTATGATCCTTGGGATTTTTATACTCCGTTTCTTTGCTGTAGTACATGATTGTTGGAGTTGTCCTGGTGAACCAGTGTGTATGCTTCACGATTCCTTGTTTAAATAGCCACAAAATTTTGCACAGTCACACGTCTGGAGCCCGAGAGTGTCATAGGCTATGTTGGGAGGCAAAATTTTAACCCCGCACGTTCCAATTCACCAAACAATTTTGCCCCTATCTACATAATAGGGAAAAAGTGAAAGGAAATGTGTTGGAGGCAAATTGACAGCTGCCAGATGTGAACAAGGGGGGACTTAAAGAATGAGAGCCATGGCGCCAAAGAGTATATACCGTACACTTGCTAAGGTGGGGCCCCGACATGGGATACTTGCCACACACGGGGATATGAACACACACAAAATCTGCCACACACTACCACATGCTTGAACACATACCACCCTCAGCACACATTTCACCACACATACACCAACCTCGCCACATAAAAGTCGAAACACAAGTCGTCACTCAAAACTCGCCACATGCAAAACTAGGCTCACGCAAAACTCGCCACACGTGCAAAACTCACCTCATGAAAAACTCGCCACATGTACAAAACTTGCACACGTGGAAAAATTGCCACATGCACAAAAGTTGCCCAACATAAAACTTGCACATACTCAAAACGTACCACACATAAAACTCGCCATGCGCAAAACTCACCATGCTCAAAACTTGCTGCACACAACTTGCTACACTAACCTGTCACATGCATCTCGACACAAAGTTGCTACACGCATGTCACCATACAAAACTCAACACACACAACTCGACACATGAAACTCGCCCTAAAACACACACAAGTCTGGTATTATCCTTCAAAAATAAAAACCTGATTAATAAGCAGACAAACTGCAAGAGCAACAAATGTACCATATAGGAAATACGGCAACTGTCAGTCACATAACCTGTCTGTTATGTGTATGTGTGAGCTAATATATATACTGCCACTGGGGAGGGCTTCCTGTTGGCTGGGATTCATCAGGCTGCCAATAGCAACCAATCACAGCTCAGCTTCTATTTTGCTACAGTTAATTAATCTGAGCTCTGATTGGTTAATATAGGCAACAAAGGACATTCTCAGTATAATAAAGCTTGTACTATATACAGAAGGAGATGACATACAGGTATGTACAAGATACAGGAGGAAATAACATACAGGTATATACTATATACAGGGGAGATGACATGCAGGTATATACTGAGGGGAAAATGAGTTGTGTGGTGAAAATGAGATGTGTGAGGTGAAGATGAAGAGGCTTGAGTGCAAAATGAGAGGAGTGAGGGGAAGATAGTGGAGTGATCAGAAAATGACAGGTTTGAGGTCAAAATAACAGGTGTTAGGGGAGAAATTGAGAGGAGTGAGGGGGAAAATGAGAGGTGTGAGGGGGAATTGAGAGGGGTGAGGGGGAAAAATGAGAGGGGTGAGGGGGGAAAATGAGAGGAGTGAGGTGCTATAACTAACCACAGTTTGTTACTATGCCCGGGCAACGCCGGGCTCTTCAGCTAGTATTAAAATAAAATTAATCTGAATGTCAATTATTATTATTATTTATAATACCCAATACTGAGCAGAGTAAATCTAGCCCTGATATGCTGCTATGGTCTGTGCTGTGTGCAGCCTGAGGCTCCACACTGCAGGCATGATCTAGTGATGTTATTGCATCTGCTGTGCAGAGGCTCAGATGTACAGGTTAAAGTGAACCTGTCACCAGGTTTGTCCGATACAAGTTACTGCCACTGCAATTCAGGGCTTTTATATAGCATTCTATAATGCTGTATATCTGCCTCGAACCAGACCTGTAAGAGAAAAAAATAACTTATACTCAACTGCGGGGCACTCCGGTCCGAGGGATGTTGCTCTTCTAGGTCCAGCACCTCCAATCTTCTTGTGATGCCACCCTCCTTCTTGGTTCGTGTGGATGATGCGTCCCTGCATCATCCACAGTTTGCTCAGCATCGGGAAAGGTCAGAGAGCCCAGCGCCTGCACACTGCAGGATTTTGCGCCTGCGCAGGAGCACAGTGCCGAGCAGACTGTGTGGATGATGCAGGGACGCTTCATCCACACGAACCGAGAAGGAGGGTGGCATCGCAAGAAGATTGGAGGCACCGGACCAAATAGAGTGACACCACTCAGATTGGATCACCCCGCAGGTTAGTATAAAAAGTTATTTTTCTTCTTTTGCAGGTCGGATAGGGGGCTTATCTACAGCATTATAGAATTATATATATAAGCCCTGAAAGACGGGGACTGTAACTCGTGTCGGCCAAATCTGGTGACAGGTTCCCTCTAAATGAATGCTGATTATAGTAAATTGCTGTGAAATTAATGTCGCTATATAAGGGAATAAAATTAATAAATAAATGGTGGAAGAGTGAGCAAGCAACTCCTTGTTCCACCTCTATTCACATATCTGCAAAGGATGATACGGGGGGGAAAGAGTAGATGGGCAGGGGAGGGCATGGTGCAGCCAATAACCATTGTTTCCGGTCCTTTGACTGTCTTGGTCTGAAAGTCTGACAGGAACAAGTTTATCTTAGAATATATGTACACAACATCTTTTACACACAGGTGTCCCTGCTTGGTTTTCCCAAGAGGAAGATGCTTCAATACATTAGTGTTTTTCTCCTGAAACATCATTATTTGCATCTTTTTGGCCAGTTCCTGAGAGATTTTGTTCAGCATTTTAACAGCGGGCTTTTTAGGCGCTTTTGGGTCGCCTTCTGTACTTTCATTTTTTATTTTTTTTAGCTATTGAACAATGGAGAAACTGAATCTGAAACGAAAATTGTCAAAAAGATGTTATGGCATTTTACTACCTGAAGAATGGATGGGTCACTTCTTTTAGCCACATGGTGTTTTTTGAAAGTTGAAACTGATACAAGATGCTCCAAATAAAGTGGTTTTTCTCTAAAAATTAATTCTCTTTGAGCGTTTAGTGTACATATAAGTTATTGACAAAATGAGTACGAACAACGTCCCCTTATCCAGGGAAGCAGGTTACCAATGGACATCTGCAAGTTTAGCATAGCCTTTACATTACGACCAGTGTCGAACTAGGTTAGCAAAGGCCCACCAGTAACTTATTCTTAGGGCACACTGTTCAGTTACATGCAAAAATAACCTGACCCTAGTAAGTTTTGCTTCTTTGTAATATTAACTTGGCTAGCTTGTTTAATGAATTATTTGATAATCCGTTTTCTGTAAATTGTGAATCAAGTGTATTACCACTATTTATTTGCACTCCCTCGCAGGGGCCCACCAGAGGATTCTCCTGTTCTCCTGTGTGCCAGTCCGAGCCTGATTACGAGCCTGACAAGTTGATTTGAGTAAATATTAACAGCAAAAATGTAAATCACTGTAAAAGGAAAATTGGAACCAGCTCACCACATCCTGTGGTATGTAGTCCAGTATGCACGGAATGACATTCTGACCAAACCGTGAAGTATAGAGATAAGTAGAAAAAAATTCCAACTTCTGCCAACAATCCATAAAAATATGAAAATCCTTTATTAAAAGACAAATTCCTTGGCGCATTGCAGGAGACAGAAAACATGGTGACACGTTTCGAATGCAAACAGCATCCTTCCTCAAGGAACACTGAAATTATAGGACCTGATGTAATCCAGAAAACAAAAATGACCTTGAAGATGGAGAAAGAATGTGCCAAATCCATCAACACCACAAATAACAAAACCGCCAGGTAGGAATAAGTGACTTATCCAGTGTGTAAGATCCTCTAATCTTCAGGTACAACTGATTATGACACGGATTAGTTCCATGGCACTTGTGCTGAACACAGGGAATCACAAGCTCTATTGGACAGAATCTATATATATATATATAATTGCCTAAGGGTCTGTCTGTCTGTCTGTCTGTCTTGGAAATCCCGGCCTTCTGATTGGTCGAGGCCGCCAGGCCTCAACCAATCAGAGACGGGCACAGTATCGACGTAGGAATCCCGCGCCTCTGATTGGTCGAGGCCGCCAGCCCTCGACCAATCAGCGACGAGCACAGCGACGATGATGTCATAATGGTTGCCATGGTGACGATGATGTCAAAGGTTGCCTCGACCAATCAGCGACGGGCACAGTCTGCCGCGAATTCTGGAATCATCATTGTCCATATACTACGGGGACATGCATATTCTAGAATACCCGATGCGTTAGAATCGGGCCACAATCTAGTATCCAATAATTGACATAAGTGACAGTGTAGTTAAAAAAAAAAAAATGAACATATGGAAAAGCCGGTAGACAGTTTAGAGTACTTTCTCGATTCAGTAGTTTGTGCATTCTCAGACAAAGACACTTATTCATTTTACTTGAATAGCACCATCATATAGTGCTTTACAGACATTGATCTAAATTCCCTATCAGTAGGTCTTTGGAGTGTGGGAGGAAACTGGGCAAGGCTACGTTCACATTAGCATTGTGTGTGTTTGCGTCGGGCGACGCAGCGGCGACGCATGCGTCATGCGCCCCTATATTTAACATGGGGGACGCATGGACATGCGTTGTGCGACGCATGCGGTTTTTTTGCCGCAAGCGTCGGGCGCAGAAAACACAACAAGTTGCATTTTTCTTGCGTCCAAATTTCGGCAAAAAAGGACGCATGCGTCGCAAAATGCAGCGTTTTTGCATGCGTTTTTATTTGCGTTGTGCGTTGCGTCGCCGACGCAGCGGCGCACAACGCAAATGTGAACGTAGCCTAACCCACGCAAACACGGGGAGAACATACAAACGGTTTGCAAATGTTGTCTTTGGTGAGATGTCTTTGGTGAGATTTGAGTCCAAGACTCCAGCGCAACAACAACCTCAAAGGCAATTGTTGTGGCAGTTTTTTTTTTAATGTTTTTGAAAAAAATGACAAAAAAAGTGAAGAAAAAAAAAAACACAAGCTTGTGCATGAGATTGCTGATGTCTCATAGCTCTTGCAGGTACTTTGAAAAGCAGCTTTTAATTTGCATTAAAAAAACAGCAAAGACACAGTGTGACTATAGCCTTATAAAGAATATCACAGTTCATTACAAAACCTAACTATATTTTGCAGTTTTGGAGCCAAGTCATAAATATATATTTTCTTGGAGAAAAAGCCAAAACTCACACACAACTAGAAGAAGAAAAAGTCATATGCAAGAAGGTTTGGTAACTAAAATGAAACTTTTCATCAGTAATGACTTTAGATCATTTGCCCAAACAATTGCTTTTGTTAGGATTGCTTTATGCAGAAAAACAAGTTTTAATAGTCTTGGCAGAGGAGCAGTTACTGTTTGCACAGGGAGTCTGTTTGATGTGGGGTTGTGTGTTAATGAAGCCGCTGTCTGATATTTAAGAGTGCTCAATCCACAAGCAGCTGATGGGAGCCAGGGGAGCCATCAAGTGTTGGGGAAGATGCCAAACCCCTTCCACAAGAACTTTAACACCTCTCTCAGTGCTCCCAGAGGGAAACAATGGCTATTGATTGGGATAGATTAAAGCTGCCAAGAAATGGGTTTCCTGAGGCTGGGAAGAAAAGTGAAAATGTGGAAGCTCTTATTGTTATGTGAAAAGGCATCAACATGCATTGTGATGGACCAAGTATCTATGCGATTCAGAGTGGTATCCTTGTGTACCTGAATGACAGTGGCAATCCATAGCAGCCATTTGCAGAGAAAAATAATGGAATCCTCAATGACTGCACGGGCATGATAACAAAACTCAAGTGTTTATTGCATATGGACTTCTGCACATTGAGTTTGTGATGCATTGGTCTGGTGCAGAGCTAAAGTTATGAGGGGTGCAGATGTAGGGGGTCTCTCCTGGGCCGTTGTGACTTATTGGGTCCAAAGGCCCCAAAATACCTATTCCAAATGGCACAGAATGGCTATAAAAAGTCTACACACCAGTTACAATGCCAGTTTTTTGTCTCAAATAAATCATAAGAATCAATCATTTCAGTACTTTTTCAACCTTTAATGTCACCCATAATCTCTACAATTCGATTGAAAAACAAAAATCTCGTCAGGTGGAAAAAGAAAAATGAAGAGCTAAAATTATGTGGTTGCATAAATATGCAACCACTTTCAAACTGTCAGTATCTAGCCAATATTTCACATCAGTATTTGTAAGCCGAAATCAGGAGTGGAACAATCAGAGGAAAATATGTGCACTACTGCATTTTTCATCCAGTCTGGGTTTTGGCTTACAAATACTGATGTAAAAATACTGACCGCATACTGAGACGTGTGAATGTGGTCTTAACCCTTTCCCCTTGAAGCCTACTTTCATCTTGATGACCAGGCCAAATTTTACAATTCTGACCAGTGTCACACTATTGTTATGAGGCAATCACTCAGCAGCACCTCCCAAAAGTGACTAGAGATGAGCAAACCTTTTAAGGTTCGGTTTGGCGAATGTCCCGTTGTTCGCCAAACAATTCATCGAGCATATCCAAACTCTGAATTCAATGGGAGGCAAAGACAAACACTTAAAACACCTCAGGAGGGACCAAAAGCTATAATAATAATAATAATAATAATAATAATAATAATAATAATAATAATAATAATTTATTATTATTATTGCACCATTGATTCCATGGTGCTGTACATGAGAAGGGGTTACATACAAGTTACAAATATCACATACAGTAAACAAACTAACAATGACGGACTGATACAGAGGGGCGAGGACCCTGCCCTTGCGGGCTTACATTCTACAGGATTATGGGGAAGGAGGCGGTAGCTCCGGTGTTGGTGAGGCGGTAGCTCCGGTGTTGGTGAGGCGGTAGCTCCGGTGTTGGTGAGGCGGTAGCTCCGGTGTTGGTGAGGCGGTAGCTCCGGTGTTGGTGAGGCGGTAGCTCCGGTGTTGGTGAGGCGGTAGCTCCGGTGTTGGTGAGGCGGTAGCTCCGGTGTTGGTGAGGCGGTAGCTCCGGTGTTGGTGAGGCGGTAGCTCCGGTGTTGGTGAGGCGGTAGCTCCGGTGTTGGTGAGGCGGTAGCTCCGGTGTTGGTGAGGCGGTAGCTCCGGTGTTGGTGAGGCGGTAGCTCCGGTGTTGGTGAGGCGGTAGCTCCGGTGTTGGTGAGGCAACAGCAGTGTCAGTGCAGGCTGTAGGCTTTCCTGAAGAGATGAGTTTTCAGGTTCCGTCTGAAGGATCCGACTGTGGTTGATAGTCGGACGTGTTGGGGCAGAGAGTTCCAGAGGATGGGGGATATTCGGGAGAAGTCTTGAAGGCGATTGGATGAGGAGCGAATAAGTGTGGAGGAGAGAAGGAGGTCTTGGGAGGACCGGAGATCACGTGAGGGAAGATATTGGGAGATTAGGGGCAGACATCAAGAGAAGTGGCATCAATTGACCCAGAGTACAAATCGTATAATTGTGTAGTATGGATGCGTGGGACAGGGCTTGGACCAGCATTTCTAGCTTAAACATTGATCAGTAACAGGTGGATGAGTAACAGGTATAGGCCTGGTGTTCTGAGAGGCCTGACTAATTCAGGCAACACATGAAGGAGACCCAACTTGGAGTCCAAACATTTCCAAAAATTAGCAGCAGACACCTGGAATAGTGGCATCAATTGACCCACAGTAGAAATTTGATAATGACACAGCAGCAGTCAGCTATGGACCAAGCATGAGGTATCAAGGTCTGAGCCAGTATTTACAGAGTTGAATTTAAGTTTTCATTAAGATGAGGTGGGTGGGGCTGATGCAAGCCTGTTGTGCTGGGAGCCCTGATACCTCATGCA
This sequence comes from Ranitomeya imitator, assembly GCF_032444005.1. NCBI lineage: Eukaryota > Metazoa > Chordata > Amphibia > Anura > Dendrobatidae > Ranitomeya > Ranitomeya imitator. The sequence continues at coordinate 300,458,707 of NC_091282.1, read as the reverse complement.
GCAGCTCAAACTGCTTTTCTTCTCAGCCACACAGGTGGCACAAATATCAGATAGGAACACAGGTAGTTGACTGAAAGTAAGTGCAGGCCTACCGATCTGGGAGCCCTATTGCTACAGGCAACACACATCAAGGAGACCAAACTTGAGTCAAAACATTTAAAAAAAATTATTGCCACACACCACTAAAGTGGGATCAATTTCCACCCCTTCCACTACAGGCAGCCCTCCATATGGAGACCCGAGACCCAACTTTGAGTCTCCACATTTCAAAAAAATGTTTGTAACATCAGCAGCATGCACAAAAGCCATGACAAAGGGGTCACAGTTTGCAATAACAATGAATGCAGCGCACAAAACTACACCATCGCCTAGTCTGCCCCATCTGCAACTGGGGTGCAAAAGACATTGGAGATCCATGACTTAGATTATACCAAATAGCATAGAAACCGGAATATATGTCAAATATCTCAACCAAAAGCAAATAATATATCCCTAAAATATTATTAAATTTAAGGTAAAATTACCCATAAATCAGGGTCAAAGGTTAGAACAGCACAAGCTTAACACAAAGGAAAGATGAACGAGGGGAGGGGAGTGTGAGCTCACCCTTTCTTGCCCAACCTTACCGCGGAGGTTGGCACCCCAAGTTCAACATGGCGCCCCCACTCAACGTCGGCTATCCCTTATGACCCCCAAGGGAGGAACTAACAGAAACAGCCATCACCAATAATAAAGTGATAAAGTGCAGTACATTAGTTTGCATCGGTATAAATTCTCTGTGTTCTTTTCTGAGATGATATAGCAGAGACTCTCAGAAATTAACTTCCTCTTGATGCCAACAAGTTAATGATTTGACTTAAGGCAAAATATATTCTGGGATAAAGAGCAATAGTGGTTTGAGATGAACAGCAGAAATGGACCATAATGAGATCTATCCACATATCTTTAGATTCACCACTTTTTATAAAGATATTAAATAAAGGTAAACCCCTTAAGATGGTCTTCAAGCTTGTCGTTTCGATACTCCATCATTCGCGTGTCGCATGTGACGCGGGGGGAAACAAGGGTAATTGGGGTGCCACATCTGAAGATTGTACTGTATGTTAAGGTGGAGCAAAAGGTGGAGAGACAACTTGATGCAGCGCCTGACATCCACTGGAGCCATGCTCTTTCTGGCCCTCATCTACAAGGCATACCACTGTGCAGTTGCTAAAACGGAGTCAAGTAGTCCGTCTAGTAACAGATGTCAGTGTTCTTTCAATAGAGCTTTCAGTAAGGCTACATTCACATTTGCGTTGTGCGCCGCTGCGTCGGCGACGCAACGCACAACGCAAATAAAAACGCACCAAAACGCACGCAAAAACGCTGCGTTTTGCGACGCATGCGTTGTTTTTTGCCGAAATTTGGATGCAAGAAAAATGCAACTTGTTGCGTTTTCTTGGCCCGACGCTTGCGGCAAAAAAAACGCATGCGTTGCACAACGCAGCACACAAAAACGCATGCGTCCCCCATGTTAAATATAGGGGCGCATGACGCATGCGTCGCCGCTGCGTCACCCGACGCAAACACGCATAACGCTAATGTGAACGTAGCCTAACATTACCACCTAAACCACCGTACACCAAACCTATTCCCCCTTCCACCATAACCTCGCTTTCTTCCCACTCATGCGGTATGTACCCTTCCCCTCTATTAAACTGTTTCACAATCCTAGGACCAGACCTGTCAATCACCTGTCACTAAATTAGTAATCCATATTTATTTGCCAAGATAGTGTGTCTAGACCACACTATTAGCAGAAAGGATTTAGATTCTGAAATGGGACCTGGTGTCTGGCCCACACTATTAACATAAATGATTTAGGGTACCGTCACACTATACGATTTACCAACGATCACGACCAGCGATACGACCTGGCCGTGATCGTTGGTAAGTCGTAGTGTGGTCGCTGGAGAGCTGTCACACAGACCGCTCTCCAGCGACCAACGATGCCGAGGTCCCCGGGTAACCAGGGTAAACATCGGGTTACTAAGCGCAGGGCCGCGCTTAGTAACCCAATGTTTACCCTGGTTACCAGCGTAAAAAAAAACAAAAAACAAAAAAAACAGTACAGACTTACATTCCGGTGTCTGTCTCTTGCCGTCTGCTTCCCGCACTCACTGTCTGCCGGCCGTAAAGTGAAAGCACAGCTGTGACGTCACCGCTGTGCTCTGCTTTCACTTTACGGCCGGCAGTCAGTGAGTGCGAGAAGCAGACGGCAAGGGACCTGACGGACACCGGAATGTATGTATGTACTGTTTGTTTTTTTTACATTTACAATGGTAACCAGGGTAAATATCGGGTTACTAAGCGCGGCCCTGCGCTTAGTAACCCGATGTTTACCCTGGTTACAAGCGAACGCATCGCTAGATCGGTGTCACACACACCGATCTAGCGATGACAGCGGGAGATCCAGCGACGAAAGAATGTTCCAAACGATCTGCTACGACGTACGATTCTCAGCAGGATCCCGGATCGCTGCTGCGTGTCAGACACAGCGATATCGTATGGATATCACTGGAACGTCACGAATCGTACCGTCGTAGCGACAAAAGTGCCACTGTGTGACGGTACCCTTAGATGCTGGAAGGTCGATTTCACACAGTATCACATCTATTTGACCTATCTGACTACTTGCAGCAGCCTGTGCACTATTACACTGACAAAATGGCACAAAAACAACATGGCTGCTTTTTGTATGGAGAGGGACATGTGACTTTGGCAGCCAATGACAATAGCACTGGTGTCTGGACGTTGTGGATAGTTTCTGCTCCCTGATTGGCTGCCGGAAAAACAATCCACCACTACTTTGACCTCTCCCCACCCCCTCATCATACAGCACCACTATCCCAGCCAAAGTCCTAACTAAAGCATTAGTGGAAGCTATGATTTAGCAAGGTTTGGATGAGTTTTGACGATTTCGAGGAAAAATGCTTCGGAACCCGAACACTATTCCGAAAGTGCAATGTGCGTGCCGAAATTTGAGATTGGCATACGTTTTCTGAACAAGTTAACTCCGCTCTATAAAAGTTACACCATTTTACAAATTACACCTCTCAATGAATTCATCTAGGGGTGCAGTGATCATATCGACACCTCAGATGCGTCACAGAATTTTATACCATTGGGTAGTGACGAAAAACTAATGATTTAGTTTTAGCCCCAGATTTTGCATTTTCACACTTGGAAATTGGTAACAATTGCACAAAATTTCTGCCACAATTTCTGCTGAATGTAGAAATGCCCTATATGTGCTGTACAGTACTGCTTAGCCACATGGTGAAACTCGGGAGGGAAGGAGCATCATTTGCCTCCTGGAGCACAGATTTTTCTAGAATAGTTTGCAGACTTCATATACAGAGCCCCTAAATGGTAGAAGAGCAGAATCCCCCCCACAAGTAACCTTAGGAGGGCTCATCGCTACAGAAATAATAAACATGTGGATGCTCTCTGTGGTTTAGGCACCCTGTGTGGAATTTGGATTTGGGGGTGCAGAATTTGCTGAATTTCTTTTGTGGGCAAGGAGCCATAGCACTTTTAAATAGCCTTTCTACGATCAGTAACATGGAAGTTCCCTATATTTCCGTTAACAGATTACCGACCTGAGTGAGGACTTGCTTTTTTTTTTTATTTTTTTTTTTTATATAAAACATTTGGATGACATTTAGCCAGCGCTGAGCACTAATATCAGGGTTTCCATCTAAATCTCCGAGTGAGGGGATGTCCTTTTCAGACGTGGGCAAAACTGGTGGACTGCTCTTTTATGCACACCTAAAAAGATGTATACTGCTGGATCACAGGCAGCCACATGGCATCCACAGTGCCTCCATCTGCCTCATTATAGGGAATCTTCCCCTGCGGGTTCTGTCTGATCACGTATTTCAGAGATTTACACGGGATCCAAGAAGTATCGTTTCTCCTTGCGGAGAGGGACATGATAAGCATGTTGAGGTAAGATGACTTAAGCCGCAATGCTCCTCTGGGAAATATGCAAATTGTCTCTTCAGAGAGGAAGAGAACTAGAACTTTAGTGCCACCTATTGGAAGTAGCAATCCTAACAGTCAATGTCGACCCTTTACCGAGCCTTGTCACATGACCAAACTAGAATCTCAATTTGCAGACACTGTTTCGGGGTACTGTCCCTCATCAGTGCAAAGTGGAGATCTGGTTTGGCTGATTGAGAGGTGTCTGACCGGGATCCAAGAAGTATCGTTTCTCCTTGTGGAGAGTGACAAGATAAAGCATGTTAGGATTGCTACTTCCAATAGGTGGCACTAGAGTTCTAGTTCTCTTCCTCTCTGAAGAAACAATTTGCAGAGATTTACACGGAAACACTGGTGGAAATGCTCAGCGTAAAGTGCAGGATAAATGTGAACCGAGCCTTGCTGTGATTTTTGAGAGGCAGAATGGTGTTTCCAGGAGTCCATGACCGCACCACCAGAAAGTAATCCTACTTATCCTTGATAGGGACAGGAACACAGAAGAGGCTAAATAGCCCCTCCCTACCACCACCCTTCAGTGATTTTCCCAAGTACCACACCAGGATGGATGCAACAACATTTTTTTTTTTTATTGAATTTCCTCTCTACACATGTTCATATCACATAGAGAAGCTGGTTCCCCCGCCATGCTATCCTCTCTCCCTACTGTGCCTCAATTTCACACTGCCTGTCGCCATATATTTTTCATACTACTCTCTCATACTGCCCACCACATTGTCCTCTCCAAACTGCACCCCTCCTCCCACTGTCCCCCCCCCACAGTGTAATTGTGACAACAGCTCCCAATATACACTTTGAGTCCACAAGAGCCCTCAATATACCATGCAATGTCCACCATAGCCCCTGACAATATGGTTACCACAACACCCTATACCATATCGGCACCAGAAACCCCAGTATGTTCCCTACAGTCCTTTATACAGTATATTCACCACATACAGTATGATGTCCCCACAGCCCCGTGTATAATGTTTCCCACAGTATGATGCACCGCACATATCCTTTATCATATGTGGTCCCCCCAACAGCTAATCCCTCTTATTATAGTCCCCTTTAATGATAAGGAAAAAAAAAAAAAAGCTTATACTCACCTAATCCAGGCTCCTTGTCTGGAGCAGACGCCATCTCTTCCATCTGGTAAAACAGGTGCGTGTTGGACTGTGCAATGATATCACTATCGTGCCATCCAACAACCTCTGTGTGCACCAGCTCAATCGGCGCAGGGCAGAAGTAGCTAATGGCGGTCCCTGCAGAGCATTATCACCACATCAATTGTACTTGCATTTTATAGGCTCGTATGCAATTGAGTGCAGTGAGTAGGCAACTGCTAGGGCGCTTCGGCCGTCACTGTGCTGAATGCCTGCAGCCTGATGAAGGTGACGGGCGACCACAGGCACTCTTTTTTTTTTACCTCACGGTGCATCCCCCTAGGGTAGGAAGGACGTAGCACCCTAGGCGAGGGCCTACCCTGCCAACCCCTTGTCCAACACCCTTCGCATTTTCACATATCCTGTAGCAACATTTACTTATTACTCTGCATCAGAATAAAGGTTTATTAGTGATCATTAAGTGGTTAAAGGTTGCAAGATTAGGCTTTAATTGTGAAGTGTATTAGCATGTCTAAGATATGTGATAATCTTGTAATGAATAATACTGCACTGTATCGTCATTGCAAATGTTAGAACACAATTCTGGAATCACCTGACACCTCCTTATGAGCTGGTGAACTTGTTGCAATGGTGTCACCATGTCTGTGTTCAGCTGCATTTACATTGCAAGAGAATAGTCAATAAGCGTTGTTAAAAATGCTTGTTTCCCGATTATCCTACCTTTGAAACAGGCTGCTGAGAAAAACGCTCATTCAGCAGGTGAAATTCTCTTTTGTGCAACACAAAAAATTATTGATCGTCCATCCTGTGTAAACAGGACTTGCATCCTGGAGAAACAAGACAGCTTATGCGCAATGAGTGATCAGTATAGTGGCAGCATCTGTACGTGTGGGGATAGGAACCTGCAGAATTGGCACTCGGACATTTAGAAAAATCTGCAAAGGCTCTTGAGGGTGATTTGCAAGAGAGCAAGTAGTCCAGCATCATGTTAGGACTGGTTTACCTGTGGCCTGGTCAAAGGTCATTTACCCCTCCTTTATGCCCCATGGATCATATAGTGGCATGGAGTGGGTCAGGCTTTGTGAAGTGCGCTCAGTAACTGAGCCTGCTCCACATGCAACAGGTATTGGCTAAATAAAATAGCCGGCATCTGTGTTTAAGCTAAGTGCTGCCCAATGCAATTAACGACTTAGATGCCACTGTCAATCTGTGGAGAAAAAAAAAAAAAGTGTAAAAAGAAAATATATATAAATTCAATGCACCCTCTTTTCCCCATTAAAAGAAAAAATAAATATACAAATACTTACAGTATTTTACCCAGTGCGTATGCATATTTATGAGCTCAAAAATATTTCCAGAAACTGTCCTTTGCTCAACCCTCACTCTACCAAAATGCTCGTGCATGCCCTAATCATCTCCCGCCTCGACTACTGCAACATCCTCCTCTGTGGCCTACCTTCTAACACTCTTGCACCCCTCCAGTCCGTCCTTTAGGGCTTGTTTCCACTTGCGAGATATACGTCCGTGTCTCGCATGTGTAAACGAAGCTCTGGCGCCGGCACTCCAGAGCGGAGCATGCAGCCGCATAGCAATACATGCAGCCGCACGCTCCACTCTGGAGTGCCGGCACCAGAGCTTCGTTTCCACATGCGAGACACGGACGTATATCTCGCAAGTGGAAACAAGCCCTAACTCTGCTGCCAGACTAATTAATCTCTCTCCTTGCTACACTCCTGCTTCCCAACTTTGCAAATCCCTTCACTGGCTCCCAATTTCCCAACGTATCCAGTTTAAAACTACTAACACTGACCTACAAAGCCATTCATAACCTTTCTCCTCCGTATATATTCCCAAACTGATCTCTCAATATCTTCCCTCATGCAATCTCCGGTCCTCCTAAGACCTCCTCTGCTCCACACTTACTTGCTCCTCACCCAATCGCCTCCAAGACTTCTGTGCCCCAACGCATCCGGTTATCCACCACATTTGGATTCTTCAAAAGAAACCTGAAAACCCATCTCTTCAAAGAAGCTTACAGCCTGTAAAGACCACACGGCCACCTCACCACTACCGGAGCTACTGCAACCCTCAACCTACTGTCTCCTTCCCCATAATCCTGTAGAATGTAAGCCCGCAAGTGCAGGGTCCTCTTCCCTCTGTACCAGTCTGTCATTGTTAGATTTGTTTACTGTAAGTGATATTTGTATTTTGACGTAACCCCTTCTCATGTACAGCATCATGGAATCAGTGGTGGTATAAAAATAAATAATAGTAATAATATTACACATATACATACACAGTGGGGAATATAAAAATTGCAGACTGCTCCATTCTTTGTAGGTGGGAAAACTTTCAAAATCTGCAGTGTGTCAAATACTTATATTATAAATCTGCCTTTCAATGCCAGGCAGTTCCCCCTCCAGGCATCCTAGAGGCCAATACAGTTGAAAGCACTTCCCCCTATGCATCTGACGTCTGAGCAATGTGCAGAGGATCTGAAGACACCATGAAGAGACTGGAGCAGCAGGGGAATGGGCAGAGGTGAGCTTAGTGCAGGTCTCATTGTCCCGTATGGAGCGCTGTGTGGTCCATTTTATACTATACTAGATTGTGGCCCAATTCATCATTGTCCATATACTACGGGGACATGCATATTCTAGAATACCCGATGAGTTAGAATTGGGCCACAATCTATATATATAATTGTCTAAGGGTTTTTCTGTCTGTCTGTCCTGGAAATCCCGCGTCTCTGGTCGAGACCTGGCGGCCTCGACCAATCAGCGACGGGCACAGCATGGCGACGATGTCATAAAGGTTGCCTCGACCAATCAGCGACGGGCACAGTCTGCTGCGAATTCGCCTCGACCAATCAGCGACGGGCACAGTATCGACGTAGATGTCATAATGGTTGCCATGGTGATGATGATGTCATAAAGGTTGCCTCGACCAGTCAGCGACGGGCACAGTCTGCCGCAAATTCTGGAATCATCATTGTCCATATACTACGGGGACATGCATATTGTAGAATACCCGATGCGTTAGAATCGGGCCACAATCTAGTATATATATAATTGTCTAAGGGTTTTTCTGTCTGTCTGTCTGTCCTGGAAATCCCGCGTCTCTGATTGGTCGAGGCCGCCAGGTCTCGACCAATCAGCGACTGGCACAGCATGGCGACGATGATGTCATAAAGGTTGCCTCGACCAATCAGCGACGGGCACAGTCTGCTGCGAATTCGCCTCGACCAATCAGCGACGGGCACAGTATCGACGTAGATGTCATAATGGTTGCCATGGTGACGATGATGTCAAATGTTGCCTCGACCAATCAGCGACGGGCACAGTCTGCCGCAAATTCTGGAATCATCATTGTCCATACACTACGGGGACATGCATATTCTAGAATACCCGATGCGTTATTATTTATTAAAATAAAAATAAATGCTAGCGTTTTGACTATATGATCCAAGAGATTTTCAAGCTACTCTGTGCTTCACTTTAGTCACAATGATTTTGTCCAAAATGAAGACACTGGAATCTGGTGACTTGACATTCATGATGGTTTCCATTGGCTAAACTATGCCAAAAATGCCAAAAGTGCTCTGATATAAAGGTTATTCACACAGACCGAAGCTGAAAGTGGACAGTACCCTACTGGCATGTCACAAACACTTAGTGCAAAACTTAATTTTCTCACAAGCCGCAGCTATTTAGGGGCACATAACGTAATGGACTCAATCCTTAGATCAGGGATGTCAGTCAAATACACTGAAGGCCAAAAATAAAAACTTGATATTTATTTAAAAAAAAAATTACAATTGAGGATATTTCACCTTATCAAATATAAGAATGAACTTTTTCATATGGAAAAAAAAATACTTAAGGGGTTGTCCCACGAACAAAGTACATTTTAATTAACAGATCTTAGAATAAAATATTGGAATAGTATTTTATGTAAGAAGAAAAGAGCATATGGCCCAATTTAAATATGCAATAGTAAAAGATAAAAAAAAACTTAAATACAGATAATGATAAAAACAAGTGACCCCAAACACAGTATGATACCCCCACAGTGAATTTCTCCATATGCATGGTATGATGACCCTACTGTAACCCCCATCCTCCATTCCCCCCACAAAAAATGGTGACTCCCATCACAGTATGATTCTCCAACTGTAATCCCCTCCCAGCCCTCTGTACACAAAAAGTGCTCCATACAGTAAAATGGGCCCTACATAGTCCTCCATTGGGCCACAATCTAATATATAAAGCTGAATGTGTGTGTGTGTGTGTGTGTGTGTGTGTATGTATGTCCGGGATTGGCATCTGCACCGTCGCAGCTACAGCCACAACATTTTGCACAGTCACACGTCTGGACCCCGAAAGCGTCATAGGCTATGCTGTGAGGCGAAATTTTAACCCCGCGCGTTCCAATTCACCAAACAATTTTGCCCCTATCTACATAATGGTGAAAAAAGTGAAAGGAAAAGTGTTGGAGGCGTCGCAGCTACAGCCACAAAATTTTGCACAGTCACACGTCTGGACCCCGAGAGCTTCATAGGCTATGTTGTGAGGCAAAATTTTAACCCCGCGCGTTCCAATTCACCAAACAATTTTGCCCCTATCTACATAATGGGGAAAAAATGAAAGGAAAAGTGTAGGAGGCAAATTGACAGCTGCCAGATGTGAACAAGGGGGACTTAAAGAATGAGAGCGATGGCGACAAAGTATATACCGTACAGTTGCTAAGGTGGGGCCCCGACATGGGATACTCACCACACACGGGGATATGAACACACACAAAATGGGCCACACACTACCACGTGCTTGAACGCATATTACCCTCAGCACACATTTCACCACACATACACCAACCTCGCCACATAAAAGTCGAAACACAAAAGTCGCCGCTCAAAACTCGCCACGCGCAGAACTCGCCACATGCAAAAACTAGGCTCTTGCAAAACTCGCCACAAGTGCAAAACTCACCTCATGGGAAACTCGCCACACGCAAAACTTGCACATGCAGAAAAATTGCCACATGCACAAAAGTTGCAACACATGCAAAAGTTGCCTCACACAAAACTTGCACATACTCAAAAGGCACCACACATAAAACTCGCCATGCGCAAAACTTGCTGCACACAACTTGCTACACTAACCTGTCACATGCAACTCGACACACAAAAAGTTGCTACACGCATGTTGCCACACAAAACTCATCTCACAAAAGTCGCTACATGCATGTCGCCACACGCAACTCAACACACACAACTTGACAAACGAAACTCACCCTAAAACACACACAAGTCTGGTATTATCCTTCAAAAATAAAAATCTGATTAATAAGCAGACAAACTACAACAAATGTACCATATAGGAAATATGGCAGCTGTCAGTCACATGACCTGTCTATTATGTGTATGTGTGAGCTAATATATACTGCCAGGGGGAGGGCTTCCTGTTGGCTGGGGATTTATCAGGCTGCCAATTTAGCTTACAAATACTGAGGTAAAATTACTGAGCAAATAACGTGTGAACGAGGTCTAATACAGGAGGAGATGACACACAGGTATATACTATATACAGGGGAGATGACACACAGATATATACTATATACAAGAGGAGATGACACAGGTATATACTATATACAGGAGGAGATGACATACAGGTATATGTTATATATAGAAGATGACATACAGGTACATATATATATACAGGAGATGACATACAGGTATATACTATATACAGGAGGAGATGACACAGGTATATACTATATACAGGAGCAGATGACCTACAGGTATATGCTATATATAGAAGATGACATGCAGGTATATACTATATACAGGAGGAGATGACACAGATATATACTATATACAGGGGAGATGACACGTATATACTATATACAGGAGGAGATGACATACAGGCATATACTATATATAGGGGAGATGACACAGCAGGTATATACTATATACAGGGGAGATGACATACAGGTATATACTATATACAGGAGATGACATACAGATGTATACTATATATAAGGGAGATGACAAACATGTATATACTGAGGTGATGAGGTGAAAATGAGAGGTGTGAGATGAAAAGGTGTGAGTGCAAAATGAGAGGAGTGAGGAAAAATAGTGGAGTGATCAGAAAATGACAGATGTGAGGTTGAAATGACAAGTGTTAGGGGGGAATGAGAGGAGTGAGGGAGAAAATGAGAGGAGTGAGGGAGAAAATGAGAGATGTGAGGGGGAAAATGAAAGATGTGATTGGGAAAATAAGAGAAGTGAGGTGCTATAACTAACCACATATATTTACTATGCCCAGGCAACCCCGGGCTCTTCAGCTAGTATATATATATATATATATATATATATATATATATATATATATATATATATATATATATATATATATATATAATTGCCTAAGGGTTTTTCCGTCTGTCTGTCTTGGAAATCCCGCGTCTCTGATTGGTCGAGGATTTCCAGGACAGACAGACAGACAGAAAAACCCTTAGACAATTATATATATGGATGGAGGACTATGTAGGGCCCATTTTACTGTATGGAGCACTTTTTGTGTACAGAGGGCTGGGAGGGGATTACAGTTGGAGAATCATACTGTGATGGGAGTCACCATTTTTTGTAGGAGGAATGGAGGATGGGGGGTACAGTAGGGTCATCATACCATGCATATGGAGAAATTCACTGTGGGAGTATCATACGGTGTTTGGGGTCACTTGTTTTTATCATACTTTATCTGTATTTAAGTTTTTTTTTATCTTTTACTATTGCATATTTAAATTGGGCCATATGCTCTTTTCTTCTCTTACATAAAATACTATTCCAATATTTTATTCTAAGATCTGTTAATTAAAATGTACTTTGTTCGTGGGACAACCCCTTAAGTTTTTTTTTTCCATATGAAAAAGTTCATTCTTATATTTGATAAGGTGAAATATCCTCAATTGTAATTTTTTTTTAAATAAATATCAAGTTTTTATTTTTGGCCTTCTGTGTATATGACTGACATCCCTGATCTAAGGATTGAGTCCATTACGTTATGTGCCCCTAAATAGCTGCGGCTTGTGAGAAAATTAAGTTTTGCACTAAGTGTTTGTGACATGCCAGTAGGGTACTGTCCACTTTCAGCTTCGGTCTGAGTGAATAACCTTTATATCAGAGCACTTTTGGCATTTTTGGCATAGTTTAGCCAATGGAAACCATCATGAATGTCAAAAGTCACCAGATTCCAGTGTCTTCATTTTGGACAAAATCATTGTGACTATAGTGAAGCACAGAGTAGCTTGAAAATCTCTTGATCATATAGTCAAAACGCTAGCATTTATTTTTATTTTAATTGCGAAGTGCTGGGATTTCTAAGGCCCCTTTCACACATCAGTTTTTTGCTTTTAGTCAAAATCTTTTGGATCGACGGATCCGCCGCAGATTGTGAAATACTGATGCGACAGATCAGTTTTTTCGCCGGCTCAGACTAGCTGATCCTGGTAATTGGATCAAAAAATAAAAATAAAAATTGGAGCATGCTCAGTTTAAAAAATGGAATCAGTCTCCAGATTCCGTCATTTGACAGATCCGGTGGCATAGGCTTACATTCTAGCAAACGACGGACACAAAAAACTTTACTATGTCCATTGTCTCCGGCCGCCAGACAGACAATTTTCAACGAATTCGGCAAACAACGGATGAAACGTGAGGCCATCAGTCGCTATTACAAGTCTATGAGAAAAAACGGTTTCCGACGGCATCAGTCACTGGATCCATTTTTTTGCAAAATTCGATGGATTGCAACTGATGGCATAAAACTGATGTGTGAAAGGGGCCTAAGCGATTTTAAATACGGTAGTTACTTTCCCCCCCCCCCATAGAGTATAATGAAATTCACAAGGAAATACATTAAGATATTATTTTGTCTTACTAATAGTCTAAATGTAGTCCTAGCTATGGGGTGATTCCATAGGTTGTTACCATTTAATATTAATGGATCTATTCAGGATCAGCAATAAACAAATATTCTCCACAAGGTAATATATCACACGGACAATGAGCCAGCACTAACCTGAAGAGCTTACGGATTAAGAACAGACATCAGTCACTGACCACTCCGCAGATTTGATTCAGAGTGCAGCACCTTTGTGCTAACACCCAGTCCACATCACACTATCCCAGGAGGTGGTGCATGCAGGTCTCATTATAAAAGCTCTGCTGCAGGTGCATTGGGAGCGGCAAATAAGACGACCGTGAATCATGTACATGGTCTTGGTCTATTCTATCTGGATTTTATTGAATGGCCTACAGTGGTTACTGTTGGGTTGGAGGCCTAGGCATCTGTCTACCATGGGGGTCCATTGTAAAAAAAAATAAAAAAAAAGGATATTTTTCTGTGGCGGCTCTCTGTTTAGAAAAGCACAGTCCTTTTCATTTGAATAGGAGCAGATCTGCAGTACCCAGCAGTGACCACTAGGTAGTTGATGGTGCTGTGCTGTTTCCCTTCCCACTAGCTTTCATTCAGCTGGTGGTGGCATTATGAACAGCTGATTCAGTATTTGGTCAGTATTTTACCTCAGTATTTGTAAGCCAAAACCAGGAATGGGTGATAAATACAGAAGTGGTGACGTGTTTCTATTATACTCTTCTTCTGATTGTTCTACTCCTGGTTTTGGCTTACAAATACTGATGTAAAATACTGACCAAATACTGAATGTGTGAACATGACCTGATAATGATAATTTATCCTAGAGATAAGCCTATGGCTATGTGCACACATTGCGGATTCGTGTGTGGATTTTTCCACACCGTTTTTGAAAAATTCACAGGTAAAACGCACTGCGGATGACCTGCGGATTTGCCGCGGAATTCCTGCGTTTTTTGTGCGGATTTCACCTGTGTTTTTACACCTGCGGATTCTTATACAGGAGCAGGTGTAAAATGCTGCAGAATCCACACAAAGAATTGACATGCTGCAGAAAATACAGCGAAGTGTTTCTGCGCTGTATTTTCCGCACCATGTGCACAGCGGATATGGTTTTCCATAGGTTTACATGGTACTGTAAACCTGATGGAAAGCTTTCAAACTTATGAAAACATACTTTTAGGGTGCAGTCAGATGGCTGTATAACATGGATTACGATGGCATCACAATGCTCGTACTGGCTGGCGACTCTCCTGACTTGAGCATGACAGCATGTATTTCTATGCAGTTGTCACGCTCGGGTCAGGAGAGCCATCGGCTAGTCCGTGCATTGCGATGCAATTGTCGTACTTGTTATATGGCCGTCTTACTACGCTCTTAAAGGCACTCTGTGCATCATGGTACGGCCAAATATTTATATATAATATATATTTATATAATATAATATATTTAACTGCTTTATCCCCCAAGGCTGTTTGCCCTTTCATGACCAGGACAAATTTTACAATTCTCACCACTGTCACTTTATCAGGTAATAAGTCTGGAACGCTTCAACGGATCCCACTGATTCTGAGTTTGTTTTTCCGTGACATATTGTACTGTATGATAGTTGTAAAATTTCTTCTATGTGACTGGCGTTTATTTGCAAAATAAATGGAAATTTGTCAAAAATTTTGCAGTTTTCAAACTTTTAATTTTTATGCCGTTAAATCACCCAAAATAGTTGATAAAAAAAACATTTCCCACATGTCGATTTTACATCAGCACAATTTTTGAAACACTTTTTTTCTTGTCAGGAAGTTATAAGGGTTAAAAGCTGACCAGCAAGTTCTAATTTTTTAAAACATTTTTACAAAACCATTTTTTAACCCCTTCCCGACCTTTGACGCCACGTAGGTGTCATGAAAGTCAGTGCCAATCCGACCCATGACGCCTATGTGGCGTCATGGAAAGATCGCGTCCCTGCAGATCGGGTGAAAGGGTTAACTCCCATTTCACCCGATCTGCAGGGACAGGGGGAGTGGTAGTTTAGCCCAGGGGGGGTGACTTCACCCCGCGTGGCTACGATCGCTCTGATTGGCTGTTGAAAGTGAAACTGCCAATCAGAGCGATTTGTAATATTTCACCTATTAAAACTGGTGAAATATTACAATCCAGCCATGGCCGATGCTGCAATATCATCGGCCATGGCTGGAAACACTGATGTGCCCCCACCCCACCGATCGCCCCCCCCAAGCCACCGATCTGTCCGGTACACTGCTCCGGCTCCCCTCCGTCCTGTGCTCCGCTCCCCCCGTGCTCTTGTCCGCTCCCCCCGTGCTCCAATCACCCCCCGTGCTCTGATCCAGCCCCCCTGCACTCCGATCCCCCCCCGTGCTCCGATCCCCCCCGTGCTCCGATCCACCCCCCGCGCTCCGATCCACCCCCCGCGCTCCGATCCACTCCCCCATGCTCCGATCCCCCCCCCCGTACTCCCCCCTACCCCATCACACTTACCGATCCTCCCGGGGTCTGTCCATCTTCTCCCTGGGCGCCGCCATCTTCCAAAATGGCGGGCGCATGCGCAGTGCGCCTGCCGAATCTGCCGGCTGGCAGATTCGTTCCAAAGTGCATTTTGATCACTGAGATATAACCTATCACAGTGATCAAAATAAAAAAAATAGTAAATGACACCCCCCCCATTTGTCACCCCCATAGGTAGGGACAATAAAAAAATAAAGAATTTTTTTTTCCACTAAGGTTAGAATAGGGTTAGGGTTAGGGTTTCGGTATGTGCACACGTATTCTGGTCCTCTGCGGATTTTTCCGCTGCAGATTTCATAAATCCGCAGTGCTAAACCGCTGCGGATTTATGGCGGATTTACCGCGGTTTTTCTGCACATTTCACTGCAGTTTTACAACTGCGATTTTCTATTAGAGCAGTTGTAAAACCGCTGCGGAATCCGCAAAAAGAAGTGACATGCTGCGGAATGTAAACCGCTGCGTTTCCGTGCAGTTTTTCTGTAGCATGTGTACAGCGATTTTTGTTTCCCATAGGTTTACATTGAACTGTAAACTCATGGGAAACTGCTGCGGATCCGCAGCATTTTCCGCAGCGTGTGCACATACCTTTAGAATTAGTCTATGTGCACACGGTGCGGATTTGGCTGCGGATTCGCAGCAGTGTTCCATCAGGTTTACAGTACCATGTAAACCTATGGAAAACCAAATCCGCTGTACCCATGGTGCGGAAAATACCGCGCGGAAAGCATGTCAATTCTTTGTGCGGATTCCGCAGCGTTTTACACCTGTTCCTCAATAGGAATCCACAGGTGAAATCTGCACAAAAAACACTGGAAATCCACGGTAAATCCGCAGGTAAAACGCAGTGCCTTTTACCCGCGGATTTTTCAAAAATGATGCTGACAAATCTCACACGAATCCGCAACGTGGGCACATAGCCTTAGGGTTAGGGTTGGAATTAGGGTTGTGATTAGGGTTATGGCTACAGTTGGGATTAGGGTTAGGGGTGTGGGGGGGTTAGTGTTGGAGGTAGAATTGAGGGGTTTCCACTGTTTAGGCACATCAGGGGTCTCCAAACGCAACATGGCGCCACCATTGATTCCAGCCAATCTTGTATTCAAAAAGTCAAATGGTGCTCCCTCACTTCCGAGCCCTGACGTGTGCCCAAACAGTGGTTTACCCCCACATATGGGGTACCAGCATACTCAGGACAAACTACGCAACAATTACTGGGGTCCAATTTCTCCTGTTACCCTTGTGAAAATAAAAAAATGCTTGCTAAAACATCATTTTTGAGGAAAGAAAAAGGATTTTTTATTTTCACGGCTCTGCGTTGTAAACGTCTGTGAAGCACTTGGGGGTTCAAAGTGCTCACCACATATCTAGATAAGTTCCTTGGGGTGTCTAGTTTCTAAAATGGGGTCACTTGTGGGGGGTTTCTACTGTTTAGGCACACCAGGGGCTCTGCAAACGCAACGTGACGCCCGCAGACCATTCCATCAAAGTCTGCATTTCAAAAGTCACTACTTCCCTTCTGAGCCCCGACGTGTGTCCAAACAGTGGTTTACCCCCACACATGGGATATCAGCGTACTCAGGAGAAACTGCACAACAACTTTTGGGGTCCAATTTCTCCTGTAACCCTTGGGAAAATTAAAAAATTCTGGGCTAAATAATTATTTTTGAGGAAAGAAAACGTATTTATTGTTTTCACGGCTCTGCGTTATAAACTTCTGCGAAGCACTTGGGGGTTCAAAGTGCTCCCCACACATCTAGATAAGTTCCTTTCGGGGTCTAGTTTCCAAAATGGGGTCACTTGTGGGGGGTTTCTACTGTTTAGCCACATCAGGGGCTCTGCAAACGCAACGTGAAGCCCGCAGAGCATTCCATCAAAGTCTGCATTTCAAAACGTCACTACTTCACTTCCGAGCCCTGGCATGTGCCCAAACAGTGGTTTACCCCCACATATGGGGTATCAGCGTACTCCGGAGAAACTGGACAACAACTTTTGGGGTCAAATTTCTCCTGTTACCCTTGGGAAAATAAAAAATTGCAGGCTAAAAGATCATTTTTGAGAAAATAATTTTTTTTAATTTTCATGGCTCTTCGTTATAAACTTCTATGAAGCACTTGGGGGTTCAAAGTGCTCACCACAGATCTAGATAAGTTCCTTTCAAGGTCTAGTTTCCAAAATGGGGTCACTTATGGGGGGTTTCTACTGCTTAGCCACATCAGGGGCTCTCCAAATGCGACATGGTGTCCGCTAACAATTGGAGCTAATTTTCCATTCAAAAAGTCAAATGGCGCACCTTCACTTCCGAGCCCTGCCGTGTGCCCAAACAGTGGTTTACCCCCACATATGAGGTATCGGCGTACTCGGGAGAAATTGCCCAACAAATTTTAGGATCCATTTTATCCTATAGCCCATGTGAAAATTAAAAAATTGAGGCGAAAAGAAATTTTTTGTGAAAAAAAAGTACTTTTTCATTTTTACAGATCAATTTGTGAAGCACCTGAGGGTTTAAAGTGCTCACTAGGCATCTAGATAAGTTCCTTGGGGGGTCTAGTTTCCAAAATGGGGTCACTTGTGGGGGAGCTCCAATGTTTAGGCACACAGGGGCTCTCCAAACGCGACATGGTGTCCGCTAACGATGGAGATAATTTTTCATTCAAAAAGTCAAATGGCGCTCCTTCCCTTCCGAGCCTTACCATGTGCCCAAACAGTGGTTTACCCCCACATGTGAGGTATTGGTGTACTCAGGAGAAATTGCCCAACAAATTTTAGGATCCATTTTATCCTGTTGCCCATGTGAAAATGAAAAAATTGAGGCTAAAAGAATTTTTATGTGAAAAAAAAGTACTTTTTAATTTTTACGGATCAATTTGTGAAGCACCTGGGGGTTCAAAGTGCTCAGTATGCATCTAGATAAGTTCCTTGGGGCGTCTAGTTTCCAAAATGGGGTCACTTGTGGGGGAGCTCCAATGTTTAGGCACACGGGGGCTCTCCAAACGTGACATGGTGTCCGCTAAAGAGTGGAGCCAATTTTTCATTCAAAAAGTCAAATGGCGCTCCTTCCCTTCCAAGCCCTGCCGTGCGCCCAAACAGTGGTTTACCCCCACATATGGGGTATCTGTGTACTCAGGACAAATTGGACAACAACTTTCGTGGTTCAGTTTCTCCTTTTACCATTGGGAAAATAAAAAATTGTGGCTAAAAGATAATTTTGTGACTAAAAAGTTAAATGTTCATTTTTTCCTTCCATGTTGCTTCTGCTGCTGTGAAGCACCTGAAGGGTTAATAAACTTTTTGAATGTGGTTTTGTGCACCTTGAGGGGTGCAGTTTTTAGAATTGTGTTTACTTTTGGGTATTTTCAGCCATATAGACCCCTCAAACTGACTTCAAATGTGAGGTGGTCCCTAAAAAAATGGTTTTGTAAATTTTGTTGTAAAAATGAGAAATCGCTGGTCAAATTTTAACCCTTATAACTTCCTAGCAAAAAAAAATGTTGTTTCCAAAATTGTGCTGATGTAAAGTAGACATGTGGGAAATGTTATTTATTAACTATTTTGTGTCACATAACTCTCTGGTTTAACAGAATAAAAATTCAAAATGTGAAAATTGCGAAATTTTCGCCAAATTTCTGTTTTTATCACAAATAAACGCAGAATTTATTGACCTAAATTTACCACTAACATGAAGCCCAATATGTCACGAAAAAACAATCTCAGAACCGCTAGGATCCGTTGAAGCGTTCCTGAGTTATTACCTCATAAAGGGACACTGGTCAGAATTGCAAAAAACGGCCAGGTCATTAAGGTCAAAATAGGCTGGGTCATGAAGGGGTTAAGGACCACATCACATTTGAAGTGACTTTGTGGGGCCTATATGACAGAAAATACCCAAAAGTGACACCATTGTAAAAACTACACCCCCCAAGGTGCTCAAACCCACATTTAGGCTATGTGCACATGTAGGAAAAGAGGTGCAGAATTTTCTGCACAAAATCCGCATCTCCTGGCAGAATCCGCAGCTGTGGATTTGCCGCGTTTTTATGCGGAATTGATGCGTATTTTGTGCGGATTTTCTGCGTTTTTTGCCACTGTGGATTTTTATCATGGGGTGCAGAAACGCTGCAGATCCACACAAAAGAGGTGACATGCACTTCTTTGAAATCCGCAGAAATTCCGCACTGATTTTTCCGCACCATCTGCACAGCTTTTTTTTTATCCCATTGAATAACATTGTACTGTACATCACAGTGTGGATCTGCAGCGTTTCTGCATGGAAAAATCCACTGCGGATCTGCAGCAAATCCGCATCATGTGCACAGTGCCTAAGGCTATGTGCACATGTTGCGGATTAGGCTTAGGAATTTCTGGTGCGGATTCTGCCTTTCCTGGCAGAAAACGCACCTGCGGATTTGTCGCATTTTTTGTGCGGTTCTGCAGTGTTTTTTTGTGTTTTTGCTGCGGTTTTCTTGCGGATTTGCTGCGTTTTTTACCCCTGCAGTTTTCTATAATGGAATGGGTACAAAAACGCTGCAGATTCACAAAAAAAGAAGTGACATGCTACTTCTTTTAAACCGCAGCGTTTCCTCAGCGGATTTTCCGCAAAGTATGCACAGCATTTTTTTTTCTCATTGATTTACATTGTACTGTACATCAATTGCGGATCTGCAGCGTTTCTGCACTGCAAAAAACGCTGCGGATCCGCAGAGAATCCGCAACGTGTTCACATACCCTAAAGCAGTTTGTTAATCCTTCAGATGCTTCACAGGAATTAATGGAATGTGAAAGGAAAAAATTAACATTGAACTTTTTGTCTCAAAAAATTTACTTTAGGCTCCAAATCTTTTCTTTTTGCAAGGGTGGACCCCAAATTTGTTGTGCTATTTCTCCTGAGTATGCTGTTTCCCAGATGTGGAGGAAAACCACTTTGTGGGCACATGACAGAGCTCGGAAGGGAAGGAGCGCCATTTGATTTTTTGAATGTAAAATTTGCTAGAATAATTAGCGGATGCCATGTTGCTTATGGAAAGCCCTGATGTGCCTAAATAGTGAAAACCGCCCTTAACTGACACATTTTTTGGTAATTAGACCCCTCAGGGAACTTAACTAGATGTTTGCTGAGTACCTTTAACCCTCAGGTGCTTCACAGAAGTTTATAACGTTGAGCTGTAAAAATAAAAAAAAAAATCACATTTTCCCACAAAAATGTTTTTTATTCCCAAATTTTACATTTTCACAAGGCTAAAAGGAGAAATTGTACCATACGATTTGTTGTGCAATTTCTGACAAAACCCCATATGTGGGGGAAAGCTATAGTCTGGGCGCACAGCAGCGCTTGGAAATGAAGGAGCGCCATTTCACTTATTGAATGCAAGATTTGCTGGAATAATTAGTAGATGCCATGTCGCACTTGAGAGAGGCCCTGATGTGCCTAAACAGTATCTAGATGTGTGGTGAGCACTTTGAATCCCCAGGTGCTTCACAAAAGTTTACAACATTGATCCATGAAAATAAAAAAAATCACATTTTTTCCACAAAAATGTTTAGTCGCAAGTTTTTTTTATTTTCACAAGGATAGCACAATCGCCCCCAAAACTTGTTGTGCAATTTCTCCTGAGTATGTAGATACCCCATATGTGGGAATAAACTACTGTTTCAGCTCAAGGCGGGGCTCAGAAAAGAAGGAGTAAAATTTTGTAACTCAGACTTTGATGGAATGGTCTGCCAATGTCATGTTTCAAGAGCCCCTAATGTGCCTAAACAGTGGAAAACCCTCACATGTGTCACCATTTTGGAAGCTAGAGCCAATAAATGTATCTAGATGTGTGTTAAGCACCTTGAACTCCCAGCTGCTTCACAGAACTCTATAACAGAGTCGTGAAAATAAAAAATCTAATTTTTCTCACAAAAATGTTATTTTAGCCCAATGTTTTTTTATTTTCACAAGGATAGCTGAAGAAAATTGACCCAAAAATTTGTTCTGCAACTTCTCCTGAGTACACCGATACCCCATATGTAGTCGAAATATACTACTTTTGAGACGCAGTGCAAAGATCAGAAGGGAAGAAGCGCCATATTGGAGTTCACATTTTGCTGGACTGGTTTGAGCATGCCATATCACATTGGCAAAGCCCCTGAGGTTCCAGAACAGCAGAACTCCCGATAACAGAACCGATTTGACAAAATACCCCTCTCAATTAATTCACCTATGGGTGCAGTGATCATATTGACACCACAGGTGGATCACATAGTTTTATACCATTGGGCAATGAAGAAAAAAATAATTACATTTTTACCACCAAAATTCTGTTTTAGCCCCAGATTTTACATTTTCACACTGGGAATTGGGTAAAAATGGCACAAAAATTTGTCCTACAATTTCTGCTGAATGTAGAAATACCCCATATGTGGCTGTACTGTACTGCTTAGTAATACGGCGAGACTCGGGAGGGAAAGAGTGCTATTGGAAATAGCGTTCTGTCACTTCCGAGTTTCACCATATGGCAAAGCTGTACTGTTATACAGGAGGCATCCTGGAGCGCAGAATTTTCTATAATAGTTTGCGGACTCCATATAAAGAGTCCCTAAGTGCCAGAAGAGCAGAAAGATTTTAAACAGCTGACATGTGCATCTAACAGCCGTGGGTGGAATCGCGATCCACCCACGGCTCTTAACCTATTAAGTGTCGCTGTCATTCTCTGACAGCGGCATTTAACTCGCGCCAGAAATCCCATCCATTTGTGACCCCGGGTCACTGATGGGTTGGCAATGCAACCAGATGTCTCCAGCAGACCTCTAATGTTGTCATAGCCGGATTGCTATGAGCGCCAACCATCGGGTCATAGGCTAGTGATGAGTGAGGATACTCATTGCTCGGGTTTTCCCGAGTACACTCAGGTTGTCTCAGAGTATTTGTGAGTGCTTGGAGATTTAGTTTTTGCCACCGCAGTTGCATGATTTGCGGCTGCTAGGCAGCTTGAATATATGTGGGTATTCCCTAGCAACCAGGCAACCTGTTGTGAATTCAGCTTTTGGGCTCCCTCCGGTGGTTGTAGAGGGTAATACAGTTGTGCCTGGACTGCAGGATTGGACAGGTGTATCTACTAATTGCAAAACTGACTGGGGTATATAGCTTTGCAGGACTCTTTAGTCCCTGCCAGTTGTCCGTTGTTTTTGGAGGATTCACATCCCTTCTGGTCTCTCCTGTTTGCTGTGCTTTTCTTCAAAGATAAGTCCTGGCTTTGTTTTTGCTGTCCACCTGCTGTGGACCTTATAGTTCTGTGCATTTTCATGTTTTGTCTTGTCCAGCTTTGTCTGTGAAGGATTTTTTGCAGCCTAGCTGTGTCTCTGGAGATGCAGATATACCCTCCATGTCTTTAGTCAGATGTGGTGTTTTGTATTTTCTGTGGTGGATATTTTCTAGTGTTTTAATACTGACCGCATAGTACTCTGTTCTATTCTTTCTATTTAGCTAGTATGGCCTCCTATGCTAAATCCTGATTTCATGTCTGCGTATGTTTTTTCCCTCTCCTCTCACAGTCAATATTTGTGGGGGGCTGTCTATCCTTTGGGGATTTTCTCTGAGGCAAGATAGGTTTCCTGTTTCTGTCTTTAGGGGTAGTTAGTTCTTAGGCTGTGTCGAGGTGTCTAGGGAGTTTTAGGTACCCCCCACGGCTACTTGTAGTTGCGCTGCTAAGTTCAGGGTTTGCGGTTAGTACAGGTGCCACCTTCTCCAGAGTACGTCTCATGCTGCTCCTAGGCCACCAGATCATAACAGTACAACTGGCCAACAATGAGTTATGTTATGACCTGGTGGTCAGGACAATAATGGACCTGGTGGTTAAGAGGACATGGAAAGACCTGATAGTTACTGATAATAAAGGACGAGCTCTGGGACGTGGGAACTCTGCTAACCGCAATCCCTAATCCTATCAAACACACTAGAAACTCGGCACAGCCTAAGGAACTAGCTAGCCCTGAAGATAGAAAAATAAAGCCTACCTTGCCTCAGAGAAATTCCCCAAAGGAAAAGGCAGCCCCCCACATATAATGACTGTGAGTAAAGATGAAAATACAAACACAGAGATTAAATAGATTTAGCAAAGTGAGGCCCGACTAACTGAACAGACCGAGGATAGGAAAGGTTACATTGCGGTCAGCACAAAAACCTACAAAAAGACCACGCAGAGGGCGCAAAAAAGACCCTCCACACCGACTCACGGTGTGGAGGCGCTCCCTCTGCGTCCCAGAGCTTCCAGCAAGCAAGACAACAATAAAAATAGCAAGCTGGACAGAAAAATAGCAAACCAAAGAAATACAAGCTGGAACTTAGCTTCTGCTGGGAAGACAGGTCACAAGAACGATCCAGGAGAGAACTAGACCAATACTGGAACATTGACAGGTGGCATGGAGCAAAGATCTAAGTGGAGTTAAATAGAGCAGCCAGCTAATGAATTAACCTCGTCACCTGTGGAAGGAAACTCAAAAACACCCACCAGAGGAAGTCCATGGACAGAACCAGCCGAAGTACCATTCATGACCACAGGAGGGAGCACAACAACAGAATTTAGAACAGTACCTCCCCCTTGAGGAGGGGTCACCGAACCCTCACCAGAGCCCCCAGGCCGATCAGGATGAGCCAAATGAAAGGCACGAACCAGATCGGCAGCATGAACATCAGAGGCAAAAACCCAGGAATTATCTTCCTGACCATAACCCTTCCACTTGACCAGGTACTCGAGTTTCCGTCTCGAAACACGAGAATCCAAAATCTTCTCCACCACATACTCCAACTCCCCCTCAACCAACACCGGGGCAGGAGGATCAACGGATGGAACCACAAGCGCCACGTATCTCCGCAATAACGACCTATGGAACACATTATGGATGGCAAAAGAAGCTGGAAGGGCCAAACGAAATGACACAGGATTAAGAACCTCAGAAATCTTATACGGACCAATGAAACGAGGCTTAAACTTAGGAGAGGAAACCTTCATAGGAACATAAGGAGACGACAACCAAACCAAATCCCCAACACGAAGTCGGGGACCCACACAGCGCCGGCGGTTAGCGAAAAGTTGAGCCTTCTCCTGGGACAATGTCAAATTGTCCACCACATGAGTCCAAATCTGCTGCAACCTATCCACCACAGTATCCACACCAGGACAGTCCGAAGACTCAACCTGCCCTGAAGAGAAACGAGGATGGAAACCAGAATTGCAGAAAAACGGCGAAACCAAAGTAGCCGAGCTGGCCCGATTATTAAGGGCGAATTCAGCCAACGGCAAAAAGGACACCCAATCATCCTGATCAGCAGAAACAAAGCATCTCAGATATGTTTCCAAAGTTTGATTAGTTCGTTCGGTTTGGCCATTTGTCTGAGGATGGAAAGCCGAGGAAAAAGACAAATCAATGCCCATCCTTGCACAAAAGGATCGCCAAAACCTCGAAACAAACTGGGAACCTCTGTCAGAAACGATGTTCTCCGGGATACCATGTAAACGAACCACATGCTGGAAAAATAATGGCACCAAATCAGAGGAGGAAGGCAATTTAGACAAAGGTACCAAATGGACCATCTTAGAAAAGCGATCACAAACCACCCAAATGACCGACATCTTTTGAGAGACGGGGAGATCCGAAATAAAATCCATAGAAATATGCGTCCAGGGCCTCTTCGGGACTGGCAAGGGCAAAAGCAACCCACTGGCACGAGAACAGCAGGGCTTAGCCCGAGCACAAGTCCCACAGGACTGCACAAAAGAACGCACATCCCGTGACAAAGACGGCCACCAAAAGGATCTAGCCACCAAATCTCTGGTACCAAAGATTCCAGGATGCCCAGCCAACACTGAACAATGAATCTCAGAGATAACTCTACTAGTCCATCTATCAGGGACAAACAGTTTCTCCGCTGGGCAACGGTCAGGTCTATCAGCCTGAAATTTTTGCAGCACACACCGCAAATCAGGGGAGATGGCAGACAAAATTACCCCCTCTTTGAGAATACCCGCCGGCTCAGGAACACCCGGAGAGTCAGGCACAAAACTCCTTGACAGGGCATCAGCCTTCACATTCTTAAAGCCCGGAAGGTACGAAACCACAAAATCAAAACGGGAGAAAAATAACGACCATCGAGCCTGTCTCGGATTCAACCGTTTGGCAGACTCAAGATAAGTCAAATTCTTGTGATCTGTCAAGACCACCACGCGATGCTTGGCTCCTTCAAGCCAATGACGCCACTCCTCGAATGCCCACTTCATGGCCAACAACTCACGATTACCAACATCATAATTACGCTCAGCAGGCGAAAACTTTCTAGAAAAGAAAGCACATGGCTTCATCACCGAGCCATCAGAACTTCTTTGCGACAAAACAGCCCCTGCTCCAATCTCAGAAGCATCAACCTCAACCTGAAACGGGAGCGAAACATCTGGCTGGCACAACACAGGGGCAGAAGAAAAACGACGCTTCAACTCCTGAAAAGCCTCTACAGCTGTAGAAGACCAATTGACCACATCAGCACCCTTCTTGGTCAAATCAGTCAACGGTTTAGCAACAGTAGAAAAATTAGCGATGAAGCGCCGATAAAAATTAGCAAAGCCCAGGAACTTTTGCAGGCTCTTCACAGATGTCGGCTGAGTCCAATCGTAAATGGCCTGGACTTTAACAGGGTCCATCTCGATAGTAGAAGGGGAAAAAATGAAACCCAAAAATGAAACCTTCTGAACTCCAAAGAGACACTTTGACCCCTTCACAAACAAGGAATTCGCACGAAGGACCTGGAACACCATTCTGACCTGCTTCACGTGAGACTCCCAATCATCCGAAAAGACCAAAATATCATCCAAATACACAATCAGGAATTTATCCAGGTACTCTCGGAAGATGTCATGCGTAAAAGACTGAAATACTGATGGAGCATTGAAAAGCCCGAATGGCATAACCAGGTACTCAAAATGGCCCTCGGGTGTATTAAATGCTGTTTTCCATTCATCGCCTTGTTTAATACGCACAAGATTATACGCCCCTCGAAGATCTATCTTGGTGAACCAACTAGCCCCTTTAATACGAGCAAACAAATCAGACAGCAACGGCAAAGGATACTGAAATTTGACTGTAATTTTATTAAGAAGGCGGTAATCAATACAAGGTCTCAAAGAACCATCCTTCTTGGCCACAAAAAAGAACCATGCTCCTAATGGTGATGACAACGGGCGAATATGGCCTTTCTCCAAGGATTCCTTTATATAACTCTGCATAGCGGCATGTTCTGGCACAGATAAATTGAACAATCGGCCCTTAGGAAACTTACTACCAGGAATCAAATCAATAGCACAATCGCAATCCCTATGAGGAGGTAGGGCACTGGCTTTGGGCTCATC
Source organism: Ranitomeya imitator (assembly GCF_032444005.1). Lineage (NCBI taxonomy): Eukaryota > Metazoa > Chordata > Amphibia > Anura > Dendrobatidae > Ranitomeya > Ranitomeya imitator. Next base: position 300,431,725 of record NC_091282.1, on the reverse strand, counting down.
AAATACATCCCGATAATCCGACAAAAACTCTGGAACTTCAGAAGGAGTGGAAGACGAAATAGACAAAAATGGAACATCACCATGTACCCCCTGGCAACCCCAGCTGGACACAGACATAGATTTCCAGTCCAATACTGGATTATGAACCTGTAGCCATGGCAACCCGAAAACGACCACATCATGCAGATTATGCAACACCAGAAAGCGTATATCCTCCTGATGTGCAGGAGCCATGCACATGGTCAATTGGGTCCAGTACTGAGGCTTATTCTTGGCCAAAGGCGTAGCATCAATTCCTCTCAATGGAATAGGATACTGCAAGGGCTCCAAGAAAAAACCACAGCGCCTACCAAACTCCAAGTCCATCAAATTCAGGGCAGCGCCTGAATCCACAAATGCCATAACAGAATAGGATGACAAAGAGCAAATCAGAGTAACGGACAATAGAAATTTAGACTGTACTGTACCAATGGTGGCAGACCTAGCGAACCGCTTAGTGCGCTTAGGACAATCGGAGATAGCATGAGTGGAATCACCACAGTAAAAACATAGCCCATTCCGACGTCTGTGTTCTTGCCGTTCAGCTCTGGTCAAAGTCCTATCACATTGCATAGGCTCAGGCCCATGCTCAGATAGTACCGCCAAATGGTGCACAGCTTTACGCTCACGCAAGCGTCGATCGATCTGAATGGCCAAGGACATAGACTCATTCAGACCAGCAGGCATGGGAAATCCCACCATGACATCCTTAAGGGCTTCAGAGAGACCCTTTCTGAAGATTGCTGCCAGGGCACATTCATTCCACTGAGTGAGCACAGACCACTTTCTAAACTTCTGACAATATATCTCCGCTTCATCCTGACCCTGACACAGAGCCAGCAAGATTTTCTCTGCCTGATCCTCTGAATTAGGTTCGTCATAAAGCAATCCAAGCGCCAGGAAAAATGCATCAACATCACGCAATGCCGGATCTCCTGGCGCAAGGGAAAATGCCCAGTCTTGAGGGCAGGGCCGGCGTCAGCACCCGGCACAGCGGGCAAATGCCGGGGCCCTGGGGAGAGAGGGGGGCCCACTCAGGCTGTCATAGATACAGCTGGGAGAGCAGGAGATAACATGCTCTCTCCGCCCACAAAGTCACTGCTGGCTGCGTTCTCTTAACCCCTATGTGCCAGCTCTGACACAAGCATCTTATCACTCAGTGAGTGCAGCCAGGCAGGCACACATAGGGGTTAAGAGAAGGCAGCCAGTGTGACATTGTTTGTGGGGGGAGAGAGTTCTCTGCTCTGCTCTCCGCCCCTGGCTGGCTGCTGTGCTGCTGAAGTTATGAGGCAGATTCAGGAGAAGCTCCTAGTCCTACCAGTGCATGAGTGAGTGGCGCTGCTATATACTATGTGGGCTGCGCTGCTATATACTACGTGGGCTGCGTGGCTATATACTACGTGGGCTGCTATATACTACGTGGGCTGTGCTATATACTACATGGGCTGCTATATGCTACATGGGCTGCTATATACTACATGGGCTGCTATATACTACGTGGGCAGTGTTATATACTACATGGCTGTGTTTATATGCGATCATGAATCGGGGTATGTGTTAAAGGGGGGCCCACTGAGACTCTTTCGCCCGGGGCCCTCAAAAACCTGGAGCCGGCCCTGCTTGAGGGTCACCACGAAACAAAGAAATAATGATCTTTACTTGTTGAACAGGGTCACCTGAGGAGCGAGGTTCCAAGGCAAGAAACAATTTACAATTATTTTTGAAATTCAAGAACTTAGATCTATCACCAAAAAACAAATCAGGAATTGGAATCCTAGGCTCTGACATCGGATTCTGAACCACAAAATCTTGAATGTTTTGTACCCTTGTAGTGAGATTATCCATCCAAGAGGACAGACCTTGAATGTCCATGTTTACACCTATGTCCTGAACCACCCAGAGGTAAAGGGGAAAAGAGAGACAAAACACACTGCAAAGAAAAAAAAATGGTCTCAGAACTTCTCTTATCCCTCTATTGAGATGCATTAGTACTTTGGCCCACCTGTACTGTTATGACCTGGTGGTCAGGACAATAATGGACCTGGTGGTTAAGAGCACACGGAAAGACCTGATAGTTACTGATAATAAAGGACGAGCTCTGGGACGTGGGAACTCTGCTAACCGCAATCCCTAATCCTATCAAACACACTAGAAATAGCCATGGATTGCGCCTAACGCTCCCTATGCAACTCGGCACAGCCTAAGGGACTAGCTAGCCCTGAAGATAGAAATATAAAGCCTACCTTGCCTCAGAGAAATTCCCCAAAGGAAAAGGCAGCCCCCCACATATAATGACTGTGAGTAAAGATGAAAATACAAACACAGAGATGATATAGATTTAGCAAAGTGAGGCCCGACTAACTGAACAGACCGAGGATAGGAAAGGTTACATTGCGGTCAGCACAAAAACCTACAAAAAGACCACGCAGAGGGCGCAAAAAAGACCCTCCGCACCGACTCACGGTGCGGAGGCGCTCCCTCTGCGTCCCAGAGCTTCCAGCAAGCAAGACAACAATAAAAATAGCAAGCTGGACAGAAAAATAGCAAACCAAAGAAATACAAGCTGGAACTTAGCTTCTGCTGGGAAGACAGGTCACAAGAACGATCCAGGAGAGAACTAGACCAATACTGGAACATTGACAGGTGGCATGGAGCAAAGATCTAAGTGGAGTTAAATAGAGCAGCCAGTTAACGAATTAACCTCGTCACCTGTGGAAGGAAACTCAGAAACACCCACCAGAGGAAGTCCATGGACAGAACCAGCCGAAGTACCATTCATGACCACAGGAGGGAGCCCGACAACAGAATTCACAACAGAGTTAATTGCATCTCAGAAGAAGGGAGGAAAGGTTTTGAGCCATTTTTTTTTCCCTAGCCTGTTCCTCCCTCTTAATCTCTGGGTGGCTGCGGAACCTAGTAATAACATGAGTGTTCAGGAGTTAGTTTCTCGTGTGGATCAGCTTGCTGCTAGGGTACAGGGTATTTCAGATTATATTGTTCAGACTCCTGCCTTAGAACCTAGGATTCCCACTCCTGATTTATTCTTTGGTGACAGATCCAAATTTTTGAGTTTCAAAAATAACTGTAAACTGTTTTTTGCATTGAGACCCCGGTCTTCTGGTGATCCCATTCAGCAGGTTAAAATTATCATATCTCTGCTGCGTGGTGACCCACAGGATTGGGCATTTTCCCTGGAAACTGGCAATCCTGCTTTGCTTAATGTTGATTCTTTCTTTCAAGCATTGGGGTTATTGTATGATGAGCCTAATTCTGTGGATCAAGCTGAGAAGATCTTGTTGGCCCTGTGTCAGGGTCAAGAAGCGGCAGAATCGTATCGCCAGAAATTTAGAAAATGGTCTGTACTGACTAAATGGAATGAGGATGCCTTGGCGGCAATTTTCAGAAAGGGTCTTTCTGAATCCATTAAAGATGTTATGGTGGGGTTCCCCACGCCTGCTGGTCTGAGTGATTCTATGTCTCTGGCCATTCAGATTGATCGGCGCTTGCACGAGCGCAGAGTTGTGCACACTGTGGCGTTGTCCTCCGAGCGGAGCCCAGAGCCTATGCAGTGTGATAGGATTTTGTCTAGAGCTGAACGTCTAAGATTCAGGCGCCAGAATAGGTTGTGTTTTTACTGCGGCGATTCTGCTCATGTTATTTCTGATTGCCCTAAGCGTACAAAGAGAATCGCTAGTTCTGTTACTATCAGTACTGCGCAACTGTTATCTGTGACCTTGATCTGCTCGTTATCATCATTTTCTGTCATGGCATTTGTGGATTCAGGCGCCGCTCTGAACTTAATGGACTTAGAATTTGCCAGACGTTGTGGTTTCCCCTTGCAGCCTTTGCAGAACCCTATTCCTTTAAGGGGCATTGATGCTACACCGTTGGCTAAAAATAAACCTCAGTTTTGGACACAGCTGACCATGCGCATGGCGCCAGCCCATCAGGAAGATTGTCGTTTTCTGGTGTTGCATAATTTGCATGATGATATTGTGCTGGGTTTCCCATGGTTACAGGTACATAATCCGGTGTTAGATTGGAGATCTATGTCTGTGACTAGTTGGGGTTGTCAGGGGGTTCATGAACACGTTCCTTTGATGTCAATTTCCTCCTCCCCCTCTTCTGAAATTCCTGAGTTTTTGTCAGATTTCCAGGATGTATTCGATGAGCCCAAATCCAGTTCCCTTCCACCACATAGGGACTGTGATTGTGCTATTGACTTGATTCCAGGTTGTAAGTTCCCTAAGGGCCGACTTTTCAACCTGTCTGTGCCAGAACATGCCGCCATGCGGAGCTATATTAAGGAGTCTTTGGAGAAGGGGCATATTCGGCCATCTTCTTCACCATTGGGAGCAGGTTTTTTTTTGTTGCCAAGAAGGATGGCTCCTTGAGACCCTGTATTGATTATCGCCTCTTGAATAAGATCACGGTCAAATTTCAATACCCTTTGCCTTTGCTTACTGATTTGTTTGCTAGGATTAAGGGGGCTAGCTGGTTTACCAAGATAGACCTTCGAGGGGCATATAATCTTATTCGTATTAAGCAGGGTGACGAATGGAAAACTGCATTTAATACGCCCGAAGGCCATTTTGAATACCTTGTGATGCCATTCGGACTCTCTAATGCCCCATCTGTGTTCCAATCCTTCATGCATGATATCTTTCGGAGTTATCTTGATAAATTCATGGTTGTGTATTTGGATGATATTTTGATTTTTTCCGATGATTGAGAGTCTCATGTGAAACAGGTCAGGATGGTATTTCAGATCCTCCGTAGTAATGCTTTATTTGTGAAGGGGTCGAAGTGCCTCTTTGGAGTGCAGAAGGTTTCTTTTTTGGGCTTCATTTTTTCTCCCTCATCTATAGAAATGGATCCGGTTAAGGTTCAGGCCATTCATGATTGGATTCAGCCCACATCTGTGAAGAGCCTTCAGAAATTCTTGGGCTTTGCTAATTTTTATCGTCGTTTCATTGCCAACTTCTCCAGTGTGGTTAAACCTCTGACCGATTTGACAAAGAAAGGCGCTGATGTGACGAATTGGTCCTCCGTGGCTGTTTCTGCCTTTCAGGAGATTAAACGCCGATTTACTTCTGCCCCTGTGTTGCGTCAGCCAGATGTTTCTCTTCCATTTCAGGTTGAGGTTGACGCGTCTGAGATTGGGGCAGGGGCCGTTTTGTCTCAGAGGAATTCTGATGGTTCCTTGATGAAACCGTGTGCCTTCTTTTCTCGGACGTTTTCGCCTGCGGAACGCAATTATGATGTCGGCAATCGGGAGTTGTTGGCTATGAAGTGGGCATTTGAGGAGTGGCGACATTGGCTTGAGGGGGCCAAGCACCGTATTGTGGTCCTGACCGATCATAAGAATCTGATTTACCTCGAGTCTGCCAAACGACTGAATCCTAGACAGGCTCGATGGTCCCTGTTTTTCTCCCATTTTGATTTTGTGGTCTCGTACATTCCTGGTACTAAGAATGTTAAGGCGGATGCCCTCTCTAGGAGTTTTTTTCCTGATTCCCCTGGGGTTCTTGAGCCGGTCGGCATTCTGAAGGAAGGGGTGGTCCTTTTTGCCATTTCCCCTGATTTAGGATGGGTTCTTCAGGAATTTCAGGCTAATAAACCTGACCGCTGTCCGGTGGGGAAACTGTTTGTTCCTGATAGATGGACTAGTAAAGTGATTTCCGAGGTTCATTGTTCTGTGTTGGCTGGCCATCCAGGGATTTTTGGTACCAGAGATTTGGTTGGTAGGTCCTTTTGGTGGCCATCTTTGTTGCGGGATGTGCGTTCTTTTGTGCAGTCCTGTGGGATTTGTGCGCGGGCTAAGCCTTGCTGTTCCCGCGCTAGTGGGTTGCTTTTGCCATTACCGGTCCCCGAGAGGCCCTGGACACATATTTCTATGGATTTTATTTCCGATCTTCCTGTTTCCCAAAGGATGTCGGTTATCTGGGTTGTCTGTGACCGATTTTCTAAGATGGTTCATTTGGTGCCTTTGCCTAAATTGCCTTCTTCTTCTGATTTGGTTCCGTTGTTTTTTCAGCATGTGGTCCGTTTGCATGGTATTCCGGAGAATATTGTGTCCGACAAAGGTTCCCAGTTTGTTTCTAGGTTTTGGCGGGCCTTTTGTGCCAAGCTGGGCATTGATTTGTCTTTTTCTTCTGCATTTCATCCTCAGACAAATGGCCAGACTGAGCGAACTAATCAGACCTTGGAGACCTATTTGAGATGCTTTGTGTCTGCTGATCAGGATGATTGGGTGGCTCTTTTGCCATTGGTTTATCGGGCTAGTTCGGCTACTTTGGTTTCACCTTTTTTTGTAATTTTGGTTTTCATCCTCGTTTTTCTTCTGGGCAGGTTGAGCCTTCTGACCTTCCTGGTGTGGATTCTGTGGTCGACAGGTTGCAGCAGATTTGGGCTCATGTGGTGGACAATTTGGTGCTGTCTCAGGAGGAGGCTCAACGTTTTGCTAACCGTCGTCAGTGTGTTGGTTCCCGGCTTCGGGTTGGGGATCTGGTTTGGTTATCTTCCCGTCATGTTCCTATGAAGGTTTCTTCCCCTAAGTTTAAGCCTCGATTTATTGGTCCTTATAGGATTTCTGAGATTATTAATCCGGTGTCCTTTCGCCTGGCGCTTCCGACCTCTTTTGCTATTCATAATGTCTTCCATAGATCTTTGTTGTGGAAATATGTGGAACCCGTTGTTCCCTCTGTTGATCCTCCGCCCCCTGTGTTGGTCGATGGGGAGTTGGAATATGTTGTTGAGAAGATTTTGGATTCTCGTTTTTCGAGGCGGAAGCTTCAGTACCTTGTCAAATGGAAGGGTTGTGGCCAGGAGGATAATTCTTGGGTTTCTGCCTCTGATGTCCATGCCGCTGATTTGGTTCGTACCTTTCATCGGGCTCATCCTGATCGGCCTGGGGGCTCTGGTGAGGGTTCGGTGACCCTTCCTCAAGGGGGGAGTACTGTTGTGAATTCAGCTTTTGGGCTTCCTCCGGTGGTTGTAGAGGGTAATGCAGTTGTGCCTGGACTGCAGGATTGGACAGGTGCATCTACTAATTGCAAAACTGACTGGGGTATATAGCTTTGCAGGACTCTTTAGTCCCTGCCAGTTGTCCATTGTTTTTGGAGGATTCACATCCCTTCTGGTCTCTCCTGTTCGCTGTGCTTTTCTTCAAAGATAAGTCCTGGCTTTGTTTTTGCTGTCCACCTGCTGTGGACCTTATAGTTCTGTGCATTTTCATGTTTTGTCTTGTCCAGCTTTGTCTGTGAAGGATTTTTTGCAGCCTAGCTGTGTCTCTGGAGATGCAGATATACCCTCCATGTCTTTAGTCAGATGTGGTGTTTTGTATTTTTCTGTGGTGGATATTTTCTAGTGTTTTAATACTGACCGCATAGTACTCTGTTCTATTCTTTCTATTTAGCTAGTATGGCCTCCTATGCTAAATCCTGATTTCATGTCTGCGTATGTTTTTTCCCTCTCCTATCACAGTCAATATTTGTGGGGGGCTGTCTATCCTTTGGGGATTTTCTCTGAGGCAAGATAGGTTTCCTGTTTCTGTCTTTAGGGGTAGTTAGTTCTTAGGCTGTGTCGAGGGGTCTAAGGAGTGTTAGGTACCCCCCACGGCTACTTCTAGTTGCGCTGCTAAGTTCAGGGTTTGCAGTCAGTACAGGTGCCACCTTCTCCAGAGTACGTCTCATGCTGCTCCTAGGCCACCAGATCATAACAGCAACCCCTACGTGTACTCACGCTGGCTAGCAGCCATAAATTATGCAGCTGCTTCAACAAAAACTAAATCTCCGAGCACTCACAAATACTCGGAAACCACCCGAGCGTGCTCGGGAAAACCCAAGCAACGAGTATACTCGCTCCTCATCACTAGTCCTAGCAAGTGAGAATTTCTGCTACATACAGGCAATCTGATCATCGCCTTTATGTAGCAGAGACGACTGGACAACTGCAGCTTCTAGTCTCTATGGAAACTATTGAACCATGCAAAAAAAAATAAATGTTTTTAACAATATTAAAAAAAAAAAAATATACATATATAAAAGTTCAAATCACCCCCTTTCGCCCCTATCCAAAATAAAACAATGAAATAAAATCAAACACACACATATTTGGTATCTCCGCGTTCAGAATTGCCTGATCTATCAATATAAAAAAAGAATTAACCCGATCACTATGCAAATAAAATTCAAAACATCAGAATTAAATTTTTGTTGGTCGCTAAAACATTGCACTAAAATGCAATAATGGACGGTCAAAAGATCGTATCTGCATCAAAATGATATAAATAAAAACGTCAGCTCGGCATGCAAAAAATAGGCTCTCAGCCAGCTAAAGATCACGAAGAATGGAGACGCTACAGGTCTCGGAAAATGGAGCCATTTTCTTTTTAACAAAGTTTGGATTTTTTTTTCACCGCTTAAATAAAAAAGAACCTAAACATTTTTGGTGTCTATGAACTCGTAAAGCCCTGGAGAATCATAATTACAGGTCAGTTTTAGCGTTTAATGAACATGGTAAAAAAACAACAACTGTGGAATAACAAATTTTTTTGACATTTCACCGCACAATTTTTTTTTCCCGTTTTCCAGTACATGATATGTTAAAACCAATGGTGTTGTTCAAAAGTATAACTTTTCCCGCAAAAAACAAGCCCTCACAGCAAAAATATCTTATTATTTTGTGATTTTTGAAAAAAATATTTTTACAACTTTTTTCACTTATTTTATTATAACTTTCTTACTTAGTCCCACTTTGAGACTTTCACTTTCTGCAGTCTGATTGCAGTTACAAGGCATAGCAATGCAGGTGCAGCATTTAGGGGGTTAAAGTGTGGGGAGCAGTGCGGTCATCGCTCCTGGCACTGAGAATTAACTGACACCCAGCGGCGATCGCGCACACAGCCTCTGTGCACGCAAAATCACCATGACTTATGCATACGTCCAAGATCGGTAAGTACCAGGCAAACTGGACGTATGAGCACGTCTAAGGTTGTAAAGGGGTTATAATAATAATAATCTTCATTTATATAGCGCCAACATATTCCGCAGCGCTTTACAATTCAACAGTTCATATACAGTAGTCATACGTAACAACATTAAAGATAATACAGTAATTAAAGCAAAATAATGACAACCCTGTTCATAAAAGCTTACAATCTACAATGACGTGGGGGAGACACAAAGTACAGCTGCTTATTTACAACGATAATCCAGCCATCTTGAGGGAATGGGGATAGATAAAGGCTGCATGAGCTGGTCACCAGTCAGTATGTGTGGTGCTTTTGGGTGCGGTTGATGAAGAGATATTCTCAGATAAAGGCCGGCCTCACACTAGCGAGTTTTACGGACGTATGAGCGCATTAAATACGTCCGTAAAACACGCATACGGCCCAGTTATTCTCTATGCCCCAGCTCCTATCTGCCGTATTTTACTGATCCGTATGATACGGCTTTCTACGGCCGTAGAAAATCGCAGCATGCTGCGTTTGTCACCGTATTGCGCAAAAAAATTGCCAATGCAAGTCTATGGGGGCCCGAAAAATATGGATTACACACGGACTAGCAGTGTGACTTGCGAGAAATACGCAGCGGTGTTAGCGAGAAAAGCCGGCAATTCAGTGCGGTGTACAGTAAAATCACACTGACAGCTTACAATAGAATAGGTGGAATAAATGTGTACACATAGAATAGGTATATATATATATATATATATATATATGTCATTGAGACACATATATGTATATATATTAATATTTCATCCAGCGCTAGATAGCTTAAAAGCTGGTAATTCAATTGCCGGCTTTTGCTATCTCCTTCCTAAACCCGACATGATATGAGACATGGTTTACATACAGTAAACCATGTCATATCCCCCTTTTTTTTGCATATTCCACACTACTAATGTTAGTAGTGTGTATGTGCAAAATTTGGCCGTTCTAGCTATTAAATTAAAGGGTTAAATGGCGGAAAAAATTGGCGTGGGCTCCCGCACAATTTTCTCCACCAGAGTAGTAAAGCCAGTGACTGAGGGCAGATATTAATAGCCTGGAGAGGGTCCATGGTTATTGCCCCCCCCCCCGGCTAAAAACACCTGCCCCCAGCCACCCCAGAAAAGGCACATCTGGAAGATGCGCCTATTCTGGCACTTGGCCACTCTCTTCCCATTCCCGTGTAGCGGTGGGATATGGGGTAATGAAGGGTTAATGCCACCTTGCTATTGTAAGGTGACATTAAGCCAGATTAATAATGGAGAGGCGTCAATTATGACACCTCTCCATTATTAATCCAATTGTATGAAAGAGTTAAAAAAAACACACACACATTATTAAAAAGTATTTTAATTAAATAAACACACCGTTTGTTGTAATATTTTATTGTACGCTCAATCCACTGGCTGAAGACCCTCGTTCTGTGACAAAGAAAAAATAATAAACCAACAATATACATACTTTCCGAGGATCTGTAACGTCCCACGTTGTAAATCCATCTGAAGGGGTTAATTTTTTTTACAGCCAGGAGCTCTGCTATAATGCAGCTGTGTTCCTGACTGTAAAACCCCAGGGATTGAATGGAAACTAGGTCAATGACCTGTAGTTACCTTCATTCGCGGTGAGGCGCCCTCTGCTGGTTGTCCTCATATGAACTTGAGCCTGGGAACTTTTCTGAATTTTTCCCACGCTCGAAGGACATCCAGCAGAGGGCGCCTCACCGCGAATGAATACAGTAGAAGGTGCAGCCAGGACAGGAAGCAGCGCCAGCCAGCGAGGGAGCCGGGTGAGTATTTTAAGAACAGCGGGCGGGCGCATAGGGGGTGGGAGGGGAGTGGGGACATGGACCTTTATTTTAAACACGAGAAACAACAAAAAAAAAGGATTATTCATATCTTCTTTACAGCAAATGCTGCTGCAGAGAAGATATGAATCGCGGCTTCAGCACCATGTGGGGGGGACAGCGCTTACTATAGCGCTGTCTCCTGCACGGCACACGGACTGCACATGGACAACGTCCGTGTGCGGTACGTGTTTTACACGGACCCATTGACTTTAATGGGTCCGTGTAATCCGTGCGCTGCCACGAACACTGACATGTCTCCATGTTTGGCACACAGAGACACGGTCCGCAAAAAATCAATGACATCTGCACAGATGCATTGATTTCAATGTGTCTACATGTGTCAGTGGCTCTGGTACGTGAGGAAACTGTCACCTCACGTACCGGAGCCACTGACGTGTGAAACCGGCCTAAAAGGACTTCGATTAGGGAACGTGATAGGCCACCTAAAAAGATGTGTTTTTAGGGCGCGAATAAATCTGTGTAAATTGTGGTTAGTCCTAATTTCTTGTGGTAGAGAATTCCAGAGGATTGGCGCAACTACGACTCTACTGATTGTTCATTCTTGAAATTCTAAATTCATCGGTAAAATCTGTATTCAGTGAAGTCGGATTATTCCATTACTGAAATAGGAGACGGCAGCTGCTACTGATAAGACTCTATGTAGAAGGAAGAAGAGAGAAGAGGCATTCTTTCAACTTCCCTGTCTTTCTGCCCCAACCCTCATCATCTGCATAAAAATGTATCAGCACCAACTACCAGCTCCTACCTCAGTAATGTACCAAATATACTACAGTATAAGCTGAGATTTTCAGCCCATTTTTTTAGGCTAAAAGTGTCCCTCTCGGCTTATACTCGAGTCATTGTCCCAGGGGGTCGAGGGGAGGGTGAGTGGCAGCTGACACATCATATTCACTTGCTCCCGGCGCGTCTCTGCATGTCCCTGATCTCCGATGGTCTCCGGCAGCTTTTCCTGTGTTCAGCGGTCATGTGGTACCGCTCATTAATGTAATGAATATGCACGCGACTCCACTCCCATAGGGGTGGAGCACATACTCATTACTTTAATGAGCGGTACCAGTGACCGCTGAACACAGGAACAAGCTGCTGGCGCCAGAGACCATTGCATCGGAGGAGCTGCCAGGAACCGCGCCAGAAAGGTGAGTATGACGGGGGAGGGCGAGTGTTGCGATATTCACCTGTCCCAGTTCCACCGCCGGGCTCCGTCTTCCGCATCCTCTGGCTGTGATGTTCAGGTCAGAGGGCGCGATGACATGGTTAGTGCGCGCCCTCTGTCTGAACAGAGAGCCAGAAGACACAGCAGCGTACGGCGATGGAACGGGGACAGGTGAATATTGCAAGTGCCGGTGTCCCCGCCTGCTCAGGACAAGAGGTGCCATTTTTTTTTAATCGCAGCAGCAGCATATGGGGCAAATGTTTCTATGGAGCATCTTATGGGGCCATAATCAACTTTTGTGCAACATTATATGGGGCATATTTTTTTAGGAAGCATCTTATGGGACCCATCATAAACTTTATGGAGCATTATATGGGGTGTATTTTGTATGGAGCATTATATGGGGCGTATTTTGTATGGAGCATCTTATGGGGCCCATCATGAACTGTATGGAGCATTATATGGGGCTTTTGATTCAATATGGATATTCAAGAACACTTAGCCTACTGATGTCTTAATTAATTTTACTTTTATTGACATCTATTTTTATTTTTGAAATTTACCAGTAGCTGCTGCATTTCCCACCCTAGGCTTATACTCGAGTCATTACGTTTTCCCATTTTTTTGTGGCAAAATTAGGGGTTTCGGCTTATACTCGGGTCGGCTTATACTCGAGTATAAACGGTAATAATCCAACTTCACTAAATACAGGTTTTATCAATGAACTGAGAATTTTCATAGAATCATAGAATGGTAGAGTTGGAAGGCACCTCCTGGGTCATCTGCTCCCACCTCCTGCTCATTTTGATAATGAATGATCAGTCCAGGAAAAAGGAGCAGATTTCTCTGATAAGACAAAGTTGCTTATTTCCATGTGTATTATTGATTTATGAAATAAAAATGATGGTTACTCTTTAAAGCGAGCCTGTCACCAGTTTTTGAGCCTATGGACAAATGGCACCACCTTCAACTGTTCCTGTGCTGCATCCCACAAATGTGTCTATCTGCTCCCAAATCCCCCCCAAAATACCATTTGATATGCTCCCGTGCTGTATGTAAATAAGGGTGGTCTGGATCAATGGGCGTCCTAGCTGCGGCTTCTGTCTCTCTTCTCTGCTCCTAATCGTGTCCTCCCGCTTTGATTAATGTGGGCGCATCATCCACATTGTGAACCAAGATATCGCGCCTGCATAGCCTCAGTCTCGTAGCCTCACGTGACTGCACAGGTACACTCTGCTCTGCCATACTGTGAGCAGAGCACAAAACAAGCGCCTAGCTTTGATTGATGTGAAGGACGCTGATGACGTATCTATGTGCTTGCGCAGTGCTGTTTTATGCATACCCAGGCTCGGACTGGCTCACAGGGTAACAGGGTAACCCCCCGGTGGGCCCCTGTGCAGATCTGGGCCCTCAACCCTACTATATGGGCAGTACTTGGCATAATTCACTTGATTCAATCTGTACAGAAAAAACAGCATCTCATCATTCATTTACCAAACTACCCAGTTTATTATTATATAGAGATATAGGTAAATTTGTGATGGAGGGTAGTGTAATATTTGTATGCAGGATAAAAGTGGGCCCCCCAAAGTCAATGTTACTGGTGGGCCCTTGGCACCCCAGTCCGACACTGTGCATAGCTCACACTATGGCAGAGTAGAGTGCGCCCGCATGGCCCTGTGAGGCTACTGCACAGGCGCAATATCTCGGTTCGCAATGTGTATGACACATATAGGTTCCAAAACTGGTGACATAATGCTAATTCGTTGCTGACATTTGTGGATTGGTCCAGTCATTTGAATAAGGCATTATTCACACTACAGTACAGCAGTAGTTTATGGTTTGTGTTACTACTACAATTCTCAGCCTGACTGTTGATCTCTTGACTCGAACTAACAGTCTGATATTTACCAATGATGCTTTTAGTTCAGGTCAGAAGACCCGCTGCTGGGTCGTGCATCACTGCCACATGGCGCACCAAATAAACCCACAGTACAGTCATAAGGAGCTAGCCTAGGGCCAGTTTTACATGTCCGTTTTTTTCGAATGTGAAAAACTGAGCTATTTCCAACAGTGTATTAGATCAGATTTTATCAATGTGTCAATTTTTACCATCACTCCCCTCCCCCCCAAAAAAACCTGCAAAAAACTAATTGATGGAAGGTTTCTCAAGCTTCTCTAATCTAGAATGCCATCAGTGTGCTGAGTTTTTCATTGTCCCGTAGACTTGCATGGGTGAGTTAAACCTCAAGAACAGACATGTCTCTAGTCTACAAAAAGAATGGACATGTTTCGAGCCCTGTTGACTATAGCGGCTTGGTGTTCTAGACATGAAAAACAAAGATCAATCACATGAGAAAATTGGCCATGTGAAAGGGGATTACGGCTTACAGAAATCCATGCACATTCTGTACAAACAACCCCATTCATGGGGATTTTTTTTGTTTATTTACCTATTCACAAACCGCAATAAAGTCACCATTCCTATCATTGATACAATTTTTGAGGTTCAATTGACTATTTAATATTTTTTTCTTCCCATTGTAATGAACATGTCATGGTAATTTTATAGTTTGGGTCATCATGAACTTGGCTATACCAAACAGGAACTGGAATTTCTATGTAATATGCTAAAGTACCTTTTAATTGGAGTGTATTGTGACAAGACACAGTTGGCATAGTAACATGGCAGACCTGAGGGCATTGGTAGGTACACGGCTGCCATGGCAACCAATTAACAACCCATAGATTACAGGCTGAGCCCCTTCCCTTTGGAAACTACTGCGAGCATTGATTAAAACTGGATTGCAAAGTTTTAGCAATTTGTGATAAACCATGTGTATTTTTTATTTAACACAGTCCAAAAATTATCCCAATAATGCATCCCTTGTTGCGACTGAATTACTTTTAAATACTGTATATGAAACATATATGCTAATTATTTGCCTTGAAGAATCAGTCTTCAGATGAGTATGAATACAGCGTATCAAACTTTTAAAATATTTTTATATTTTAGTGGTCAAAGCAAATTCAGAACTTGTAATTTTTTATTTTTCCATCAAGGATGTGAGTTTTTTTTTATGCATGTTGAGCTCACATTTTTATTTATACTATTTTGGCATACATATGATATTTTGCTAGATTTTTATTGCATTTTTGTGGAGGAGTGTATTACAGAAGAAAAAAAGTTCTTGAATATTGACTTTAAAAAAAATTATTTTTAA
Organism: Ranitomeya imitator; assembly: GCF_032444005.1. Taxonomy (NCBI): domain Eukaryota; kingdom Metazoa; phylum Chordata; class Amphibia; order Anura; family Dendrobatidae; genus Ranitomeya; species Ranitomeya imitator. The sequence goes on along the minus strand of NC_091282.1, from coordinate 300,416,450 downwards.
TGTCTAACATATGGTTAAAATAATTTTATATCTAGATAGTCCAGACTTTTTCAGACATGACAATACCAATATATATATATATATATATATATATATATATATATATACATATATATATACAATTGTCTAAGGGTCACTTCCGTCTGTCTGTCTGCCACGGATATTCATTGGTCGCGGCCTCTGTCTGTCCTGGAAATCCAAGTCGCTGATTGGTCGCGGCAAAACAGCCACGACCAATCAGCGGCGGGCACAGTCCGGAAGAAAATGTCCGCTCCTTACTCCCCGCAGTCACTGCCCGGCGCCCGCATACTCCCCTCCACTCACACAGGATTAATGCCGGCGGTAACGGACCGCGTTATGCCACGGGTAACGCACTCTGTTACCGCCGCTATTAACCCTGTGTGTCCCCAACCTTTTACTATTGATGCTGCCTATGAGGCATCAATAGTAAAAAAATTTAATGGTAACAATAATAGAAAAACAAAAAACCTGCTATACTCACCCTCCGTTGTCCGCTGAGCCGCTCGCGCCTGCCGCCATCTTCCGTTCCCAGCGATGCACTGCGAAATTACCCAGAAGACTTAGCGGTCTCGTGAGACCGCTAAGTCATCTGGGTAATTTCGCAATGCATCCTGGGAACGGAAGATGGCGGCAGCCGCACGCCTATCGCCGGAGCTCCGCTGGATCCCAGGAGGTGAGTATATAACCATTTTTTATTTTAATTATTTTTTTAACAGGAATATGGTGCCCACACTGCTGTATACTACGTGGGCTGTTACATACGCGTGGCTCTGTGCTGTATACTACATAGGCAGTGTTATATACTATGTGGGCTGTGCTATATATTACGTGGCCACTGTTATATACTGCGTGGGCTGTGCTATATACTACGTGACTGGGCAGTATACTACATGGCTCTGTGCTGCATACTACGTAGCTGGGCAATATACTACGTGACTGGGCAATATACTACGTGGCTCTGCTGTGCTGTATACTACGTTGCTGGGCAATATACTACGTGACTGGGCAGTATACTACATGGCTCTGTGCTGTATACTACGTAGCTGGGCAATATACTACGTGACTGGGCAATATACGTTGCTCTGTGCTGTATACTACGTGACTGGGCAATATACTACGTGACTGGGCAATATACTATGTGACTGGGCAATATACTACGTAGCTGGGCAATATACTACGTGTCTGCTGTATACTACGTCGTTGTGCAATATACTAAGTCGCTGGGCAATATACTACGTGACTGGGCAATATACTACGTGACTGGGCAATATGCTACGTAGCTGGGCAATATACTACGTGGCTCTGTGCTGTATACTACGTCGCTGGACAATATACTACGTGGCTGGGCAATATACTACGTGACTGGGCAATATGCTACGTAGCTGGGCAATATACTACGTGGCTGGGCAATATGCTATGTGGCTCTGTGCTGTATACTATGTCGCTGGGCAATATACTACGTGACTGGGCAATATACTACGTGACTGGGCAATATACTATGTGACTGGGCAATATACTACGTGTCTGTGCTGTCTACTACGTCGCTGTGCAATATACTACGTGACTGGGCAATATACTACGTGACTGGGCAATATACTACGTGGACATGCATATTCTAGAATACCCGATGCGTTAGAATCGCGCCACCATCTAGTATATATATATATATATATATATATATATATACACACACACACTGTATATATATATATATATATATATACAGTGTGTGTGTGTATATATATATATATATATATATATATATAGTGCATTGTGAAAGTATTCGACCCGGTGGAACTTTTCAACCTTTTCCCACATATCATGCTTCAAACATAAAGATACCAAATGTAAATTTTTGGTGAAGAATCAACAAGTGGAACACAAATGTGAAGTTAAACGAAATGTATTGATAATTTTAAATTTTTGTGGAAATTTAAAAACTGAAAAGTGGGGTGTGCAATATTATTCGGCCCCTTTAACTTACTACTTTGTTGCGCCACCTTTTGCTGTGATTACAGCTGAAAGACGCTTGGGGTATGTCTCTATCAGTTTTGTACATCGAGAGACTGAAATTCTTGCCCATTCTTCCTTGGCAAACAGCTCGAGCTCAGTGAGGTTTGATGGAGATCGTTTGTGAACAGCAGTTTTCAGCTCTTTCCACAGATTCTTGATTGGATTGAGGTCTGGACTTTGACTTGGCCATTGTAACACCTGGATACATTTATTTGTGAATCATTCCATTGTAGATTTTGCTTTTATGTTTGGGATCATTGTCTTGTTGGAAGACAAATCTCCCAGTCTCAGGTCTTTTGCAGAATCCAACAGGTTTTCTTCAAGAATGGTCCTGTATTTGGCTCCATCCATCCTCCCATCAATTTTAACCATCTTCCCTGTCCCTGCTGAAGAAAAGCAGGCCCAAACCATGATGCTGCCACCACCATATTTGACAGTGGGGATGGTGTGTTCAGGGTGATGAGCTTTTGTCTAAATAAATTTTGCTACTTTTTGTATCTAAATCATTGGTGTGGTGATCCCATTTGTATGATGCTGGTTCTTTTCTTTGTGTAGAGTCAGGGTGATGAGCTGTGTTGCCTTTACGCCAAACATATCGTTTGCCATTGTTGCCAAAAAGTTCGATTTTGGTTTCATATGACCAGAGCACCTTCATCCACATGTTTGGTCTGTCTCCCAGGTGGCTTGTTGCAAACTTTAAACAACACTTTTTATGGATATCTTTGAGAAAAGGCTTTCTTCTTGCCACTCTTCCATAAAGGCCAGATTTGTGCAGTGTACGACTGATTGTTATCCTATGGACAGACTGTTCCACCTCAGCTGTAGATCTCTGCAGTTTATCCAGAGTGATCATGGGCCTCTTGGCTGCATCTCTGATCAGTCTTCTCCTTGTTTGAGATGAAAGTTTAGAGGGACGGCGGGTCTTGGTAGATTTGCAGTGGTATGATACTCCTTCCATTTTAATATGATCGCTTGCACAGTGCTCCTTGGGATGTTTAAAGTTTTGGAAATCATTTTGCACCTAAATTCGTCTTTAAACTTCTCCACAACAGTATCACGGACCTGCCTGTTGTGTTCCTTGGTCTTCATGGTGCTCTCTGTGCTTTAAACAGAACCCTGAGACTATCACAGAGCAGGTGCATTTATATGGAGACTTGATTACACACAGGTGGATTATATTTATCATCATTAGGCATTTAGGACAACATTGGATCATTCAGAGATCCACAATGAACTTCTGGAGTGAGTTTGCTGCACTGAAAGTAAAGGGGCCGAATAATATTGCACGCCCCACTTTTCAGTTTTTGAATTTCCACAAAAATTTAAGATAACCAATAAATTTCGTTCAACTTCACAATTGTGTTCCACTTGTTGTTGATTCTTCACCAAAAATTTACATTTGGTATCTGTATGTTTGAAGCATGATATGTGGGAAAAGGATGAAAAGTTCCAGGGGGGGGGCGAATACTTTCGCAAGGCACTATATATATATATATATACATATATATATATATACATATATATGTATGTATACACACTGCTCAAAAAAAAAAAGTGAACACTTAAACAACAGAATATAATTTCATGTAAATCGAACTTCTGTGAAATCAAACTGTCCACCTAAGAAGCAACACTATTTGACAATCAATTTCACATGCTGTTGTGCAAATGGAATAGACAACAGATGGAAATTACTGGCAATTATCAAGACACACTCAATAAAGGAGTGGTTCTGCAAGTGGGGACCACAGACCACCTATCAGTACCAATGCTTTCTGGCTGATGTTTTGGTCACTTTTGAATGTTGGTTGTGCTTTCACACTTGTGGTAGCATGAGACGGACTCTACAACCCACACAAGTGGCTCAGGTAGTGGAGATAATCCAGGATGGCACATCAATGCGAGCTGTGGCAAGAAGGTTTGCTGTGTCTGTCAGCGTAGTGTCCAGAGGCTGGAGGCGCACCAGGAGACAGGCCAGTACACCAGAAGACATGGAGGGGGCCGTAGGTGGGCAACAACCCAGCAGCAGGACCACTACCTAAGCCTTTGTGCAAGGAGGAACAGGAGCACTGTCAAAGCCCTGCAAAATGACCTCCAGCAGGCCACAAATTTGCATGTGTCTGCACAAACGGTTAGAAAACGACTCCATGAGGATGGTCTGAGTGCCCGATGTCCACAGATGGGGGTTGTGCTCACAGCCTAACACCGTGCAGGATGCTTGGCATTTGCCACAGAACACCAGGATTGGCAAATTCGACACTAGCACCCTGTGCTCTTCACAGATGAAAGCAGGTTCACACTGAGCACATGTGACAGAGTCTGGAGACACCATGGAGAGCGATCTGCTGCCTGCAACATCATTCAGCATGACCGGTTTGGCAGTAGGTCAGTAATGGTGTGGGGTGGCATTTCTTGGGAGGGCCGCACAGTCTCTTTATGTGCCTTTATGTGAGATGGCCTGACTGCCATTAGGTACCGAGATGAGATCCTCAGACCTCTTGTGAGACCATATGCTGGTGTGGTTGGCCCTGGGTTCCTCCTAATGCAGGACAATGCCAGACCTCATGTGGCTGGAGTGTGTCAGCAATTCCTGCAAGATGAAGGAATTGAAGCTATGGACTGGCCAGCCCGTTTCCCAGACGGGAAAAAGGATGCATGCCTGAAAAAGGAAAGCACAGCGCGGGCGCCGGGTACATTACTGATGGCAGAGGATGCGGCGCACAGAGGGGCTTAGTGATGGCTGGGAGGCGGTTGTGTCCGAGGGAAAAAGACATGCCCCCCCGGGACAGACTAAAGGTATGGCGCGCAAATTATAAAAAGTAATATTGCAGTGTTGGAAGGGACCACAAATGAAAGAGCCACCTTCACAGAATGCAGCATTAGTGCTGCACAAGATGGCTCTTTTAGTTAAAAACGCCAGGGGGGGGTGACAGGTTTCCTTTAATCCCGATTATATAGGAAGCATTTTCCTGCTTCTTGGCATCATTTTAGGGTATGTGCACAAAATCAAGGTTGGCGTGTTTCACGACGGCCTTGATTAGGGGCATACTAGTCAGACACTCCCGATTCATTAAGAGGCGGATGCCTGTATAGCATCTGAAAAGTGGTACGTGCGCCTCGCCACAAATCTTAGTGAAGTCGAGGACTGGAATAAGATTTGTGGGGTAAGGATCGCTGACACTCGTTAGGAGTTTGACAAGCGAAAGTTGCCACGCTAGTTATACCCCAGCGCCACCCACTTTGTTGGAGCGGAGCAAAAAATGGCATGAGTACACCAAAAGTTGCAACCTTACACTAAATGCTCAAACATTAAAAAAAAACTGCTGGCGGTCAAAGATTTCCAAAAAGTGCTAAAAAAGGCTACAGAAAAAAACAAAAACACTGGCGTTTCCTGAAGGGTCTTCCTCTTGAAATACTCGGTGGGTCCTCCTGACTGGAAAGTGAGGAGTTCTTCGCTTTTGGCAGCTTCCAATGCCTGGGCTCCTGAATGTATCCTTTAGCATTTTACACCAATGATCTATAAAACATTATGCATTGCTATATTAGACTTTCCCTTTTACAGTTTCCAAGAGCCACCAAGAACAGGCAACAGGAGTCCAAGGTGTAAGCCAGCCTTAGGAGTATATAAAAACGTATGAAATAGTAATTAATAAGTAGATCTACAATATATGTGAGCATTGTGGTCCCCTGATACATGTGTCTTCTTGGCTCACTGCTGGGCGACATCTGACATGGTCACATTTTTAGACTTAACGGTGTCATACATGGAATACAACAAACTACTGCCACCTGGTGGTCAAAGAACATTATTATTATTTATTGTTATAGCGCCAATTATTCCATGGCGCTTTACATGTGAGGAGGGGTATACATAATAAAAACAAGTACAATAATCTTAAACAATACAAGTCATAACTGGTACAGGAGGAGAGAGGACCCTGCTCGCGAGGGCTCACAATCTACAAGGGGTGGGTGAGGATACAGTAGGTGAGGATAGAGCTGGTCGTGCAGTGGTTTGGTCGATCGGTGGTTACTGCAGGTTATAGGCTTGTCGGAAGAGGTGGGTCTTCAGGTTCTTTTTGAAGGTTTCGATGGTAGGCGAGAGTCTGATGTGTTGTGGTAGAGGGTTCCAGAGTAGGGGTGATACGTAAGAGAAATCTTTTATGCGATTGTGAGAAGAGGAGATAAGAGGGGAGTGGAGAAGGAGATCTTGTGAGGATCGGAGGTTGCGTGCAGGAAAGTATCGGGAGACAAGGTCACAGATGTAAGGAGACAGGTTGTGGATGGCTTTGTATGTCATGGTTAGGGTTTTGTACTGGAGTCTCTGGGCAATGGGGAGCCAGTGAAGGGATTGACAGAGGGGATAAGCAGAGGAATAGCGAGGGGACAGGTGGATTAGTCGGGCAGCAGAGTTTAGAATAGATTGGAGGGGTGCGAGAGTGTTAGAGGGGAGGCCACAGAGCAGGAGGTTGCAGTAGTCAAGGCGAGAGATGATGAGGGTATGGACTAGGGTTTTTGCAGATTCTTGGTTGAGGAATGAACGGATTCGTGAAATATGTTTGAGTTGAAGTCGGCAGGAAGTGGAAAGGGCTTGGATATGTGGTTTGAAGGAGAGATCAGCGTCAAGGATTACCCCGAGGCAGTGAGCTTGTGGGACTGGGGAGAGTGGGCAGCCATTTACTGTAATGAATAGGTTCGTTGGGGGATGTGAGATGGGGGAAAGATGATGAATTCTGTTTTGTCCATGTTAAGTTTCAGAAATCTAGTGCAGAAGAAGGATGAAATAGTGGACAGACATTGAGGGATTCTGGTTAGTAGGGAGGTGATATCTGGTCCAGAGATGTAGATCTGTGTGTCATCAGCATAGAGATGATACTGAAAGCCATGAGATTCTATGAGCTGTCCCAGGCCAAATGTGTAAATGGAGAAGAGCAGGGGCCCAAGGACTGAACCTTGTGAGACTCTGACAGATAAGGGGCGAGGTGAGGAGGTGGTGTTTGAGTGGGAGACTCTGAATGTCCGGTCTGTTAGGTATGATGAGATCCAGCATAGGGCCAACTCTGTGATGCCAAGGGATGAGAGGGTCTGTAATAATAGGGAATGGTCCACTGTGTCAAAGGCAGCCGACAGGTCCAGGAGGAGGAGGACAGAGTAGTTTCGCTTGCTGTTGGCGGTTAAGAGGTCATTGGTGACCTTAGTTAGGGCAGTTTCAGTGGATTGGTGTGACCGGAAGCCAGATTGTAAGCGGTCAAAGAGGGAGCAAGAAGAGAGATGGGAGGACAGTTCAAAGTAGACGTGTTGTTCCAGTAGTTTGGAGGCATAGGGGAGAAGTGTAATGCAGTATAAACATGCATTGTTTTATGTTGAGAGCCATATAAAGAATGCAGTTTTACATAAAAAAGCAAAAAACAAAACAAAATGCTCTTGTGTTGATCACCTCATGTCATGGAGTGTATAGAAATACTCCGTCCTAGAATAATTTCTTCTAGGATAGAACATGCAGTGCTACGTTCCGACCCTTTTATAAGAAATGTATGTGCAGACATCAAAGTGTTTTCAATAATGCTGTGGTCTTAGAACAGAAAGACTTGAGAAATTAAATAGTTGTTACTTGGATATAAGAGAAAATACTATCGATTGAAACCTTTACAAATTTCTGCGACTGTGTTTTTAAAATCCAGCAGTTTTTTTAATCAAGCTTTTTATGGTGTTTTCAGCGGTGTTTGAGAAGCTAGAGCTTAGGACTATATCCAAACACAGCAGCTGCATGGACTAATGCTCCACAATTCTACATAATGGTGAAATAAAGGAATGATTTCTTTGGTGGGTCGATGCTGTGCAACTGGACATCTGATCTGCTGTGGATACCTAAAGCATTCTGTGTTGTGAAAGGTCCCTGGTCCATAGGTAATGTCAGTGTTCCGGGACTTTTTCAAGAGTGCTAAGCGAACCCCCTCCTACCTGCTGGCATCTGCGGGTCCTCTTTTCTTTAGTTGCACCAGATCCTGCAAATTAATTTGCTTATGTCAAGCACTGAACCAAAATTTTTCTTAAAAAAAACATACATGTCAAATGCACTGAATGCAGTGCTTTATAATTCAGTAAAGACTTTTACAAAAGGGTACAAAGTTTTTAGCCTTCCGCCCACACCCCCCAAAAAAAATCTACAAAAAATAAGCTTTTAACTGACTGCAGTATACTTCTGCCTTAATTTTTGTAAATTATGATGAATTTGTCAGGCTATGGCCCCTCACGCTAAGATCAACTCGCTTTATAAAAAGTTGCGGGAGCTGACATAGTAAAAGCAAAAGTTGCAAAAATTGAATTTTTGGAGCAAAAAAAACATTGTGACATTTCCAATAGTTTTATGCCAGATTCCGGGTGCAAACTGTTTGATGAATCAGCCCCTATTTCTTCTGGGCAAGAGTCCTTACAATTCCCTTACAGATCCTAGTAGCAGCGTAAGGCTGGGCATTGAGAACACTCTGCCTCATCTCCAGTGTACTCAGTCAAGGGAGACGCCGAAGCCACAAAATACTCGTGAAAATTATAGAATTGTTTTATTTTTTGTACAAAAATGTGCAACATTTATCTGTTCATTTGGAATCTTATCTCAAATTTCTTTTCATATACATTTATCTTTTATTTTACAAACGTCACATTATGTAATAAAAAAAAATGGACCTTAAAAGAAGGCAAAGCCTGTGAGCTCCAGCGACCCCACCAATACAAAAGTCCCATTTTCAGCACCAAGGGTAGAGCTGCAGAACACTCCTGATAAAGTTTCCTCCTAAATCTTCAGAGTTTGAACCTTAATTCACTTAACAGCATCAGCTACAAGACCTTTTGGGTTAATGTACAGTTTTCAGTGCCCTGACCCTGCTCCACAACCTGTGTGCAGAACTGGCGTACAATGGTATGTTTATTGGCAGCAAAAGCAATCCGCATGCCGGCAACTGTAACATGCAAGCACAATCTGGTGGCTATCAGACGCAGACTTCTTCAGGTGGCAGATGTTGAGAAGCTACAGTTATAAATTCTTCATATGTCCATGTAATCGTCATCCTCATCTGTGTCACTTTCCAGGGATGACTCTTGACTTGAGATGTCTAGGATCTCAAGGGCTGGCTGACACAGAGTCTCTTTCTTTACATTGGCAGCAGACTGAGAAGATAAAATGACGGACTGTAAAAAGAAGAGGAAAAAAAAAACGTGAGCGCACTGGATACAAGGCTTCCTGCCATCATAAATCTGGAGTATAATGGATAACATCCATCCATAACATTCTCATCCTTCCTTCCTTGAGATTCCTCACCTTCAGTTTCTGCTTGGTTTCTTCGGAGATGCTACCTTTGGGAGAGAGGAGGGTTGGCGTTGGAGGTGTTACGGTGATCTCTGGAGGGAATTTGGAAACACTTGAGGAGGGAATGAAGAGCTTTGGCACATGTGGGGGGACCCTCGACTTGTTTCGTGCGCCATCTGCTTTGCTGGGCTGGACACTTGGTTCTGGAGGAGGAGGTGGTCTTGAGCTGCAAGCTGTGATTCAAGAGAAGGTGAAGATTACTATGAAATAGGACGAGGGCAATCCAATTTCTCTCATGATAAACACACAACAATAAATGCATTAAGGCACTATAGTTTACTGCCTGGCTAAACTGCACATGAATTTTGCAACATTTTTTATTTTTATTTTTTGCAGTTTTGGCTGCATGGTATGCCAATTATTGTCAATTATTGTGCATCTATAACTATGATTAGACGTATATAATGGAACATATTATCAATATATTTGGGATATACACCCAGTATTCTTATACAACAGCTTTATTGAAATATTTTACAATTCAGGACCCCAATGGAAGTAAAAACAATGACCAGCCACCAGTAACGTAGCTACAGGGGGGGGGGGGGGGGCAGTGGCCCCGGACCTTGAGCTCTGAGGGGGCCCACCCGGAGCTACGCTGTGTAACTGTATCGGCGAGCACATTGCGCTGATGCAGTTACATTCTGTGGCAGAGCAGGGAAAATCGATCTCCCTGCTCTGCCACTCGGCCGCTATGGGGCCCTTGAGGAGGCAGTGGGGGGGCCAGTGCCAACAGTGGGCCCCCCTGCTTGTTATCGCATGGTCAACTGTATCGGCTGGATGCCCATGCAGCTAGCCGCATTGATGAGAGAAGGAGCGTTACGCTCCCTCTCCCATCATCCCCCTGTCAGCATCTGACGACACCGACATCAACACTGACAGGGGGGTCACGATGACGTCAGTACTCAGCAACCGTGGTCTGGAGATGAGCGGGAGCTCAGAGCACTGCAGGAACAAGGAGGAAGAGAGGGGAGTATTGGATTTTTTTTTTTTTCGGGGTGCATTATACTGTACAGGCTGCCCAATGGTGGTGCACTATACTGTACTGGCTGCCCAATGGGGGTGCATTAGACTATACAGGCTGCCCAATGGGGGTGCATTAGACTGTACAGGCTGCCTAATGGGGGGTGCATAACACTGTACTGGCTGCCTAATGGGGGTGCGTTATAATATGCAGGCTGCCTATGGGGGTGCATTATACTGTACTGGCTGCCTATGGGGGTGCATTATATTGTACTGGCTGCCTATGGGGGTGCATTATACTGTACTGGCTGCCTATGGGGGTGCAATATACCATACAGGCTGCCTATGAGGTGCATTATACTTTTACTGGCTGCCTATGGGGGTGCATTATACTATAGAGTCTGCGTATGGGGGTGCATTACACTGTACTGGCTGCCTATGGAGGTGCATTATACTCTGCTGGCTGCCTAACGGGGGTGCATTATACTGTACTGGCTGCCTATGGGGGTGCATTATACTGTACTGACTGCCTAATGGGGGTGCATTTTACTATACAGACTGCCTATGGGGTGCGTTATACTATACTGGCTGCCTATGGGGTGCATTATACTATACAGGTTGCCTATGGGGAATGCATTATACTATACAGGCCTATGGGGAGTGCATTATACCATACAGGCCTATGGGGAGTGCATTATACTATACAGACCTATGGGGAGTGCATTATACTATGCAGGCCTATGGGGAGTGCATTATACTATACAGGCCTATGGGGAGTGCATTATACTATACAGGCCTATGGGGAGTGCATTATACTATACAGGCCTATGGGGAGTGCATTATACCATACAGGCCTATGGGAAATGCATTATACTATGCAGGCCTAAGGGGAGTGCATTATACTATACAGACCTATGGGGAGTGCATTATACTATAAAGGCCTATGGGGAGTGCATTATACTATACAGACCTATGGGGAGTGCATTATACTATACAGACCTATGGGGAGTGCATTATACTATAAAGGCCTATGGGGAGTGCATTATACTATACAGACCTATGGGGAGTGCATTATACTATACAGGCCTATGGGGAGTACATTATACTATACAGACCTATGGGGAGTGCATTATACTATGTAGGCCTATGGGGAATGCATTATACTATACAGGCCTATGATGAATGTATTATACTATATTGAGGACTATCTGGCACATTATACTATATGGAAGCTATCTAGGGGGCCATCATACAGTGTGGGGATTGCAGTGAAGCGGCCATCACACAGTGTTGGGGCCATCAAGCAGTTTGGGGGCTACTAAGGGGTCAGTATACTGTGTGGGGGTACATTATTGTGAGGAGGCATTATGTTATGTATAAGAGAGCATCATACTGTGTATAGGGCAGCTGTACAGGGGGGAGACTTGGGACATTATTAAATGTAAAGTGGACACTTATTGTTATAGGGGAACTCCGGTTACTGTTACTATTAAAGGAGCACACAGGGCACTATTACTTTCTAGGGAGCAAAATGTGGGCACTGTTTTCTAGGCCACTTGCACCCAGAATTACTATATTATAGAGGGGTGCTTTAGAATTTAGAGGGCACAGAGAACCACACAGCATGTGCAGTAATAGGGATACATAGAGCAGCAGCATTGGGATATCAGCAGGATGTGGATTTTGTGCAGGTTGGGAATAGATGGTGACGTGCTGAAAATATGAGAAGTGAAATGTGTCTTTGTTGTAATCTCTGCAGACGAGTCATGGATGGAAGAAGTTGTGTTGGTCTGGGCCAGGTGGAAAAGTGAACAACTCCATCAGAAAGAATGTCAGCAGTAAGTCACCATCTGCAACTGCACTTTGATCTGTTATATATTCTTCAGGGCTGGTATCTACCACTGACCATATCAATGTTGGTCTTTGTATAGAGATTATTTTCAGTAGCAGTGCGGTCATCTGCTGAGGTTCTCCTCCACTATTTGGGTGCGTCACCCAGTTATAATCAAGGTTACCTGGTTAGGGGCCCACTCAGAAGCTTCGCCCCCCTGAACCAAAATCCTAGCTACACCTCTGCCAGCCACTCATTGGCTGCAGTAGACTCGACAATGTTACATCACTCTCCGGGAATAGCGGCGAGTATCCATTGCGTTTATTTTCAGGACCTGAATTGATTAAGAAGGATGTGTCCAGTAGTGGACAATCCAATTGATTGCTGTAAGCACTTTACACTTATACACGGCACATGTGCCAGACTTTGCTGTTCGAGAGAGAATCCTGGAGCAGATGAAACATTGCAAGGGTGTATAAAAAATCATTTTTACATAGTGCTGCCTCTGCCTTCATAATATTAGTCCGTGGAGCTGTGGATCACTCTCTGCTAAGGTTTCTGCTGGATACGTTGATCATTGGAAAAACATGGCTGCTTTATCTTCCAAAAATAGTGCCACACCTGTTCACAGGTTGTATTAGGTACTGCGGTTTACTCTAGTGAATGGCATTGGAATGACCTACATTACCACATACACGACCTGTGCACAGGCACTATATGTTTGATAGTAAGAACCAAGGTTTTGCTAATGGTGACCATGAATTTCTGATTACCTGTTTCGGAGTGACCAAGGTTTTTCTAATGGTGACCATGAATTTCTGATTACCTGTTTCGGAGTGACCAAGGTTTTTCTAATGGTGACCATGAATTTCTGATTACCTGTTTCGGAGTGACCAAGGTTTTTCTAATGGTGACCATGAATTTCTGATTACCTGTTTCGGAGTGACTGGAACAGGCAAAACCCGTCCCGGCTTCTGGCTGCCACTGAGAAGCCTCTGGTGCGGTGGTGACTGTTGCTGTTTTAGTTGGTTGGTTAGTTTGTGGGAATGATGAATCATCTATGTGTGCTTCTTCTACAGGAAAGATACACAGTAAGGATTTTAATGAGCAGAATTGGACTCAGACACTGGTGACATAACAAGGACACATTAAATCCAGCGTGTACAGCATGTCCTTGGGATTCGGAGCTCTTAGGACATGAGAAACTCACCGTGGATGACTTGCGACACGGTGGAGCACACCCTGGACCCTGCTCCTCGACTGGTTTCAGGAGGAGATGATGATGAGGATGATGATGAAGTGGTTGGCACAGGCTTAACTTTGAATTGGTGCTCAGATAATCGCAAAAAGTTCTCAGGGCTGAATGTGGCCAAATTGAGAGGGGTTAGCTGCACGGACACAGCAGGCAAAGGAAAAGCAATCTCACGGGGGTCCTTAATAATCTTTGGGGTGCTGGGTGTGTCTGCAGTTTGCTGTGTAGGAAAGAAAAGTTTCAATGTATTACAATTTGAGGCTAAGAGGCAATTACCAAAAAGATGAAAACATTTTTTTCAGAAATACTTCCACGATTTTAATAACAAGATATTGCTATCATTCCCAATATAACCACGCACATAATAAGTAAACCACAAACAGCTATCTATATGACTGACCAGCACCGACAACTGCATCCTTATGGTGGCGCTGGCGATCTTCATTGCACATTGCTGACAATATACATCAGCAATAGATGGACAAAGTATAGAATAACATAGAGATAAGTGGCCAGTCAGGTACAGGGCGATTCACAAGGAATAAGTGCTGCAACTCCTAAAAGAGACGTTCGACCGTACTGAGAGCTGGAGTGTACATACTTTGGTTTATGAGAAGTGAGAGTGCAATGAACCTCGACAACGAGACCCCGACGGCCGTCCCCACTATGAGATAGACTTCCTGCACGCCTTTATGCGTGTCGGTAGTTTATGTGTGATGCATTTATTTAAATTAATTGTGTTATACAGGGCTGGTTAGGGAGGCAGTGTAATCACACATCACTGAATGTGATGGACTGGAAGGCATGGGAGACCTGACAGGTTCCCTTTAAGATCTGACTGGGATTACATGAAGAGAAAGATTTGCACAAGCCTACATCCAAAGAGGATCTGTGGTTAGTTATCCAAGATGTTTGGAACATCCTGCCAAGTTCCATCAAAAGCTACATGCAAGTATACCCAGAAGAATTGATGTTTTGATGTTGTTTTGAAGGCAAAAGGGTGTCACACCAAATCTTGGCTTGATTTAGATTCCTCCTTTGTTCATTCACGTTGCATTTTGCAAAATTGATCAAACTAAATGAACATTTTTATTTTTGAAAGCTTTCTTAGTTTGCAGCTTTTTTCCACACCTGCCTAAACCTTTTGCACATTCCTGTACATTCTGGTAGCTTTTGGCGAGAATATGCATACACGGTACATAGCAGGATGGCAGCTAGTGGAATGCACACATCTGGCCCACTTCTCTGCTCTCGCTGCGGTGACTCATTCTACCAGACTGCCTCCCAAGCAGTGGCTGTTCCCAGCTGGCACAGTGCCAGGTGTCTGGGCATAAGGATGCAGAAAATAAGAGAAAATCTCTCTCCTTTCACTACATCCCTCAATAGGTGTCAAGACAGGTCGGAAACACTGGGGCAAGAAAAGAGGTTCATTATAAGATAGAAGGTGTCATGGCAACAAGGAAACAGCCCGGTTACATGGAAGTCAGTAAATGGTGCAGAGACCCCCTTGGCACATCTCATCTATGGCTGCATGAGTGAGGGGAGGCCGATGATGGAGAGCCTTCCTCATAACACACAGTGGCGGAGGAGGTGACAGGTGTCCCCAGAGTCCATTACACAGAGGTGCAGAGAGACGGCAACTGTGGAACCCTAGGGAAACACAGCATCTAATCTGCTAAGCAACAAATCAAGGACACCCAAGAGAAAAGGGCTTAGTGCTTCCATTTTTTTGGTACTCGGCAGTTGTCACCCAGCTTTCCCACATTCCTGAGTGATAAATCTAATGTTTTGTGTAATTACAGATTAATATGATTGCACCTTCTGCTAAGAGATCACTTCTATAGATCCAGCAGCTGGAACACTGCCCTTATAGGTGGTCACCCAGCTTTCCTAAAGGTAGACCTATATGGAGTTGAAGAGGGAAAGCTCTTTACCCCATTATTTAATAAAGTAACTCTAAGAACTTTATATTTCAGCATGGGTCTCTTCATTTACAGTGAGCGGATACCCCCTGAACAACGCTCTGCGCCTTAATGCGGTCATAAGACCCTACAGTGCTTGCATTACACATCTCAGACCTTATGGGCCACCATATGGCGGTACTACACTTTGCATGAAGCCATAATATGACACAGATGTGCACATGTGCCTTACAGGGGCATACGTCATGGCATGCCGACTCTGTATACAGGGGACAATATCTCAGCACAGCGTCCCGCAGAGCCTACACGGCCGTGCACAGAGCCTGTGCAGCTACACACTAGCTGGCTCATGCATCCTGATTGTCTCACAAGGTCAATGCTGGCATGGCACTACTAGGCAGGCTAGGCTTTACAAAAATAAAGCGAATGTGAACTCTTAGAAATTAGAGAACATGTGATGCGGCATCGGTGGAGCAAACAGGTGGGCAGGATGTGCATTTATATCACAATTTCAGAACCATTTTATCAGTCAGGAAATGATAACTCTCTGAGTAGCTCCACAAATGGTGTCCTGAGAGCAGCCCACAAGCCGCATACAGCTCACTGATGCAGAAGATTCAAGAGCATTTCCTGTTTGTAGAGGAGCTTTCTCCCCGACACGAGTCGCCTCATCCTCCGAGGCAGAACTCTATATATATCTCACACACAATCATCATCACCTGGGTATGTGAGAAATCAGAGTATATATGGGGGTGTAGAACGGCCCCACTTAGCATCCACTCACAGAGGGTGCCAGGCCTCCAGACAAATGCCCAAAGTGTCCCATAAGATGTAGCACAGAGAGAAGGCAGCACTCTGATTCAAAATGCTAAATTTAAAAAAGTGGACTTTATTAAGCCCAAGCAAGTGTTTGCTATGTAATCTGAAGACAGCAGGAGATAGAGGCTGAAACACAGAATTCAGGGATGTGTCACTTGTGCTGTTTACGAACTGTTAAGAGATCAACATTGCCGGACTATGCTAGTCCGACTCCGCCCCTTCCTGTGATCAGCAGCTCACTGTCCATGGACACTGTATATACAGAGCCTGGTGTGGGCGGGGCTTGCTTTCTCAGCTCTGCTTCATTCTAACTCTAAAAGCTCTGATTGTGTCAGAACGGCTGCTCCCAGTAAACTAAGTGATACATCGTTGCATTCAGGGTCTCTTTGCCTACCCCATGCTGCTATCAGATGACCTGCTGATAGATTCCCTTTAATGTTTCATCAAGTGAGGAATTATACTTAACATTAATGTTATTTACACATCTCTACTACTGGTGCAAAACCATACATTTATCACAAATAGGTCCAAAGCTCCAAAAACATATGCTAAACATATCCAGAGAGCACCATTCACCTGAGTAAGACCACAATAGTGTATAAGCAGTAGACTTTTGGATATCATTTTCTTAATTGGGTAGGAAAGTACAACAGTGTGCAATTTCCTATACAGATGCCTTCGCCAAAGAAGTATGCCATGTAATGTACCTGTTTTTACAATTGGACCATCTGGTCCACGTATGCCACTGTAGGCGTATACTGTGCTATCCCCAGGAGAATTACGCGGGAAGGGTCAGAAACAGCGCACAGAAAAAGTGATCAGATCTGGGCGTCTGTTGAATATACATACTGTCCCTTTAATTGTATATGTGGTCACATGGATTTGATAAAGGGAGAGGGAAAACCCTGCAATAACAAGCCATAAGCTGCTTAAACTCTCCTACAATACTTTCCAAATCCTTGCTTGGCTTTTTCGGTGTTCTATTTCTGGTTATTTTTGTGTTGTGTACGACACTATAACTCTGCACGGCACTAATGCACATTTAAAGGGTTTGGAACTATTCACATTGAAATGTAAAGCCACTTTCCTATTAGTAAAAAGCAATGGATTTTCAGTTGTTTTTTGGGGCTTCTATAGGGAGCCTAAAAAGTTAATGTAAAATCACAACTAAGATTTTAAGTTAAATCTGCACAAAAAACACATAAGAAAAAACAAAACATCCAAAAAAAAACCCAATAATCAGGGCATACTGCTTTTGTGTATTTTGGTGCAGACAATGGCAAAAAAAACAGGAAGGAGAAAAAGTGTTTCCGCTACATGAGAACATGGCCTAAAATGGCCACAAGTGCATGTCCTGCCGGGTGGCCCAGTGTAGCATACGGCACAACTAGGATATTCACTAGATATGGGATCTGTCAGCTGTATACTGTTATACGCAGTTTCCAAGGCTACGCAGGTATGTTTGCCAGTAAAAATCCCCATGTAATAAACACCACAGGGCTATTGCTTTGGATTTTAGATTGCGAGTAATCTAGGAGTTGAACCATTGGATTGCTTTGCTACAATGTATCCCAGCTATTTTCTAAGGTATAGACATGGGCTTCTTCGACCTAAGCCATAAAGAGACAGGGATGCAGGTAAGAACGAATACTGTATATTTGCCAAAAACCCTGCAGATATATGGCACGGTTTTAACCTACATCCACAATCTTTACTCCAATAAACCCGGTTTCATGGGCACAAGTGAAGCATAATTTTGCCTTTACATCTACTAGCATTTTCCATTCGCCTGCCTGGGTCACTCACCTGTTTCTGGGCAGATGCGCCCATGTGAAGTTGGCAGAATTTAATAGCTTGTTCGAGTGCAGCGCCTTCATCCACCTGAAAGACAAAGCAACAACTCATTATGGACTATCCTGTTAATCTACCACTATGCTTTAGTCATACATCATGAGCTAGATTTTCATGTAGCCTAATAAAGAGGACCTTTCACCAATTTGAGGATGTTAAATTGTCCTCATCATGGAATAGTGGCTGCAGAGCCGAATATAAAAAAAAGTTTTTATTTTTTTAATTTGTCATCTTTGTTGCAGAAATAATAGCTTGCTAACTTTAGATTATTTTTTTAATTTTTTTCTAAGACCAGTGAAGCAATACCAGAGATTCTTCACTGTGGGTTTATTTTTTTTTTCCCCCTGCATGACATCTCTTGCTTTGGATTGGTCAACGTCACGCAAGGAAAAAAATTAGAACAAGGCCCAGAAATGGTCTGATTGGACTTTCTCTGTGTGAGAAATGTAATTACACAGCCCCACTCTCCACTGTTCTTACTGTTGACACCTAAAGCGATTTCAAGCAGTGGAGGGAAGTAGAGCTGTGTGTCATTGCAAACTCCTCCTGCAGCTCTCCTCTCACAGCACTGTTAAGCTGGAGTCACACATAACGATATCGTTAACGATATCGTTGCAACGTCACGCTTGTAGCAACGATCCCGCTAACGATCTCGTTATGTGTGACAGCGATCAACGATCAGGCCCCTGTTGGGAGATCGTTGGTCGTTGGGGAATGATCAGGACCATTTTTTGGTCGCTGATCACCCACTGTCATGTGTGTGACGCCGATGCAGCGATGTGTTCACTTGTAACCAGGGTAAATATCGGGTTACTAAGCGCAGGGCCGCGCTTAGTAACCCGATATTTACCCTGGTTACCATTGTAAAAATTAAAAAACAAAATAAAATAAAAAAACAGTACATACTCACATTCTGATGTCTGTCACGTCCCCTGGAGTCCACAGGGTTAAAACTGCTTTCAGCAGGAGCGATGCTAATGCACGCGCTGCTGCCGAGAGTTTCCCTGCACTGACTGTGTCAGCGCTAGCCGTAAAGCAGAGCACAGCGGTGACGTCACCGCTGTTACTGCCGGCGCTGACACAGAAAGTGCAGGGAAGCTGACGGCGGGGGATGTGACAGACATCAGAATGGTGAGTATGTAGTGTTTTTTTTTTTTTTTTTACTTTTACAATGGTAACCAGGGTAAATATCGGCTTACTAAGCGCGGCCCTGCACTTAGTAACCCGATGTTTACCCTGGTTACCCGGGTGCTGCAGGGGGACTTCGGCATCGTTGAAGACAGTTTCAACGATGCCGAAGTCTTTCCCCGGATCGTTGGTCGCTGGAGAGAGCTCTCTGTGTGACAGCTCCCCAGCGACCACACAACGACTTACCAACGATCACGGCCAGGTCATATCGCTGGTCGTGATCGTTGGTAAGTCGTTTAGTGTGACTAAAGCTTTAGATCTGCTCCCTCCTCACTGATTACCATGAGAGAACAGCTGCAGATCTGTTTGCAATGACACATAGCTCTGCTCTCCTTCCATTCCCTGCTTGTGATAACAGTAGGTGCCAGCAGTGAGGTAAGAGAGTAATCTTTTCAAGGCAGCCAGTGTGGGCGCTGGGAAACATAGAATAGCAGTAAGAAAAAAAGCTGCATGTTGTTTTTTTTTTTTTTTTTTTTTAAATGACAAACAGGTCTGCTCTCCTCTCTGGCTGTGAGATCTGGTCAGGCACATCAGTCCTTCCATATTTACAAAGAGAAAGCTGGGTCTGACCTGCTCAGGCGGCATGTGCTTTGTTTTCCCAATAAATGACGCCTCCTGCTCATGATTGGGTAATGTCATAGAGAGGAAAAAGTAACTGTGTTCCCCCCCTCCCAGGAACAATCTCTGGCAATGCCTACTTGGTCTTCGTGAAATTTAGAATTTAAACTTTATGAGCCAATATCTCCGCAATGGAGATGAGAAATTGAAAAGTTAAAGCTATGTTGCACTCAGCACTGCAGCCTCGATTCCGTGATTGTAGCTAATTTAACATGGTCAAAGTGATGACAGGTCCTCTTAAATATATGATCAATACTTACAACAAATCACCAAACAATCAGTGAAGATACTGATATAACGTGTAAAGATTGTGTATGTGACATCAGTCCTAGTAATCAATAACCTACAATAACCAACCTACAGCCGTCACGCACTAAGCAGGTACAAGAAGCTGCATGAGTAATAGATAAAGGCAACATAAAAAGCAGGACTTTCCCAACAATGTAAACTATTATTAATGCCAATGTTGTAAACCAACAACAACATACGGTAGTTAGCAAGGCCGAAAAAAGACATTTGTCCATCCAGTTCAGCCTATATTCCATCATAATAAATCCCCAGATCTACGTCCTTCTACAGAACCTAATAACTGTAAGATACAATATTGTTCTGCTCCACGAAGACATCCAGGCCTCTCTTGAACAAACAAGACATGACCACCTCTGACAGATGGTTCACACTCCCTTCATGGCCATTTTCAGATGGAAAGTTGTTTTTTACACTGGAGAAAGATGCCAGTCCAGCGTGGAAACACATTGTGAAATAAAAACCGCTTCTTTATATACTGAATCAAAGATCATCACTTCGGTTAGCGCAGCCCAAAAGCGTAAATTGTCTTTTCCTTCAGTTTCAGATGGAAAGCATAGTCACGGATAAATGAATCCCAAATATGTGAGCCTTACAGAAATTGTGATACCCTTACACATACGCACTGCAGCAACATATTTTTTATGTGTAGGTTTTTTTTTCACTTAAACATCTACGTTATATTTATTTAACATATAGAACATTTTGTTTAGAGCTGTACACAATCTGTTTACAGCAGGTGAAACAAAAAGTGTCACATAAACCAACATTAAGGAATTTACCACCCAATAGGTGTGTAATAACGGTATGCCACATAAACCATTTCATCAGTGTTCCCACAGAATTCATTACAAGCCTAAATAAAACATATAGATGGTAAATGACCACTAACGAAGTGGGAGTCATGGACACCAAGGTTAAAGAATGAATGTGCACCATCTAGCCTTATCAGCTCCCTTGGGTCCAGCACCGGCTCTCTTTCGCTGCTTCTGTCTGCATTTTGGGAGGAGCAGTGACATCACGTTGACAGCTTACATCACCGCTGCAGCCAATCACTGAGCTCAGCGGCTGGGCAGCGCTGATGTAAGCAGCCAATGTGACGTCACCGCTGCAGGGAATACACAGAGATACAAGCAGCGCCGGATCTGGAGAGGGTGATTACTATCTTATTTATCAGTTCTATAATTTGGAGGAGGCCATTTTTTTTTTTCAAGAAGAAAACCCCCGTAGTCTCTGTTCAGATCTGCGTCATGGCCAGATAAAGCTAAATATTAGATCAAGCTTGTAAGTGCTGCACAGCGGTGGCCGATCTCTTAGGCAACGAGCATTAAACAGTAAATAGAAAATTTACAACATCAGGGAAAAAGAGACGAATTTGAAGAAATAGTAAATTACAAAAGTGCTTGCATCTGTGAAACAATACCCATCAATGGCAATCTCTTCACCCGACAGACTGACATTAGGGTCTGACGGAGTTGTCACGGTGTCGAGCAGTAGCATGCAGCTCTATTCTTCCTGACAAACCTGACCATCTGGGACAGAGCAAATGTGAACAGAGTCAAACAAGTTCTTTAGCTTAGTTTTGCCTTTCATTTTTGTGGGGAAGGACACAGCATGTCATTTCTAGCAGACAGCTTGTCTGGGTCACTGACATTGTCACTGAGCAGTTATCTGAACGGAGTACACCATCAGGACAGAGAAAATTGTCTGAAAGACCGAGAACAAACATCCTGTCCAAAGCACCAACTACATCAGATTCCACAGACCTAAGGCTGGTTTCACATTTGCGTTTTTTTTTTGCGTTTTTGTGCAAAAAAACGCAAAAAAAGCATGCGTTTTTCCCTATACTTAACATTAAAAACGCATGTTTTTTGCATGTGTTTTGACAACGCATGCATTTTTCTCTGCATGCGTTCTGTTGCAGAAATGCAACATGTAGTAATTTCTAGCAGCGTTTTTTTTGCAGCAAAAAAACGTATTGATGTCTATGTAAATGCATGCGTTTTTAAGCACATGCGTTTGCATGCGTTTTTATAGAAAAACACAAGAATACACACTGATAAGCCACCCCCCAACCCTAACGGATCCTAATCCTAACCCTAAGGGTTAGGCTTAGGATCCCTAGGGTTAGGATCCCTAGGGTTAGGGCTAGGGTTAGTATTAGGGTTAGGGTTTGTGTTAGGGTTAGAGTTTGGGTTAGGGTTAGAGTTTGGGTTAGGGTTAGAGTTTGGGTTAGTGTTAGGGTTAGAGTTTGGGTTAGGATCCCTAGGGTTACTAGGGATCCTAACCCTAACCCTAGGTATTTCTGTTTATAGTGGGTTTTCTAGTTGATTTTGATGATTGGCAGCTGTCACACACTTCTCATCATGCGTTTCAAAAACGCAAACGCAGGAAATAATGCATGTAATCACGTCAAAACGCCGCGTTTGTGTTAAAACATGCAAAAAAGCATGCGCCTAAAAAACGCAGCGTTTAAACGCGTTTTTCCACCAAATGCGTTTGCGTTTAAAACGCTGCGTTTTTAAACGCAAATGTGAAACCAGCCTTAGAATGGGAAACGACTCATTACCCAGGCCAGGCTTCAGAAAATCATTCCGTAGGGGAAGAATAACGGATATATTATGTCCAGAGCACAAAGAGTTAAAGAGAGAATCCATGAAAGGGGAGTTGCAAGTGTGATGTGTAATGACTGACAGTCTACTCTCCTGGTCTTACTGAAGAGCAGAGCTGAACTTTGTCTCATTACAAACTCATGTGCCTCCATCTCACACGGTCAGTGTGGGGGGAGAGCTGATAGTACTGTGAGCAGAGCTACTAGAAGTCTTTGTAAGGACACAATCTCAGTGAGGAGAACAGACTGTCAGACATTACATGTCTCACAATGATTATGTCCCCATTCATTTAACAGAAGTTTTTTTCTGGAATAAGACATTGGATCACATATCTAGGTATCGCCTTATTCTGCTTCCTATGACCTACATGCCCATATAGACTGCTCAGGAGGGTTGATCCTATTGATAGATTCCCTTTAATCCAAATATCTTACGTCTTCATACCATATGATATTCACAGGGGTCCAGCAAGCTGGAAGACCCCCAAATTGGAGCTGATGCTGAATGTTATTTCCCTGAGCAATAGACCAGAAAGATACAAACGGAAACAAACTCGGAGACTTTAATTCTGCAATGCTGGCGTGTCGCCAATAGCAAATGTATGTGATAAGGATTCTGCCAAACTTGTGTTAACTTATGGCATGCCATGTTCTGGTTTACAGCACCTGTATCAACGGAGCCCCATCCTCTTGGTTGCCTGTATGCATCGCATGTGAAGAAACATACAACATACCCCAAGGGAGTGAAAAAGAACATTTACAGAACTAATGGCTGCAAAATTAGAGAAGATATTGTATAAAAGAGAGGAACCGAGATTCTGGAGGGTTTATCCACTCATATTAGGAAATATACTAATGGAGAAAGTAATGGCATTCAGTCATCTTTACGCTGATAATACGGTGGTGTGATAAGTGCAAGGTCACAGGTGATCGTTGGGAACTAGGATTCCTCAATGGACACCATTAGGCATGGTGAATAATACAGAGGCTGTATCTCACTGTAGGCGAACACCGGATCTGACTATTTTCTATAAATGCGGAGAAAATCCTTTTAAAATGCAGCCCACTCAGAGTATGTTACAAGGTGATACATCGGGGATTACACATTACATTACTTGTGCAGCTGAATATTATACATTGCTATCTTTAAAGGGGTACTCTGGCCTAATAAAACCCCTTTTAAATAACCTATTAGGACATTATGCATCACTAGACACAAGACCCTCATTGGACCACCTTCATCAACCAACCAGAGTGGAGAAAGCATCTTGTCCACAGAAGACCCCATCAGTCTCTGCCTCACATCGACTGCCCTTGCCATCAATGGGTACCACATAATTCTTTACTTCCCACACTGGTGACACTACAGAGAAGGTGAACACTTGCTACCAGGTTCTCCTGTGATAAACTGATTTTTGAGGGATCCTTCTAATAAAAAGGGAGTTGCCAAAAGCAGAGAACTCATTTTAGAGATGCTATGTGAAACAACTATACAGCCCCTTTAACCAAGGGACAGTCTAACCGGCCAATTCAGCTAGTACGGGAGGGTCTCCCTAAAATGTGGTTCAAGTGACCGTATAAAACCATGCAAGTTATGTACATAAATCTTGTAAATGCCCTTATTTAATAGGTTTGTAGAGGCCTTTATGTTTAATGGTGAGAACCTCCCTCATGTTCATAAAGCAGTGGCAGCATACCTGCTAGTGACTATTTTACACATTACTTAACATTAATCCCGTAGTGACCCGTTAATGATGCGCCAATTTTCTTTTGTTTTCGTCTCTCCTATTGCAGCAGCTAAAATATTTTTATTCTTATACGGACGCGGCTGTATGAAGCAAACAAAGAAAAGAGCAACCAAATAACCAGTTGAATGAATCAGCCAGGTTATTATGATCATATGGCTGTGGATCCTTAATAGGTGTAGTTTTTTTTTGTTATATGTATGCTATAAATTTTATATCATAGAAAAAAAATTCAGATTTTGTTTGGGGTGGGGATTTTTACTTTTAGTATTTTTTTGCAGGTGTTTTATACCGACACGTAATATGTATATATGTATAAACACATACAAACAAATGAGGAAGATGGATATTATGTGTGTCTGTATAAAACACCTGCAAAAACATACAATTAAAAATCCCCAAACAATATATGAAAAAGTTTTTTTTATATATATATGATATAAATGTTATAACATACAGTACAGATCAAAAGTTTGGACACACCTTCTCATTTAAAAGATTTTTCTGTATTTTCATGACTATGAAAATTGTACATTCACACTGAAGGCATCAAAACTATGAATTAACACATGTGGAATTATATAATTAACAAAAACGTGTGAAACAACTGAAAATATGTCTTATATTCTAGGTTCTTCAAAGTAGCCACCTTTTGCTTTGAGGACTGCTTTGCACACTCTTGGCATTCTCTTGATGAGCTTCAAGATGAGAAGGGGTGTCCAAACTTTTGGTCTGTACTGTACATATAACAAAAAAACTACACCTATTGAGTATCCACAGCCATGTGAGCATAATAACCTGGAGGATTCATTCAAATGTTTATTTGGTTGTTTTTTTTATATATTTGCCTTGCAGAAAAAAAACCAAACCATCCACAGCCCCAAATACCAGAGGTTTTTGCACCGCTACTCCTCTTTGTCCTCCAGAGGATGCTAAAAGATCTCTTCAGTACATAATTTTTCTCGGCTAACTTTTTTTCTACTGTAACTAGGGCACCTGTAGGACCCCCAGTTACAGGAGGAAACGACTCTTTATAGTGACAGAAGTCCCTGGCAGAGTGGATCTTGCTAGGCCGGGCAGAGACCTGGAGATTATGTGATCCCAAAAGTCTTACACGAATATTGGCAGTGCTCATTAAACACTATGAAGCTGACAGAGGCAGTAATAAACTGCTTCTATCTTCTCCACAAGGTGCCCGCTGTGTCCGATAGCTGGAGACAGAACCTGCTCGACTGCAGGAGCTTTAACCAAGGGGTATACATTTATAGTGGCGATGGGACCATGCAACATAAATTTACAACACTTGGTTGTTATCAGGTTAATACAATTTTTTTTAAAAAGCTCTAATGGGACCAAAAAACCCTTTGCGCCATTCTAGCGGTTTCTACATGTAGTACAACGTAACAATTCCTGTCAATCATAGCAGAAAGTAGTTTTAAAAGGGTAATCTCCAGTTTGGATATCATCCCCTACCCATGGACATGACTTCCTGATCACTAGAGGTTTGACAGCTGGGACCCCCACCGATCCCAAGACCCGGGGCTTTGAAAAGAACCACGTGAACGGAGCGGTGGTCAATAATGCGCACGGCTGCTCAAATCATTCATAATGGGAGTTAGCCGAGCGCTGTGCTTGGCTTGTATTGGCACACTGGTTATCAGGATTGGCAAGGGTCCCAACGAACGGGGAAGTACTCCCTATCCCATGCATAGGGGATAACTTTCACCCTTGCGAATATCCCTTTAACATGACATTTATTCATCTTTTAGCTAAATGTGAAGAACTGGTTCCTCTGAATCACTCTTTGCACTCAAACTATTTCCCAGTGGTAGAAAAATCAAAAGTATTCTTTATAACTGTTAAATTTATGCCGCTCCAACGAATGTCAACAAAACAACAAATAGCAAGTATAATGGTATAATACGCAGAGGTTTACCATCGGGCCACAATTACCTCTGCAGGACAACTAAAACTGCGTAAATATGAGTGGGAGAGGTTGAATAATTGAGGATGAATGAGCCACACAAGAGCAATATGTTAGGGAATGTGTTTCACCGTTCCTAATGGTTACAGGATATTTTCATTTAGGACAATGGCCGCAAGCTTGTACCCATCAGCCACCGGGTGATGGTCATTCCGTGTAGTTTTACCCTTTTATAACCTCACAGGTTGGCCAAAGATGAACTAATGCTTTAAATTGAACTACATTTTGACATATGTCAGTCATAAAGAGAATCTGAAATGAACAGCTACAAAATCTCACAGGACTTCAAAAGTCTAAACCCTAAACATTCGCATGGAACACATTTTAGAGCCTCTCCTTTTTCCAGTATACCAATGTAGACTATGCAAGTTTATGCCAGTCAGTGATGGTCATATTAAAACTGACAAGCAACAATGGCCTGAAACAACCAATCACAGTCTTGATTTCAGTTTTACAGAACAGTTAAAAAAAAAGAAAGCTCAGCTCTGATTGGTTGCTATAATCAACAAGGTCAGCATTTTGGTTAGCTGCAAGAAATATGGCCCACCATTCCTTAATTTTCCCTCTGATTATGCCCCACGCCATTCCTCCTAAGGATCTGGCCACATCTTCATCAGACTTTCTTTCTGGGCTTCATCAAAGGTCCACAGAAAGTTGGCGCCATGAAGAGCTCAATAGGAGGCGTTCTTCTTGCCACCAGAGTACTGGCACGTCAATGGATCCAGCACAGCTTTATGACTTTCGTTATAAACCAGCGTCGTAGGGCAGATGTGAGCAGAGTTTACTTATATGCTAAAATACAAGTATCGAGTACAATCAGGAGAAAGGTGGGATGGGGACGGGAGCCAAGAGACAATGAGTTAGATCTACAAAACAGACAAGACTTAGGGCTCATAAAGATGTCCGATCTCCACATACAAATGTCACCTGTCTTTCTCACGGATAGCACATATACCTGTGATAGTTTATGGGGCCGATTCACATATCAAAATCAGCACTGTAAGTGTATGGGCCCATGAAAAAAAATCAGTCCACACTCAGGTGACATCCAAGTGTGGTCCGATTTTCACAGACAGTCAGAAGGGAAAAGGTGGAGAAACTTTCCTTTTTTATTTCTCCACATATAATAAAAACGGTTGATTCTCGGTCCACACTCCGATAAAACAGAGTCTGATCAAAAATATTGGTCCGTTATTTACGTATGTTATAAAAATGGATGACTAAATGAGACCCAACGTCGCTTTCACACTGCGCTTGGTCCCACATTCGTTGGTCCAGTTGGAGCTTACATCTGAATCCCTCCCCCCGCAAAACGGGATTCAGAGGTATGCACTGATGGACCAATGACTATAATGGTGCTGGCAGAGTCAACGTGTTCTCCGTCATATGTCATTTTGGGTGTACACGCTTACTGGAGGCGGAAACTCAGAAGTAGTAGACTGTGTCAGCCTCCAGTAGGCGTATACGCCCCAAAATTATGAAAAACAGAGAACATACTGACTGTCAGCACCATTACAGTCATGGCCCCCGCATACGCCCTAATCTCATTTGGCACGGGGGAGGGTGGGGGCTCAGATGTAAGCTCTAACGGGACCAACGAACGTGGGACAAAGCGCAGTGTGAAAGCGCTCCAAGACGTTTATATATGTCTGCAAGGACAAATACGCAATTAAAATTAAACATTTTGTCTCATTGTTTTATAATAAAATTACTCCGTCATTCTCGTTGCCCATTGTCAGATGCATCTCTGAAAAATACTCCTGTGAATGTTACACAAAAATAATGAAACTAGCCTGTTATAATAAGGACAGGACAAGTGGAGGGATGTATTTAGGCCCCATGGGTTACCTGGCACCCAGAAGCAATAACCCAGTGGGTCCCCAGGGGTACCTTCCCGTGCGGACCCAGAACTACCTGCATACGCCTTCGCCCCCTGGGAGATTTGTTTACTTGCTGTGACTGTAGCTTCAGAAGACAGAAAGGTACCACCCTTTGGGCCTGATACTGCTCATGTGCCACAGGTGGGAGGGATGTGTCCACGCTTACGTCTCCAACGCCCGTCTGTAACCATTCTCAGTGACTGCCTACTATGCCAACCACTGCCATCAGCAATGGGAGCACAAAATACAGCAGAATTACACAACAACTGCAGCACAGTCATGACGAGACTTAGGAAGCAAATATTCCTCCTTCCTGCTGAAAAAGGTCCATTCCTTTCCAGGTGCAATAGCACCACTAAGGTCGGTACACTTCTTCCCACCTTCACATTATCCATTCCTTTTATTCTCCTTCATTGCACCTTATGAATTAAAACGAGTGCTGGCTATGAGCAAAACCAGATGTTCGGAGCCACCAACAACATTCTTACTGTCTACTTTCTGCTGAAAAATTCTATATTACACCGATTACAGGAATCTTACATTATGTAGTTTTATATGATGAATCACAACTTGAATATCCAAAATACACTCAAAATAGTTTGCACCCATATTTTGTGCAAATGCCTGAATCCTGGCCAACAACAGCATGGTAAAAATCCCGACCAGTAAGCACTCAGGTTGGTACATTATGACCTCGAGCACCATCACGTTAAGTATTCGGCTCTCACCTGTTTGATCAGCATGTATGTTTTACTCATGATCTTTTCAATACTGGCCAAATCATAGGTGGTGACTTTTTGTCCCTGCTGCCAAACACGATATGCCTCAAGGAGCAGGTTTTTGCTGCTCTCAGTGTCATCTAAGAGCTTCCTCTTGCGGCTGGCTCGGTGTGGAGTGTCCTCCATCGGTTGGGGTGTGTGCTGCCCGGGGCCTCTGCTACCTGCAGGCAGATGATGTTTAGAACTAATGCTCAGTTCCTCTAGAGATAATTCTGGACCCTCTAGCCCTTTATCCTTAAGGATCCTAGCAGAGTCTTTGCGATGCTGGTCCAAATGTTTTTCAGGATGGCAGGAGTGTCCATCATGGCCCATTGGTTCTGAAGATTGAGGCTTTCCAGTCTCTTTCACAATTCTGATTTCTCCAGTTTCCATTGCCTGAGGCGCAGACCCTTGTACAGTCTCTTTTCCCCCATTCTCAGATATTCCCGACACCACCCCTTCACCTAGAACCAGTTTCTTTTTGGGTGCTACATCTTTCCGGTCATCTGATGTAGGCCGGCCAGTAACGTCTGTTGTCATGGAAGCCGCTGACAACGGGCTGGGGTCTGGACTTTTAGGATCCTGCAGAAAGACACCTTGTTAGCTACAACTTACTAGAATAGTCATATCAACAGTAAACTACATAAAACTTGTCAGTAATCATTCACAATGCTCCACTATGTTAACCCCTTCACCCTCGAGCCTGTTTGCACCTTCATGACCAAGTCAAATCTTACACTTCTGACCACTGTCACTTTATGTGATAATAACTCTGGAACGCTTCACCGGATCACGGTGACTGAGTGTTTTTTCATGAAACATTGTACTTCAAGATAGTGGTAACATTTCTTCTATATGACTTGAATTTATTTGTGAGCAAAGGGAAATTTGGCAAAAATTTTGAAAATTTTGCAATTTTCAAACTTTCAATTTTTATGCCCTTAAATCAGAAAATAGTTCATAAATAACATTTCCCACATGTCTACCTTACATCAGCACAACTTTGGAAACACTACTTTTTTTGTTAGGAAGTTATAAGGGTTAAAAGTTGACCAGCGAATTCTCATTTTTGAACAAAATTTACAAAAACCTTTTTCAGGGACCACATCACATTTGAAGTGACTTTGAGGGGCCTATATGACAGAAAATACCCAAAAGTGACACCATTGTAAAAACTTCTCCTCTAAAAAATGCTCCAGTTGCTGAGACAATCTTATAAATGGGCCCCTGACATTACTGCAGGGGATCACAGCGGATTGTTTTTGTGAGGGAAAGCATTTCACGGTTTGTTTTTAAACAATATTTTACTTAAAAAAAAAGAATCATTTGAAATTCGGTGCTGTAATATCTGTATGGTCTTTTGCTTCTTCCCCACCCAGTAGCTGTGCTATGATCAGACCATGTCCCTGTACGGTCAGACACAGACATTACACAGTACACAGCAGGGGCACATGTATAAGATTATATCAGCACAGGAATATTTTATTTAAACACATCTAATTGTGGAAATTATAATTATTCCATGATCTAGCGATTAAAATGAACTATTGTTCGTGGGAAAACCCCTTTAAAGTGAAGTTACCAATAAATACATTATATATATATATATATATATATATATATATATATATTTATATTTTAGAATCTTTAAATCATAAGATATAAAAGCAGATGCCGTGTTTATGGAGACCGCAAATGATGGTCAGTCTGCATTGCTTTATGGATAGCAAATGCCAGAGCACTTTAAGCAATTTTGAAAGCATTTCTAAGAAGAAAACCACAGGTAATTCCTATCAGTTTCCTCTCCTTTCTGTCCAATCAGTAGGAGTCTGATTGCTGTGACCCCACCAGCCACTAACATTTAGTAGTAGCAGTGTTGGAAAAGTGCAATGCCACGCCATCTTGTGTCAGCTGCTCTTCACTTTACCATGATGCCCGCACATACTGGTGGCTTATCATTAGGATTACACTATGTATTGAAAGCTGCTGCAGGACACATACATGGCTATTAGGTAGCCTCAATTCCAGGCGCTATCATGATGTGACCCTAAGGAGGACGAAAGTGCATTAATCTTGCAATTTTCACACTAGCCATTGGGGCTTTTTTACACCCATACTTCCTGTTACTTCAGGAAACAAGACATTTACATTAGCCGCAAAGAAGACTCTCCAATCCTTTGTATGGAAGCATCTAATGAGCGTGTGCAAAGGTCAGTGTGCAGGAACGGGAGAGCACGTTCCGCTGTACCATCGGTTGATCCTGTGTTATCAGCTGTATACACAGCTTATTGTAATTATTGTAATCCTGTCTCTGATAATATGTAGCCTAGCTGTAAACGCTTAATGAAAGGATAGAAAGTTTGGAACCCATTCAGCAAAACAATATCAAGAATTCTGGCATAAATTGCCCTGAAAAGTCGCAACATTTTTGCACAGCTTAGAGTTGCGCAAACATTTTGTGACTTTTGGTGTTTTTACGCCAATTTCACCCACAATATAAGTAGAGCTGGGACTTAATGAGGGCATGGCGGGGGCGTTATTCCTCAACTCATTTAATTCATGATAAGCGGTGGTGCTCTCTACGCCAGAAATCTGGACGCACGCCACTCGTCAGACGCTCCTTATTTATTAAGAGGCACGCGCAACTTAACGAATCAGGAACATCTGACTCCTACAAGACTCCTCATCAAGACCGGGGAGAAAATTGCTGATCTAGATGAATCAGGGCTTACGAGGCAAAAAAACAAACAATGGCCAGTGTGAAAATTGGATTTTTAAAAAAAAAATACAGATTGTGATATGAAAAAAAATAGAACATTGGCACAAATAAAGAAAAAAACTAAACACATGTAACACAAAAACCTGATTTAAACAATAAGGCTATGTGCACACGTTGCGGATTCCATTGCGGATTTTTCCGCGCGGATTCTGCACAATCCGCAGGTAAAATGACCTGCGTTTTACCTGCGGTTTTTCTGCGGATTTCACCTGCGTTTTTACACCTGCGGATTCCTATAAATGAATAGGTGTAAAACGCTGCGGAATCCGCACAAAGAATTGACATGCTGCGGAAAATAAACCACTGCGTTTCTGAGCGGTATTTTCCGCAGCATGTGCACTGCGAATTTGGTTTTTCATAGGTTTACATGGTACTGTACAACGCATGGAAAATTGCTGCAGATCCGCAGCCAAATCCGCAACGTGTGCACATACCCTAAGTAATTTTCTGATGATTGCCATCCTCTATGGCTCGGACATTAACTTAAGCTCTCCATACACAGACTAATTTTGGCTAAGCTAGCTTAGAACGATGACAGTAATGTGCATGGTTGCAGCGGCTGACTGATCTTTGAGTAAGCTGTTCATCAGACGTGCATGATTTTTGGACTGCCAATTTGCTGATAGTCGATTGTTCTATTGGAGTTAAAGCCACCAACCGACCGACCTGTCAGTCGGCAGCGTTCTCATAGAGAACACAGGTTGCTCTGCTGAAGAAGCAACCTGTCTATGGGAGTGTCGGCTGAGATGGCAGCTGGAAGAACAGCAGACGCATTCTTTGGCTGTCCGCCATCTAATGTGTATGGCCGGCTTTAGAGTTTAGACTTGTACAGCAAGAACTAGACGAAAGCCTTCTTCCTTCTGGAGGAGAGCCAATAAGCATACAATGATGTGACTAACAAATCTTGTCAGCAGAGCATAGGACTCCACATAGTGGACCAGAGACCAAGCAAAAAAAACTCCAGCACTTTCTCTTCCTTACCCCAGATAAGTCACTCAGCATGTCCTCCAACACTTTTACGGTAAGAACAAAAGCTCGCTGTGCCAGAACCTGTCGATCCACATCCCGCAAATACTTTCTGCAAACAAAAGAAGTTTTGCTGTGTGCGACATATACCATTTATATACAAGCGTTATATTTAGTAAATTACATACGTGAAGATGAATAACTGACATACAGTAGTGGCCAAAAATATTGACACCCCTGCAATTCTGTCAGATAATACTCAGTTTCTTCCTGAAAATGATTGCAATCACAAATTCTTTGTTGTTATTATCTTCCTTTAATTTGTCTTAAATGAAAAAACACAAAAAGAATTGTCCTAAAGCCAAATTGGATATAATTCCACACCAAACATAAAATAGGGGGTGGACAAAAGTATTGGCACTGTTCGAAAAATCATGTGATGCTTCTCTAATTTGTGTAATTAACAGCACCAGTAACTTACCTGTGGCACCTAACAGGTGTTGGCAATAACTAAATCACACTTGCAGCCAGTTGACATGGATTAAAGTTGACTGAACCTCTGCCCTGTGTCCTTGTGTGTACCACATTGAGCATGGAGAAAAGAAAGAAGACCAAAGAACTGTCTGAGGACTTGAGAAACCAAATTGTGAGGAAGCATGAGCAATCTCAAGGCAACAAGTCCATCTCCAAAGACCTGAATGTTCCTGCGTCTACCGTGCGCAGTGTCATCAAAAAGTTTAAAGCCCATGGCACTGTGGCTAACCTCCCTAGATGTGGACGGAAAAGAAAAATTGATAAGAGATTTCAACGCAAGATTGTGCGGATGTTGGATAAAGAACCTCAACTAACATCCAAACAAGTTCAAGCTGCCCTGCAGTCCGAGGGTACAACAGTGTCAACCCGTACTATCCGTTGGCGTCTGAATAAAAAGGGACTGTATGGTAGGAGACCCAGGAAGACCCCACTTCTTACCCCGAGACATAAAAAAAGCCAGGCTGGAGTTTGCCAAAACTTACCTGAAAAAGCCTAAAACGTTTTGGAAGAATGTTCTCTGGTCAGATGAGAAAAAAGTAGAGCTTTTTGGGCAAAGGCATCAACATAGAGTTTACAGGAGAAAAAAAGAGGCATTCAAAGAAAAGAACACGGTCACTACAGTCAAACATGGCGGAGTTTCCCTGATGTTTTGGGGTTGCTTTGCTGCCTCTGGCACTGGACTGCTTGACCGTGTGCATGACATTATGAAGTCTGAAGACTACTAACAAATTTTGCAGCATAATGTAGGGCCCAGTGTGAGAAAGCTGGGTCTCCCTCAGAGGTCATGGGTCTTCCAGCAGGACAATGACCCAAAACACACTTCAAAAAGCACTAGAAAGTGGTTTGAGAGAAAGCACTGGAGACTTCTAAGGTGGCCAGCAATGAGTCCTGACCTGAATCCCATAGAACACCTGTGGAGAGATCTAAAAATGGCAGTTTGGAGAAGGCACCCTTCAAATATCAGGGACCTGGAGCAGTTTGCCAATGAAGAATGGTCTAAAATTCCAGCAGAGCATTGTAAGAAACTCATTGATGGTTACCGGAAGCGGTTGGTCGCAGTTATTTTGGCTAAAGGTTGTGCAACCAAGTATTAGGCTGAGGGTGCCAATACTTTTGTCTGGCCCATTTTTGGAGTTTTGTGTGAAATGATCAATGTTTTGCTTTTTGCTTCATTCTCTTTTGTGTTTTTTCATTTAAGACAAATTAAATGAAGATAATAATACCAAAGAATTTGTGATTGCAATCATTTTCAGGAAGAAACTGAGTATTTATCTGACAGAATTGCAGGGGTGTCAATACTTTTGGCCACAACTGTATGACATGTTGACACCACTACTTCATACAATTTCATACTTAGTGATCACTAGTGATGTAAAAATTAATATCCGATTGTGGAAACGTCTTTGCCAGGATTCATTAACACAGATTGCACAGGAATCATAATTTCATTTATTATGACTTCATATACTCCCAGCTTCTAGACCAGACTTATGAGTTGTACAATGTAAGGAAAGGGAGCCTAATCTGAAGGCTAGATTTACACATCTGTATTGTTTGGTCCTTATATAGACTACAATTACAAGCCAGGCTGCGGGTCTCCTGACATTAAACCTCATTCAGACATCTGTTTATTTCACGTTACAGAAAAAAAGGGTCAATTAACATCAGTGTTTTTGATCCGAGTTTCCCCAGCTTCTCTGTGAAAAATGGACCGAACTCGGAAGGCATTCGAGTGCTGTTCATTTTTTCAAGGACGTATAGACGGATATGTCTCCGCGGTTTTCGTGGACCATTTGGTCAGACAAACAAAACAGCCAAGTGAACAGCCTTACAGACTATCATAGGTACAAGCTCTATCCATGAAAATTACAGATGGCACTCGTACATGAATAACAGACAAATAAATGAGCCCTAACAGCCTGATAAACACTTATGAGCTGTTCAGGTTAAGACACCCGCAGTTTTTGCTGGGAATTGTGGTCACAAAGATGTGAATGTAGTCAAACACTGGACTTATTACTGGGCTGTTTTGCTGTAATTTCTGGTAAAACACCATCTTCTGAGCTCTGATGGTTTTATCTATCAATGATGAGCTGCGGTGTCGTCCTCAATATTCATGAAAACTTTCAAGAACATGATTAATAAACAACTTTCTTTCTTTGCAGTGTTAGCAAAAAGCAGTGGGCGGGCCATCCAGTGCTCCAGCTAGTCTCACCCCAGATTGATAAGTTTTCTGCCTCTGCATCAGCAAGTTACCAATAAAAGATGAGTGAGACTAGCCGGAGCTAATGAGAGGACCAGCAGAGCTGCAGTGTTCATACAAAGAGCAGTACGACTCCCGTGAAGGTGGGTGACCAGTTCATTAAACATCGCTCTCTATAAGGGTTGCAAAATAATCACAGAAGAGGCAGATTTCATTTTTTGACATTAGAACAGTCTAGTTCAAGTTTATTAAAGGACCTGCAGCTTTTAATAACTTTGGTACAAACTTATTATTATTTTTTTTTTTAAACCCAGTAACTCCCAATAGAGCAAAAAAGGTGCTCAATACTTCCACCTACACAACCTGGAAGACAGTGAAGAGTTTAATGTAGAAGAGCTATGGTTCAATAGCAGCTGGAAATTTAAGCAGAAATTCCACTCCGTGAAAGCACTGGGTTAAAAAAACAAGATGCAGCTGATTGCATCTGGGAACATTTCCCGACCATAATGATAAGCTTTAAAAGGGGAAATTATAAAACCAAGATTCATTTTGGTGAGCTCAATATTTTAGGGGCGTTTTATAAAAACTACACTTAATATTGTACGCAGCACAAATATGAGTACCAAAGTAAGACATCAGGCTCACTTAGACCCTTCCTGTCTATTTTAACCTTTACTACAGTGCGCACCATGGAGTGAACAACATAATGTGGTATACGTATATGTTAAGCATCTGGAATAAAACTGATGAGTGTGCACGTCTGAATGGGGAAAATGTGTCTGATTAACAGTGAGACCGGTACTTACTTCCCCTGATCAGGGGTCCTCTGTAGCATACACGAGATCTTCAGCAGCGTGTTAGAGTCTTTAAGTTGAGCCAAAACGTGCAAAAGTAGAACAATGGAACGGTTCATATGAGAAGCGAAGCTGCCCGGGCGATCTATCTCATCCACTGGTATCCGCCAGATTCCCTAAAAGTCAAAGAAGTCAGGTGGTTAGATAAATATGTTATGTATCTGGTATACAGGCAATAGCAGAATTCTGTAGTGGATAAAACTATAGTAGAGGTCCCTAAAGTCACGATTTAAAAATCCAAAGTCTTAAAGCTAGAAGCCAGGTTTTGCCAAGTCCCATGTGACTGACATGCAGACATTTGCAGAGTACCCAAGGCCCAGGAGAAAACACCAGAAGATGCAATAACTGTGTACAGGGAGAAATACAGAACTTGTCCTTTCAGTTCATGTCATATGGATTGCGCACAAGTAAACCCTTTCAGTGCTGGAGAATAAATGATAAACATTTATTGCGGTCCAGAAATACGGTCAGCTCATCCTCTCTCATTGAATGCTGCAGCTCTCCACTGTCTACTTGAGCCCCGTATATAGCGCATTATCTAGCTGGCTCTCCTGATCGTTTGCGGGTTAGTTAGATTGTGCCTAATTAGTAAGCCACCCAAACATCTTGATCGAGCTGGCGTGGGAGGAAGGGGTGTGGGAGGAGGGAGAGGGAGACAATGGGGGATAAAAGACTAGCGTTTACTTATAATTCTCACTCTATATTTATGCAGCACCAGATGCAAGGGTGCTACGTCTACACAACAAAATAGGAATCGGAGGGCTAACAACCAAGTCTGCAGAAGTAGAGGAAAAGACAAGTCAGAGTCGCCATTTGCTGAGACGTTTAGTTAGTCATGTTAAAAAAAAAAAAAAAACCAAGAAGATTAATTTCAGAACCTTTGCCACCCTTAATGTCACCCATAAACTGTACAGATCCTTTCAGAGACTGAAATAATTTTGAGGTGAAAGTAAAAATAACAAAATTAAAATAATGTAGTTGCGTAAGTGTGGACGCCCTCATAAAATTGGGGAAGTGGTTGTGTTCAGTATTAGCCAATTACATTTGTACTCATGCTAAATAGTAGTCTGTACACAATTGTCATCATTTACAGTGATTCTGATTAACCTCTAATAAAGTTTAGCTGTTCTAGTAGGATTTTCCTGACATTTTCTTATTGCATTTTACAGCAAAAGCCAAGGTCCATGTGGAGACATGGGGGTCAGTGGGTGCTCTTGTCCACTGTCCTGGCTCACTTTAGAAAGACCGCATGGACAAGGGCTCATCCCACTAAACGCCCGCATTCCTTTCCCGTGGGCAGAATACTACCCACACAACACAGGGTGAGGGTAAAACCGTGTGGCAATAATTTATTTAACCACCTCAGATAATAGCATATAGAACAGACCCAGCAAGTACACAAGATGGTGCAAAAGCCAGAGTCTCACCCTACCGCTGGCTCACCGGGATTAGAGCTGCGACTTCAGGCCATCCAGGGCATACTACCCCAACCTGTAACACCCCACTTTTGGAGGGCACCCACAGATAGCTGCATGCTTAGGAAGCTGACCGAGTGCAGTGAGGTATGTGGCCAGGTGACCCGATGGTCAATGGAGCACATCTCTATTCCTCCAGCTGGGCCTGTGGTCACTTAAGGTGGCATCCTGTAGAGTCTCTTAAATCTGTATTCCTCCGGTTGGAGACATGGTTCCCTGCCTGCTGTTTTGTAGAATTTCAAATCTGCATTTTTCTTGTTGAAGCCACGGGGTTCCCTGGATTCTGTGCTGTAGAGTCTCTCTGCAGAAGGTTAGATGTGCCTTTTTATACACACATCTGTCCTCCAGGTCATCCTCCACAGGTCAGGGGAAAGGTGGCATGAGGTCAACTCTCGTTGTTTGAGTTTAATCAATCTGCATAGCCTGTGCTTCAATGTTTGCAGGTCAACAAGCTGCATGGACTGATATAATGGGTACATATTAGCAAACATCGATTGTTCAATGACCCTGCGTCTCTGTCCTCCAAAGATAGCAGCACAATAAGCTGAAACAAACATCAATTCAAGAGTCAACATTCAGGATCATATGAACAATGTCTCTGGTCTCCTGATCTACTGAATAACATGTCTGGCATAATTAAGAATAAATGTGGTGTCTTCACATACCGTAAACTGCTTACAACACAGCAATGGGATTTCAGTGTTGAGTTATCAGTCAGGAGAAGGGTAGAAGGAAATTTCCAATATTAGATAAACCATGGAACACTGAAAATGAATGTTATCAAGAAGTGGCTTAAATTTGGCCCAACAATGACATTAACTAGAACTGGACGTCCCTCACAATTTATGAAAAGACAAGTAGAAAATTGGTCTGAGAGGCTACCAAAAGGGCTACAGCAACATTAAAGGAGCTGCAGGAATTTCTGACAATACTGGTTGTATACTGCATGTGACTATAATCTCTTCTATTCTTCACGTCTGGCTTGTGGGATAGTGTGGCAAGACGAAAGCCTTTTCTTACGAAAAAAAAACAAACATCCAAAGGAGGATAAGTTTTGTCAAAACCTACATCAAAATCTGCCAAAAGCACGAGGGAAAACATGGTATGGTCTGAGGAGACCAAGGTTGAGCTTTCTGGCTATAAATCCAAAAGGTATGTTTGGCACAAATCCAGCACTTCGCATCACCAAAAGAACACCATACCACAGTGAAGAATGGAAGCAGCATTTGTTCTGGGGCTGTTTTTTGGCAGCTGGAAACTGGGATTTTAGTCACTATGGAGGAAATTATAAACAGTTTTACATATTACATTATTATTAAGTATATAAGGGGACAATACAAATATCTCGCTGAGGATCTGTTTATACCAAGGAAGGTAACGGGCACAAGGGGGCATTCTTTGCGTCTGGAGGAGAGAAGGTTTTTCCACCAACATGGAAGAGGATTCTTTACTGTTAGGGCAGTGAGAATCTGGAATTGCTTGCCTGAGGAGGTGGTGATGGCGAACTCAGTCGAGGGGTTCAAGAGAGGCCTGGATGTCTTCCTGGAGCAGAACAATATTGTATCATACAATTATTAGGTTCTGTAGAAGGATGTAGATCTGGGGATTTATTATGATGGAATATAGGCTGAACTGGATGGACAAATGTCTTTTTTCGGCCTTACTAACTATGTTACTATGTATTCCATTTTGCGACAAAAGCTTCGGTCCTCTGATAAAAAGCTGAAGATGAATTTCACTTTTAAAGCACAACAACCCAATACATTCCTCTAAATCAACAAAAGAATGGCCCAGCCAGAGCCTAGACCTGATTACAATTGAAAATCTTTGGGTTGACCTGAAAAGGGCTGTACACATGAGATGTCCTCATTATCTGACAGATTTGGAGTGTCACTGCAAGGAAGAAAGAAGGCAAAGATTGCCAATTCTAGAAGTACCATGCTTATAAACCAGGGCTGTGGAGTCTGAGTCAGAGCCCATGTTGGTGGAGTCGGAGTCATGGACATTCAGGAGTTGGAGGTTTAGCTTAACGACTCTACAGCCCTGTTATAAACTCTTACCCAAGTCTGAATATTGTCAGAAATTTACAAAGTACTAAATTATTTGAATTCTTTATATTATATACTATATATAGCCACTAATACATTACATAAGCATCATCTACTTCCCAGTGGTCACCTTCAGCCTTATTGACAGAACCTGAATTCTTGAGAAACGCCTAGCAGTGATGTAGATACCGTAAGTTTAGTAACACAAGCAGATGTGATGTGACTGGACGGTAATGATGAAGCTAGAAAGCTCTTTCTATGATGTTGGAGCAGTCCTATGCTTTCTATCCCTGCACTTCATAGAATGAAGGTACAGTTACAGAGACAGCAAAGAGTAAGCAGTGTTACCTGCTGTTTCATGGCCAGCTTCAGCAGGAGTAAAACAAAGCAGAGGAGATGTCAGGTTCTGCATGACTTCCTGTATTAATGAATTATGT
Source organism: Ranitomeya imitator (assembly GCF_032444005.1). NCBI lineage: Eukaryota > Metazoa > Chordata > Amphibia > Anura > Dendrobatidae > Ranitomeya > Ranitomeya imitator. The sequence goes on along the minus strand of NC_091282.1, from coordinate 300,376,029 downwards.
TACTACCAGCCACCGTGACGAGGCAGGAATGAAAACATTCCTCGTGCACTCGTTTTACCAGAATAGGAGAACTTACACTATGTTGCTTTCGGATGCTGCTTTGTTCTCTAAAGATCATCTAGGAATTTAACATACCCACCTATAGCCTACAGGACGGTCATGTCTTCTCTAGTGCCTTTGTTTGGCTACTTGCTAGAAAGTTCTACAAGATGAAATCTGTTGCATGTATTTCCAGCTGCATACAAATTCCTTTCTGCTGTCGAAATACTGACATTTCTGGGGAAAAAAAAAAATCACTTCTGCACAATCCTCTACCCTCGCAGTTAATCTGTACAGGCCATGTAACTATTGGGGGAATCCATCCTTCTCACACACTAAATCCGAGTATGAGAACCCGGCCAGCACAGTGCTCGGCTACCTGCGCAATCTTACACTGGAAATGTACACGACTGGCGAGGAGCTGCGCACACCAGTGGGGGAAAGGAGGAGGATGCGATGGACAGGATTTGGAATAGGTTTGGCTTTTGCCTGCTGACTGACTTGAAAGGCATCGGTTCCAGACTTTAGGGAGCTAAGAGAGTCCAATGCTGCTGAATAATTCATTCTTTTCCTGTGTCTGCGCCCGCAGAGAAAACCAAACAGCAAACACAGGAACACAGCCAGCCCTGCTACTAGGGAGGGAAAGGGGGAGAGAGAGATAAACAGTTACAGCATGAAGACATGAGAACCAGAGAGTCACGCTAGAGAAAGGAGCAGTGAGGAAACAACAAAAACAGGAAAATATCAATGTATGCGGCAACAAAAGGGAAAAGTCCACCTTCCTAATCCGATTACTCCCCCCAACCCTCACTTCCTGCAGTTAGGGGGGTGAAGGCTGAGCCTGTCATTACACAACTTTGCTAAGTCTTAGAAGAGCCATTTATAGAGCAGGGGGGAAAGTCATGCAACCAAATGAGGAGAAAGCCCCCTACACACATCCACACTCACAGGCAGCACCTCATGGAACCAGGCACTTTATTCACATTCTGACCCAGTCCTGAACTTTGGGAAGTGGCACCATAAAGGATATCTAACAAACCTTATATTTACAGAAATTGGAATTCCACACCGTTATTCATATACCTACTGTAGCATATATAATACCATATGCAAAAGATGCACGGAGTGACCCACTTACTGATAGGTGTCATTTTCCTTAGCGATTATGCACAGGCAATAACACACAGCATCAATATCTGTAATGAAGAAAAGAGGGGGGAGGCAAGAAGAAGCAGTAACTCACCATCACAGTACAGAAAGGCCCCTCCAGACGCACATCCCTCCCAATGACTTCAGGCTACTCTGGCAGCTCAGGCCTGGCACAGCCTAGGAAGCAGCACTGACAGGCTGTATCTTGCACAGCCTTCCGCTTCACACCCACGCACTCCCCTCTTCCCTCCTGACCCTGCACTAGTCCAGCTTTAGTGTGTGTGGATCTGTGTGTATGTGAGCTTCCTTAGCACCACCCAGAGCCTGGGGCAACCAATAACGCACAGCCAGTGTATCCTCCCACATGAACACCCACGCACCCAGCCACAGAGCTAATGCACCTAGCAAGCTGTGTACATACATGCTGTGTATACAAACAAGCCTCTGTATATGCTGCACGCCTGACACTACATATGCCCATGGCATGCTGGGCACACACGCTGCCTATGTATACAGCTGGACAAGTGCTCTCCATGTATATGATGGATGCACACAGCTTGTTAGGGGCATTAACTCAGTGACTGTGTATGTAGCAAGCAGGGAGTATGATTTGTAAAGTACGCAGCAATATAAGAATAGTGCATGCAAACATCAGACTACATAATGTAAGCACAAGTAGGCAAATCAACCATAATCGTATCGGAATGTAAGAGATACAACCCAAGTCATACAGGCAACATGTGACCATTATCTGACATTACAGGGTCATACATGTCCTATAATGCTTGCTGGCTGGCATATTGGCTATTATCCGGGGGCCTCCATCAGCTGTTTGTAACAATCATTTCTTAGCAAAAATCTAATTTTCATTATCTAACCAAAAACAATAATTGATGGGTTGTAATGGGCAACAATATCAGGGCCAAAACTGGGCTAACCATTACTTCATCCCTATGCTCATTAGGCAAACAATCATTGCCCAAAACTAATCCATATGATCACCAGGCACCCAAATATTACCCAAATTAGTCCATATCATCACCAGGCATTCAAACATTACCAAAACTAGTCTGCATGATCACCAGGCACCCAAATATTACCCCAAACTAATCCATATGATCACCGAGCACCCTAATATTACCCAAACTAGTCCATATGATCACCAGGCACCCAATGTTTACCCAAAACTAATCCATATGATCACCGGGCACTCAAACATTACGCAAACTAGTCCGCATGATCACCAGGCATCCAAATATTACCTAAACTAGTCCATATGATCACCGTGCACTCAAACATTACGCACACTAGTCCGTATGATCACCAGGCCCCCAAATATTACCCAAAACTAATCCATATGATCACCGGGCACTCAAACATTACGCAAACTAGTCTGTATGATCACCAGACACCCAAATATTACCCAAAACTAATCCATATGATCACTGGGCACTATGCAATGGAGAAAAGGTGAACTGATGGACTCTACATGCCTGGTTCCCACCGTGAAGCATAGAGGAGGTGTGATGGTGTGGGGGTGCTTTGCTGGTGACACTGTTGGGGATTTATTCAAAATTGAAGGCATACTGAACCAGCATGGCTACCACAGCATCTTGCAGTGGCATGCTATTCCATCTGGTTTGCGTTTAGTTGGACCATCGTTTATTTTTCAACAGGGCAATGATCCCAAACACACCTCCAGGCTGTGTAAGGGCTATTTGACCAAGAAGGAGAGTGATCGAGTGCTACGCCAGATGACATGGCCTCCACGGTCACCAGACCTGAATCCAATCGAGATGGTTTGGGGTGAACTGGACCGCGAAGTGAAGGCAAAAGGGCCAACAAGTGCTAAGCATCTCTGGAAACTCCTTCAACATTGTTGGAAGACCATTTCCGGTGACTACCTCTTGGAGCTCATCCAGAGAATGCCAAGAGTGTGCAAAGCAGTCATGAAAGCAAAAGGTGGCTACATTAAAGAACCGAGAATATAAGACATATTTTCAGTTGTTTCACACTTTTTTGTTAAAGGGAACCTGTCACCCCGAAAATCGCGGGTGAGGTAATCCCACCGGCATCAGGGGCTTATCTGCAGCATTCTGTAATGCTGTAGATAAGCCCCCGATGTTACCTGAAAAAGGAGAAAAAGACGTTAGATTATACTCACCCAGGGGCGGTCCCGCTGCTGGTCAGGTCGGATGGGCGTCTCCGGTCCGCTCCGGCGCCTCCTATCTTCTTTCCATGACGTCCTTTTCTGATCTTCAGCCACGGCTCTGGCGCAGGCGTACTTTGCCCTGCCCTCTTGAAGGCAGACAAAGTACTGCAGTGCGCAGGCGCCGGGCCTCTGACCTTTCCGGCGCCTGCGCACTGCAGTACTATCCTCTGCCCTCAAGAGGGCAGAGCAAAGTACGCCTGCGCCAGAGCCGTGGCTGAAGATCAGAAGAGGACGTCATGGAAAGAAGATGGGAGGCGCCGCAGCGGACCGGAGATGCCCATCCGACCTGACCAGCAGCGGGACCGCCCCTGGGTGAGTATAATCTAACGTCTTTTTCTCCTTTTTCAGGTAACATCGGGGGCTTATCTACAGCATTACAGAATGCTGCAGATAAGCCCCTGATGCCGGTGGGATTACCTCACCCGTGATTTTCGGGGTGACGGGTTCCCTTTAACTATATAATTCCACATGTGTTAATTCATAGTTTTGATGCCTTCAGTGTGAATTTACAATTTTCATAGTCATGAACATGAACAGCAGAAAAATCTTTAAATGAGAAGGTGTGTCCAAACTTTTGGTCTGTACTGTATATTGTACAGCCACATAGTATATAGCACAGCCCACAAAATAAATAGCACAGCTCAAGCAGTATATAACACAGCCACGTGGTATATTGCCCAGCCACGTAATATATTACACAGCCACGTAGTATAGAGCACAGCCCACGTAGTATATAGCACAGAGTAGTATATAACACAGCCCACGCGGTATATAATACAGCCCATGCAGTATATAACACAGCCCACGTAATATATAGCACAGCCCACGTAGTATATAGCAATGTGGGCACCATATCCCTGTTAAAATAAAGAATTAAAATAAAAAATAGTTATATACTTACCTTCCAGCGGCCCCCGGATCCAGGCGAGGCGTTCAGCGACACTCCGGCCCCAAGAATGCATTGCGGTCTCGTAAGTTGTTAACGTAGCGGTCTTGCGAAACCGCTACGTCATCAGCCCGAAGCATCGCGATGAGCGGGAAAGGCGCCGGAAGGCGAGTATATAATGATTTGTTATTTTTTTTAACATTAGATCTTTTTACTATTGATGCTGCATAGGCACCATCAATAGAAAAAGTTGGTCACACAGGGTTAGTAGCAGCGTTAACGGAGTGCGTTACACCGCGGCATAACGCAGTGTAATGCAGCCATTAACCCTGTGTGAGCGCTCACTGGAGGGGAGTATGGAGCGGGCACTGACGGAGAGTAGGAAGGGGCGAATTCGTGGCCAGACAATGCCCGTCGCCCAATCAGCGACGCGGGATTTCCGTTACAGACAGACAGACGGAAGTGACCCTTAGACAATTATATAGGCAGACTAGATGGGGGCCCTATACTATCGCATCGGGAGGGCGGTAATGTCACGATGGGGGCAGGCTTTACAGCGTTGAGAATCTCTCCCCCCATGTGCTCACTCACCTGTCAACTCTCTCTTTCCCCATGTGCTGACTTCTCCCATCTGTGCTTTGACCTGTCTACCTCATGTGCTATCCCCCCATCCCCCATGTGCAGACAGATAGCGGTGGTCACATTAAAACTGCACATGCGCAGCGTGTTCGCGATGGTGTTCCGCTGGTGGTGCCACGCAAGAGGCTGCGTGAGTGTGAATATGAGTGTGAATGTGAGTGTGTGAGTGGTGCGTACGGCGTATAGCATGTGTGTGGTGCGACGGTGTTCCGCTGGTGGTACCGCGCAATAGGTTGGTACCAGCAGCAGTTTCCATATTGAGATACCCATCACTTGGGTGCCCCAATATGGCCGTCTGTGAACTCTCTCCATTTAGAATTCTGGGATACGGTGATATCTGGACAGAACAGGAAATGAAAACATAACAAGGCAATTATATAGATTCTAGCATGGATTCTTAAAGATCTAGTCAATGATGTATGCAGTTCTGGTAGCAACCTATTAATAGCACAATTTATAGACAGTAAAAATATAATAGGATAATTTAATTAGCAGAAAAAAATGCATGTAAATACTGGCATCATCTATTGTTGTCTGCATGATCACCAACTACAGTAATCATAATATACAAATTATGTAAAAGCATTCACATATTCCTGAACATTGCTCTGCATTACCAAACTTACAAAATGTAAGTAAGTGGAACAATACTTGCCAGGTAGCTACAGTATTCAGACTGCGATAATTTGCTTTCTGTTTTTAAGCACTCAAGAAAAATGTTACTCTCTAAAGCAGTGTTCCCCAACTCCGGTCCTCAAGAGCCACCAACAGGTCATGTTTTCAGGATTTCCTTAGTATTGTACAGGTGATAATTGCATCACCTGTGCAATAGTAAGGAAATCCTGAAAACATGACCTGTTGGTGGCTCTTGAGGACCGCAGTTGGGGAACACTGCTCTAAAGCCTTCACTGGTTTCCAGTGCCACTCTGGTCCTCTTCTGATCCCTGTGAATTCAATTCTGACTTGTCAGATCACACAGGGGTTTGTATGTGAACCAGTAGTCACTTTTACAATGTAAGACTATGAGACACAAAACGACACTCCATAGACTTACATTGCAATGTGACTTCCAGTTCATACATAAACCCCAGTGTGATTCCGTGAGCAGGAAATTGTCATATAAGTTAGAAGAGGACCGGAGCGGTGCTGTAAACCAGGGAAGACAGCGATCAGTAAGTATTTTATTACACCACACACCTATTTAGACTGGTTTAGGGAATACCAATTTTCTTTGGAGTGCTTCTTTAAGTCACTTTTGTATTTAGCAGCAATGCAATTATTCATACAAAGTGACAGGGACATCAGCAATCCTATCCCACCCACAGTCCTGCTATATGTACCTGTGCTGTAAGTCAGCCGCTGAATCACAGCTCTTAACTGCAGCTACTACTATGCTCTTTCATAAGGTTACAACTATGGCGAGTGAGCTATTAATGCCAAGCATAGACTGATGGCACAACTACCAGGCCAGATGCTGAATCGCTACCTGCCCCATTATCTGAAATTCCAGTAAACATTGTGGGCACATTATAATGGGACTATTGTTTCTCTGGTGTCTATTATATCTCACTATCACAATCTGTCAGCAGTAACTGAAGCCTAATGTGCTCCTGAAGTGCAATATGATATTGCACCATGTATGACTCCACAGATAGAAAAACTATTCCTGTTAGTTTACTACAGATTTTTATGAACACTGATGTCAATACTTTTTTTTTTTTTTTAAAGTATCACCCTTCCTGAAAGATCTTGAGTCCGGTGTAAAGTTAAAGGGAAGGTGCCGCAATTTTTATTTTTGTATTAATAATTATTGATTATATAATGAATAATTTTTTTAATACAAAATTAAATGTAATACTTAACTCTATTTATATAATTGGCTTGTGATGTTTTCATTTCATGTTCTCTCCAGATGTCACCTTATCCCAGAATTTCAAGCGGAGGACGTTCACTGACCGCCATATTGGGACACCCAAGTGATGGGTGTTTGAATATGGAAACTGCTGTTGGTACCAACCTACTATTGCACGGTACCAACAGCGGAACACCGTCGCACCACACAGACACACTCACACACTCATGCAGCCTCTTGCGTGGTACCGCCAGCGGAACACTGTGGTGAACACGCTGCCGCCGGGATCAGCCAAATGATTCACTGACTGCCGCCATCTTTGTACAGGAGAAGCGCAAGGGCAGTTTTAATGTGACCGCCACTATCGGTCTGCACAAAGATGGCGGCAGTCTGATTTACTGCGCAACTTACGAGCAGGTGCAGTGAATCATTCAGCTGATCCCGGCGGCAGATGCCCGACATGTCCACAGGCAGAGGAAGCCGGTCACATTAAAGGGGTTTTCCCATGAAAGAAAATTCATTTTAAAAATTGACTGTGTCTGACCGTGTACCGAGCATACCACATCTCCTGGGCAGGGGAGGAAGCAAAAGACAATACTGACATTACAGCAGGGGATCACAGTGGATTCATTTTATGAGGTAAAATATTTCACTGACTGTTTTTAAAAAATATTTTACCTCACAAAATGTATCCTCTGCGATCTCCTGCTGTGATGTCAGTATTGTCTTTGAGGGGAGAACACAGCACAGAAAGGAGAGACGGAGGGATAGCACATGGGGTAGACAGGTCAAAGAAGAGAGCACAGACAGGAGAAGTCAGCACAGGGGGAAAAAGAGAGTGGATAGGTGGGTGAGCACATGGGGGAGAGATTCTCAACGCTGCAAAGCCTGCCCCCATGGTGACATTAGTGCCCTCCCGATGCGATAGCATCAAGCTTCCATCTAGAAGTTTCATACGTATTAATTTTTACTGCAGCCACTAGATGCTGCCATTTGCTGGTGTGTAAGTGTCTGAGCATGACACACACACCTCAAATTCGACAGCCCCTGGGCATAGGAGACTGTGGTTGCCGTCCGACTGCATCTCTTGCATTGAGGCTGCTCCTCCTGCCTCTAGCTGTGCCTTGGGCAGTCCAGGTTACAGTTGTGTGAGAAGATCGGCACCATCTTTGTGTAACTCGCAGTGTATGCTGCGGGCTGCTCTTTCCCTGGGTGAGGTGAGTATCGGTGCAGGGGAGCAGTGATCGCAGCCTGTCATCAGTATTACAGTACAGGCTGCGATAATTGCTCACTGCCGACACATTCAGTGAACAGCAGGGAAATCATCACAATGTTGTGCTCTGAACACACAGAATAGGACGCCATGCTGTGCATGTAAAAGTTTGGGCACCCCTGGTCAAAATGACTGTTATTTTGAACAGTTAAGCAATTTGAAGATTAAATTATCTCTAAAAGAACTAAAGTTAAATATGACAAATTTCCTTTGTACTGTATTTTAGGCAAAACAAATTATATTGACATTTTTTATATTTTAAACATAAAGGTACCTTCACACATAACGATATTGTTAACGATATCATTGCAACGTCACACTTTTTGTGACGTAGCAACGATCCCGCTAACGATCTCGTTATGTGTGACATCGACCAACTATCAGGCCCCTGCTGGGAGATCGTTGGTCGTGGAGAATGATCAGGACCTTTTTTGGTCGTTGATCACCCGCTGTCATCGCTGGATCGGCGTGTGTGACGCCGATCCAGCGATGTGTTCACTTGTAATCAGGGTAAATATCGGGTTACTAAGCGCAGGGCCGCACTTAGTAACCCGATATTTACCCTGGTTACCATTGTAAAAGTAAAAAAAAAAACCCACTACATACTCACATTCCGATGTCTGTCACACCCCCCGCCGTCAGCTTCCCTGCACTGACTGTCAGCGCCGGCCGTAAAGCAGAGCACAGCGGTGACGACAGTGAAGACAGTTTCAACGATGCCGAAGTCGTTCCCCTGATCGTTGGTTGCTGGAGAGAGCTGTCTGTGTGACAGCTTCCCAGCGACCACACAACGACTTACCAACGATCACGGCCAGGTCGTATCGCTGGTCGTCATTGTTGGCAAGTCGTTTAGTGTAACGGTACCTTTACAAAAAAACAAAATGGGCTGATGCAATGTTTGGGCACCCTTGGAGATTTGTGTGCTCAGATAACTTTGGCCAAGGTTTCAGACCTTAATTATCCTGTTAGGGTTATGGCTTGTTCACTATCATCCTTAGGGAAGACCAGGTGACGCAAATTTAGCAGCTTTATAAAAACCCAGCCTCCTCTAACCTTGTGCCAAAAAACAGCAGCCATGGGTTCTTCTAAGCAGCTGCTCAGCACTCTGAAAGTAAAAGTGGTGGAGGCCCACAAAGCAGGAGGAGGCTTTGAGAAGATAGCAAAGCATATTCAGCTTGCCTTTTCCTCAGTTCGAAATGTAATTTAGAAATGTCAGTTAACAGTAACAGTGGAGGTAAATATAAGTTCTGGAAGACCAAGCTAAATTTCTGTGAAGTTGCTCGTAGGATTGCTAGAGAGGTAAATCCGAACCCCCACTTGACTGCAAAAGACCTTCAGAAAGATTTAGCAGACTCTGGAGTCGTGGTACATTGTTCTACTGTTCAAGGACACCTGCAAAAATATGGCAGAGTCATCAGAAGAAAACCTCTCCTGAAACCTCACCGTAAAATTCAGGGTCAGAAGTATGCAAAATAACATCTAAACAAGCTTCATGCGTTATGGAAACAAGTCCTATGGACTGATTAGGTTAAAATAGAACTTTTTGGCCACAATGATCAAAGGTATGTGTGGAGAAGAACGGATTCAAAGAAAGGACAATGATCATAACACACGTCAAAATCCACAATAGACTACGCAAGTGGAAAATTTTACAATAGCCTTCATAGTCACATGAACTGAATGAACATCATTGAATATCTGTGGCTAGCCCTCAAAATAGCAGTGCATGCAAGAGAACCCAGGAACCTCACAGAACTGGAAGAATTTTCCAAAGACAAATGGATCAAAATCCCTCAAACAAGAATTCTTGGCTGGCTACAAAAGGCGTTTACAAGCTGTGATACTTTCAAAAGGGGGTGCTACTAGGTACTAACCATACAGGGTGCCCAAACTTTTGCCTCGGCCCATTTTCCATTTTGTAATTTTTAAAATATAAAAGATGAAAATACAGTTAGGTCCATATATATTTGGACAGAGACAACATTTTTCTAATTTTGGTTATAGATATTACCACAATAAATTTTAGACAAACCAATTCAGATACAGTTGAAGTTCAGTCTTTCAGCTTTCATTTGAGGGTATCCACATTAAAATTGGATGAAGGGTTTAGGAGTTTCAGCTCCTTAACATGTGCCACCCTGTTTTTAAAGGGACCAAAAGTAATTGGACAGATTCAATAATTGTAACTAAAATGTTCATTTTTAGTACTTGGTTGAAAACCCTTTGTTGGCAATGACTGCCTGAAGTCTTGAACTCATGGACATCACCAGACGCTGTGTTTCCTCCTTTTTGATGCTCTGCCAGGCCTTCACTACTGTGGTTTCCAGTTGCTGTTTGTTTGTGGGCCTTTCTGTCTGAAGTTTAGTCTTTAACAAGTGAAATGCATGATCAATTGGGTTGAGATCAGGTGACTGACTTGGCCATTCAAGAATATTCCACTTCTTTGCTTTAATAAACTCCTGGGTTGCTTTGGCTTTATGTTTTGGGTCATTTTCCATCTGTAGTATGAAATGACGACCAATCCGTTTTGCTGCATTTGGCTGGATCTGAGCACGCAGTATGGCTCTGAATACCTCAGGATTCATTCGGCTGCTTCTGTCCTGTGTCACATCATAAATAATCACTAGTGACCCAGTGCCACTGGCAGCCATGCATGCCCAAGCCATCACACTGCCTCAGCCATGTTTTACAGATGATGTGTTATGCTTTGGATCATGAGCTGTACCACGCCTTCGCCATACTTTTCTCTTTCCATCATTCTGATAGAGGTTGATCTTGGTTTCATCTGTCCAAAGAATGTTCATCCAGAACTGTGCTGGCATTTTTAGATGTTTTTTTTAGCAAAGTCCAGTCTAGCCTTTTTATTCTTGATGCTTATGAGTGGCTTGCTCCGTGCAGTGAACCCTCTGTATTTACTTTCATGCAGTCTTCTCTTTATGGTAGATTTGGATATTGATACGCCGACCTCCTGGAGAGTGTTGTTCACTTGGTTGGCTGTTGTGAAGGGATTTCTCTTCACCATGGAGATTATTCTGTGATCATCCACCACTGTTGTCTTCCGTGGGCGCCCAGGTCTTTTTGCATTAATGAGTTCACCAGTGCTTTCTTTCTTTCTCAGGATGTACCAAACTGTAGATTTTGCCACTACTAATATTGTAGCAATTTCTCGGATGTTTTTTTTTCTGTTTTTGCAGCTTATGGATGGCTTGTTTCACCTGTATGGAGAGCTCCTTTGACCGCATGTTTACTTCACAGCAAAACCTTCCAAATGCAAGAACCACACCTCAAATCAATTCCAGGCCTTTTATCTGCTTAATTGAGAATGACATAACAAAGGGATTGCCCACACCTGGCTATGAAATAGCCTTGGAGTCAATTGTCCAATTACTTATGGTCCCTTTAAAAGCAGGGTGGCACATGTTAAGGAGCTGAAAATCCTAAACCCTTCATACAATTTTAATGTGGATACCCTCAAATGAAAGCCGAGAGTCTGAACTTCAACGGCATCTGAATTGTTTTGTTTAAAATTCATTGTGGTAATGTCTGTAACCGAAATTAGAAAAATGTTGTCTTTGTCCAAATATATATGGACCTAACTGTATATATATATTTTGCCTAGAATGCAAAGGAAATATGTCATCTTTAACTTTAGGCCTTTTAGAGATCATTTCATCATCAACTTGCTTAACTATTCACAATAACAGTAATTTTGACAAAGGGTGCCCATGCTACTGTATATGAGGCCATTATACAGGGGTTGTTGTGACTTGGCCACTCTGATAAGTGATGAGCAGTGTAGTTACTGACATCACCGGTGGGATCCGGAGTAGATCCATAGCCTTTGTACGTCAGATTCGGGGATCGTCATGGGAACACCATGGACTACGTCGGAACTGTGTGGTAAATTTTCATTTTCTAATAAAAATTGGTGAATGAGGGACAGTATATCATCTTTTTTTCTCAATTTTTATGCTTTTCAGGTTTCCATTTGTGGACTATGGCGGATTCGCAGCACTGTGTCAGACCTGCATGGGTTTGTTTTGTTAAAATAAATTGGTGAACCAGGGAAAGTGTTGGGGGTGTTTTTTCAAGTAAAATTTATTTTTCTGCCTGTTTTTTTTTTCATTACTGGGTTAATAATGGGGGTGTCCGATAAACCCTTCTCCACTACTAGCACCAGTGCTTGATGGCAGATGTGATTTTTGACAATTCACAGCTGACATCAACCTCAACTACCATTACTCTGATTGCCATAGCACCCCGCACCAAGGCAATAGGGAAGAGCTAGGCAAAGTACCAGAATTGGCGCATCTAATGTGATGCGCCACTTCAGGGGTGGCTGTGGGCTTTTTTAGGCTGGGAAGGGCCTAATAACCAAGGACCATCTCAGCCTGATAATATCAGCTCTCAGCTGTCTGCTTTACCATGGATGGTTATAAAAAAAATAGGGGGGAAGCCACACCATTTTATTCATTCATTTATTTATTTATTAGGGTAAACAAGGAATAAAGGAAGCAAGTTTAAAATATGTGTGGGGCTCGTGAAATTATATATCTGCAGGATATCTATGTATTGTATTTATCTATGTGGGAACATTGGACTACAAGGGGAATCTTGGGGTTCAACAAGATGAAAATTACTTTGTAAGGGTACCGTCTCACAGTGCCACTTTTGTCGCTACGATGGTACGATCCGTGACGTTCCAGCGATATCCATACGATATCGCTGTGTCTGACACGCAGCAGCGATCAGGGATCCTGCTGAGAATCGTACGTCTTAGCAGATCGTTTGGAACTTTCTTTCGTCGCTGGATCTCCCGCTGTCATCGCTGGATCGGCGTGCGTGACACCGATCCAGCGATGCGTTCACTTGTAACCAGGGTAAACATCGGGTTACTAAGCGCAGGGCTGCGCTTAGTAACCCAATGTTTATCCTGGTTACCAGCGTAAAAGCAAAAAAAAAAAAAACACTACATACTTACATGCCGGTGTCCGTCAGGTCCCTTGCAGTCTGCGCTGTGCTGTGCTTTCACTTTACGGCCGGCAGTCAGTCAGTGCGGGAAGCAGACGGCAAGGGACAGACACCGGAATGTAAGTATGTAATGTTTGTTTTTTCTTACACTGGAAACCAGGGTAAACATCGGGTTACTAAGCGCGGCCCTGCGCTTAGTAACCCGATGTTTACCCTGGTTACCCGGGGACTTTGGGATCGTTGGTCGCTGGAGAGCGGTCTGTGTGACCCCAACATCGTTGTCGTATCGCTGCAGCGTCGTCTCAGTGTGACGGTACCCTAAGAGCTGCTAAGTTAAAGTTATGAGATATGCTCTTCAGTGACCCTGTTGAATATTATCTTTAGGGGAAGTGGGGGGATTAATGTGTGACCCTGCTCTGTCCACCTTTATGGGATTAGTGGAGAGGACGGAGCGGGGTCACACATTTCTTAAGGTACCGTCACACTTAGCGACGTTGCAGCGATACCGACAACGATCCGGAACGCTGCAGCGTCGCTGTTTGGTCGCTGGAGAGCTGTCACACAGACCGCTCTCCAGCGACCAACGATCCCGAGGTCCCCGGTAACCAGGGTAAACATCGGGTAACTAAGCGCAGGGCCGCGCTTAGTAACCCGATGTTTACCCTGGTTACCATCCTAAAAGTAAAAAAAACAAACGCTACATACTTACCTACCGCTGTCTGTCCTCGGCGCTCTGCTTCTCTGCTCTGGCTGTGAGCGCCGGGCAGCCGGAAAGCAGAGCGGTGACGTCACCGCTCTGCTTTCCGGCCGCTGTGCTCACAGCCAGACCAGAGAAGCAGAGCGCCGGGGACAGACAGCGGTAGGTAAGTATGTAGCATTTGTTTTTTTTACTTTTAGGATGGTAACCAGGGTAAACATCGGGTTACTAAGCGCGGCCCTGCGCTTAGTTACCCGATGTTTACCCTGGTTACCAGCGAAGACATCGCTGAATCGGTATCACACACGCCGATTCAGCGATGTCTGCGGGGAGTCCAGCGACGAAACAAAGTTCTGGACTTTCTTCCCCGACCAGCGACAGCACAGCAGGGGCCTGATCGCTGCTGCGGGTCACACTGGACAATATTGCTAGCGAGGACGCTGCAACGTCACGGATCGCTAGCGATATCGTCTAGTGTGACGGTACCTTTAGGGATCAGTGGTGTAATGTGTGACCTTGCTACATCCACTAATTACTGCTCCCCTAGAAGTGGATGGAGCGGGGTCACATATTACATAGATTAGATACAGTTTACCTAATCCCATCCTGTGTGATACACTCCGCTGAGCTCAATATCTAATCTCATCATGTGATAACAACACTTAGCCCTGTATCTAATCCCAGCATGTTACTCTAAGAATATCTAATCACGCACGTGATACATTTCACGTATCTAACCCCAGATTATGATACAGTGAGTAGCACTAACTAACAGTGTTGTCGGCCGTCCTCAGTGACGCCGTCTACATATCACTATCACTTTGCAGTCCCAACAAAATGGCTCCTCACTGTGATCCTAAACTTCATCCTTTCTTATCCTTTTGCAAACACGCAGAAGGGATGTCACACACATGAGCCGATCTAGCCCACATTTACTGCAGTTGTATTGTGAGCTAATTGTACACTAGGTTTTCATGGCAATGTTAGGCTACTTTCACACTAGCGTCGGAATCTCCCCGTCGCAATGCGTCGGGCAGAGATTCCGACGCTAGCGTTTGACACACTGCACAACGGGTGCAGCGGATGCATTTCTCCGGCGCATCCGCTGCCCCATTGTGAGGTGCGGGGAGGTGGGGGCGGAGTTCCGGCCGCGCATGCGCAGTCGGAAAAAGCGGTCCGTCAGGAGCAAAAAACGTTACATTTAACGTTTTTTGCTCCCGGCGGTCCGCCACAACACGGCGCAACCGTCGCACGACGGTTGCGACGTGTGGCAAAGCGTCGCAATGCGTCGCTAATGTTAATCTATGGGGCAAAAACGCATCCTGCAAACAACTTTGCAGGATGCGTTTTTTCCCATAAACAACGCATTGCGACGTCTGGCAAAAAACGCCAGTGTGAAAGTAGCCTTAAACAGATGATTCCCCTAGTTTTTAAAATTGGAAATACCAAAACATTTTAGTTTTTTTTCATATTTCACTTCATTAAAACCAAATTATATATGTATTTTTTTATTTTATGGAACCTCCCCTTTAAGGAAGATGTCAATTGAATAGCTAGTATTAAAGGGAACCTGTCATGTAAAATAATGCTTGGGTTAACAGTGTTCTGATACCGTGCTTCTACACTGAGAGCCCCACTGCCGGGAAGATATTAATTTTAATCACCCAGCCTCTCTCTCTCTTTCAGTCACAGTGGGTGGGGGTGGCACAGTTTTAGCCACTGCTCAATATACAGCATGCGGTGTCTGTAATCGCACCGCTGGCACTGACTGACAGCAGGCTCAGGATTATAACCCCATATCTGCAGGTTAATGTTACTTGACAGGTTCCCTTTAAACAGCTATTCTGACATGGTATCTAAAAGTGAGCACACCTGAGTCAACAGGTCTAAGACTTCTACTCAATAAGGTATTAAATTTATATCTATCACAAGATTTCAAAATACAAAGTATTAGACACCTTTTAAGGGAATCTATCCTGGAGTTTTTGGCACTCCATGTGAGAGCAACATGATGTAGGGGCAGATAACCTGATTCCAGCAATATACCACTTACTGGACTGCTTGCTGCAGTTTTAATAAAATCATTGTTTCATCAGCTGCAGATCTAGCAGTTCTCGGGAATGCAGAGCTATGCATAACCCCGCACACACCACTCATTGGCAGCTTTCTGTGTACACTGTGCATAGCCAGAAAGTAGTCAATCAGCGGAGGGGATGTGGTTATACAGAGATCATAACTATAGAGGACTACATGCCATTAGATTTACTAGTCCTCTAACGATAATCAACTGCTGCTAAACCTTAGATTTTATCAAACCTACAGCAACCAGCCCCATAACGTCACATTGCTGGAATCAGAGTATCTGCATCTACATCATGTTATTCCCAGGTTAAAAATCTGATCACAGATTAAATAGGATCTTTCATCACTCTAAGCATGTTAATCTACCCAAATCATGGAATAATGGCTGCAAAGAGGAATAAAACGTAGGTTTTTTTATTTCTCCACCCTGTTGCAACAATATTAGCTTGGAAAGTAAAGTTTAGGCTATAATTAATAATAAACCCAATTGGGTTTTACTACAGATTTTTTCAGGGTGCCTGTACTTCTTCCCCTGTATGATGTTCAGCAATCATATGCAGGCAGCAATATGAAGGAGAAATCCTCCCAACACACAAAATAATTTTGAACAGGCTTTCTTCTGTGTGACTGTCTGATCTGCTTACTGATCTCACTGCATAGCTGTGCGTGATTACATGGCTGGAATTACAGCAGAAATGAGTTCTTCAGCTTTCATCACATGGCAGTTAGTGTGGGAGGAAGGGCAGTACAGCAGAGCTGAGTCTTGTCTCATTACAAACACCTCTTCAGTGCAGTCCTCCTCTCACAGTGCCGTCAGCTCTTTTGTATGCCCTCTCCGACATGGATTGCACACTTCTCTCTGCTGTACTCCCCTCACTTGTAATTGCTCTGCATTGAGGTCAGGGAGTACATTTATATATACATGTGTCAGAACACTGCGATTAATGAATAGATGAACTTCCAATGTTGCTGTAAATGCTAGAAACGTAAGGCACTTAGCATTTTTTGATCAAAGAGCACAAAAGCCATCCAATCATATAAAGACGTACTTAAATATGGATGGTCCAAGAGAAGTATAGCGTCTGATAACCCAAATTAGTATTAAACAAGAAAAACCAAAAAACTAATATTCATATAACTTTATTTCAAACTGCTAGGATTAAAAACTAACACAACACCCAACCCCCATGTGGTGGGAGTGGGTCAATAAAAACCTGGCCCGATAAATAAATGAAGGGCAACGGGTGGGAGTAAATAGAGTATAAATCCTACGCGTCCCTAAGATCCTCCCTGCCTGTCTGCGGAGGTTGGCACCCTCTTGGACGCAATATGGCGCCCCCGCTCCTCGAAGGCTATCCCTGTAAGCCCTATGGGTCCCTACACCTACGTGGGAAACTATAGCACTACCGATGCTGTCAAATAGCCCACACACTAGGGCACAAATAATAATAAATAACAAAACAAACCAATGCCAAGTGGTAAATCACCAAAAATGACAACTATGCCCACGTGGGCTGGTCTGACCGTACACCACCTTACATATACCGCCTATACTTAGGGCTACCAAGTATAGGCGGTATATGTAAGGTGGTGTACGGTCAGACCAGCCCACGTGGGCATAGTTGTCATTTTTGGTGATTTACCACTTGGCATCGGTTTGTTTTGTTATTTATTATTATTTGGGCCCTAGTGTGTGGGCTATTTGACAGCATCGGTAGTGCTATAGTTTCCCACGTAGGTGTAGGGACCCAATATTAGTTTTTTGGTTTTTCTTAAATATGGATGGTCCCCATCATTATCATGGATGGTTTCTATCACTATCATCTGAACTAGGAAAGTGAAAAGGAAACCAGCAGTAGCTTACAATTAAAACCTTGTGTGGGAAAGATGCGTGGACAAGGGAGCTGAGCCCCAGACAGGGCCAAACCCTATATGTACCTTAAAAAAAAAATAGAGTGTGAAATTCCCAATTCAGATAAGGCCTAGCTTGGCATATGGAGATGTAGGACTTTAGTGATAGGGGCCACCCATATTTAGGTACACCTTGAGATGTTTTGATTACTTTTGTGCTCTTCGATCAAAAAACACTAATTAAGCACCTTGCGTATTTAACATTTACAGCAATATTGAAGTCCATGTATTCATTAATCGCAGTGTACTGATGCATCATGTATATATATGTTTGTATACTGGCCACTGCCCCTGTACATTAATGTAATACTAAAGGTGAGCAGGGCCTATTTTTTTTTTAATGGAGTAGATTTTTCATTTCACGTCTTACAATGAAGAAAACCTGTTCTAAGCTGTTTGTGGAGGGGGTGTTCTTTTTTCCTCTGTGTGTAACTGCCTGCTTATGATTCGTCAATCTCATGCAGGGGAAGAACTGTACGCCCTGAGACACAAATCTCTGGTAACGTAACGGTCAGCTGAACTATAACATAAATTTTAACCTAAACTTTACAAGTACATATCTCTGCAACGATGAGGAGAAATAGCGTAGTAAAAACTACGCTTTATTCACTATTTAACGATGTGGCCGGTGTAACTTTCTTAAACTGTAGAGCGGGCCTGTAGAATAGTCAGCAGACACAAAACTGCAGTAGTATGCCGTTTGCCTGTACTCTACTCACTTGATTTTTATTGCTTGCTATGAAACAGTAAAGATGATTTTTCCATGATGCGGTGAGTGCCATCATCTTCACTTCTACTACTTGGGACTTTCAGTGACTTTTTATATAATGTCAGAGCCACACTGATTATCACGGCAGCTAGCGGTGTGTTTGGACTACACTTGTGTACATCATTGTGAATTTATGGGAAAAAGACTGAAGTGCCAAGTGGTTTCCTTTTGCCTGCTAAAAATTATTTCACCACACAAGCGGGATTTTGTCTGTTCGTCAGGTGATTGCCAAACTGTTTAGATATGCCAATTATCGAGAACCGAGTGATCCCTGGTAGTCATGTTCCCCAAAATGCATGGAGATACAGATCAAAAACATTTAGACTACAAAAAGAAAGTGGAATCAGTGTATAGAAAAGTAAAATCAGTATTTTCTTTTGTTATGACAGTTTGCTCTGCTACAATTTTATTTCAGCTGCATGCCTCTTATCCCGGGTCTGTACCAACCAAAGTTTGTAAGACGAATGCCTAATATTACATAGGATGAAACCTCTTTGAATAGAATGTTAATATCAAAAAAGTTCCAGCAGAATGAAGATTACAGTGACTGCACAAGTTGTGGCAATTCACATTACCTAGCCAAGCACTGGTTTCCTGTGATGGTGACCACCAATCTACCCATGTAGCCTCATGTACTGCGCTGGTTACAGGAAGCTATAATACTACACTGCTGGCCATTTATTGCCAAAGCAAGCATGAATTATGTTCCTCACAATCCAGCAATATTAAAACACTGAAGGAAGCTTCAAAATTCAAGGTACAGAAAGCATGTTGTAAAAGAAACCAGAAGCATAGTAAATTGTGTGCTAACCCTGATCTGAGAGGGAATGCTGAGAAGCAGAAAAAGTTCTTCCTTCCACCTTACAGCATTCTACATGGGATTTATAATCTGGATATAGAGCTATTTTATTATTTCATTGCTAACTTTGTATACTGAGCTATAGCTGGGCATAAGGCCAGAGTTGCACACAGTTTTGCTGGTTGTTACCTGAAGTAGCCATCTTGATTTAAGGAGGTTGTGTAGTAAAAATAAGATATCACCTATCCACAGGATGGATGATGACTTGTGGATAAACAGAGGTCTGGCCGTTGACACCGATGATCAGCACTAAGAGGTACTTTTATGCTCGTTAGAAAGGAGCGTGGTGAGTTTTCCCAACTTCTGCTCCACTCTTTCCCTATGGGGCTGCCGACAGCTCTGCTCGGCTTTTTCCGATGGCACTACAGAGAATGAATAAACCTGTTGGCTGTTCATCAGCCCTGAGATGAAAATTCCTCGTTCTGCCAATCGGTGAGGATCCCAACCGTCAAACACCCACCTTTCAGCATAATGTCACCAATCCTTTGTCCGGTGAAATCAAGTTAAGACAATCGTACATTAGATTCTCATAAGAAAATGTTTGGGCAAGAACTGAGCCAGCAAGGAAATTTGGGCAAGTTCAGTACTACAGAAACCTGAGGAATTATGAATGCAGATCTAGAATGTAGGCTGCAATCAATCAGTGGAAAGTACCAGAAATATACAAATACATTTGCAAGGTTATTTGCTCCCAGTAAAGTTGACCATACACAATTGTTGACTGAGCACTCTCGGCAGACAGCCCTCTCTCCCGGCTCCCCCATACACAAAAAGGACATACTGGCCAATGAAATTCGAACTGCACAATTCTATTCTCTCCCTCACATCATCTGTCGGGGGATCACATACAAATCAGATATCTGGTCAGACAGTTCCTTCAAAATCACCAGGTTTGACCAACCCTCGTCACATGTGTTTTGAGGTGAGTAGGGAAAAGAATAACCCGTCTGATGAATACTTGACTACTATCTGGTTTCGCCAATCGTCAATGGGGAAGGTCAATAAATACTATATACACATTTGCAAAACTGAAACTTAAAAAGGAAAACCTGAAATCTCAAATTAACATTTTGAAATAAAAAAAACTCTCGGTACAGTAAAGCAAATATAGAAAGTGTCTATAATATACAACCTGTGACACTCTGGTTGGTCCTATAGCTTCCAGCAGAGGTGTAACAACAGTGCTTTCAGGGATTACAGCCAGACCATGGCCCTGGAACTTAGGGGGGCTTAAAAGGTCCTTTTGGTTCATATGAAAACATCAACAATAATAAAGACTTGTCAGAGATTTTGCATTGGGGCCCACACGCTCCAAGTTACACCAATGGTTTCCATCAACTCCTGACTAGCTTCAGGCTGCAGCCCCAGCTTCTAGGTTGCCAACCTATGGTACATGTATGGTATGTATATTTCTGTAGGTCTTTGCAGTGGGGGAGGAAACCGGAGAACCCGAAGGAAACCCAAACAGGGAAATCATACAAATTCCTTGCAGATCATGTCCTTGGTGGGATTTAAGTCTAGGAGCTGCAAAGCCAGATTGCTAACCACTGAGCCAATGTGTGGTGTATTGTCAATACATTACCCTATGAAAATCTCTTAAAGTGTATGCTGATATGGCCACAGAAGGTCATGCAAAGGTTTGGGAAAGGTCCTGCTAACATTCAATTTCGGGACCCATCCACAACTTGGTGGAAAGTTGTCCCAAGTAAGCATTTTGTGGATCGGTGCATGGTAAAAACCATGACAGATTCATCCTTTTACTAGTATAACAAAGAAAAATCAAACTTTCACTGTACCTACGTAATCCCCAGTACAGCAGGTGTTTGCATCAGCTTTATATAATCCTAGTTTAATGCGTTATAATAAAGTGATCCCCAAAATCAAAAAGTTAAATACAGTTATGACTTATTAGCAGGTTTACACTCCAATATTTAAGTTGTAATACTGAAGATCCCAGTGCAGACATATGCTCCAGACAAAAACAAATTCACTCTCAATAAAATCGACAACAGAAGGCTTATACTAAAGCCAACATCTTCGAAGCATTTCCAGGGCTGATAAAACGCATCGACTGTGTGAGCACAATTTCTAAGGAACGTGAAACTTCTTGCCAAACACATGAGGTAAACTTTCCCTAAAAGGATGGGGTTTCTTACCAAGTAAGGCTTTGTTCACATCTGTAATTTAGTCAGATATAATAGCAACAAAATCTCTGCAATATTCCTGCTCAGAAATCATAGAGGTCACCGAGGAACCACAAGACACCCTATGAGTTAATCATAGGAGAAATAGGTTATTGTGTAGTGTCGCAACGTGGATGTGTCTTCTCTTTCATTTCCTAATGATGAGAATTAAAGGGGTTGTGTTCACCTCTGGGGTCAATTTATATTTCTTTCCAAAGGCTATGCTCACATGTCTTGTAGTCATGCATTAGACTGGATCCAGCAGCAATCTGATGGCAAAAAAGTTGTGCACACAACTTTTTAGTCTGTTTTTCAAAAACTGATCTCTCGTGGATCCATTATTTTTTTTTTTAACATTTTAGTCTATCAACAATGGATCTGTTAATTAGCCATTGGTTGTTCTCCCATTTGTAACGGATCCATTTTTTTTGTTGGATCCGATACAAAAAGAAGACAACGGATGACTAATCAATGTATCCGTTGTCAGTTCAGAGAGGGGTGGAAGAAAGGCAATTCCGGCAGCTAAATAGGAAAGGGTTCGTATCAGTGACGTGGAATACAACCAGCAGCGAAATTCCAGAACCAGTGAAAACGGCTGGCTGAGTCCCTGGGCATGCACAGTGCGCTAAACAACTGGGGATGTGTACACCCTGCTTAACAACGCACTGCCGGGGAGGCAGAGATTTACAACGAGCCGGCGCTGACACAACTCTTGCAAATCATGTGACTCACACTTGTAATAATATAAGGCTGGTGGGGGTTCTGGAAAAGGTGGAACAGAAAGATCATGAAAATTTATTTTAAAAATTGCTCTTTAAAACCAGTGAACAGATTATTTCTTTCTATACTTTTGTCCAGGACTGTACAGAACACAACGAGGGCATGATTTGTGTGCCCACCGAGCCAGCAGAGTACCAGGACTGCCAGCAGAACTAAGGATGACAAGCTGTGCAATACAAGAAAAGCAGAATATACATAAAAAGCCCACAACTATAGGATGAAGAGTGACCCTACTGGGATCCGGGCTTCTTGCTTACAGCACATCCTCCCATTGTAGCATGGCTGTCGCTGAGTAGAAGCACATGTAGGATTTCCTCCTGGCACACTGCCGCCTCCAAAGTTGACCATTTGATTTACCTGTATTTAAAGTGCAGACCGCACAGAGAAATCCGGATAACTTCCGAAGCACGATAGTGCAATACCAGCGACATTTCATGGGACTGCGGACATTCTCACTGCCCTGGTAGCCAGCGTTCTCACAGATGACTTGTGCACACACTTACAGTCTCCCCACCCGTGATAATACACATAACTTACGTTGAAGAAATTAGTCTTGTTCCTCTCGTAGAAGAGCCCCTGTGCTGGCATGTGCTTCAGCTGCTGCCACGGGATACTGCTGCCTAGCAACACATCTCTGGCCCACTGCAAGTTCTGTGGAGACAACAGGCAGAATGAAGCGGGGATGCTGCTGAGTATACGCTGTGCACACATATAGATCAGTGGAGGCTCCAGCTAGTGACACCAAACATTAGCAGCTATGACTAATACGCTGCCAGGTTCTGCGGAGAAGGCGACTGGTCCGAGGTGCCGGACAATGAGTCAGACGTTAGGAGACTAAAGAAAACTCCCCGGTGTATTCCTCTAAGTCATGTAATTAATGCAATCATCCCCTGAGAAATGGAGGGGCCGTGATACACACCACACGCACTTTTGCAGCATCCTGGGTGACTATGCTCCGCTCCACAGGAGGAGGAGACCAATGTAGTCACCTGCTGGCGGCTGCGCTTATTGCCAAGCAACCGGCCAACCTGGAGGACTCCTGTCCGAAATAATCATTAGGAAGGCTAAACATGCGTGCACTTACCGCACGCGGTCACAGGTTGCCAAGCATAATCACTGCGAGCCGAAGAGAAGGGCTGCAACCTCCTGCTACAATGTGTCTCAAGATCTTCGCTTGTTCTGTGAATTCGTACCTAGCTAGGGCCGCCAAGATTAATTGTATCCTCTAAATCACTCGTTTTATGGGACCAATTTGTTACCGTCTTTTCAGTTACCCATTAAAAGGTATCAACTACTGAGGACTCTCAATTCTAAATATTTTTTGTGTTATGCAAATTTCATCCAATGTATTAGAAGAAGTAGACTTTACCAACCTAGAGTTTGAGCTTAAAGGGACTGTCCGCACAGAATGACTGTCCAAACCAAGCACATGGCGGGGACAATCATTTATATACACCTTCCCACCTGCTTGTTTTACCTCTATCGCAAGGTCCTTCTTTGATTGACAGCTCTGGCTTTATAGAGCCAGAGAAGGGAGGAGATAGAGGGAAAACACACAGGTGGGAAGTGTATATAAATGATTGGCCCCGCCACGAAGCACCGAGCGCCTATACTTGGCTTGAACAGTCATTCTGTGCTGACAAAGTCCCTTTAAATGTTTGGCCACACCAACATAAGGCCAGACTTCTCTGGTAGCAGCTCTCAAAGAACAACAGAGGGCATGCACAATGAGCTCTCCTGTATATGGGATAGACTACAAGAAAGTTGGGAGACGAATGCTTGACTGAACCATCATTCGGCCGGCAGCCATCTAAGGTGTATCCCCTATATACCTCACCCAGCTTAGGTCTCATTCACACTCACGTGTGGGCTCTGTATTCTGTCGGCACACACAGAATACAAACCCATTAGAATTCTCTGTAGCTGTTTATAAACCTATTTTAATGCATAACAGTATTGTTACACATCCTCACTTCACAATGTGCTACTTTTATCCCAAGCACCCATTATCACACCCTATACTTCCCAGGATACTCTAGAGCAGAGGTCCCCAACTCCAGTCCTCAAGGCCCACCAACAGGTCATGTTTTCAGGATTTCCTTAGTCTTGCCCAGGTAATAATTGCATCACCTGTGCAATGCAAAGGAAATCCTGAAAACATGACCTGTTGGTGGGCCTTGAGGACTGGAGTTGGGGACCTCTGCTCTAGAGCACGTTCTTCAAGGGCTATTATGGTGTAGGATAAGGCACTTAAAAGGGAACAGTTTGCGCTGCAATGTTGTGAGCAATATTTGAAAATGACGCCTGACAGAAGCTGGATGTGAACATTGATACAATTGTATCCACCTCCTCAGAAATATTAGTCCACATTGGGCACTTTGACCCCAGTACTCCATATTTATAAAGTAT
Organism: Ranitomeya imitator; assembly: GCF_032444005.1. Taxonomy (NCBI): domain Eukaryota; kingdom Metazoa; phylum Chordata; class Amphibia; order Anura; family Dendrobatidae; genus Ranitomeya; species Ranitomeya imitator. Next base: position 300,351,318 of record NC_091282.1, on the reverse strand, counting down.
AACACCTTAATGATACATTTTTAGGCACAGTACACTTCTTAATAATAGATATGAGATTGAGACCAATGTGTTAAGCATTGCAGACATTTGTGCAAGTTGCAACTTAATGCGTCAAATGTCGCACGTTAAGGTAGAATAAAACATTGATTAATTTGACTTCTCCATGTCAGACAAGGAAATGTCACAATTTGCGCAAATGGAATAATACATGTTCCCCTATGTCTGTGTAAAGATTTTCAATCTCTAGATGTAGATAAGAATGATACAATCAACTGACAACTTGGAAATGTTGAGGAATTGACATATAAAATATATTAAGATAAGAGGACAGGGAAAACCTATTTTGCTCTAGAATAGCCATGAATGCATGAAAGGTTCTGGAACATTCATAGAATCACAGAATGGTAGAGTTGGAAGGGACCTCCTGGGTCATCGTGTCGAACCCCAGGATTCACTAAACCATCTCAGACAGATGTCTGTCCAGCCTCTGTTTGAAGACTTCCATGGAGGGAGAACTCTCCACCTCTCGTGGCAGCCTGCTCCACTCATTGATCACCCTCACTGCCAAAAAGTTTTTTCTAATATCTCTAATTCAATTAGAGATCTTCCTTTTCTTCCTATTTTAAAGGGGTTGACTTTTATATTGATAGCGTACACGTAGGATAGGTCATTAACATCAGATCAAGGGTGGGAGGGTGACGCCAGACACCCCCGCCAGATGTGCCGAGTTGAGGAGCTGCACAGCTCAGTCAACAGCATAGTGGCTCCTGCCAGGTACTGCACATCTGCACCCCTAATAGAATCAATAGGGGGCCGATATGCAGTGCGTGGCAGCAGCCATTATACTGTTGCAATGCGCTCTACAACCCGGCCGGCACCAGGAACAGCAAATCGGTAAACATCGGAAAATGTATGAAAGAGACAAAGTAAGCACTCAAGGTGTCGGTGATTAGTTTATGCTGTCTTCGGGTATTGGGTGTAATAAACCTGGTGACAGATTCCCTTTAAATATGTTTTCTAATCTGTGTTTCCACTGGCTGAAATCAATGATAGGTCTCACACTAGTCTCTGGCCTCTAGCTTCTACCTAAATTTTGTGACTGCAGTGTCCCTTTGACACACATTCCTACATCTTCCCACCATCTTCTCACCACTGTCCTTACCGCTGGGGATGTATTCCTGTTAACAGTACAAATCAGTGTCAAATAATAAACTGTGTACAGTATGTCGGCCAAAGCATTTGTACAGCAAACATTCCGACAAACCACTCTGAGCCCACACAGAAATAATGCTGCATGCCTGCAAGCTGCCAGCCAAACCTGGGGGGCTCCCGTGTCTCCTTACTTCCTCATCCCTGGGGGGCTAAAGTGGCGGATCAGCTTTCCCCATCGACAACGTTCTGGGAACAAAAGGGTCTAACATGTGAAGATAAAATTGTAAAAACAAGCAGCAGTCCCTCACCAAATGATATAAGAGGGAATTCTCAGCAAAGGGTAATCATGGATTTATTTCTTTTCTTTTGAGATTAGCTAGAAATGTCAGTAAAGTGAGAGAAAGCAGGACCAGATTTATACAGATGAAACCAATGGGGACACAAACTCTGACTCCTTAATGCTTGCCATAAACAAATAGATTTTAGATGTAAAAACCAGGAACATAAAAACTGCCAATTATCACCGTCAATCCTTCAGCAAATGTCAGGGTAAATGAGGATCAAGCACTCTGGATTTCAACATTCCTGATTGTATATGGTGCCATCATGCAAGTTCATGATTATGAGGCCCTACAGCCATAATATATATATATATACAGTGGGGCAAAAAAGTATTTAGTCAGTCAGCAATAGTGCAAGTTCCACCACTTAAAAAGATGAGAGGCGTCTGTAATTTACATCATAGGTAGACCTCAACTATGGGAGACAAACTGAGAAAAAAAAATCCAGAAAATCACATTGTCTGTTTTTTTAACATTTTATTTGCATATTATGGTGGAAAATAAGTATTTGGTCAGAAACAAAATTTCATCTCAATACTTTGTAATATATCCTTTGTTGGCAATGACAGAGGTCAAACGTTTTCTGTAAGTCTTCACAAGGTTGCCACACACTGTTGTTGGTATGTTGGCCCATTCCTCCATGCAGATCTCCTCTAGAGCAGTGATGTTTTTGGCTTTTCGCTTGGCAACACGGACTTTCAACTCCCTCCAAAGGTTTTCTATAGGGTTGAGATCTGGAGACTGGCTAGGCCACTCCAGGACCTTGAAATGATTCTTACGAAGCCACTCCTTCGTTGCCCTGGTGGTGTGCTTTGGATCATTATCATGTTGAAAGACCCAGCCACGTTTCATCTTCAATACCCTTGCTGATGGAAGGAGGTTTGCACTCAAAATCTCACGATACATGGCCCCATTCATTCTTTCATGTACCCGGATCAGTCGTCCTGGCCCCTTTGCAGAGAAACAGCCCCAAAGCATGATGTTTCCACCACCATGCTTTACAGTAGGTATGGTGTTTGATGGATGCAACTCGGTATTCTTTTTCCTCCAAACACGACAAGTTGTGTTTCTACCAAACAGTTCCAGTTTGGTTTCATCAGACCATAGGACATTCTCCCAAAACTCCTCTGGATCATCCAAATGCTCTCTAGCAAACTTCAGACGGGCCCGGACATGTACTGGCTTAAGCAGTGGGACACGTCTGGCACTGCAGGATCTGAGTCCATGGTGGCGTAGTGTGTTACTTATGGTAGGCCTTGTTACATTGGTCCCAGCTCTATGCAGGTCATTCACTAGGTCCCCCCGCGTGGTTCTGGGATTTTTGCTCACCGTTCTTGTGATCATTCTGACCCCACGGGGTGGGATTTTGCGTGGAGCCCCAGATCGAGGGAGATTATCAGTGGTCTTGTATGTCTTCCATTTTCTAATTATTGCTCCCACTGTTGATTTCTTCACTCCAAGCTGGTTGGCTATTGCAGATTCAGTCTTCCCAGCCTGGTGCAGGGCTACAATTTTGTTTCTGGTGTCCTTTGACAGCTCTTTGGTCTTCACCATAGTGGAGTTTGGAGTCAGACTGTTTGAGGGTGTGCACAGGTGTCTTTTTATACTGATAACAAGTTTAAACAGGTGCCATTACTACAGGTAATGAGTGGAGGAAAGAGGAGACTCTTAAAGAAGAAGTTACAGGTCTGTGAGAGCCAGAAATCTTGATTGTTTGTTTCTGACCAAATACTTATTTTCCACCATAATATGCAAATAAAATGATAAAAAAACAGACAATGTGATTTTCTGGATTTTTTTTTCTCAGTTTGTCTCCCATAGTTGAGGTCTACCTATGATGTAAATTACAGACGCCTCTCATATTTTTAAGTGGTGGAACTTGCACTATTGCTGACTGACTAAATACTTTTTTGCCCCACTGTATATATATATATATATATATATATATATATATATATATATATATATATATATATATATATATATATATATATATATATATATAACTTATACACTAATAACTTGAATATGTATGCCAACAGATATACTGTGTGCAGAATTATTGGGCAATTTGTATTTTTGATGAGTCACTTTATTATTAAACCACTACAGTGCTGTCGGTCAGTCCAAACAGTTAAACATGACTATTTAAGAAAGTAAAAATTACGGTAGGTTTTTGTCTTTCTTAAGAGAATATTTCTGTGTGCAGAATTACAGGGGAGGGGAGGACTATTAGTGCACAGAATAATTATGTATCTGAATGAAAAACAAATTTTCCCATCTCACTTGTTTGTTTTCATCTGTTATAGTGAGAATAATAACCAAACAACTCATAATGTGGAAAAACACATTTAAAAAAGAAATATCAGTGACCAACATAGCCATTGTTCTTTTCAATATCAGTGATAACTTTAAGCCATCCAGCTATAGAATCTTTCAGTTTTTTAATCTGCTGGCAATCAACATTTTGGGCAGCACCAACCACAGCCTCCCAGACACAGATCAGAGAGGTGTACTGTTTTCCGTCACCATACATTTCCTGTTTATGAAGAACACACAAGTTCTCAACAGGGTTTAGGTCAAGTGAGGAAGGGTCCGTTTCAATGTTCTTTCATCTTTTAAGACATTTACTAGCCAAGCAGTGGAGAACTTTGATGCATGTGATGTGATGAAATATTGCACTGCCTGACAATTATGGTTTTCTTCAAAGATGCAGATATTTTCCTGTTCCAATGCTTGAAGAAAGTGTCTTCTAAAAATCGATCTCCCTGCTCTGCCACTATGGGGCCGATACAGCTCACTGCAGTGATGAGGGAAGGGGCGCTGCGCTGCACTCCTTCCCCCATCATCCCCCACACCGTCTGACAGCGGGCGCGATGACGTCACTGCCCAGCGCCTGCTGTCAGATGAGTGGGAGCAAGAGCAGGAAGCACCGCTGGAACAAGGAGTTAGAGAGGTGAGTATGTATTTACTGTGTTTTTATGGGGGCTGCCTTATTCTACAGTATCTGCCTATAGGGGAGGGAGTGCTGCCTTATATACAGGATCTGCCTATAGGGGAGGGAGTGCTGCCTTATATACAGGATCTGCCTATAGGGGAGGGAGTGCTGCCTTATATACAGGATCTGCCTATGGGGGGGGGGGGGGATGGCTGCCTTATATACAGGATCTGCCTATGGGGGGGGGGGGGGGGGGGAGTGCTGCCTTATATACAGGATCTGCCTATGGGGGGGGGGGGGGGAGTGCTGCCTTATATACAGGATCTGTCTATAGGGGAGGGAGTGCTGCCTTATTTACAGTATCTGTCTATAGGGGAGGGAGTGCTGCCTTATATACAGGATCTGCCTATGGGGGGGGGGGGGAGTGCTGCCTTATATACAGGATCTGCCTATAGGGGAGGGAGTGCTGCCTTATTTACAGTATCTGTCTATAGGGGAGGGAGTGCTGCCTTATATACAGGATCTGCCTATGGGGGGGGGGGGAGTGCTGCCTTATATACAGGATCTGCCTATGGGGGGGGGGGGAGTGCTGCCTTATATACAGGATCTGCCTATAGGGGAGGGAGTGCTGCCTTATATACAGGATCTGCCTATAGGGGAGGGAGTGCTGCCTTATTTACAGGATCTGCCTATAGGGGAGGGAGTGCTGCCTTATATACAGGATCTGCCTATAGGGGGGGAGTGCTGCCTCATATACAGGATCTGCCTATGGGGGGGGGGGAGGGGGGAGTGCTGCCTTATATACAGGATCTGCCTATGGGGGGGGGAGTGCTGCCTTATATACAGGATCTGCCTATAGGGGAGGGAGTGCTGCCTTATATACAGGATCTGCCTATAGGGGAGGGAGTGCTGCCTTATATACAGGATCTGCCTATAGGGGAGGGAGTGCTGCCTTATATACAGGATCTGCCTATAGGGGGGGGGGGAGTGCTGCCTTATATACAGGATCTGCCTATGGGGGGGGAGTGCTGCCTTAAATAAAGGATCAGCCTATAGGTGAGGGAGTGCTTCCTTATATACAGGATCTGCCTATAGGGGATTGAGTGCTGCCTTATATACAGGATCTGCCTATAGGGGAGGGTGTACTGCCTTATATACAGGATCTGCCTATAGGGGGGAGTGCTGCCTTATTCTACAGGATCTGCCTATGGGGGGAGTGTTGCCTTATATACAGGATCTGCCTATAGAGGAGGAAGTGCTGCCTTATATACAGGATCTGCCTATAGGGGAGGGAGTGCTGCCTTATATACAGGATCTGCCTATAGGGGAGGGAGTGCTGCCTTATTTACAGGATCTGCCTATAGGGGAGGGAGTGCTGCCTTATATATAGGATCTGCCTAGAGGGGAGGGAGTGCTGTCTTATGTACAGGACCTGCCTATGGAGGGAGTGCTGCCTTATATACAGGATCTGCCTATGGGGGGAGTGCTGCCTTATATACAGGATCTGCCTATGGGGGGGGGGGGGGGGAGTGCTGCCTTATATACAGGATCTGCCTATAGGGGGGGAGTGCTGCCTTATTCTACAGGATCTGCCTATGGGGGGAGTGCTGCCTTATTCTACAGGATCTGCCTATGGGGGGGTGCTGCCTTATACTACAGGGTATGCCTATGGGGGGTGCTTTAAACTACAGGGTCTGCCTATAGGGGTGCTACCTTGTGCTATATTGAGGACTATCTGGCACATTATACTATATGGCGGTTATCTATGGGGCCATCATACAGTGTGGGGATTACAGTGTTGGAGCCATCAAACAGTTTGAAGGCTACTAAGGGGTCAGTATACTGTGTGGGTGGTATTATACCGTTAGGGGGCATTATACTGTGTATAGGGGAGCTGTACGGGGGGAGACTCGGGACATTATTAAATGTAAAGTGGGCACTTATTGTAATAGGGGAACTCAGGTTACTGTGACTATCAAAGGGGCACACAGAGGGCATTATTACTTTCTAGGGGGCAAAATGTGGGCTGTTTTCTAGGGCACTTGCACCCGGCATTACTATATTATAGAGGGGTGCTTTAGAATTTAGAGGGTACAGAGAACCACAGAGTAGGCGCAGTAATAGGGTCACATACGGCAGCAGAGGCTCAGTATCGGGGTATCAGGTGCAGTAATAGGGACACATACTGTACGGCAGCAGTGACTCAGTATTGGGGTGTCAGGTGAAGTAATAGGGACACATACGGCAGTAGCGGCTCACTATTTGGGTATCAGGTGCTGTAATAGGGACACATACGGCAGCAGCGGCTCAGTATTGGGGTATCAGGTGCAGTAATAGGGACACATACGGCAGTAGCGGCTCAGTATTGGGGTATCAGGTGCAGTAATAGGGTCACATACGGCAGCAGCGGCTAAGTATTGGGGTATCAGGTGCAGTAATAGGGACACATACTGCAGCAGCGGCTCAGTATTCGGGTATCAGGTGCAATAATAGGGATACATACGGCAGCAGCGGCTCAGTATTGGGGTATCAGGGGCAGTAATAGGGACATACGGCAGCAGCGGCTCAGTATTGGGGTATCAGGTGCAGTAACAGGGACACATATGGCAGCAGCGGCTCAGTATTGGGGTATCAGGTGCAGTAATAGGGACACATACGGCAGCAGCGGCTCAGTATTGGGGTATCAGGTGCAGTAATAGGGATACATACGGCAGCAGCGGCTCAGTACTGGGGTATCAGGTGCAGTAGTAGGGACACATACGGCAGCAGCGGCTCAGCATCGAGGTATCAGGTGCAGTAATGGGGTCACATACGACAGCAGCAGCTAGTATTGGATTATCAGGTGCAGTAATGGGGTCACATACGGCAGCAGCGGCTCAGTATTGGGGTATCAGGTGCAGTAATTGGGACACATACTGCAGCAGCAGCTCAGTATTGGGGTATCAGGTGCAGTAATAGGGACATACGGCAGCAGCGGCTCAGTATTGGGGTATCAGGTGCAGTAATAGGGACACATATGGCAGCAGCGGCTCAGTATTGGGGTATTAGGTGCAGTAATAGGGACATACGGCTGCAGCGGCTCAGTATTGGGGAATCAGGTGCAGTAATAGGGATACAAACGGCAGCAGCGGCTCAGTATTGAGGTATCAGGGGCAGTAATAGGGACACATACGGCAGCAGCGGCTCAGTATTAGGGTATCAGGGGCAGTAATAGGGACATACGGCAGCAGCGGCTCAGTATTGGGGGATTAGCAGGATGAGGAGTTGCAGGCTGGGAATAGATGGTGATGGGGCTGGAATGTCTACGACATCTACAATACGTCCGACTATCAACCACAGTCGGATCCTTCAGACGGAACCTGAAAACTCATCTCTTCAGGAAAGCCTACAGCCTGCACTGACACCGCTGCTGCCTCATCACCAACGAAGCTACCGCCTCACCAACACCGGAGCTACCGCCTCACCAACACCGGAGCTACCGCCTCACCAACACCGGAGCTCCTGCAACCCTCAACCTACTGTCTCCTTCCCCATAATCCTGTAGAATGTAAGCCCGCAAGGGCAGGGTCCTCGCCCCTCTGTATCAGTCCGTCATTGTTAGTTTGTTTACTGTATGTGATATTTGTAACTTGTATGTAACCCCTTCTCATGTACAGCACCATGGAATCAATGGTGCTATATAAATAAATAATAATAATAATAATAATAATGTGAGAAGTGAAACGTGTCTTTGTTGTTTTCTTTGCAGACGATTTGTAGCTGGAAGAAGTTGTCGTGTTGGTCTGGGCCAGATGGAAAAGACGGGAAAAGTGACGATTCCATCATAAAGAACGTCAATGGTAAGTCATTCTATAACTGTGCTGTGATCTCTTATATGTTCTGTAGGGCTGGTATCTACCACTGACCATATGGCGGTAATATCCATGTTGGTCGTTATATAGAGATTATCTTCAGTAACAGCGCGGTCATCTGCTGAGGTTCTCCTCCACTATTAGGGGGCGTCATCGAGTAGTAATCAAGGTTACCTGGTTAGGGGCCCACTCAGAAGCTTCGCCCCCCCGGATTAAAACCCTAGCTACACCTCTGAATGTCAGTATCGTCTTTTCCTTCCTCCCCTGCCCAAGGGATGTGGTATGCTCCATACACAGTCAGACACACTCACCCCTATGACACTACGGGTATCGGAAAATTGCGCAATTTTTTTTTTTTTTTTTTAAGCAAAGTTTGGAATTTTTGTTTCACCGCTTACATAAAAAGAATCCTAGACATGTTTGGTGTCTATGAACTCATAATGACCGGGAGAATCATAACGGCAGGTCAATTTTGGCATTTAGTGAACCTAGCAAAAAAGCCAAACAAAAAACAAGTGTGAGATTGCACTTTTTTTGCGATTTCACCGGACTTGGAATTTTTCCCCCATTTTCTAATACATGACATGGTAAAACCAATGGTGTCGTTCAAAAGTACAACTTGTCCAGCAAAAAATAAGCCCTCACATGCCCATATTGACGGAAAAATAAAAATTTTATGGCTCTGGGAAGGAGGGGAGTGAAAAATGAAAACGCAAAACCGAAAAAAGCGCTGGTCATGAAGGGGTTAAAAAACATACCACACAGCTTCGCTTGTGTTGGAACTTTCCAAGACCCATAATGTTTTCATTTTTTGGGATATGGTACTGTGTGAGGACTTATTTTTTGTGCCCTGAGCGGACATTTTTACCGATAGCATTTTGAGGTAGATGTTTTGATCGCCTCTTATTGCATTTTATTGCAATGCTGCGGTGACAAAAAAAGTGTAATTCTGGCGTTTTGATTTCTTTTCATTACGCTATTTACTGATCAGACCAATTTACTTTATATTTTAATACATCTAACTTTTACAAAGGTAGTGATAACAAATGTGGTTTTTTTTTTAACGGTTTTAGATTTAATTTGGCAAAAGTAGGGTGATTTTTTTTTTTTTAATTCTTTTAATTAAAAAAAAAAAACAAAAAAAACTTTTCACTGTATTTAAAATACCTGTTAGGCCCCTTTCACACATCAGTTTTTTGCCGTCAGTCACAATCCGTTGGCTTGACGGATCGATCGCAGATTGTGAAAAACTGATGCGACGGATCCGTTTTTTTGGATGGATCCAATTAGCGGATCTGGCTAATTGGATAATAGCATGCTCAGTTAAAAAAAATGGAATCCGGCGACGGATTCCGTCATTTGATGGATCCAGCGCCATTGGTTTCCATTCTAGCAAACGACGGACGGCGACGGACCCGTCGCTGTCAGTTTCTTTGACGTACACAAAAAATTGCAGTGTAAAGATTTAATGTCCTGACACCGGAGGACGCTACCCAGTGGCTTGATACTCATGAGAAAAAACTTAAGGGAATGGGCGACTGACATTTCGGCGAGATCCAGTTGGGATTTGTTTTCTCTGTCGATAGAGGAGAGTTCTGCGCTCGTTAGCAATGGTTAAAGAGTTGAGCAACTGTTGGGGGTTTTGCTGGGCCATATTGAAGGAATGGCCGGAGGGGACAGTACCAACTATTAAGTACGGGGGAGGAGGGTTATGCTGGGTACTGTGAACTGGTTTGGTACTTTTTCTATATGTTAATATAAGTTGAAATGTTAAGATACAATAAAGTGAAAGTTGGGGGGGAAATTGTGATTGCTATGGCAGCGGGACGCGAATGGAGAGGGTTAAGTAAGGGAGAGTGTTCGCAGTGGGCAGTGGAGCCCCATTCTTGATGAGAGGAAGAATGCGTTATATTGGGGGGGTTAGGGGGGTAAGTTGGGAGGGGGCAGGGGGGGTGGGAAGGTTTGGGGCAGCTCATACTTGGGAAATTGGATACTTTAAGAAATGATGAGCCACATGATGGGAGATTGTATTAAAATATTGAGTTGGAATGTGAGAGGTCTGGCGGATAAAACACGGCGGGCGGCAAGTCTGCAGTATGTCCGAGAACAGAAGGTCTCAATGATATGCCTGCTGGAGACACATTTAGTGCGGGAGAGGGTGAACATATTGAATAGGCGCTGGATACAGAGGGCGTATCATTCTACTTTCTCGACGTATTCTAGGGGTGTGTCTGTGTTAATACCTGCGGGGGTGCAGTATGAGGAGGTAATGGTAAAAGAGGATGTCGATGGTCAGTATGTGGTGGTGAAATGTAAAATGAATGGAGTATTGATGTGTATAGTGGCAATGTATATTCCGCCCCCATACTCAAGCAAGAAGATAAGAGAGGTGCTGGAGAGGGTAGAGCGCTGGGGACCGTTACCATTACTAATTATCGGCGACCTTAATAATATATGTGATGACTTTTGGGATAAGAACAAAACCCCCCAGAATAGGACGGCGGGACATACCACTACGTTTGGGACTTATGTCGGGGAAGTGGGCATGGTTGATTTATGGAGAGTTAGGCATATCGGGGAAAGGGCGTATTCATGCTACTCACCAGCTCATGGTACGCTGTCTAGGATTGATCTGGCACTGGGTAACCGATTACTAGATACGATGGTAAGGGACGTGAGAAATTTACCTAGGGCTCTCTCAGACCATAGTCCAGTTGAAGTGGAATTTCGATCAGTGGGGACACGGAACGGGAGCAGAAGGGAGTGGAAAATTCACCCTAATTGGCTACACAGTATAGACTTGGAGAAGATTAAGAAGGAATTAGTGGAATTTTTTGAGATAAATGAAGGTAGCGTAGATGTGCTTACTGTGTGGGAAGCCATGAAAGCGTACTTGAGAGGGCTGTTGTTTAGGGATATTAGCAGGTGTAAGCGGAAATCGAGAGAGGCAGAGAGGCTGGCGATAGATGGGCTGAGGGTGGCTGAAGATGAGATGGTAATAATGGGTACTTTGGAGGCTGGGAGGGGGTTAAAGGCAGCTCAAAGCCAGCTAGAGGCGGTCTTGCTGAGTAAGGCTGAAAGGAAGAGGGAATTCATGAATTTGGCCTATTACCAGGAGGGTGAATCAGTGGGTCATTTGCTGTCGCTGGTGGCATCTGCCCAGAGAAATACTTCCTTTGTTCACTCTTTGGTGACTGGGAGTGGTGTTGCTGTTTCTGAGACTTCAGAGATTTTGGAGACTTTTGCAGATTTTTACGCAGACTTCTACTCCTCTCGGGTAGATGGGTCAATGGAGGACACGGTGGCGTTCCTTGAGGAGTTGGAGCTCCCGAGGCTGAGTGACACAGTTAGGGAGGATTTGGAGGCTCCCATTACGGAGGAGGAACTGGGACGGGCATTGCAGTCGATGGCTAATGGGAAGGCGCCTGGCGTAGACGGATTTCCTGCCGAAATTTATAAAAGCTTGGGGGAAGTGTTGATCCCTAAATTGAAGGCGGTCTTGGAAGAGGCTACGAATGATGGAAGGCTACCAGCATCTATGCGGGAGGCCACAATAGTGGTGATTCCAAAGGAGGGGAAAGACCCGACACAGCCGGATTCATATCGGCCAATTTCTTTGCTTACTATCGACGTTAAACTCCTGGCTAAGGTGTTGGCGATGAGGTTGACAAGTGTTATTTCTGGCCTGATACACTCAGACCAGTCTGGCTTTATGCCTGATAGGTCAACTGCGATTAATCTACGAAGGCTGTATATGAACTTGCAACTCAAAGCCGATAACTGTGGCCAGAGAGTTATTGCATCTTTAGACGCTCACAAGGCGTTCGATAGTGTAGAGTGGGGGTATCTCTGGCAGGTGTTGCGAAGAATGGGGTTTGGACCGCAGTTCATATCATGGATTCAATTAATGTACTCGATGCCGATGGCCAGGGTTAGGGTAAACGGGGAGTTGTCACGGACCATACAATTGGCTAGAGGGACGAGACAGGGGTGTCCGCTTTCCCCCCTTTTGTTTACTCTGGCGGTGGAACCACTGGCCGCTACGCTTCGACAGTCTGATGAGATGACGGGGTTTAAATATGGGGTTATTGAAGAAAGGGTGGCGTTGTATGCGGATGATATTTTGTTGTTTCTGGCTGACCCGGTTGCATCCTTGGAGGGAGCCATTGGGATTATTGAACGATTCGGATCAGTGTCGGGACTTAGGATAAATTGGAGTAAGTCTATCTTGTTTAAGGTGGACGATGTGGATGGGGAGCCATTGGAGGACGGGCGACTGGAGGTGACGAGTAAATTTAAGTACCTGGGAATATGGGTATCTATGCCGGTCACTGACTATATACATGAGAATCTGACTCTAATCTTGGGTGCCCTCAAGGCAAAAGCGGATGCATGGCTTAAGCTACATTTGTCTGTGGTAGGCAGGGTGAATCTTATCAAAATGATTCTGATGCCGAAAATATTGTATATTCTTCACAATGCGCCGGTTTGGATACCACGTGGGAAATTTAGACAGATCAACTCTCTGTTTAGGAATCTGATTTGGGGGAGGCAGCATCCGCGTATCAAACTGGAGACACTTCAGCGACCCAAGGATGATGGGGGTCTGGCATTGCCTAACCCTAAGTTGTACTTTCTTGCAGCCCAGAGTCAGCATTTAGGGGGCTGGGCGCATGGGGGGTCATCTGGGGCAGTACAGCGGTTGATGGAGGTGGTGACAGAAAGAAGGCCAGTGGTGCAATGTTTGGAGGATGGATCCTTGGAAAGTTTGGGGAAGCTATATCCGACTTTGCTGTTGATACGCAAGCTGTGGAGTAGATTGAGGCACATACGTGGGATCACGGACTTGACTAGATACTCGCCGCTATGGCATAATAACAATCTGAAAGAATTTGAGGCATTGGGGGTACTGATAGAGTGGTTGGGCAAAGGGATTCAGTATGTGTATCAAATAATTGAACAAGGTGAACTGAAATCATTTTCCCAATTGCAGGCGGAATTTGGTCTTGGGTCTGCAGGGGAGTATCAATATTTGCGGATGAGGCATGCCTTTGGAGCTCAGAGTAGGAACGGAGGTATTAGGATTCAAAGGGATATAGTACTGGAGTATGTGTGTAATGATGGGACGACTGGAGGAGTCATATCCACTCTGTACAGGGATCTGTTGCACCCTTTTCTATTGGGGTTTCCAATAATGGCAAGAGCTAAATGGGAAAGGGATTTGGGCCCAATAGATAACGAGACTTGGGAGTCGGTGTTGGAATGGATCCCAAGACTGTCGCTGAGTGAACCGTATAGACTGTCACAGCTCTATGTGATACACAGAGTTTATAGGTCTCCGATGGTGCTATATAAGGCAGGATTGCGTAATGACTCTGAATGTCCGAGGTGTAAGTCTACGGATGCAGACATTTTCCATATGATGTGGACATGTCCGAGGTTGGCTGCCTTCTGGGTGGTAGTTTTGAGTCGTATGGAAGGTGCGTATGGATGCACGGTGCCAAGGGATCCAGTTGTCTGTTTGTTGGGATGCGTGGATGAGATTGGAGTGGATAAACACCTAAAGATAGCTATAGCCAGATTGTTGTATATGGCTAGGAAGGTGATAGCTAGAAACTGGATTAGGGAAGAGCCGCCGTCAAGAGGAGAGTTCCTCCAGTATGTGAAACAGAGCCTGACACTAGAAAAAGGGATTTATAAGAAGAAAGGGAAAACTGAAACGTTCAATAAAATGTGGTCTCCATGGATTGCTATGGGATAGTAATGTGAAGTGTGGCTTATACGAATGGTTGAGGGATTAGATACTCTATTGTTTTAATGATGGTAGTAATTAACAAGATGAGCTGCTTTGTGGGGTGGGGGGCTTTGGGATCGAAGGGGGCTGTTTGAAGGGGGTGGGGGGGGAAATACTCTATATTGAAAATGTAAATGTAACATGTTAATTGCCTTGTTATTCTTAATAAAAATTTATTTGAAGAACAAAGATTTAATGTCCTGGTTAAAGTCAGCTACAGCAATGTGAACACCATCTGAAAGCATGGTTAAGCTTGTTAAGCAATTAGTGTAGGTTCAGCAGCAGCAGTAGACTCAACAGGAAACCAACGAACTCCTGATCCAGCAGTATCAAAAGCAGCAGGAGTTAAAGCAGCAGCAGTTTCAGCAGCAGCATCAGATAAGTCTCTTGGCAGACACTGTCCAGGGGACAGAGAGATAGAATCATCCGCCAGCCAAAGTGAAGGTATCCACGTGAGGCCTTACAGAAGAGGACTATGGAGGATGACGATGAGGCTTTCCTGACTGTATTTGAGAAGGTGCCTCCACAGCAATTGGCAGAGGTCCTAGCTCAATACCTTACAGGAGAACTGCAGAAAGCATATTACGACTTTGCCCTGCTGAAGGCGGAGATTATGGCATATTTGGGCGTCACCTTAAGACTCGAAGCACAACCGGAGGAGGATGAGGAAACATCCCATAAAGCCAATGTCCCTGACCTGGAGGAGTCCTGGGACCACTTTGGGACTGCCCTGCTCAGACATTTAACAGTAAAAAGGTACAAAGGAAAATTTAAATGTGTACCACCTGGAGCCAATAGTCGATTTCTGCAAGGGGCCAGGCATAATGATTTATTGTGTCGTGGGGACAAAGTGAAGGGACAGGTAAAAGAGCGCATCCTCAAGGCCGAAGAGGAAAATTCAGGAGGTACAATCTGTCGGCTCTCGAGAGACACAATTTAAGCCTAGTGATCATACACGTGTTAGTGCCCACAGGAGAAAACAAGTTCCTTACCCAGTGGCAGAGGAAGCCCTTTTCCCATACATTAGGGCAACCTACTAAAACCCTGCAAAAAGTATACATATTTAGTAAAAATCTGATCTATCAAAATGCCAGAATTAATTGTTTTCAGTTGCCACAACTGTCAAGAAATGAAAAGAGAAGCAATCAAATTTTGAGTAATTTTTTTTTTTTAAATTTCTGAGTTTTCTTCTACTATTTAAATAAAAAAAACTTTTGCTATTGCTGCTATCATACTGACCTCTAAATTAAATCATATTTACAGGACATTTCTGCCACACAAAGAATTCCGTAAAAACAAAACGCAAAGAAACAAAAAAAAAACTGTAGCAAAACTGTGTGTTGTTTTTTTTCTATTTTACTGCACTCAGAATATTTTTTTCCTTTTTCAGTATCCTGTATGTTAAAGAACTTGTCCACTACTATAACTGTTTTTTTTTTCATAAATCTTGCTATTATGTGCCACTGAAAACATTCACTGTGTTTATTTTAGCAATATTACCTTTTATCATGCTGTAGCAGCACATCTTCAGTGCTGGATCCAGCTCTCATGGGGTTAATAGACAACTTCCTTTCTCCTGACTTATTGTGCTCTAATACTACAAGTTCCATGATGCATTGCACTGCCACTAAGCCCGAACCTAGCACACGCACTCCAAAACACACCCAAACCCTTCCCTCCTCTCTCTTCAAAAAGATGTGTGATGTCATTTCTGTCCAACCTCCTATTTTACATTTGTCCAACCCACACTCCATTACACATACAGTAGATAGATAGATAGATAGATAGATAGATAGATAGATACAGAGATATATCTATATATCTATATCTATAGATATGTCCATATCCATGTTTCTAAACCCCTTCACCCCTGGAGCTTTTTTCGTTTATTGCTCCCCTTCTTTCCAGAGCCATAACTTTTCCGTCAATATGGCCATGTGGGGGCTTATCTTTTGCAGGACAAGTTCTACTTTTGAACAACATCATTGGTTTTATCATGTCGTGTAACAGAAAATGTGAAAAAATTCAAAGTGCGATGAAATTGCAAAAAAGTGCAGTCCCACAACTTGTTTTTTGCTTGGCTTTTTTGCTAGGTTCACTAAATGCTCAGACTGTGTGCACACGTTGCGGATTTGATTGCAGATCCGCAGTGCTTTTTGCCGCATGGAATTGCATCAAATCCGCAGTGTAGTGCACAACCAATGTAAGTCTATGGGAGCCGCAGACTTGTGCACATGCTACGGAAAAAGCCGCACCGAAACACAGCTTTTTTTTCTGCAGCATGTCACTTCTTTTGTGCGGAACTGCAGCATTTCTGCACCCATAGACATGCATTGAGTCGGGCACATCCGCAGCAAAACTGCAGATGTAAAAAAAGATCTGCAGTTTTGCTGCGGATGTGGGTCCAAGAAACGCTGCAGTTCGGGAGGAGGGAAGTGTGTGGTCGTTGACTGTGTACGTGTATGTGTGTGCGGGCGGGGTCTGCGGGCTGTTCGGGTGTGCGCGGGACTGTTCGGGTGTGTGCGGGCGGGGTCTGTGGGCTGTTCAGATGTGTGCAGGGCTGCTCGGGTGTGTGCAGGACTGTTCGAGTGTGTGCAGGCGGGGTCTGCGGGCTGTTCAGATGTGTGCAGGGCTGCTCGGGTGTGTGCAGGACTGTTCGAGTGTGTGCAGGCGGGGTCTGTGGGACTGTTCGGGTGTGTGCGGGCGGGGTCTGCGGGCTGTTCAGATGTGTGCAGGGCTGCTCGAGTGTGTGCGGGGCTGTCAGGGTGTGTGCGGGGGGGTCTTTGGGGTGTGTGTGCAGGCATCATCCGATAGGACTACAAGTACGCAGCATCCAATCTGCAACTAATCCAGATGTAATCTGAATAGTGGACACGCATCCATCTCATCTATCTGTCTATCTGTGTGTGTAATGGAGCGTGGGTTGGACAAATGTAAAAGAGGAGGTTGGACAATAATGACATCACAAATCTTTTTTTATTGTTCAATAATACATCTTTGTTTAGCTTTCAAAAACGCATACAAAAACGTATACAAACAAAAAGGACAAAACGCATAAAAACCGCGCAAAAACCACACCAAAAACTGCATAAAAGCGCATCAAAACGGCACCAAAAATGCATCAAAACTGCATCAAAAACTCATAAAAAACGGCACCAAAAATATATCAAAACTGCATCAAAACCGCGTAAAAACTGCATAAAAATGCATCAAAACTGCGCAAAAACTGCACCAAAAACTGCATCAAAACTGCATGAAAACCACGCAAAAATTGCACCAAAAACTGCATAAAAAGCGAATGAAAAACTGAATCAAAACCTTGCAAAAACGCATCAAAAAGGCAGCTGCGTTTTCTGCCAGGAGATGCAGATTTTGTGCAGAAAATTCTGCACCCAAATCTGCAACGTGTGCACACTGCCTAAAACTGACCTACCATTATGATTCTCCAGGTCATTACGAGTTCATAGACACCAAACATGTCTAGGTTATTTTTTATCCAAGTGGTGAAAAAAAATTCCAAACTTTGCTAAAAAAAAATATATAAAAAAATGCGCCATTTTCCGATACCCATAGCGTCTATATTTTATGAGATATCGGGTTGGGTGAGGGATTATTTTTTGGGTGCTGAGCTGACGTTTTTATTGATACCACTTTTGTGCAGATACGATCTCGTTATTGCATTTTAATGCAATGTCGCGGCGACAAAAAAAACCATAATGTTGGCTTTTGATTTTTTTTCTCACTACGCCATTTAGCGATCATGTAATTTTTTTTTTTAATTGAAAACAGCTGACATGTTGCGGCTTTGAAGTGGGCTCACCGCCGAAGCCCACCTCAAAGCGGGGGATACTGCCAGCTGACATACTATTCCATCAGCTGGCAGAAAGGCGTTAATGAACAATATGTTTCAGTTAAAAAAAAATAGAAAAAAAAAAATTGTGTGGGCTCCCGCGCAATTTTCTGCACCAGAGGGGGAAAGCCGACAGCTGGGGCCAATATTTGTAGCCTGGGAAGGGGGTAATACCCATGGCCCCCTCCCAGGCTATGAATATCAGCCTTTAAAGGCTAGTAAAATAGGGGGACCCCCCCAAAAAATGATGTGGGGTCCCCCTATATTTTATAGCCAGAAAGGCTACGCAGACAGCTGCGGGTTGATATTCATAGCCTAGAGAGGGGCCATGGCTATTGGCCCGCCACTCCCCGGCTACAAATACCAGCCCCCAGCCGCCCCAGAAATGGCGCATCTGTAAGATGCGCCAATTCCGGCAATTAGCCCCTCTCTTCCTACTCCCCTGTAGATGTGGGATATGGGGTAATAAGGGGTTAATGTCACCTTGCTATTGTAAGGTGACATTAAGCCCAGTTAATAATGGAGAGGCGTCAATAAGACGCCTATCCATTATTAATCCTAGAGTAGTGAAAGAGTTAAACAAAAAATAAAGACACAGCCAGAAAAAAGTATTTTAATATTCTTAATTTAACCATACTTACCATACTCGATCACCTGCAAAAAATTAAAAATAATAAACCGTATACTCCCTGTCCGACGCAGTCCAATTAATAACGAGTGTCCCACAACGATCTCCCCCATAGAACAGTGACATTGGGTGATGTCACCGCTCTATAGACCTTCAGTGACACACTGACAAGAGACAAAGATTCCTGCAGTGCATCACTGAGGTTACCTTAGTTCAGGGTCTCACTTTATGGCAAAAGCTGCGTGGGAACTTTCTCACACAGCAGTGCCACAAGTGAGACTAGGGACTATTTTTTCACAGGGGTGTAGGAATACATTGTGAGGAATACATTGTGGAAGGATACCTTCCTTCATTGTATTCCTGGAGCCCCTGGAGAGCGGTCACATCAGCTGATGCTGCTCTCCACGGGAGATCGTCGTGGGACAGTCGTTTTAATTGGATTTCTGCGGATCAGGGAGTATAGTGTTTGTTTATTATTTTAATATTTTTTACAAGTGACACTGACTTCGGGGATCAAGGTGACAAGGTGATGGTGAGTATGTACTCTATGTTATATGTACTGTATGTATGTTGAATGTACTGTATGTATGTTAAATGTACTGTATGTATGTGTTGTATGTTGCATGGTGTATGTTGCATGTCGTATGTTGCATGTCGCACGTTGCATACCACATGTTGCCTGTAGTATGTTGCATGGTGTATGTTGTATGTATGTTGTATGTCTGGTTTTTTTTTACATTCAACACATTAGCCGGATGGTGGGACTACTACTGTCCCATCATTGGCTAATGTGTCACTCACTGTCACTGTAGCAGGCATAGCCCGATGGGACTTTTAGTCACATCGGACAATGCCTGCACGCAGAGACACACACACCGCCCGAAGCAAACCCCAGCACGGCCAGCGGTCCCACTGCACACACCCGCTGACCCCAGCACCGCCTGGCGCCCGCACATCCCAGTGCAGCTCTGCCCATCCCAGCATAGCCCCGCCCATCCCAGCCTAGCCCCAGCCGCACAGCCCCGCATGCAGCCCCCAGCCCAGTCACTCTAGAGTGACCGCTGTCTGTGGAGGCTGGGTCACTCCTACTGATGACGTCACATCAATATCCAGAGTCTAGAAATTGACGTGATGTCGGTAGAAATTAGCGGCGGCTGCAGCCTGGGAGTCATGTGACCCGGACTCAGCCGCCAGCATAGCGTCGCTCACAGGTGAAAACGGCAACATAAAGTATTTACAAAATTCATTAGGGGCCCCGGGGAGATACATTGGGGAGTTAATTGAAAGTAGTGGACAACCCCTTTAAATAACTAAGCCCTAATAAGGAAATGTCGGAGGTAAAGTAAAATGAAAAAAAGTTACCAGTCTTGTAAGAAGGGGAAGAAAAAAGAACGAAAGCACAAAGATGATAAATTGCCTCTTATGGAAACGGTTAAAAAGGTTGTACCTTCTCAAAAAAAGAGATGGCAAAATGCTAGGATATGCGGTTATGGAATGATCAGTAGGGTCACAACTCCGGGACCGCCAAAAATCCTGAGAATAATAGCAGGCAGTGTTGGTGTGGCACTGCATCCCCTTCACACAAGCACTGCATTTTCTTTATTCTTAGGATAGGAGCATACTCCAGAAGTCAGACCCTCAACGATCATAAAGTAGTAAGAAACTATACAGTCTAGCATCAGTGGGGTCTCATAATTCAGATCTCTTGGGACTCCTTTACTCACTGTGCCATACTATCTTGACTATAAAACCGAATGACAGCAATCTAAACAGACCAATTGACAAACTATATGATCATCCGTTGGCAGTATATATCAAATGTATCATTCTGTATGTCAAGTTTATAGTGATTAAAACTAAGAAAAAATACAGTGAGTCATGTAACATACAGTTCTGCAGTGGGTGGATTTGTCCAATGCGCCCCCTTCTCACTAGCACTGCAAGTTCATATCATGTGTAGGCAGTGACTGTATTAAAGGGAAGGTGCCACCGGTTTTCTTGTATTTTGTTTTTTGTGTGAAATTAAGCAATATTTGCACTGTTTGCTTATGTTATTATATATTTTTCTACAAATATACATATTTACCACTAGGGGGAGCATTTTCCGTTTTAGACCGCAAGCAGCTATAGTAAGATTTAGCAGCTTTACTCTTTGCTGGAAAATTGGGGCAGTAGCTGCTGACATCACCATCTCCCTCCCCTTTTGGGTGGTCTAATATCCCTGGGGCAGAATGAAGAGCAGCATCACAGGGCAGCGCCATTTTGTGTGTGACTGCTCTGTGACCTGCTATCACCAGCAGTTACTGCATCAGAGGAGCAGAACACAGCGGGCTCAGCAGCATTTTTTGTGAATAACATTCTTGCCATCCCCCTTCCCCCACCTTAATCCCTGTCCTGTCAGCTGCCCTGCTCTCTCTCTCTCTCCAGGTGTCACCTCCATCTCTGCAGGCTGTGAGTGCAGCTTACAGGAGATCACAGGGACTGTGTGTGAGAGGGAGGCGGAGACACAGCAGGAGAAGCACACAGGGCAGCGTGTGAGGAGCAGAGGATGTGCCTGCTTGGAGTACAGAGGAGCAGTGAGGGCTTCTTCTGTCCTGCCATAGAGAGTAAGTGGAGCTCGGCAGATAGCACAGGGCTATAATAAAATGGCAGCTAGTCACACCTACAGCAGTGAGTTGTGCAGCCCACAGAGGCGTGCCCAGCTCACTGCTAATGCTGCTGCAATGTTACAGATAGGAGATAATAGACCAGCGCTGACCCTATGTCCATGGGGTGCCGTAATCTGACACTGATAGGGCCCTGCTACTGCTGCAAAACCAAGATGTCAGCCCCCAGTGCATTCTTTAAACTCATATAACACATGCAATCTGTTTCACATGCATTTCAAACTTGATTATAGCAGCATGTTATGCTACATTACAGTGATTTAATAATGACCTACAAATGCGGTACCTTCCCTTTAACTCCAGTGTCATGTCTTGGCAGATTGTGGGAGGATAGCTGTGCTCCCGGGGGTCCGCTATCACAAATACAAGATGAATCACTACAAACATACTGCTGCTATGCAAGAGCATTCAAACCCCAGGAACACAAGTCAAAAATCTGTCATTTGCCGTCAAGCATTGGCTGCTTCTAATCAGAGATTGACAGCGTGTCTCTGCAAGATCAATACACGATTCAGTCTTCTCAGCATGGATGATAGACATACAATCTGGGAAAGCCAAGAAGCAGCCAGTTGTCTAATGCCTAAATCGAAAAGGCTGCTGGATATATTTACATGGTGTATAATTTACTTGTATGTTCTGCACTTGTGTTACAGCCATCATTTTTTTAAGTCAATGAACTGTGAACATTTGAATATATACAGTTGTGTTCAAAAGTTTACATACCCCTGCAGAATTTTTGCTTTCTTGGCCTTTTTTCAGAGAATATGAATGATAGCACCAAACCTTTTTCTCAACTCATGGCTAGTGGTTGGGAGAAACCATTTATTGTCAAACTACTGTGTTTTCTCTTTTTAAATCATAATGACAACCCAAAACATCGAAATGACCCTGATCAAAAGTTTACATACCCTGGTG
This sequence comes from Ranitomeya imitator, assembly GCF_032444005.1. NCBI lineage: Eukaryota > Metazoa > Chordata > Amphibia > Anura > Dendrobatidae > Ranitomeya > Ranitomeya imitator. The sequence continues at coordinate 300,329,183 of NC_091282.1, read as the reverse complement.
ATTTTGGCCTGATCCATGCACAGAAGTTGACACAAATGGGTTTGAATGGCTACTAAAGATTACAAGCAAACGGGTCACAGTTGAGGATGTTATCAGTGTGTGTGCATATAAATTGAGTGAGTTTCTGAGATCCAGACAGACTCTTGCATCTTTCATCCAGCCACTGATGCTTCTGGACTGTGAGTCATGGGGAAAGCAAAAGAATTGTCAACGGATCTACGGGAAAAGTTAGTTGAACTGTATAAAACAAGAAAGGAATACAAAAAGATATCCAAGGAATTGATAACAAGCTTGCGTATTTTGGCCAAAATAAAAACGAATTCCTCACATTTTTTTATATGTGTTTTTTGCACTTTTTTTTCGGGGTGCAGTTGGGCCCATTTTGGCTTGTAAACTGTGGTGTCTGTTCACATGGGGTGCATTTGGATAGCCCTGGGCACCCCGCCTGAGCTAATAGAATGGTGTCACTACTAGGATCTTAACCTGGATGCTGTGCATCTCCATTGTCTGAACAGCGCCACATACAAGTCTTTTATGTGCAGTAATATGCCAAGCAGCCACCCCCTCCATTAGTTTGATAGGTTGTGAATGGTTGCCTCATCGGTAATTCTGCACCTGTGTTGCCGCAGTCTTAACCACATGGGTCCACTGCCTCCTGATAGTGCATTTGTTTGGAGGCCTAGGCAGGTAAGCATCTCTGCCTTTTTGGTGTTTTTTTCTGAATTTTTGGAGGATCTCTGAAACGTCTTTTTGTGCTATTAGTGTAAGGAATTGATAATGCCAGTCAGCAGCATTCAAACTGTGATTAACAAATGGAAAATCAGGGACTCTGCAAAAACAAAACCACGGTCAGGTAGACCAACAAAATGTTGTCCACAACAGCCAGGAAAATTGTTCTGGATGCAAAGAAAAACCCATAAACAACATCAGATTAAATACTGGACTCTCTGAAAACTAGCGGTGTGGCTGTTTCAAGATGCACAATAAGGAAGCACTTAAAGAAAAATGGGCTGCATGGTCGAGTCGCCAGAAGAAAGCAATTACTGCGCAAATGCCACAAAGTATATCGCCTACAATACGCAAAACAGCACAGAGACAAGCCTCAAAACCTCTGGAAGAAGGTAATTTGGAGTGATGAGACCAAAATTGAACTTTTGGCCACAACCATAAATGTTACATTTGAAGAGAGGTTAACAAGACCTATGATGAAAGAAACACCATTCCTACTGTAAAGCACGGAGGTGGATTGCTGATGCTTTGGGGGATGTGTGAGCTACAAAGGCACAGGAAACTTGGTCAAAGTTGAAGGAAAGATGAATGCAACACGTTATCAGCAAATACTTGAGGCAAATTTGCACTCATCAGCCTGTAAGCTGCGCATGGGACGTACTTGGACGTTCCAACATGACAACGATCCAAAACACAAGGCCAAGTCGGCCTGTCATTGGCTACAGCAGAACAAACTGAAGGTTCTGGAGTGACCATCTTAGTCTCCTGACCTCAATATCATTGAGCCACTCTGGGGAGATCTCAAGCGCGCTGTTCATGCCAGACTGCCTGGGAATTTACAGGAACGGGGGGGCTTTTTGCCAAGAAGAGTGGGCAACTTTACTGCCTGAGAAAATAAAGAACCTCATCCACAACTACCACAAAAGACTTCAAGCTGTCATAGATGTTAGAGGGGCAATACACAGTATTAAGAAATGGGGTATGTGAACTTTTGATCGAGGTCATTTGGATGTTTTGGGCTGTGATTATGATTTTAAAACAAGAAAACATTAGTTTGACAATAAATAGCGTCACCCAACCATTAACCATGAGCGGAGAAAAAGTTTTGGTGTTATCATTTACATTTTCTTAAAAAAGGCCAAGAAAGCAAAAATTCTGCAGGGTATGTAAATTTTTAAGCACAACTGTATCTATATAATTATATACGGCATATCATTTACATATGTACACAAATACAGTGGCATGTAAAATGTTATCGTACAAGATTAAGATGAAATAATCTCTAAAAGGCCTAAAAGTTGACACATTTACTTTGTATTTGGGAATTTTATATATATATATATATATATATATATATATATATATGTATATGTATATATGTATATGTATATGTATATATATATATATAGTGAACAAAAGGGGAAACAGCACAAGAATATATAAAAAAAGAGGACTTTTATGCCCTGTGGCGAGGCAACTTCACGGGGCATTAAAGTCCTCATTTTTTATATTTTCTTGTGCTGTTTCCCTCTTTGTTCACCGTTTGAAAGGCCATTGGAATGCTGGTCAGGGAAACGTGCATGCTTTGAGGTATTTTTTCTGGTGGTGGTCCTCTTTTTCTTTCTATCTAGTGTCATTTTTTACATTTTAAAAATTACAAAAAGGAAATTGGGCTGATGCAAAAGTTTGGGATAAAGTTTGGGAAAAGTTTGACATAAAATGTCTTTGCACTGTAATCCTAAACTTCATCCTCCCTTATTCTTTGCAAACAACCAGAAGTCGAGGGCATGTGAGCAGATCCCACCCACTTTTACAGCAGTCATAACGAGCTAGCACTGCACTAATTAGGTTTTCATGGCAAATTTCAGCATCTAATCCCCCTATAGTGTTGAAAAGAGGAAAATTGCAAAACTTAAAAAATTATTTTTCATATTTTATACCAATAAAAATAGTTGTTTTTTTTAATTAAAGTATTAAAGGGAATAGGTCATCTAATTTTTCGGATATAAGCTGCAGCCACTGCCATTAGGGGCTTATCTACAGAATTCTGTAATGCTGTAGATAAGCCCCCGATGTAACCTGAAAGATAAGAAAAACAAGTTAGATTATACTCACCCAGGGGTGGTCCGGGTACGATGGGCGTCGCGGGTCCGGCACCTCCCATCTTCATACGATGTCGTAGTCTTCCTTGCTTCTGTCGCGGCTCCTGCGCAGGCGTACTGATTTGCCCTGTTGAGGGCAGAGTAAAGTACTGCAGTGCGCAGGCGCCGGGCCTCTCTGACCTTTCCTGGCACCTGCGCACTGCAGTACTTTGCTCTGCCCTCAACAGGGCAAATCAGTACGCCTGCGCAGGAGCCGCGACACGAAGCAAGGAGAATGACGACATCGCATGAAGATGGGAGGCGCGGCGCCGGACCTGGACCTGCGAATCCGCATGGACTAGCGGTGGATTCCGCGTCCCACACAGGCACAGCACTTATGTCCTGATATTTTAAGGTATTTGGGGCTATACGGCCCACATACAGGCAGCGCTCACACACAAGTGTGATTTCATTCCACAATCAGCAATTCTGTGGGTCCACTCGCTCCCTCACATTTATCAACTGTGACTGATGAAGGTCCGGATGTAGGACCGAATCGTTTCTGTTATTTTGTGGACACCATTAAATCACCTGTCAAACGTTAAGTTGAGTGCCGAGTTTTTGCTATATACTACGGTGTGGGAACCTACTCTGGCACCTCTTTACGGCTGTGCACATGTCTACTTCTTCATATTCACTTTCACATTTCATCGAGTTTAAACTGATGGTCAGGCGACCCAGCTGTGTATCAGACCTGCCAGCACTAGACAGATACTACTGTACGTCATACCCGACAAAATTACTCTAAGCTTATGCTTCCACCTGCCGGAATGGCTGTGCTTTGGACGCAGTGGATACCCCGCTCTGCCCAAAGCCCTGCCCCCTTTTATACGCGCGGTGATTTTGGATGGGCGGAATCACCGCATCCTATACATAGACTGTGGTATTTATCTTGCGGAGATGGAGCGTCTCCGCAAGATAGACATGCTGCGGTCTAGACACAAATAGTGCACAAATAGTGGAGACGGGATTTCATAAAATCCCCTCCACTATGCTGTAACATCTGGGCGCTGCAGATTGGACGCTGCGGTTGTAAGCGTATATGCAAATCCTGATGTAATCCGGAACGTGGAAACATACCCTAACTTTCTGTACTGCATGACGCATTAACCGCATTGGAATCACAGACAGTTTTCATTTTTCAGCTTTTACTTCATCCCCCTTGCATTCAAAGAGCAATTACAATTTTTTCAAAGAATAAAGTACAGACCAAAAGTTTGGACACACCTTCTCATTTAAAGATTTTTCTGTATTTTCATGACTATGAAAATTGTACATTCACACTGAAGGCATCAAAACTATGAATTAACACATGTGGAATTATATACTTAACAAAAAAGTGTGAAACAACTGAAAATATGTCTTATATTCTAGGCTCTTCAAAGTAGCCACATTTTGCTTTGATGACTGCTTTGCACACTCTTGGCATTCTCTTGATGAGCTTCATAGTCATGAAAATACAGAAAAATCTTTAAATGAGAAGGTGTGTTCAAACTTTTGGTGTGTACTGTATACCGTAGCCATATTAGAGCTGGTTTGCTTTTTTTTTTTTTTTTAAAGAGGAGTAGTTTTGAATGACACAATACATTTTACCATATAAATGTACGGAAAACCTGAAAACAATTCCAAGTGGGGTGAAATTAAAAAACAAACAAACAAAAATAAACACAAACTCTGCTATTGTTCTTTGGGTTTTGTTTTGCAAAAAAATGAGTATTTTGCGGCGCAACCTGTAGTTTTTATTGGCGTAATTTTGCTGTTGATATGACTTTTATAATGATCTTTATATTGTATACATCACTAGAATGATGGTCCCTGCCAAAAGCTGGAGACAGGTTTACTTTGGAAAGCCCAAAATACACCTGAGATGGCCGTCAGTTGAACAATGGTTTGGCAAAAAGCTATCTTGCCTGATGCTCTCATACATGTTGCGCTTAAGGTACCGTCACACATAACGAAGGTAAATATGTAGTGTTTGTTTTTTTAACGTTTACGCTGGTAACCAGGGTAAACATCGGGTTACTAAGCGCGGCCCTGCGCTTAGTAACCCGATGTTTACCCTGGTTACCGGGGACCTCGGGATCGTTGGTCGCTGGAGAGCTGTCTGTGTGACAGCTCTCCAGCGACCAAACAGCGACGCTGCAGCGATCGACATTGTTGTGGTATCGCTGCAGCGTCGCTTAAAAGTGTGACGGTACCTGCGCTTACACTTCTCCCATGCACTCTAAAGGTACCGTCACACATAACGATATCGTTAACGATATCTTTGCTTTTTGTGACGTAGCAACGATATCGTTAAGGAAATCGTTATGTGTGACAGCGACCAACGATCAGGCCCCTGCTGTGATGTCGTTGGTCGCTGAGGAAAGTCCAGAACTTTATTTCGTCGCTGGACTTCCCGCTGACATCGCTGGATCGGCGTGTGTGACACCGATCCAGCGATGTCTTCACTGGTAACCAGGGTAAACATCGGGTTACTAAGCGAAGGGCCGCGCTTAGTAACCCGATGTTTACCCTGGTTACCAGCGTAAACGTTAAAAAAACAAACACTACATACTTACCTTCAGCTGTCTGTCCCCGGCGCTGTGCTTCTCTGCACTCCTCCTGCATCCTGTGTCAGCGCCAGCCAGCCGGAAAGCACAGCGGTGACGTCACCGCTCTGCTTTCCGGCTGACCGGCGCTGACAGAGCAGAGAAGCACAGCGCCGGAGGACAGACACGGAATGTATGTAGTGTTTGTTTTTTTAACGTTTACGCTGGTAACCAGGGTAAACATCGGGTTACTAAGCGCGGCCCTGCGCTTAGTAACCTGATGTTTACCCTGGTTACCGGGGACCTCAGGATCGTTGGTCGCTGGAGAGCGGTCTGTGTGACAGCTCTCCAGCGACCAAACAGCGACGCTGCAGCGATCGACATCGTTGTCGGTATCGCTGCAGCGTCGCTTAGTGTGACGGTACCCTAAGTAAGAGCCACTGCCAGATATCTCTGATGACAACTTTTCTCTTAAAGAACAAAAGGATCAATAAATGTTTGAATCGCAATAATTGGATGTGTTTAAAATACAATGTCCCTGTGCTGATATAATCTTATACATGTGCCCCTGCTGTGTACTGTGTAATGGCCGTGTCTGACCGTACAGGGACATGGTCTGATCATAGCACAGCTCCTGGGCAGGGGGAATCAGCAAAAGAAAGTATAAAACATTACAGGATGGGATCACAAATGATTCTTTTTTCCAGGTAAAACATAATCTCACAAGGAATATTCTCTCTTTTCCTTCCTCCCCTGCCCAGGAGCTGTGGTATGATCAGATCATGTTCCTGCACGGTCAGACACAGACATTACACAGTACACAGCAGGGGCACATGTATAAGATTATCTCAGCCCAGGGACATTTTTATTTTAGCACATCCAATTGTGGAACTAAATTTTTATTCCATTATCTATTAATTAAAATGTACTTTGTGGGAAAACCCGTTTTAGTAATTATATATGGCTGCTCAGCTGTTATGTTTATGCCATGACAATTCAAAACGTTCCTAGCAAACTGGGACTATATATGTGCACAGTGATTATAGAAGTCCTATTATTGAAAGCAAGTATTGAGAATAAAAAAAAGTTTGCCTCACAATGAATGGTTGGCCAGTGGGAGCTTACATAGGTAGGAGCATATTATGTGTATATGTATGAATGTATGTGTGTATATAGGACAGCAAGGAAGGAAGCAAGCAGTTTAATACTGTATCATATTTTACAAGGGTTGTTCTGATTTGAGAGCAAAATGTGCAGTCATTATGTGATCCTGTGACATGATTCCCTGGTACTGCGGGTGTGAGGGAGTGGACACATGATTATTGCACACATGCGATCATGTGCCAACTGGTGCTTTCTATTCACTTCTATTGAAAGAAGATGGATGAGAATAGGCAGCACATGGCCGCATATATGCAAGTATGCTCACACTGGCAATACCGGGGAATCGTCACTGAACGGGAACTGCACACTGTCATGATTCAGAAGTCTGTGGTCACGACTTTGCTCTCAAATCAGGACAACCCTCGTAAAATATGATACAGTATTAAACTACTTTCTTCTTTACTTGCTGTCCTTTAACTTTATATAGGAAGTCGTTTAATGCTAAATCATAAAATAAAAGCAGCAGACAAACAGAGCAGGTGAACTTACAGCACAGAGCACCATCATTTTTGACTAGAAGTAGACTTTACTCTTTTATTTCCTTATTTTAAATGGGTGGAACAAAACATAGACTGCAGGCTAGGGTGCCAATGCGGGGATACAATTTATGAGCAAAAAAGTATTCTGTCCGTTCAGTATTCTCCTGTATAAATAAGAATACTTGGAGCTGCTAGGATAAGGTACGATAGGAATAATTAAAAATAATAATGTCCATTTTCATTCTGAAATCACCACCATCGGCACAAATAAAGCTTGTCTTATCCCTGCGACAAAGTTTAAAAGCGTTTTATGAGCAGGTGTCCAAACTTTCAGTTATCACATACTTCAAACTGCAACCCTTCCTAAAGCTGGCCTGAGACATGAGAAAAAAAAAAGAACTATTCTGCTTAGTCGGCTGAGGAGAGTTTTTTTCTGCTGTCTCAACCTTTCTCTGTGTCCAGGTATAAACCTGTCCAGTTGAGTGGGCAAATAAATTAGGCTCATTCGTGATGCTGCTCCCTAGCTTGAGAGGAATGTTCCCATACATTGCAGCCTGAAATATGTAACGTTGGCCATTTTGGATAACTTCTCAGAGAACCTCATTAAAAAGAATATCACTAGGTTATTGCTACCTCATTTGAGAGCAGAATAATGCAGGAGCAAAGACATGGATTCCAGAGATGTGTCACTTAAGGGGCTGCTTACTGACGTTCTGGAAAAAAATCACTATTTGATCAGCAGATCATCCCTGAGAGGACTGGTAAAGCTGCTGCAAAATAGTCCTCCATGTGAGCTCTAATTGCATGGACAGAAACCTGTCAATCAATGGTGTGGGAGGAGATTTTATAAAAAGTACAGCAAGCAGCCCAGTAAGTGATAAATTACTGGAATGAGAGTCTCTGCCTCTACATCATGCTTCTCTTAAACTTCCCGTAAGGACTACCAATCTATTTTTTTAATCTTTACCATTCATTACATGTACTAAAAATTGGCTGGGGTTTGGATCAGGAGACGGCTCCCTTCGATCTCGCACTTTACACCCAGCAGGCAGAAATACTGAGCTCCTGCATAACCAATATCCATGATCCACACATCTTACCTGGTGAGTGAGGCTGTAAGAATACAGGAAAGCCAACCTGTACAGGGTTTTGTAGTGCTGGGGGAAACGGCTGAGACATAACTTGAATGAAGTGATGCACTGCTGAATTAAGACCTTGCGCTGTTCTTCAGCCCCTTCGGGTAGACACTGGGGGTACTCTGCCATGTCTCCAGTCGATTCGGATTTCTTTTTAGGGTCTCCTGATGACAGAAGGGGTGGTAATGATCGTATGGGCGTAGTGCAGGTGGGAGAAGTTTGCACTTCAGGAGAAATTTTCAGCTCCACCGAGCTGGGGGTGTCTGCTTGTTCCACATGTTCTTCTATCCTTCCTGTAAGAGAAATATAATACCAATATACCTTGCCAACATTTATAATAAATAATACAATCAAAAAATATAATCTGGGATTATCACACAACCATTAATAAAAAAAAAAAAAATGTCTACCAAGTGTGAGGCAGAGAAAGTAGCTACTAACGCATCCATGCACTTCGCTCTGGCCTCCCGATCACCAAGATTACCTTTGTCATCTGCTGCTAGCTGGACCTCTCTGTAATGGGACGTATTGTGAGAGGAACCGGACTTCTTTTCCAAGTAAACTCCCTTGGAGCTGTCTTGTGAGCTGGCTGGCTCAGGGAATGTGTCTTGTGTCGAGCTACAGTCGGAAAGGACCACTGCCATACTGTCCTGGCTGCGATCTAGAGGAAGGAAGAAACGCCATCAGTAAAGAGGCCAGCTCCGAGACACCCCTCCACCAGCAAGCATCAACAGTAAGCAGCAAGAGCATAGGACAAGGGACAGGAAAGGACACTGCCGCAAACATCCTAGCTACATCACCCGTTATCCTCCAGCAGCACAAAAATAAACATTGTCACTTACATTAGGTACAGAGAACTATTAGATCCAATATTAGAAGACCTGGATAGACATGGGACATAGATTGTTAGATGAATGGACAGGATATTTAGTGCAGTGCTCCATGACAAAAGGCAAAGCTATATTATTAAGAGAAAAGTACTGCAGATTTGGGGCTGATCCCTACTTTGTGAAGTGCCGCCCATTTATTAGTGCAGTCTTCCAGTCCTCAGAATGGCAGCTGAGCGAGGGACGTGTACCAGATCTGTCAGCCAGACTCCTCCTATTGAAAATCAGCTTTCCCTCATGCCACGTCTGGTAGTGGGAGGAAGAGGAGGAGGATCACATGCTCCTATATCAACTACCAAGTTGGGAACAGCAGGTCTGTCCAGTCTTTGGAACAGGCCGCACTAAAAGTGGGCGACCCTTCATGAAGGAGGAGAATCTGTAACATATTACTGTGCCCCTGATAACTTTGCTAAAATAAAGAAAAAGTGAACTGCCCCTTTAAATGAAATCTGACAGCAGCTTTTTGCTATGTAATTCAAAAACAGCATAAGGTAGGGACACAGACCACAATTCCAGTGCTCTATCACTTAGCTTACTGGGTGCAGCGGTTGCGATAGTCACAGTTCTCTCTGCTGCGGATCTATCAGAGCTCAGTGCCGAGCTGCGGATCTAGCAGAGCTCCGTCGCAGAGCAATGTATAACCCCACCCACACCACTGATTAGCAGCTTTGTGTGTACATTGTATGGTGGCAGAAAGCAGCTAATCCGTTGCATGGGTGGAGTAACACAGAGCAGATGAGTTGAGTAGGAGGACACCTAGTTCTCTAGTGATAATCTCCTACTGAAAAAAAAATATAATAAGTGACACATTGCTGGAATCAGGCTCTCAGCCCCTACATCATGCTGATCTCAGCTTGCATATAAAAAACTGCTGACAGCGAGAAAGCCACCCCCAACCGCGATATGCCTAAAAAAGCATTTTATTGGCTGAGCATGTATTCTTATAGTAAGAAAATCATCTACAGACACCTCTGCCAGGGCTGCACCCCAAAATCAAACATGCACAATCATCCTTTACGCATATTGATTAGCTTAGTAGTAGGTCTAATACGTAGAGCCAGCTTAAAGGGGCAGTATCATGAAGACGTATGCCCTTCCAAAAGGAAATCGGTTCTCCCATCTGGGACAATTAGGGCATAGCAACAGAGTATGGCATAGATGTTTGACAGATGTGGGTCCCATATCTAGCTAAAGAACGGAGTCCTGTTCTGCACTCTCACAATGGCGAGGTGGCTGAGCATGGGCTGTCTGTTCATTTCTCCAGGTGATAAAGGCCTATCTCACCAATGGGACCCTCATCTGTCAGACATTTATGGCACAAACTCTCTACATGTCATGAGTGTCCCAGAATGGACAGGAATCTCTTATCTACTACCCTGAGCAAAAGTGGATCACAAGATCACACTTGCTGACTTAGTCCTATTATTGTGTGGCCAGAAATGTATTGAAATGGCGGTATGTGATACTACATTCTCCCTTAGGAGACTGCTGTGGGGGAAATATATAGCTGGCAGCAGATTGTCTGGCCATATCTTGGGTGACTGCCAGGGGTGGACTGAAGGTGATCAACTTTTTATTGACAGATCAATGAGTAGAACAGGGTGCCATGAGTGGTGGTGAGTTCTCCTTCAATGGAAGTCTTCAAACATAGGCTGGAGAGATCCCTGTCTGACATAGTTTAGTGAATCCTGCAGTGGACACAACGACCCTGGAGGTCCGTTCCAGCTCTAACATTCTATGATTAACTAATCACTGGGTAGTTTCCACTAAAAGGGTTTGTTTTAGGAGATACATTTAACACTGGTAGCATTATAGATTTTGGGACGTAGGGTTGAATTCACAAAAACATATCTACAAAAGGGGTCTGTGATAGCAGAACTAAGGTCTTCCTGCAGAGTTTAGAATGGATACCTACTCATACAACACTGCCAAATACCAAGCACTCTGTAGAAGTATTTGAGAACAAATTTTCACATTATATGGATGACGTTGTACAGTTGTGACTGAAAGTTTTGCGACTGACACAAATTTTGTTTTTTTTACGAAATTTGCCGCTTCAGTGTTTTTAGGCCTTGTAGTCAGATGTTTCTAACGTTACTGAAGAGCAATTATAAGCATGTCACGAGCTTCTACAGTTTTTTTTCCACATATTTTCAGAATATAAAAACACATACTATACATAAAAGGAAATAGAGAAATAAATTGTTGATTTGACTAAAAAGAAACAGTTCTATATATAGCCTTGATGATATAAGTCAATGAAGTAATATAAATGACTGTGCACAGTGGCATTAAATGAGCATCAATCACAACAACTGCCCATGTTTCCCATCATGGAGAATTATAGTGACTGTAGAGAAAACAGTAATAGAGGAACTCATCCTCGTGGTGTGTGGCATTGTGACTCCACGTCGCAGACGTAACCTGTAGTGGAAAATTAAGGTAAGATTATTGGAGGATCTACCATCAAGAACCTTTGTTGAAAGCATCTGGTTGGTCCAAGACTATCTTGCAAGGATTTTCGAATGTGGTGAGGTTAAAGTTCTATAAAACTCTCTCAAATGTCAAAGAAATTTTGAACTATTTGTTCCTTTTGAAGAGATCTCTACCCAGACCATCTTCAGCTAAAAGCCAAGTTTTCCCTAAATCAATTTGTATAGAGGGGGTTGCAGACTAAGCCATGTGTGAAGAATTGTTTTGAATCCTGCTGTTGCTACCATATGTAAAAGTTTCCTTACACCACAATTGCATCGATAGGTTTCAACATCCAGATATCTGAAAATGGTCCACATAAGACCAAAGGGAGCAGAATTGGTCAGGTGATTTGATACAATCGCATGGATCTTTGTCCAAAAAGACCATTTCTGAGCAAGACTATTTCTGAGCAAGACCATATGCAGTGGTACTGGTCAGCTTTGGGGTCATTACACTTAAAACAATTTGATGTAGGGAAAATACCCAACCCTATTTTTTCTAACGGGTGCATTTTGTTGCTTTGACAAGTATTTTTCCATGCCTATTGATATACAGGGTTCAATGACTGTGAGGAGGTCGTCAAAAAGAATGTATGAAATGCAAGGAGAGCAATTTCTTGTATTAATGAATCATAGGAGATGAATTTACACGTGTCATTAACAACTCAGAAGAATGGTGTGTCACCAAGAGCATCAATTCAAAAAATGAAGGTTCTCTCTCCTATTCATTTATATTCCTCTTGAGCTGACCGGTAAGGTGAAGTGACTGGATTTATGTAAGTTCAGGAAATGACCTTGCCTGTCGAATATAGGGCTGTAGCTTTGTGCTAGAAATGAACATTGTTCAAATCACAAACAATAATGTTCAAACGAGGGTGTCAAATTCTGATCTTGCACAGAGAAAAAATAATATGCGCTTTCAGAATCTGTTACTTGTTGAGCGAGGCAAGGTGTCAGTGGTCGTATATCAGCTGTAATCCAAGGTTCAAGGCTATGAGTCAGAAACCAACCACAAGATGGTGCTGCACAACAAATACAGCAGGGTTGCTATGTAACTTGGGAGTTTCCTGCTTTGAGAAGAGTTGCAACCAGTTTATGGCCAATCTATGTTGTTGATGTGATCACCTATCTGTGGATTACAGCAAGGCAGATGGTCCGGCAAGCAGGAGGACGGCTGGTGTGTGAGGTACCTGGCCGGCACAGAGGCAGGTAGAAGGTGCAGAGAATGCCTGTCAGGAGACCAGCAGCTTGGGTCTTGGAGCTGAAAGATTGCCCTTGTGAAGCCTGATATCGCTCCTAGTCCTAGCTGTCAGAAGGAATCAGAAGGCAGGTGATTCTCAATGTGCGGTGTGCTTGGCTGCTGCTGAGGTGGGTCAAGAGGTCCAAGGATGTTTCTGGAAAGACAGACTTGCTGTGTTCCTAGGCCTCGATATTGCCAGCACCAAGCAGGCAGTGTGCAGTGCAAACTATGCACTAGGACTCCAGGGTCATGAAATATTCAGCTGGAAGACCAGAACTTCTTATGTAGATATCTCTTGTTTTCAGCTGGTCTGAGGAAGGAACGATGAGTATTATAGCTGGATTGATCAGTCATCCATCTGGAGCTCTTGTACGATACCTCACCCCCGGAAGGCTTGTTGTTACACTTTAATTGACAAATACATCAAGTTTATGGAAAGACTCAATATTTACAGTGATGACCCATATTTTTCAAGAGTTCTGCAATTCGCCCTGGCAGCTGGATATCAGCTTCTGGGCCAAGTCCTGGCTCATGGCAGCCTAGTCATATCTAATCAGTGCTTGGAGTTCATCACAATTTCTGTATTCTTGTCCACCCGCATTTTGAAGATTGACCACAGGTTCCCAATGTGATTGAGATCTGGGGAGTTTCCAGGTCATGAATCCAAAAGTTCAATGTTTTGGTCACTGAACCACTTCGTAATCACTTTTGTGTGGTGACATGGTGCTCCATCATACTGGAAAAAACATGTAAATTACTTGAATTGAAGAATTCTTGAGAAATAATTTTGAACACTGTAAATATTGAGTCTTTGTCTAAACTGATGTATTTGTCAACAAGTGTCAAAACTTGTGATATGCTTAGAATTGTACTTCAGAAACTATAGAAACATCTGAGTACAAGATCTAAAAATAATGAAGCAACAAACTTTGTGAAATCCTAAATCTAATTTGCATCGGTCTCAAAACTTATGACTGTACATAATGTAAGCTGTAACAGAAAGAAGGCTTCACCCAGGTAAAGATGGAAGCTAAAAATTAAAAATGTTGATATGCGCAAAGAGGTTGTTACTTGCTCTCCTCAGAAGACTCATATCTAAGGTGGAAAAATGTATCCATTAGGTGTAAATTCTGCTTAAATACAATTACATGTTATGTGTTAAAGGGAGCCTGTCATGGGCAGCATGAATCAGAGGCAGGCTGCATAATTACAGCCAGATATCAATTTTGTCTGATGCACCAGAGTGTTTCAAAGAACATTAAATATTAGAAAAGCGGGCTGGGGGCCATAGGATGAGATAAGACCAGTCCAGCGTTGACCTTGGTTGTCTTTTCCACAGTTATGGAAGAGACCTATCAATTGCATGGAGCGAGGAGAAGCAGGCCGGGGCGGTGCTGGAATAGTTTCACAGAAAAATATAGCTGTCTGATCATCCAGCCGGGGCGATTCCAGTATGAATCAGCTGACCGAGTCCCTTTAACTGTAATCCATCTTTCAGAGATGTACAGATTGAGACAGGATCAGCCATACTTAAAAGAACCAATGCCAGATAATGCAAAGAAGATTTTATTTCTCTTGACTATGGCACAGGCATTTTGCAGGAAATTAACAGTCAGCTCGTAAAGTTGATGTGTTGGAATGAGAAAAGATGGAGAAGGGTACATCTCTGAGCAACTTTGACAACAGACAAAATATGAGGTTAGAAGACTGGATGAGAGAAACTCCAAAAAGGCAAATATTTGGGGTGTTCCTGGGACGTTGTAGTTTCAAAATCGGTCTATAAAAGGAACAACAGTGATAAAAAGCAGCTGAGTCATGGGCACACAAGACTCGTTGATGATCACGGAGAGTGATGGTTAACCGTCTAGACTCAAAGAAGAATGACCAAGTCAAACTGCTGAAAAAAATCATGCTGGTCAAGACAGAATATGGTTAGGACATACAGTGCATTTCAGCTTGCGGTGTATAGGGATGCCGTGCTGACCCCTGTTCATCACAGAAACTGCCTATATGGGTAGTTGAGGATCAGAACTGGACCATGGAGTAATAGAAGAAGGGGGGGCTGGTTTGATTAATCACATTTCATTTACACTATGTGAACAGCTGGAACCATATGCATTGCTTACCTCGGAAAAAGATGGCACTGGAAGGATGCCAGCCAGAGATGGCAATGTGGTGCTCTGGGCATTTTCTAGTTGGAAATCTTGAGACTTAGCCATTGCGAATGTTACTTGGACACATACTACCTACCTAAACAATCTCAAAAGGCAATTGCCTCTCTCAACAGAATAACTGATCACAATAATTTAAGAAACACTTATCTTAAAAAACAACAAAAAAAGAAGTTTAAGGTGTTGACTTTGACTCTAAACATCCCAAATCTTAATCCAATTGATCATCTGCTGCATGTGCTTTAAAAAAAGCATTTCTGATCCATGGAGGCTCTACCTTGCAAATTACAAGACACAATGGGTTGAGCTTTTTAGGGGGTGGAGGAGCACACATTATTGGGCTGATGGTGATTTATATTATGGCTTATTGGTAGACATAAACTGTAAAATACAAATGTAAATCAACTATGAAATACAAAACTATTCTACCTGGATGTATAATGTAAGGCCATGCTACACACAAAACGGCTACATAAACATAATTCCTAACGAAATGCATATCTACAGTATATGGCATCACTATTAAATATTTCTTAGATCACGTGGAACAAAAAGGTTGAGCTTGGAAGCAGCAGAGTAAAGGTAGGGAGGTAGAGAATGGAAGTGAAGAAACAGCTCTGCATCCCTACAGTAATACACTCAGGCATAAGTGAGGTAACAGAGACCAAGTCTGCAGGTGACAATTTCGATCGTACAAAATTGTATTGTCCAGCTCAGCAACATTTCACACTGTGGTGGTGCTTTTCCATGTTCTACATTGGCCGACTGGCAAATCCCACCAGTGGCAGGCTGTGTTCAGCAACAGGGGACACAAATCCATCCATACATATGGCTTGAAATTAAAATTAAAAGAATATTTGAGAGATTTGTATGTCTGGAATTCAATTATTAAAGGAGACCTTCAGATCACAGTGTATAATGATGGATCAGGAAATGAAAGCATCTGGTTTGGACATTTTTCATTGGCAGTTGGTAATATTGTTTGGAAATATTTAGGATTTGATATTTTGTAGCAGAGTACTAATTTTACTGGGCCAAGCAAGAGGACAATCCAATCCGTCAGCATGCATCTCTCCCCCCAACAGCCAAAAGGGAAAGGGGCATTCAGGACAGTAAGAGCCGCATCCAAACGGGACAGAATCCACCTTAGGAAACATAAAATATATACAATTTGTAAACCTATACCACACAAAAATATCATCGGATAAGCTAAAATAAAGATCTGAACATCTGACCTACCATCCTAAAGTGTGATTGAAAACAACCTACTGTTTCAATCAATTTTTTAAGCTACGTGTATTTAATTTTTTTTAGATTTTTTTGTCAATATTACATATTCCTATCTACATTTAAAAATTCATAAAACTTAAAAATAATTTCACACTGGCCACTACTCCTGATTCTACACTAACTCCCTGTAACAAAAAAAAAAAAGACTTTTCATCAGTCTCATTATCAGCACAGACAGGATTACAATGAAAGGTGTATAGTGAGTACGGAAAGTATTCAGACCCCTCTAAATTTTTCACACTCTACACCCCATCTTGACTGGAAAAAAAAACCAGAAATGTAGAATTTTTTGCAAATTTAATAAAAAGAGAAACTGATATATGACATGGTCATAAGTATTCATACTCTTTGCTCAGACACTCATATTTAAGTCACATGCTGTCCATTTCCTTGTGATCCTCCTTGAGATGGTTCTACTCCTTCATTGGAGTCCAGCTGTGTTTAATTAAACTGATAGGACTTGATTTGGAAAGGCACACGTCTGTCTATATAAGACCCCACAGCTCACAGTGCATGTCAGACCAAATGAGAATCATGAGGTCAAAGGAACTAGTCAAGGAGCTCAGAGACAGAATTGTGGCAAGGCACAGATCTGGCCAAGGTTACAACAGAATTTCTGCAGTACTCAAGGTTCCTTAGAGCAAAGTGGCTACATAATCCTTAAATGGATGAAGTTTGGGACTACCAGAAGTCTTCCTAGACCTGGTCGATCAGCCAAACTGAGCAATCGTGGGAGAAGAGCCTTGGTGAGAGAGGTAAAGATGAACCCCAAGATCACTGTGGCTGAGCTCAAGAGATGCAGTAGGGAGATGGGAGAAAGTTCCACAAAGTCATATGAAAGCCCGCATAGAGTTTGCTAAAAAACACATGAAGGACTCCCAGACTATGAGAAATAAAATTGTCTAGTCTGATAAGACGAAGATAGACCTTTTTGGTGATAATTCTAAGAGGTACGTGTGGAGAAAACCAGGCACTGCTCATCACCTGCCCAATACAATCCCAACAGTGAAACATGGTGGTGGCAGCATCAAGCCATGGGGGTGTTTTTCAGCTGCAGGGTCAGGACGACTGGTTGTCATTGAAGGAAACATGAATGCGGTCAAGTACAGAGATATCCTGTATGAAAACTTCTTCCATAGTGCTGGACTTCAGACATGGCAGAAGGTTCACCTTCCAAAAAGACAATGACCCTAAGCACACAGCTAAAATAACAAAGGAGTGGCTTCAGAACACCTCTGTGACTATTCTTGACTGGCCCAGCCAGAGCCCTGACCTAAACCCAATTGATCATCTCTGGAGAGACACGAAAATGGCTGTCCACCAACGTTCACCTGCCAGCCTGACGGAACTGGAGAGGATCTGCAAGGAAGAATGGCCGAGGATCCCCAAATCCAGGTGTGAAAAACTTGTTGCATCATTCCCAAGAAGACTCATGGCTGTACTAGCTCAAAAGGTGCTTCTCCTCAATACTGAGCAAAGGGTCTGAATACTTATGACCATATAATATTTCAGTTTTTATTTTTTAATAAAGTTGCAAAAATTACTACATTTCTGCTTTTTCTCAGTCAAGATGGGGTGCAGAGTGTACATTAACCCCTTCATGACCGGGGGATTTTTCGTTTTTCCATGTTCGTTTTTCGCTCCCCTTCTTCCCAGAGCCATAACTTTTTTATTTTTCCGTCAATTTGGCCATGTGAGGGCTTATTTTTTGCGGGACGAGTTGTACTTTTAAACGACATCATTGGTTTTAGCATGTCGTGTACTAGAAAACGGGAAAAAAATTCCAAGTGCGGTGAAATTGCAAAAAAAGTGCAATCCCACATTGGTTTTTTGTTTGGCTTTTTTGCTAGGTTCACTAAGTGCTAAAACTGACCTGCCATTATGATTCTCCAGGTCATTATGAGTTCATAGACACCAAACATGACTAGGTTATTTTTTATCTAAGTGGTGAAAAAAAATTCCAAACTTTGCTAAAAAAAAAAAAAAAAAAAAATTGCGCCATTTTCCGATACTCGTAGCGTCCCCATTTTTCATCATCTGGGGTCAGTTGAGGGCTTATTTTTTGCGTGCCGAGATGACGTTTTTAATGATAGCATTTCGGTGCAGATACGTTCTTTTGATCGCCCATTATTGCATTTTAATGCAATGTCGCGGCGACCAAAAAAACGTAATTCTGGCGTTTCGAATTTTTTTCCCGCTACGCTGTTTAGCGATCAGGTTAATACTTTTTTTTAATTGATAGATCGGGCGATTCTGAGCGCGGCGATACCAAATATGCGTAGATTTGATATTTTTTTTATTGATTTATTTTGATTGGGAAAGGGGGGTGATTTAAACTTTTATGTTTTTTTTATTTTTTTCACATTTTTTTAAACTTTTTTTTTTAACTTTTGCCATGCTTCAATAGCCTCCATGAGAGGCTAGAAGCAGGCATAGCACGATCGGCTCTGCTACATAGCAGCGATCTGCTGATCGCTGCTATGTAGCAGAATTGCACGTGTGCTGTGAGCGCCGACCACAGGGTGGCGCTCACAGCGACGGGCAATCAGTAACCATAGAGGTCTCAAGGACCTCTATGGTTACCATTCACAAGCATCGCCGACCCCCGATCATGTGACGGGGGTCGGCGATGACATCATTTCCGGCCGCCCGGCCGGAAGCGGTAGTTAAATGCCGCTGTCTGCGTTTGACAGCGGCATTTAACTAGTTAATAGGTGCGGGCAGATCGCGATTCTGCCCGCGCCTATTACGGGCACATGTCAGCTGTTCAAAACAGCTGACATGTCCCGGCTTTGGTGCGGGCTCACCGCGGAGCCCTGCATCAAAGCAGGGGAGCCGGCATCGGACGGTATAGTACGTCCGATGCCGGCAAGGGGTTAATGAGAAAAAAAATGAACTTTTTTGAATTTACCAAATGGCTGCAATGAAACAAAGAGTGAAAAATTTAAAGTAGTCTGAATACTTTCCGCACCCATTGTAAAACACCTATACATACACCTCAGTTTCCATCTATCTCTTCGCTTCTCTGGCTCTATGAAGCCAGAGCCATCAATCAAAGATGGGGGGGTGGAAATAGATGGAAAACAGGCAGGTGGGAAGGTGTATATAAATGATTGGCCCCGCCGTGATGCACTGAGCGGCAGGACTTAGTTTGAGAAATCATCCTGTGCTGACAGAGTCCCTTTAATTAGACTTAGTAGCCAGTGCGACCATTTTCTTTTTAATAAAAAAATATCATAAAAAGTAAAAGAAAATACATTAAACATAAAAAAAATGATTAACATAATAGGTCATTTTCTGATCTCACATTCCCTATACCCAACTCCTTTCCTACAGCCATCCATGCTGGTTATTCTGTTTTCCACATGCACAAATATCCGAAGTGGTAATATACCTAGATACCTAGAGAGAAGTGTTTTATTGAATGTTAATCACAGGTTCTACCTATTTTTTTTCCCTTTTCTTTTAGGATTTTTGTTTTTCTTAGGACTAAACTGGGAATCTAAAATACGGCAGTCCCGTTTGGGTTTGGCTTATGCAGCAACAAAAGCTGTTACGAGAAATTTAGCACATCACTTATAATTACATCCAGCAGAGAGGGATAAGGAGGAGGTTAGTGAGCAGCAACATTTCCCTGTCACCCAATGTGCCAGCCAGAGCTGTGGGTGATGGTCAGAAGATGCTCCCCTGAACACATCTCCCCAGCAATCAGAGCTTTGCCCAGCGCTGGTGGTATTGAGAAGGGGGACTGTACCGTCCGGCGTGGCCTGATGACGGGGGAGTTTACATTTGATGTAATCGTGGTCAATCGGAGTGGCTGTGTAAGGTGGAGATGTCAGACCTGGACCAGAGGAGGAAGGAATGGAATTCCCAGGGCCTGGCATCGTCCCAGCTGAAGAGTGAGAATCCTCATCCAAAGTGCTATGCTTCTCCCTAATTTACAGGCACAGACAAAATAAGCGGATCAGACCCCATTACACAAAAATGAAGATACATTGGCAAGAAACCAACTACAGTACATAATATGCTACAAAAAGTTAGAATGTACATTTTCAGATCTGCCAGGATGTCTTTTACTCCATCTCAGCGCCAATTCAGCTTTTAAAGTGGTTGGTCAATTTGGATAACCTATTACCAAATCACAAATTCCCGGCAATTGTCCATTATCACCAGGATAGACAGCGTGTCCTTAATGCCACTGCCGGGATAGTACAGGCAGAATCAGGCATACATGTACAGGGAATGTGGGGTAAGCGTCTGTGTTAGGCCCCCCTCACACGTTCCATTAAAAAAAACGTAAGCGTGAGACGGTCTGTTTTTACTATCTGTGTGGTTTTCAGTTAGCCGACCGTGTGCACCATCCATGTGCCGTTCGTGTAACACCAGAATAGAATGCAGAATAGAAATTACAGTTTTTTAGGTGTTAAAGATGTGCAAAGGTATAGACAGACAGACCGTGCAGACCATCAAATCCTCTGTGTGACCCTGATGAGCGGTAACATTACTGATGTCACCACTGATCAGAGCCGCTGGGTCTCACGCATCACACTGTGACCTGGCAGTGGCTGTCTGCAAAGAACATAAAGCCTCGAGCAAGGCTCCAGTGTCTCAGCACGGAGAATTCGATGGACTTTGCTGGAGGAAAAATGTTTTATTTTTGTTACTCTGTGTATGTGGTTTTCAGATTTCCATTCACTAGACTATGGCGGACCTGTGTGGGATTTTTAAAAAATTTAATAAAGTGTACAGTACATATTGTCATCAGGGCTTCTGGAAAAAAAAAAATGGACCGTCTTCGTGTGGGTCACATGGTCCGAGTGACACGGACATGTGCGCAGCCCCATATCTTATAATAGGTGTACGTGTCTCCAGTACGTGTGAAAATGGACGCCACACATACGGTACCTGTACAGTAGTGTAAAAGGGGCCTTATACAGCTGGCACCTGCCTCTAATGGGTAGCTTGGGTCACTGCTATTTAAATGTCTAAATGCCGCTGTCCATACTGCCATGCTGTCGATAGGATGAGACGGCAGCAGGAAACCTACTGAAGGCCACATCACCATCTGAAGGCCACCATCCTGATATCCAACTCCTCTACACTCTAGGATGAAGCGACAAATTTGAGAAAGATCCAAGACAGGTCAAAACATCAAGCTTATAGCACTTATAGCTTTTCTGCCCCCTTACCCAGCACTATGGAGAACTATTGACGTAAATAAACCAGCATCAAACTGAAATCCTTTGTGTGAGTGTGGTTGACTTTCTACAAGTCTACTACATGGGTTGCCCAGTTCAATCTGCACCCCCTCATCAATGCAGAGTACGCTCCATATTTCTCTACGCATCTTGCATTTTGCAAACATCATTATTTTCACCATATACCAGAAAACCAAAGTATTGTAGTATATATTACTGAAGCAATAAAAAAGGCAATTTTAAAAAAAATATTAAAATGCTTAATTTTTATTTTTATTTATTTTCTTTTTTTTTTTTAAGACCAGGTATTTTTGGTGTTGCCATAAAACTCCAATTTATAAAAATCTAAAATTGTTCACTGCACCTACACGAAAATACAGTGGGTAAGAAAGTATTCAGACCCTTTTACATTTTTCACTCTGTTTCATTGCAGCCATTGGTAAATTCAAAAAAGTTCATTTTTTTCACATGAACGTACACCCCACACCTCTCCACCCCATCTTGACTGAAAAAACCCCCAGAAATGTAGAAAATTTGGAAGATTTAGTAAAAAAGAAAAACTGAAATGGTCATAAGTATTCAGACCGTTTGCTCAGACACTCATACTTAAGTCACATCCTGTCCATTTCCTTGTGATCCTCCTTGAGATGGTTCTACTCCTTCACTGGAGTCCAGCTGAGTTTAATTAAACTGATAGGACTTGATTTGGAAAGACACACACCTGTCTATTTAAAGGTACCGTCACACTTAGCGACGCTGCAGCGATACCGACAACGATCCGAATCGCTGCAGCGTCGCTGTTTGGTCGCTGGAGAGCTGTCACACAGACCGCTCTCCAGCGACCAACGATGCCGGTAACCAGGGTAAACATCGGATAACTAAGCGCAGGGCCGCGCTTAGTAACCCGATGTTTACCCTGGTTACCATCCTAAAAGTAAAAAAAACAAACAGTACATACTTACCTACAGCCGTCTGTCCTCCAGCGCTGTGCTCTGCACTCCTCCTGTACTGTCTGTGTGAGCACAGCGGCCGGAAAGCAGAGCGGTGACGTCACCGCTCTGCTTTCCGGCTGACCGACGCTCACAGCCAGTGCAGGAGGAGCGCAGAGCACAGCGCTGGAGGACAGACGGCTGTAGGTAAGTATGTACTGTTTGTTTTTTTACTTTTAGGATGGTAACCAGGGTAAACATCGGGTTACTAAGCGCGGCCCTGCACTTAGTTACCCGATGTTTACCCTGGTTACCAGTGAAGACATCGCTGAATCGGTGTCACACACGCCGATTCAGCGATGTCTGCGGGGAGTCCAGCGACGAAATAAAGTTCTGGACTTTCTTCCCCGACCAGCGACAGCACAGCAGGGGCCTGATTGTTGCTGCCTGTCACACTGGACGATATCGCTAGCGAGGACGCTGCAACGTCACGGATCGCTAGCGATATCGTCTAGTGTGACGGTACCTTAAGACCTCACAGCTCACAGTGCATGTCAGACCAAATGAGAATCATGAGGTCAAAGGAACTGGTCAAGGAGCTCAGAGACAAAATTGTGGCAAGGCACAGATCTGGTCAAGGTTACAACAGGCACAGTGGCCTCCATAATCCTTAAATGGAAGAAGTTTTGGACCACCAGAAGTCTCCCTATACCTGGCCGTCCAGCCAAACTGAGCAATCGTGGAGAAGAGCCTTAGTGAGAGAGGTAAAGAAGAACCCCAAGATAACTGTGGCTGAGCTCCAGAGATGCAGTAGGGAGATGGGAGAAAGTTCCACAAAGTCAATTATCACTGCAGCCCTCCACCAGTCGGGCCTTTATGGCAGAGTGGCCCGCCAGAAGCCTCTCCTCAGTGTAGGACATATGAATGCCTGCATAGAGTTTGCTTAAAAAAAAAAAAAAAATCACATGAAGGACTCCCAGACCATAAGAAATTACATTCTCTGGTCTGATGAGACAAAGATAGACATTTTTGGTGATAATTCTAAGCGGTATGTGTGGAGAAAACCAGGCACTGCTCATAAACCTGCCCAATACAATCCCAACAGTGAAGCATGGTGGTGGCAGTATCATGCTATGGGGGTGTTTTTCAGCTGCAGAGACAGGATGACAGGTTGTCATTGAAGGAAACATGAATGAGGCCAAGTAGAGTTTACATTTTTTTTCTCATTAATGAACTTTTTGAATTTACCAAATGGCTGCAATGCAACAAAGAGTGAAAAATTTAAAGGCGTCTGAATACTTTCCGTAGCCACTGTACAATAAAAAATGGTCACGAAGTTGTGTGTGTCCTAAAATGGTGCCCTTAAAGCGGTTATTTTTATTGCACATCTGGAGTGTTGCTTTAAATGTAATTCTGCTGCCCCCGGTCTCATGCTGACCTGCTGCAGCCTTCAGAGTTTTGCAGCGTTGCTCCTGTTGTTCTCCGGCAAAAAGTGACTTGCCGGCAGCTGCAATGTTTCATGGAGGGGCGCGGAAGTCACTTTTCAATACAAGTCTATAATAGCCTTGTTCTGGCTCTCAGACTTGCATTGAGAGCTTGTAACGTAGCTTCTGACTTCTGATGTAGCCAGTCAGACGCTGCGCTCACAAGATGGCGCAGCAAGGCCAGGGCAGTGCAGAAAAACAGTGAAGACGTGGGAGGGCGAGGATATGAGGCTTACATTTAAAGCACCACTCCAAGGCTGAAAAACCCGCTGGAGTGGTGCTTTACAAACCATGGAAAATCACATAAAAATAAGCCCTCATACTGCAAAATCTCTGTAAATATATATTTTTTAAGTTCTCATAGAAAATGACAAGATATGTCACTAAAAGTATGACATTCGTTTTTTCGATGAAGGACCAGATCTGTACATGTTTATTAAAAGGACATGCATTAGTATCTAGAGAAAGAAAACATACTTCTCTATTGCTTTGGGTGCATTTTTCTCCTCTCCCTTCGCGAATGGTCCTTCCGTGGCTTCCTTCATAACGGTGAACAACATTTTAGTATCTAATTCCTGGTAATTTTTTTCCAGCAGCTTCAACACAGAAGCATGAAGACGGAAATAGACCTATTGGGCACAGGATACAGGTCTGTATTAAGTGTCTCTTGCGTAATCTCACACATAGAACTTTGGTCACCTTTATACAAGAAAAAAAAAAAAACAAAAGAAACCAAAACCGTTTTTTTTCCTTTTAGCGGAAGTAAACAACTCTATTTGCTGGAAGTTTCTTTCTGGCATTTACTAAGCTTTTAACAAAATAGAGATGCAGCATCCATTAACCTCAGATTCAGAGAGTGGATTCTTCTGCTTTTATGCATTCTTCCCTTTACAAAATGTACCTAAAACTCTAAATACGTTTTTTTCTTTCGTAATTAACTTCATAATCAAATGGCTCGGTGAGTAAACTGCAATGGTAGATATGGCTCCCTCCGGACCCAAACCATTATTGCCAATTAGCGATGGTCAGAAACACTGAGGAAGGAAACGCCATTACAGCAGAAAATAAAGCACTTACCTCTAAAGCCTCCATGGCCAACTCCGGAGGGTTATGATAGTGAATCTTCTTAGGGTAGCGAGCAGCTTCCTCGTGCAGGTAGTGTGCCGCTTGCTTGTAGTGCTGCAGGTACAACTCCGGGGCCATTTTTTGTTTTTCATAGATTTTGCCCAACATATAGTGAATTAACCATTCTTCCTCATCCCCATCTCCCTCGCAGAGGGAGGCAGAGGTAAAACACTGTTTTGCCGTCTCCAGCATACTGTTCCGACGTTCTTTTAACTGCAAATAAAACAAAAATAAACTTCATGTTGATCCTCGCCACAATCTAAAGGGTAACCTTTTACCTTTTGGAGAGTGACAAGCCAAGCCTGGCATGTCAGAGTGAGGAGACTAATAAGCCATGCATACTCCTCTGGGAAATTAAATATGCCACTTGTCTCATCAGAGAGGAAGAAGACCAGAACTCCAGTGCCACCTATAGGAAGTAGCTATTCTAAAAGTGAATATTGTCCCTATATTGAGCCTGGCCATATGACGGAGGATAAAAGCCAACCCAAAGCTGTTACCCTAAGTCATGTGACAAGGCATGTTAGAGAGCTGATACTGATTGTAAGGATTGCTACTTCCTATAGGTGGCGCTAGAGTTCAAGTCCTCTTCCTCGAAGGGACAATTTGCATCTTCACCACAAAACGCCCCATTACACTGTGATCTGACAACACTAAAAAGAAAGCCACGAATCCAGAAACTATTAAATGAGCAGTCTTAACAATATATTAAAGATTCTTTTTTATAAGGTATTTTAAAAGAAAAAAAAAATCAATTGACATTATTATTCTGTCCCAGTCTTTGCCCTGGAACAAAAGTAAAATACAAGCTATGGTGGTGCTTTGCTGCGGTGACTTCATGTCCAAGTGGGCCTTTAGGGGGTTGTATAGTATAAGAAAACCATTTACAAAAAATGGGCAAGATAGGTTGTGTATGGAAGCTGGTAATTCCCATCGTCACTGACCCACTGTGCTATAAATGTTTATCCAATTAAGAAATGCTGATCTAAATACAAAATCTACATAAACTGTCAGCGCCTAGAACATTACTTATGAGGGATTCCAAATCTTTCCAACTGGCAGGAACGTCATCCCCTTCACACCACAGCCCTTTTCCCTTTTTTCCGCTCCCCTTCTTCCCAGAGCCATAACTTTTTTTTATTTTTCAGTCAATATGGGCATGTGAGGGTTTGTTTTTTTGTGGGACGCGTTGTACTGTTGAACGACACCAATGATTTTACAATATTGTGTGTTGAAAAATGGGGAAAAAATTCCAAGTGCGGTAAAATTGCAATAAAAGTTAAATTCCACAACTGTTTTTTGAATTTTTTTTTACCATGTTCACCAAATGCTAAAACTGACCTGCCATTATGATTCTCCAAGTCATTATGAGTTTGGCGATACCAAACATGACTAGGCTCTTTTTTAAAGTGTTAAAAAAAAATGTGTAATTTTCCTAGACCCATAGAGTCTCCATTTTTCGTGACCTCGGGCTGGGAGAGGGCTTATTTTTTGCCTGCAGAGCTGACGTTTTTATTGATACCATTTTGGTGTGGATACAATCTTTTGATTGCCCATTATTGCATTTTAATGCAATGTTGCAGTGATCAAAAAAATGTCATTCTGGCGTTTTGACTTTTTTTTCGCTATGCCATTTACCAATCGGATTAATTCTTTTTATATACTGATGGGGCAATTCTGAAAGCGGCGGTACCAAATATGTGTATTTTTCTATTGTTTTATTTTGAATGGGGCGAATGAGGGGTGATTTGAACTTTTATAGAAACATTTTCTTTTGACTTGCTTCAATAGTCTCCATGAGAGACTAGAAGCTGCGATAATCCGATCGCCTCTGCTACATACAGGTGATGATCAGATCGCCTGTGTGTAGCAGAAATGCTCACTTGTTATGAGCGCCAACCGCTGGGCAGCGACCCGCAGTCATGTGATACTGACGCCAATGGGCGGGATTAGTGACGCATTTCTGACGTGATCAC
Organism: Ranitomeya imitator; assembly: GCF_032444005.1. Classification (NCBI taxonomy): domain Eukaryota; kingdom Metazoa; phylum Chordata; class Amphibia; order Anura; family Dendrobatidae; genus Ranitomeya; species Ranitomeya imitator. The sequence goes on along the minus strand of NC_091282.1, from coordinate 300,302,229 downwards.
ATAAAATGCTGTTGGCATTTAACAGGTTAACAGCCGCGAGTGGATCACAATTTCATCCGGGGCTGTTAGGGGCACATGTCAGCTGTTCAAAACAGCTGACATGTACCGGGAAAGATTTGGGCTCAGCGCCGGAGCACACATCAAGAGGGACAGACATGACATGTGCAGTACATGTACGGTGCATGTCGTAAAGGGGTTAAAAGGAATCTGTCAGGCTACCCAAAGGCCTGAAACATCCATGGTAATGTATCATAATGAACCTTATGTTTGAATTTTAATTAAGTGAGTTGTGTGATAAAATGAGGATCAGTAAAAATACTTGTTTCAGGGACCATGATATGCTAATTAGCCATCACTAGAGCAGCAAGGCATCCATTCCCTTGGACTAAACCAAAGTGTCAGCAGACTTCACCCATGGTTTCCTGTGTCCCCCCACTAAGGAGGCATCCGAGAAACCAGGTTTGTTTTTGTTTAATTATCAGTTTCTGTGCCACTGTGGAGCATTTTACAGGAAAGAATGTAGTATTCATTGGTACCATTTTGAAGAACATATAGTACCTGGTCAAGGTTTTCCTTGTTTATATTGTAATGTGCACACAATGAAGGTTGCAAATCCACGAAAAAAACAAAAGGAAACATGAGTGAAACAAACCAGAATATGTGTTAAATCTTAGACCGTCAAGGAACCCCCTAGTACTCTGATGACAGCCTAGTGGTCTTTAGTCTGAATTTACAAAGTGGATATTCCAATGAGAACAAGGTAAAACAATTGCATGAATAGGAGTCTCCAAACTTTTCACCAGTACTGTACATCTTTTAGAACACATTTCATCCTGAGAATTTTTTCTCTCGAAAGGTTGAGAATAAAACCTACAATAAGGGCTATATCTGTACAATGTTTACCGTGCAGGAATTAATTTTATTTACACAATAAATTTGTAAGGCCCCGTGTACATGCTGACCTTTTGTCACTTTTTTTTCAGCAGAGATTTGTTACAAAACCAGCAGGGTTTCCTGATGCCAACAAAGTGAATGAGAATCCTGGAGCCTCATGCACAGGTTGCTTATTTGTGCCTTGCTAATTTACTGCAGCATTAAATGTTCAGATTGTCAATTCTTTCAGTGTTTTTGCTGCAGATTTCACCCATACTAATGAATGGGGAAAAAAATCTGCTTAAAAAATGCAGCAAAAACACGTCTATTTTCCGCAGCGTTTTTCTTGCCAAGAAGTGCAGACATTTCTGCACCAAATACGTAATGTGTACGCATACCTTAAAGAAAAAAAAAAGTATTTTTTATTATTTTTTTTTACTGGTTTTTAAATCCTCATTCACTAAAAAAAAGCAGTGCAGTACCCTGCAATATATAAATGTTTATTAGGCACAAGGATGGCATAGCGGCCTACCAGGATGTCATGATCACGTTGTAAAGTTGAAAATGGAGAAAGCTCCCTGCTTGTGACTGACAACTTTGATGCTGGGGTCAGCATTAAAGTCATCTCTGATCCTGGTGATTAGAGCGGGGTGGCTGGTGTATCATAGATCTGGCACCCACATGTGATGGCGTGGTCACAGCAGCTTCAGTTTCCATGCCTAGTGTGCAGCGATGAGCTATAACGTCAGCTGAGGAAAGAAAAAGGTTATGGATCATTGTTTTAAAGGGGAGGCGCAACTTTAAGTGCAGTGATCGGGAGACTGAAACAGCAGGAGAAAATCTGATGACAAGCTGCTCCAGTCATCTTGTCGCTGCAGTCATTCAGATTCCCTGTGAAATCTCTGATAAGTGCCACTTATCGCTTCCAGAGCCAGTGCCAACTGTGAGCAGCCTGTGCTGGATCCACAGGGGTAACAGGAGGCGAGTATCCCATCATTTGTTATCTTAGAACAGCCCCACTTTTTAAAGCAGCACTCCACTGATTTTCTTTTTATAATATGTGTAAGTGTCATGATGGTAGCAGCATAGCCAGTCGAGAAGACGGTAGCAGTAAGTATGATACTACCTTCATGACACTTACACACGATTCCTAACAGAGGGGGAAATATAAATAAATATTAACTTAAAAAAAAAAAAAAAAAAAAAAGAAGTAATGCTGGCCAACCACTTTACTGATTATACACATTAATATTTAACACTATATGATAACTCACAAGTGCCACAGCCTCAGGGGATAATTCGGTAAGCCACTGCTTGATTTGTCGGGAAGCAAAAGAATGAAGGGCATAAGACATTGTGCCGTACTCAATCCATAAGGATAGGTTGGAGGCATCAATCTCCAGCGCACGCTTGAAGCAGTTTAGTACAGGAGTGGCAAGTTTCCATATGGGCCCATCATTCTTCAGCTCATTAGAGTTTAATTTGTCCTGGATACGGCTTGCTCTTGCCAGTGCCATGCCGGCCCAAGAATCAAACCTAGAAAGAATATGCAAAGTATAGGAATCATGATAGATAAGCAAGTGCAGTAAACACCAACTATAAAAACATTAATAGATGTACTGTATATTATGCATATTCAGTTAACTCCAGAAATATTTGGACAGTGACCACATTTTCGGGATTTCGGCTCTAATTAGGATTTAAAAAAGGGAGCTACATATTAAGAGTTGTAATAGCTAGACCCGTACTCCAATTAGGATGTGAAAACCCTCAAAATAAAGCGGAGAGTCTGCACTTTAAGCCCATAATTAATTACAGAAATACATTAATATATACCATATACTGTATCTTGAATAAGTTTTGGCTAGTATAGCTTATAGCAGGGTCAAGCACACCACCATGCCCTAATGCCAACTATCAGGCACCCGTGATCCCAGCGCCCAGATAGGGCTCCCTCTTTAACCCATTCTCTCCATTAATCATTTGGATAAAAATGTGATTAATAACTACATTTAGAGGGTTTTCACCCATGGGAGGCTATTTACGTAGTTTTCCATACTGTAAAAAAGGAAGAATTGAGGCGATAAAGGTGCCTTATTGTCTCTTGTAAAAAGGTATATCAGCAGTCACTCAAGGGGTTAAAGAAGAACAAGAACTCTCCTGACAGTAGATGAAGCTGCCCTCCCTGGCATGAATCCAGATTGAACAATATCAAGAATAGTTGTCTGCAACCTGTGTGCTATAATTTTCCTAAAAATGTTGTGATCTGTATATAAGTGGGAAACAGGGCAGTAAGAACTGCATTTCTCAGCCGGCTTAGGCTACTTTCACACTAGCGTTTTTTTAAATCCGTCACAATGCGTCGTTTTGCAGAAAAAACGCATCCTGCAAAAGTCCTGCATGCGTTTTTTCCCCATACACTTCTATTGACGACGCATTTGCGATGGATTTGCACACTTCGCATCTGTCTTGCGACGAATGCGTCGTGCTTTGGCGGACCGTCGGGAGAAAAAAACCCTACATGTAACGTTTTTTTCTCCCGACGGACCGCTTTTTCCGACTGCGCATGCGCGGCCGGAACTCCGTCCCCACCTCCCCGCACCTTACAATGGGGCAGCGGATGCGCCGGAAAAATGCATCAGCTGCCTCCATTGTGCAATGCAGCAAACGCTAGCGTCGGAATCTCTCCCCGACGCATTGCGACAGGGAGATTCCGACGCTAGTGTGAAAGAAGCCTTATCTGGCTCGTGAAAGAACACTATTGTGGCATCATAGAAGGATGAAGGTAGGGAACCCCTTGATAAGGATGATAAAAATTAAATATGAACACTTCTATTTTAACCCCTTCATGACCCAGCCTATTTTGACCTTAAAGACCTTGCCGTTTTTTGCAATTCTGACCAGTGTCCCTTTATGAGGTAATAACTCAGGAACGCTTCAACGGATCCTAGCGGTTCTGAGATTGTTTTTTCGTGACATATTGGGCTTCATGTTAGTGGTAAATTTAGGTCAACAAATTCTGCGTTTATTTGTGATAAAAACGGAAATTTGGCGAAAATTTTGAAAATTTCACAATTTTCACATTTTGAATTTTTATTCTGTTAAACCAGAGAGTTATGTGACACAGAATAGTTAATAAATAACATTTCCCACATGTATACTTTACATCAGCACAATTTTGGAAACAACATTTTTTTTGCTAGGAAGTTATAAGGGTTAAAACTTGACCAGCGATTTCTCATTTTTACAACGAAATTTACAAAACCATTGTTTTTAGGGACCACCTCACATTTGAAGTCAGTTTGAGGGGTCTATATGGCTGAAAATACCCAAAAGTGACACCATTCTAAAAACTGCACCCCTTAAGGTACTCAAAACCACATTCAAGAAGTTTATTAACCCTTCAGGTACTTCACAGCAGCAGAAGCAACATGGAAGGAAAAAAATGAACATTTAACTTTTTAGTCACAAAAATTATCTTTTATCAACAATTTTTTTATTTTCCCAATAGTAAAAGGAGAAACTGAACCACGAAAGTTGTTGTCCAATTTGTCCTGAGTACGCTGATACCTCATATGTGGGGGTAAACCACTGTTTGGGCGCACGGCAGGGCTTGGAAGGGAAGGAGCGCCATTTGACTTTGAATTGAAAAATTGGCTCCACTCTTTAGCGGACACCATGTCACCTTTTGGAGAGCCCCCGCGTGCCTAAAAATTGGAGCTCCCCCACAAGTGACCCCATTTTGGAAACTAGACGCCCCAAGGAACTTATCTAGATGCATAGTGAGCACTTTGAACCCCCAGGTGCTTCACAGAAGTTTATAACGCAGAGCCATGTAAATAAAAAATAATTTTTCTTTCCTCAAAAATGACTTTTTAGTCTGGAATTTCCTATTTTGCCAAGGGTAATAGGAGAAATTGGACCCCAAATGTTGTTGTGCAGTTTGTCCTGAGTACGCTGATACCCCATATGTGGTACCACTGTTTGGGCGCACGGCAGGGCTCGGAAGGGAAGGCACGCCATTTGGCTTTTTAAATGGAAAATTAGCTCCAATCATTAGCGGACACCATGTCACGTTTGGAGAGCCCCTGTGTGCCTAAACATTGGAGATCCCCCACAAATGACCCCATTTTGGAAACTAGACCCCCAAAGGAACTAATCTAGATGTGTGGTGAGGACTTTGAACCCCCAAGTGCTTCACAGAAGTTTATAACGCAAAGCCATGAAAAAAAAAAAAAAAAAAATTTTTTTCTCAAAAATGATCTTTTAGCCTGCAATTTTTTATTTTCCCAAGGGTAACAGGAGAAATTTGACCCCAAAAGTTGTTGTCCAGTTTCTCCTGAGTACGCTGATACCCCATATGTGGGGGTAAACCACTGTTTGGGCACATGCCGGGACTCGGAAGTGAAGTAGTGACGTTTTGAAATGCAGACTTTGATGGAATGCTCTGTGGGCGTCACGTTGCGTTTGCAGAGCCCCTGATGTGGCTAAACAGTAGAAACCCCCCACAAGTGACCCCATTTTGGAAACTAGACCCCGAAAGGAACTTATCTAGATGTGTGGTGAGCACTTTGAACCCCCAAGTGCTTCACAGAAGTTTATAATGCAGAGCCGTGAAAATAATAAATACGTTTTCTTTCCTCAAAAATAATTATTTAGCCCAGAATTTTTTAATTTTCCCAAGGGTAACAGGAGAAATTTGACCCCAATATTTGTTGTCCAGTTTCTCCTAAGTACGGTGATACCCCATATGTGGGGGTAAACTACTGTTTGGGCACATGCCGGGGCTCGGAATTGAAGTAGTGACGTTTTGAAATGCAGACTTTGATGGAATGCTCTGCGGGCATCACGTTGCGTTTGCAGAGCCCCTGATGTGGCTAAACAGTAGAAACCCCCCACAAGTGACCCCATTTTGGAAACTAGACCCCAAAAGGAACTTATCTAGATGTGTGGTGACTGGTGAGCACTTTGAACCCCCAAGTGCTTCATAGAAGTTTATAATGCAGAGCCGTGAAAATAATAAATACGTTTTCTTTCCTCAAAAATAATTATTTAGCCCAGAATTTTTTATTTTCCCAAGGGTTACAGGAGAAATTGGACCCCAAAAGTTGTTGTCCATTTTATCCTGAGTACGCTGATACCCCATGTGTGGGGGTAAACCACTGTTTGGGCACACGTCGGGGCTCAGAAGGGAAGTAGTGACTTTTGAAATGCAGACTTTGATGGAATGGTCTGCGGGCGTCACGTTGCGTTTGCAGAGCCCCTGGTGTGCCTAAACAGTAGAAACCCCCCCAAAAGTGACCCCATTTTAGAAACTAGACCCCCCAAGGAACTTATCTAGATATGTGGTGAGCACGTTGAACCCCCAAGTGCTTCACAGACGTTTACAACGCAGAGCCGTGAAAATAAAAAATCATTTTTCTTTCCTCAAAAATGATGTTTTAGCAAGCATTTTTTTATTTTCACAAGGGTAACAGGAGAATTTGGACCCCAGTAATTGTTGCGCAGTTTATCCTGAGTATGCTGGTACCCCATATGTGGGGGTAAACCACTGTTTGGGCACACGTCGGGGCTCGGAATTGAGGGAGCACCATTTGAATTTTTGAATACAAGATTGGCTGGAATCAATGGTGGCGCCATGTTGCGTTTGGAGACCCCTGATGTGCCTAAACAGTGGTAACCCCTCAATTCTACCTCCAACACTAACCCCAACACACCCCTAACCCTAATCCCAACTGTAGCCATAACCCTTATCACAACCCTAACCCCAACACACCCCTAACCCTAACCACAACCCTAATTCCAACCCTAACCCTAAGGCTATGTGCCCACGTTGCGGATTCGTGTGAGATTTTTCAGCATCATTTTTGAAAAATCCGCGGGTAAAAGGCACTGCGTTTTACCTGCGGATTTACCGCGGATTTCCAGTGTTTTTTGTGCGGATTTCACCTGCGGATTCCTATTGAGGAACAGGTGTAAAACGCTGCGGAATCCGCACAAAGAATTGACATGCTGCGGAAAATACAACGCAGCGTTTCCGCGTGGTATTTTCCGCACCATGGGCACAGCGGATTTGGTTTTCCATACGTTTACATGGTACTGTAAACCTGATGGAACTCTGCTGCGGATCCGCAGCCAAATCCGCACCGTGTGCTCATAGCCTAATTCTAAAGGTATGTGCACACGCTGCGGAAAACGCTGCGGATCCGCAGCAGTTTCCCATGAGTTTACAGTTCAATGTAAACCTATGGGAAACAAAAATCGCTGTACACATGCTGCAGAAAAACTGCACGGAAACGCAGCGGTTTACATTCCGCAGCATGTCACTTCTTTCTGCGGATTCCGCAGCGGTTTTACAACTGCTCCAATAGAAAATCGCAGTTGTAAAACCGCAGTGAAATGCGCAGAAAAAACGCGGTAAATCCGCCATAAATCCGCAGCGGTTTAGCACTGCGGATTTATCAAATCCGCAGCGGAAAAATCTGCAGAGGACCAGAATACATGTGCACATACCGAAACCCTAACCCTAACCCTACCCCTAACCCTACCCCTATTCTAACATTAGTGGAAAAAAAAAAAAATTCTTTATTTTTTTATTGTCCCTACCTATGGGGGTGGCAAAGGGGGGGGGGGGGGGGGTCATTTATTATTTTTTTTATTTTGATCACTGTGATAGATTATATCTCAGTGATCAAAATGCACTTTGGAATGAATCTGCCGGCAGGCAGATACGGCGGGCGCACTGCGCATGCGCCCGCCATTTTGGAAGATGGCGGCGCCCAGGGAGAAGACGGACGGACCCCGGCAGGATCGGTAAGTATGATGGGGTGGGGTGGGGGGGGAGGGGGAGTCGGAGCATGGGGGGATGGATCGGAGCGCGGGGGGGTGGAACAGAGCACGGGGGGGTTGAACGGAGCACGGGGGGTGGAACGGAGCATGGGGGGGGTGGATCGGAGCACGGGGGGGGGTGATTGGAGCACGGGGTTGAGCGGACAAGAGCACAGGGGGAGCGGAGCACAGGACGGAGGGGAGCCGGAGCAGTGTACCGGACAGATCGGTGGCTTGGGGAGGCGATCGGTGGGGTGGGGTGGGGGCACATAAGTGTTTCCAGCCATGGCCGATGATATTGCAGCATCGGCCATGGCTGGATTGTAATATTTCACCAGTTTTAATAGGTGAAATATTACAAATCGCTCTGATTGGCTGTTGAAAGTGAAACTGCCAATCAGAGCGATCGTAGCCACGTGGGGGTGAAGCCACCCCCCTGGGCTAAACTACCACTCCCCCTGTCCCTGCAGATCGGGTGAAATGGGAGTTAACCCTTTCGCCCGATCTGCAGGGACGCGATCTTTCCATGACGCCACATAGGCGTCATGGGTCGGATTGGCACCGACTTTCATGACGCCTACGTGGCGTCAAAGGTCGGGAAGGGGTTAAAAGCATTCTAACTTTGCAGTATTTTTTCAAACCTGCCTAAAACTTTTGAACAGCACAGTATACCGGTAGGACCAGAAATACTTGTACAGTGACCGAAGCTTCATGATTCGGGCTCTGTAGGCTACTATTTGGGATTCAAAATAAAACGACTGGGATACAATAGAAGTGTAGTCTTTCAGGTTTTTTTAAAGGAGTTGAACAAAAATATCCTGTGAAACATTTAGGAATTGTAAAAATTTTTCTACAAAGCCTCCTCATTTCAGGGGCTCAAAAGTAATTGGACAATTGCCTATATCATAAATAAAATATTCATTTTAATACTCTGTAAAGAATCCTTTGCAGACAATGACTGCCTGAAGTCTGGAAGCCATGGCCGTCACCAAACGCTGGGTTTCCTCCTTTGTGATGTCTGTCGGGCCTTTACTGCAGCTGTCTTCAGTTCTTGCTTGGTTGTGAGTCTTTCTGTCTTAAGTTTTATCTAGAGTATGTGAAATGCAGCTCGATGGGGTTGAGATCTGGTGACTGACTCGGCCATTGCAGAATATTTCACTTCATTGCCATAAAAAACTCCTGGGTTGCTTTCACAGTATATTTTGGGTCATTCTCCATCTGTCCTGTGAAGCGCCGTCCAATCAAACTTGCTGCATTTGGTTGAATCCGAGCAGAAAGTAACATCCTGTCCACACTTCAGAATTCATCCTACTTCTTCTGTCTTCAGTCACATCATCAATAAACACTAGTGACCCAGTGCCACTGGCAGCCATGCATGCCCAAGCCATCACACTGCCTCCACCATGGTTTACAGAGGATGTGGTGTCCTTTGCATCATGAGCCGTTCCAAGCCTTCTCCATGCTATATTCTTCCAATCATTCTGGTACTGGATGATTCTAGTTTCATCTATCTAAACAAGAATGCTTTTCCAGAATTGGGCTGTCTTCTTTAGATGTTTTCTTGGCAAGGTCTAATCTGGATTTTATACTTTTAAGGCTGATTAATGGTTTGCTCCTTGTGGTGAACCCTTTGTGTTGGCTCTCATGAAGTCTTCTCTTTCTGCTAGACCTAGAAAATAAAACACCCTGGAAAGGATTCTGAGATCATCCACCACTATTGCAGTTCGTGGGAGTCCGGCCTTTTTGAGTTCCCAACCTCCCCAGTGCATTTTTCTTTTACATGTACCAAATTGATGATTTGGTCACCATTATAATTTTTGCTATCTATCTGACAGATTTTTTTTTCCAGCCTAATGACAGTCAGTTTCACTTCCACTCAGAGCTCCTTTGACCACATGTTGTGGGTTAACAGCAACAGCTTCCAAATGCAAATGCTACACCAGAAATCAGCTCTAGACCTTTTACCTGCTTAGGGTATGAAGGATTAATGAGGGGAAAAGCCCATGCAGTTCATTAAATCACCAAAGCAAAGAACAACGGTGACGATGGGCATCCTTGTCTCGCCCGTCTATGTAGTATTAGGCTTTCCATTGCCCCTTATCCTAGCTATCGGTGCATAATATATTAACCTAACCCATTTAATATAATTAGGCCCAAACCCCATTTCTTTTAGAATCGACCATAGATATCCTAGTGTATATATAACGCTGACGGCGGCATTTAACTACCGCTTCCGGCCTCGCGGCCGGAAATGAGCGCATCACCGATACGTCAGGATAGTAACCATAGAGGTCCTTGAGACCTCTATGGTTACTGATGCCGGCCTGCTGTGAGCGCCACCCTGTGGCAGGCACTCATAGCAAGCCTGTAATTCAGCTGCATAGGAGCGATCTGATGATCGCTGCTATGTAGCAGAGCCAATCGAGCGGTGCTAGTTTCTAGCCTCCCATGGAGGCTATTAGGCTATTGAAGCATGGCAAAAGTAAAAAAAAAATGTTTTAAAAAATATGAAGAAAAAAAAATATAAAAGTTTAAATCACCTCCCTTTCGCCGCATCCAAAATAAAACAATTAAAAAAAAAAAAATCAAACATACACATATTTGGTATCGCCGCGTTCAGAATCGCCCGATCTATCAATAAAAAAAAAACATTAACCTGATCGCTAAACAGCGTAGTGATAAAAAAATTTGAAATGCCACAATTACGGTTTTTTGGTCACCGTGACATTGCATTAAAATACAATAACGGGCGATCAAAAAAACGTATCTGCACAAAAGTGGTATCATTAAAAACGTCAGCCCGGCACACAAAAAATAAGCCCTTACCAGACCCCAGATCACAAAAAATGGAGACGCTATGGGTATTGAAAATGGCGCAAATATTTTTTTTTTAGCAAAGTTTTGAATTTTTTTTCCACCACTTAAGATTAAAAAATAACCTAGACATATTAGGTGTTTATGAACTCGTAATGACCTGGAGAATCATAATAGCAGGTCAATTTTAGCTTTTAGTGAATCTAGCAAAAAAGCCAAACAAAAAACAAGTGTGGGATTGAACTTTTATTTTGCAATTTCACCGCACTTGGAACTTTTTTCCCATTTTATAGTAAAAGACATGGTAAAACCAATGGTGTCGTTCAAAAGTACAACTCGTCCCGCAAAAAATAAGCCCTCACATGGCCATATTGACGGAAAAATAAAAAAGTTATGGCTCTGGGAAGGAGGGGAGCGAAAAACGAAAACGCAAAAAGGAAAAAAGGCTGCGGCGTGAAGGGGTTAATATTTTACAGGACCATTTACAGTTTACTATGCTACAGAACTGTAATGTATCTGTAAAAATCGGGTGCCAAACTGATGGTATGCATGGCATGTGATTTTTTTCTCGCACCGCCGATTTCTGAGTGAAATCACAGCATGCTGCAATTTTTTACTAATGCCAAATACAGCTGAGAAAAAAATATGCAGATCTGCACTGCCTCACTGAATAACATTTCAATATGTAATAGGTGCAATAATAATAATATTTGCAAATAACTCCAATGTAGTATAGTTTTTATGATTCGCTATGTCTCTTTCCTCATATGCAGGCATTGCAGGACATTAGGTATCCATGGTTACAACCACTGATCTAGTGAGAGTTAGTTAGCTAGTTGCCAGTGGTCATAACCATGGATACCTAAGGTTCCTGCAATGCCTGCACATGAGGAAAGAGACATAGCGAATCGGAAACATTATACTACATTTCAAATTGGAGGTATTTGCTAATGCGCAGCAGCATCTATCAGCAAGCGATGCTCTAAATCTGCACATGCGCAGCCCACTATGTTGCAAGGAACAGTGAAGGAGCGCACACAATAAGAGGAATGATGAGTTCAATCCCACTGTGTCACCAATGTATTAAAATACATCAAATATTTAAATATATCCTCGGAACACAGTGGGCTGCGCATGAACAGATTGAGAGCATCGTTTTCCGATAGATGCTACTGCACATACGCAGCAGGCGCCATTTTGTTGGAGCACAAAATGTTTTTTTTTCGAAGACCATAATATTAAATGCAAAAGCACAATCTTTAAAATAGGAGGCAGATGACTTAAGATTCAGCGACCGGTCATTTAGGCCTAGAATGATGACGATGAGGCCAGAGAACCAAAAAAAAGACCCCCACAGGCCACCTCGGTGCACAAAAGTCTCATTAACTCAAAACTGCAAAAACAGATTAAACAGCGACTACAAGATGGATTTCTTCAACCCAGGTATCATTTTAACCCCTTAAAGGGAACCTGTCACCCCCCCAGCTGTTTGTAACTAAAAGAGCCACCTTGTGCAGCACTAATGCTGCATTCTGACAAGGTGGCTCTTTTAGTTCTTGGCGCTGTAACTGCAGAAATAATCGATTTTGCAATTTGTCCAAAATACCTTGAAACAGTCTTGGGGGCAGGTCTTTCCCCCCTAATGCAGACGCAGCACCGCCGTCACTCATGCCCTCTTTGGTGCCTGGCGCCACCTCCTCAGCGTTGCGCTGTTATCTTATGCCTTGGGCATGCGCAGTTAACTGTCCCAGCTAACTGCACATGCCCAAGGCATAAGATAACAGCATGAGTGACGGTGGTGCTGCGTCTGCATTAGGGGGGAAAGACCTGCCCCCAGGACTATTTCAAAGTATTTTGGACAAATTGCAAAATCGATTATTTCTGCAGTTACAGCACAAAGAACTAAAAGAGCCACCTATAGCCAATATGTCTTTTTACTGACCTGAGATATTAGAGAATAGTCTCCCCATACAGGTGACAATCCAGCAGCTGTCCGCTGTACATTATAACTGACAACTTGCTGTATCAGCCACGATCAGTGTTTGCACCGTCCATATCTGTTTAACTCCTTAGATGCTGCTGTCAATAGTGACTACATCATATAAATGGTTAACAGAGTGTGGAGGCTTCTTCTTTAACCCCATTAGCACCCTGAGATCATGATTGTGTGGTCCTGATGTTTGCCATGGCAACTCACAGCCAAATAACGGCCTTAGAGCCTGCCGGCTATAGCAGCCTGTTCAGAAGTTAGCGACATTTAGGTGGTAAAAAGACACTTTTTCAATCCTGTCATGTCACTTTCCATTCACTTCTGAACAGCACCTGAAGGGTTAATAAACTACCCAATAGAGGTTTTCAATATGTTGGTTTGCGGTTTTAAAAATATCACTTTTGGAGGTTTCCCAATATGTAGGACTCCAAAAGTCACTTCAAACCTGGATAAGTCCTTCAAAAATATAAATTTTGCACATTATCTTGAAAAAATGAAAAATTACTGCTACAATTTTATACCTCCTAAAAGGCTAACAAAATAAAATAATATTTTACAAATGGTGCTGATGTAAAGCAGGGATGAGGCAAATGGTTTTTTTTTAATGTTTTCCTGTGGTATAACTTTCTGGATTAAAGGAATATCATATATACTTGTGAATAAGCCGAGTTTTTCATCACTTTTTTGTGCTGAAAATGCCCCCCTTGGCTTATACACGAGTCACTATCCCAGAAGACAGCAAGAGAGGTGGAGTGGCCGAGCTGCGGGTGACAGGAAGCAGAAGCCGACTGCTGTGGCTAAAGCCTGTGCCCACTGCTAAAAAGAAATTAATATTCACTGTACTGGCAATGAACATTCATTTCTCTTATGAGCGCAGTGTCAGCAGCAGTCGCCAGCTTCAAAGCAACTGCCGGGCTCTCACGGGTGACCGCTCATTAAGGTAATGAATGTTCACCACTCTCCGCTTTCATAGGTATGGAGAGAGATGAATATTCATTGAATGAGCGGGGACACGTGATCGCTCGGCCGCAGGAGCTGCTGGCATCGGATTGAGATGCTGCGAGGGTGACCAGGGAAGGTAAGTAGGATTTTTTTTTCTTCTTTTTATGCTTTTCTCATGGGGGCCATACATACAAGGATGGGGATGAGGAACCATGCAGACAAGGATGGGAATAATGAGCCATGAAGACAAGGATGGGAATATGGAGCCATGCAGACTAGTATGGGAATAAGGAGCCATGCAGACAAGGATGGGAATAAGGAGCCATGCAGACAAGTATGGGAATAAGGAGCCATGCAGACAAGTATGGGAATAAGGAGCCATGCAGACAAGTATGGGAATAAGGAGTCATGCAAACAAGGATGAGGATAAGGAGCCATGCAGACAAGGATGGGGATAAGGAGCCATGCAGACAAGGATGGGGATAAGGAGCCATTCATACCAGGATGAGGAACTATGCATACCACAATAGGGATTAGGGGATAATGTATACCCAGCTTATTCTCGAGTCAATAAGTTTTCCCAGTTCTTTGAGGCAAAATTAGGTGCCTCAACTTATACTCGTGTCGGCTTATACACAAGTATATACGATAATCATTCGAAGTTTGAAAATTGCTAATTTTTTTAACATTTTTTGTTACATTTCTGACATTTTTTATAAATAAAAACAAAACATATTGACCTAAATTTACCCATTGTCATAAATTACAATGTGCCACAAAATGATTGGGATTTGTTGAAGCATTCCAGAGTTATTACTACCTAAAGAGACACTGGTCAGATTTCCAAAATTTGACCCGGTCACTAAGGGGTTAATCAGTGTAACAACAACAACCTGACAATGCCTGTAGCTTCCTTTGCAAAATTCTGATGACAGGTTCGCTTTAAGCCCATACTGAGCATATAACTGTATCTTGAATATGTTAATTTATAAATAAATGATGCTGCGCTATTCGATAAAAGGTAGGAGAAATCCTAATCCCTCTCTATGGAGCACAAAAACGTAAATAATTTAGGATCTTATACACCTTAGGAGTGGAGACATCAGGCCAGGTAACGAGGAGATATACTAATGAATTCTCTTCTCCCAGCTAGATAATAGAGTATGATAAAACGGTGTCAAGAATGGAGCTTCAGACAGTAAGATGTGACCTCCGACAGACAAGTTTATTTAACGAGACCGGTTTCAAGGACTCCTCCAAATCAGCTCATATTTTATTGGATGGTTTCATTGTTGAATTTAAAATACAATTAAACAGAGACGCTTTATGATATGTCCAGAAGTCTGGAAACCCTGCTTCCCCCCCCCCCCCTCAATTGTGGAGCGTGTCAGAACAGAACAGGAGAACCTAGGTCTCGAAGTACCCCAAATGAAATTGGATGATAACATATTAAATTTATGGAAGAATGACCTCGGTGATTAGATGGAAAAGTTTAGAACAGGTAAAGTGTCCTTGGGGAAAATGGCCATCTTCAAAATATTAATCCTGCTGAACCAAGAGACTGAAAATGCAGACCAGTTCAAAAAGTCCCTCTCAAAGTTACAGAAAATAGGTAGAAAGTTAAGGAAGTATAACTGGGTAGTATCAGCTGGGATAGTAGTCCCCAAATATTTACTATGATTGTCTCTCCATTTGAAAGGGAATAAAGAACTACGGTGTAGAGAATCCGTCCCCACTATGTTAATGTTAAGAATCTCTAATTTAGAGATGTTCACTTTAAAGTTAGATAAAAGTGAAAAGTGTTGGACACTCCTGGGGAACTGATATAGTGTATCAGGTTGTCCGCAAAAACTGACATTTTATGTCTTCTATCGACCAATGAAATTCCTTCAGTGGAAGGATTGAACCTAATAGCATTGGCCAGCACTTCCATAACCACAATGTAGAGAATGGGGGACAGTGGGCACCCCTGACGTATACCATTATACATGTTAAAAGGCCTAGAAAGGTCACGGTTAACCCTAGCCTTTGCCATGGGAGAATTATATAAAACTACTAGATGGTGGCCCGATTCTAACGCATCGGGTATTCTAGAATATGCATGTCCACGTAGTATATTTCCCAGTCACGTAGTATATTGCCCAGCCACGTAGTATATTGCCCAGCCACGTAGTATAAACATAGTATATTGCCCAGGCACGTAGTATATTGCACAGCGACGGAGTATACAGCACAGAGCCATGTAGTATACAGATTTAAAATAAAAAATAAACATATACTCACCCTCCGTTGAAGTCCTGGCCCTGTGTGCGGTGCACGCAGAAGCTTCCGGTCCCAGGGTTGGTATGAGCGCAGGACCTGTGATGACGTCGCGATCACATGACCGTGACATCATGGCAGGTCTTTCTCGCAGGACCTGTGATGACGTCGCGGTAACATGACCGTGACGTCATGGCAGGTCCTTGTCGCATACCATCCTTGCCACTGGAACCTGCCGCTTGCATGGAGCGGTCACCGAAGCGTCGCGAGGAGCAGGAAAGGCGCTAGAATGTGAGTATATGATGATTTTTTATTTTTTCATTATTTTTAACTTTTGAGGCTGCATAGGCAGCATCAATAGTAAAAAAGTTGGTGACACAGGGTTAATAGCAGCGTTAATGGAGTGCATTACACCGCGGCATAACACGGTCCATTAGCGCTGCCATTAACCCTGTGTGAGCGCAGACTGGAGGGCAGTACGGAGCGGGCACTGACTGCGGGGAGGAAGGAGCGGCCATTTTCTTCTGCACTATGTCCGTCGCTGATTTGTCATGGATGTTTTGCCGCAACCAATCAGCGACTTGGATTACCATGACAGACAGAGGTAGCGACCAATGAATATCTGTGACAGAAAGAAGGACAGACCGAAAGACAGAAGTGACCCTTAAACAATTATATAGTAGACTAGCTGAAGAGCCCGGCGTTGCCTGGGCATAGTAAATATCTGTGGTTAGTTATAGCACCTCACTTCTCTTATTTTCCCATCATGCCTCTCATTTTCCGCCTCACATCTCTCATTTTCTCCCTCACACCTCTCATTTTCTCCCTCACTCCTCTCATTCCCCCCTAACACTTGTCATTTCGACCTCACATCTGTCATTTTCTGATCACTCCACTATTTTCCCTCACTCCTCTCATTTTGCACTCACACCTTTTCATTTTCACCTCACACCTCTCATTTTCACCTCAGTATATACCTGTGTGTCATCTCCCTTATATATAGTATACACTTGTATGTCATCTCCTGTATATAGTATATACCTGTATGTCATCTCCCCTGTATATAGTATATACCTGCTGTGTGTCATCTCCCCTGTATATAGTATATACTTGTATGTCATCTCCTCCTATATATAGTATATACCTGTATGTCATCTCCTCCTGTATATAGTATATACCTGTGTGTCATCTCCCCTGTATATAGTATATATCTGTGTGTCATCTCCTCCTGTATATAGTATCTACCTGTATGTCATCTTCTATATATAGCATATACCTGTGTGTCATCTCCTCCTGTATATAGTATATACCTGTATGTCATCTCCTCCTGTATATAGTATGCACCTGTATGTCATCTCCTCCTCTATATAGTATATACCTGTGTGTCATCTCTCCTGTATATAGTATATACCTGTGTGTCATCTCCTCCTGTATTAGACCTCGTTCACACGTTATTTGCTCAGTATTTTTACCTCAGTATTTGTAAGCTAAATTGGCAGCCTGATAAATCCCCAGCCAACAGGAAGCCCTCCCCCTGGCAGTATATATTAGCTCACACATACACATAATAGACAGGCCATGTGACTGACAGCTGCCGTATTTCCTATATGGTACATTTGTTGTAGTTTGTCTGCTTATTAATCAGATTTTTATTTTTGAAGGATAATACCAGACTTGTGTGTGTTTTAGGGCGAGTTTCGTGTGTCAAGTTGTGTGTGTTGAGTTGCGTGTGGCGACATGCATGTAGTGACTTTTGTGAGATGAGTTTTGTGTGGCAACATGCGTGTAGCAACTTTTTGTGTGTCAAATTGCATGTGACAGGTTAGTGTAGCAAGTTGTGTGCAGCAAGTTTTGTGCATGGCGAGTTTTGCGCGTGGCGAGTTTTATGTGTGGTGCCTTTTCAGTATGTGCAAGTTTTGTGTGAGGCAACTTTTGCATGTGTTGCAACTTTTGTGCATGTGGCAATTTTTCCGCGTGTGCAAGTTTTCCGTGTGGCGAGTTTTCCATGAGGTGAGTTTTGCACTTGTGGTGAGTTTTGCAAGAGCCTAGTTTTTGCATGTGGCGAGTTCTGCGCATGGCGAGTTTTGAGTGGCGACTTTTGTGTTTCGACTTTTATGTGGCGAGGTTGGTGTATTTGTGGTGAAATGTGTGCTGAGGGTAATATGTGTTCAAGCATGTGGTAGTGTGTGGCGCATTTTGTGTGTGTGTTTATATCCCCGTGTGTGGTGAGTATCTCATGTCGGGGCCCCACCTTAGCAACTGTACGGTATATACTCTTTGGCGCCATCGCTCTCATTCTTTAAGTCCCCCTTGTTCACATCTGGCAGCTGTCAATTTGCCTCCTACACTTTTCCTTTCATTTTTTCGCATTATGTAGATAGGAGCAAAATTGTTTGGTGAATTGGAAAGCGTGGGGTTAAAATTTCACCTCACAACATAGCCTATGATGCTCTCGGGGTCCAGACGTGTGACTGTGCAACATTTTGTGGCTGTAGCTGCGACGCCTCCAACACTTTTCCTTTCACTTTTTTCCCCATTATGTAGATAGGGGCAAAATTGTTTGGTGAATTGGAACGCGCGGGGTTAAAATTTTGCCTCACAACATAGCCTATGACGCTCTCGGGGTCCAGACGTGTGACTGTGCAAAATTTTGTGGCTGTAGCTGCGACGGTGCAGATGCCAATCCCGGACATACACACATACACATACACACACACACACACACACATTCAGCTTTATATATTAGATAATACGTGTGATCATATTATTGCCTAAGCCAATCTTCTCTAATGTTTTCCCCAGGAAATACCTCCCCACACTATCAAATACTTTCTCGGCATCCTGGTTTGGTTCTTTGGCCTCGTTTCATCGATTCTTATTATGTGGGAGAACTCCCATGATACCTTATCCAATTTCCTCAGGGAACTGAACCAAAATTCTATGGCCTTAACCCCCACAATCAGTTCCACATTAGTAAAAATTTTTTTAGACCTAACCATAGTCGTGGATCAAACCAATCTAGTCACCAAGAGCTTTCGTAAAGAGGTGGATTTCAATTGCTTTATATCCCCTCCAGCATGGCTATTGAACATCCCTAAAAGTAAATTTACTTACATCTTCAGGAACTGTACAGGCTTAATTGACTAGACTGAGGATGCAAAATTCCTAAAGAAACAATTCATCAGTAAAGGTTATAATGCGAATTCATTAGAAGCCACATTAAAGGAAGTTCATACAAAGACAAACTTGATCCATACTAAGAGGGTATAACCAACCTCATAAAATAATAATCTACTATATTATTGTCTAAGGGTCACTTCCGTCTTTCTCTCTGTCCTTCTGTCTGTCTGTCAAGGATATTCATTGGTAGCGGCCTCTGTCTGTCATGGAAATCCAAGTTGCTGAATGGTCGCGGCAAAGCAGCCACGACCAATCAGCGACGGGCACAGTCCGGAAGAAAATGGCCGCTCCTTACTCCAGTCACCGCTCACACAGGGTTAATGCCGGCGGTAACGGACAGCGTTATGCCACGGGTAACACACTCTGCAACCGCTGCTATTAACCCTGTGTGTCCCCAACTTTTTACTATTGATTCTGCCTATGCGGCATCAATAGTAAAAAAAATGTAATGTTAAAAATAATAATTAAAAAAAACCTGCTATTCTCACCCTCCGTCGTCCGACGATGCGCTCGCGCCTGCCGCCATCTTCCGTTCCCGGCAATGCATTGCGAAATTACCCAGAAGATGGCGGCAGCCACGCGCGTATCGCCGGAGCTTCGGTGGATCCCAGGGGATGAGTATATAACTATTTTTTATTTTAATTATTTTTTTTTAAACAGGGATATGGTGCCCACACTGCTGTATACAACGTGGGCTGTGTAGATACCGCATGACTGCTATATACTACATAGACAGTGTTATATACTATGTGGGCTGTATTATGTACTGCGTGGGCTGTGCTATATATTACGTGCCCACTGTTATATACTGCGTGGGCAGTGTTATATACTACGTGGCTGCTATATACTGCATGGGCAGTGTTATATACTACGTGGCTGCTATATACTGCGTAGGTTGTGTTATATACTACGTGGCTGCTATATACTGCGTAGGTTGTGTTATATACTACGTGGCTGCTATATACTGCGTGGCCTGTTATATACTACGTCGCCTGTGTTATATACTGCATAGCTACTATATACTGCGTGGGCTGTGTTATATAGTACGTGGCTGTGTTATATACTACATAGGCACTGTTATATACTATGTGGGCTGTGTTATGTACTGTGTGAGCTGAGCTATTACGTGACCACTGTTATATACTGCGTGGGCAGTGTTATATACTACGTGGCTGCTATATACTGCGCGGGCTGTGTTATATACTACGTGGCTGCTATATACTGCGTGGTCTGGGTTATATACTACGTCGCCTGTGTTATATACTGCGTCGCCTGTGTTATATACTGCATAGTTGCTATATACTGCGTGGGCTGTGTTATATAGTATGTGGCTGTGTTATATACTACATAGGCACTGTTATATACTATGTGGGCTGTGTTATGTACTGTGTGAGCTGAGCTATATATTACGTGACCACTGTTATATACTGCGTGGGCAGTGTTATATACTACATGGCTGCTATATACTGCGTGGGCTGTGCTATATATTACGTGGCCAGTGTTATATACTAAGTCGCCTGTGTTATATACTGCATGGGCTGTGTTATATAGTACGTGGCTGTGTTATATACTGCGTGGCCACTGTTATATATTGCGTGGCCTGTATTAACGCATCGGGTAGTCTACAATATGTATGTATATAGCAGCCACATAGTATATAGCACAGGCCATGTAGTATTTGTCTGCTATATACTACATGGCTTCTATATACTATGTGGCCTTTGTTATATACTATGTGGCTGCTATATACATACAAATACATATTCTAGAATACCCGATGCGTTCAAATCGGGGCACCATCTAGTCTATAGATATAACTACCTAAGGGTTTTTCCGTCTGTCTGTCTGTCTGTCTGTCCTGGAAATCCCGGGTCTCTGATTGGTCGAGGCCAGGATTGGCCTCGACCAATCAGCAACGGGCACAGCGACGATGATGTCATAATGATGTCATAAAGGACGTAGAAATCCCACATTTCTGATTCAGCGATGGGCACAGTATCGATGTAGATGTCATAATGGTTGCCATGGCGACGATGATGTCATAAAGGTTGCCTCGACCAATCAGCGACGGGCACAGTCTGCCGCGAATTCTGAAATCATCATTGTCCATATACTACGGGGACATGCATATTCTAGAATACCCGATGCGTTAGAATCGGGCCACAATCTAGTAAAATATAATTGCCTATTAATACACTTATACTTTCAAACAACATACTGTATTCAATATTAGAAAATTAACAATAAATATATATAAAAAAATAAAAATAAAGAAAAATGTGGGTCCTAGGGCATTTTTACCAGATTTCTCATGGGACTTTAAATGTACAGTATATATAAATAATTTTTGAGTCGCTTGGGCTTATGTTAACCCTTTAGTGACAGAGCCAATTTGGTACTTGCGGTTATTTATTTTAAAAAAATGGAAATATGGCGAAAATTTTTAAAATTTTGCAATTTTCAAACTTTGAATTTTTGTGCCCTTAAATCAGAGAGATACGTCACACAAAATAGTTAATAAATAACATTTCCCACATGTCTACTTTACATCAGCACAATTTTGGAAGCAAAATTTTTTTTTGTTAGGAAGTTATAAGGGTTAAAAGTTGACCAGCGATTTCTCATTTTTACAACAAAATTTACAAAACCATTGTTTTTAGGGACTATCTCACATTTAAAGTCACTTTGAGGGGTGTACATGACAGAAAATACCCAAACTTGACACCATTCTAAAAACTACACCCCTCAAGGTGCTCAAAACCACATTCAAGAAGTTTATTAACCCTTTACGTGCTTCACAGAAACTGAAAATGTGGAAGGAACATTTAACTTTTTTTGCAAACATTTTACTTCAGAACCAATTTTTTTTATTTTAACAAGTGTAAAAAGAAAAAATGAACCACAAAATGTGTTGTGCAATTTCTCCTGAATACAGCAATACCCCATATGTGGGGGTAATCCACTGTTTAGGCGCACGGCAGAGCTTGGAAGAGGAGTACCGTTTGACTTTTTCAATGCAGAATTGGCTGGAATTGAGATCGGACGCCAGGTTGCGTTTGGAGAGCCCCTGATGTGCTTAAACAGTGGAAACCCCCCACAAGTGACCTCATTTTGGAAACTAGATCCATTACGAAACTTATCTAGATGTGTGGTGACCACTTTGAAACCCCAAGTGCTTCACAAAAGTTTATAACGTAGAGCCGTGAAGAAAAAAAAAAAAAAACATTTTATCTACAAAAATTATGTTTGCCCCCAAATTTTTATTTTTACAAGGGTAATAGTAGAAATTAGACCCCGAATGTTATTGTGCAATTTGTCCTGAGTACGCGGATACCCCATATGTGGGGGTAAACCACAATTTGGGCACACGGCAGAGCTTGGAAGAGAAGGAGTTCCGTTTGACTTTTCCAATGCAGAACTGGCTGGAATTGAGATCTGACGCCATATCGCGTTTGGAGAGCCCCTGATGTGCTTAAACAGTGGAAACCCCCCACAAGTGACCTCATTTTGGAAACTAGACCCATTACGAAACTTATCTAGATGTGTGGTGACCACTTTGAAACCCCAAGTGCTTCACAGAAATTTATAACGTAGAGCCATGAAAATAAAAAATCTTTTTTTTCCCCTCAAAAATGATTTTTTTAAGCTTGCAATTTTTTAATTTCTCAAGGGTAACAGGAGAAATTGGACCCCAAAATTTGTTGTCCAGTTTGTCCTGAGTACGCTGATACCCCATATGTGGGGGGACCACTGTTTGGGCACACATCGGGGCTCGGAAGGGAAGTAGTGACGTTTTAAAATGCACACTTTGATGGAATGGTCTGCGGACGTCATGTTGCATTTGCAGAGCTCCTGATGTACCTAAAGAGTAGAAACCCCCCACAAGTGACCCCATTTTGGAAACTAGACCCCCCAAAGGAACTTATCTAGATATGTGGTGAGCATTTTGAATGCCCAAGTGCTTCACAGAAGTTTGACACAGAGCCGTGAAAATAAAAATAAGGATTTTTGTGTACTCACCGTAAAATCCTTTTCTCCGAGTCATTCATTGGGGGACACAGACCATGGGGTGCATGCTGCTGCCACCAGGAGGCTGACACTAAGTAATACAAAGAAAGTTAGCTCCTCCCCTGCAGTATACACCCTCCTGCTGGCTCCCAGCTAACCAGTTCGGTGCAAAAGCAGTAGGAGATCAATAACAACATATAAGCGTATAGCATGTCACATTATATATGAGAGTATAACATATCAAATGATAAAAACAAGCACAAACTAATAATAGGGAGGGAGCTGTGTCCCCCAATGAATGGCTCGGAGAAAAGGATTTTACGGTGAGTACACAAAAATCCTTATTTCATTGGGGGACACAGACCATGGGACGTCCCAAAGCAGTCCCTGGGTGGGGACAACATCAGATCAGGCCGTGTAACCGCTACTTACAAGTGCGCCACCGCGGCCTGCAAAGTCCGCCTGCCCAGACTCACATCTGTGGAAGTATGTGAATAATAGTGCTTCAAGAATGCATGCGGACTGGAGGAATTCGCAAGCTTGCGGTCGTGCTTCCGACGTCTGGAGCCTAGAGCCCTCAGACAGGGAAATAGGCTGACATCTAGCCCGGAAGGACTCCTGGATGGAGAAAAGAATCCACCAGGCTAACATGGCCGAAGAAACGGCTAAACCCTTCCTGCGACCGTCAGGAAGCCTACTTACCATTGAGAAACCCAAGTAAAGTGTCCAACCTTTGGAAGGACGCTGTCCTCGATACGTACCCACTCGGAGCACTCACTTCTTCCAGATTATGGAGAACCCATTCCGTGTTGTGGACTGGAGCTGAAAGAGATGAGAGGATGATGCCCCTGCAACAGTGGGAATACAATACCCCCTTGGCAACGAGGGAAGGGGATGGCTTGAGGGCAACCTTGCCTTGATGGTAATAAGGAAAAAAGACAAAGAACAGAACGTCGAGTTCTGAAGACTCATCAGGAGGACAAGAACGCAGAGAAAGAAGGGAAGTGACCTTCCCTGATAGTAAAGTCTGTCCGGATCAAAAAAGGAGTCCACTGTAAGATGCGCAGGACCATTAAGGTCCCACGGATCTAACGGTGCGCGGTAGGGAAGAACTACAGGTTAAGGCTCCCTGCGAGAAAGTCCATATTTCCAGTTTTGTCGCAATAAGATGGAAAAATACTAGAACCGCAAGCGAGAAAACCTGACATGGTCAGTGCGGGTCTCCCGGGATCTCTGGGGCCCTTCCTGCTTCCGAAAAGATCTCAGACGTAGTGGAAGAGGGGTTATAGAAATTGGTACCATGGAAGAACAGAGCATGCACTGCGATGGTCTTGGATCTCGAGGCCAAACCATGAACTGGAGTACATTGGCGTTCAGCTTGGACGCCATCTGACCTACATCTGGAGTACTCCAGTGAAGGCAGATTCGATGGAAGACTTCCGAGAGAAGTTCCCACTCACTTGAGGAGAAACCCTGACGGCTGAATATGTCTGCCGCCCAGAGTTCTACTCCAGGGATATGTACTGTTGAGATCACCGAATGATAGATCTCGGCTCATCAGAGAGTGCGAGGTACCTTGGCCATGGCGCTTGACTGTGGGTACGTGCTAGATGGTTAACGTGTAGCACAGCCGTGGCATTATCCAACTGAAGACCCGCCTAAAGGCAGTGGACCTGCTGTAGGATTAGTCGTACCGTTCAGATCTCCAGAGAAATGATCAGGAGAAGAAGACTGGCATTGGTATTCCCTAATAACCATTGGACCAGGAGAAGGCTCTGGACGAGGAAGGAGCTCAGAGGCTACCCTTTGAAAGCCTGATTGACTTGCAGAAAACGAGCGCAGCGAAGGAAACTGCTTCCATTGTCGTCTTTTTCCTCAGAACCCTCCTAGCGAATTGAATGAACCGAGGGAATGAGTGATCAAGTGCACAAGCTCTCTGTTGAAGGGCGACGACCTTGACTCGAGAGAGAATAACCATCCTTCTTGGGCAGGATCATCTTCAAAGAGGATCTGCTGGACTGGGAATGAGGAAAAAAACTTGTCTAAGTTTAGCTGCTAGCCCAGTTGAGAGGGTATTGCAAGTGATATAGACGACTCAGCGTAGTCCTTGAAGAGCGGCTACAAAGTCGACCAAATAGAGCAGGACGACCATGCTTCTAGGGTGCAAGAAGCACATGACAACCGTCATGACCCTTGCGACCACTCTGGTGTGGTAGCCAGGCCGGAGGGCAAGGTCGTGACTTGAAAATGCTGTTCGCGAATGGAAAGGCGAAGAGATTATTGTAGAGGGGAGAAATAGGCATGTGAGGGTAAGAATCCCGAATGTCGATGGATGCCAGAAAAGTCCACCTCTTTCTGTTGAAGTAATGGCTGAGCGGAGGAACTCCATCCGAAAAAAGGAGGACCTTGTCAAAGGTTGTTAGAAGTTTGAGGTCCAGGAATGGTGACACTTTTCATTCCCTCCTATTTGGAACCAAGATCCCTTAGATCTAGACTGTCCTGGACAATGCTTCCACTGCTGGTTGGGTCTGTAGAGGAGATACGATCCCTTGCTAGTCTCCCGCTCAGAAGATTTGATTGGCCAGCTATACTGTTGAAAACGAAATAGTTAAGGTCTCTGACCAGGAGACTATTGGTCCAGCAACCCATGTGGTGGCTAAGGAAGAGTAGAGCGCTGAACCCGAAACCACAAGACGGAACGAACTAGATTTGCTATCCGAAGGTCTGTGGTATCTAAATTGATGATACATCAGGCAGGAATACTGGTAGATATACCACGAGAAATTCTACCCGGATAGTCTGCCAAGTGGCAGAATGCGGGACTGCAACCAGCAGGTCTCTTGCCCTCGTCGTGCGGAGTAGAAAATTAGGAACCCTCAATCCACCATCCTCTTAACAGGGACGTGGAGAGGAATCGTCCGCTTTCTTGCATCATCCGCTAAATAGTGGTGATACAAAGAGGAGGTTGCTTGGACGCCAAAAATGTGTGCCTCCGTACATCCTCAGAGTTGAGGTCCCCGAGTGGACAGGGAAGGTTGTCTGGCGTTAGGCCTGGATGCAGAAGAGGATACACGGAGGCGACACTCCGTATGCTCGTCTGATGAAGGTGTGGGAGGAAATCGGAGCCCTTTAAAGGACCCGTGTCGCCCATAAAAATCCGACCAGGTATGGCATCCTACTTAGAGGCTTCTGTCCAGTGCGTCGCTCGTTAACTTGTTGATGGTATAAATAGAGAGTCCCTCTTTCTCAGAAGCTCTGGCAATTCAAGGCAATATTCGATCCATATTCAGCATTGTTCTCAACAAATCATGGGGAAGAGATCAGGAAAAGAAAACTTCCATTTTCTAGAACCTG
Organism: Ranitomeya imitator; assembly: GCF_032444005.1. NCBI lineage: Eukaryota > Metazoa > Chordata > Amphibia > Anura > Dendrobatidae > Ranitomeya > Ranitomeya imitator. The sequence continues at coordinate 300,275,981 of NC_091282.1, read as the reverse complement.
TACGTTTTTCTAGAATACTTGCGGCCCCTGCTAGCCGACGGCTGCCATTGTAGGAGAGGGAGCATGTTGAGTGCTCCAGAGTTCAGTTAGGGAGACCAGTTTAGGATTGATGATGTGCCCTAAAGACCAGTCAATACTGGTCATGCGCCTTTAAGACCAGGGAATACTGGTCTTGTGCCTTTAAGAGGAGGACATAGTGTTCATGTGTCTTTAAAAGCAGGGCATGCTGGTCATGTGCCTTTAAGAACCAGGGCATACTTGTCATGTACCTATAAGTCCAGGATATACTGGGCATGTGCCCTTAAAACCAGGGCCTACTGGTCGTTTGCGTTTAAGACCAGGGCATACTGGTCATATGCCTTCAAGACCAGGGCATACTGGTCATGTGCCTTTAAGACCAGGGCATACTGGTCACGTGCCTCTAAGACCAGGGCATACTGGTCGTGTTCCTTTAAGAGCAGGGCATACTGGTCGTGTGCCTTTAAAAAACCAGGGCATACTGGTCATGTGCCTTTAAAAACCACGGCATACTGAGCATGTGCCTTTAAGACCAGGGCATACTGGTCACTTGCGTTTAAGACCAAGGAATACTGGTCACGTGCCTTTAACCCTGCTGTTCTGTTGGTCAAAAATGACCGACTTTGAACTTCAATATTCTTTAAAATATTCAAGATGCGGCTCTGAAACCCGTGGCCGACCGACCCATCCTCATTTAAGTCAATCAACCACAAGTTTCAGAACCGCATCTTGAACACCCCAAAAAATACCAAAGTTCAAAATAGGTCTCCCCAGACCGAACAGAACAGCAGGGTTAAGACCAGGGCATGCTGGTCATGTGTCCTTAAGACCAGGGCATACTTGTCATGCGCCTTTAAGACCAGGAATGCTGGTCATGCGCCTTTAAGACCAGGAATGCTGGACATGCGCCTTTAAGACCAGGAATGCTGGACAAGACCGGGGCATTTTTTAAGGATTATGCCAGAGGTGGAGCCCCTTGAGGGGAACTAGGTACTCTGGGAAGAGCCGGGATCGGCGGCAGCGTAGGCTCCTGAGCTCATCTGATTAAGTACTATGGGAAAGATGACCGGCTTCTGCTGGTAATGTGCTCCTTTTAAACTAGGGAACCCTTAAGACCAGGATGTGTATATTAAAAAGCCATGGAAAGCTGGGGATGCACCTATAAGCCCAGCGACTACTGGGTATGAGTCTTTTAGACCAGGGAATGAGGAGACCCGTGTCCCAGAGATTGCAGGTCCTAAGTATTTAAAAAACAGGGAACGCTAGTCCCTTTATGCTGCCGGGGTGCGTGCGGGGGAGGGGTTGCGGGGGAGCGATTCACCTTACCGAGATTCTAAGTCCCCCGTCTGGAATAGCGCTGGCTTCAGCGCTGAAAACCGCCGGCAGCAGCCCCTTCCAGATGAACTAGTGGCCGGAAATGGCAGGAGGAAGAAGATGGCCGCCGAGATCTCGTCTAGAATGAGAAGCGCCTGAATAGGGGGGCGGAGCCGCTAGAATGATGCAAGCGGTGGGCGGGGCTTCCCGGGATGCGGCCTAAACGGGGCCGAAGCCGGGGACTAAATTTATGGATTCGGCCGGCGCGCACCTGCGGACTGTAGGGAGAAGGGCCGCGAAGCTCTGTGGGGACCCTGCCGCTATGGAGCCCTCCTGTGACCGCCAGAAAACACGATCCCTCACGGTGCACTTACCCCGATATGAAGGGGATGGCAGATGCTGCAGGTAGGAGCTGTGCCCGGGTAGATAGGACGGTGCAGGGTTGGGGAGCCTCCATCCACCATCCCTGCAGAAGGGGGGTGGAGAGGAACCGTCTGCCTCGTTCAATCATCCGCTTTTTCAGTGGTGATGCAGTGGGGGCTGCTCGGACGCCACGCTGGAAGGTGCCTCTGTACAGCCGAGGGTAAAACCTGGTGGACAGGGCTGAATGTCCGGCAATAGGCCTGGCTGCAGAAGAGGATACTGAAGGTGAAACTCCAGTGCTCGTCTGATAAGGGAGGGGGGAGATCGGTGCCCTTGAAGGGGCCCGTCGCCCCTAGAATCAGCTCAGGCAGTGGCTTCCCACGTCGCAGGAGAGGATACGGAGAGGTGAAACTCCCGTGCTCGCCTGTTGTTGGTTCGGGGGAGATCGGAACATGAAAGAATCCGTCGCCCCCTTCGTCCGTTGTAAAAGGTTAAAGTAAAAAGAGTTCTTTGGGTCTGAATAGCAGACCCGTCCGTGTGCCTCCTACGGACACTAAGCAAGAACTGGTTAGCTGGGAGCCAGCAGGAGGGTGTATACTGCAGGGGAGGAGCTAACTTTCTTTGTATTACTTAGGCTGTGTTCACACGTTGCGGTTTATTCGCGGTTTTTCCCGATAAAAACGCTATAAAACCGCAAAAAAAAACGCATACAATAAGCATCCCATCATTTAGAATGAATTCCGCATGTTTTGTGCACATGATGCGTTTTTTTCCGCAAAAAAAACGCATACCGCACAAAATCCGGACATGCTCTATCTTTTTGCGGTTTTTTTTGCGGATTTCCCACTCCAAAATGCATTGGGAAGTGTCCGGAAAAAACCGCGGCAAAAACGCGTCAAAACCGCGTCAAAACCACGGCAAAAACGCATGCGGTTTTCTTGCAGATTTCATGCAGAATATGTCCGGAATTCTCAGGAATTTTCTGCATGAATTCCTGAACGTGTGCACATAGCCTTAGTGTCAGCAGCATGCACCCCATGGTCTGTGTCCCCCAATGAGGCGAAGGAGAAAAATCATTTTTTTCCCCACAAAAATGATTTTTTGACCCCAATTTTTTTTTGTTTTCGCAAGGGTAACAGGAGAAACTGGACTGCAAAAATTGTTGTCCAATTAGTCCTGAGTACGGTGATACCCCATATGTGGGGGTAAACCACTGTTTGGGCGCACAACACAGCTCATAAGGGAGGGAGCACCATTTGACTTTTTGAGCGCAAAATTGGCTGTCGCGTTTGGAGACCTCCTGATGTACCTAAACAGTGGAAACCCCCTAATTCTAACTCCAACCCTAACCCCAACACACCCTTAACCCTAATCCCAACCCAATCCATAACCCTAATCAAAACCCTAACCCCAAAACACCCCTAACCCTAATCCCAACCTAACCATAACCCTAATCACAACCCTAACGCCAAAACACCCCTAACTCTAATCCCAACCCTAATAAAATCCCTAAGCCCAACACACCCCTATTCATAATCTAAACCCTAACCTCAAACCTAACCCTAATCCCAATACACACCTAACCCTAATGCATCCCTTATGCATGCGCCTGCCATTTTCTTCCCGGAGCAAGAAGCCGGCGGCCAGAAGGGGATGCAGGAGGACCCAGGGACACCGGTAAGTATAACAGGGTCCCCAATCCCCCTATTTCTCTGTCCTCTGATGTGAAATCACATCAGAGGACAGAGAATGACACACTGCTTCTTTTTTTTTTTTGCGATCGCCGGTAAATGGTTAATTACCGGCAATCGCAAAACAGGGGTCGGTAAAAACCGACCCCGATCATGTTCTTTGGGGGTCTCGGCTACCCCCGTCAACCGAGACCCCAGAGAAAATCCGACTCTAGGGGGCGCTATACACTTTTTCCACAGCGCCCCCAGCAGCTGAGACCCCAAAGATCCTCCGGGTGCCGGCCGGCGGGTACACTGCGTCTGTCATTTTTTTCCCAGAAAAAGATGGCGGCGCCCATCGAGAGCCACGAGGAGCATCGGGGGAGACGGGTGAGTATTGAGGGGAGATCGGGGACCCCATTTCTCTGTCCTCTGATGTGCAATCACATCGGAGGACAGAGAAATTAAATTGGAAATCGCGGGGGGTTTTCTGCGACCACTGGTAAACGGTTAATTGCCGGCGATCGCAACTCGGGGTCGGTAAAAACCGACCCGAATCATGTTCTCTGGGGTCTCGGCTACCCCCGTCAACCGAGACCCCAGAGAAAATCCGACTCTGGGGAGCGCTATACACTTTTTCCACAGCGCCATTAAATAACAGCGCTGTGGTTTAAGTACCCTTAACTGCCGCCATTAAAAGGTGTATCGACGGTCGTTAAGGGGTTAAAGGTATTGTATATTCACCACAAGCAAATTAGTAAAGCTTCCAGATCATAATCTAGCTAGTGAAATATATGCCCTATCTACTATATAATTGTCTAAGGGTCACTTCCGTCTGTCTGTCCTTCTGTCACGGTTATTCATTCGCTGATTGGTCTCGCCAGCTGCCCGTCATGGCTTCCGCGACCAATCAGCGCTGGGCACAGTCAGGAAGAAAATGGCGGCTCCTTACTCCCCGCAGTCAGTGCCTGTCGCCCGCATACTCCCCTCCGGTCACCGCTAACACAGGGTTAATGCCGGCGGTAACGGACCGCGTTATGACGCTGGTAACGCACTCCGTTACCGCCGCTATTAACCCTGTGTGTCCCCAACTTTTTACTATTGACGCTGCCTATGCGGCATCAATAGTAAAAAATGTAATGTTAAAAATAATTTTAAAAAAAACCTGCTATACTCACCCTCCGTAGTCGCTCGCGCCGGCCGCCATCTTCCGTTGCAGGTTCCAGTGGCATGACCGCGACATTATCACAGGCCCTGAGCTACAAAGACCTGCCACGACGTCACGGTCATGTGACCGCGACGTCATCACAGGTCCTGCGCTCATACCAACCCTGGGACCGGAAGCTGCCGTGGACTACAAGGGCTCCCTGGGAAAGGTGAGTATATATTTATTTTTTATTTTTTAACCTGTGACAAACCTGGCTGGGCAATATACTACGTAGCTGGGCAATATACTACCTGACTGGCCAATATACTACGTGGCTCTGTGCTGTATACTACTTCGCTGTGCAATATACTACGTGGCTCTGTGCTGCATACTACTTCGCTGTGCAATATACTACGTGGCTCTGTGCTGTATACTACGTCACTGGGCAATATACTACGTCACTGGGCAATATACTACGTAATTGGGCAATATACTACGTGACTGGGCAATATACTACGTGACTGGGCAATATACCGGTACTACGTGGCTGTGCAATATACTACGTGGCTGGGCAATATACTACGTCGCTGTGCAATATACTACGTGGACATGCATATTCTAGAATACCTGATGCGTTAGAATCGGGCTACCATCTAGTATTTTTATAAGTTTATAATTTTTTTTTAATATTCAAGTCTAGGGATGAAAAGGCTGAGTAGACCCGACTTGAACTTTAGTCCAGAGTTTGGTTCGGTTTCCAGAGCTGTACCCAAACTTGAACCTTAACCCAAACCCCATTGAAGCCAATTGGGACCCACACTTTGAATCTGTAAGATCCTTCGCTTTCCTTCAAAACTGTAAAACAGGACTTCCAGGAGTGCGTGTTCGGACATATTTATATATTTATGTTTTTATTTGCAACAATCAATAAAGTCAATACATCTTTTAATTGCATCACCATTTTATTCAAGAACAACGTGAATGAGCCAAGGTTATTATATGTATAAAGATTTTCCTTTGCTGTTCTCTTGCTTCTCTTCTTGGAGCACACTACCCTATGGGCAGGGTTTCTAGCTATAAATCTTATCCTGTGGCTCATATCCAGCATACCCTGACAAAGTGGAACCGAGATTCCCCAAAAAAAGCATAAGTTTCTGGATTCCACAGGATCCCGTAGGAAGCACAAGTGACGTCACATGCTACATTCGCTTCTGCCTTCGTGGTTATCAGGGACACTACCGGCCAGAGACCCTTACTTCACTCGCTGATCTGGAGACTTCAGCATCTCGCTTTACCAAAGACTGCAGACTGACAGCAGGAGCCTGTGCGCATCGGAAGAAGGGCAACCCACACCCTCCATCACAATTTTACGGACCTAAACAAGGGACCGGCCTAACAAATTGTATATCTGATTTCACAACTTCTATATAAATCATTGCTTACTATAAAATTATTTGGCATTAACACTACACCACGATTAGTAGTTCTATGAGTGGACTTCCATTCCTAATGAGGAACTCTACATCTAATAAACCATTGCATATTAACCCTTTATGTGCATGTATATTTTATCGTCTATACTAATCTTCTTATCTCTTTTACACACAGAATTATCATAGATAGCCCTTTCTCTTGTGTGGCTTTCTTTTCTAACATAATTCTATATATTCATATTTAGATATGTTTCTATACTTCTTCTGCCACCTTACATCTATAAACGCGACAGCTTCATTTATTAATACATTAACAGGTTCTTACTTATGGGCCATCAGCTGTTGATCTGTGAGCAACTTCTAGACGTTTCTATCAATTTGAGCGCTAGTTTATTTGCATATTTTATATAAGATGTATCTTGAACGTGTTTTGGTAAAAAGCTATAATGCCAAAATTTGTGTCTCTGTCCAAATATTTGTAGAAAATTATTGCAGCTACACGCTTAGTTATACATATGTTCATTTCCTTTGTATGTAGTGGAACACCACAAAAAAAAAGAGAAAAAAAAGGGACAAATTGAACATAATTTCAAACCAAACCTCAAAAAGGACCAGCCAAAGTTGTTGGCATCCTCCACTTAACACTTGGTTTTCACGCCCTTTGGAATACAAAACTGCAATCAATTACTTCCTATAACCATCAACAAGCTTCTTACATCTCTCAACTGGAATTTTGGACCACTCTTCTTTTGCAAACTGCTTCAGGTCTCTCATATTTGAAGGGTTCCTTCTCCCAAAAGCAATTTTAAGCTCTCTCCAGAGGTGTTCAATGGGATTTAGATCTGGACCCATTGCTGTTCACTTCAGAACTCTCCAGAGTTTTGTTTCCATCCATTTCTGGGTGCTTCTTGAAGTATGCATTGTCCTGCAGGAAGACCCATGACCTAGGATGGAAACCCAGCTTTCTGACACTGGGCACTGCATTGCAACAAAAATCCTTTTGTAATTTTCAGATTTCATGATGCCTTGCACACAGTCAAGACCGCCAGTGCAAGAGGCAGCAAAACAGCCTCAAAAGATCTTTGAACCTCCATCATATTTGACTGTGGGTACGGTGTTCTTCTCTTTGTAGGCCTCATTTCGTTTTAGGTGAACAGTAGAATGATAGAGCTTTTTGGTAAAGCATAACTTGGTCTCATGTGTCCACAAGACACGTCCACAGAAGGATTTTGACTAACTCAACGTACATTTTGGCAAACTGCAGTCTAGCATTTTAATGTCTCTGTGTCAGCAGCGGGGTCCTCCTGAGTCTTCTGCCATAGCGTTTCATTGAAATGTCGACGGATAGTTTGCAATTACACTGCTGCACCCTGAGCCTGCAGGACAGCCTAAATTTCTTTGGAACTTGATTGAGGCTGCTTATCCACCATGTGGACTATCTTGGACTAACCTTTCAACAATTTTTCCTCTGCTTTTCCAAGCTCAGGTAGGTTAGCTACAGTGCCATGGATTGTAAACTTCTTGATTATGTTGGGCACAGTTGACAAAGAAACTTCAAGATCTCAGGAGATGGAGTTGTAACCTTGAGATTGTTGATATTTTTCAACAATTTTGGTTCTCAAGTCCTCACAGTTCTATTCTCCTTTTCTGTTCTCCCTGTTTAGTGTGGCATACATAGACATACAATGCAAAGATTGAGTCAACTTCTCCCCTTTTTATCTGGTTTCATGTGTGATTTTCATATTTCCCACACCCATTACTTGCCACAGGTGAGTTTGAACGAGCATCACATGCTTGAAATAAAGTTGTTTACCCATAATTTTGGAAAAGTGCCAACAATTTTGACCGGCCCATTTTTGGGGGTTTTGTGTGAAATTATGTTCAATTTGCCTCTTTTATTCTCTTTTTTGTGTTGTTCCAAAAAACACAAAGGAAATAAACGTGTATAACAAAACGTGTGTAATTGCAAAAATTTTCTGCAAGAAATACTTCAATTTTCTGGAAAAAAAATTTAATTTCAAGGGTGCCAACACTTTCGGCCATGACTGTACACTTACATCAATATACTATTATTTGAACAAATATTTAAATATATTAATACTATAGAAAAAAATATATATACATTATCAAAACTATTCTACTTTGCAGACTGACCTGTTTGGACATTTGCAGATATCATGCATGTAAAATTTAATGGCCTTGGACTGTTCTTTAGTCTTAAAATGGTAGTCAGCAAGAAGATAAAATAATTCGTTCAGGACTTCTGGAGAATCTTCTGCTCCTTCTGGGAGTTGTGGAACCTGAAATGAGTTTAACATTTTAATAACGCTGCTGAAATCATAGTATAATTTCTTTGACAAAAGCTTTGCAAAGAATCACTTTGCTAACAATAAGGTTTCAGTAGTCTACCTTTTGTTTTCATGCCTCATCATTTTCAAGATCTCTGCTTGTTGTCAGTGAAAAACTATTCAAAAGCTTTCAAACATCTTTTAATAGCCTACTCAGAAAGTATCGGTGTACTAACAAAAAACTCTGCATGTGCATTACAGAGGTGCTGTGGTCGTGCTGCAGAGAAGTGGAATCCAACTGATTACTTGGGATTTTAGCAGGAGTGTGTGATCAGCTTATTGTTGAGAGGCTCTTCCAACAAAAAGAGACTGTCCAAAGTGAACACCCCTGCAAAACCTCTCCTGGTCATTTTTAGTTATTGCACGGCTGACCACAACTCCCGTCACCTGTGTCACATCAGGAGAGGTGTTCAGTCCTTGGACATAAAGGGCCCGATTCACTATTGCATTTGCGTCTAGTTTTTTGGCGTTTTTCATTTGCACCTAATTCTTCTTTTAATTTGTGCCTATTTTGTGGCCCATTAAAAAAAAAAAAAAAAAAAAACCATAATCAGGTTCCTTGCATCATTTTCTCATACACTTTATGTAGTTAATAGCCCTCTGTGTCTGTACTGCTACATACTTAGGCAATTAACTGGTTCATGCAGCTTTACATGAACATCCGAATCTTACACTATGGCTGGTCCGAATAACTAAAGCAATTGTTACCATCCACCTCTCGTGTCTCCCATTTTCCTCATAGATTGTAAGCTTGCATTCCTCTTGGTATCTGTTTTGAACTACGTTTTTTGTTATGCTGTAATGTTTGTTTGTCTGTTTGTTTTTTCTTTTCATGCTCGCCATATTGGGTGGGGTTTTTCATTTTCCAGATGCTTTCCAGATGTTCTCCATACCCCTAGTGGAGTGATTTTGTGCATACCAGCAACTTTGGTGCAATATTTGTACCATTTTGTGAAAAGTGCAAAATGGGTCAAAGACAAAAATAAACCTAATTTTTTGCTTTGCATCAACATCACAACAAAAGGGCATATAAAAAAGCTCAAATAAGAGAGTATTTTGTGCACATAAAATGAAACATTCAAGTGAAAAGCAAAAAATATGAAGTTCCAAATGCAACCAGTATAAATAATCGTTGTACGGTGCTACAGAAGTTTCATGGGTATATACATGAAACAAACAAGCATATTCAAGACAACATAACATACAGTACATTTTAGGTCAGATAAAAGGTTAAATAGAATATTTTAAGCAGAATATACTAAGTACATAGTCCGAAATAAATTACCTAGCTGTACAAGAATAAAACATGTATAATTCGCTGAAGCACCAATGTTTGTTATCACTGGTATGCACAAGTCTCCAGCTTCCCCAACGTGTGGTTCCTGATGAATGGGGGCGAAACGCGAGTTGGGGTGGCAGCAACACTGAGACACAAGCAATAACACACGTAAGCCCTTTAGCAAGTTATGCTTTGGTTTTATTTAAAGATTGCCACGGTGTGCAGAGTTTAGAGTTTTTAGGTGTTTCCGCCTGATTCACCTTATGTGACTCCCAAAGTCACAAATTTGGTTGAAAATGTATTCCAGTCCCCCCCACCCCCGCGATGATCTTATGTATTTCTGAAACTTAGGCACAATTTTTGTGCTAAAAAGTCGCAGAATATGTGAAGGGAACTGGTCACTCGTTTCATGTTGCTCACATCATGGGCAATATGATTCAGAGCCCGGCTCCGATCATGAATGTCTTTCACTGAAAAGCTTCAATGTTTCAGAGAAAACAGTTTGAGAATCCAGATGGGGTACATTGGGCGAGACATGGCTTCTCCACCGCTGACCTTCAGTTTCTCCATCCTCGTGTTAGTTGACAGACCGGTATCTCTTTATGTGCGCACATGGGTTAGATCTGTCAATCACCTGAAGCTCTCCCAGGAGTAGTGGTCTTCTCTCTCCTTATAGTCAGCTGCCAGCTCTTCAAACTATGCACTCTCGCTCTTTTTCACCCAGCAGGCCAAGATGGCGGATATCCAGACTGAGAGGGCTTATCAGAAGCAGCCGGCTATCTTCCAGAACAAGAAGCGTGTGCATCTTGGAGAGACCGGCAAAGAGAAGCTATCCCGCTATTACAAGAATGTTAGTCTGGGATTCAAGATGTCCAAAGAGGCAATTGAGGGCACATACATTGACAATAAATGTCCCTTCACTGGCAACGTTTCTATTCGTGGTCACATTCTGTCCGGAGTTGTCACCAAGATGAAGATGCAGAGCACAATTGTCATCTGCCGGAACTACTTGCACTACATCTGCAAGTAACACAGTTTAGAGAAACGCCACAAGAACATGTCGCTGCATCTGTCCCCCTGCTTTAGGGAAATCCAAATCAGAGATATCGTCACCATTGGAGAGTGCCGTCCTCTCAACTAAACTGTTCGTTTCAACGTTATGAAAGTAACAAAAGTTCTTTCAGGTCAAATAAATCTTTATAAAAACATTAAAAAAAAAAACATAAAAAAAATTATGCACTCTCTGAAATATCAGAGCGTTTCAGTGATAGACATACCTCATGCAGCGAAGCTCTGATTTATGCTGCTCGTAATTTGGGCAGAATGAATCGACTGACAGGTTCCCTTTAAAGTCAACGATAAACAGCATTATTTTGCACAAAATTCATTGCAAATTATGAATTGGATCCAATGTTTCCATTCACAGACAGCAAGCAGAGATAACGAAAATGGTGACAATTTCAAACAAAAAAGGTATACTAGAAACTTCTGACCCCAAAAAGAGGTAACGGTACATCCTCATGATTCTGTGAGTGCAGAAATTGTGCCTGATCGGACATCAGGGATGCAAGGCTGAAAGCAGGACTCCCATTGTAATGGTTGGGGTAACAGACTGTAATGGATTGCAGTCTAGCAGCAGTGACCAGTCTTTTAGGCAAGGAGGGCATTGCTTACAAGCTCTTTAGTATAGAGCTTGTAATCACTGCTCTGAAGCTGGCCAGATAATTGCAGTGCATCGTTAGCTCCTGATCCAGCCAGCTTCAGTGACACTGTGCCCTTGTGATGCTGCAGAGATAAAGCTGCCGAGCACACAGTTCAGGCCAGCAGCACGAGTATGTCATGCTGCTCCTAACCATTGATCGATCAAAACAACAAGCAGAAAGCCGTGACCCTAAGCAGTGGAGCGCTCCTTCAAAAAGAAATTGAGATAACCCTGTTAACACCCAAACGACAGGTCTTTAAATGGTCAAGAACCAAACACTGTACCTTGCTGCTTGTGCCTTCAATGTAGGCCGCTACACTCCCCATGCCAAGCTTGGGTTTATCTGAGCGAGGTGCTATGGTGGCCATTTTTCTCAGAAGATTAGCCAGGTCTGCGGAGACTGTGCTCGTCTTATAGCTGTCAAATTCAGGAAGAGACTTTGGCTTGAAATAGTCAAACAAAATAAGTGCATCCTCCCAGAGTAACTCCACCTGCAGAAGAAGGCACGTTACCGAGACAAGTTCATACCTATAGCAAGTCATGATCTATCATTTAACAGTTCTGATAAATGCCCTAATTCTAACCATGCAGATTTATACGCGGAAGCAGACAGCAGGAATTCTTACAGTTTTGTCACACATACTAATTTGAATATTAATAGTGTAAAAATAGTCATCATCATCATAATAAAAAGATAACTTTCCTCTACAATGCTGCCCCTATTCTTGTCTTCTTATGGAGGTGGACGTCATGGGAGCATTACAGACACCTATTTCTCTCTTCTAGCTCAGATATAAAAATAAATCACTGCTGCAGCCAATCAGTGGTTGAGGACGTCCACTACAAGAAAGACAAGCAAGAAGGCTAATGGGGTCATGGCTTGTGCTGCAAAGGAATGACGGAAGTTTGGTAGGTATCTGGGGCCTCTTTTCCATTTTTTTTATTACCACCCTGAGCCGGTTTCAATATCAAAATTATTAGTGGAGAAGTCATAAAACTAAATATGATAATTTCACAGACAGAAGATACCTTTTCAGTTTTTGATGAAGAGCTCCCATTAAGTTATTAAAGATGTATTATAGTGTGAGTGTGTTAATATACTCACCTACCGCCACTCTCTCCGGGATCCAGAGCTGTTCTCCTCTTGTAACATTACAGCTTTGCACACTGTCCTTGTCACACTACGCCCTGCGTGATCCAGAAGTGACTCTTACAATGTAATCCTATGGAGTATCAGAACGAGGCCCATAGGCTTCCATTATTAAAGAGACTCCTGAATAGAGCATAGAGTGACCAGGAGAGTGGGCAAAGCGGTGACGTCACTGAGAAGAGGAGCAGAACGGTGCTGTACCTCAGAGAGTGCAGCAGTAGGGGATTATATACAGTTATATGAAAAAGTTTGGGCACCCCTATTAATCTTAAGCTTAATGTTTTCTAAAAATTGTTTTTTTGGTAACAGCTATTTCAGTTTCATATATCTAATAACTGTTGGACACAGTAATGTTTCTGCCTTGAAATGAGGTTTATTGTACTAACAGAAAATGTGCAATCTGCATTCAAACAAAATTTGACAGGTGCATAAGTATGGGCACCTCACCAGAAAAGTGACATTAATATTTAGTAGATCCTCCTTTTGCAAAAATAACAGCCTCTAGTCACTTCCTGTAGCTTTTAATGAGTTCCTGGATCCTGGATGAAGGTATTTTTGACCATTCCTCTTTACAAAACAATTCCAGTTCAGTTAATTTTGATGGTCGCCGAGCATGAACAGCCCTCTTCAAATGATCCCACAGATGTTCAATGATATTCAGGTCTGGGGACTGGGATGGCCATTCCAGAACAGTGTAACTGTTCCTCTGCATGAATGCCTGAGTAGATTTGGAGCGGTGTTTTGGATCATTGTCTTGCTGAAAGATCCATCCCCTGCGTAACTTCAACTTTGTCACTGATTCATGAACATTATTGTCAAGAATCTGCTGATACTGAGAGGAATCCATGCGTCCCTCAACTTTAATAAGATTCCCGGTGCCGGCATTGGCCACACAGCCCCAAAGCATGATGGAACCTCCACCAAATTTTACTGTGTGTAGCAAGTGTTTTTCTTGGAATGCTGTGTTTTTTGGCCGCCATGTATAACGCCTTCCTTTTTGTATGACCAAACAACTCAATCTTGGTTTCATCAGTCCACAGGTCCTTCTTCCAAAAAGAAATTGGCTTCTCCAAATGTGCTTTTGCATACCTCAGCCGACTCGGTTTGTGGTGCTTGCAGAAACGGCTTCTTTCACATCACTCTCCCATACAGCTTCTCCTTGTGCAAAGTGCGTTGTAAAGTTGACCGATGCACAGTGACACCATCTGCAGCAAGTTGATTCTGCAGCTCTCTGGAGGTGGTCTGAGGATTGTCCTTGACTGATTTCACCATTCTTCTTCTCTGCCTTTCTGATGTTTTTCTTGGCCTGCCACTTCTGGCCTTAACAAGAACTGTACCTGTGTTCTTCCATTTCCTTACTATGTTCCTCACAGTGGAAATTGACAGGTTAAATCTGTGAGACAGCTTTTTGTATCCTTCCCCTGAACAACTATGTTGAATAATCTTTGTTTTCAGATCATTAGACAGTTGTTTTGAGGAGCCCATGATGCCACTCTTCAGAGGAGATTCAAACAGGAGAACAACTTGCAAGTGGCCACATTAAGTAGCTTTTCTCATGATTGCATACACCTGGCTATGAAGTTCAAAGCTCAATGAGGTTAGAAAACTAAAAAAGTGCTTTAGTAAGTCAGTAAAAAGTAGGTAGAAGTATTTAAAACAAGAAAATAATAAGGGTGCCCATACTTATGCACCTGTCAAATTTTGTTTGAATGCAGATTGCACATTTTCTGTTAGTACAATAAACCTCATTTCAAGGCAGAAATATTACTGTGTCCAACAGTTATTAGATATATGAAACTGAAATAGCTGTTGCCAAAAAAACAATTTTTTAGAAAACATTAAGCTTAAGATTAATAGGGGTGCCCAAACTTTTTCATATAACTGTAGTACACTCACACTACATTACATGAACATATTTAATGAATACACAACTTAATTGACATTCTTCTTTAACAAGAAAGAGCAATCAAACAAGAAATCAGAAGCCAAATTGTGCCTATTAATACATCTGCACAATAAAATGGGACGGACTCATAAATTCAATGATAACTTCAGTTTTGTGGTGTAATTGCATTGAACAGAATGGTCTTCGTGACAGGGGAATACTAGTATGTTACAATGCAGTGACATACAGGCTTGCGCGTTATAATAATGAGAAATTCTAATTCTCTGCTGTTTTCTTGCGATTTGTGCATTGGTATACTGTACTAATTCAAGGTTGATCCCACACTAATAAGTATTATACCAGTTATTGTTAAATGCTTGTAGTTACCGGCTGTACAGAATGCTCCTCTAAGTACCGAGCCTTGCTCTTCTTGCTGGGGTATCCATATAGACAGTAGAAGCACTGCTCTAGGGCAGTCTCAAACTCCTCCTTAAATGGATGGTTATCTTCCTTTGTAGACAATGCCAGTTCTTTTAATAGAATACGTAGCTGTATACACATATGAGAAATACGCAGTTCAGGTGACACAGGGCGATAGAAGAAACTATTGGCAGAAATTGTCAAGAAAAGAAGAAAGTAACAGTACAGTAAAGTGAAAACAACAATATCTTTAAGTCTTTCCCTTCTGTTACTTTACTACAATCCATACTTACTTGCCCATAACATCAGCTCCTTATCTTTTTTTTTTTTTTTTTTAAATACAACAATATAAATAAAAGGGATCTTGAGAACTCAGACACGGTAGAAATTGTCCTAAATGTCCTCCCAATAATTTTTTTCAGGCAAATTTGGAGAGGGTTCACTCTAAGAACCACCTAAAAAAGGTGATCAGAAAATAATAAAAAAAAAAAAAAGACCATATTCATAAATATGTAAAAAAGACTTGCTGTTCATATGCTCAAGATTTTGAACATATTTTAAGCTTTTCAAAATTTCAAAAATGCCAAACGGCTAAAATTGAGCGGACCTCTCTATAGGTGCTTACCGCTTGGAAGCTGCTCCATACTTATAATGTGTAACGGAGTGGGTGTTGGAACCACTGTGCCGTGATCCGAGGAGAGCCTGGATGGGGTGACTAGGTGCCTCACCAAGTCCGACTTCGACTGCAAGGCGGCTGGCAATACAGAGATTCGAAGAGGGACGAGTGAGGCAAGACCAGGTGCAAAACCAGGACTGACCTGGGGTGGATGGCAGCTGACCTCCAAGGGACAGGAAGGCCAGAAATGGTAGACTTGACAAGTACTGGCTGGCACGACTGGTGTAGTGACTAGTACAGCAGGCAGGTACTGGTGGGCACAACTGGTATACAGGCAGGCACGGATGATAGACAGGCAGACGGGCACGGCTGATGCACAGGACAGGTATACAAGTACTGGGACGTGAGAACTAGCAAGCGTGTTTAGAAACAGACTAACAATGTGCACAGACGCCTCCCATCAGGTGGAGGTGCCTTAAATAATAAGTCTCCCAGCCACTGGATGGGGACACTATAGGACAGCGTGTGCTGTCCTTTAAGAGGGCGGGACCACTCGCACATGCCCTGAACACATTGCTAGGGGATCTATGAGACATGCACAGACTGCTGGCAGTAGCAGAAGGGAGTTGGCGTCCCTGTCGGGGGAGAGTGCAGCGAACAGGGATGCCGGCGCTACACAATGGAAAGGCTGAAAAGACACCTGAGCATCTTTTGGAGCATTTTTACCTTAAAGGGAAGGTACCGCGTTTGTAGGTCATTAATAAATCACTGTAATGTAGCATAACATGCTGCTATAAGCAAGTTTGAAATTCATGTGAAACAGATTTCATGTGTTATATGAGTATAAAGAATGCACTGGGGGCTGACATCTTGGTTTTGCAGCAGTAGCAGGGCCCTATCAGTGTCAGATTACGGCACCCCATGGACATAGGAGATAATAGACCGGTGCTGACCCTATCTCTAACATTGCAGCAGCATTAGCAGTGAGCTGGGCACGCCTCTGTGGGCTGCACAATTCACTGCTGTAGGTGTGACTAGCTGCCATTTTATTATAGCCCTGTGCTATCTGCCGAGCTCCACTTACTCTCTATGGCAGAACAGAAGAAGCCCTCACTGCTCATCTGTACTCCAAGCAGGCACATCCTCTGCTCCTCACATGCTGCCCTGTGTGCTTCTCCTGCTGTGTCTCTGCCTCCCCCTCACACACAGTCCCTGTGATCTCAGCCTGCAGAGAGGGAGGTGACACCTGGAGAGAGAGAGCAGGGCAGCTGACAGGACAGGGATTAAGGTGGGGGAAGGGGGATAGCAAGAATGTTATTCACAAAAAATGCTGCTGAGCCAACTGTGTTCTGCCCCTCTGTAAAGCTACGTTCACATTTGTGTTGTGCGCCGCTGCGTCGGCGATGCAACGCACAACGCAAATAAAAACGCACGCAAAAACGCTGCGTTTTGTGACGCATGCGTCCTTTTTTGCCGAAATTTGGACGCAAGAAAAATGCAACTTGTTGTGTTTTCTGCGCCCGACGCTTGCGGCAAAAACGCATGCGTCGCACAACGCAGCACAACGCATGTCCATGCGTCCCCCATGTTAAATATAGGGGCGCATGACGCATGCGTCGCCGCTGCGTCGCCCGACGCAAACACGCAAAACGCTAATGTGAACGTAGCCTTAACAAGCTGTGCCTCTAATGCAGTAACTGCTGGTGATAGCAGGTCACAGGGCAGTCACACACAAAATGGTGCTGCCCTGTGATGCTGCTCTTCATTCTTATTGTTAGCAGAAAATTTGGGCAGTAACTGCTGACATCACCATTTCCCTCCCCTTTTGGGTGGTCTAATATCCCTGGGGCAGAGCTGCTAAATCTTACTATAGCTGCTTGAGGTCTAAAACGGAAAATGCTCCCCCTAGTGGTAAATATGTATATATGTAGAAAAATATATAATATTTTTCATATAGAAATGTTTGCAAACAGTGCAAACATTGCATTAATACATTTTAATTACTATTTTAAGCTTAATTTCACAAAAAAACAAAATACAAGAAAACTGGTGGCACCTTCCCTTTAACAAAATTCTTGCATGCTTGGACTGCAAGTCGCCTCAAAAGGTGCAACAACCAAAGAAAACTCAAAAGATGATCCCTCCCCCCCGCCAAAAAAAAGAAAGGAAAACTGCTTAATAAAACGGAAAAAAACAAACAAAAAAACATAAAACTAAACTGTTTCAGGAAACACCAGAAAAACGTGCAAGAAGACATTTCAGCAAAAGAAAAGCAAGCAAATCCTAAAATTGTTTACTCTTGAGCACAATTCATGCTAGTTCACAAGTAACCTTTCTTTGCTAGGACCCTAATTAGGTACAGTATATCACTCTGGGTCGAAGGATGTTTTAAATGTGTAGGTTTTTGGCCCAGGAAAGGTATGTCCAAAGATAAAAAAAAAAAAAAAATATGGTCCCATCAAAGAAGAATTCACGTTGTGGTTGGTGGGCACACGCAAGATCGACCAATTTGTGCACCAAGTACCTCCATTTTATAAGTATAGTTTATATTGCAGTAAGGCTAGGGTCACATTGCGTTAGTGCAATCCGTTTAGCGCTAGCGGATTGCGCTAACGCAATGTTTTTTATGGGGCCGCGTTCGGGGTCGCGGTAACGTCCCCGCTCTCGCAGATCCCGATCTGCGAGAGCGGGGAACGGACCGCGGGAGCGCCTCGGACGCTGCAAGCAGCGTCCGCGGCGCGCCAGGAATCTCCGGCGCGTCGCTAGCGCGTGCCGAACATGGCATGCGCTAGTGTAGCGCGTTCCCATTAGCGTGAATGGGCGCGTTAACGGCCGCGTTGCACGGCGTTAATTTCGCCGTGCAACGCTGTCCGTTTAACGCGGTCCCATAACGCAATGGGAACCCAGCCTAACGCATATATTCAATGTTTGCATATATTTTGTCGCATGCAGTTTACTCTCCTACCCTTTGGTATGCATACACTACGTGTGCCTCATTAACAAATTCTTGGTCAACACATTCTCAATAAATTTGAATAGAAAGTTGGCTGCGTTTACATGCAGGCACATCTCTGCAGAAGTATACAGAGAATCAGGCTGGTAGGATATTCAGTCAAATAGTGTGCATCCTAAAGATGGCATTTATCTAGATAATGATAGGTGCACAACTTGCAGTGTGGCAGAAATCTCCAACTGCATGCTATTTTACCACAATATGCTGCACTTTTCAAATCCACTG
Source organism: Ranitomeya imitator (assembly GCF_032444005.1). Classification (NCBI taxonomy): domain Eukaryota; kingdom Metazoa; phylum Chordata; class Amphibia; order Anura; family Dendrobatidae; genus Ranitomeya; species Ranitomeya imitator. Next base: position 300,257,398 of record NC_091282.1, on the reverse strand, counting down.
GTTATGGCTGTGGATAAGCTTTAATAGCAGAACTGCATTTGCCAAAGCATGCTGGGAATATTAGTTCCTCGTGGAGATAGAAGTGATGACAGAAATTTGGAAATTATTAGTATTTTTTTTTTATGTATTAGGGTCACGCTGTGACAGTACTTAGATAGGAAAAAGGGCCCTGCACTGTACCTAGGGCTCCCAAAGGAACCTCTAAAGGTGAGGAGGATTGGCCCACCAGCCCTATTGTTTTTCTGTTATACCCTAAGCTGTCCCCTCCCCCTCAAGGCCTGGAACAGAAAAGCTTGTGTATAAAAACATAAGACAAACAGGGATAACAGAGCAACTATAGATAGGTATATAGGGAATGGGTAGGAATGTATTAACCAAATGGGAATAGGAAATAGGAAAATGAGGAAAGCATACACCCCAAAACAGCATACAACAATCTTCAGCAGAAACAACGATCTACAACTCAACACAGAGACTCCAAAGAGCTAGGAAGTAAAACTTTCACTGGCAAGGAAGAGAAGGTATGGCCAGATTTTATAGGGAGAAGAAATGACCAAGTCAGGAACAGCTGTGGGATGGACCCACTAGTGACAATAAGGTTACATTTTCACATTCAGTATTTGACTCGCATTTGACATCAGTATTTGTAAGTCAAAACCAGGAGTGGGTGAAAAATGCAGAAGTGGTGCACTTGTTTCTACTATACTTTTCCTCTGATTGCGCCGTTCCTGGCTTTAGATTACAAATATTGATGTAAAATACTGACCAAATATTGAAAGTGTCAACATCGCCCTAGTCTGATGACTGGTTCTTGCCTCTGTTTATGTCCTGGTTCCCAGTAGCCAGAAACTGGGCACATGCACTAGACAAAAGCTGTAAAATGATTGGTGGGGAAAAAAGGACCCTGTTAAGGAGAATATAGGATTACCTACTGCTATTTTTTTATGTCATCTCAGTCAATGCACCTATATAATAAAAAAAATGTGAAGTGTTTACATAGTGCATCAGTTGTAATGTACATATATGGTGGGTGGTGTATAGGGACAAACTCCAGCACCAAGGCCCACTGAGAAGATTCATCTGTTCCATAGTGGGTCAGCCCAAGCCTGGCTGAAGGCAGAACTTCAGTGTTTATTACACATCCCATTACTTCCTTAACTAAAACACTTCTGTATGGCTTCCAGCACAGACAATATGTGGCTCCTACAATGTAACAGATCCATGGGAACTCCCACTTTTAGCTTCTAAAGCAACACAAATGCCCCATCTAAGAATTCCTATAATTCTATGGTTTAACTACTTGAAAGGTGCTTCTCTGAGTTGAGCAATAATGTTGAGGCTTTTGCGGATTAACATCAGTCTCAGCCAGCTACACCAACGTTTAAGGAAGTGGGCAAAGCTTAGACTGGAGGGGGTGGCTGGCGGATTTACCATAATTTATGCCACAAACTTGGTATAAATTATAATAGCAATGTACGCCAACTAACTGGCACACATTTCTAGTAATGCCTGAAAAATGTGCCAAATTCACTAAGAGGTGCAGGCATATTAATCAATTATTTAACCAACTTAGCAATTTACTGCAATAAATGATGCACCATTTTAAAGAGAACTACTTATGATGTAAAGGATTGCACCCCATGGTCATACACTTGCCATCTGCTCTGTCCCTCATCCATCTTCAGGTAGCAAAGCACATGCAGTGTGCATTACATTTGTGACCCAAAACATGTTTGCGACCTACACTGATTTTGGTTTTCATAAAGTCTGCTACTTCAGTGTTTATAGATCTTGTAGTCAAATTTTTCTATGATTACTGAAGTACAATTATAAGCAATTCATCATTTTTTTTATCATTTATTGACAAATACATCAAGTTTATAAAAAGACTCAATAGTTACAGTGTTGGCTCTTATTTTCCAAGACTTGTGCAATTCACCCTGGCAGCTGGATATCAGCTTTTGAGCCCAATTCTGACTGATGGCAACTCATTCTTGCTCAATCAATGCTTGGTGTACCACAATTTTTGTGTTTTTGCTTGTCCACCCACTTTTTGACAACTGAACAATGGCTGTTAATGGGATTGAGACCTAGGGAGTTTTCTGATGATGGATCCAACAGTTCAACGTTTTCTTCACCGAGCCACTTTTTTTTTTTAAATCAAATATTTTTATTAAACAGTAAGAAAAATATATGCAGATTACATTGCTGCAAACAATACACATATATGTTTTACATTTTCAATAAACTTTTTAACCCCAAACCAGCCTCCCTCCCCTCCCCTCACCCCCACCTTTAGAGACCTAACAAGAACCGCTCCGATCTACCCAAACGTCCATCATTAACCAGGAACAAGAAGGTGTCGTATCAATACTGCTCCCACGGGGGCAGAGTACCCAAAAGCTAGAACAAAGTCTCGAGATCACGTCGACTCGAGCCAGGGATTCCACAGCCTGTTGAAAAGGTCCATCTTGTTTCTTTTAGAATAGATGCTCCTCTCCAATGCAACAATATGATCCACTTGCATCATGAAATCTCTTCTCGTTGGTGGCTCTACCCTAATCCAGAACTTAGCGATCAACTTTCGCGCGATAAACAGCAATCTAGCAATAACTGTTTTGTACGAGTTATCAGTTACAATCTCCTTCACGTAACCCAATACGCATACCAGAGGATCCCGTGGTACCGAACATTTGTATGTTAGTCCCACTTTATTTAGCACCACGATCCAAAACGAGGACAACCTGGGGCACTGCCACATCATATGGAGGATACCCGCCTCGGACTGCGAGCACCTAGGGCATTCGGAATTAGGTCTTAGACCAGCTTTGAACAACATGTCTGGAGTTCTATAAGCCCTATGACTAACAAACAGTTGTGACAGCCCCCCAGGCTCACTCATCGAGATCCTGGGCACGTATTCCAATATTGAGTCCCATTGATCGCCGTCAATCGCCCCCAAGTCAGCCTCCCACTTCGCCCTGGCTCTGATAGGATGCCCCTCTAAAAAGGAAAATAGAAGGAATTCATATATTCCTGAGATCACCCCCTTCGTGCCTTCCCCCATGAGGATAAAATCTAGCATTAGGTCCACCTGGATCTCTATAGGCTCCCTCCTACATTGTGCCCGATATGCATGAGAGATGCGGTTATACTGATACAGTTCAGAGCTTGGCAGAAGAAATTCCTCCTGCAATGTCTCAAAGTTCTTAATTCTACCTTGGTGCAATACTTGGCTCATCCGAGAGATTCCCGCTCCCCTCCAAACATGAAATCCCTCCATCTGTCTAAACTCCTGCAAGAGACAATTATTCCATATGGGCGAAAACCTAGTAAGTGCCCTCACTCCCCTAATTCCCTTAACTTTGTCCCAAACCTTATGGATAAGCCTAATAGTGCAGAATTTAGTACCCTTCTCTCGGAAATGCCCACCCTCCAAACCCTCACTCAGTACCCTTGACCCAATCAATTTCCTCAGACTGCAGGGTGTCCGCTCCCAACCCGATTCCACACCCCATTCCCTAAAATGTTGACATTGTGAAGCCAAAAAATATAACCATGGGTTAGGCAGTGCCACTCCCCCCTCAGTCTTTGGTCTTTGTAGAATTTCCTGTTTAAATCTAGGACTTTTCCCGCCCCAAATCAGCTCGCCAAACAAAGATTTAATGCTCCGAAATCTATTCTGCGATATCCATATAGGGGAGTTGTGCAGCACGTAGAGAAGTTGCGGCATCACAATAATCTTTATTAGATTTATTCTACCAATAACCGATAAATGTAACTTTTTCCACGCCTGAACCTTAATACGTATCTTCCGCAAAAGTGGCGCCAAATTTAGTTCCTCAAAACTCGTCAGAGGTAACGCGATCTGGATCCCTAGATATTTAATTTATCCACTAACCTCAACTTTGTAGGAGAGTCCCTCATTTCACTATTTTCATAATCCCCATCTACTAACATCATATTGGACTTTTCCCAATTTATTCTCAGGCCAGCGTAGCTCCCAAATTCCTCAATAATGGCCTCCGCCCTTACCAGGGTCTCCCCCGAATCCTCCAAGAAGAGCAAAATATCATCTGCGTATAACGCTACCTTTTCTTCCGAATCCCCGTACATAAATCCTCTCACCTCCCGGGAACCTCTAATTTTCGCAGCAAGGGGCTCCACCGCCAGGGCAAAAAGCAGTGGAGACAGAGGACAGCCCTGTCTAGTTCCCCTAGACAAAGAGAAAGTCTCAGAAAGGACGCTATTCACCCTAATCTTTGCCACCGGGGAAGAGTACAACAGCCGCACCCATGAGATGAATTTAGGTCCAAACCCCAAACGCTCCAACACTGACCACAGATAGCTCCACTCCACACAGTCAAAGGCCTTGTGGGCGTCCAAAGATACCACAACCCGTTTGCCCACATTGTCCGAAGGGATTTGTAAATTTAAAAACAGCCTTCTCAGGTTGAGTGCCGTTGATTTGTTAGGCATGAAAGCTGACTGGTCAGGGTGTACCAATTTGTCTATCACCCTACTCAACCTATTTGCCAAGGCTTTTGCCAAAATCTTAATGTCGGCAGTCAAGAGTGAAATTGGTCTATAGGATTCTGGCATCAGTGGATCTTTGTCGGCTTTAGGGATAACCACCACGATAGCCTCTCTCATTGACAAAGGCAACTCCCCTCTTTCCAACGAGCTATTGTACACCCCCACCAGTTTGTCCAACAGAGTTTCTTTCAAAGTCTTATAAACCTCAGCTGGAATGCCATCCGCTCCCGGAGCCTTACCCCCCGCAACACCCGCCAAAGCAGCCCCCAATTCTTCCTCCCCAATCGGTTCCTCCAATAATTCACGCTCCTCTCTACTCAACCGGGGCAGATCGATTTCTTCCAAATACCTCGCCATATCTTCGGCTCCCCTCTCCACACTGGACGTATATAATTTTTCATAGAATTTCCTAAACACTTCCAAGAGCTGCTCCCCCTGAGTAACCAACGTTCCCTCCTCCGTCTTAATAGAGTAGACATATGAAGAGTCTCTTTGCGCGGACGCCACTACCGAAAGCAAGTGCCCCACCTTCTCCCCCTCTGAGTAGAAAGTTTCTCTCTGAAAGGCCCTCAACCTCTCCGCCTTTTTAAAAAATAACTGGTCAATCTCCCTCTGAGCCACCCTCATACGACTCTGAGATTCCTTGGTACGATGTTCCCCCAATGCCGCCTCTGCTGCCTTCAATTCCTCTAGGACACCCTGATCCCGCTCTTTGGTCCTTGTCTTATGTCTTGAGACGTCCCTAAACAAAATTCCCCTTAAATACGCTTTCATGGTGTCCCACACTACATGGCATTCTGCGCTCCCTTCATTGATCTTAAAAAACTCCTCTCTCTCTGCCCCCACCTTTACCATGTCCAAAATTTGTAACCAGACTGGGTGAATTTTCCAGCCCGCCCTCCCCAAGCCATCCCGACCTGACAGCTTTAGAGAGACCTGAACAGGGCTATGGTCTGATAAAATCCTGGGATTATATTCCACCCCGTTTAACAGTTCGTTCATCCTATCGTTACCCAAGGCGACATCAATTCTTAACATCGAGCCATATGTAGTCGAGTAACAGGAGTAGGAATATGTATTGGCATTGCGAACCCTCCATAGATCAATCCAACCAATTTCTCTGAGATAGTTACCAAAGGGAGTGTCATTACCGTCCCTGCGCTGTGATGCGTGGTTACTCTGGTCCCAATGGTCATTTGCTATATTGTTTACATCACCCACCACCAGAAGGGGGATCCCATCCCAACCTCTTATAGACTCCAATATGTCCTGGATCTTCCTTCCAGAGTATGGCGGAGGTATGTACAATGATACTATGCACATTAAACGATTAAAGATTTTACACACCAACAAAACATATTGACCATCCGTATCGATTTTAACCTCAACTTCCTCAAATGGGGTATTAGTATGAATTAAGACTGACACTCCCCTTGCATAACTAGAGAACGTCGAATGATACGCCTTGCGCACCCACCGTTTCTGTAACATATCGACTTTTTCCTCCACTAGATGGGTTTCTTGCAGGCAGATCACCGAGGGCCTCTGTTTCAGTAAATACTGAAATATTGCCGCACGTTTAGTGGCGTCCGCTAATCCCCTAACATTCCAGCTTATAATATTAACATCCCCTCCCATTTCCTAGAAAAAAAATGATGAGTTAGAGCAGTCTCCTTCAGGTCTCCCCCGATACCCCCCCCCCACCCTCCCATCCCCCTTCCCCAACTCCCCCATCTAAAACTCAATGGAATTCAACTAGAACAAACTTTCTTTCTCTGTATGAGAACTGAGAGCTCTTGATACGACCTAGAACTGAGCCCCTTGCAGTCCATTTCTCCCCCTCCCACCGCTAACAACATGAAATATTCTTTGCGCCGCCGAGCACACTGTTTTAAACTTTTGAGTGCATTCTGTCTAAGGACACAAAACAAGTTCAAAAATCACAATCAGGGGATATAGCCAGGTGAGTGACGAAGTCTCAGCGTCAGTCTCATCGGTTCCGCTCCACGCCAATTTTCTTGGTATTGATATCTAGCCAGTGCATAGCCTCCTCCGGGTTCTGGAAAAAATGAACACGGTCCAGCGCCACCACCATGAGCTTAGCCGGGTATAGCATAGAATATTTTAGGTCCAGGTCTCGGAGCCGCCGCTTGATTTCACCGAACTTCATTCTCAGTTTTTGCACCGATGCCGAATAGTCCGGATAAATGGAGATCCGATTTCCGTCTATACTCAGGCCGTCACTGATCCTGGCCTTCCTTAGTAGGGTTTCCCGATCCCGATAGTCCAAAATTTTTGCCAGCAGGGCTCGAGGGGGAGATCCAGGCGGCAGGGGCCGGGTGGGGACTCTATGGGCCCTTTCCACGGAGAAGTGGTTGGTAAGGTCTGCTCCTCCCACCGAGTTTTTAAGCCATGCCTCAATGTATTCAGTAGGATTATTCCCCTCCACCTTCTCCGGCACCCCAATTATTCTTAGATTATTCCTTCGGGAACGGTTTTCCAGGTCATCTGTTTTAAATTCCAGTTCCGCAATGCGCTGAATGTATCTCTTTTCTCTTTTTAACAGTTCATTTGTCTGATCTTCCACACTGCCCACGCGCTCCTCCACCACCTCCACTCTTTTCTCCACTTTGCGCATAGCAGAATTAAGGGACTTCATTTCAACTGTTAAATCGTCCACCCTTAGATTCAGCGCAGCCAGGGCAGATTTGCAGTGTATAACGACTGAGAAAATGTCCTGCAGTGTAGGTTCCCCCACGTTTGATTGCTGCGCACCCTCAGAGTCATTAGCCTGCACTGGGCTGGCGGCAGGTGTCATGTTATTTGCACCGTGCACCTCCTGCATCTTCCCTGGAGAAAGCTGCTCCTCCACCACACTGAGGGTATCTTCCCCTCCTCTCTTCTGCCTCTGCGGGACTTCCTCCTCATCTGGCCCTTCAGGGCCCAGCAGCAGGGCACCCCCCTCCTCCGTCCGAGCAAACCGCTCCAGCCGGGCGATTACCTCAAGCCTCCGGCGGTATGCGGTGCTGGCTCTGGCCGCCTCCTCCTCTGCCACGGCGCCATCTTGGATTTTCGCGCCAGCCGCGGGCGCCGACTGTCTTCGGCGCGGCATCACCGCCCTTCTCCTCTCACTGCCTCCGGTACTCTCCTCCGTGCACAGGGGTCCTGCGGAGCGTCTCCGCCCGGTTTTCGGCGCTCGGCGGCGCCTTCAAGGGTGAGTATTTAGGAGCGGTGCGGGGAGAGAGATCCGTCGCACGTCTGCTCACATCGCTCGCTAGGCCACGCCCCCCTTCACCGAGCCACTTAGTCGTCACTTTTGCCATGTGACATGGTGCTCCATCATACCGAAAAAAGCAGTTGCTCCTGGAGGATGTTTAGATACTATTCTTATTCAAGGCAATATTGTGAGTGCGCCCACCCACCCATGAATGGTCTCAGGATGTGTTACGGTTGGTATGACACAGGACTCATGGTAGTGTTTACCTATTCTTCTTTGAACAATTATTCTTTCCAAAGTCATCAGAGAAAATAATTTTACCCCAGTCCGCTGCAGTCCAATCCACATACTTCCTGCAGAATGTCAGTCTGTCCTTCATATTTTTCTTGAAGAGCAGTGGCTTATTTGCTGCCCTTTTTAACTCAGGCCAGCCTCACTGTGCATGCAGATGCATCGATACCTGCTTACTGCCATGCCTGACCAAGCTCTGCACTGGTGCAAAACTGATCCCAGAGCGGAGTCTTCTTCAGGAGACTGTCCTGGCATTTGCTGAATTTTCTTGGGTGTCCAGAAATCTTCTTCACAGTAATTGAACCTTTTTCTGTGAAGCTCTTGACGATTTGATAAATAAGGTTGACTTAGGGGCAATAGTACAAGCAGCAATGTCCTTACCTGTAAAGCCTTTTTTTTTTTTAATGCACAGCAAGGATGACTGCACGTTTCTTTGGAGATAACCATGATTACCTTTTAACTCCTCCCCATCATACATCGTATATGTACAGCGGAAGACAGGAGATGGTGTATGGAGCAGGCTGAGTTCGCTCCATACCCAGCAGATAATGGCTGCAAGTCACAGTCAGGGTCTACCTCTAACAGCAGTGGGTGGAGCTCTTCTTTGACTGTGACTGGTAACCTGTTAAATGCCGCAGTTAATCTCTCAACGGCAATAACAGTGCACCGGCCTGGGGGCGCGTTATTCTGCCTTGTATTTGTTGAAGACGCTTGTGTCTATCATCACAGAACTACGTTGAAACCCAGCTTTTAAATAGGCTTCAAAGGAGTCAGCGAATAGGAAGATCATCAATGTCTGTTTGGTGGTCGTGCGACCTTCAACATCCACATCAATCACCTGTTCCGATGCCTGAGGCATAGCACATCTCCATTAACTACCTAGTGGCCACACCTGGGTATTGTATATCCACCCCCTATTTGGATTAATAGGTGGCGTACATGCAGTACCCAGCCGTAGCCACTATACTGTTGACAGAGATGTGCAACTATTTCCATCCACCACCGTAGACTGGAAAAAGCTGATTGAGTGTGGAACCCCCATCAACCTGACATTGATTACTTATTGAAATGAAAAGCCATCAATGTTAACATCCCAGAGAACGCCTTTCAGTATTGCTGTATATAGTATAGTATAGCGATCAGATTATCACAGGTTCAAGAGGGGACTAGCAAAAACGCTAAAAAGTAGCATTTGGAACAGAACAAATATTCACCATATGTATTTGTATATTCTATATCCTGGCTGCCGCATTCACTCACATTCACCGCCCTTGCATTAACTCTCTACACTCCATCCATATCGGCCCCTCTGTCCTTGCCTCTCCTATGTATAGCACTCATGCTCTGTTCACATTGCTCAACAGCACAGATCCATTCACTCCCACCATCCAACACAAGAGACGCTCTCACAAATCACTTAACCATCTGCTCACTCTTTCTAACCTTCTTCTCCTAGTCGCTGGAGACATCTCTCCCAACCCCGGGCCCCTGTGTTATAGCCAGTCAAACCTCCCAACTCCTACACTCAGAAACCCCTCTAATCTTATTAATATTCCATGCATGCCTTCTGTCTTTTTCAATTGTGCCCTTTGGAATTCTCGCTATGTGTGTAATAAACTCTCCTTCATCCATGACTTCTTCCTTTCTAATTCTCTTAATCTCCTGGCTCTTACTGAAACCTGGATCCAGAAGTCAGACACCACCGCTGCTACTGCTCTTTCATATGGTGGACTACATTTCTCTCATACCCCAAGTTCGGACAACAGAGCAGATGAAGGCGTTGGTCTGCTCCTTTCACCCAAATGTACCTTCCAAGTTATCCCTCAAGTACCCTCACATGTCTTCCCTTCCTTTGAGGTCCATGCTGTCAGACTCTACATCCCTTTCTCCATGCGAGTGGCGGTAGTGTATCGTCCTCCCGGCCCCTCTCATCAGTTCGTGGATCACTTTGCCACCTGGCTTCCACACTTTCTCTCCTGTGACACCCCCACCCTCATCATAGGTGATTTCAACATCCCCATTGCTTCTCCCCTCTCCCCATCTGCTTCTCACCTTTTATCTCTAACCTCCTCTTTCGGCCTCTCGCAGCATACTAACTCTCCAACGCATGAAGATGGAAACTCCCTCGACTTGGTCTTCTCCCGGCTTTGCTCAGTGGATGATTTCACAAACTTCCCTCTCCCGCTCTCTGACCACAACCTTCTTTCATTTTTTATCAAGAACTGCCATCCCGCTCAGGTCACCCCCACTTTCGACACTTATAGAAACATACAGGCCATTAACACCCAGAAACTTATGAAGAACTTGCAGTCCTCATTGGCCCCAATCTCCTTCATCTCATGTCCTGATTCTGCTCTGAAGCATTACAATGAAACCCTGCAAAGTGCCCTGGAAGAAGCTGCTCCTCCTATACATAAAACAACTCAGCACAGACGGCGACAACCGTGGCACACGCTGCAAACACGTTTCCTGCAGCGGTGCTCCAGGTGCGCCGAACGTCTGTGGAGAAAATCTAATCTACCCGAAGATTTCATCCTTTATAAGTTAATGCTAAAAACATACAACTCTGCCCTTCACCTCTCCAAACAAACCTATTTCAACACCCTCGTCACCTCGCTGTCCAATAACCCTAAACGTCTCTTTGACACTTTCCAGTCCCTACTCAACCCAAGAGTGCAGGCCCCAACCACGGATCTCCGCGCTGACGATCTGGCTAATTACTTCAAAGAAAAAATTGACCACATTCGACAGGAAATCATCTCCCAATCTCTTCATACCATGCATGGTCCTCCCTCCCCCACTGCATCTAGTTCACTCTCTGACTTTGAACCAGTTACAGAAGAAGAAGTAATCAGGCTCCTTGCATCTTCTCGCCCAACCACTTGCACCAGTGACCCCATTCCGTCACATCTCCTCCAGTCCCTTTCCCCAGCTGTCACCTCTCACCTAACAAAAATATTCAACCTTTCTCTGACTTCCGGTATTTTTCCCTCCTCATTTAAGCATGCTATCATACATCCATTACTTAAAAAACCATCCCTCGATCAAAACTGTGCCGCTAATTATAGACCTGTCTCTAATCTTCCCTTCATCTCTAAACTCCTCGAGCGCCGGGTCCACTTCCCTCTTACCCGCTATCTCTCAGATAACTCTCTTCTCGGCCCTTTTCGATCTGGTTTCCACTCTTTACACTCTACTGAAACTGCCCTCACTAAAGTCTCTAATGACCTACTAACAGCTAAATCTAATGGTCACTACTCCATGCTAATTCTCTTGGATCTCTCCACAGCATTCGATACTGTGGATCATCAGCTCCTCCTCAATATGCTCCGCTCCATCGGCCTCAAGGACACCGTTCTCTCCTGGTTCTCCTCCTATCTCTCTGACCGATCCTTCACTGTATCTTTTGCTGGTTCCTCCTCCTTTCACCTTCCCCTTACTGTTGGGGCTCCTCAAGGTTCAGTCCTAGGCCCCCTCCTCTTCTCTTTGTATACTTCCCCTATTGGACAAACAATCAGTAGATTTGGTTTGCAGTACCATCTCTATGCTGACGACACCCAATTATACACTTCTCCTGACATCACACCGACCTTTTTAGAAAACACCAGTGAGTGTCCTCCCTCTATCTGAAACTGAACCTGTCTAAAACTGAACTCCTCGTGTTCTCTCCGTCTACTAACCTACCTTTGCCTGACATTGCCATCTTCGTGTGCGGTTCCACCATTACTCCAAAGCAACATGCCCGCTGCCTTGGGGTCATACTTGATTCCGAGCTTTCATTCACCCCCCCACATCCGATCACTGGCTTGCTCTTCTTATCTGCATCTCAAAAACATTTCTAGAATTCGCTCTTTTCTTACTTTCGACTCTGCAAAAACTCTTACTGTTTCACTTATTCATTCTCGTCTGGACTATTGTAACTCTCTACTAATCGGCCTCCCTCTTACCAGACTCTCCCTGCTCCAATCTGTCCTGAATGCTGCAGCCAGGATCATATTCCTCACCAACCGTTACACCGATGCCTCTACCTTGTGCCAGTCATTATACTGGCTACCCATCCACTCCAGAATCCAGTACAAAACTACTACCCTCATCCACAAAGCACTCCATGGCTCAGCACCACCCTACATCTCCTCTCTGGTCTCAGTCTACCACCCTACACGTGCCCTCCGCTCTGCTAATGACCTCAGGTTAGCATCCCCAATAGTCAGAACCTCCCACTCCTGTCTCCAAGACTTTACACGTGCTGCGCCAATTCTTTGGAATGCACTACCTAGGTTAATACGATTAATCCCCAATCCCCACAGTTTTAAGCATGCCCTAAAAACTCATTTGTTCAGGTTGGCCTACCGCCTCAACGCATTAACCTAACTATCCCTGTGTGGCCCATTCAAAAAAAATAAATAAAAAAATAAAAACAATTGGGTTCCTCGCATCATGTTCTCATACACTTTATGCAGTTAATAGACCTCTGTGTCTATACTGCTACATACTTAGGCAGTTAACTGGTTCATGCAGCTTTACATGAACACCTGAGCCTTACACTATGGTTGGTCCGACTAACTAAAGCAATTGTTACCATCCACCTCTCGTGTCTCCCCTCTTCCTCATAGTTTGTAAGCTTGCGAGCAGGGCCCTCACTCCTCTTGGTATCTATTTTGAACTGTGTTTTTTGTTATGCTGTAATGTCTATTGTCTGTACAAGTCCCCTCTATAATTTGTAAAGCGCTGCGGAATATGTTGGCGCTATATAAATAAAATTATTATTATTATTCTTATTATAAAAAGAAAAAAAAATCAATCAATTTAAAAATATGAAAAAAAATTAATCACTACCCCATTTTCCACCATCAAGTATAAAGTTATTTAAAAATACACATGTGGTATTGCCATATCCATAAAAGTCATATTTTACAAAATAAAAAATAAAGATAAAAAAAAATAAAATAAATAAATCATTTTTAAAACGCCACAATTGAGACCTCCCACTGCTCCATCGATTGAAAAATGAATACATTTCGAATATCGGAAAATGGTGACACAATCAGAATTTTATTTTTTCCAAACCTTTGAATTTTTTTTGCCACTGAAATAATAATAATAATAATAATAAAAAAAAAAAAAAAAAAAAACTGGACAAGTTTGGTATTGCCATAATCAGACAATGATGCCAATTTTACCATACAATGTACGCTGTAAAAACAAGTCCTAAAAAACAATGTCAGGATAGCAGGATTTTTCCAGTATGCTTAATGATAAAACGAATGGTGTCATTCAAAAGTACAATTCGTCCTGCAAAAAAAAAGACCTATGTGATCGGAAAAAAAAAAAAAGTTAGGGCTCTCTTGGAATGGAAGGGAAAAACGAAAACGCAAAATAGAAATTCGCCAAGTCAGGAAGGGGTTAAATCTAACAGCCTGCTCCTATAATTCAGTCAGTATGAAAAATTTACATCAGCTGCCCTGTGCTTGTTAACACTTTTTTTCTAAGCTAATGAGCAGATCAATGAAGTGGTGCAAGCAGGTCAATTTGTGGCAGGGTTGAAAGTCAGTGGAAATGGGATTTTTGTGAGTAAGTTGATTTTCATGGCAAGGAATGACTGAAAAGTTTTGAAATTCATTCGATAACTCTTCATAACCATCTAGAGTTGATGCAAATTGTCACTATAAAAACTGAAAACGTGAAGTCCAAAATTTGTATCAGACTCAAAACTTTTGGCCACAACTGTAAATCCCTCTGCCTCAGGCTGTTTCTTAGGGCTCATTTACATGTTTTTCTTGTGTATGAGTGCTATGAGTGTTTTCCAGATTTTCTACGTTCAGATGTTGGTCACAGATCAAAATCGGCAAAGCCGTGAAAAAACAGGATTTTTGGTTGCTTACCGTAAAATCTGTTTCTCGGAGCCTTCATTGAGGGACACAGGAACCATGGGTGTATGCTGCTGCCACTAGGAGGCTGACACTATGCATAAAAAAAGTTAGCTCCTCCTCTGCAGTGTACACCCCACCGACTGGCATCATGAACTTAAGTTCAGTGAGAAAGCATTAGGAGAAGAAAAAACAATAAGGTTGAAATAACATACCATATATACTCGAGTATAAGCCGAGATTTTAAGCCCACTTTTTTGGGCTGAAAGTCCCCCTCTCGGCTTATACTCGAGTCATATACCGGGAGGTCGGCAGGTGAGGGGGAGCAGGGGCTGTGTAGTTATACTTACCTGCTCCCGGCGCGGTCCCTGCAGTCCCTGGCTTCCCCGGCGCTGCAGATTCTTCCTGTACTGAGTGGTCACATTGCACCGCTCATTACAGAAATGAATAGGCGGCTCCACCTCCCATAGGGGAGGAGCCACATATTCATTGCTGTAAATGATCGGTAACTGTGACCGCTCAATTACAGGAAGAAGCTGCAGCGCCGGGGAAGCCAGGGACTGCAGGGACCGCGCCAGGAGCAGGTAAGTATACGGGGAGCGCAGCGCTGCGCTATATTTACCTGCTCCTCGCTCCGGTGCGGCTCCGTCTGCAGCGTCCTCTAGCAGTGACACTCAGGTTAGAGGGCGCGGTGACGTAGTCAGTGCGCGCCCTCTGCTGAGCGTCAGTGCTGGAGACGGAGCCGCACGAGGAGCAGGTAAATATTGAAAGCGCCGGCGTCCTGAGCAAGAGAGGTGAGTATGTGATTTTTTTTTTTTTATTGCAGCACCAGCAGCATTCTATATGGCACAGCATTATATAAGGAGCATCTATGGGGCCATAATCAACGGTGCAGAGCATTATATATGGGGCACAGCTTTATGTGGAGCATCTATGGGGCAATAATGAACGGGGCAGAGCATTATATATGGCACATCATTATAAGGAGCATCTATGGGGCCATAATCAACGGTGCAGAGCAATATATATGGGGCACAGCGTTATATGGAGCATCTATGGGGCCATAATCAACAGTGCAGAGCAATATATATGGGGCACAGCTTTATAAGGAGCATCTATGGGGCCATAATCAACAGTGCAGAGCAATATATATGGGGCACAGCTTTATGAGGAGCATCTATGGGGCCATAATCAACGGTGCAGAGCAATATATATATGGCACAGCTTTATAAGGAGCATCTATGGGGCCATAATCAACGGTGCAGAGCAATATATATGGGGCACAGCTTCATAAGGAGCATCTATGGGGCCATAATCAACGGTGCAGAGCAATATATATGGGGCACAGCTTTATAAGGAGCATCTATGGGGCCATAATCAACGGTGCAGAGCAATATATATATGGCACAGCTTTATGTGGAGCATCTATGGGGCCATAATCAACGGTGCAGAGCAATATATATGGGGCACAGCTTTATAAGGAGCATCTATGGGGCCATAATCAACGGTGCAGAGCAATATATATGGGGCACAGCTTTATAAGGAGCATCTATGGGGCCATAATCAACGGTGCAGAGCAATATATATGGGGCACAGCTTTATAAGGAGCATCTATGGGGCCATAATCAACGGTGCAGAGCAATATATATGGGGCACAGCTTTATAAGGAGCATCTATGTGGCCATAATCAACGGTGCAGAGCAATATATATGGGGCACAGCTTTATAAGGAGCATCTATGGGGCCATAATCAACGGTGCAGAGAAATAGGGATTTTTGTGTACTCACCGTAAAATCCTTTTCTCCGAGCCATTCATTGGGGGACACAGACCGTGGGTGTATGCTGCTGCCAATAGGAGGCTGACACTAAGTGATACAAAAAAAAGTTAGCTCCTCCCCTGCAGTATACACCCTCCTGCTGGCTCTCAGCTAACCAGTTCGGTGCAAAAGCAGTAGGAGATCAATAACAATATATGAGCGTATAGCATGTCATATTCTAAAAAACAAGCATAAGCTCATAACAGGGTGGGAGCTGTGTCCCCCAATGAATGGCTCGGAGAAAAGGGTTTTACGGTGAGTACACAAAAATCCCTATTTCTCCTTCGCCTCATTGGGGGACACAGACCGTGGGACGTCCCAAAGCAGTCCCTGGGTGGGGACAACAATAGATCAGGCCCTGTGTAACCGCTACTTACAAGTGCGCCACCGCGGCCTGCAGAGTCCGCCTGCCCAGACTCACATCTGTGGAAGTGTGGGAATTATAGTGCTTCAAGAATGCATGTGGACTGGACGAATCAGCAAGCTTGCAGGCGTGCCTTGCTGACGCCTGGTGCCTAGAACCCTTGATAGACAGGGAGATAAGCTGACATCTAGCACGGAAGGACTCCTGGATGGTGAAAAGAATTCACCATGTTATCATGGTCTATGAAACGGCTAAACCCTTCCTGAAAATGTCAGGAAGCTTTCCTCTACCGTCAGGAAGCCCAAATAAAACGTCCAACCGTCAGAAGGACGCCGTCCTCAAGACGTACCTACTCAGAGCACTCACTTCGTCCAGAATATGGGGGATCTTATTCCATTTTGTGGACTGGAGCCAAAAGAGATGAGGGAAGAACTATGCCCTCATAACAGTGGTAATACAGTACCACCTTGGTAACAAGGGATGAGGATGGCCTGAGGACAACCTTGCCTCGAAGGTAATAAGGGAAAAAAGTCTGAAAGAGCAGAGAAGCTAGCTCCGAAGACTCGCCAGAGTGAGAATATCGCAGAGGAGAACGGGACGACTTTCCCCGATAGTAAAGTCTGCCCGGATGAAAAAGGAGCCTACTGTAAGGCTCCTAGGAATAATAAGGTCCCAATGATCTAACGGTATGCGATAGGGAAGAACTACGTGTGAAAACTCCCTGTGAGAAAGTCCTTACTTGCAGTTGTGCTGCGATAAGGCGAGAAGATACTAGCTCCGCAAACAAAAAACAGACGTAGTCAGTGCGGATCTCTGAGGATCATTGGGGCCCCTTTCTGCTTCCGAAAGGCTTTCGAAAGCAGTGGAAGGGGAGTTATGGAAACTGGTACCACGGCAGAACCAGAGCATGGAGAGCGATGGCTCTTGGATCTCGAGGCCGAACCACGAACTCGAGTACATTGGCCTTCAGTCTGGATGTCATCCCACCTACAACTGGAGAGCTCCAGTAAGGACAGATCTGATGGAAGACTTCGGGGTGAAGTTCCCATTGACTTGAGGCGGAACCCTGACGGCTGAATTTGTTTGCCGTTCAGAGTTCTACTTCTGGGATATATACTGCCAAGATCACCGAATAATAGACTTCGGCCCATCAGAGAAAGTGAGGTAACTCGGTCATGGCGCCTGACCGTGGGTACCTGCTAGATGACTGACGTAAGGCACCGTAATGGCATTATCCAATTGAATTCGGATAGGGTGACCCACCAGAAGGCAGTGGACCTGCTGTAAGACTACCGTTCGGATCTCCAGAACAATGATGGGGAGAAGAAGACTGGCATTGGTAGTTGCTAATAACCATTGAACCGGGAGAAAGGCCCTGGATAAAGAAGGAGCTCAGAGACTATTGTCTGAAAGTCTATTTGACTTGCTGAAAACGAGCGGAGCGAAGGAAACCGCTTCCATTGTCGTCACCATTTTTCCTCAGAACTCTCTTAGCAAATCGAATGAAATGAGGGGGTGAGTAATCAAGTCCTCAGAACTCTCCTTGCGCGAGCTCCCTGTTGAAGGGCCATGACCTTGTCTCGAGGAAGAATTACCATCCTTGGGGAGTGGCCTAGCGAGGAATGTGAGCGGACGTGCGGCTGATCTCTCTCCGCGCACCGCTCTGAAAACTAACTTTTGAAGGCGCCGCCGAACGCCGAAAACCGGCCAGAGAGGCCCCGCAAGTCCCCGGCGAGGGGGAGAAAGCACCGCTGATAACAAGCGGTGAGGAGCGGAGATGCCGCGCCGCAAGCAGTCGGCGCCCGCAGCCGGCACGAAAATCCAAGATGGCGCCGTGGCTGAGGAGGAGGCGGCCAGAGCCAGCGCTTCATACCGCCGGAGGCTGGAGGTAATCGCCCGGCTGGAGCGGTTTGCCCGTACGGAGGAGGGGGGAGCCCTGCTGTTGGGTCCAGAAGGACTTGATGAGGTGGAAGCCCTGATGAGGCAGAAAGGTGGAGGGGAAGTTAGTGCCAGTGAAGTGGAGGTGCAACGTTCCCCAGGGAGGGCGCAGGGAGTGCACAGTGCAGAAAATGTGACACCTGCTGATAGCCCTGTGCAGACCAATGATTCTAATGAAGTGCAGCAGCCAAGTATGGGGGAACCAACACTGCAGGACATTTTCTCTGTCGTTATACACTGCAAATCTGCTTTGGCCGCGCTGAACCTAAGGGTGGATGATCTCACAGTTGAAATGAAGTCCCTTAACTCTGCTATGCGCAAAGTGGAAAAAAGAGTGGAGGTGGTGGAGGAGCGTGTGGGCAGTGTGAAGGACCAGACAAACGAACTGTTAAAAAGAGAAAATAAATATATTCAACGAATCGCAGAGTTAGAATTTAAGACAGATGATTTGGAAAATCGATCCCGGAGAAACAATTTAAGAATAATCGGGGTGCCGGAGAAGGTGGAGGGAAACAACCCCACTGAATATATTGAGGCATGGCTTAAGAACTCGGTGGGAGGAGCAGACCTTACCAACCATTTCTCGGTGGAGAGGGCTCATTGGGTCCCCACTCGTCCTCTGCCGCCTGGCTCTGCCCCTCGAGCTATATTGGCAAAAATTTTGGACTACCGGGATCGGGAAACTCTACTGAGGAAGGCTAGGCTGAGTGATGGCCTGAGCATAAACGGAAATCGGATCTCCATTTATCCGGACTACTCGGCATCGGTGCAGAAACTTAGAATGAAGTTTGGTGAAGTCAAGCGACGGCTACGTGAACTGGATCTAAAATACTCAATGCTCTACCCAGCCAAGCTCAGGGTGGTGGCGATGGATCGTGTTCAATTTTTTCAAAATCCGGAGGAGGCGACGCAATGGCTGGACACCAACGCCAAGAAAATTGGCACTGATCGGAACCGTTGAGACTGATTCTGAAGATCTATAACTCTACTGGTTCTGCCTCTCTTTGGGGGAGGGGTTCTGTTTGAATGTTACTGTTGAAGTTGGTCTAATTACACCTAACGGTTACAGTATTGTGTTCGGCGGCGCAATGAATAGTTCATATTGGTCGCGGTGGGAGGGGAAGAGATGGATGGTAAAGGACCTAGCTCTAGGGTATATCAAGTGCCCTCAATTCTCATATAGAGAAAGAAAGTTCGGAGTATCTGAGTTATTTTGAATTCCAGATGGGGAAGGTTGGTTTAGTTGTTGGGGTGGGGGGTGGGAAGGGGGGGGAGGAGGGCATTGGTGGAGACCTGGGAGAGATGATTCTCATCTTATATCTTTCTTTAAGGAAATGGGAGGGAATATTAATATTATAAGTTGGAATGTTAGGGGGCTAGCGGATGCCACTAAGCGTGCGGCAATATTCCAGTACCTATTGAAACAGAGGCCCTCGGTGATATGCCTGCAAGAAACTCATTTAGTTGAGGAAAAAGTTGATATGTTACAGAAAAAATGGGTGCGCAGGGCGTATCACTCGACGTTCTCTAATTATGCAAGGGGGGTGTCTGTTTTGATCCATACAAGTACTCCATTTGAGGAAATTGAAGTAAAAATTGATAAGGATGGTCAGTATGTTTTTTTAATGTGTAAAATTTTTAACCGTTTGATTTGTGTTGTTTCACTATATATACCCCCGCCGTATTCTGGCAAGAAAATTCAAGAGATTTTGGAGCATATGAGAGGGTGGGTCGGGGTTCCCTTTCTGGTGGTGGGAGATGTGAACAACATTGCTGACGATCATTGGGATAAGAGTAATCACGCTCCGCTACGCGGGGACGGGAACGGCACTCCTTTCGGGAACTACCTTAGAGAAATTGGCTGGATTGACTTATGGCGGGTTCGCAATACTAACACATTCTTATTCTTGCTACTCGACCACGTATGGTTCCATGTCTCGAATTGATGTCGCCTTGGGTAATGATGGGATGAACGAATTACTAAGTGGGGTGGAATATAATCCCAGGATTCTATCAGATCATAGTCCGGTGCGGGTCTCATTAAAGCTATCAGAACAGGTTGGGTCACGGAAGATGGGATGGAAGGTTCACCCCTCCTGGCTACAACTCCTGGACATGGAAAGTGTGGGGGCAGAGATAGAGGAGTTCTTTAAGATTAATGAGGGTAGTGCGGAATGCCATGTAGTATGGGACACCATGAAGGCGTATTTGAGGGGTATTTTGTTTCGGGACATTTCACGACACAAGACTAGGACTAGAACACAGGATCAAGCTGTCCTGGAGGTACTGAAGGCAGCTGAGGCGGCATTGGGGGCCCATTGCACTAAGGAGTCTCAGAGTCGGATGAGGAAGGCTCAACAGGAGGTCAATCAATTGTATCTGAGAAAGGCGGAGAGATTGCGGGCTTTTCAAAGAGCATCTTTCTATTCGGAGGGGGAAAAGGTGGGGCATTTACTTTCGGTAGTGGCGTCCGCACAAAGGGATTTCTCGCACGTCTACTCCATTAAGAGGGAGGATGGAACATTGGTTACTCGGGGGGAGCAGATTCTGGAAGTGTTTAGGAAATTCTACGATAAATTATATACTTCTAGTGTGGAGAGGGGGGCTGAGGACATGACGGGTTACTTGGAGGGGATTGACCTGCCTAGGTTGAGCAGAGAAGAATGTGAGTTGTTGGAGGAGCCGATTGGGGAGGAAGAATTGGGGGCTGCTTTGGCGGGGGTCGCCGGGGGTAAGGCACCGGGGGCGGACGGTATTCCAGCCGAGGTGTACAAGGTACTGAAAGAAACATTGTTGGCCAAATTGTCGGAGGTGTATAATAGTTCACTGGAAAGAGTGGAGCTACCTTTATCAATGAGAGAGGCTATTGTGGTCGTTATACCTAAGGCCGATAAGGACCCACAACTACCAGAATCCTATAGACCAATCTCACTTTTGACGGCCGACATCAAGATTCTGGCAAAAGCTCTGGCAAATAGGTTATCCAGGGTGATTGATAGACTGGTTCACCCGGATCAGTCAGGCTTTATGCCCAACAAATCAACGGCACTCAATCTGAGAAGGTTATTTTTAAATTTGCAAATCCCTTCTGACAATGTCGGAAGACGGGTTGTGGTATCCTTAGACGCCCATAAGGCTTTTGATTGTGTGGAGTGGAGCTATTTGTGGTCAGTACTGGAGCGAATCGGGTTTGGACCTAAATTTATTTCATGGGTGCGGCTGTTGTACTCTTCTCCGGTAGCCAAAATTAGAGTGAATGATGCTCTCTCTGAGACCTTTTCGTTGTCTAGAGGCACTAGACAGGGCTGCCCTTTGTCCCCGCTGCTCTTTGCGTTGGCGGTGGAACCCCTTGCTGCGAAGATCAGAGGTTCCCGGGAGGCGAGGGCTTTTATGTACGGGGAGGCAGAGGAAAAAGTAGCGTTATACGCTGATGATATTCTGCTCTTCTTGGAGGATTCTGAGGAGACCCTGGTTAAGATGGAAGCCATTATTGAGGAATTTGGGAGTTACACGGGCCTAAGGATCAATTGGGACAAATCGAATATGATGTTGATAGATGGGGATAGTGGCGACGGTGGTGGGGGGGTTTCTTCTACAAGGTTGAAGCTAGTTGATAAATTTAAATACCTGGGGATTCAGATCGCTCTCCCTTTGACTAGTTTTGAGGAACTGAATTTGGCACCTCTTCTGCGTAGGATACGTACTAAGGTCCAGGCGTGGAGGAAGTTACATTTATCAGTAATCGGCAGGATAAACTTGATAAAGATGATTGTGATGCCGCAGCTACTTTATGTGCTGCACAACTCCCCTATATGGATATCGCAGAATAGGTTTCGGAGGATTAAATCGTTGTTTGGGGAGCTGATTTGGGGTGGAAAGAGCCCCAGATTTAAACAGGAAACTCTACAGAGACCAAAGACTGAGAGAGGGGTGGCACTGCCTAATCCGTGGTTGTACTTTTTGGCTTCACAGTGCCAGCATTTCAAGGGATGGGGAGATGTGTTAGGTGGGACGCGGGCACCTTGCAGCCTGAGATCACTGATTGGGACGAAGGTGTTGAGTGAGGGTCTGGAGGGGGGACATTTCCGAGAGAAGGGCTCTAAATTTTGTACTATCAGGCTCATCCATAAGGTCTGGGACAACGTTAAGGGGATTAGGGGTGTGCACGCACTCACTAGATTCTCACCCATTTGGAATAACTGTGTCCTACAGGAGTTTAGACAGATGGAGGGATTTCATAATTGGAGGGAGGCGGGCATCTCTCGGATGGGCCAGATTCTACATCAGGGCAGAATTAGAGACTTTGAGGCATTGCAGGAGGAGTTTTTACTACCGGACTCTGAATTGTTTCAATACCGCCGTCTTTCACATGCGCACCGGGCACAGTGTAGGAGAGGACCCGTTGAAATCCAGGTGGACCTTATGCTAGATTTTATCCTTGTAGGGGGTGGCACGAAGGGGGTGATTTCGGGAATATACAAATTCCTTTTGTTCTCTTTCTTGGAGGAACACCCTATTAGAGCAAGGGCGAAATGGGAGGCTGACCTGGGGGCAATTGATAATGATCATTGGGAATCAGTACTGGACTATGTGCCCAAAATATCAATGAGCGCGCTTGGGAGGCTGTCACAATTATTTGTTATTCATAGGGCATATAGAACTCCGGATATGTTATTCAAAGCCGGATTGAGATCTAGTTCAGAATGCCCCAGATGCTCGCAGTCCGAGGCGGGCATCCTACATATGCTGTAGCAGTGCCCCAGGTTGTCCTCCTTCTGGGTGGTGGTGCTGAATAAAGTGGGACTGGCATATGGTTGCACTGTGCCGCGTGATCCCTTGGTATGTGTTTTGGGCTATGTTGAGGAGATTATAACTGATAAGTTGTATAAAATGGTTATTGCCAGACTGTTGTTTATCGCGCAAAAGTTGATTGCCAAATTCTGGATTAGAGAAGAGCCACCAACAAGGAGAGACTTTATGAAGCAAGTGGACCATATTATTGCTTTGGAGAGGAGTATCTACGTTAGGAGGAACAAGAAGGACCTCTTTGACAGGTTGTGGAACCCGTGGCTTGAATCAATGTGATCTAAAAGACCTTTTGCCCCATTGGGAGGATTATTGACAAGTCATCTTCCTTTTCTTGTACTTTTATATATGACAAAGTAGGGGGGTCGAATCTTGACAGGTCTCTAGAGGGGGGGGGGAAGGGGGGTGGGAGTTTGGTTTGGGACTAAATATGTTTTCTTTAAAAAAAAAAAAGTATTGTACACTGGTATATTGCTGATAACAAAGTATCCTGTTTATTGTTTATGTGCAATATTTATGGTTTAATAAAAAATATCTGATTTAAAAAAAAAAAAGGATTACCATCCTTCTAGAAGTGTGCAGGATCATCCTCAGAAAGGATATCTGCTGGGCTGGAAATGAGGAGAACTTGTCTAAGTGTAGCTGCCAGCCCAGGAGAGAAGGTATCGCAAGAGATATAGACGACTCAGCGTAGTCCTGGAAGGGCGGCTAGACAGACCAAACAGGGCAGGACGAGCACGCCTCTAGAGTGCAAGAGAAACATGACATCCGCCATGACCCGAGCGAACACTCTGGGTGCGGAAGCAAGGCCGAAGGACAAGGTTGTGACTTGAAAATGCTGTTGACGAATGGAAAGGCGAAGGAATTTTTGCAGAGGGCAAGCAACCCGAATGTCGATGGATGCCGGAAACTGCACCTTTTTCTGTTGAAGTAATGGCTGAGCGGAGGAACTCCATCCAAAGAAGGAGGACCATGTCAAAGGTTGTTAGAAGTTTGAGGTCCAGGGTCGATCTTACTTTTCGTTCCCCTGTTTGGAACCAAGATCCCTTAGATCTAGACTGTGCTGGACAATCCTTATACAATCCTTTGTCGGTCTCCCACTCAAAGGATTTGATTGGCCAGTTGTTGCTGGTGTGAATCAAGGTAGTTAAGGTCTCCAGCCAGGAGACCATTGCTCTAGCAATCCATGCGGCCGCTAGGTAGGATAGAGCGCTGGACTCAAAGCCGCAAGACGGAACAAACCAGATTTGCTATCTGACAGTCCGTGGTATTTTTAATTGATGACCGATCAGGTAGGGGTACTGGTAGGTATACCACAGGAGATTCTACCCGGTTAATCTGCCCCATGGCAGAATGTGCGGCTGCATCCAGCAGGTCATAGTCTCTTGCCGTCTCCTCTTTTCACGGTGCAGAGATAAAAATTAGGAACCCTCGATCC
Source organism: Ranitomeya imitator (assembly GCF_032444005.1). NCBI lineage: Eukaryota > Metazoa > Chordata > Amphibia > Anura > Dendrobatidae > Ranitomeya > Ranitomeya imitator. The sequence continues at coordinate 300,233,124 of NC_091282.1, read as the reverse complement.
AACAACCTCTTAACAGGGAAGTGGAGAGGAATTGTCCGCCTTCTTGCATCATCCACTAAATAGTGGTGATGCAGAGGGGGGAGCTCGTATGCCAAAAAGGGTGCCTCTATATGTCCACAGAGTTCAGGTCTCCAGGTGGACAGGACAGGTTGGCTGGCGTTAGGCCTGGATGCAGAAGAGTTAACATGGAGACGACACTCCGTGTGCTCGTCTGTTGATGGTGTGGGGAGATCGGTGCCCTTTAAAGGACCCGTCGCCCTTAAAAAACAGGCCAGGCATGGCATCCCACGTAGAAGCTTCTGTCCAGTGAATCGCTTATCCGAATTGAATGGCAAATGCTCTCGAGGGAATTTAGTCTCTGAAGCTCTGGCAAGCTCAGGCAATATCCAATCCATATTCAGAGCCTTGTTGTCATCAAATCATTGGTGAGGGAGCAGGAAACGAAAAACTTCCGTTTTCTAGATGCCTGTATGTTTCTAGACGCCTGCACATTTCTAGAATACTTGCGGCCCCTGCTAGCCGACGGCTCCCATGTAGGATAGGGACCATGTATATTGGTCCTGCGAGCACTCCAAACACAGAGGGTACACAGAGGGATTCAATCTCTTGGTCAGAGAACCATGGATTGGTCAGTGAAGAAGTCCACTGAGGGGAACTAGAGGATGAAGCTGGGGTCGGCGGCGGAGGGCTCCTCGGACTGATCAAGCGCCTTTAAGACCAGGGAATACTGGTCAAGCACCTTTAAGACCAGGAAATACTGGTCAAACGCCTTTAAGACCAGGGAATACTGGTCATGTGCCTTTAAGACCGGGGAATACTGGTCATGCGCCTTTAAGACCGGGGAATACTGGTCATGCGCCTTTAAGACCAGAGAATACTGGTCATGCGCCTTTAAGACCAGAGAATACTGGTCATGCCCCTTTAAGACCAGAGAATACTGGTCATGCACCTTTAAGAATAGAGAATACTGGTCATGCACCTTTAAGACCAGAGAATACTGGTCGTGCACCTTTAAGACCAGAGAATACTGGTCGTGCACCTTTAAGACCAGGGAATACTGGTCATGCTCCTTTAAGACCAGGGAATACTGGTCGTGCACCTTTAAGACCAGGGAATACTGGTCATGCACCTTTAAGACCAGAGAATACTGGTCGTGCACCTTTAAGACCAGGGAATACTGGTCATGCTCCTTTAAGACCAGGGAATACTGGTCGTGCACCTTTAAGACCAGGGAATACTGGTCATGCACCTTTAAGACCAGAGAATACTGGTCATGCGTCTTTAAGACTGGGAATACTGGCCATATGCCTTTAAGACCAGGAAATACTGGTCATGTGCCTTTAAGACCAGGTACTTCCTTACCCGGGTACTGATTAAAGGGTCGATGTGCCCCTTTAATGCAAAAATACTATCACCCCAGTGTGAGCTGGCCGGGTGGACCAAGATGGCCACCGGGAGCTGCAGAGTTGATAAAATCTCGCAGAGAGCGAGAAGCGCCAATTCGGGGGGCGGAGCCACAGACACGATGTTGAATAGGCCTAAGCCGGGGCCTAAATTTCTGTAGGCGGCGGACGTCACCAGTGGGTCGTTCCAGGCAAGACTTCCAGGATGCGGCCTACAAATCGGCCGAAGCCGGGGACTAAATTTTTGCAGCCATCCAGAGCGTTACCTCAGAGAGGTGGGCCACAGGGAAGTGGCTGAGGCTGCCTGTCAGCATGTGGATATCCCTCTGAAGATGGATCCACTCACCATCGGTGCGCGTCCCGGCATGGAGCCGCCGCGGATGTGGGTTTCAGTGCTGTTCTGAGCAGCGTGGACGGTGCAGGGATAAACCTCAATCCATCATCCGTTTGTTAGGGAGGTGGAGAGGAACCGTCCGCCTCCTTGTGCCATCCGCTTTCACAGTGGTGGGACAGTGGGGGCTGCTCGGACGCCATAGAGAGGGGCCTCTGTGCATCCACGGAGTTCAGTCCGGGTGGACAGGGCCAGTTGTCCGGCATTAGGCCTGGCTCCAGGAGAGGATACATGGAGGCGACACTCCATGTGGTCGCCTGCTGCTGGTGTGGGGAGATCGGGACCATGAAAGGAACAGTCGCCCCTGAAGTGAGCTCAGGCATGGCTTCCCACGTCGCAGGAGAGGGTACGGGGAGGTATACTCGCCGTGCTCGCCTGTTGATGGTTCGGGGGAGATCGGAACCTTGAAAGGAACCGTCGCCCCCTTCACTCCGTTAATTAAAAAATAAAAATTTACAGAAAAGAAAACAATAAAATAAAAACGTTGGGGTCTGAAACAGACCCATGTGCCTCCTACAGACACTAAGCAAGAACTGGTTAGCTGAGAGCCAGCAGGAGGATGTATACTGCAGGGGAGGAGATCACTTTTTTTTGTATCACTTAGTGTCAGCCTCCTATTGGCAGCAGCATACACCCACGGTCTGTGACCCCCAATGAGGCGAAGGATAAATATATATATGGCACAGCTTTATAAGGAGCATCTATGGGGCCATAATGAACGGTGCAGAGCATTCCATATGGCACAGCTTTATGTGGAGCATCTATGGGGCCATAATGAACAGTGCAGAGCATTCTATATAGCACAGTTGTATATGGATCATCTATGGGGCAATAATGAACGGTATGGAGCATCTATTTTTATTTTTGAAATTTACCAGTAGCTGCTGCATTTCCTACCCTCGGCTTATACTCGAGTCAATAAGTTTTCCCAGTTTTTTGTGGCAAAATTAGGGGGGTCGGCTTATACTCGGGTCAGCTTATACTCGAGTATATACGGTAACCACAAACATGAGAACTGTAAACGTGAGAACAGTCATAGAACATAGAACAACAGAAACTGAATAATATGGGAGGGTGCTGTGTCCCCCAATGAAGGCTCCGAGAAACAGATTTTACGGTAAGCAACCAAAAATCCTGTTTTCTCTATCGCCTCATTGGGGGACACAGGAACCATGGGATGTCCCAAAGCAGTCCCTGGGGTGGGAAAACAGACTTCCATCAGGTCAGAGGACTCACCACTGCCGCCTGCAGGATCCTTCTGCCTAGGCTGGCGTCCACCGAATCGTAGGTATGGACCTTGCAAAATTTGGCGAACGTGTGGATGGAAGACCAGGTTGCCGTCTTGCAAAGCTGTAGGGCGGATGCCCTGTGGTGCACCGCCCAGGAGGCGCCGACTGCCCGGGTAGAGTGAGCCTTAATCCCAGGAGGGGGCACTCTGTTCCTGACCCGGTAAGCCTCCAAAATGACCATTCTGATCCAGAGAGCAATAGTCGCCTTGGAAGCCGATAGGCCTCTGCACGTGCCATCAGGAATGACGAAAAGAGAGTCCGTCTTCCGGAAAGAGGTCGTTCTAGCCAGGTAGATCCTCACCGCCCTGACGAGGTCCAGCTTGTTCAACGATCGCTCCAGAGGATGAGTTGGAGCTGGACAAAAGGAGAGTAGGACAATGTCCTCGTTGAGGTGGAAGGTGGAAACCACCTTAGGAAGGAAAGAAGGCAGGGTCCTCAAGACCACCTTGTCCTGGTGGGTAACCAGGAAAGGAGGTCGGCAAGAAAGGGCTGCCAACTCGGAAACGCGCCGGATAGAAGTGATGGCCACAAGAAAGGCCACCTTCCAGGATAGAACGGACAGGGAAACCTCTCTGAGAGGCTCAAAGAGGGAACCCTTCAGAACCTCCAGCACAAGATTCAAATCCCATGAATCTACAGGAGCCCTGTACGGAGGGACAGCATGGGCTACTCCCTGAAGGAAGGTCTTGACCTGTGGCTGAGAAGATAGCGTCTTCTGAAAAAGGATGGAGAGCGCAGAAACCTGGCCCTTTAGGGAACTAAGAGCGAGGCCCAGATCCAGTCCTGCCTGAAGGAAGGCCAAAATGGAAGGAAGGGAAAAGAACGTAGGTGAAACGTGGTTGGACTCGCACCAACGGAAGTAAGCCTTCCAGGTACGATAGTAAATCCTGGATGACTAAGGCTTCCTAGCCTTGATCATCGTATGAATCACCCGATCCGAAAGGCCGGACTCTCTTAGAACTGCGGTCTCAACAGCCACGCCGTCAAACTGAGCGACTGAGAATTCGGGTGGCAGATCGGACCCTGAGACAGCAGATCGGGTCTGTCTGGAAACCGCCAGGGGGCGTCCGCGAGAAGGTTGACAATTTCCGCAAACCAAGATCTCCTGGGCCAATCTGGAGCGATCAGAATGACCGGCACCCCTTCCGCCTTGATCTTTTTCAACAGCTTGGGAAGCAAGGGCAGGGTAGAAAAACAGATAGGGGAGCACGAACTGCGACCAAGGAATGGCCAGAGTGTCGAAACCTTCCTGGAAACGAACCGAGGGACCTTCCTGTTCATTCGGGACGCCGTGAGGTCCACATCTGGAGTCCCCCATCCGGAGTCCCCCATCGAAGACAAATCTGAAGGAAGACCTCCTGATGCAAGGACCATTCCACTGCCGCGAGGCCCTCGCGGCTGAGGAAGTCGGTGGCCCAATTGTCCACGCCGGGGATATGCACCGCGGATATCACCGGAACCGTTGCCTGTACCCAAAGGAGGATCTTGGATACTTCGGCCAAGGCCAGAGTACTCAGGGTCCCCCCCTGGTGGTTGACATATGCCACAGCCGTGGCATTGTCTGTCTGGATTCAAATTGGCAGACCTCTGAGAATCCTTTCCCAGTGACGAAGGGACAGAAAGATGGCCCGAATCTCGAGGACATTGATCGGCAGAACTGACTCCTGCGCCGACCAACGACCCTGAACAGTCAGGTGGCGAAACAAATCACCCCAGCCGAGCAGGCTGGCGTCCGTCGTCACCACCTGCCAGTGAACTGGAAGGAAGAACCTGCCCTGGGAGATGAGAGGTGACATCAGCCACCATTTGAGGGACCGTTTGACTCTGGGTAAAAGCAGAATCGGGCAGTCCAGAGAAAGGACAGACCTGTCCCACTGTGAGAGAATAGCCTGCTGAAGGGGTCTTGAGTGAATTGGGCGAAGGGAATCGCTTCCAATGTGGCAACCATCCTTCCCAGAACCTTCATGGCCGATCGGAAGGAGGGAAGTCAAGAGCCCTGGAGCAAGAGAACTTCCCGACGAAGGATGGATCTCGTCTTCGGGAAGGAAGACTCTGGTCTGACGAGTGTCGAAGAGCATGCCCAGAAAAACGAGGCGCTAAGAAGGAATAAGGCAGGACTTCTTCTGGTTGACAAGCCACCCGAAATGGGCTAGAGTGTCGAGGACGATGGACAGACTTTCGTGAGCCTGAGAAAAGGACGGAGCCTTGATGAGGATGTCGTTGAGGTACAGAAACAGAACCAGGCCTCTGACCCTCAAGATGGATATCAGCGCTGCCATGATCTTCGTGAAAACCCTGGGGGCGGTTGCGAGACCGAATGGCAGGGCGACAAACTGAAAATGCTCCTGATGTACTGCAACTCAGGAATCTGTGATGTCCCGGGAAGATCGGGACATGGAGGTAGGTGTCCTGGATGTCTATGGAGCACAGGAATTCCTGAGGGGTGGGAGACGGAGCAAGGACCGGTCTGAATCTCCTCAACACTCTTCTGTGTTAGGGGTCTTGGTCCTGCTGTGGGATCTATGAGGATATGGGGTGGCAGTACACGCCGTACTCATAGTCCGCATTGTGGGATTACAGTTGGGACTGTATCCCTCCGGAAACCTGAAAGGGAATGAAGCACATTTGAGGTATAAGAGTCTAACAAAAGACCCGTGTCCTCCTCCTACTGACACTAAGCTAAACTGAAGTTCATAATGACAGTCGGTGGGGTGTACACTGCAGAGGAGGGGCTAACTTTTTTATGCATAGTGTCAACCTCCTAGTGGCAGCAGCATACACCCATGGTTCCAGTGTCCCCCAATGAGGAGATAGAGAAAATAATAATAATAATAATAATAATAATAATAATAATAATAATAATAATAATAAAAAAAAAAAAAAAAATCAGATAGCACTTAGATTCCCTCCAAATGTGGTAATTTTGCAGACTAATATGAAAAGTTGGAGAATCCTTTTTTCTAAAATAACAAAATGCTGAAAATTGGACAAAACTTGCAGGAAACTGATGAAAATCTCTTACACTCGGTCCATTCTTCTCGTACGCCAAAAAAAAAACTGATGTGTGGATTTAATGTAACCAAATTTTGGAAAAAGCTGTACATGTGCAGAGAGCGTCTGAAACCATCACATTCAGACAGTCCCATTGAGTGACACTGGGCTGTACTCTTCAGGTCATCCACACCAGCACGAGTTTCCTCATGTTACTGTGATTTTCCCTATATACAGGAGGGATTTCATGGTACTGAGCCGTGGCTGTAAACATCGTCAGACAGAGCTTTGTGTTCTGCCTTGTCAGATTCTGCCCTGATGCCAATGATGGCTTGATGCTCCGAAGTGGCTGGCAGAGAAAATGATAATTACAGCACGAGAGAGGTTATCGGTATGCTGACCGGACTGATGATCAGGAGAGGCTTTCAGCAATAGTAGCTGTTTCTGTACCAGAAATGAGGCCTGGCTACCTGTGCAGTATGTTCCAAGCCCCTGGTACCACGAGGTTGTAGCTCACAGGTCAGGTCTGCTGAACAGGCTCCTAACCTGCCCCGTCAGCATACCGAGAGAGCGCAGGCATGTCCAAGAAGCAGAGTGCTAGCCACTGATATTCCCCAGAAATGTGTCAGTCACAGAAAACTCTGAAGTGTCTGAATTATAAACACAGTCACACCACATAACATTTATGCCAACATGTCCTCAAAACTGTGATGTGCACAGATCCCACATAATGTGTCATACAAAGATCTTCCCCATCACAGCGAGTCACATGCAGATTCCCGACAACATTCGCACAGCGCCCCCATATCATTGCATCCAGATTCCCCCATAACAGTGCGTCATCCACAGATTCCCCCATATCAGTGTGTCATCCACAGATTCCCCCATATCAGTGCGTCATCCACAGATTCCCCCATATTAGTGCGTCATCCACAGATTCTCCCATAACGGTGCGTCATCCACAGATTCCCCCATATCAGTGCGCCATCCACAGATTCCCCCATATCAGTGCGTCATCCACAGATTCCCCCATATCAGTGCGTCATACACAGATTCCCCCATAACGGTGCGTCATCCACAGATTCCCCCATAACGGTGCGTCATCCACAGATTCCCCCATATCAGTGCATTATCCACAGATTCCCCCATATCAGTGCATCATACACAGATCCCACATAACCATGTGCCATACAAAGATCTTCCCCATCACAGCGAGTCACATACAGATTTCCCATAACATTCACACAGTGCCCCCATATCATTACATCCACAGATTCCCCCATATCAGTGCGTCATCCACAAATTCCCCAATGTCAGTGCATCATCCACAGATTCCCCCATAACAGTGCGTCATCCACAGATACCCCATATCAGTGCATCATCCACAGATTCCCCCACATCAGTGCGTCATCCACAGATTCCCCCATAACAGTACATCATCTATAGGTTCCACCAATAACACTGCATCATACACAGATCCCACATAGCAATGTGCATACAAAGATCTTCCCCATAACAGTGAGTCACACACACAGATCCCCCATAACTGTATGTCATCCATAGACCTCCCCTATATCGGAGCATCATACACAGATCCCACCATACTTTTATATATACAGACATGGCCAAAAGTATTGACACCCCTGCAATTCTGTCAGATAATACTCAGTTTCTTCCTGAAAATGATTGCAATCACAAATTCTTTGGTATTATTATCTTCATTTAATTTGTCTTAAATGAAAAAACACAAAAAGAATTGTCCTAAAGCCAAATTGGATATAATTCCACACCAAACATAAAAAAGGGGGTGGACAAAAGTATTGGCACTGTTCGAAAAATCATGTGATGCTTCTCTAATTAGTGTAATTAACAGCACCTGTAACTTACCTGTGGCACCTAACAGGTGTTGGCAATAACTAAATCACACTTGCAGCCAGTTGACATGGATTAAAGTTGACTCAACCTCTGCCCTGTGTCCTTGTGTGTACCACATTGAGCATGGAGAAAAGAAAGAAGACCAAAGAACTGTCTGAGGACTTGAGAAACCAAATTGTGAGGAAGCATGAGCAATCTCAAGGCTACAAGTCCATCTCCAAAGACCTGAATGTTCCTGTGTCTACCGTGCGCAGTGTCATCAAGAAGTTTAAAGCCCATGGCACTGTAGCTAACCTCCCTAGATGTGGACGGAAAAGAAAAATTGACAAGAGATTTCAACGCAAGATTGTGCGGATGTTGGATAAAGAACCTCGCCTAACATCCAAACAAGTTCAAGCTGCCCTGCAGTCCGAGGGTACAACAGTGTCAACCCGTACTATCCGTCGGCGTCTGAATGAAAAGGGACTGTATGGTAGGAGACCCAGGAAGACCCCACTTCTTACGCCGAGACATAAAAAAGCCAGGCTGGAGTTTGCCAAAACTTACCTGAAAAGCCTAAAACATTTTGGAAGAATGTTCTCTGGTCAGATGAGACAAAAGTAGAGCTTTTTGGGCAAAGGCATCAACATAGAGTTTACAGGAGAAAAAAAAGAGGCATTCAAAGAAAAAAACACGGTCCCTACAGTCAAACATGGCGGAGGTTCACTGATGTTTTGGGGTTGCTTTGCTGCCTCTGGCACTGGACTGCTTGACCGTGTGCATGGCATTATGAAGTCTGAAGACTACCAACAAATTTTGCAGCATAATGTAGGGCCCAGTGTGAGAAAGCTGGGTCTCCCTCAGAGGTCATGGGTCTTCCAGCAGGACAATGACCCAAAACACACTTCAAAAAGCACTAGAAAATGGTTTGAGAGAATGCACTGGAGACTTCTAAGGTGGCCAGCAATGGGTCCAGACCTGAATCCCATAGAACACCTGTGGAGAGATCTAAAAATGACAGTTTGGAGAAGGCACCCTTCAAATATCAGGGACCTGGAGCAGTTTGCCAAAGAAGAATGGTCTAAAATTCCAGCAGAGCATTGTAAGAAACTCATTGATGGTTACCGGAAGCGGTTGGTCGCAGTTATTTTGGCTAAAGGTTGTGCAACCAATTATTAGGCTGAGGGTGCCAATACTTTTGTCTGGCCCAGTTTTGTGTGAAATGATCAATGTTTTGCTTTTTGCTTCATTCTCTTTTGTGTTTTTTCATTTAAGACAAATTAAATGAAGATAATAATACCAAAGAATTTGTGATTGCAATCATTTTCAGGAAGAAACTGAGTATTATCTGACAGAATTGCAGGGGTGTTCATACTTTTGGCCATGACTGTACATAGTAAAGTATATGTTGACAGTGAGAACGAGGGGGGAGTGGACAGATTTTTTTTACATTTCAGTTCTTTGGGAGGGTGAATGCAGAACAGGATTCCTACTAAGCTGGGCTATCCTATGTGAACACAGCGGTGGGGATGGGGGCTTTGTGGTGGCAGCGATGCAGTGCTTGCTGTTACATGTGCCTCTGCCAAACCCACAATTTCTCCTGTTCAGTATGATGAGAACGTGGTGGAAGCAAACAAGAAATCTTATAAAAAGGCACTTTTTATTCAAATTATAGACTCTTAAACATTGCTGTGAACATTAACACCTGCTGTGAAGTTTTTGGCAACAAAGTGAGTTGTGGAATAACCCCCTTAAGGATGCTGTTTACTCAGTATCTTGGGAAGCAATAAGTAAAGGAACACTTTTACACGGATTTGCCTGTAAACAATGAATATTAATACAATTAAAGCATCTAATGCATCTAGGCAATGATTGAAAGCATTAAATGCACATCAAATAGTATCATGGAAGTCCCCCGCTGCCAAAACTCACATAGAATTTGGGAAGGGCTCCGTCTGAGTTACAGCACCATGACCTCCTGCCCAAATACTCATGGGCTGTGTTCAGGATCATGAGGGATGATGGAAGCAGTGGGGTGCCCGAATTCTCTATAATGAAAAGCACAACAGAGTATTATTAGATTTGGGGAAATTGCGTCTGGTTCTACATAGTTCATAACATGACAAATGGAGAAGTCAGACTATCACCTTCAGGTAAGACAATGTACCACCATAAGCTGCCTACCAATGCTTTAGTTGGGGCAACACCTTTGTAAAGAAGGGATCATAGGTGAAGTTTTCTCAGCCAGAGGGGTTTCAGTAGAGGGAAGAAGTATAAAGGCCCCCCGATACATGTATAAAGGGGTTTTCTTATGAACAAAGTTGTTTTTATTCCAAGATCTATTAATTACAATTAAGTTTTACCATTGGATGTGTTGAAAAAAACAAATGTCCCTGTGCTGAGATAATCTAATACATGTGCCCCTGCTGTGTACTGTGTAATGGCTGTGTCTCACCATGCAGGAACATGGTCTGATCACACCATATTTCCTGGGCAGGGGAGGAAAAATACCATATATACTCGAGTATAAGCCGAGATTTTCAGCCCAAATTTTTGGGCTGAAAGTGCCCCTCTCGGCTTATACTCGAGTCACGGTCTGTGGCAGGGTCGGCGGGTGAGGGGGGCAGAGGTCTGAGGCATACTTACCTAGTCCCGGCGATCCGGACGCTCCCCCTGCCTGTCACACTGTCTTCGGGTGCCGCAGCTCTTCCCCTGTACAGCGGTCACGTGGGACCGCTCATTAAACTTATGAATATGGACTCCACTCCCATAGCGGTGGAGCCGCATATTCATTTCTCTAATCAGCGGTAACGGTGACCGCTGATAGAGGAAGAGGCTGCGGCACCGAAGACCAGCTGTCCGGGAGAAGGAGCCAGGGACGCCGAGAGCAGGTAAGTATGTCATATTTACCTGCCCACGATCCACACGCCGGGCGTCGCTCCATCTTCCCGGCGTCTCTCCGCTCTGACTGTGCAGGTCAGAGGGCGCGATGACGCATATAGTGTGCGCGGCGCCCTCTGCCTGATCAGTCAGTGCAGAGAGACGCCGAGACCGGACGCTGAAGAGCTGCAAGCAAGAAAGGGGAGTATGTGTGTTTTTTTTTATTGCAGCAGCAGCGTTATATATGGCACAGATTTATGTGGAGCATCTATGGGGCCAAACTGAACGGTGCAGAGCATTACATATGGGGCAGCTTTATAATGAGCATCTATGGGGCCATAATGAACGGTGCAGAGCATTCTATATGGGGCAGCTTTATAATGAGCATCTATGGGGCCAAACTGAACGGTGCAGAGCATTCTATATGGGGCAGCTTTATAATGAGCATCTATGGGGCCAAACTGAACGGTGCAGAGCATATATGGCACAGATTTATGTGGAGCATCTATGGGGCCATAATGAACGGTGCAGAGCATATAGGGCACAGCTTTATAATAAGCATCTATGGGGCCATAATGAATGGTGCAGAGCATATAGGGCACAGCTTTATAAGGAGCATCTATGGGGCCAAACTGAACGGTGCAGAGCATATATGGCAAAGATTTATAATAAGCATCTATGGGGCCAAACTGAACGGTGCAGAGCATATAGGGCACAGCTTTATAATAAGCATCTATGGGGCCAAACTGAACGGTGCAGAGCATATAGGGCACAGCTTTATAAGGAGCATCTATGGGGCCATAATGAACAGTGCAGGGCATTGTATATGGGGCACAGCTTTATATGGAGCATCTATGGGGCCATAATGAACGGTGCAGAGCATTATATGTGGCACAGCTTTATATGGAGCATCTATGGGGCAATAATGAACGGTATGGAGCATCTATTTTTATTTTTGAAATTCACCGGTAGCTGCTGCATTTTCCACCCTAGGCTTATACTCGAGTCAATAAGTTTTCCCAGTTTTTTGTGGCAAAATTAAGGGGGTCGGCTTATACTCGAGTATATACGGTAAGTGTTTCTTTTTTTAGCTGTATTATTGTAAAATTTGAGAAGTACCTTCCTTGAAGTCTGTATGTTGGCACATGGAGTGTAAGGTCTCTTCTTCATGCTTGATAATCCGATGCAAAATTATCCACGGCAATACAGAGGACAATGAGGGCTCCTTGGTCTCTTCCTGGACTGCCATGCTGAAGTCTATCAGCTGAAAAAAAAGTTGCTCATTTAAAGGGGTATTCCGTTCTCCAAGATCCTATCCCAATACGTACTAGGTGTAATAAAATAATAATATCAAATACCTCCAAGAAACGTAGTATAGTTCTTCTGATTCGCTACGGCCCTGACCCAATGTGCAGGACATTGCAGTAGCTTAGGGATCAATGGTTACAACCACTAACAGCTAACTAACTGTCATTACATGAGTAGTCATAATCATGGATGCCCACTACTGCAATGATTTGAAAATGGTGTAAGCGAAATAGTGAATCAGAAGAACTATACTGCATTCTAATTGGAGGTATTTGCTAATATTATTGTTATTACACCTACTACATATTGGGATAGGATCTTGGAGATTCCCCCCTTAATGATCATTAAGGAAAACATTTTATTAAATCATTGTGTTAAATGGACAGTGCAAAGGGGTAGTCAGCTGATGAACTTCACTTTAATTAATTAATTACGTCAAAAGACTGACATCCAGTTTCTGACGGCCTCTACTCCACTACATGTTAGGGATTCTAGGCAGAAGTCGGACTCTTGTGTTAGATACCGCCAAATGCAGTAACCAAGTGTCCTGCACTGCTGCAAAACACTGACTCGTCACCAGGGCCAGAAGAAAACCTTTCTTCTTAATGCACACAATTTGAAATACAAACAATAAAACAGTGTACTAACAATAACAAAAAACATAACAGTGCTTCTAGAGTAATAGATCGTTACTTAGGTGGCAAGAAAAGACACAGGCGCGTCAAGATCAACATTTCTCCACACATTTTCTATCACTAGGTTGTGTATAACCCACAATGCCCCATTTTAAAAGTCACTATAGTATCTACCTCTACTTCCTCTTGTGGTCAGGCATTCCACAGTCTGACTGCTCTAACTGTAAAGGACACTTTCCTATTTAGCTGCCGGAATCGCCTTTCCTCCACACATAATGAATGCCCCTTGGTCTTTTGCAAGGAAGAAATAAATCATGTTTCAGTCCTTAGTATTGATCACACAAGCATTTATACATACAGTTGTGTAAAAAAAAGTGATTGTTCCCTTCCCGATTTCCTATTCTTTTGCATGTTTGTCACACTTAAATGTTTCAGATCACCAAACAAATTTAAATATTAAGACAAAGATAACACAAGTAGAGACAAAATACAGTTTTTAAATGAGCGTCTTTATTATTAAAGGAGAAAGAAATCCAAACCTACAGGGCCCCGTGTGGAAAAAGTGATTACCTCCTAAACCGAATAACTGGTTGGGCCACACATAGCAGCAATAACTGCAATCAAGTGTTTGCGATAACTGGCAATGAGTCTTTTACAGAGCTGTGGAGTAGTATTGGCCCACTCATCTTTGCAGAATTATTGTAATGCAGACACATTGGAGGGGTTTCAAACATGAACCGCCTTTTTAAGGTCATGAGACAGCATCTCAATCAGATTAAGGTCAGGACTTTGACTAGGCCACCTCAAAGTCTTAATTTTGTTTTCCTTAAGCCATTCAGAGATGGACTTCCTGGTGTGTTTTGGAGCTTTGTCCTGCTGCATAATTAAAGTGCGCTTCAGCTTGTTCAAACAGATGGTCGGACAAACGCCTTCATGATTTTTTTTTTGGTAGACAGCAGAAATCATGGTTCCATTTACCACAGCATGTCTTCCAGGCTCTGAATCAGCAGAACAACCCCAGATCATCACACTGCCACCACCATATTTTACTGTTGGTATGATGTTTCTTTTCTCAAATGCTGCGTTACTTCTACGCCACGTGTAATGGGACACAAACCTTCCACAATGTTCAACTTTTGTCTTGTCAGTGCACAGAGTACCCTCCCAAAAGACTTTGGGGATCATCAAGATGTTTTCTGGCAAAACTGAGATAAGCCTTTATGTTCTTATAGCTCAGCAGTGGTTTTGTCTTGTTTATGCCATGCAGGCCATTTTGCCCAGTCCCTTTCTTATAGTGGAGTCATGAACACTGACCTTAACTGAGGCAAGTGAGGCCTGCAGTGCTTTGGATGTTGTTTTGGGGTCTTTTGTGACCTTCTGGATGAGTTGTTGCTGCACTCTTGGGACAATTTTAGTCGGCCGGCCACTCCTAGGAAGGTTCACCACTGTTCCATGTTTTCACCATTTGTGGATAATTGCTCTTACTTTGGTTCCCTGGAGTCCCAAAGCTTGAGAAATGGATTGATAACATTTTCTAGACTGACAGATCTTAATTACTTTGTTTCTCATTTATCCAGAATTTCTTAGGACCGTGGCATGATGTATAGCTTTGAGGATCTTTTAATCTACTTCACTTTCTCAGACAGGTCCTATTTTAGTGATTTCTTGATTGAAAACAGGTATGGCAGTAAAAAGGCCTGTGTGTGGCTAGGGAATTTGAACTCAGCTTCCTAAAGATGTAATAAGCCAAAGTTAATTTATGTTTTATGGGGGAATCACTTTTTCACACAGGGCACTGTAGATCTGGATTTCTTTTTCCCTCAATAATAAAGACCTTCTTTTAAAAACTGCATTATGTGTTTACTTGTGTTATCTTTGTCTAATATTTAAATTTGTTTGGTCATCTGAAACATTTAGATGTGACAAACATGCAAATGAATAGGAAATTAGGAAGGGGGCAAACACTTTTTCACACAACTGTATAAATGAGATTAGAGCTTTTTCCTAAGCTAAACAAGCTCAACTTTTCCACCCTCTCATCATAGAAGTCTTCCATCCGATGTAATGATCTAGTTGCCCGACTTTGAACTGACCGCCCTAACTCCTACTATCTTTCTAAAATATGGAGACTAAAACCGAATCTCATTATTCTAGATGTGGCCTCACAAGCAATTTATAGAGGGGATCACAGAATTTTATCACCCTAAAATCTTGTTTGCTTTTGCGACTGCTTCCTGACATTGAGTACTGCTGCTCAGCTTCCTTGTAACCAGAACATCCAAGTCCTTCTTCTGTTCTGTAATCCCTAGTTTATTTCCATTTAATGTATATGCAGTAATACGATTACGCCGGCTTAGGATACTCTACATTTTTCAGCAATAAACTTCACTTCATTTGCCATGTGTTTGCCCATGCAGACATCTTATCTTTTGGCAACACTGTACTGTCAAGCGCAGTTTTTATTATCCTACATAGTTTTGGGTCATCAGAAAAGACTGACATTTTGCGGGCAAATTGTAGGTAAAGCAGGCATCAACTTATTGATGTGCTTGGACACATTGGTGAGAGATGGCAATTTTTTTCTTATGCACTGTAACGTCAGTGTTTTCTTGGATGAAGGTTACCTGTATGAGGTTACTGCAGAGACGTACGAGTTGTGCTGTGACTGTGGATTCCTGCAAAATACAGCTGTCAGATGACAGGGAAAGGTCTATCCCTGTAAGTAACTGTGTTGCCGTGGCAACCCATTCTTCTTTGGATGCGCCGGACGTGGAGTTCATCATTTGCTGGATTGCTTCATTCAGAGCAACCTCTGAACACTGGAAGCACTGTCTAAAGTCTGAGAGCTTCAGCAGGGAATCCTGTGCGTGAATAATACGACATGTTACACTTGACAGACGGCTTGCAATTTACATAATCAAGTCTGTGATTTTCAAAATGGGGAACAAAAAGATTTATTTCTCCACAGTTTAATTAGATAATTACAGCTTTAGTCACAAAGATAATTGTGGCCTATTGGAACTTTCAATCATATTCAGTCGGATCTAGGGATGGATTGGAAATGGGAAAGTTAAAGCATAAACTGTACATCTCCCAAAATGATGCACCCTGCAGGTGTCACCTGAGGCTACATTCACACAGCCACTTGAGGGTTAACACCCAAAAGAAGCAGGTGGACGATCTTATCGCTTTATCTATTGACTCCTAGCAATTAATCAGTTAAAGGGAATCTAGCGCCAGGTTTTTGCTACCTCATCTGAGAGCAGCATAATGTAGGGAAAGAGACCCTGATTCCAGCAATGTATCACTTAGCTTACTGGGTGCAACACTTGTGATTCAATCAGAGCTTTCTCTGTAGATGCTGCAGCGCTCAGAAATTTAACCCCGCCAACAATACAACTTTCTATGTACATTGTATATTGACAGTAGGCTGCAAACCAGTGCTCGGGTGTGTGGCTGGACCAGGAGGCACGAGGGCAGCTAGTCAGACAGTGAAAAAAAACAGTTTCTGTCCTGCTGACAAACCACTTATTGTTTTGAAACAATAGTACAAAGCCTAATAAATGGCACATTGCTGAAACCAGTGTCTCCGTGCTAAACTCATGCTGCCCTCAGATTATATATCAAAAACCTGCTGAAAGAGTCCCTTTAAAAACAGGTGAAACAATGAAGCACAAAAGTAGGTCTTCCATGTTTCATGCACTTTATACGGATCCCCATAAACGTTAATGGACAACTCTAATCTGCAAAACAGATGAGAATATGACATGATCTCACAGACTAGAGACATTAATAAGTTTTAAAAAAAAAACTCGTGTATGGATCAGTAAAACTCTATGGCTCAGTGTGCTGCCCAAGAAAAAAGGAAGTGCTAGGACGGGTTACACGGATGTGTAAATGCAGCGTAACGCAATGTTCTGAGCCCATGGATTATGCTTCGCTAGTCAGATCTGTGATAGGGGGGTAAGCAAATCTGGAGGAGATTTTCACTGTTATGTGTGTAAAATATCAACTACTATTTAATACTAATATGCATATTCAAGACCTCACTATATTAGAATGTGAATTATAGGCACATTAATCAACAGCGATGAATGCTTTACATATACAGCCCTGCTGTGTATCACCTGCATAAGTAGTAGCTGAGCAGGTCTCTCTGGAGGAGAGGTCATTAGATCAAGATGCTTATTCCTGTGATAACCACTCATACACAATGTGGGGCACACCAGACGAACCACCGATGAATAATCCCCGATGTCATGCAGCCTCTGAATCTCCTCCAGGGACTGGCATCTCTCCAAAGCCGTCAGACTGTTTTCAATCTAGAAAAGAATAAAGCCAGAATATTATAATGACTCATGCCAAAGATGAACCTCCAGCTAACAAAGCTCTGCTCCACAGGCTGGGTTTAGACGAGGAGATAATGAATGAGCGATGGTGTATACGATCGCTATAAGAGACCTCGCCACGATAAAAGTCAAATATTTACCGTACACAGTAATGATGAACGCAGAAAAATCTGATGATAAATAATATAGAATCGTATAATCGATCAAACTGTTTGCTATTCACTGTATTCAGACAAGAAATCTAACAGAAGATAATTCATAGTGTGAGTGAGGAAAGTTATCCAAAAATGATCATGTCTGTGCTTAGGACATCTTTTAACCATCCGATGCCCATCCCCCCTTAGTTTTTGATTGGTGAATCCAATTCCAATCCTTACAATCTCTCATCTAAAGCTGGCGTCACAAGTTTGTCTCCATTTTTAGACATTTTTAACTTGATTACATATATTTGGGGTTATATAAACCATCTTTGGAAATGGGTTTAATTAAAAATGTTGCACTGTTTGATTTTTCAGGCACGTTCAACCTTGTCGTGGCAAAGGAGGTTACGCCAATATTGATTTGATTAAGATTTCTCTTTAGTTCACTCAATTAGAATTTTCCAACTTATAGACTATTAGCAATTTTAATTTTTGAAAGCATTCTTACTTTGCAGCAATGTTTCAATACTTGCTTAAATCTTTTGCACAGTCCTGTAAGTTTGTAGGGAAAGATTTAATATAACAGGATTTCTATTCTTTGCAATTCCTGCTCATTATTGGCTCGAGTGCTCCGGGCGCGGGTGGTTTTATCAATGGCTGAGCGTCTTCCCCGTATGATTCTGCGTACAGACATCGCTGTCAATTGGTGGGTAAGACCACTCACTGGACTCCAGAACCCACATTTAATAATTACAATTACTGAATGTATTCCGAATCTTTCCCTACAAACCTATATCTGCTCAGCTTCTCCTGCTCCATAACATGCTGTTTGCAGCTCAGACTACATGATTCAAGTGAAAGAATCCCTTTAACACATTTGTTAAAAAAGAAAAAAAGATAACTGGGCACCTTCCTTACAACATGCTTGCCAACTCTCCTGGAACATACTTGCGGACCTCAGAAAAAGAAGGTGGGTGGGAGAAATCTCCCATTCTTCAAGAATAGATGCCAAATCTCCCAGGGGCAAGAAAAGCCTTCAGCCGGGAAGCCATAGCTGCAGAAGAATGAATGAAGTCCATAGGCAGCATCTGGCACACAGACACATTGCGGTTCTCCGAGCCATATACCATAATGAGGATGAATTAACTGGTGAACTATCCTAATACCAAGGTCAGCTTTCAACCCCTAGTGAGGCTCTTCTTGGATTTCTACTTTGGGTTTCTCTGATTTAACACTGAAAAAAATCTGGCTGTGCTGCAAACACTATGTGGAAGAAGCAGAAAGCAGGATCCCTGTGATGAAAGGATCAAGGAACTCACCTCCTCTACAGACACCGTAGAATCCAGCTGGAGGTTGGGAAGCTTGATGACAATGACGTCTCCATTTTCTTCCCCTTTGCAAGCTTTAGCCTCTTGGCTTTGGAGCAAATCAGTGCACATATCAAAGTTTTCTAATGCTTGTTCCATGTCCCCCTACATTGTGACCGACGTACAATAGGTAAAATGATTACTGTTTATTAAATACTTTTTCACTGGATAAAGTACATTAACATAGCAATTAATATCCATAGGCTTCAGAATTAGATCCGGTTTACAAGTTTATTCTATATGTAAAATAATACCCCAGACGGAGCCATTCACTACTGGCAGTATTCATTCAAACGTGCACAAAAACCGGGTCAGCCATGTTATTGTGAGTGTATGAAAAAGGAAAAACACTACCAGGACGGAGACCAGACAGTGTCCGAAGTGTCTTCATAATAGTGAATGGCTCCGTCGAGGTTTCTGCGAGAATCTTCTTTTT
This sequence comes from Ranitomeya imitator, assembly GCF_032444005.1. Classification (NCBI taxonomy): domain Eukaryota; kingdom Metazoa; phylum Chordata; class Amphibia; order Anura; family Dendrobatidae; genus Ranitomeya; species Ranitomeya imitator. The sequence goes on along the minus strand of NC_091282.1, from coordinate 300,214,081 downwards.
TTTTAGGGTTCCATAGATGCCGTGCTGCTGTATGCGTATGAACCTAGCCTATGCTGGAACATTGCATATACAGGTGTGTTTTTTATTATTTACTGGAAAGATAACACATGCCTTAAATGTATGAAAAGGATATAGAATAGACCAAATATAAATGGTACCAAATTAAAACTAAAAGGAAAAAAAATATTACTGACATCACCATCCTGCAGCTTTGGTTTATTACCACTAATTCCTCTGTATTTTATTACTTTACTTATTATTTTATTCCTAAGTATTGAGGAAAGCATAAGTAGAGACGCATCTCATACAAAAAATACTATCTTCCCCTTTCCTTCCTGGTTCCAACCTGCAAGCAAACGAATTCCACATAAAGGAGGGATTGGCAGCATCTATACCGTTTACTGGCATTGCCACACAATACTTAGGGGAAGCCTGGCGTAGATTCTCATCATACATAGGGAGATAGGATTGGGGAAACGTGATCTGGGGGTTCTCTTTCCAAAGACCCTATAATTGCTAAATAAAAATACATTAGTTGTCCCCAATCATCTGTAAGTTGTGAACCACTTTCAAACAGGGCCGTTGGTGTTAAGGGGGACTTATAGGACTGACTGGTTATGAGAAAAATCTAAAACAATTACTGTTGATAAAGTTTCAAGACATTTCTCAAATATACACTACCTTTCAAAAGTTTAGGGTCACATAGAAATTTCCTTATTTTAGAAAGAAAAGCACAGTTTTTTGCCAATGTAGCTAACATTAAATGATTCATAAATACACTCTATACATTGTTAATGTGGTAAATGACTATTCTAGCTGCAAACATCTAGTTTGTAATGCAATATCTTCATAAGTATATAGAGGCCCATTTCCAACACCCATCATATAGAGGCCCGTTTCCAACAACCATCACTCCAGTGTTCTTATGGTACTTTGTGTTTGCCAACTGTGTAAGAAGGCTAATAGATGGTTAGAATACCACTGAAAACACTTGTGCAAGTATGTTAGCACAGCTGAAAACAGTTTGGCTGATTAGAGAACCTATAATCCTGACCTTCCTTTGAGCTAGTTGAGAAATCTTACATTTGTTGGTTCCATTAAACTCTCAAAATGGCCAGAAAAAAAGAGCTTTCATGTGAAACTCGACAGTCTATTCTTGTTCTTAGAAATGAAGGCTATTCCATGCAAGAAGTTGCCAAGAAACCGAAGATTTCCTACAACGGTGTGTACTACTCCCTTCAGAGGAAGCACAAATAGGCTCTAACCTGAGTAGAAAGAGAAGTGGGAGGCCCCGCTGCACAACTGAGCAACAAGACAAGTATATTAGTGTCTGTAGATTGAGAAATCGACACCTCACAGGTCCTCAACTGGCAGCTTCATTAAATAGTACACGCAAAACGCCAGTGTCAACGTCTACAGTGAAGAGGTGGCTCCAGGATGCTGGCCTTCAGGGCAAAGAAAAACCCATATCTGAGACTGGCTAATAAAAGGAAAAGATTATAATGGGCAAAAGAACACAGACATTGGACAGAGGAAGATTCGAAAAAGTGTTATGAACAGACGAATCCAAGTTTGAGGTGTTTGGATCACACAGAAAGACATTTGTGAGATGCAGAACAGCTGAAAAGATGCTGGAAGAGTGTCTGACGCCATCTGTAAAGCATGGTGGAGGTAATGTGATGGTCTGGGGTTGCTTTGGTGCTGGTAAAGTGGGAGATTTGTACAAGGTAAAAGGGATTTTGAATAAGGAAGGCTATCACTTCCTTTTGCAACGCCATGCCATACCCTGTGGACAGCGCTTGATTGACTCCAATTTCATCCTACAACAGGACAATGACCCAAAGCACACCTCCAAATTATGCAAGAACTATTTAGGGAAGAAGCAGGCAGCTGGTATTCTATCTGTAATGGAGTGGCCAGCGCAGTCACCAGATCTCAACCCCATTGAGCTGTTGTGGGTGCAGCTTGACCGTATGGTGCAAAAAGTGCCCATCAAGCCAAACCAACTTGTGGGAGGGGCTTCTGGATGCATGGGGGGAAGTTTCTCCAGATTACCTCAGCAAATTAACTGCTAGAACGCCAAAGGTCTGCAATGCTGGAATTGCTGCAAAGGGAGCATTCTTTGATGAAAGTAAAGTTTGAAGGAGAAAATTATTATTTCAAATAAAAATCTTTTTTTCGAGCCTTGTCAATGTTTGGACTAGATTTTAAATTCATTTGGCAACTCATTTAATTAAAAAAAGTATGAGTTTCCATGGAAAACACAAAATTGTCTGGGGGACGCTAAACTTTTGATCGGTAGTGTACATCATTAGCAAATCAGATGACTGCCCCCTGAACTACAGCGACACAAGTTTCACTTTCCTAGAGTGAACACAAAATCTGGTGAGATTCTCTTTTCTAGAAAATATTAGTTGTGATGGGGGAACACTGTGAAGCTTTGGAGTCTTGTGCTTAGATTGTGCAGGAATTGGCTTGCTTGGCTATTGTGCGGACTTGCTGTTCCATAGAATATAATAGGTGGATTAATTCACCTATTTTTGTCATAAATTCAGCAAAAGTAAATCAGTGAAACATTGAGTTTACCTCAAATTGAATGTTGTTATGTATTGGCCAAGTAATAAGATGTTCCTGTGTATAATGCAGCAAAACAAGAAATCGGCTGACTTTAAAGAGATTCTGTTACTATGGTTTTACCATTTAATCTGTGTAGCATAATATAGGAGCTGAAAGCCTGATTACAGGGATGTGTCATTTATAAGGCCGTGAGCTGTAGTTTCAATTCAATCAGTGTTTTATCAGCATGAGATTAACACTAGAGGACATGTGCAGTCAGGCAAAATCTGTGTAACCCCGCCCCCACCACTGATTGGGAGCTTGCTGGCAATTTACAGTGTACACAGGAAGATGCCGATCAGGCGTGTGGGTGGGGTTAAATACAGCCCAAAAGTCTTAAGGTACCTTCACACTAAACAACTTCACAACGATATCGCTAGCGATCTGTGACGTTGCAGCATCCTGGCTAGCGATATCGTTGTGTTTGACACGCAGCAGCGATCAGGATCCTGCTGTGATGTCGTTGGTCGCTGCAGAAAGTCCAGAACTTTATTTCGTCGCTGGACTCCCTGCAGACATCGCTGAATCGGCGTGTGTGACGCCGATTCAGCGATGTCTTCACTGGTAACCAGGGTAAACATCGGGTTACTAAGCGCAGGGCCGCGCTTAGTAACCCGATATTTACCCTGGTTACCATCGTAAAAGTAAAAAAAAACAAACACTACATACTTACCTTCTGCTGTCTGTCCCCGGCGCTGTGCTTCTCTGCACTCCTCCTGCATCCTGTGTCAGCGCCGGCCAGCTGGAAAGCACAGCGGTGACGTCACCGCTGTGCTTTCCGGCCGCTGTGCTCACAGTCAGTGCAGGAAAGCAGAGCGCCGGGGACAGACAGCAGAAGGTAAGTATGTAGTGTTTGTTTTTTTTACTTTTACGATGGTAACCAGGGTAAACATCGGGTTACTAAGCGCGGCCCTGCGCTTAGTAACCCGATGTTTACCCTGGTTACCCGCATCGTTGGTCGCTGGAGAGCTGTCTGTGTGACAGCTCTCCAGCGACCAAACAGCGACGCTGCAGCGATCGACATCGTTGTTGGTATCGCTGCAGCGTCGCTTAGTGTGAAGGTACCTTTAGCTCTTCTACATCACACAAAACAGGGATCCAAAACAGCACCGAACAGTCCAGTAGGTGATACATCCCTGGAATCAGATTCCGTAACAAAAGCCTGGTGACAGATTCCCATTAAAAAGTTATTCAGATTGTCTCCCTACAAACTGTACACAGCCATGCAAACTAAGAGAAGCTATGGCAGGAACTGCTGCTATCCCTCTTCTCTTCCAGTTGTATTGCCAAGCTCAGAAGTCTCACACAGATTTCAAATAGAGGTAGTGAAGACCCCTGACCTTGACCTCTCTTTCTTAAAGGGCCAATGCCATTAACAGTAAACCTGAATTTTTTTTGGTTTTCCTTAATAATAATTCAGTTTTCCAGGACATGCTAGGTCCTTTTTAAAAGGTTGTCCCACGAATAAATTTTAATTAATAGATGTTAGAATAAAAAATAAGTTTGACAACAGGACATGTTAAATACAATGTCCCTGTGCTGAGATAATCTTATACATGTGCCCCTGCTGTGTACTGTGTAATGGCCGTGTCTGACCGTACAGAACATGGTCTGATCATAGCACAGCTCCTGGGCAGGGGAGGACACAAAAGAGTTGACAGATATTACAGCACGGGATCGCAGCTGCTGCTTTTTGTGAGGTGAAATATTTACTTGCCCGTTTTATCACATGAGCAAGTGATTCGGCTGTGTATTCAGCCCTCTGACATATAGCATATTTTTCGCACTATAAGACACACTTTTTTTCCTCCAAATTTGGGAGGAAAATGAGGGTGCGTCTACTCTAAATATAGCATACAAAGGGGGAGGGGGGCGGTGGAGTGGGGAAACAGGAGGCAGGGTGTCCATTACAGGTAGCATGCGGGAGCGTGAGGCAATGCTGTGGGGGTTGGGCGGAGGGGTTGTCCCAGTGGTGCGAGGCAGGAGCCATTGATCTCTCGGTGGTGGGTTTCAGGAAAAGGTCAGCTGTGTGGGGCAAGAGTGGAGTCTCCACCGCACACAGTAATCACCCGGCGGTAATGACGAGCAGAGGTCTCAATCTGAGCATGCGACGCCTACGGTAGCCATTTTTCTTGAGCCCATTGTCAGGAGATAAATGGCTGCTGCATCGCACCACTGGGACATTGCTTCTTCCCAGTCCAGGGCCGGCAGCATAACCCAATTCCTGCCGTGGCGACCCTGCCTCCTATGACCCCACTCCACAGCCGCCCCCCACTCTGCAGGTAAAATAAATTTGGACTATAAGAATTATCCCAATCTTCACATTTACAATTTAATTCCCTATTTTCCTCTTCTAATAGTATGGTACGTCATATAGTCCAAAAAATATGGTAAGTTCAGTGGCCACTGTTGCTCCTACCTCACTGACTGGAATCACAGCACAAACACTCGCTTATGTGATAAAACAGGCAGGGAAAGGTTTTACCTCAGGGAAAGAAATAGGTTGAGATCCTGTGCTGTCCTGTCAGGCACAGCCAGTACACAGCAGGGGCACATTTAGAAGATTCTCTCAGCACAAACACTTTTTTTTCCTTTTTTTTTTAAACATGTCCGATTGTGGAACATAATAATAGTAATAATAATATTATTATTTAACTCTAATGTAAAAAGTGAAGTAGCCAACTAAAGAAGCCCTCCTCCCATCAAATTTTTTATCCTCTTAATATATTGCAGTCATAATATTATATAGCCCTGTGTACTTTCAATTGCTCATTTTGCCTTTCTACCCAGCTAATTCTTCTCTTTCCCATTAGTTCTATGACATCATGTGATTAAAAACGGAGTAGCTGAATCCTTCTAAGCTCTATGTAGAAACAGGAGGTCATTTTTCCCTGTCATGAATCATAAGTCCCTTCAAAAGTTCATGGCAGGGGAAGGGAGAGAAGCTGGGTCAGGAGTTGAAGAGGGGAATGATAAACGCAGGGAACAGACACTTCCTGTTTCTACACAGAGCAGAGAAAAGAGAATTAGCAGGGTAGAAAGGCAAAATAAGCAATTTTAAGTACACCAGGACTGTGGAGTCAGTAAGATAAACATTCGACTGGCTCCTCAGCACTGGTTACTACTGAGCCTGTACATAAAGTGCAGCACAGATTCATCTCAGCTAAATGCCGAGATCCTTAGATCAGGAACAGAACAGACATTTACAGGACATTTTCAGAACTTTCCCAAATTCTTATGAAAAAAGTTAGAGCACATACTGCACAGAATTACTGCATCAAATGTAATATATATTTAACCCCTTTCTGACCTCGGACAGATAGTAGGTCCGAGGTCAGATCCCCCTCTTTGATGCAGGGCTCCGGCGGTGAGCCTGCATCAAAGCCGGGACATGTCAGCTGTTTTGAACAGGTGACATGTGCCCGCAATAGCGGCGGGTGAAATCGCGATTCACCCGCTGCTATTAACTAGTTAAATGCCTCTGTCAAACGCTGATAGTGGCATTTAACCGGCGCTTCCGCCCGGAAATGAGCACATCGCCGACCCCCGTCACATGATCGGGGGTCAGCGATGCTTCTGTATAGTAACCATAGAGGTCCTTGAGACCTCTATGGTTACTGATCCCGGCTAGCTGTGAGTGCCACCCTGTGGTCGGCGCTCACAGCACACCTGCATTTCTGCTGCATAGCAGCGATCGCTGCTTTGTAGCAGAGGCGATCGAGTTGTGCCAGCTTCTAGCCTCCTATGGAGGCTATTGAAAAATGGCAAAAGAAAAAAAAAAAAAAAAAAGTGAAAAAAAAGTGAAAAAAAATATAAAAGTTTAACCCCTTCATGACCCAGCCAATTTTGATCTTAAAGACCTTGCCGTTTTTTGCAATTCTGACCAGTGTCCCTTTATGAGGTAATAACTCAGGAACGCTTCAATGGATCCTAGCGGTTCTGAGATTGTTTTTTCGTGACATATTGGGCTTCATGTTAGTGGTAAATTTAGGTCAATAAATTCTGTGTTTATTTGTGATAAAAACGGAAATTTGGCGAAAATTTTGAAAATTTCGCAATTTTCACATTTTGAATTTTTATTCTGTTAAACCAGAGAGTTATGTGACACAAAATAGTTAATAAATAACATTTCCCACATGTCTACTTTACATCAGCACAATTTTGGAATTTTTTTTTGCTAGGAAGTTATAAGGGTTAAAATTTGACCAGCGATTTCTCATTTTTACAACAAAATTTACAAAACCATTTTTTTTAGGGACCACCTCACATTTGAAGTCAGTTTGAGGGGTCTATATGGCTGAAAATACCCAAAAGTGACACCATTCTAAAAACTGCACCTCTCAAGGTGCACAAAACCACATTCAAGAAGTTTATTAACCCTTCAGGTGCTTCACAGCAGCAGAAGCAACATGGAAGGAAAAAATGAACATTTAACTTTTTAGTCACAAAAATGATTTTTCAGCAACAATTTTTTTATTTTCCCAATGGTAAAAGGAGAAACTGAACCACGAAAGTTGTTGTCCAATTTGTCCTGAGTACGCTGATAACTCATATGTGGGGGTAAACCACTGTTTGGGCGCACGGCAGGGCTTGGAAGGGAAGGAGCGCCATTTGACTTTTTGAATGAAAAATTGGCTGCACTCTTTAGCGGACACCATGTCACGTTTGGAGAGCCCACGTGTGCCTAAAAATTGGAGCTCCCCCACAATTGACCCCATTTTGGAAACTAGACGCCCCAAGGAACTTATCTACATGCATAGTGAGCCCTTTAAACCCCCAGGTGCTTCACAAATTGATCCGTAAAAATGAAAAAGTACTTTTTTTTCACAAAAAAATTCTTTTAGCCTCAATTTTTTCATTTTCACATGGACAACAGGATAAAATGGATCCTAAAATTTGTTGGGCAATTTCTCCTGAGTACATTGATACCTCACATGTGGAGGTAAACCACTGTTTGGGCACATGGTAAGGCTCGGAAGGGAAGGAGCGCCATTTGACTTTTTGAATGAAAAATTATCTCCATCGTTAGCGGACACCATGTCGCATTTGGAGAGACCCTGTGTGCCTAAACATTGGAGCTCCCCCACAAGTGACCCCATTTTGGAAACTGGACCACCCAAGGAACTTATCTAGATGCTTAGTGAGCACTTTAAACCCTCAGGTGCTTCACAAATTGATCCGTAAAAATGAAAAAGTACTTTTTTTTCACAAAAAATTTATTTTCGCCTCAATTTTTTCATTTTTACATGGGCAATAGGATAAAATGGATCCTAAAATTTGTTGAGCAATTTCTCCCGAGTACGCCGATACCTCATATGTGGGGGTAAACCACTGTTTGGGCACACGGCAGGGCTCGGAAGGGAAGGCGCGCCTTTTGACTTTTTGAATGGAAAATTAGCTCCAATTGTTAGCGGACACCATGTCGCGTTTGGAGAGCCCCTGTGTGCCTATGCATTGGAGCTCCCCTACAAGTGACCCCATTTTGGAAACTAGACCCCCCAAGGAACTTATCTAGATGCATACTGAGCACTTTAAACCCCCAGGTGCTTCACAGAAGTATATAATGCAGAGCCATGAAAATAAAAAATAATTTTTCTTTTCTCAAAAATGATATTTTAGCCTGGAATTTCCTATTTTGCCAAGGGTAATAGGAGAAATTGGACCACAAATGTTGTTGTCCAGTTTGTCCTGAGTACGCAGATACCCCATATGTGGGGGTAAACCACTGTTTGGGCGCACGGCAGGGCTCAGAAGGGAAGGCACGCCATTTGGCTTTTTAAATGGAAAATTAGCTCCAATCATTAGCGGACACCATGTCGCGTTTGGAGAGCCCCTGTGTGCCTAAACATTGGAGATCCCCCACAAATGACCCCATTTTGGAAACTAGACCCCCAAAGGAACTAATCTAGATGTGTGGTGAGCACTTTGAACCCTCAAGTGCTTCACAGAAGTTTATAAAGCAGAGCCATGAAAATTAAAAAAAAAAAATTCTTTTCTCAAAAATGATTTTTTAGCCCACTATTTTTTATTTTCCCAAGGGTAACAGGAGAAATTTGACCCCAAAAGTTGTTGTCCAGTTTCTCCTAAGTACGCTGATACCCCATATGTGGGGGTAAACCACTATTTAGGCACATGCTGGGGCTCGGAAGTGAAGTAGTGACGTTTTGAAATGCAGACTTTGATGGAATGCTCTGCGGGCGTCACGTTGCGTTTGCAGAGCCCCTGATGTGGCTAAACAGTAGAAACCCCCCACAAGTGACCCCATTTTGGAAACTAGACCCCGAAAGGAACTTATCTAGATGTGAGGTGAGCACTTTGAACACCCAAGTGCTTCACAGAAGTTCATAACACAGAGCAGTGAAAATAATAAATACGTTTTCTTTCCTCAAAAATAATTATTTAGCCCAGAATTTTTTATTTTCCCAAGGGTTACAGGAGAAATTGGACCACAAAAGTTGTTGTCCAGTTTGTCCTGAGTACGCTGATACCCCATGTGTGGGGGTAAACCACTGTTTGGGCACACGTCAAGGCTCAGAAGGGAAGTAGTGACTTTTGAAATGCAGACTTTGATGGAATGGTCTGCGGGCGTCACGTTGCGTTTGCAGAGCCCCTGGTGTGCCTAAACAGTAGAAACCCCCCACAAGTGACCCCATTTTAGAAACTAGACCCCGCAAGGAACTTATCTAGATATGTGGTGAGCACTTTGAACTCCCAAGTGTTTCACAGATGTTTACAACGCAGAGCCGTGAAAATAAAAAATAATTTTTCTTTCCTCAAAAATGATGTTTTAGCAAGCATTTTTTTATTTTCACAAGGGTAACAGGAGAAATTGGACCCCAGTAATTGTTGCGCAGTTTGTCCTGAGTATGCTGGTACCCCATATGTGGGGGTAAACCACTGTTTGGGCGCACGTCGGGGCTCGGAATTGAGGGAGCACCATTTGACTTTATGAATACAAGATTGGCTGGAATCAATGGTGGCGCCATGTTGCGTTTGGAGACCCCTGATGTGCCTAAACAGTGGAAACCCCTCAATTCTACCTCCAACACTAACCCCCCCCACACCCCTAACCCTAATCCCAACTGTAGCCATAACCCTAATCACACCCCTAACCACAACCCTAATTCCAACCCTAACCCTAAGGCTATGTGCCCACGTTGCGGATTCGTGTGAGATTTTTCAGCATCATTTTTGAAAAATCCACGGGTAAAGGGCACTGCGTTTTACCTGCGGATTTACCGTGGATTTCCAGTGTTTTTTGTGCGGATTTCACCTGTGGATTCCTATTGAGGAACAGGTGTAAAACGCCGCGGAATCCGCACAAAGAATTGACATGCTGCGGAAAATACAACGCAGCATTTCCGCGTGGTATTTTCCGCACCATGGGCACAGCGGATTTGGTTTTCCATATGTTTACATGGAACTGCAAACCTGATGGAACACTGCTGCGAATCCGCAGCGGCCAATCCGCTGCAGACCCGCAGCAAAATCCGCACCGTGTGCACATAGCCTAATTCTAAAGGTATGTACACACGCTGCGGGAAAACGCTGCAGATCTGCAGCAGTTTCCCATGAGTTTACAGTTCAATGTAAACCTATGGGAAACAAAAATCGCTGTGCACATGCTGCGGAAAAACTGCACGGAAACGCAGCGGTTTACATTCCGCAGCATGTCACTTCTTTCTGCGGATTCCGCAGCGGTTTTACAACTGCTCCAATAGAAAATCGCAGTTGTAAAACCGCAGTGAAATGCGCAGAAAAACCGCGGTAAATCCGCGATAAATCCACAGCGGTTTAGCACTGCGGATTTATCAAATCCGCAGCGGAAAAATCCGCAGAGGAACAGAATACGTGTGCACATACCGAAACCCTAACCCTAACCCTACCCCTAACCCTACCCCTAACCCTAGCCCTAACCCTAACCCTACCCCTAGTGTAAAAAAAAAAAAAAAAATTCTTTATTTTTTTATTGTCCCTACCTATGGGGGTGACAAAGGGGGGGGGGGGCGGGGGTCATTTACTATTTTTTTTTTATTTTGATCACTGAGATATAACCTATCTCAGTGATCAAAACTCACTTTGGAACGAATCTGCCGGCCGGCAGATTCGGCGGGCGCACTGCACATGCGCCCACCATCTTGGAAGATGGCGGCGCCGAGGAAAGAAGACGGACGGATCCCGGGAGGTAAGTATAAGGGGGGGGGGGGGGGGGGAGGGGAGATCAGGGCACGGGGGGGGGGGGGGTGGATCGGAGCATGGGGGGGTGGATCGGAACACGGGGGGGTGGATTGGAGCACGGGGTGGGAGATCGCTGTGCAGGGGGTGGATCGGAGCACGGGGGGGGGGGGGAATCGGAGCACGGGGGGGATCGCTGTGTGGGGGGGTGATCGGAGTGCGGGGGGGTTTGATTAGAGCACGGGGGTTGTGATTGGAGCACGGGGGGAGTGGACAGAAGGACGCGGGAGCGGAGAACAGGACGGAGGGGAGCGGAGCACAGATCGGGGGGCTGGGGGGGCGATTGGTGGGGTGGGGTGGCTGCACATAAGTGTTTCCAGCCATGGCCGATGATATTGCAGCATCGGCCATGGCTGGATTGTAATATTTCACCAGTTTTTTAGGTGAAATATTACAAATCGCTCTGATTGGCAGTTTCACTTTCAACAGCCAATCAGAGCGATCGTAGCCACGGGGGGGGTGAAGCCACCCCCCCCTGGGCTAAACTACCACTCCCCCTGTCCCTGCAGGCCGGGTGAAATTGGAGTTAACCCTTTCACCCGGCCTGCAGGGACGCGATCTTTCTGTGACACAGCATATGCGTCACAGGTCGGATTGGCACTGACTTTCATGACGCATACGCTGTGTCACAGGTCGGGACGGGGTTAAATCACCCCCCTTTTGCCCCATTCAAAATAAATCAATAAAAAAAAAAAAAAAAAAAATAAATCAAACCTACACAGATTTGGTATCGTCGCGTTCAGAATCGCCCGGTCTATCAATTAAAAAAAAAAAGCATTAACCTGATCGCTAAACAGCGTAGCGAGAAAAAAATTTGAAACGCCAGAATTACGTTTTTTTGGTCGCCGCGACATTGCATTAAAATGCAATAATGGGCGATCAAAAGAACGTATCTGCACCGAAATGGTATAATTAAAAACGCCAGCTCGGCACGCAAAAAATAAGCCCTCAACCGACCCCAGATCATGAAAAATGGAGACGCTACGGGTATCGCATGGCGCAATTTTTTATTTTTTAGCAAAGTTTGGAATTTTTTTCACCACTTAGATAAAAAACAACCTAGTCATGTTAGGTGTCTATGAACTCGTAATGACCTGGAGAATCATAATGGCAGGTCAGTTTTAGCATTTATTGAACCTAGCAAAAAAAACAAACAAAAAACAAGTGTGGGATTGCACTTTTTTTGCAATTTCAACACACTTGGAATTTTTTTCCAGTTTTCTAGTACACGACATGCTAAAACCAATGATGTCGTTCAAAAGTACAACTTGTTTCGCAAAAAATAAGCCCTCACATGGCCATATTGATGGAAAATTAAAAAAGTTATGGCTCTGGGAAGGAGGGGAGCGAAAAACAAACAAGGAAAAACGGAAAATCCCAAGGTCATGAAGGGGTTAAGAAGTTGGTCTATTATATACCGACTCCACCAAAATGGACGCCGACCCTGACTTCACGACCCTGAAGTACACATTGCTATATAATATGATAATTGCAATATATTAAGAAGATACAAATTTGATGGGAGTGTTTCTTTATATACATGGCCAAGTAAAAATGTTGTGTTTTTTTTACCCTAGTGTTAACTATAGTGATTGTTTTTACTTTAGTCTGTAACTTGTAGTTATTTTAGGACATTCTTGTGCCACCTGTGTTGGGGACCACTGCCCTATGGTATGCACAATATCAAGCTGCATGTTACTTCACATAGAATGAAGAGCTCACATGGAATTGTATATGAGGATGGTTATGCTTATGGCTGAAGATCAAATTAAAGACCTCTTAGGAAAATGACAGGATTCTCTAGGCAATTTTGTTATTTTCTTCTCGTTTATTTCTAATATATCCCTCCGCTACACACATGACCACACTGTACTAGAGAACTCACCTGCAAAGCCAGAAACCTCGCTTTCAGCCAGTACACTCTTACTACATAATTCAGCCACCCATCTGGAAACAGATCACGCTGAGATGCTGCAAATCCCATCATCATTTGATCTTCCAAAAAGTGACCACCAGGAAAGTCTGATCCTAAGTCCTCATCAGGGATACCGGTAGGACACTTGCGTGAAGACACTACAGATACAAGGCAAAAACTCTAAAATATAAAAGACTCTAGATGCGGATTGAATGGAACAAAAATTAAAAAAAAAAACAAAAAAAAAAAACACTACCTGTACCAGTCTTCACCTTGGCCAAAAGCCACCGATCTAGCTGCAGCTCCATGCAAGTCAGGCTCATTACCATCATGTCCTAGTAAAAAACACAAGAAATGCCGAGAGGAAGCATTGCAGACATCAGATGCCAATACCACACAACTTTGCTGGTTCTGCCTTATTCAAAGTGTCTATCTACTTAATCTGCTATGGTAAAGGGTGCCTGACACCTGGATACCAGTGTTTTGCTATCCAGCTGATGGATTATCATCACTTTTGAATAAAGGTACCTAGTTTTAATTAATTCATTGACTAGATTTAGGTATGTTCATTTCTATATGCGTTCATAATCGGTTACTAAGGTGAAAGTGGTAAAGTTACTTAAATCTAAGCAAAACCCGTCATTCAGTCACAAGCAGAATTTTGCGTGATACTGGTTTAGTATGTTTACTGGCAGTTATAGGAGAATAATTCTGGATCATCAATCATAGAAAAAATAATAACACATTGAGAATAAAGCTCACTGGGCGTTAAAAACTTACCCGAATGTGTTGGTTTTTACAGTCCCTAAGCAGAGGATTCGGAAGACCACTGCTGTGTTTTCTCCAGCTAGTATATAGGTTGAGAACGACTTCTCCGAGAGCAGGAGGCCACTTCACCAAAAACTTCTGAGCAATCAGTTTGAGATACCTCATCATAAGCTCCAAAATGCCACCATTTTCTAGATTCTCCAGAATGAATTGATGCACATCCTGCTTCTCTATGACAACAGAATAACAAAATGCATGAGAACACAGAGGAACCAGTAGAGAGCACGTCTGAAGTTTAAGGGCTCATACTCACTTGCGAGAAATTCGGATGAGTCTCGCACGTCAATACCCGGCCCTGCACCCGGCACTCAGGAGCTTCATGTATTGCTATGCGGCTGCACGCTCCGCTCCTGAATGCTGGGTGCAGGGCCGGGTATTGACATGCGAGACTCATCCGAGTTTCTCGCAAGTGAGTATGAGCCCTTAAGCTGATAATAGAAAAATACATTTTCTTTACTGGGTTTGTGGGCTGTATATATGAGTTTCTGGGTCCAGATATTTCTTGGTTCCTGCCACCTCTCGTTAAAGATCAATCACTGTCTGTTTTATTGATCTGAGATCGGATAAGATTATTTAACACACAAAATATGTAAAAGTTTTAAGCAGGTGTGTAAAAAAAATCATTTTTGAGGAAAGAAAAATTATTTTTTATTTTCATGGCTCTGCGTTATAAACTTCTGTGAAGCACCTGGGGGTTTAAAGTGCTCAAAATGCATCTAGATAAGTTCCTTGGGGGGGTCTAGTTTCCAAAATGGGGTCACTTGTGGGGGACCAGGAAATATATCCGAAACGCGCGTCGGGCGCACGCAGGTTCAGGATCCAGCTTTCCCCCCCAGGTATATATAATAGCGATATCGCTGTGCTATCACACTTTTTGTGTATGGTTTATTTGTCTATAGACCTTATATAGGTCTATGCACCTGGGCACTTTAAACTAGTGAGCTGTCATTTTTTTACCCCCATACATTTATAAAAGCGATATCGCTGTGCTATCACACCTGTGTGTATGGTCACATGGTTATAGACCCTATATAGGGCTATGCACGTTGGGCACTTTAAAAAGTGAGTTGTTGTCTTTTATATTATTATTTACTATTTATTTTTTATTGTGCACACTTTTTTGGCAACCCCTTTTTTTCACAATGCTATTGAGCTTTTTTGTGTAATGTTCACGTATACAGTGTTTTAATATTTGAATTCTATACACCGTTTATATATCTATCACACTGTTAGTTTATTTTCATTTTTTTGTTTGCACAGCGACAAAGTGAATATAAAGATTTTTTCTGTATTGGGGGTTGCTCTGCTGAGTATGGGTACCATGTAATCCTGTCCCTGCGAATGTTTTATAGATACAATATATAATCTTTTTTTTTTTTTTTTTTTTTAATTATTGCCACTCCATTAAATAAAGGCATATTTTAGACTCCTGAGCTTCAAGACTTTCTGGTGATTTCTTACTCCGTGGTGGTTAGGTGTTTGGTCTCTTCATCACAGTGGTCTCCACTGGTGCTTTCACAGTGCACCCTAATTACCGGTTTATTCTGATTTTAATAGTATATATTTCAGAGGTATAGAATTTGTGGATATAATAAGGGTCTACTGTGTTTCATTTAACCAACAGTATCAACAGCTTGTGTTAAATAAAGATAAGAATCAAACCACGTTAGGAGGTAACCATGCAGGTCAGTACTAACCGGATTCCATGAAAGTAGTGGAATCAAAGGACAGTGCGTTGGCTCCAGCTGAGAAAGATTCTTGTTTTATATCCGATTGCATCTCATAGTTACCAAAGGAATCGTCCTCCTCCTCTGAATCGGGTTTACGAAGTCTATAGAGTATAAAAGTAATAACTACATGCACTCCAATAAAAACTCCAAAAACTATAATAATAATTCCATAAAAAATTTACAAAGACTGCTAATGTTCCTACACCTTCTGATTGAACACGTCTTTCCAAGATATACATAGAGAAAGAAATGGCCGATACAGCAACAAAAACTGTGGTGATGATTAACTCATAAGTGGCGAGTGCATCTGAATAGCCACAAGAAACAAAACAAAATCACCATAATTCTTCAACAGCTAGTACAGGTTAGGGTAGACCCGAGGGCCATAAGTGGCCCTTTGATGGCTCCTGTTCAGCCCGCAGACCAGGACAGCCAAAGGGATTCAAACAGTGGCATCACATGGCCACTCTCTGGCCAGCATTATTTTCACCAGTATATGCATATTTAGAATTCAGATACTGATGAATATAATGATGGAACAGGTCTGTCAGATCCCTCTTCCACAGTTGAGCCTATGCGTCTGAGAGCACAGCAGTCACTACATCGCGACTGCTGTGCCGAGCCTCAGTCACAGCACAGACTAGAACAGCAGGGGAACGGGATTAGATGAGTAGTTTGGGAACGGGATTAGAGGAGCAGGTTTTTTGTTTTTTTGTTTGTTTTTTTATACATTATCAGCACTTATGGAAAACTCTGGTGACATCAAACTGTGTGAAAGGCTGTGTGGAGACATCATAGCGTGTGGCGGCTGTGTGGGAACATCATAATATCAAGCCATAACATCATCTAAGATGCCAATATTTTCATTAAAGGGATACTCTAATCTTCTATATTTAGAGCGAATTCACAAGATAAGTCATAAATAAATAGTAGATGCAGGTTCCACCAATGTGACTTGAACCTATCTCAAAAATGGGGCCATGTCGCATGCATTGCTGTCAGTGGTGAGTGGTTACAATTCCTACAATAAATGAATGGGAAAATATGAAACAATGTCCAATTTAATGGCTATGGCACTTCAAAACATTATGTAATCCGAAGCGGACTTATATGCTTGTAGCCGTAAGAAGAGAACCATTCTGATAAAATATAGAAGGCGCACGAGGGAGATCTGACCGATCCACACACCTCATTATTTGGCTTTTTTAGTGATCATCTATACAAGGTATAGTGCTGCATTGTATTTTATGAACTGAAACACTATATGTTTTTGGGCCATATAGGTCGGGAATTTATGATACAGATAGGGAGATTTTCTGTGGATTGCCATGCCCATTATTATCTATATCAGGAAGGATAAATCTTTGTATATCAGTGTATAGCAATAGGTCCAATAAAAACCACCAGTATACTGTAGATTGACCACATTACAATACTGTAGTTATAAATATGGATAATGAACAATGTGCATATAGCAGATACTTAGATATTGTATGTAATATAGCCGATACATATATTGTGGTGTTGTGAGGTCAGGCTCTTTTTTGTTTGGACACTTTGTTATTTATATTGTTTGGTCTTGTTGTTTTATCCTAAAACTATTTAATAAAGCCTTCTATATTTTATCGATATGGTTCTCTTCTGGCGGCTACTAGCATATAAGTCCGCTTCGGATTACAAATTAATTGGAAGTCTGACCACCTTCCCATTCCAGCAGCACATGCCAGGGCCTGGTTCTCAAGATAACGGAGGTTCGACCATTTATAGGATTCATATCTACAATACGGTGGATATGCCATAAATGTAGGAGATGCTTTTTTTGTAGGATATATAAACTATTTGGGGTATTTGGACTCTAGAATTGAGATAGTCCTTCCTATCTGCTGCATTTCACTGGTCCTATGGGAAAAATATCAATAGCTTCAGATTTACTGTAATGGATACCTATTTATTAGCTAGTTAAAAATATAGTGAAAAACAGGGAAAAAAAACAATGGAGGTCAGACATAGGATCAAATTTAATACTATATGACCATTTGTGAAAAATGACAATCCAAACAATGCCCTCTGCCCAAAAGGCAGGCACTTACTATAGCACAGTCTTTTCCTTTTTTTACCTTGATGGTAAGAACTTTATTAGTAATTCTTGAAAATCAATCCTTTCTTCCTTCTTGCATTTAGTGTTGCGCACACGAGCAGAACGTCTTTTGGCGGTCTCCCCTGCATCTTCTGAGAGTCTCTTTCTTTTCACTACTTTCTTGATCTTATCTCCACTGGACTGATCTACAGCAAAGTCAAAACCTGACACTGTTTTGAACAAGAACAGGTGTAGGTGAAATGACATGAAATGTTTCGGGGCAAACCATTCCTTAGATATCAGTTTTACTACAATGTCTTTAACACATTGTTATTCAACGCATTCCGCATTCCATGAAAAGCTGTAAGCTGCAAACTGAGTGGATGATATAAATGATAGTTCCTCATCGTGTCGGAAATATTTTTTTATACATACGATGCATAGAAAACGGTCCAGTTTGCACAACATCAGAGAAATGGGCAAGAGGTGGAAGATGCCATAAAATAATAAAATACATATTACTCATCTGATAAATCTACTGCCACTCAAGTGTTGCTGTTCCGGGTCAGTCTGTGCTTAAGGAACTTCAGCAATCACATACCTGGCTATCCAGACGATGCTGCAGCCAATTACTAGCCTTAGAAGTGTGGAGCCCAGTGGTTGATGCCAGTTGTTACGTGTGTAGTTGGGCAAGTCATCGCTGCAGAATGAACCTTTGTTTACTGTGAATCAGCAATATGACTAACTTCCCATATAATCGCTGCAGCCAATCACTGACCTTGGCGGTTTCCAGTGATTGGCTAAAACAGTCATAGGGTAGGCAGGCACACCATCACTGCAGAACAGTATACAAAGACTGGCAAGCAGCATAACTGCTAGAATGGTGGGGAATTTATCAGGTGAGCAACCAATCTTCACTTTGGCCAATCTGGCTGGTATCTCGGAAAATCGCTTGAACAGGTGACATGACTCTCACCTTGAGCTGCTGCTGAAGAATCATTATTGGTTTGAGAAGATACGACTGTGACCAGATTAGTGGTAGAGACAGTTGGGGTGGGTTCTGCAACTGACACAACTGGTGCTGATGGATTGGAGGTCCTGGGTACATCTATGACTTTGTCTCTAAGGTACAACGATTGGGGAACACAATCCAGTTGCGTTACATCTTTGTAATCTGTGAGGTCAACCCTTTTCCCCAAACTAGGACGAGGAGGTTCACACGTTGTAAGGTGGCAATACATAGCCAGCAGACTCTCTCCAAGGCACTTCCATCTGGTAACACAGAGCCAAAAATATTAAGAAATAATATTTATGGTGGTTCCTGCCTAATTAGTTATCCAGTATCTAATACTTACGTAAAATATGGGAGAGGCTGGACCAGCTTCAAGTCCGGCTCCTCCAGCTTTACATTCAGAGCTTGTCTCTTCCTGCGTAACTCTAACGCCTCCTCCACAATTCGGTTTGCCTCCTCCTCACTAACATCCACATCATGAATGGACAAGTCACTAAAAGGTAACAAAATGGCATACATGCGTTCAAATGATCCACATGCACATACTGTAAATCTACTACGGTTCTGTCTTAAGGATGCCCCATCTCTGACTTGAGGACCAGCTAGCGTGGCAGTATGGTTATACTACTTTAAGTAGTTTTTGTGCTGAGAATACTAATGCCATGTGCTGTACCAGATGTTACATTGACCAGGTTGCTTACCATTTCAGGAACATGCGGAAAGAGTCCTTTCTTAAACCCGGCTGCTCGTTAAAGATCCTTTCTTTTAGCACTAGGCCTTTGCTGTAGCGACAGTCTCTCTCCAAAGCCTTGCAGATGAAGTACAGACAGGCTGTAAAGAAAGGCACCAGGTAAGTCATCCACGGTAAGAGCTGCCCTCTGTAGAAGCTATCCACCCCACCTCACAGAGTAAGCTCCAAAGTGGGCAGATAACTTCACCCATATGCCCTCAAAAGAGTCAATGGACAAGGTCTTCCTCAGGGCACAACCCGTTTGAGATGCAAGAAAGAAGTATATAGTCTTGCCAGTTCTGGGCAATGTAAATTGCCGTTGCTACTCATTTCATCTCCCACATCACATTGCCTTGGTAAATGCTTCTTGATACAACTGATTAATGCAGATTCACTCTTCTACTTACTGCTATAATCACTGATCGTGTACAGGACAGTGACCAGGTTATCCAAACATGGCCAATGCTCAGGATTACACTGAAGTCCCTCTTCAAATGCATGTCGTGCTAGAGGAATACGCACGAGGCGAAGAGCCAGCTGACCAATTTTATACCAGAGATTGACATCAGTGGAGTCTAGCATGACAGCCTGCGGAAAAACACAAGAAAAACACAATGTTATGAATAGTAAATAACCTAGAGCGGTACAGTTCTTACTTTTCTGGTGACACTGCCGTATGAGTGCCTGTTTGTTTGTAAGAGGAGCTGTAATTTGAACACCACCATTCACCGTACCAGAAACAGGACAAATTCCAAGTGGTGTGAAACTGTGAAAAGAAATACAATTCTGCCATTTTCTTTTATTTTACTTTTATGGCATTCATTGTGCGATAACAATTACCAGGCAGTA
This sequence comes from Ranitomeya imitator, assembly GCF_032444005.1. Lineage (NCBI taxonomy): Eukaryota > Metazoa > Chordata > Amphibia > Anura > Dendrobatidae > Ranitomeya > Ranitomeya imitator. The sequence continues at coordinate 300,194,089 of NC_091282.1, read as the reverse complement.
TGATTCTGCAGGTCAATACGATTACACCAAAACAAATGATTATTTCTTCATATTTCAAATGATAAACAATTTTTTTTTATTTTTACAAAGTTCAAAATATGTTTTTTTTTACGTTGCCCTGTTCTGAAACTTGTACTTTTTTTCCCAACAGTGGAGCGGAGTTAGGGCTTGGTTTTTACATGCTGAGCTGATATTCGTATTGATACTATTTTGGGGTACATAAGATGTTTGAAGGGTGGATGAAACAAAAAAAACAACATTTCTGACATCTTTTTTTTTTTTTTTCACTTCACTGTCTGGGAAATATATTTTTTTATTTTATTGGCCAGGACAATTGCATATGTGAAAATATCTAATAAATGTTAAAGAGAATCAGGGACAGATTCTGATTGCATTGATGTATCACTTAAGGTACCTTCACACTGAACAACTTAACAACGATAACGATAGCGATCCGTGATGTTGCAGCGTCCTGGATAGCGATATCGTTGTGTTTGACACGCAGCAGCGATCTGGATCCTGCTGTGACATCGCTGGTCGGAGCAGAAAGGCAAGAACTTTATTTTGTCGCTGGATCTCCCGCAGCATCGCTGAATCGGCGTGTGTGACGCCGATTCAGCGATGTCTTCACTGGTAAACAGGGTAAATATTGGGTTACTAAGCGCAGGGCCGTGCTTAGTAACCCGATGTTTAACCTGGTTACCATTGTAAATGTAAAAAAAAACAAGCAGTACATACTTACATTCCGGTGTCTGTCCCCCAGCCTCAGCTTCCCGCACTGACTGTGAGCGCCGGCCGGCCGTAAAGCACAGCGGTGACGTCACTGCCCTGCTTTACGGCCGGCGCTACACAGTGCAGGAAAGCTGAGGCCAGGGGACTTTGGTCGCTGGAGAGCTGTCTGTGTGACAGCTCTCCAGCGACCACACAGAGACAAAACAGCGACGCTGCAGCGATCGGCATCGTTGTCTATATCGCTGCAGCATCGCTTAATGTGACAGTACCTTTAGTTTACAGGGTGAAAAAGTTGTGATAAAATGACAGTTTTCTCTGCTGCAGACATTCCAGTGAGCTGAGTGAAGACCCCAATCTAACCCCACCCCCACCACGGATTGACAGCTGTGTACACTGTAGATTAGCAGAATGCTGCTAATAAGTGGAGGGCCGTGGTTACAAGGAGCAGTAGGACCCAATAGCAGGAGGCAGCTAGTCCTCTACTGATAAACTCCTGCTGATAAAACACTAATTTTATTGAAGAAACAACACACAGCCTAGTAAGTGACACACTGTAGGAATTAGGCCCTCAGCTTCTATATCATCGATGTCAAACTCAGGCCCACGGGTAAAATCTGGCCCACAGTACAATTGTCAGTGCAATACCAAATGTCTAGAGCTGGCCCACTGGTAGACAGTGCACGCACCACTAATGCTACAAATCCTGGTTACTACAAGGCGGTTTATAGTAAGTATAGTAAGGCGCTCCCCAGCTATGACCCTTCCAAGTTGGCATTTACCTGAGCCGGAAGTTGCCTCCTCTGCTCTCTATAAACAGCGTGCACTCCCCTTGTGCTCTCCATACATTGCCTACTACCCTCTATCCCCTCCACAAACTGGGATATTCTCCATTTTGTTTTCTTGTACATTGTTCTCCATTTCCTATGTATTGAGATCTCACCCTTTTTGTTCACTCCAGCTCTTGACTGTGTGAATATTATTGTTTCAGTGTTGTTTATGCACTTCTGATTGTCTGTATATCCCTATATTTCCTTCTATTTGAGAGTCACCACACCCACTGCATTTCCCTGTACACTGCTATGTACCAGCCCCACAACCCTAACTTCTCTTGCAGTACTGGGATTCCCTGTACCCTAGGCAGATTTCGCCCAACTCATTTTTACCCCTTCTCCGTTCTCCTCTTTATCTGTGTCGTGACTAATGGCTTTTAGGCGAGATGAATCTGTCCTGCGCTTTATGTACATGCTCAGTAGTGAGGCAGTGCTGTGGAGTCGGGAGTCTGAAGTTGAGGAGTTGAAGCTTTGGCTTACCGATTCCACAGCCCTGCCTCTCACACCTCATGCTCAACCTATCACAGAAGAAGTTACCAAGCTGTCCTCCCTCAGCCATGGAATCTCTCTAAAACTGAACTTCTTGAGTTTCATCCTTCTACTAACCTACCTTTACCCAATATCACAATTTCCTTGGGTGGTTCAACCATATCTCTCCAGCAGTACACTTGCTGTCTTGGAGTCAGTCGTATTTGACACAGAACTTTCCTTTATTCTCTATATTCACTCACTCAATCACTCACTCAATCACTCATGCCACTTTCACCTTAAAAACATCTCCAGAATCTGACCTTTTCCCACATTTGAAACTGTAAAAACTCTTAGGCTAGGGTCACATTGCGTTAGTGCAACCCGTTTAGCGCTAGCGGGTTGCGCTAACGCAATGTTTTTAATGTGGCCGCGTCCCGGGGTCGCGGTAACGTCCCCGCTCTCGCAGATCCCCGATCTGCGAGAGCGGGGAACGGACCGCGGGCGCGCCTCGGACGCTGCGAGCAGCGTCCGCGGCGCGCCAGGAAACACCGGCGCGTCGCTAGCGCGTGCCGAACATGGCACGCGCTAGTGCTGCGCGTTCCCATTGCCATGAATGGGCGCGCTAACGGACGCGTTGCACGGCGTTAATTTCGCTGTGCAACGCTGTCCGTTAGCGCTTTCCCATTAACGCAATGGGAACCAAGCCTTAGTGTCTTATTCATTCTCGTCTGGACTACGACAACTTTCTACTAAATGTTCTCCCACTTACTAAACTCTCTCCTCTCCATCCTGGATGTGCAGTTAGGGTCGTATTTCTGTCCAGTTACATGGATGACTCCACCCTTCCCTGCATTGGTGGCCCATCCACTACAGATTACATTATAAACTTATCTCTCTCACCCACAAAGCTCAGCACTGGTCTGCACCACCATACATTTCCTCCTTCATATCTGTATAGCACCCTACTCTGCTTTCCATTTGGCAACTGATCTAAGACCAACATCCCCCATAATTCGAATCTCTCCCCTCTGTCTTCAAGACGTCTCTCGTTCTGCACCAGTTCTTTGTAATGCAATACCTCAAACAATCCGATTAATACTAAGCCCTTACAGTTTTAAGTGTGCTCTAAAACCCACGTCTCTTTAAGGTACCGTCACACATAACGATATCGTTAACGAGATCGTTGCTTTTTGTGACGTAGCAACGATATCGTTAACTAAATCGTTATGTGTGACAGCGACCAACGATCAGGCCCCTGCTGGGAGATCGTTGGTCGCTGGGGAAAGTCCAGCACTTTATTTTGTCGCTGGATCTCCCGCTGACATTGCTGAATCGGCGCGTGTGACGCCGATCCAGCGATGTCTGCACTGGTAACCAGGGTAAACATCGGGTTACTAAGCGCAGGGCCGCGCTTAGTAGCCCGATGTTTACCCTGGTTACCAATGTAAAAGTAAAAAAAAAAAAAAAAAAACAGTACATACTTACATTCCTGTCACGTTCCTCAGCGTCAGCTTCCCTGCGTCCCCCAGTGTCAGCGCCGGCCGGCCGTAAAGCAAAGCACAGCGGTGACGTCACCGCTCTGCTTTCCGGCAAGCGTGCTTACACAGAGCAGGGAAGCTGAGGCTGGGGGACGCGACAGGAATGTAAGTATGTAGTGTTTTATTTTTTACTTTTACAATGGTAACCAGGGTAAACATCGGGTTACTAAGCGCGGCTCTGCACTTAGTAACCCGATGTTTACCCTGGATACCCGGGGACTTCGGGATCGTTGGTCGCTGGAGAGCTGTCTGTGTGACAGCTCTCCAGTGACCACACAGCGACGCTGCAGCGATCGGCATCGTTGTCTAGATCGCTGCAGCGTCGCTTAACCCCTTAATGACAGCCAATATGTCTTTTAACTGACCTGAGATATAAGAGAATATCCTGCCCATACAGGTGACAATCCAGTAGCTGTCGGCTGTACACTATAGCTGACAACTTGCTGCACTAGCCACGATCAGTGTTGTCACCGTCCAAATCTGTTTAACCCCTTATATACGATTCGATACAATACACTTTATTGATCCCGTGGGAAATTATGGTATCACAGCAGCACAACTTAAATCATAAAAATCATAAAGGAATTACATAGTTGACATGACAGTTTGTTGACAGAAGAACATTATACATTAGAATAGGACATACACAACGAGTGAACTGAAATGTAGAGAAATAAGTAGACATTCACCTTGGTGGTTTAACCCTAATGTTATTGTTGTACATTCCCATGGCAGTTGGCACAAACGATTTCCTATATTTTTCCTTCTTACACCTCAGAAGTATTAGCCGGTTACTGAAGGTGCTCTTCTGTCTCATGAATAGCTCATATAGTGGATGTGCATTATTGTTCATAATTTCCATACACTTTCTCAGAGTTCTTTTCTCCACTACCTCCCCAAAAGAGTCCAGATTACAGCCGACAGCAGAACTTGCCTTCTTAATAATCTTATTCAGCTTATTAGCATCAGAGGCCCGAACACTACTACCCCAGCACGTGATGTCAATAGTGACTACATCATTATAAATGGTTAACAGAGTATGGGGGATTCCTCTTTGTCCAAACTTGTGCCCTCAGATCATGATTTTGTGGTCCTGATGTTTGCCATGGCAATTCACGACCAAATAGCGGCCTTACAGTCTTTCGGCTCTAGTAATCTGGAGGCATTTAGGTGGTAAAAATACACATTTTCATTTCTGTCATACCACTTTGCATTAATTCCTATAAAGCACCTGAAGGGTTAATAAAGTACATGACAGCAGTTTTCAATATGTCAGGGGGTGCTGTTTTGAAAATGGTATCATGTATGGGGGTTTCCCAATATATAGGACCCCTAAAGTCACTTCAAACATGGATAGGTCCTTAAAAAAATAAATTTTGTAACTTTCCTTGAAAAAATGAAAAATTGCTGCTACATTTTTAAACCTCCTAAAATGCTAAAAAAATAAAAGAACATTTTACACGTGGTAATGATATAAAGCAAACATGAGGGAAATGTTTTATTAATGTTTTCCTGTGGTATGACCATCTGGATTAAAGGGATAAGCATTCAAATTTAGAAAATTGCTAATTTTTTAACATATTTCTCAAATTTTTGATATTTTTAATAAATAAACACAAAACATATTGACCTAAATTTACCATTATCATAAAGTATAATGTGTCACGAAAAAACAATCTCAAAATCACTGGGATTTGTTGAAGCGTTGCAGAGTTATTACCAGATAAAGTGACACTGGTCAGATTTAAAAAATGTGGCACCGTCACTAAGGGGTTAATGTGACGGTACCTTTAGACAGGTCTATTACTTCACTAATCTAACTTTTCCCTGTTCCCCTTAAATGTCCTAAAAATAATCTGCTCCCTCCTGCTCATCTGTCTCCACATCCTCCAAGCCCCCAATACCACTTGGTAGCTGCACTTAGATTCTGACTGATGGCCGGTTCTTGCAGCTTTATTTGAAAATCCCTATTCTATGGCTGGACTGTAAAGGACAAGCACTTTTTACCTACTGTGCCCCCAGCAACCATTTCCTTATAGATTATAAGCAGGACCCTCACTCCTACTGTAACTATTGAATTAGGGTGGTTTCACATTTGCGTTTTTTTTTTTTGCGGTAAAAAACGCAAAAAAACGCATGCGTTTTTTCCCCCTATACTTGACATTAAAAACGCATGCTTTTTTTGCATGCATTTTGATGCGTTTTTGCAACGCATGCGTTTTTTCTCTGTATGCGTTTTGTTGCAGAAATGCAACATGGAGTAATTTTAGCGGCGTTTAGCGGCGTTTTTTTGCCGCGAAAAAAACGCATGCGTTTTTCGCGGTAAAAAAACCTATTGATGTCTATGTAAACGCATGCGTTTTTAAGCACATGCGTTTGCATGCGTTTTTATAGAAAAACACAAGAATACACACTTATAAGCCATCCCCCAACCCTAACCCTAAAACACAAACTCTAACACAAACTCTAACCCTAACCCTAGGGATCCTAACCCTAACACTGTTATGACCTGGTGGTTAGGAGCACCCGGCACGACGTCATAGTTAACCCCTTCATGACCGGGGGATTTTTCGTTTTTCCGTGTTCGTTTTTCGCTCCCCTCCTTCCCAGAGCCATAACTTTTTTATTTTTCTGTCAATTTGGCCATGTGAGGGCTTATTTTTTGCGGGACGAGTTGTACTTTTGAACGACATCATTGGTTTTAGCATGTCGTGTACTAGAAAACGGGAAACAAAATTCCAAGTGCGGGGAAATTGCAAAAAAAGTGCAATCCCACATTGGTTTTTTGTTTGGCTTTTTTGCTAGGTTCACTAAATGCTAAAACTGACCTGCCATTATGATTCTCCAGGTCATTACGAGTTCATAGACACCAAACATGACTAGGTTATTTTTTATCTAAGTGGTGAAAAAAAATTCCAAACTTTGCTAAAAAAAAAAAAAAAAAAAAAAAAAATTGCGCCATTTTCCGATACTCGTAGCGTCTCCATTTTTCATCATCTGGGGTCGGTTGAGGGCTTATTTTTTGCGTGCCGAGATGACGTTTTTAATGATAGCATTTCGGTGCAGATACGTTCTTTTGATCGCCCGTTATTGCATTTTAATGCAATGTCGCGGCGACCAAAAAAACGTAATTCTGGCGTTTCAAATTTTTTTCCCGCTACGCTGTTTAGCGATCAGGTTAATACTTTTTTTTAATTGATAGATCGGGCGATTCTGAGCGCGGCGATACCAAATATGCGTAGATTTGATATTTTTTTTATTGATTTATTTTGATTGGGGCGAAAGGGGGGTGATTTAAACTTTTATGTTTTTTTTATTTTTTTCACATTTTTTTAAACTTTTTTTTTTTACTTTTGCCATGCTTCAATAGCCTCCATGAGAGGCTAGAAGCAGGCACAACGCGATTGGCTCTGCTACATAGCAGCGATCTGCTGATCGCTGCTATGTAGCAGAATTGCACGTGTGCTGTGAGCGCCGACCACAGGGTGGCGCTCACAGCGACGGGCAATCAGTAACCATAGAGGTCTCAAGGACCTCTATAGTTACCATTCACAAGCATCGCCGACCCCCGATCATGTGACGGGGGTCGGCGATGACGTCATTTCCGGCCGCCCGGCCGGAAGCGGTAGTTAAATGCCGCTGTCTGCGTTTGACAGCGGCATTTAACTAGTTAATAGGTGCGGGCAGATCGCGATTCTGCCCGCGCCTATTACGGGCACATGTCAGCTGTTCAAAACAGCTGACATGTCACGGCTTTGGTGCGGGCTCACCGCGGAGCCCTGCATCAAAGCAGGGGAGCCGGCATCGGACGGTATAGTACGTCCGATGCCGGTAAGGGGTTAAACTCACACAAGACAAGCTCTGGGATGTGGGAGCTCTGCTGACCGCAGGCCCTAATCCTATCACAACAACTAGAAATAGCCGTGGAGCGTTCCTGACTCTCCCTAGACGCCTCTTCACAGCCTAAGAGCTAGCTAGCCCTAGAGATAGAAAATAAAGCCTACCTTGCCTCAGAGAAATTCCCCAAAGGAAAAGGCAGCCCCCCACATATATTGACTGTGAGTAAAGATGAAAGTCACAAACGCAGAAATGAAACAGGTTTCAGCAAAGGGAGGCCAGACTAACTAAACTGACAGAGGATAGGAAAGGTATCTTTGCGGTCAGCACTAAAAACTACAAAAGACCACGCAGAGTGTGCAAAAAGACCTCCGCACCGACTAACGGTGCGGAGATGCCACTCTGCATCCCAGAGCTTCCAGCTAGCAAGACAAAATCATGATAACCAGCTGGACAAGGAAACAATGAACAAATAATAACTATCAGGAACTTAGCTTCTGCTGGAGAAGACAGGTCACCAGAAAGATCCAAGAGCGAACTGAACCAATGCAGGAACATTGACAGCTGGCATGGAGTAACGATCTGAGTGGAGCTAAATAGGGCAGCCAACCAAAGGATAAACCACGTCACCTGTGTAAGGAACCTCAGAAGCAGCAGCTTCACTCACAGCCACCAGAGGGAGTCCATGGACAGAACTCGCCGAAGTACCATTCACGACCACAGGAGGGAGTTCGGCAACAGAATTCACAACAGTACCCCCCCCTTGAGGAGGGGTCACCGAACCCTCACCAGAGCCCCCAGGCCGATCAGGATGAGCCAAATGAAAGGCACGAACCAGATCGGCAGCATGAACATCAGAGGCAAAAACCCAGGAATTATCTTCCTGACCATAACCCTTCCACTTGACCAGGTACTGGAGTTTCCGTCTCGAAACACGAGAATCCAAAATCTTCTCCACCACATACTCCAACTCCCCCTCAACCAACACCGGGGCAGGAGGATCAACGGAGGGAACCATAGGCGCCACGTATCTCCGCAACAACGACCTATGGAACACATTATGGATGGCAAAAGAAGCTGGAAGGTCCAAACGAAATGACACAGGATTAAGAACTTCAGAAATCTTATATGGCCCAATGAAACGAGGCTTAAACTTAGGAGAGGAAACCTTCAAAGGAACATGACGAGATGACAACCAAACCAAATCCCCAACACGAAGTCGGGGACCAACACAGCGCCGGCGGTTAGCGAAACGTTGAGCCTTCTCCTGGGACAATGTCAAACTGTCCACCACATGAGTCAAAATCTGCTGCAACCTGTCCACCAGCGTATCCACACCAGGACAGTCCGAAGGCTCAACCTGCCCTGAAGAGAAACGAGGATGGAAACCAGAATTACAGAAAAAAGGAGAAACTAAAGTAGCCGAGCTGGCCCGATTATTAAGGGCGAACTCGGCCAAAGGCAAGAAGGACACCCAATCATCCTGATCAGCAGAAACAAAGCATCTCAGATATGTTTCCAAAGTCTGATTAGTTTGTTCGGTTTGGCCATTAGTCTGAGGATGGAAAGCCGAACCAAAAAACAAATCAATGCCCATCTTAGCACAAAAGGACCGCCAAAACCTCGAAACAAACTGGGAACCTCTGTCCGAGACGATGTTCTCTGGAATGCCATGCAAACGAACCACATGCTGGAAAAACAATGGCACCAAATCAGAGGAGGAAGGTAATTTAGACAAGGGTACCAAATGGACCATCTTAGAGAAGCGATCACAAACCACCCAAATGACCGACATCCTTTGAGAAACAGGGAGATCAGAAATAAAATCCATGGAAATATGCGTCCAAGGCCTCTTCGGGACCGGCAAGGGCAAAAGCAACCCACTGGCACGAGAACAGCAGGGCTTAGCCCGAGCACAAGTCCCACAGAACTGCACAAAAGAACGCACATCCCGTGACAAAGAAGGCCACCAAAAGGATCTAGCCACCAAATCTCTGGTACCAAAGATTCCAGGATGACCAGCCAACACCGAACAATGAACCTCAGAGATAACTCTACTAGTCCATCTATCAGGGACAAACAGTCTCTCCGCTGGATAACGGTCAGGTCTATCAGCCTGAAACTTCTGCAGCACGCGCCGCAAATCAGGGGAGATGGCAGACAAAATTACCCCCTCTTTAAGAATACCCGCCGGCTCCGGAACACCCGGAGAGTCAGGCACAAAACTCCTTGACAGGGCATCAGCCTTCACATTCTTAGATCCCGGAAGGTATGAAACCACAAAATCAAAACGGGAGAAAAAGAGCGACCATCGAGCCTGTCTAGGATTCAACCGTTTGGCAGACTCGAGATAAGTCAAATTCTTGTGATCCGTCAAGACCACCACGCGATGTTTAGCTCCTTCAAGCCAATGTCGCCACTCCTCGAATGCCCACTTCATGGCCAACAACTCTCGATTGCCAACATCATAATTGCGCTCAGCAGGCGAGAATTTTCTAGAAAAGAAGGCACATGGTTTCATCACCGAGCCATCAGAACTTCTTTGCGACAAAACAGCCTCTGCTCCAATCTCAGAAGCATCAACCTCGACCTGAAACGGGAGCGAAACATCTGGCTGGCACAACACAGGGGCAGAAGAAAAACGACGCTTCAACTCCTGAAAAGCCTCTACAGCCGCAGAGGACCAATTGACCACATCAGCACCTTTCTTGGTCAAATCAGTCAACGGTTTAGCAATACTAGAAAAATTAGCGATGAAGCGACGGTAAAAATTAGCAAAGCCCAGGAACTTCTGCAGGCTCTTCACAGATGTCGGCTGAGTCCAATCATAAATGGCCTGAACTTTAACAGGGTCCATCTCGATAGTAGAAGGGGAAAAAATGAAACCCAAAAATGAAACCTTCTGAACTCCAAAGAGACACTTTGACCCCTTCACAAACAAGGAATTCGCCCGAAGGACCTGGAACACCATTCTGACCTGCTTCACATGAGACTCCCAATCATCCGAAAAGACCAAAATGTCATCCAAATATACAATCATGAATCTATCCAGGTACTCTCGAAAGATGTCATGCATAAAGGACTGAAACACAGATGGAGCATTAGAAAGCCTGAATGGCATAACCAGGTACTCAAAATGGCCCTCGGGCGTATTAAATGCTGTTTTCCATTCATCGCCCTGTTTAATTCGCACAAGATTATACGCCCCTCGAAGATCTATCTTGGTGAACCAACTAGCCCCCTTAATCCGAGCAAACAAATCAGACACCAACGGCAAAGGATACTGAAATTTGACTGTGATTTTATTAAAAAGGTGGTAATCAATACAAGGTCTCAAAGAGCCATCCTTCTTGGCCACAAAAAAGAACCCTGCTCCCAATGGTGAGGACGACGGGCGAATATGACCCTTCTCTAAGGATTCCTTTATATAACTCCGCATAGCGGCGTGCTCTGGCACAGATAAATTAAACAAACGGCCCTTAGGAAACTTACTACCAGGAATCAAATTAATAGCACAATCGCAATCCCTATGAGGAGGTAGGGCACCGGATTTGGGCTCTTCAAATACATCCCGGTAATCTGATAAAAACTCAGGGACTTCAGAAGGAGTGGAAGGCGAAATTGACAACAATGGAACATCACCATGTACCCCCTGACAACCCCAGCCGGACACAGACATAGATTTCCAATCTAACACTGGATTATGGACCTGTAGCCATGGCAACCCCAAAACGACCACATCATGCAGATTATGCAACACCAAAAAGCGAATATCCTCCTGATGTGCAGGAGCCATGCACATGGTCAATTGAGTCCAGTACTGAGGCTTATTCTTGGCCAAAGGCGTAGCATCAATTCCTCTCAATGGAATAGGATACTGCAAGGGCTCCAAGAAAAAACCACAGCGCCTGGCAAACTCCAAGTCCATCAAATTCAGGGCAGCGCCTGAATCCACAAATGCCATAACAGAATAGGACGACAGAGAGCAAATCAGAGTAACGGACAAAAGAAATTTAGACTGTACCGTACCAATGGTGGCAGACCTAGCGAACCGCTTAGTGCGCTTAGGACAATCGGAGATAGCATGAGTGGATTCACCACAGTAAAAACACAGCCCATTCCGACGTCTGTGTTCTTGCCGTTCAGCTCTGGTCAAAGTCCTATCACACTGCATAGGCTCAGGCCTATGCTCAGAGAATACCGCCAGATGGTGCACAGCTTTGCGCTCACGCAAGCGCCGATCGATCTGAATGGCCAAGGACATAGACTCATTCAGACCAGCAGGCGTGGGAAATCCCACCATGACATCCTTAAGGGCTTCAGAAAGACCCTTTCTGAAAATTGCCGCCAGGGCACACTCATTCCACTGAGTAAGCACAGACCACTTTCTAAACTTCTGACAGTACACCTCCGCTTCATCCTGACCCTGACACAAAGCCAGCAAGATTTTCTCTGCCTGATCCACTGAATTTGGTTCATCATAAAGCAATCCAAGCGCCAGAAAAAACGCATCAACATCACGCAATGCAGGATCTCCTGGCGCAAGGGAAAATGCCCAGTCTTGAGGGTCACCACGCAACAAAAAAATAATGATTTCTACTTGTTGAACGGGGTCACCAGAGGAGCGGGGTTTCAAAGCTAGAAACAGTTTACAATTATTTTTGAAATTCAGAAACTTAGATCTATCCCCAGAAAATAAATCAGGAATAGGAATTCTAGGCTCTAACATAGGATTCTGAACCACAAAATCTTGAATGTTTTGTACCCTTGCAGTGAGATGATCCACACAAGAGGACAGACCTTGAATGTCCATATCTACACCTGTGTCCTGAACCACCCAAAGGTTTAGGGGAAAAGAAAGACAAAACACAGTGCAAAGAAAAAAAAATGGTCTCAGAACTTCTCTTATCCCTCTATTGAGATGCATTAATACTTTGGGCCAGCTGTACTGTTATGACCTGGTGGTTAGGAGCACCCGGCACGACCTGATAGTTAAACTCACACAGGACAAGCTCTGGGATGTGGGAACTCTGCTGACCGCAGGCCCTAATCCTATCACAACAACTAGAAATAGCCGTGGAGTGTTCCTGACTCTCCCTAGACGCCTCTTCACAGCCTAAGAGCTAGCTAGCCCTAGAGATAGAAAATAAAGCCTACCTTGCCTCAGAGAAATTCCCCAAAGGAAAAGGCAGCCCCCCACATATATTGACTGTGAGTAAAGATGAAAGTCACAAACGCAGAAATGAAACAGGTTTCAGCAAAGGGAGGCCAGACTAACTAAACTGACAGAGGATAGGAAAGGTATCTTTGCGGTCAGCACAAAAAACTACAAAAGACCATGCAGAGTGTGCAAAAAGACCTCCGCACCGACTAACGGTGCGGAGATGCCACTCTGCATCCCAGAGCTTCCAGCTAGCAAGACAAAATCATGATAACCAGCTGGACAAGGAAACAATGAACAAATAATAACTATCAGGAACTTAGCTTCTGCTGGAGAAGACAGGTCACCAGAAAGATCCAAGAGCGAACTGAACCAATGCAGGAACATTGACAGCTGGAATGGAGTAACGATCTGAGTTGAGTTAAATAGAGCAGCCAACCAAAGGATAAACCACGTCACCTGCGTAAGGAACCTCAGAAGCAGCAGCTTCACTCACAGCCACCAGAGGGAGTCCATGGACAGAACTTGCCGAAGTACCATTCACGACCACAGGAGGGAGTTCGACAACAGAATTCACAACAAACACAAACCCTAACCCTAAAACACAAACTCTAACACAAACTCTAACTTTAACCTAGGGATCCTAACCCTAACACAAACCCTAACCCCAACCCTAGGGATCCTAACCCTAACCCTAACACAAACCCGAACCCTAGCCCTAGCCCTAGGGATCCTAACCCTAACACAAACCATAACCCTAGCCCTAACCCTAGGGATCCTAACCCTAACACAAACCCTAACCCTAAAACACAAACTGTAACACAAACTGTAACACAAACTGTAACACAAACTGTAACACAAACCCTAACCCAAACTTTAACCCTAACCCTAGCCCTAACCCTAGGGATCCTAACCCTAACCCTTAGGGTTAGGGTTAGGATCCCTAGGGTTAGGGTTACGGTTTGAGTTAGGGTTTGTGTTAGGGTTAGGATCCCTAGGGTTAGGGTTTGAGTTAGGGTTTGTGTTAGGGTTAGGATCCCTAGGGTTAGGGTTTGTGTTAGGGTTAGAGTTTGTGTTAGGGTTAAGGTTTGTGTTAGGGTTAGGATCCCTAGGGTTAGGGTTTGTGTTAAGGTTTGTGTTAGGGTTTGTGTTAGGGTTTGTGTTAGGGTTTGTGTTAGGGTTTGTGTTAGGGTTAGGATCCCTAGGGTTAGGGTTTGTGTTAGGGTTTGTGTTAGGGTTAGGATCCCTACGGTTAGGGTTTGTGTTAGGGTTTGTGTTAGGGTTAGGATCCCTAGGGTTAGGGTTTGTGTTAGGGTTAGAGTTTGTGTTAGGGTTAGGATCCCTAGGGTTAGGGTTTGTGTTAGGGTTAGAGTTTGTGTTAGGATTAGGATCCCTAGGGTTAGGGTTAGGGTTTGTGTTAGGGTTAGGATCCCTAGGGTTAGGGTTAGGGTTTGTGTTAGGGTTAGGATCCCTAGGGTTAGGGTTTGTGTTAGGGTTAGGATCCCTAGGGTTTGTGTTAGGGTTTGTGTTAGGGTTAGGATCCCTAGGGTTAGGGTTTGTGTTAGGGTTTGTGCTAGAGTTTGGGTTAGAGTTTGGGTTAGAGTTTGGGTTAGAGTTTGGGTTAGAGTTTGGGTTAGAGTTTGGGTTAGAGTTAGAGTTTGTGTTAGGGTTAGGATCCCTAGGGTTAGGGTTAGGGTTTGTGTTAGGGTTAGGATCCCTAGGGTTAGGGTTTGTGTTAGGGTTTGTGCTAGAGTTTGGGTTAGAGTTTGTTTTACAGTTTGGGTTAGAGTTTGGGTTAGGGTTAGAGTTTGTGTTAGGGTTAGTGTTAGGATCCCTAGGGTTAGGGTTAGTGTTAGGATCCCTAGGGTTAGGGTTTGTGTTAGGGTTAGAGTTTGTGTTAGGATTAGGATCCCTAGGGTTAGGGTTAGGGTTTGTGTTAGGGTTTGTGTTAGGGTTAGGATCCCTAGGGTTAGGGTTTGTGTTAGGGTTAGAGTTTGTGTTAGGATTAGGATCCCTAGGGTTAGGGTTAGGGTTTGTGTTAGGGTTTGTGTTAGGGTTAGGATCCCTAGGGTTTGTGTTAGGGTTAGAGTTTGTGTTAGGATTAGGATCCCTAGGGTTAGGGTTAGGGTTTGTGTTAGGGTTAGGATCCCTAGGGTTAGGGTTTGTGTTAGGGTTAGAGTTTGTGTTAGGATTAGGATCCCTAGGGTTAGGGTTAGGGTTTGTGTTAGGGTTAGGATCCCTAGGGTTAGGGTTTGTGTTAGGGTTAGGATCCCTAGGGTTAGGGTTTGTGTTAGGGTTAGGATCCCTAGGGTTTGTGTTAGGGTTTGTGTTAGGGTTAGGATCCCTAGGGTTAGGGTTTGTGTTAGGGTTTGTGCTAGAGTTTGGGTTAGAGTTTGGGTTAGAGTTTGGGTTAGAGTTTGGGTTAGAGTTTGGGTTAGAGTTTGGGTTAGAGTTAGAGTTTGTGTTAGGGTTAGGATCCCTAGGGTTAGGGTTAGGGTTAGGGTTTGTGTTAGGGTTAGGATCCCTAGGGTTAGGGTTTGTGTTAGGGTTAGAGTTTGTGTTAGGGTTAGGATCCCTAGGGTTACTAGGGATCCTAACCCTAACTGTTATGAACAGGTAATTCAGAACCACAATGGACCTTGAAGTTCAGAGCACACAAGGTGACCTGACATTTACCAAAAACATAGGACAAGCTCTGAGACGTGGAAACTCTGCTGACCGCAATCCCTAATCCTAACACACCACACTAAAGGTAGCCGTGGATTGCGCCTAACGCTCCCTATGCAACTCGGCACAGCCTGAGAAACTAACTAGCCCTGAAGATAGAAAAATAAGCCTACCTTGCCTCAGAGAAATTCCCCAAAGGAAAAGGCAGCCCCCCACATATAATGACTGTGAGTAAAGATGAAATACAAACACAGAGATGAAATAGATTTAGCAAAGTGAGGCCCGACTTACTGAATAGACCGAGGATAGGAAAGATAGCTTTGCGGTCAACACAAAAACCTACAAACAACCACGCAGAGGGGCAAAAAGACCCTCCGCACCGACTAACGGTACGGAGGTGCTCCCTCTGCGTCTCAGAGCTCCCAGCAAGCAAGAAAAAACCAATATAGCAAGCTGGACAGAAAATATAGCAAGCAAAAATAACACAAGCAGAACTTAGCTTATGCAGGAAAGAGAGGCCACAGGAACGATCCAGAAGGAAGCAAGACCAATACTAGAACATTGACTGGAGGCCAGGATCAAAGCACCAGGTGGAGTTAAATAGAGCAGCACCTAACGACCTAACCTCATCACCTGAGGAAGGAAACTCAGAAGCCGCAGTACCACTCTCATCCACCAAAGGAAGCTCATAGACAGAACCAGCCGCAGTACCACTCACGACCACAGGAGGGAGCTTGGCCACAGAATTCACAACACCTATCCCTAAGTATTTATGTTTATAGTGGGTTTTCTAGTTGATTTTGATGATTGGCAGCTGTCACACACTTCTCATTATGCGTTTCAAAAACGCAAACGCAGGAAAAAACGCGTTTAAACGTGTCTAAACGCGTTTAAATGCAAAAAACGCATGCGTTTAAACGCGCTTTTGCATCAAATGCGTTTGTGTTAAAAACGCTGCATTTTAAAACGCAAGTGTGAAACCAGCCTTATATATTACTCGAAAATGTCATTATTGTCTGTACCTGACATCAATTAGTTGTAAAGTGCTGCGGAATATATTGACGCTACATAAATAAAATCTATAGTATAGCACTACAGCGCCATTTTATTGAAGACTGTCTTCAATAAAATGGAGTCGACAACGCCAGACCCTACTTCAGCTGGATGTGCATCCTTGGATGCACATGCAGCTGAAGTGTATTGTAGCTCATGAACTTGCCGAGTCCGTGCATCGCAATACAAGCTGCCACCCAATCAGAGGCCAGCACCTGACATCGGTGTGCATGTGACTAGGCGCATTCCACTGACTTCATGAGCCCCCGTCGCTTGGACGCTGAAGCCAGCTGCTGGGGTCTGGGGGAAAGGTGAGTACAAGTGTTCACTGTTTTTTTATGTATTGAACAACAGCAGCAGCGCAGGCAGGATGGGGGACATATACCAGGATAGGGGACATATACCAGGATAGGGAACATATACCAGGATAGGGGACATGTACCAGGATGGGGGGCATATACCAAGATGGGGGGCATATACCAGTGTGAGAGCAGAAGTTTATTTATCTATCGTGACTCCATTTTGGTTTATTTTGTACGGGCATCTCATTGATTGCAAAATGGAGTCTATTGAAAGGGGTGTGTGGGGGGGTGGTCTTTGTCTAAAGAGAATTAACTGAGAAGTGAGACTAAGGAGTAGAGCCACACCTAGACCCAAAAGCTGGATGTCGATAGTGTTGACCAATCAGAAGTATGTGTGCTACTCTCAGGAGATATTTACAGATAAGCTGAGCCAATTATATTGTTACAAAGCATGACTAGTAAAAACCTATATAAACCCTGAGCAATGATGTAATAAAAGGGAGTTCTGTTCTGATACTAAACGTGTCAGTGTGGGCCTCTTTGTATATGTACGTGGATTTTACAATTAATTTATAGCACACACCACGTATCAGGGAGTGTCTCACAATACATGGCAACGACACAAGGATGGTGGGAGCATATACCAGGATGGGGGAGCATATACTACCAGGATGGGGGAGCATATACTACCAGGATGAGGGAGCATATACTACCAGGATGGGGGAGCATATACCAAGATGGGGGAGCATATACTACCGGGTTGGGGGAGCATATACTAGGATGGAGGGACATAGTTGAGGGACATATACCAAGATGAGGGAGCATATACCGGGATGGGGGAGCATATACCGGGATAAGGGAGCATATTTCTTTATATCTGCAGTCTGGAACCCCTGCTTCTGACTGTAGCTGTACTTTGTTGCTCCTATACATAACCAAAATCCAATGGTGGATTCACCACCTCCAAAAACGATTTTTATACACATACACCATGCCAATTGCTGGTGAAAAAGAAGCATAGGCATATAAGATACAATATAAAAATATGATTTTATTTCACACAAAGTTTAAAACAAGACAAGGAAATTCATGAAATATGAAATTACTGATGGCAAAACAGGAAAGGATAAAGTAAAAAAAGCTGTAAAAATGCACAAAATTTATAATTTAACCCCTTCATGACCCAGCCTATTTTGACCTTAAAGATCTTGCCGTTTTTTGCAATTCTGACCAGTGTCCCTTTATGAGGTAATAACTCAGGAACGCTTCAACGGATCCTAGCGGTTCTGAGATTGTTTTTTCGTGACATATTGGGCTTCATGTTAGTGGTAAATTTTGGTCAATAAATTCTGCGTTTATTTGTGATAAAAACGGAAATTTGGCGAAAATTTTGAAAATTTCGCAATTTTCACATTTTGAATTTTTATTCTGTTAAACCAGAGAGTTATGTGACACAAAATAGTTAATAAATAACATTTCCCACATGTGTACTTTACATCAGCACAATTTTGGAAACAAAATTTTTTTTTGCTAGGAAGTTATAAGGGTTAAAATTTGACCAGCGATTTCTCATTTTTACAACGAAATTTACAAAACCATTTTATTTAGGGACCACCTCACATTTGAAGTCAGTTTGAGGGGTCTATATGGCTGAAAATACCCAAAAGTGACACCATTCTAAAAACTGCACCCCTCAAGGTACTCAAAACCACATTCAAGAAGTTTATTAACCCTTCAGGTACTTCACAGCAGCAGAAGCAACATGGAAGGAAAAAATGAACATTTAACTTTTTAGTCACAAAAATTATCTTTTAGCAACAATTTTTTTATTTTCCAAATGGTAAAAGGAGAAACTGAACCACGAAAGTTGTTGTCCAATTTGTCCTGAGTACGCTGATACCTCATATGTGGGGGTAAACAACTGTTTGGGCGCACGGCAGGGCTTGGAAGGGAAGGAGCGCCATTTGACTTTTTGAATGAAAAATTGGCTCCACTCTTTAGCGGACATCATGTCACGTTTGGAGAGCCCCCGTGTGCCTAAAAATTGGAGCTCCCCCACAAGTGACCCCATTTTGGAAACTAGACGCCCCAGGGAACTTATCTAGATGCATAGTGAACACTTTGAACCCCCAGGTGCTTCAAAAATTGATCCGTAAAAATGAAAAAGCACTTTTTTTTCACAAAAAAATTCTTTTAGCCTCAATTTTTTCATTTTCACATTGGCAATAGGATAAAATGGATCCTAACATTTGTTGGGCAATTTCTCCCGAGTACGCCGATACCTCATATGGGGGGGGGGTAAACCACTGTTTGGGCACACGGCAGGGCTCGGAAGGGAAGGCGCACCATTTGACTTTTTGAATGGAAAATTAGCTCCAATTGTTAGCGGACACCATGTCACGTTTGGAGAGCCCCTGTGTGCCTAAACATTGGAGCTCCCCCACAGGTGACCCCATTTTGGAAACTAGACCCCCCAAGGAACGTATCTAGACGCATATAGAGCACTTTAAACCCCCAGGTGCTTCACAGAAGTTTATAACGCAGAGCCATGAAAATAAAAAATAATTTTTCTTTCCTCAAAAATGATTTTTTAGCCTGGAATTTCCTATTTTGCCAAGGGCAATAGGAGAAATTGGACCCCAAATGTTGTTGTCCAGTTTGTCCTGAGTTTGCTGATACCCCATATGTGGGGGTAAACCACTGTTTGGGCGCACGGCAGGTCTCGGAAGGGAAGGCACGCCATTTGGCTTTTTAAACGGAAAATTAGCTCCAATCATTAGCGGACACCATGTCACGTTTGGAGAGCCCGTGTGTGCCTAAACATTGGAGATCCCCCACACGACCCAATTTTGGAAACTAGACCCCCAAAGGAACTAATCTAGATATGTGGTGAGGACTTTGAACCCCCAAGTGCTTCATAGAAGTTTATAATGCAGAGCCGTGAAAATAATAAATACGTTTTCTTTCCTCAAAAATAATTATTTAGCCCCAAATTTTTTATTTTCCCAAGGGTTACAGGAGAAATTGGACCCCAAAAGTTGTTGTCCAGTTTCTCCTGAGTACGCTGATACCCCATGTGTGGGGGTAAACCACTGTTTGGGCACACGTCGGGGCTCAGAAGGGAAGTAGTGACTTTTGAAATGCAGACTTTGATGGAATGGTCTGCGGGCGTCACATTGCGTTTGCAGAGCCCCTGGTGTACCTAAACAGTAGAAACCCCCCACAAGTGACCCCATTTTAGAAACTAGACCCCCCAAGGAACTTATCTAGATATGTGGTGAGCACTTTGAACCCCCAAGTGCTTCACAGACGTTTACAACGCAGAGCCGTGAAAATAAAAAATCATTTTTCTTTCCTCAAAAATGATGTTTTAGCAAGCATTTTTTTTATTTTCACAAGGGTAACAGGAGAAATTGGACCCCAGTAATTGTTGCGCAGTTTGTCCTGAGTATGCTGGTACCCCATATGTGGGCGTAAACCACTGTTTGGGCGCACGTCGGGGCTCGGAAGTGAGGGAGCACCATTTGACTTTTTGAATACAAGATTGGCTGGAATCAATGGTGGCGCAATGTTGCGTTTGGAGACCCCTGATGTGCCTAAACAGTGGAAACCCCTCAATTCTACCTCCAACACTAACCCCAACACACCCCTAACCCTAATCCCAACTGTAGCCATAACCCTAATCACACCCCTAACCACAACCCTAATTCCAACCCTAACCTTAAGGCTATGTGCCCACGTTGCGGATTCGTGTGAGATTTTTCAGCATCATTTTTGAAAAATCCGCGGGTAAAAGGCACTGCGTTTTACCTGCGGATTTACCGCGGATTTCCAGCGTTTTTTGTGCGGATTTCACCTGTGGATTCCTATTGAGGAACAGGTGTAAAACGCTGCGGAATCCGCACAAAGAATTGACATGCTGCGGAAAATACAACGCAGCGTTTCCGCGCGGTATTTTCCGCACCATGGGCACAGCGGATTTGGTTTCCATAGGTTTACATGGTACTGTAAACGTGATGGAACACTGCTGCGAATCCGCAGAGGCCAATCCGCTGCGGATCCGCAGCCAAATCCGCACCGTGTGTACATAGCCTAATTCTAAAGGTATGTGCACACGCTGCTGAAAGCGCTGCGGATCCGCAGCAGTTTCCCATGAGTTTACAGTTCAATGTAAACCTATGGGAAACAAAAATCGCTGTACACATTCTGCAGAAAAACTGAACGGAAACGCAGCGGTTTACATTCTGCAGCATGTCACTTGTTTCTGCGGATTCCGCAGCGGTTTTACAACTGCTCCAATAGAAAATCGCAGTTGTAAAACCGCAGTGAAATGCGCAGAAAAACCGCGGTAAATCCGCCATAAATCCGCAGCGGTTTAGCACTGCGGATTTATCAAATCCGCTGCGGAAAAATCCGCAGAGGACCAGAATACGTGTGCACATACCGAAACCCTAACCCTATTCTAACCTTAGTGGAAAAAAAATAAATAAATCTTTATTTTTTTATTGTCCCTACCTATGGGGGTAACAAAGTGGGGGGGGGGGGGGTCATTTATTATTTTGATCACTGTGACAGATTATATCTCAGTGATCAAAATGCACTTTGGAACGAATCTGCCGGCTGGCAGATTCGGCGGGCGCACTGCGCATGCGCCCGCCATTTTGGAAGATGGCAGCGCCCAGGGAGAAGACGGACGGACCCCGGCAGGATCGGTAAGTATGATGGGGTGGGGGGGAGCACGGGGGGGGGGGGAATCGGAGCATGGGGGGGGATCGGAGCATGGGAGGGTGGAACGGAGCGCAGGGGGGGTGGAACGGAGCACGGGGGGGTGGAACGGAGCACGGGGGGGTGGATCGAAGCACGGGGGGTGGATGATGCACGGGGGGGGGTGGATCGGAGCACGGGGGAGTGGATCGGAGCACAGGGGGAGCGGAGCACAGGACGGAGCGGTGCATAGGACTGATCGGAGGACTGGGGGGGGGGGCGATCGGTGGGGTGGGGGCACATTAGTGTTTCCAGCCATGGCCGATGATATTGCAGCATCGGCCATGGCTGGATTGTAATATTTCACCAGTTTTAATAGGTGAAATATTACAAATCGCTCTGATTGGCAGTTTCACTTTCAACAGCCAATCAGAGCGATCGTAGCCACGGGGGGGGGGGGGGGGTGAAGCCACCCCCCATGGGCTAAACTACCACTACCCCTGTCCCTGCAGATCGGGTGAAATGGGAGTTATCCCTTTCACCCGATCTGCAGGGACGCGATCTTTCCATGACGCCACATAGGCGTCATGGGTCGGATTGGCACCAACTTTCATGACGCCTACGTGGCGTCATGGGTCGGGAAGGGGTTAATACTGTAAACAATATTGCATGTGTTATATCTCATTAAATAGCATGTAAAACCGGGGCATACTGCTAAATAACCTATCTTGAGGGCAGAAACAAATTTTAATAATGATAGTGTTTTATATCATGAATAGTTATAAAATAACTTATGTGCATATACTACCATATAAATATACGTTTCTTGAACTCAATTTAATCAAAGTGCATAGTGCTAAATACTTTGGTTATTAACCCCTTAAGCCCCAACAGTGGTTTGCACGTTAATGACCGGGCCAATTTTTACAATTCTGACCACTGTCCTTTTATAAAGTTATAACTCTGGAACGCTTCAACGGATATTGGCGATTCTGACATTGTTTTCTCGTGACATATTGTACTTCATGATAGTGGTAAAATTTCTTCGATATAACTTGCGGTTATTTGTGAAAAAAAACGGAAATTTGGCAAAAATGTAGAAAATTTCGCAATTTTCCAACTTTGAATTTTTATGCCCTTAAATCACAGAGATATGTCATGTAAAATAATTAATAAGTAACATTTCCCACATGTCTACTTTACATCAGCACAATTTTGGAACCCAAATTTTTTTTTTGTTTCATTTGAAGTCATTTTGAGGAGTCTATATGATAGAAAATACCCCACTGTGACACCATTCTAAAAACTGCACCCCTCAAGGTGCTCAAAAGCACATTCAAGAAGTTTATTAACCCTTCAGGTGTTTTACAGCAATTTTTGGAATGTTTTAAAAAAAATTAACATTTAACTTTTTCTCACAAAAAATGTACTTCAGCTCCAATTTGTTTTATTTTCCCAAGGGTAAGAGAAGAAATTGGACCCCAAAAGTTGTTGTGCCATTTGTTCTGAGTACGCCGATACCCCACATGTGGGGGTAAACCACTGTTTGGGCGCATGGCAGAGCTCGGAAGGGAAGGAGCGCCGTTTGACTTTTCAATGCAAAATTGACTGGAATTGAGATGCGACGCCATGTTGCGTTTGGAGAGCCCCTGATGTGCCTAAACATTTTTTTTTTTTTTTTACACATCTAAAAAAAATTTTTTTTTACTTTTTTACTTTGTCCCAGGGGGGACATCACTGTATAGTGACAGATCGCTGATCTGACACTTTGCAGAGCACTGTGTCAGATCAGCGATCTGGCGTGCCCTGCTGCTAGGTTACCAGAGCCTGCTCTGGACCCGGAAGTACTCCCTGCAGGACCCGGAAGTAGCACGGCGGCCATTTTGGATCCGGGGCCTGCAGGGAGGAGACACTCGGTACAAGGTGAGCACATCGCCTTGTACCGATCGTCTCAGGGAAGTCCACAGGGAGCCCCCCTCCCTGCGCGATGCTTCCCTATACCGCCGGCACACTGCGATCATGTTTGATCGCGGTGTGCCAGGGGTTCATGTACCGGGAGCGGTCCGTGACTGCTCCTGGCACATAGTGCCGGATGTCAGCTGTAATAGTCAGCTGAGACCCGGCCGCGATCGGCCACGCTCCCCCCGTGAGCGCAGCCGATCGCGTATGACGTACTATCCGGTCAATGGGAATTAAGTCCCAGGTCACCTTGATGGGATAGTACGTTATATGGGATTAAGGGGTTAAGATACAGAGCCTCTTGAAACATTAAATCTCCTAGAGCATTATGTCCATATATATGAATAGCAGCTATTGTTAGAATAGAAGTGCCTAGTGAAAGAAAATGTATCAGATCTAAATTTGACTATTACAGCTAGAATCTCATTTTACTCACATGAGCATGTGTCCTCTCCTGAGTGTCCATCAGTGACCCCAACAGCGCCGTTTCACCATAATGGCTTCCTCAAAGAGGGGCATGTCTCTGTATATGTAATTGGATTTTACAATTTAATTTAGAGCACACACCACGTATCAGAGAGTGTCCCACAATACATGGCAAAGACACAAGGATGGTGGGAGCATATACCAGGATGGGGGAGCATATACTACCGGGATGGGGGGGCATATACTAGGATGGAGGGACATAATTGAGGGACATATACCAGGATGAGGGAGCATATACCGGGATGGGGGAGCATATAACAGGATGAGGGAGCATATCACAGGATGAGGGAGCATATACCAGCATGGAGGGACATATACCAGGATGGAGGGACATATACCAGGATGATGGAGCATATACTGGGATAGGGGAGCATATACCAGGATGAGGGAGCATATACCAGAATGGGGGAGCATATACCGGGATGGAGGGACATACACAAGGATTGAGGGAGCGTATAGCGAGATGGGGAGCATATAGCGAGATGGGGGAGCATATAGCGGGATGGGGGAGCATATACCAGGATGGAGGGACATATACCATGATGAGGGAGCATATACCAGGATGAGGGAGCATATACCAGAATGGGGGAGCATATACCAGGATGGGGGAGCATATACCAGGATGGGGGAGCATATACCAGGATGTGGGAGCATATACCAGGATGGATGGAGCATATTTCTTTATTTCTGCAGTCTGGTACCCCTGCTTCTGACTACAGCTGCACTTTGTTGCTCCTGCCTGCTCTCTCTAAGAGTTGTTTTTTTTGTTTTTTTTTAACCCCTTTCTGACATTAGACGTACTATCCCGTCGAGGTGGGGTGTACCCCTATGACCACCGACGGGATAGTACGTCATACGCGATCGGCCACGCTCACGGGGGGAGCGTGGCCGAGTGTCAGCTGCCTATCACAGCTGACATCCGGCACTATGTGCCAGGAGCGGTCATGGACCGCTCCCGGCACATTAACCCCCAGCACACCGCGATCAAACATGATCGCGATGTGCCGGCGGTACAGGGAAGCATCGCGCAGGGAGGGGGCTCCCTGCGGGCTTCCCTGAGACCCCCGCAGCAACGCGATGTGATCTCCCTACCTCTTTCCCTGTAGCAGGCCCGGATCCAAGATGGCCGCGGCATCCGGGTCCTGCAGGGCGGGAGGTGGCTTCACAGAGCCTGCTCAGAGCAGGCACTGTGAAGCCTGCAGTGCTCTGAGACAGATAAGTGATCTGACAGAGTGCTGTGCAAACTGTCAGATCACCGATCTGTGATGTCCCCCCTGGGACAAAATTAAAAAAAAATTTCCAAATGTGTAAAAAAAAAAAAAAAAAAAATCCTAAATAATGAAAAAAAAAAAATATTCCCATAAATACATTTCTTTATCTAAATAAAAAAAAATAAAAAAATAATAAAAGTACACATATTTAGTATCGCCACGTCCGTAACGGCCCGACCTATAAAACTGGCCCACTAGTTAACCCCTTCAGTAAACATCGTAAGAAGAAGAAAAAAAAAACAAGGCAAAAAACAACTGGTTTTTGGTCATTCTGCCTCACAAAAATCGGAATAAAAAGCGATCAAAAAATGTCACGTGCCCCAAAAATGTTAGCAATAAAAACGTCAACTCGTCCCGCAAAAAACAAGACCTCACATGACTCTGTGGACCAAAACACGAAAAAATTATAGCTCTCAAAATGTGGTAACGCAAAAAATATTTTTTGCAATAAAAAGCATCTTTCAGTGTGTGACGGCTGCCAATCATAAAAATCCGCTAAAAAACCCGCTATAAAAGTAAATCAAACCCCCCTTCATCACCCCCTTAGTTAGGGAAAAATTAAAAAAATGTATTTATTTCCATTTTCCCGTTAGGGTTAGGGCTAGGGTTAAGGCTACAGTTAGGGTTGGGGCTAAAGTTAGGGTTAAGGTTGGGGCTAAAGTTACGGTTAGGGTTTAGATTACATTTACAGTTGGGAATAGGGTTGGGATTAGGGTTAGGGTTGTGTCAGGGTTAGAGGTGTGGTTAGGGTTACTGTTGGGATTAGGGTTAGGGGTGCGTTTGGATTAGGGTTTCAGTTATAATTGGGGGGTTTCCACTGTTTAGGCACATCAGTGGCTCTCCAAACGTGACATGGCGTCCGATCTCATTTCCAGCCAATTCTGCGTTGAAAAAGTAAAACAGTGCTCCTTCCCTTCCGAGCTCTCCCGTGTGCCGAAACAGGGGTTTACCCCAACATATGGGACATCAGCGTACTCAGGACAAATAGGACAACAACTTTTGGGGTCCAATTTCTCCTGTTACCCTTGGGAAAATACAAAACTGGGGGCTAAAAAATAATTTTTGTGGGGAAAAAAAAGATTTTTTATTTTCACGGCTCTGCGTTACAAACTGTATTGAAACACTTGGGGGTTCAAAGCTCTCACAACACATCTAGATGAGTTCCTTAGGGGGTCTAGTTTCCAATATGGGGTCACTTGTGGGGGGATTCTACTGTTTAGGTACATTAGGGGCTCTGCAAACGCAATGTGACACCTGCAGACCATTCCATCTAAGTCTGCATTCCAAATGGCGCTCCTTCCCTTCCGAGCCCTCCCATGCGCCCAAACAGTGGTTCCCCCCACATATGGGGTATCATCGCACTCAGGACAAATTGGACAACAAATTTTGGGGTCCAATTTCTCCTGTTACCCTTGGGAAAATACAAAACTGGGGGCTAAAAAAATAATTTTTGTGGGAAAAAAAATTTTGTTTCATTTTTACGGTTCTGCATTATAAACTTCTGTGAAGCACTTGGTGGGTCAAAGTTTCCAAAATGGTGTCACTTGTGGGGGGTTTCAATGTTTAGGCACATCAGTGGCTCTCCAAACGCAACATGGCGTCCCATCTCAATTCCAGTCAATTTTGCATTGAAAAGTCAAACGGCGCTCCTTCCCTTCCAAGCTCTCCCATGCGCCCAAACGTGGTTTACCCCCACATATGGGGTATCAGCGTACTCAGGACAAATTGTACAACAACTTTTGGGGTCCATTTTCTCCTGTTACCCTTGGTAAAAAAAAACAAATTGGAGCTGAAATAAATTTTTTGTGAAAAAAAGTTAAATGTTCATTTTTATTTAAACATTCCAAAAATTCCTGTGAAGCACCAGAAGGGTTAATAAACTTCTTGAATATGGTTTTGAGCACCTTGAGGGGTGCAGATTTTAGAATGGTGTCACACTTGGGTATTTTCTATCATATAGACCCCTCAAAATGACTTCAAAAGAGACGTGGTCCCTAAAAAAAAATGGTGTTGTAAAAATGAGAAATTGCTGGTCAACTTTTAACCCTTATAACTCCCTAACAAAAAAAAATTTTGTTTCCGAAATTGTGCTGATGTAAAGTAGACATGTGGGATATGTTACTTATTAAGTATTTTGTGTGACATATCTCTGTGATTTAATTGCATAAAAATTCAAAGTTGGAAAATTGCGAACTTTTCATAATTTTCGCCAAATTTCTGTTTTTTTCACAAATAAACGCAGGTACTATCAAAGAATTTTTACCACTACATGAAGTACAATATGTCATGAGAAAACAATGTCAGAATCACTGGGATCCGTTGAAGCGTTCCAGAGCTATAACCTCATAAAGGGACAGTGGTCAGAATTGTAAAAATTGGCCCGGTCATTAACGTGCAAACCACCCTTGGGGGTAAAGGGGTTAAACTAAACCCTCAGTATTCAGGTTAAATTGCTGTGTTGGCACTTTGTGATAAATAAGTGGGTTTTGGATTGCAGTTTGGGTATATGGTTTCTAAAAGGTTTGCCATCACTGTTGTAGTACATTACTTCAATAAAATGGCGCTGGAGTCAGAATGTGCGCACACTATGGTCTACGGTGCCATTTTATTGAAGACACTGTATATGCAAATTCACAAACACAGTGTCTTGAAAAATGGCATAAAATTAAAACTGTACCAATAAAAATGCTCGTCACCCGGGCGTAGAATGGGTTCAATAGCTAATGATTATTATAAAGTGATAGCACATAGCCAGCGTACAAGCACAGTAGTCCTTGTTAAAGCACCATTACAGTTCAAGTAACAAAGAGTATTTTTTTTTAATTTCTCACGGTCTACATGATCACTGCTTTCTGTCATTCATTATTACCAGCAATGTTATGAGAACTATACCGCCATGTGTCCCGCACATCACCAGGACAAATTTAATGCAGGAACCTATTCAATAATTGGAAGCAGAGATCCTAAAAATCTAGATAAGTTGTAGAAACTGTCACGGATCCCACCGTGCTCCCACCAATATGTCACGGATCCCACCGTGCTGCCACCAATATGTCGCGGATCCCAACGGATATGTCAGGGATCCCACCAATCGGTCACGGTTCACGGGGAAGATACCTCTATCACCCCCACTACTCCCACCAATTTGTCAAGAATCGGGGTTGTGTGTTTGCACCAGGTTCCTTCTGAAGGGGATTTATCTATACAGTATCCCAGTTCCAGTTTGGAACTTGCAGCTCTCTGGTGCCCCATTTACCCTCAGGTCAGATCAGGTACTGCAACTAGGGTAATTAGTCGCCAGCAAGGCTGCCTGCTATGTACTGGCTATTGGGTTTGCTGCAGCGAGGGCGATATAACTACTCCCACTCAGGCAGGAACAATAATTATCAACGCTGCCGCTCGCTACAGAGATTCCCAATCGCACAGAATAAAATTTGCTGCCACCAGCTCCGATTTCCTAAGGGTTAACGGGTCCGGAACCAACCCAAATCGGTAGCCTAATTCCCTTCAGAGGACACGATAGTTCATTTATAGAGCAGGGAGAGACAAGCTAGTAAATTATGTTTTACTCCAAAAAAAAAAGGTAGGCAGTGTTTACAAGGTATAAAAAGATATTATAAAGAAGGCAAAATCATGTGTACAATACAATTACAAATAAAATGGGATTAAAACTGAAAAGAAGACTTACATGTCGTTATGTCATTTTATCTCATGGCTGGCTGTGGCTGAGGAGGAGAAGGACATCCATATATATCTAGATGCATGGGGACAGCTTGCCAGGCTGTTAGCTCGCTTCCTGGACCAACACTACTCCCAGCTCAGCAGGGGTAAGATATGCCCTCTTGTCCTGTCATCACTGAGTGGGCTGAGTAAGGCTATGTTCACACGTTCCTGATTTCCCTGCTGTTTTTTCTGCACTAAAAAACGCAGCTCTTGGCAGAAAACGCAGGTGCGTTTTTGGTGCGCTTTTTGGTGCGTTTTTTGATGCGGTTTTTTATGCAGTTTTCTCTGCAGATTGTCTGTGTGTTTGCTAGGAAGTTTTTTTGCTAGGAAGTAAGGGTTAAAATGGCTGAAAATACCCTACCCCTAACCCTACCCCTACCCCTACCCCTAACCCTAACCCTAGTTCTAACTGTAGTGGGGGGAAAAAAAAATAAATTCTTTATTTTATTATTGTTACTACCTATGGGGGTGATAAAGGGGGGGGGTCATTTACTTTTTTTTTTATTTTGATCACTGTGAGGTCATCACAGTGATCAAAATATGCCTGGAACGAATCTGCCGGCCGGCAGATTCGGCGGGCGCACTGCGTATGAGCCCGCCATTTTGGAAGATGGCGGCGCCCAGGGAGAAGACGGACGGACCCCGGGAGGCCCGGTAAGTATAAGGGGGGGAGATGAGGGCACGGGGGAGCGTCGGAGCACGGGGGGGGGGTGGCATCGGAGCATGGGGGGGTGGGATTGGAGCACGGGGGGACAGCCACATTCCGCCCACGCACTTCCTGCTGCAGCGGTTTCTGCACCACAAACCGCAGAAAACCCGCAGATATTTTTTTCGTCTGCGGGTTTGACCTCACAATGGAGGTCTATGGGTGCAGAACCGCTGCAGTTCCGCACAAAGAAGTGACATGGTCCTTCTTTTTTACCGCAGCAATTCAGCGCAGCTTTTTTAGTGAATTTCCGCAATGTGGGCACAGCGGTTCCTGTTTTCCATAGGGTAACATTGTACTGTACCCTGCATGGAAAACAGTTGCGGACCCGCAGCGGCAAAATCGCGGCGGTTCCGCAGTAAAAAACGCATTGTGTGAACATGGCCTAATGACATGCACTCCTCTTTCTACTATTTATGTTTTTGAGTCACCAAACAAAGACATTCCTGGGAGGAGGGAGGGGCAGTGAAGGGAGACCAGTATGTGCGGTGTCAAGCCATAAATTTCTTCAGTGATTCTAGTGAGGGTTTTGAATTACACACACACAAGCAGCAGGCAGGGTGAGAAGAGGGGGGAGTTGGAATGGCCCGCAGCGTGTGCCTTGTACAGTTAGGTAGATACTCAAACATGGCATATTCACATTATCGTGACAGAAACTATCGTGACAGAAACTATACTGGTAAAACATATAACGTTATACAGTGATTAACCTTTATTTGCTAAAACCAGAATAACCTTTGAAAAGGAATTTTCCCTCCATACTAAGTTATGGCATATCACCAGGAAATATTATTATTTCCTGATCATGAGTGAATAGCCACTGGGGCAACAAAATTATTTTATGCACACAGATATCTGACCAATTTCTGTTCAATCAACCAATTTGCAATTTAGTGCATGATAATGGCCAATCGATCTAACTGAGAGGTCTCATCTGTCAGAAAACGGATCCTATGTGCATAAAAATGTGCCAAATACAATTATATTAAGTAGAAAGCATCTGAAAGACCAGGTACGGTAATTGTATACACCGGGACCACTGCATTTCAGGTCGATCATAGAAGATGAGGGTGACAATTTATTACCGCTGCGTAAACTCGCCCGCGGTGCGGGATTACGAGCCGCAGCATGTCAGTTATCTGCAGTGGAGATGCTAGTCTACTCTGTGTAGTTTCACCCATAGCAAGTCATTAGATGCGGTAAATCCACATGGTTCACTAAAACACCTGCAGATTTACCTGCGTGTTTAGAATGCAGCGAAAATATGCGTCCAAAGTGCTGCTATTTCCTAATCTTGGGCACATACCCTAACAGTGTGTATTTCTGCATGTGGTGCTCATACTTACAGGGGTTTTCCTACGAACAAAGTTCATTTTAAAGTTGATCTTAATCAATACATCTTGGAATAATAAGATCCACAATTGGATGTGTTTAAAAAAATATGTTCATGAGATAAGCTTATAAATGTGCCTTATGTCAGTATCCTCTCTTTTGCTTCCTCCCCTGCCCCTCTCTTTTGCTTCCTCCCCTGCCCAGGAGCTGTGGTATGATCAGACCATGCTCCTATATAGTCAGACACGGCCATTACACAGTACACAGCAGGGGCACATGTATAAGATTATCTCAGCACAGGAACATTTTTTTTAACCCCTTCCCGACCTTTGACGCCACGTAGGCGTCATGAAAGTCGGTGCCATTCCGACCCATGACGCCTATGCGGCGTCATGGAAAGATCGCGTCCCTGCAGATCGGGTGAAAGGGTTAACTCCCATTTCACCCGATCTGCAGGGACAGGGGGAGTGGTAGTTTAGCCCAGGGGGGGTGGCTTCACCCCCTCGTGGCTACGATCGCTCTGATTGGCTGTTGAAAGTGAAACTGCCAATCAGAGCGATTTGTAATATTTCACCCATTATAACGGGTGAAATATTACAATCCAGCCATGGCCGATGCTGAAATATCATCGGCCATGGCTGGAAATACTAGTGTGCCCCCACCCCACCACTCCGATCGCCCCCCCACCCCCCCGATCTGGCCGGTACACTGCTCCGGCTCCCCTCCGTCCAGTGCTCCGCTCCCCCCCGTGCTCGTGTCCGCTCCCCCCGTGCTCCAATCACCCCCCCGTGCTCCAATCACCCCCCCTGCACTCCGATCCACCCCCCCCGTGCTCCGTTCCACCCCCCCGTGCTCCGTTCCAGCCCCCCCGTGCTCCGTTCCACGCCCCCCGCGCTCCGTTCCACCCCTCCCGCGCTCCGATTCCCCCCCCCGTGCTCCGATCCCCCCCCCCCGTGGTCCCCCCCCACCCTATCATACTTACCGATCCAGCCGTGGTCCCGTCCGTCTTCTCCCGGGCGCCGCCATCTTCCAAAATGGCGGGCGCATGCGCAGTGCGCCCGCCGAATCTGCCGGCCGGCAGATTCGTTCCAAAGTGCATTTTGATCACTGAGATATAATCTATCTCAGTGATCAAAATAAAAAAAATAATAAATGACCCCCCCCCTTTGTCACCCCCATAGGTAGGGACAATAAAAAAATAAAGAAATTTTTTTTTTTCCACTAATGTTAGAATAGGGTTAGGGGTAGGGTTAGGGTTAGGGGTAGGGTTAGGGTTAGGGTTAGGGGTAGGGTTAGGGGTAGGGTTAGGGTTAGGGGTAGGGTTAGGGGTAGGGTTAGGGGTAGGGTTAGGGGTAGGGTTAGGGCTAGGGTTAGGAATGTGCACACGTATTCTGGTCCTCTGCGGATTTTTCCGCTGCGGATTTGATAAATCCGCAGTGCTAAACCGCTGCGGATTTATGGCGGATTTACCGCGTTTTTTTCTGCGCATTTCACTGCGGTTTTACAATTGCGATTTTCTATTGGAGCAGATGTAAAACCGCTGCGGAATCCGCACAAAGAAGTGACATGCTGCGGAATGTAAACCGCTGCGTTTCCGTGCAGTTTTTCCGCAGCATGTGTACAGCGATTTTTGTTTCCCATAGGTTTACATTGAACTGTACACTCATGGGAAACTGCTGCGGATCCGCAGCGTTTTCCGCAGCGTGTGCACATACCTTTAGAATTAGGCTATGTGCACACGGTGCGGATTTGGCTGCGGATCCGCAGCAGTGTTCCATCAGGTTTACAGTACCATGTAAACATATGAAAAACCAAATCCGCTGTGCCCATGGTGCGGAAAATACCGCGCGGGAACGCTGCGTTGTATTTTCCGCAGCATGTCAATTCTTTGTGCGGATTCCGCAGCGTTTTACACCTGTTCCTCAATAGGAATCCGCAGGTGAAATCCGCACAAAAAACACTGGAAATCCGCGGAAAATCCGCAGGTAAAACACAGTGCCTTTTACCCGCAGATTTTTCAAAAATGGTGCGGAAATATCTCACACGAATCCGCAACGTGGGCACATAGCCTTAGGGTTGTGGTTAGGGTTAGGGGTGTGTTGGGGTTAGTGTTGTGGTTAGGGGTGTGTTGGGGTTAGTGTTGTGGTTAGGGGTGTGTTGCGGTTAGGGTTGTGATTAGGGTTATGGCTACAGTTGGGATTAGGGTTAGGGGTGTGTTGGGGTTAGTGTTGGAGGTAGAATTGAGGGGTTACCACTGTTTAGGCACATCAGGGGTCTCCAAACGCAACATGGCGCCACCATTGATTCCAGCCAATCTCGTATTCAAAAAGTCAAATGGTGCTCCCTCACTTCCGAGCCCTGACGTGTGCCCAAACAGTGGTTTACCCCCACATATGGGGTACCAGCATACTCAGGACAAACTGCGCAACAATTACTGGGGTCCAATTTCTCCTGTTACCCTTGTGAATCTAAAAAAATGCTTGCTAAAACATAATTTTTGAGGAAAGAAAAATGATTTTTTATTTTCACGGCTCTGCGTTGTAAACGTCTGTGAAGCACTTGGGGGTTCAAAGTGCTCACCACATATCTAGATAAGTTCCTTGGGGGGTCTAGTTTCTAAAATGGGGTCACTTGTGGGGGGTCTCTACTGTTTAGGCACACCAGGGGCTCTGCAAACGCAACGTGACACCCGCAGACCATTCCATCAAAGTCTGCATTTCAAAAGTCACTACTTCCCTTCTGAGCCCCGACGTGTGCCCAAACAGTGGTTTACCCCCACATATGGGGTATCAGCGTACTCAGGAGAAACTGGACAACAACTTTTGGGGTCCAATTTCTCCTTTAACCCTTGGGAAAATAAAAAATTCTGGGCTAAATAATTATTTTTGAGGAAAGAAAACGTATTTATTATTTTCACGGCTCTGCATTATAAACTTCTATGAAGCACTTGGGGGTTCAAAGTGCTCACCACACATCTAGATAAGTTCCTTTCAGGGTCTAGTTTCCAAAATGGGGTCACTTGTGGGGGGTTTCTACTGTTTAGGCACATCAGGGGCTCTGCAAACGCAACGTGACGCCCGCAGAGCATTCCATCAAAGTCTGCATTTCAAAACGTCACTACTAGAGTTGAGCGACCTTGACCTTTTTAGAGTCGAGCCGGGTTTTGCGAAACCCGACTATGTCCAAAGTCGGGTCGAGTGAAATCGGCCGATTATGACGTAAAGTCGGGATCGACCGAAACACGAAACCCAATGCAAGTCAATGGGGCAGCATAGTCGGCAGTGAGTGGGGGCCAGGAAAACACCTAGAGTGGCCATTTTAATGTCAAAACCATCCATTCTTCTTAATGAAGCTTGTCAAGCGTAATTTACCTTATAATAATTGGAAGGCATTTGAAATTGGGGGTCATTTGGCTAAAGTTGTGGGGGGTAGGGCTGGTTCAAGTAATTAGTGGGCCCAGGAAATCTGGACCACGTCACGGCAGTGGAGCAGGGAGAGGTAAGTATTTCAACTTTGCAAGTGCTGTGAACCTGAGCAAGCAGGGGGGGCCCACTCGTTGGCATTGGCACTGGCACAGGGCCCCTCAAAGTACAGCGGTGTGTTTGCACGGCGGGGGCGCCTCCCACCGGCAGCAACACTTTTGCGTACTATGAGAGGCCCTGTGCCAGTGACGTCGCCAACTAGTATTCCTCCCCCCACCTGATGAAGGAACCTGCACTTTCATCTGCACCTTCCTCTTTGTCCCCGTGTAAGGTGGTATGGTATGCGGGAAGAGCAACCTGACTTTCAGCAGGGTCACAATGTTGTTGTGTAGCGTGCACGGGGAATGTTGCGTTATGGGTCAATGTACCAGCAGACTCATCTATCACTGGCTGGGCAATGGGCACGATGAAGTGGAAACACAGATATAGGCCCAAAGAAGAAAGTGGGCTAAATGCAGTTCAAAATTGGTAACACAGGAATAACCAGGGGGCATTGCAGTGGAGGACAACTGGAATGAGAGGCTGACACAGAGAGTAGGGCCAAATCAGTAAGTAGTCGAAATGCAGTTCAAAATTGGCAACCGTAGTAAACAGGCGGCACAGCTTTGTTCAGTGGAGGAGAACAGCAAGGAGTGGCAGACACCGATAGTAGGCCCCAAACCAACTAGTACGCCAAATGCAGTTGTTCCATTTAACCACAATTTAATGAGAGCCTGAAGATAGAAGCTCAGGAAAGGCAACCTGGGGAACACCTTGGAGTGTAACACACCATCTCTCTCCACCCCATACCCATTTTGTATGGCCTAATGCAGTGTACTTTTCTACAACTACTAAACGAGAGTCGGAAGACCGAAGCAATGGCAAGGAAACCTGGGGAACACCTTAGAGTGTAACACACCCTCTCTCTACACCCCATACCCAATTTGAAGGCCTAATGCAGTGTAGTTTCCAAGAACTACTAAACGAGAGCCGGAAGATCGAAGCTCAGGAAAGGCAACCTGGGGAACACCTTGGAGTGTAACACACCCTCTCGCTACACCCCATACCCAATTTGAAGGCCTAATGCAGCGTAGTTTCCAACAACTACTAAACGAGAGCCGGAAGATCGAAGCTCAGGAAAGGCAACCTGGGGAACACCTTGGAGTGTAACACACCCTCTCTCTACACCCCATACCCAATTTGAAGGCCTAATGCAGTGTAGTTTCCAAGAACTACTAAACGAGAGCCGGAAGATCGAAGCTCAGGAAAGGCAACCTGGGGAACACCTTGGAGTGTAACACACCCTCTCGCTACACCCCATACCCAATTTGAAGGCCTAATGCAGCGTAGTTTCCAACAACTACTAAACGAGAGCCGGAAGATCGAAGCTCAGGAAAGGCAACCTGGGGAACACCTTGGAGTGGAACACACCATCTCTCTACACCCCATACCCAATTTGAAGGCCTAATGCAGAGTAGTTTCCAAGAACTACTAAACGAGAGCCGGAAGATCGAAGCTCAGGAAAGGCAACCTGGGGAACACCTTGGAGTGTAACACAACGTCTCTCTACACGACGGAAGGGCTGATTCTTAGGAAGGAAGGCTGTTGGAAATAAGCATTGCGCGTCCGAGGGTGATTATATTCTTATTAGGTATATACTCACCCTCGGACGCGCCCTGCTTCTTTATTTGGAATGAATGTTTATTTGCAATGTGGTGTTGACTTTCTCTATTATTTTGGTAATTAATGATTTTATTATTTTCATTATTTTGCATCTTCTCGGCAATAATATAAAGAAGACGCGACAGGACAACACTCGGTGGATGCCATATGTGTGTTTTCAATTTAAAAAAACTTTCAGTTAACTACTTGCAGGAGAAAGTAATTGTAGCTGGTGGCCATTTTTAGTACTGTACCAGATTAGAGTTGTGTGTTTGTTTTTAATGTTAAAATGTCTGCATTTGATATCTCACCAGTATTTTCTTTTTTATAAGCAAAATACTTATTTTTATATTTTCTGATGTTGGTTCCAGGGGTACACGGCCAGCAGTGCCCTGGTCAGTGTAGTAGTAGTTGAAAGAATGGACCGCAGACAGGCATCGAAGGCCTAAAATAAAAAAATTGGGCTGGCTGTAGGCAATTTTAAATTGGTTCCAGGGGTACACGGGCAGCAGTGGTGTGGTCAGTGGAGGCCTAGTGGAAGGAGTGACCGCAGACAGGCATCGAAGGCCTAACATAACAAACTTGGGCTGGCTGTAGGCACTTTTAAATTGGTTCCAGGGGTACACGGGCAGCAGTGGTCTGGTCAGTGGAAGTCTAGTGGAAGGAGTGACCGCAGACAGGCATCGAAGGCCTAAAATAATAACACATGGCTGTAGGCAATTTTAAATTGGTTCCAGGGGTACACGGACAGCAGTGGTGTGGTCAGTGGAGGCCTAGTGGAAGGAGTGACCGCAGACAGGCATCGAAGGCCTAAAATAATAACACATGGCTGTAGGCAATTTTAAATTGGTTCCAGGGGTACACGGACAGCAGTGGTGTGGTCAGTGGAGGCCTAGTGGAAGGAGTGACCGCAGACAGGCATCGAAGGCCTAAAATAATAACACATGGCTGTAGGCAATTTTAAATTGGTTCCAGGGGTACACGGGCAGCAGTGACCTGGTCAGTGTAGTAGTAGTTGAAAGAATGGACCGCAGACAGGCATCGAAGGCCTAAAATAAAAAAATTGGGCTGGCTGTAGGCAATTTTAAATTGGTTCCAGGGGTACACGGGCAGCAGTGACCTGGTCAGTGTAGTAGTAGTTGAAAGAATGGACCGCAGACAGGCATCGAAGGCCTAAAATAAAAAAATTGGGCTGGCTGTAGGCAATTTTAAATTGGTTCCAGGGGTACACGGGCAGCAGTGGTGTGGTCAGTGGAGGCCTAGTGGAAGGAGTGACCGCAGACAGGCATCGAAGGCCTAAAATAATAACACATGGCTGTAGGCAATTTTAAATTGGTTCCAGGGGTACACGGGCAGCAGTGACCTGGTCAGTGTAGTAGTAGTTGAAAGAATGGACCGCAGACAGGCATCGAAGGCCTAAAATAAAAAAATTGGGCTGGCTGTAGGCAATTTTAAATTGGTTCCAGGGGTACACGGGCAGCAGTGACCTGGTCAGTGTAGTAGTAGTTGAAAGAATGGACCGCAGACAGGCATCGAAGGCCTAAAATAAAAAAATTGGGCTGGCTGTAGGCAATTTTAAATTGGTTCCAGGGGTACACGGGCAGCAGTGGTGTGGTCAGTGGAGGCCTAGTGGAAGGAGTGACCGCAGACAGGCATCGAAGGCCTAACATAACAAACTTGGGCTGGCTGTAGGCACTTTTAAATTGGTTCCAGGGGTACACGGGCAGCAGTGGTCTGGTCAGTGGAAGTCTAGTGGAAGGAGTGACCGCAGACAGGCATCGAAGGCCTAAAATAATAACACATGGCTGTAGGCAATTTTAAATTGGTTCCAGGGGTACACGGACAGCAGTGGTGTGGTCAGTGGAGGCCTAGTGGAAGGAGTGACCGCAGACAGGCATCGAAGGCCTAAAATAATAACACATGGCTGTAGGCAATTTTAAATTGGTTCCAGGGGTACACGGACAGCAGTGGTGTGGTCAGTGGAGGCCTAGTGGAAGGAGTGACCGCAGACAGGCATCGAAGGCCTAAAATAATAACACATGGCTGTAGGCAATTTTAAATTGGTTCCAGGGGTACACGGGCAGCAGTGACCTGGTCAGTGTAGTAGTAGTTGAAAGAATGGACCGCAGACAGGCATCGAAGGCCTAAAATAAAAAAATTGGGCTGGCTGTAGGCAATTTTAAATTGGTTCCAGGGGTACACGGGCAGCAGTGACCTGGTCAGTGTAGTAGTAGTTGAAAGAATGGACCGCAGACAGGCATCGAAGGCCTAAAATAAAAAAATTGGGCTGGCTGTAGGCAATTTTAAATTGGTTCCAGGGGTACACGGGCAGCAGTGGTGTGGTCAGTGGAGGCCTAGTGGAAGGAGTGACCGCAGACAGGCATCGAAGGCCTAAAATAATAACACATGGCTGTAGGCAATTTTAAATTGGTTCCAGGGGTACACGGGCAGCAGTGACCTGGTCAGTGTAGTAGTAGTTGAAAGAATGGACCGCAGACAGGCATCGAAGGCCTAAAATAAAAAAATTGGGCTGGCTGTAGGCAATTTTAAATTGGTTCCAGGGGTACACGGGCAGCAGTGGTGTGGTCAGTGGAGGCCTAGTGGAAGGAGTGACCGCAGACAGGCATCGAAGGCCTAAAATAATAACACATGGCTGTAGGCAATTTTAAATTGGTTCCAGGGGTACACGGGCAGCAGTGACCTGGTCAGTGTAGTAGTAGTTGAAAGAATGGACCGCAGACAGGCATCGAAGGCCTAAAATAAAAAAATTGGGCTGGCTGTAGGCAATTTTAAATTGGTTCCAGGGGTACACGGGCAGCAGTGACCTGGTCAGTGTAGTAGTAGTTGAAAGAATGGACCGCAGACAGGCATCGAAGGCCTAAAATAAAAAAATTGGGCTGGCTGTAGGCAATTTTAAATTGGTTCCAGGGGTACACGGGCAGCAGTGGTGTGGTCAGTGGAGGCCTAGTGGAAGGAGTGACCGCAGACAGGCATCGAAGGCCTAACATAACAAACTTGGGCTGGCTGTAGGCACTTTTAAATTGGTTCCAGGGGTACACGGGCAGCAGTGGTCTGGTCAGTGGAAGTCTAGTGGAAGGAGTGACCGCAGACAGGCATCGAAGGCCTAAAATAATAACACATGGCTGTAGGCAATTTTAAATTGGTTCCAGGGGTACACGGACAGCAGTGGTGTGGTCAGTGGAGGCCTAGTGGAAGGAGTGACCGCAGACAGGCATCGAAGGCCTAAAATAATAACACATGGCTGTAGGCAATTTTAAATTGGTTCCAGGGGTACACGGGCAGCAGTGACCTGGTCAGTGTAGTAGTAGTTGAAAGAATGGACCGCAGACAGGCATCGAAGGCCTAAAATAAAAAAATTGGGCTGGCTGTAGGCAATTTTAAATTGGTTCCAGGGGTACACGGGCAGCAGTGACCTGGTCAGTGTAGTAGTAGTTGAAAGAATGGACCGCAGACAGGCATCGAAGGCCTAAAATAAAAAAATTGGGCTGGCTGTAGGCAATTTTAAATTGGTTCCAGGGGTACACGGGCAGCAGTGACCTGGTCAGTGTAGTAGTAGTTGAAAGAATGGACCGCAGACAGGCATCGAAGGCCTAAAATAAAAAAATTGGGCTGGCTGTAGGCAATTTTAAATTGGTTCCAGGGGTACACGGGCAGCAGTGACCTGGTCAGTGTAGTAGTAGTTGAAAGAATGGACCGCAGACAGGCATCGAAGGCCTAAAATAAAAAAATTGGGCTGGCTGTAGGCAATTTTAAATTGGTTCCAGGGGTACACGGGCAGCAGTGGTGTGGTCAGTGGAGGCCTAGTGGAAGGAGTGACCGCAGACAGGCATCGAAGGCCTAAAATAATAACACATGGCTGTAGGCACTTTTAAATTGGTTCCAGGGGTACACGGGCAGCAGTGGTCTGGTCAGTGGAAGTCTAGTGGAAGGAGTGACCGCAGACAGGCTTCGAAGGCCTAACATAACAAAATTGGGCTGGCTGTAGGCACTTTAAATTGGTTCCAGGGGTACATGGGCAGCAGTGTATGGTCAGTGGAAGTCTAGTGGAAGGAGTGACGGCAGACAGTCTTCGAAGGCCTAACATAACAAAATTGGGCTGACTGTAGGCACTTTTAAATTGGTTCCAGGGTAACACGGCCAGCAGTGGCCTGGTCAGTGTAGTAGTTGTAGAAAGAAGGGACCGCAGACAGGCTTCGAAGGCCTAACATAACAAAAATGTCAAAACAATGGTATTGTCAGTGCCAGGCATTGAAGGATGTCAGCGGCTAGACTACACATTGGTGAAGCTGTGAGAGATAATTTTGCTAGTGGTAGAGCACTGTTTGAGCTGGGGGGGGGAACTGTCTTGTGGCCGGCGGTACAGGCACAGGGCCCCTCATATTACAACGGTGTGTCTGACGTTGGGTGCGCACCACCACCGCCAGAGACACTTTATTGTACTATGAGGGACCCAGTGGCAGTGCCGTCGACCAAAAGCGGCCACACCCACCTCTTCAGACAAACAGCACTCTCAAGGGTCCAAGCGCAAAGTGGCGATAGCACGGCCCCGTGTGGGGAGTTTGGCCATTTCGTGAGGTGGAAACATGTCGTATGCTGGACAATCAGGTGAAGAAAATTACGAGATTGGAAAAGTCATTCAGAATAGTCCACAGGCAAGACCTTTTCATAGGAAAGCTAGGTGTCAGCCGGGCAGGGTGGGGCAAAAGATTTTGAAATCCAGTTGTGGTTCATTTTAATGAAGGTTAGATCATCTACATTTTGGGTAGCCAGACGAGTCCTTTTTTCTGTTAGTATTGAACCTGCAGCACTGAATACTCTTTCTGATAGGACACTAGCTGCCGGGCAAGCAAGCTCCTGCAATGCATATTCTGCCAATTCTGGCCAGGTGTCTAATTTGGATGCCCAGTAATCAAATGGGAATGACGGTTGAGGGAGAACGTCGATAAGGGATGAAAAATAGTTTGTAACCATACTGGACAAATGTTGTCTCCTGTCACTTTGAATTGATGCTGCAGTACCTG
This sequence comes from Ranitomeya imitator, assembly GCF_032444005.1. NCBI lineage: Eukaryota > Metazoa > Chordata > Amphibia > Anura > Dendrobatidae > Ranitomeya > Ranitomeya imitator. The sequence continues at coordinate 300,153,152 of NC_091282.1, read as the reverse complement.
TCCTGTCTGCGGTCATAGAAAAATCACTCCACAACCTGGTCAGAAAACCCCTCTGTCCAACGCCACTTCTGATTTCTGCCCCTCTAACACCTCTGGTCTGCTGGCCCCTGGAGCTCGTGTGAGAACGATCACGGGCGCTGTGTGCAGGGAATGCCAGAAGCAAACGGTCAACAAGAGTTGATTGTTTTGTTGCTAATATTAGTTCCAAGTTCTCATGTGGCATAATATTTTGCAATTTGCCTTTATAGCGAGGATCAAGGAGGCAGGCCAACCAGTAATCGTCATCGTTCATCATTTTTGTAATGCGTGTGTCCCTTTTGAGGATACGCAAGGCATAATCCGCCATGTGGGCCAAAGTTCCCGTTGTCAAATCTGCGGTTGTGCTTGGTTGAGGGGCAGTTGCAGGCAAATCTACGTCACTTGTGTCCCTCAAAAAACCAGAACCCGGCCTTGCCACGCCACCAATTTCCCGTGCCCCCGGGAAAGCTTCCTCATTAAAAATATACTCATCCCCATCATCCTCCTCATCCTCCACCTCCTCTTCGCCCGGTACCTCGTCATGTACACTGCCCTGACCAGACAATCGCTGACTGTCATCAAGGCTTTCCTCTTCCTCTGGTGCAGACGCCTGATCCTTTATGTGCGTCAAACTTTGCATCAGCAGACGCATTAGGGGGATGCTCATGCTTATTATGGCGTTGTCTGCACTAACCAGCCGTGTGCATTCCTCAAAACACTGAAGGACTTGACACATGTCTTGAATCTTCGACCACTGCACACCTGACAACTCCATGTCTGCCATCCTACTGCCTGCCCGTGTATGTGTATCCTCCCACAAAAACATAACAGCCCGCCTCTGTTCGCACAGTCTCTGAAGCATGTGCAGTGTTGAGTTCCACCTTGTTGCAACGTCTATGATTAGGCGATGCTGGGGAAGGTTCAAAGAACGCTGATAGGTCTGCATACGGCTGGAGTGTACAGGCGAACGGCGGATATGTGCGCAAAGTCCACGCACTTTGAGGAGCAGGTCGGATAACCCCGGATAACTTTTCAGGAAGCACTGCACCACCAGGTTTAAGGTGTGAGCCAGGCAAGGAATGTGTTTCAGTTGGGAAAGGGAGATGGCAGCCATGAAATTCCTTCCGTTATCACTCACTACCTTGCCTGCCTCAAGATCTACAGTGCCCAGCCACGACTGCGTTTCTTGCTGCAAGAACTCGGACAGAACTTCCGCGGTGTGTCTATTGTCGCCCAAACACTTCATAGCCAATACAGCCTGCTGACGTATGCCAGTAGCTGCCCCATAATGGGAGACCTGGTGTGCAACAGTGGCAGGTGCGGATGGAGTGTTTGTGCGACTGCGGTCTGTGGACGAGCTCTTGCTTCTGCAGGAGGACGAGGAGGAGGAGGAGGAGGGGGTGCGAACGGCTACAGACAACTGTTTACTAGACCGTGGGCTAGGCAGAACTGTCCCAAACTTGCTGTCCCCTGTGGACCCTGAATCCACCACATTTACCCAGTGTGCCGTGATGGACACGTAACGTCCCTGGCCATGCCTACTGGTCCATGCATCTGTTGTCAGGTGCACCTTTGTGCTCACAGATTGCCTGAGTGCATGGACGATGCGCTCTTTAACATGCTGGTGGAGGGCTGGGATGGCTTTTCTGGAAAAAAAGTGTCGACTGGGTAGCTCGTAGCGTGGTACAGCGTAGTCCATCAGGTCTTTGAAAGCTTCGCTTTCAACTAACCGGTAGGGCATCATCTCTAACGAGATTAGTCTAGCTATGTGGGCGTTCAAACCCTGTGTACGCGGATGCGAGGCTAAGTATTTCCTTTTTCTAACCATAGTCTCATGTAGGGTGAGCTGGACTGGAGAGCTGGAGATCGTGGAACTAGCGGGGGTGCCGGTGGACATGGCAGACTGAGAGACGGTGGGAGATGGTATTGTTGCCGCCGGTGCCCTAGATGCAGTGTTTCCTACTACGAAACTGGTGATTCCCTGACCCTGACTGCTTTGGCCTGGCAAAGATACCTGCACAGATACAGCAGGTGGTGCGCTAAATGGTGGTCCTACACTGCCGGAAGGGATGTTGCGTTGATGACTAGCTTCATTGGCCGAGGGTGCAACAACCTTAAGGGACGTTTGGTAGTTAGTCCAAGCTTTCAAATGCATGGTGGTTAAATGTCTATGCATGCAACTAGTATTGAGACTTTTCAGATTCTGACCTCTGCTTAAGGAAGTAGAACATTTTTGACAGATGACTTTGCGCTGATCAATTGGATGTTGTTTAAAAAAATGCCAGACTGCACTCTTTCTAGCATCGGATACCTTTTCAGGCATTGCAGACTGAGCTTTAACCGGATGGCCACGCTGTCCTCCACCAGGTTTTGGCTTTGCCACGCGTTTTGGGCAAGATACGGGCCCGGCAGATGGAACCTGTGGCGATGTTGATGCCTGCTGCGGCCCCTCCTCCTCCTCTGCTTCAGAACTGCTGCCGCCTGCACCCTGTTCCCCCAATGGCTGCCAATCGGGGTCAAGAACTGGGTCATCTAATAACTCTTCTTGTACCTCCTGCGCAACTTCGTCTGTGTCACCGTGTCGTTCGGTGGTATAGCGTTCGTGATGGGGCAACATAGTCTCATCAGGGTCTGATTCTTGATCAGCACCCTGCGAGGGCAATGTTGTGGTCTGAGTCAAAGGACCAGCATAGTAGTCTGGCTGTGGCTGTGCGTCAGTGCACTCCATGTCAGATTCAATTTGTAATGGGCATGGACTGTTAACTGCTTCACTTTCTAAGCCAGGGACGGTATGTGTAAAGAGCTCCATGGAGTAACCCGTTGTGTCGCCTGCTGCATTCTTCTCTGTTGTTGTTTTTGCTGAAGAGGACAAGGAAGTGACTTGTCCCTGACCGTGAACATCCACTAACGACGCGCTGCTTTTACTTTTACCAGTTTCACGAGATGAGGCAAAAGAGCTAGAGGCTGAGTCAGCAAGATAAGCCAAAACTTGCTCTTGCTGCTCCGGCTTTAAAAGCGGTTTTCCTAATCCCAGAAAAGGGAGCGTTCGAGGCCTTGTGTAGCCGGACGACGAACCTGGCTCCACAGCTCCAGACTTAGGTGCAATATTTTTTCCCCCACGACCACCTGATGCTCCACCACTACCACTACCCTCATTACCAGCTGACAATGAACGCCCCCGGCCACGACCTCTTCCACTAGACTTCCTCATTGTTTTAAAAACGTAACCAAACTAACGTTATTTGTTGCAGTCACACAACTTACACGGTGAGCTATAACTTCTGTATGATTTAGCTACCCCTTTACAGGTTGGTGAGACCACAGCGAAAATCAGGCCCAATGTTACACACTCTTTTTTTGGTGGCTGCAAATTAGAGAGATGCCCCACACGCAGGACTGTCACTGAAGCACAAATGTTAATATTAATGTCACACTATTATTTTTTTTTTATTTTTATTTTTTTCAGGAACACTTTAGAAACCCCCCAAAAAAAAAAAAATAGATTTTTGCAGGGAGAATTTAGAAAACAAATGTAACAAACTATATGCTTTCTATGGGCCACTGAGTGAGAGATGACGCACACAGGAATCAGGAGTGGCACACAAGCCCAGAGGCCAATATTTTTCTACCAATGATTGATGGAGTTATTTTCTCTGGTAGATTTTGGAACCCAAATCAAGGAAAAAAAATGTAGGCTTTCTATGGACCACAATTGGAGAGAGAGAGAGAGAGAGATGGCACACCCAGGAGTCAAGACTGGCACACAAGCAGAAAGGCCAATATTAATCTCCCACTGTTTTTTTTGGTTGTTTTTTTTTTTTTTTTTTTCAGGGAGACTTTAGAAAAAAAAATAATAAAAAAAATATGATTTTATCAGGAAGAATTTAGAAACCAAATAAAATAAAATGATTTTTTCAGGGAGAATTTATAAAACAAATAAAACCAAAAATAGGCGTTCTATGGCCCACTGACTGAGAGATGACGCACCCAGGAGTCAAGACTGGCACACAAGCAGAAAGGCCAATATTAATCTCCCACTGTTTTTTTTTTTTTTTTTCAGGGAGACTTTAGAAAAAAAAATAATAAAAAAAATATGATTTTATCAGGAAGAATTTAGAAACCAAATAAAATAAAATAATTTTTTCAGGGAGAATTTAGAAAACAAATAAAACCAAAAATAGGCGTTCTATGGCCCACTGACTGAGAGATGACGCACACAGGAGTCAGGAGTGGCACACAAACCCAGAGGCCAATATTTTTCTACCAATGATTGATGTAGTTATTTTCTCTGGTAGATTTTAGAACCCAAATCAAGGAAAAAAAATATAGGCTTTCTATGGACCACAATTGAGAGAGAGAGAGAGAGAGAGAGAGAGAGAGAGAGAGAGAGAGAGAGAGATGGCACACCCAGGAGTCAAGACTGGCACACAAGCAGAAAGGCCAATATTAATCTCCCACTGTTTTTTTGGTTGTTTTTTTTTTTTTTTTTTTTTCAGGGAGACTTTAGAAATAAAAATAATAAAAAAAATATGATTTTATCAGGAAGAATTTAGAAACCAAATAAAATAAAATGATTTTTTCAGGGAGAATTTAGAAAACAAATAAAACCAAAAATATGCGTTCTATGGCCCACTGACTGAGAGAGAGAGAGAGATGGAACGCTTAGTACTGGCACACAAGCCCAAAGGGCAATATTAATCTCCCTTTTTTTTTCCAGGGAGAATTTCTGAAACCCAAAAAAAAAATAAAATAGGCTTTCTATGGCCCACTATTTGTGAGAGAGATGGGACGCTCAGGACTGGCACAGATGGCACGCTCAGGACTGGCACAGAAGCCCAGAGGCCAATATTAATCTCCCTTTTTTTCTGGGAGAATTTATAAAACCAAAAAAATATTTAAATAGGCTTTCTATGGCCCACTATTTGTGAGAGAGATGGCACGCTCAGGACTGGCACAGATGGCACGCTCACAACTGGCACAGAAGCCCAGAGGCCAATATTAATCTCCCTTTTTTTCTGGGAGAATTTATAAAACCAAAAAAATATTTAAATAGGCTTTCTATGGCCCACTATTTGTGAGAGAGATGGCACGCTCAGGACTGGCACAGATGGCACGCTCACAACTGGCACACAAGCCCAGAGGCCAATATTAATCTCCCTTTTTTCAGGGAAAATTTATAAAACCAAAAAAAAAATTAAATAGGCTTTCTATGGCCCACTATTTGTGAGAGAGATGGCACGCTCAGGACTGGCACAGATGGCACGCTCACAACTGGCACACAAGCCCAGAGGCCAATATTAATCTCCCTTTTTTCAGGGAAAATTTATAAAACCAAAAAAAAAATTAAATAGGCTTTCTATGGCCCACTATTTGTGAGAGAGATGGGACGCTCAGGACTGGCACAGATGGCACGCTCAGGACTGGCACAGAAGCCCAGAGGCCAATATTAATCTCCCTTTTTTTCAGGGAGAATTTATAAAACCCAAAAAAAAATAAAATAGGCTTTCTATGGCCCACTATTTGTGAGAGAGATGGCACACTCAGGACTGGCACACAAGCCCAAAGGCCAATATTAATCTCCCACTGTATTTTTATCAGGGAGAATTTATACACCCCACAAAAAAAAATACAGAAAAATGAAAAGGCTTTCTATGGCCCACTATGTGAGAGAGATGGCACACACAGGGATGGCACTCTAGCAGAAATGCCAAATTGCCAATCTTAATCTCCCACCAAAAAAAAAAAAAAAAAAAAAACAGGGAATGTCCTACAATTACTATCTCCCTGCCTGCAGTAATCTCAGCCAGGTATGGCAGGCAGCTACTATCTCCCTGCCTGCAGTAATCTCAGCCAGGTATGGCAGGCAGCAATAAGGAGTGGACTGATGCACAAATGAAATAAAAAGTGTGGACAAACAAAAAAGATAGCTGTGCAGAAAGGAAGGAACAAGAGGATTTGTGCTTTGAAAAAAGCAGTTGGTTTGCACAGCGGCGTACACACAGCAATGCAGCTATCAGGGAGCCTTCTAGGGCAGCCCAATGAGCTACAGCGCTGAGGGGAAAAAAAAAAAAAAAAAAAATTCCACTGTCCCTGCACACCGAGGGTGGTGTTGGACAGTGCAAATCGCTGCAGCACAAGCGGTTTTGTGGTTAATGGACCCTGCCTAACGCTATCCCTGCTTCTGACAAAGCGGCAGCAACCTCTCCCTAAGCTCAGATCAGCAGCAGTAAGATGGCGGTCGGCGGGAACGCCTCTTTATAGCCCCTGTGACGTCGCAGACAGCAAGCCAATCACTGCAATGCCCTTCTCTAAGATGGTGGGGACCAGGACCTATGTCATCACGCTGCCCACACTCTGCGTTTACCTTCATTGGCTGAGAAATGGCGCTTTTCGCGTCATTGAAACGCGACTTTGGCGCGAAAGTCGCGTACCGCATGGCCGACCCCGCACAGGGGTCGGATCGGGTTTCATGAAACCCCGACTTAGCCAAAAGTCGGCGACTTTTGAAAATGTTCGACCCGTTTCGCTCAACCCTAGTCACTACTTCAATTCCAAGCCCCGGCATGTGCCCAAACAGTAGTTTACCCCCACATATGGGGTATCACCGTACTCAGGAGAAACTGGACAACAACTTTTGGGGTCAAATTTCTCCTGTTACCCTTGGGAAAATTAAAAAATTCTGGGCTAAATAATTATTTTTGAGGAAAGAAAACGTATTTATTATTTTCACGGCTCTGCATTATAAACTTCTATGAAGCACTTGGGGGTTCAAAGTGCTCACCACACATCTAGATAAGTTCCTTTGGGGGTCTAGTTTCCAAAATGGGGTCACTTGTGGGGGGTTTCTACTGTTAAGCCACATCAGGGGCTCTGCAAACGCAACGTGACGCCCACAGAGCATTCCATCAAAGTCTGCATTTCAAAACGTCACTACTTCACTTCCGAGCCCCGGCATGTGCCCAAACAGTGATTTACCCCCACATATGGGGTATCAGCGTACTCAGGAGAAACTGGACAACAACTTTTGGGGTCAAATTTCTCCTGTTACCCTTGGGAAAATAAAAAATTGCAGGCTAAAAGATCATTTTTGAGAAAATAATTTTTTTTTTTATTTTCATGGCTCTGCGTTATAAACTTCTGTGAAGCACTTGGGGGTTCAAAGTCCTCACCACACATCTAGATTAGTTCCTTTGGGGGTCTAGTTTCCAAAATGGTGTCATTTCTGGGGGATCTCCAATGTTTAAGCACACAGGGGCTCTCCAAACGTGACATGGTGTCCGCTAATGATTGGAGCTAATTTTCCATTTAAAAAGCCAAATGGCGTGCCATCCCTTCCGAGCCCTGCCGTGCGCCCAAACAGTGGTTTACCCCCACATATGGGGTATCAGCGTACTCAGGACAAACTGGACAACAATATTTGGGGTCCAATTTCTCCCATTATCCTTGACAAAATAGGAAATTCCAGGCTAAAAAATCATTTTTGAGGAAAGAAAAATTATTTTTTATTTTCATGGCTCTGCGTTATAAACTTCTGTGAAGCACCTGGGGGTTTAAAGTGCTCAATATGCATCTAGATAAGTTCCTTGGGGGGTCTAGTTTCCAAAATGGGGTCACTTGTGGGGGAGCTCCAATGTTTAGGCACACAGGGGGCTCTCCAAACGCGACATGGTGTCCGCTAACAATTGGAGCTAATTTTCCATTCAAAAAGTCAAATGGCGCGCCTTCCCTTCCGAGCCCTGCCGTGTGCCCAAACAGTGGTTTACCCCCACATATGAGGTATCGGCGTACTCGGGAGAAATTGCCCAACAAATTTTATGATCCATTTTATCCTACTGCCCATGTGAAAATGAAAAAATTGAGGCGAAAATAATTTTTTTGTGAAAAAAAAGTACTTTTTCATTTTTACAGATCAATTTGTGAAGCACCTGAGGGTTTAAAGTGCTCACTAGGCATCTAAATAAGTTCCTTGGGGGGTCTAGTTTCCAAAATGGGGTCACTTGTGGGGGAGCGCCAATGTTTAGGCACACAGGAGCTATCCAAACGCGACATGGTGTCCGCTAACGATGGAAATAATGTTTCATTCAAAAAGTCAAATGGCGCTCCTTCCCTTCCGAGCCTTACCATGTGCCCAAACAGTGGTTTACCCCCACATGTGAGGTATTGGTGTACTCAGGAGAAATTGCCCAACACATTTTAGGATCCATTTTATCCTGTTGCCCATGTGAAAATGAAAAAATTGAGGCTAAAAGAATTTTTTTGTGAAAAAAAAGTACTTTTTCATTTTTACGGATCAATTTGTGAAGCACCTGGGGGTTCAAAGTGCTCACTATGCATCTAGATAAGTTCCTTGGGGCGTCTAGTTTCCAAAATGGGGTCATTTGTGGGGGAGCTCCAATTTTTAGGCACACGGGGGCTCTCCAAACGTGACATGGTGTCCGCTAAAGAGTGGAGCCAATTTTTGATTCAAAAAGTCAAATGGCGCTCCTTCCCTTCCAAGCCCTGCTGTGTGCCCAAACAGTGGTTTACCCCCACATATGAGGTATCAGCGTACTCAGGACAAATTGGACAACAACTTTCGTGGTTCAGTTTCTCCTTTTACCATTGGGAAAATAAAAAAATTGTTGCTAAAAGATAATTTTTGTGACTAAAAAGTTAAATGTTCATTTTTTCCTTCCATGTTGCTTCTGCTGCTGTGAAGCACCTGAAGGGTTAATAAACTTCTTGAATGTGGTTTTGAGTACCTTGAGGGGTGCAGTTTTTAGAATGGTGTCACTTTTGGGTATTTTCAGCCATATAGACCCCTCAAACTGACTTCAAATGTGAGGTGGTCCCTAAAAAAAATGGTTTTGTAAATTTCGTTGTAAAAATGACAAATCGCTGGTCAAATTTTAACCCTTATAACTTCCTAACAAAAAAAAATTTTGTTTCCAAAATTGTGCTGATGTAAAGTAAACATGTGGGAAATGTTATTTATTAACTATTTTGTGTCACATATCTCTCTGGTTTAACAGAATAAAAATTCAAAATGTGAAAATTGCGAAATTTTCAAAATTTTCGCCAAATTTCCGTGTTTATCACAAATAAATGCAGAATTTATTGACCTAAATTTACCACTAACATGAAGCCCAATATGTCACGAAAAAACAATCTCAGAACCGCTAGGATCCGTTGAAGCGTTCCTGAGTTATTACCTCATAAAGGGACACTGGTCAGAATTGCAAAAAACGGCAAGGTCTTTAAGGTCAAAATAGGCTGGGTCTTGAAGGGGTTAAAGACGTCCAATAATGGAATTTTTTTGTTTATTAAACAACAAAAAACATAAGTAAAAGATATACATATTTTGCGTATGACCGAATCACTATAAACATATTTGTCACAGTTAACAAGAAAAATCACAAATGTATACAATAAATTTGTTGACAATGCAGATCATAGTACCCGGAACGGGTCATACAAATCCTAAAGTATCACAAATTGTCTAAGATACCTATACTAAATCCTTAGAAAAACAAAAGGAACAAAACATAACCATATCCTGCTGCCAAAACCATCCCCATCACATTAATTGTTTAATATTGAAACTAGGCGTGATCCAATGTACATTACATCTTATTATAGTGGGGTTAGGCTATCTGCCCTGAGTCGATGCAGTGAGAGGTGAGGAATTCCATACATCCCATTCTTTGCTAAATTTCCCCAAACAGCCTCTATTTTGGTGTAACGTTCATTTGTAGGGTATAATAGAATTTACCAGATCAATCGAGGCCCTAAGAGATGGATGAGTGTTACCCATCCAATAAAGAGCTATTACTTTCCGTGCCAGAAAAAGTGTCTCCCTCAGGAAAATTTGAGTAAGATATCCCCATGTCTCTTCCTCCAGTACCCCAAATAAACAAACTAAAGGATTCAAGAGAACGGGATAATGCACAAGGGAAGTCAATATCGAAGTTATCTCACTCCAAAATGATTGGACAACTGGACATCCCCAAATCATATGAATAAAGTCAGCCTCCATTCGTGGCATCTTAGACATTCTGAGGAGTTAGACCATCCCATTTTAAATAACCGTATTGGGGTTAGATGTACTTGATGTAAGATATACGTTTGGATCATTTTATTATTAGCCGAAGGAGACACTCCCATTGGGGATTCAAGAATCATTTCCCAATCCTCTTCTTGAAGATCAGGAATTAGGAATTTCCATTTTTCTTTAACTGCCAATACAGCGGAATCAGCACCCACAGCCAACATATGTGTGTATAGTGCGGAGTTAAGACCACGGGGTCCCTGAGATTTAAGGATCCCTATTAATGGGAAATATGATATTATTTGACTGGCCCTGATCCCGCGTATATGTGATTGTATTGCCAATTGGAGTTGTAAATATCGAAAAAAATTGGGGTTTCGGAACATTGTATTTCAGGGGTGTCAAACTGCAATCCCCAAGGGCTGCAAGCAGGTCATGTTTTCAGGATTTCCTTGTACTGCACAGGTGATAATTTAATCACCTACACACATAATGATTCCAGCACCTTGTGCAAAGCTAAGGAAATCTTGAAAACACGCATGGTTTGCGGCCCTCAAGGAATGCAGTTTGACACCCCTGTTGTATTTAATTTGCAATTGTTCAAAAGATATTAATGTGCCTTGTTCATATAAATCATTAACCGAAACAACACCATGTGAAATCCAAAACTGTGTAGATGGGTGATTCAATAGCCCTGGAAAGTACATGTTATTCCATGATGGCATTTCGGCTACAATACCATCAAAGTGGGTCACCTTCTTTACCTGTTTCCAAACCAGCCTCGCTAACCGGAGCAATGGTAGTAATCTAGGAGTGGTGGGTCTATCAATTTCCAAAAAACCTATCGGACAATCAGATCTTGCAGCCTGGATTAAATGGCTCTCCGAATTTGGTAAAAAGTTTTCTGGCATCCATTTACTCAATGCCCTAAGCTGTCCAGCTAAATAGTATAGGAAAAAAATCAAGCAACGCCGCCCCTCCCATTTGCTTACATCTATGTAAAGTAGATAATTTGAGCTTAGGCCTGGCTTTTCCCCAGATAAATGAAATTAAAGAGTTCAAATTTGAAAAAAAGGATTTGGGAACAGGAACTGCAGTATGTTGAAGGGAGTAATTAGGCTTCGGGAGCAATCTCATCTTAACCCCTTCATGACCGGGGGATTTTTCGTTTTTCCGTGTTCGTTTTTCGCTCCCCTCCTTCCCAGAGCCATAACTTTTTTATTTTTCTGTCAATTTGGCCATGTGAGGGCTAATTTTTTGCGGGACGAGTTGTACTTTTGAACGACATCATTGGTTTTAGCATGTCGTGTACTAGAAAACGGGAAAAAAATTCCAAGTGCGGTGAAATTGCAAAAAAAGTGCAATCCCACATTGGTTTTTTGTTTGGCTTTTTTGCTAGGTTCACTAAATGCTAAAACTGACCTGCCATTATGATTCTCCAGGTCATTACGAGTTCATAGACACCAAACATGACTAGGTTATTTTTTATCTAAGTGGTGAAAAAAAATTCCAAACTTTGCTAAAAAAAAAAAAAAAAAAAAAAAAATTGCGCCATTTTCCGATACTCGTAGCGTCTCCATTTTTCATCATCTGGGGTCGGTTGAGGGCTTATTTTTTGCGTGCCGAGATGACGTTTTTAATGATAGCATTTCGGTGCAGATACGTTCTTTTGATCGCCCGTTATTGCATTTTAATGCAATGTCGCGGCGACCAAAAAAACGTAATTCTGGCGTTTCGAATTTTTTCCCCGCTACGCTGTTTAGCGATCAGGTTAATACTTTTTTTTAATTGATAGATCGGGCGATTCTGAGCGCGGCGATACCAAATATGCGTAGATTTGATATTTTTTTTTATTGATTTATTTTGATTGGGGCGAAAGGGGGGTGATTTAAACTTTTATGTTTTTTTTATTTTTCACATTTTTTTAAACTTTTTTTTTTTAACTTTTGCCATGCTTCAATAGCCTCCATGAGAGGCTAGAAGTAGGCATAGCACGATCGGCTCTGCTACATAGCAGCGATCTGCTGATCGCTGCTATGTAGCAGAATTGCACGTGTGCTGTGAGCGCCGACCACAGGGTGGCGCTCACAGCGACGGGCAATCAGTAACCATAGAGGTCTCAAGGACCTCTATGGCTACCATTCACAAGCATCGCCGACCCCCGATCATGTGACGGGGGTCGGCGATGACGTCATTTCCGGCCGCCCGGCCGGAAGCGGTAGTTAAATGCCGCTGTCTGCGTTTGACAGCGGCATTTAACTAGTTAATAGGTGCGGGCAGATCGCGATTCTGCCCGCGCCTATTACGGGCACATGTCAGCTGTTCAAAACAGCTGACATGTCCCGGCTTTGGTGCGGGCTCACCGCGGAGCCCTGCATCAAAGCAGGGGAGCCGGCATCGGACGGTATAGTACGTCCGATGCCGGTAAGGGGTTAATCAGATTTATACGGCCAGAGACAGATAGTGGTAATTTGCTACAGATTTAAAATTTATGTTTAACCAAGTCTAGTAACGGGAGAATATTAACCCCTTCATGACCCAGCCTATTTTGACCTTAAAGACCTTGCCGTTTTTTGCAATTCTGACCAGTGTCCCTTCATGAGGTAATAACTCAGGAACGCTTCAATGGATCCTAGCGGTTCTGAGATTGTTTTTTCGTGACATATTGGGCTTCATGTTAGTGGTAAATTTAGGTCAATAGATTCTGTGTTTATTTGTGATAAAAACGGAAATTTGGCGAAAATTTTGAAAATTTCGCAATTTTCACATTTTGAATTTTTATTCTGTTAAACCAGAGAGTTATGTGACACAAAATAGTTAATAAATAACATTTCCCACACGTCTACTTTACATCAGCACAATTTTGGAAACAAAATTTTTTTTTGCTAGGAAGTTATAACGGTTAAAATTTGACCAGCGATTTCTCATTTCTACAACGAAATTTACAAAACCATTTTTTTTAGGGACCACCTCACATTTGAAGTCAGTTTGAGGGGTCTATATGGCTGAAAATACCCAAAAGTGACACCATTCTAAAAACTGCACCCCTCAAGGTGCACAAAACCACATTCAAGAAGTTTATTAACCCTTCAGGTGCTTCACAGCAGCAGAAGCAACATGGAAGGAAAAAATGAACATTTAACTTTTTAGTCACAAAAATGATTTTTCAGCAACAATTTTTTTATTTTCCCAATGGTAAAAGGAGAAACTGAACCACGAAAGTTGTTGTCCAATTTGTCCTGAGTACGCTGATACCTCATATGTGGGGGTAAACCACTGTTTGGGCGCACGGCAGGGCTTGGGAGGGAAGGAGCGCCATTTGACTTTTTGAATGAAAAATTGGCTGCACTCTTTAGCGGACACCATGTCACATTTGGAGAGCCCCCGTGTGCCTAAAAATTGGAGCTCCCCCACAAGATGCATAGTGAGCCCTTTAAACCCCCAGATTCTTCACAAATTGATCCGTAAAAATGAAAAAGTACTTTTTTTTCACAAAAAAAGTTTTTTAGCCTCAATTTTTTCATTTTCACATGGACAACAGGATAAAATGGATCCTAAAATTTGTTGAGCAATTTCTCCCGAGTACGCCGATACCTCATATGTGGGGGTAAACCACTGTTTGGGCACACGGCAGGGCTCGGAAGGGAAGGCGCGCCTTTTAACTTTTTGAATGGAAAATTAGCTCCAATTGTTAGCGGACACCATGTCGCATTTGGAGAGCCCCTGTGTGCCTATGCAATGGAGCTCCCCCACAAGTGACCCCATTTTGGAAACTAGACCCCCCAAGGAACTTACCTAGATGCATACTGAGCACTTTAAACCCCCAGGTGCTTCACAGAAGTTTATAATGCAGAGCCATGAAAATAAAAAATAATTTTTCTTTTCTCAAAAATGATTTTTTAGCCTGGAATTTCCTATTTTGCCAATGGTAATAGGAGAAATTGGACCACAAATGTTGTTGTCCAGTTTGTCCTGAGTATGCAGATACCCCATATGTGGGGGTAAAACACTGTTTGGGCGCACGGCAGGGCTCAGAAGGGAAGGCACGCCATGTGGCTTTTTAAATGGAATATTATCTCCAATCATTAGCGGACACCATGTCGCGTTTGGAGAGCCCCTGTGTGCCTAAACATTGGAGATCCCCCACAAATTACCCCATTTTGGAAACTAGACCCCCAAAGGAACTAATCTAGATGTGTAGTGAGCACTTTGAACCCTCAAGTGCTTCACAGAAGTTTATAACGCAGAGCCATGAAAATAAAATAAAAAAATTATTTTCTCAAAAATGAATTTTAGCCCGCAATTTTTTATTTTCCCAAGGGTAACAGGAGAAATTTGACCCCAAAAGTTGTTGTTGAGTTTCTCCTGAGTACGCTGATACCCCATATGTGGGGGTAAACCACTGTTTAGGCACATGCTGGGGCTCGGAAGTGAAGTAGTGACGTTTTGAAATGCAGACTTTGATGGAATGCTCTGTGGGCGTCACGTTGCGTTTGCAGAGCCCCTTATGTGGCTAAACAGTAGAAACCCCCCACAAGTGTCCCCATTTTGGAAACTAGACCCCGAAAGGAACTTATCTAGATGTGAGGTGAGCACTTTGAACCCCCAAGTGCTTCACAGAAGTTCATAACACAGAGCAGTGAAAATAATAAATACGTTTTCTTTCCTCAAAAATAATTTTTTAGCCCAGAATTTTTTATTTTCCCAAGGGTTACAGGAGAAATTGGACCACAAAAGTTGTTGTCCAGTTTCTCCTGAGTACGCTGATACCCCATGTGTGGGGGTAAACCACTGTTTGGGCACACGTGGGGGCTCAGAAGGGAAGTAGTGACTTTTGAAATGCAGACTTTGATGGAATGGTCTGCGGGCGTCACGTTGCGTTTGCAGAGCCCCTGGTGTGCCTAAACAGTAGAAACCCCCCACAAGTGACCCCATTTTGGAAACTAGACCCCCCAAGGAACTTATCTAGATATGTGGTGAGCACTTTGAACCCCCAAGTGCTTCACAGACGTTTACAACGCAGAGCCGTGAAAATAAAAAATCATTTTTCTTTCCTCAAAAATGATGTTTTAGCAAGCAATTTTTTATTTTCTCAAGGGTAACAGGAGAAATTGGACCCCAGTAATTGTTGCGCAGTTTGTCCTGAGTATGCTGGTACCCCATATGTGGGGGTAAACCACTGTTTGGGCACACGTCGGGGTTCGGAAGTGAGGGAGCACCATTTGAATTTTTGAATACAAGATTGGCTGGAATCAATGGTGGCGCCATGTTGCGTTTTGGAGACCCCCTGATGTGCCTAAACAGTGGTAACCCCTCAATTCTACCTCGAACACTAACCCCAACACACCCCTAACCCTAATCCCAACTGTAGCCATAACCCTAATCACAACCCTAACCCCAACACACCCCTAACCACAACCCTAACCCCAACACACCCCTAACCCTAACCACAACCCTAATTCCAACCCAACCCTAAGGCTATGTGCCAACGTTGCGGATTCGTATGAGATTTTTCAGCACCATTTTTGAAAAATCCGCGGGTAAAAGGCACTACGTTTTACCTGCGGATTTTCCGCGGATTTCCAGTGTTTTTTGTGCGGATTTCACCTGCGGATTCCTATTGAGGAACAGGTGTAAAACGCCGCGGAATCTGCACAAAGAATTGGCATGCTGCGGAAAATACAACGCAGCGTTCCCGCGCGGTATTTTCCGCACCATGGGCACAGCGGATTTGGTTTTCCATATGTTTACATGGTACTGTAAACCTGATGGAACACTGCTGCGGATCCTCAGCCAAATCCGCACCGTGTGCACATAGCCTAATTCTAAAGGTATGTGCACACGCTGCAGAAAATGCTGCGGATCCGCAGCAGTTTCCCATGAGTTTACAGTTCAATGTGAACCTATGGGAACCAAAAATCGCTGTACACATGCTGCGGAAAAACTGCACGGAAACGCAGCGGTTTACATTCCGCAGCATGTCACTTCTTTCTGCGGATTCCGCAGCGGTTTTACAACTGCTCAAATAGAAAATCGCAGTTGTAAAACCGCAGTGAAATGCGCAGAAAAACCGCGGTAAATCCACGATAAATCGGCAGCGGTTTAGCACTGTGGATTTTTCAAATCTGCTGCGGAAAAATCCGCATAGGACCAGAATATGTGTGCACATACCGAAACCCTACCCCTAACCCTACCCCTAACCCTACCCCTACCCCTAACCCTACCCTAACCCTAGTTCTTACCCCAACCTTAGTGAAAAAAAAAAAAATTCTTTATTTTTTTATTGGCCCTATCTATGGGGGTGACAAAGGGGGGGGTCATTTACTATTTTTTTTATTTTGATCACTGAGATAGGTTATATCTCAGTGATCAAAATTCACTCTGGAACGAATCTGCCGGCCGGCAGATTCGGCGGGCGCACTGCACATGCGCCCGCCATTTTGGAAGATGGCGGCGCCCATGAAAGAAGACGGACGGACCTCAGGCGGCCAGGTAAGTATAAGGGGGGGGAGATCAGGGCACGGGGGGGGGGGCGTCGGAGCACGGGGGGGGTGGATCGGAGCATGGGGGTGGTGGATCGGAACATGGGAGGGAGGATTGGAGCACGGGGGAGGATTGGAGCACGGGGTGAGGGATCGCTGTGCGGGGGGGTGGATCGGAGCACGGGGGGGGTCGCTGTGTGCGGGGGGTGGGGATCGGAGTGCGGGGGGGTTTGTTTGGAGCGCGGGGGGTGTGATTGGTGCACGGGGGAAGCGGACAGGAGGACGGGGGAGCGGAGCACAGGACGGAGGGGAGCGGACCACAGATCGGGGGGCTGGGGGGGCGATCGGAGGGGTGGGGTGGGTGCACATAAGTGTTTCCAGCCATGGCCGATGATATTGCAGCATCGGCCATGGCTGGATTGTAATATTTCACCAGTTTTTTAGGTGAAATATTACAAATCGCTCTGATTGGCAGTTTCACTTTCAACAGCCAATCAGAGCGATCGTAGCCACGAGGGGGTGAAGCCACCCCCCCTGGGCTAAACTACCACTCCCCCTGTCCCTGCAGATCGGGTGAAATGAGAGTTAACCCTTTCACCCGGCCTGCAGGGACGCGATCTTTCCATGACGCATATGCTGCGTCATGGGTCGGAATGGCACCGACTTTCATGACGCAGCGTATGCGTCAAAGGTCGGGAAGGGGTTAAATTGTAAATCGAGCCTACTATATTTTGGTATAATTATTCCTAAGTATTTAAAGCTAGATGCTACCAGTAATGAGAAGAGCCCTTCAAGGTGATCTGTTGAATCATGGGTAAGAGGCATCAAAGCAGACTTATCCCAATTAATATATAACCCCGAACGTTTACTAAATCCGTTTATAGTAGTGATCACATGCAACAACTTCTCTTCTACATTATGCATAAATATTACCATATCATCCACATATAAACCAATAACATCCGCGCGATCAGCTATCTCGATACCCTTAATCGATAGAGTAGATCTCATACGTATTGCTAATGAATAATGGAAATTATTACTATTCCAAGATCTAATGATTAAAATGAACATTGTTTGTGTGAAAACCCCTTTTAATACTAAATAAATCGAGTTATTTTGAAAATGTTGATTACATTTTTTCAGCATGTGCATGTCAGTATCCAATCTATCCATCTTCTGGTTTATATAGTTCCACAACTTTTCCTTCTTGCTGTTGCAATTTCAATGTGGAGTAGTGTGCTTTTAAATTAAAGGGGTTGTCCAGGTTGGGGAGCAAAATCTGCAGTCATTCTATATGACTTCAGGCTTCAGTGAGACCGAGTGGTCATACGAATACATATATGCGATTTCCATACATGAGGACTAGTTGGATTCAGCTTCTCTCAATTCAATTCTATGGAAAGAAGCCGGATTACACCACCGTAATCAGCATGTACCACATGTATGCAAATTGAATATAAGCGGTCATGTCACCATTGGCTCGTAACGACAATACCATGCAATCGAGATAGTGTGTGCACTGCACACTGTCAAGATTCAGAACAATTGTAAAGAGAAAAGTCCCGGTCATCTATGTTCAATTCAGCTTGTAATCTTGGGCGGTGCACGGAGTGCTGTGTTGGCGGCAAGCAGGAGAAACAAAGCGCACTATGATTAAGAACCATTTGGTTCGAAATGTGTAAGGTCACCCCTCTGTCGATACCTTACCTTGAAAAGAACTTAATATGATCTAATAATGAAAGCACGTTTTTTTTTATCCATGGACGTGATGCTGGATTTTCACTTTGTCAAGATTCCGAATTTCGCTCTCTAACTTGGACAACCCCTTTGACATAACATTTGATTTAAATAGGATATTTTCTGATAATGCTTTCCTTTTAAAAGAGGTGCAACACAGATTTGTTTACTATAAAGGGAATCTGTCAGACGATTCATGATAGCCAAACTACAGGCAGTATAAATTGCTGCCTGGTATATTATTATTCAAAATGTACTTTGAAGACCCAACACAAGATGAGACTAGCCCAGTACTGCCCCCAGCTGGCTCCTCTCAGCATTGCAGGTGATTGGTCTCTTTCTCAGCTTGAGCCGGACTAGTCTCGTCTCCAGCAATGGTCTGCAGCAGACTCTTCAGAATATATTTTATCTGCAACACTTAAGGCTTCTTTCACACTAGCGTCGGAATCTCCCCGTCGCAATGCGTCGGGGAGAGATTCCGACGCTAGCGTTTGCTGCATTGCACAATGGAGGCAGCGGATGCATTTTTCCGGCGCATCCGCTGCCCCATTGTAAGGTGCGGGGAGGTGGGGGCGGAGTTCCGGCCGCGCATGCGCGGTCGGAAAAAGCGGTCCGTCGGGAGAAAAAAACGTTACATGTAGGGTTTTTTTCTCCCGACGGTCCGCCAAAGCACGACGCATTCGTCGCAAGACGGATGCGAAGTGTGCAAATCCGTCGCAAATGCGTTCTCAATAGAACTGTATGGGGAAAAAACGCATCCTGCAAGCACTTTTGCAGGATGCGTTTTTTCTGCAAAACGACGCATTGTGACGGATTTAAAAAAACGCTAGTGTGAAAGTAGCCTAAGAGCTTCAGACGAGGATATTCTGGGCTGCAAGTGTGTAGTCAAGCTGCAATTCATGCTGCCCATGGTTTGAGCAGCATGAGTCGCCTGACCGGTTCCCGTTAATGAGTTGGTATTACAATGCTCTGCTGGGTCACAATAGCCGGCGATGTGCTAGGAAGTGGTAAAATGCCAAAAGGCAAAATTCCAGTGGTCATAAGGGTCACAGAAGTAGGACCTGGGGATCAATAACAAGAACATACCTCCAGGTTATATTCCATTGCAGTCTCCAGGTCATCGCGTTTCGCTGCAAGCTGAGCCAAGTTTTTATATGTTGAATACTTTAGCATTAATCCAGGATGCTTTAGTCCCTCTCTTTCTTCACTCAAAGGAACAGCCTAAAACATGGAAACAATGATTTAAGTATCATTCTTGTAACAGAATGGATCATAAAAGCAGAAATAAAATAAAGAATAAATATGTGAAATAGAGGATTTTACAGTAAGTACAAAAATCATCTCTAGCTCGTAGCCTTCATTGGGAGAAAAGGGGCACAAAAAACAAGGGGTGTACACTGCTGCCACCAGGAGGCTGACAGTAAGAATTACAACCTAAAGAAAAGAAAAAAAAGGCCAATCCTCTTCAGGCTACATCCACCTACTGGAAACCAAGCTATTCAGTCAGTGAGCGAAGCACAAGAAGAAACAGAAAGAAATGACGAATACATGCGTATCGGGGCAACAACAAAACGGGATAGGCGCTGTGTCTCCCAATGAAGACTACTCGAAAAGGATTTTACAGCAAGAAAAAAAAAAAAGCCTCTTTTCTCAGGCGCTTCATATGGGATAACTGGAAACCATGGAACATCCTGAAGCAGCCCCAAGCGTGGGAAATACTTAAAGGGGTTTTCTCATGAACAAAGTTGATTTTAATCATCATTTTAATCATTAGATCTTTGAATAATAAAGTCCACATTTGGATGTGTTAAATAAAATGTTCCTGTGCTGAGATAATCTTATACATGTGCCCCTGCTGTGTACTGTGTAATGGCCGTGTCTGACCGTACAGGGACATGGTCTGATCATAGCACAGCTCCTGGGTAGGGGAGAAAGTAAAAAAGTATATAGACATTACAGCAAGGCATCGCAAATTATTATTTCTTTGAAGTAAAATATTGTTTAAATAGGCAGTGAAATGTTTTATCTCACAGAAAGAATCAGTTGTGATCCCATGCTGTAATATCAGTATACTCTTTTGCTTCCTCCCCTGCCCAGGAGCTGTGCTATGATCAGACCATGCTCCTGTACGGTCAGACACAGCCATTACACAGTACACAGCAGGGGCACATGTATAAGATTATCTCAGCACAGGAACATTTTTTTTAACACATCCAATTGTGGAACTTAATTTTATTCCAAGATGTATTGATTAAAACATACATTGTTTGTGGGAAAACCCCTTTAAATGTGTAAAGCAAATCCTTCAGGTAGTCATTCAACCGACTGCCGCTTTTAGCACCTTTTTGTCCAGGTTAGCATCCACCCGTAAACCGAAGGTGTAAGCTTTGTAGAATTTTGAGGTGTGGATTGAAGTCCGAATAGTAGACTTAGAAAGCAGCAAGGTCAATGCCTGATGGCGGACAGCCAAGAAAGACCCCACTACCCGGGTGTAAAGAGCCTTAACCTCCGCAAGGGACTTTGCTCTTGGCTTTTTAACCCCTTAATCCCCGGGCCATTTTCCGATTTTGCATTTTCGCCTTTTGCTCCCCTTCTTCCCAGAGCCATAACTATTTTTCGGTCAATATGACAATGTGAGGGCTTGTTTTTTGCGGGACAAGTTGTGCTTTTGATCGACACCATTGGTTTTAACATATTGTGTACTGGAAAACAGGAAAAAAATTCCAATTGCAGTCAAATTGCAAAAAAGTGCAATTCCACAGTTGTTTTTTGTTTCTTTACCATTTTCACTAAATGCTAAAACTGACCTGCCATTATGATTTTCCAGGTCATTATGAGTTCATAGACACCAAACATGGATTGCAGTATCATTGCGGTTGTGTGGAACATCCAGATGGTATTTGTCCTGAGAAAAAATAATAAACGCCAAAGCCTTTGGTCAATTGGAGAGGCTGCCCTTGGCGGGAGTAATCCCTCCCTACTGATGACTGTGACTGTACCAGTGGCAAGTAGAGGCTTCGATTTGATAGGAAGGTTCGTGCTGCAAGCTGTGAGGAGTCAGTGTCATATTCCCATCCGACAGCTCCAGAATCCGGTGTGGATATTGTCAGATTGGAGCACTGAATACGGAGAAGATCACCTTCCATGTGCTGTCTGGCTGGGTTCATCTACTTCTCTTAGATCAATCAGAGCTGAGAACTCAAGTCTCAGTTCTAGTCTGGAGATCCCAAGAGGTGCTTCGTTGCAAACACTCAAGTCACAAGAGGTGCTGCTCCCAGGAACCTCCCTGCCTTGAGGACGTGTCCTCTTGGAGACCAGGCTGAAGATGTACCCAGAGAAGGTATTTTCAGTTTCTAGGTGGTCATTTGAAGCGAATGTCAAGGCGGTGGCATCTTCCAACTGTTTGCGATCCACCAAGCAGGTGGTGCAACTCCAGTTGGTCCTTGAATCCTCCAGGGTGGTAGCTGGTCTCATTGTAGAGACTATGCAAAATTCCTGGTACTATGCCTGTTTCGTCCCACTCCGAGACTTGATGGAGAGAAGCATCTTAGTCGTGAAGATGGTGAGAGATGTCACTCTTCCAGTGGACAGGAGAAGTCGTGGTCCTGAAGAGAGGTCATGGGAGTCAGAAGAGGTGCTGGCCAGAGGTGCTGGCCTCCAACTTCTCTGCAGAGAGTCCGCACGAGCTTGAAGAAGAAGGGGCATAAGAGTGGGGTACTCTAACGCTATTGCCGGCGCACCTGCATGGTTCCCATTTACCCTCCATGCAGGGACACTGGCATAGTCACCGCAATGACCGCGCGGCATGCTCCCTGCTTGTGTTGTGCGTGCTGCAGTTCCTGGAGGCATTCCTAGTGCACGCACGCTGCTGTGTTCTTAAAGGGCCTGCACACGCACCTGCATGATGGTCCCTAGCCAATAGCTGAGAGGCATATTGTTTAAAAGGTATCCTTTCATTAGTGTGTTACTTATGCAACTAGTGAGTTGCTAGGCCCCCTGGTCCTCCTGTGGCTAGTGTCCTGAAACTGAAGTCACTGGTCCGTGCATGGCCAGTCCAGACCTTGTAGTCCATGGTCTTTGCTTGGCCAGTCCTGAACCCAAAGTTCCTGGTCCTTGTGTGGCCAATCCTGAACCCAAACCCCTTGTCACTGTGTGGCTAGTGCTTTACTTCGTCCCCCAGTCTGTCAGTCTGTGTGCAGCCAGTACCTGAATCTATAACCGAGACCTGTGTGTCTGAGTGTGTGCTATCCAAGTATTCCATGTATCCAGACTGTCCTATCAGTCTCCGAATCAATTCTCAATCAAGAGACTCTGTCAGTAACCGCTCTACCCATGGATCCTGAACCTAGTAGTCTGACTGGAGTCCGTGTCAGTAAGAGTTATGTAGAGGATCCAGAACTAAGCTAAACTGAATGGCTTAGGCTTCTTTCACACTTGCGTCGTGTGACGTACATCGCAATCCGTCGTTTTGGGAAAAAAACGGATCCTGCAAATGTGCCCGCAGGATGCGTTTTTTCCCATAGACTTGTATTGCCGACAGGTCGCGACGTATGGCCATACATCGTGTTCGTCGTGCACTGGATCCGTCGTGTTTTGGCGGACCGTCGGCACGAAAAAACGTTCAATGTAACGTATTTGGTACGTCGCGTAAGCCATTTTCTACCGCGCATGCGTGGTCGGAACTCCGCCCCCCTCCTCCCCGGACTTTAGAATCGGCAGCAGATGCGTCGAAAAACTGCATCTGCTGCCCACGCCGACGCAAGTGTGAAAATAGCCTGAGGCCTCTTTCACACTTCTGTCTTTCATCTCCCGCCATAATGCGTCGTTTTGTGAAAAAAACGGATCCTGCGATTTTGCCCGCAGGATGCGTTTTTTTTTATCAGACTTGTATTAGCGACGGAATGTGACGGATGGCCACACGTTCCATCCGTCATGAACTGGATCGGTTGTAAAATTGCTGTCCACCGGGCGGAGAAAACGCACAGAGGAACGTTTTTTCTGCACGTCGGAAAATCGCTTAGCGACGGATCCTGCGCTGCCAGTCACTGGCTATAATGTAAGCCTATGGGCGCAGGCTCCATCGCTGACTGTGAAAAGCAGGAATCCAGCGACGGGTTCCGTCTTTTCAAACTGAGCATGCGTGGAAGAATTTCCAGTCAGGGAAATTCTCTCTCTCTCTTTTTACTATTGATGCTGCCTATGCAGCATCATTAGTAAAAAGATATAGTGTTAAAAATAAAAAAATAAATAAATAAAAAAAATAAAAAATAAATAAATAAAATCGCAATATTCCCACCTTCCGGCGTCCCGCGCAGCGTTACCGATGCTCGCGATGCTCCCGGCAGCTGCCATTCCCAGTAATGCCTTCCGAAATGACCCGATGACGTCACGGGCGAGACCGCTACGTCATCAGAGGTCATTGTAACGTATGGCATTACTGGGAACGCCAGCTGCCGGGAGCATCGGTAAAGCTGCGCAGGACACCGAAAGGTGAGAATATTGCGATTTTTTATTTAGTTTTTCATTGTTAACATCGGATGTGTTGTGTATGCGTTTTTGCAGTGGAAAACTGCACAACAGGTGCACATAGCTTCAATGGGTCCGTCAGAAAAAAGGGACCCAGTGCACCTGTTTTTCACAATCTGAACAGGATCCGTCTTTCCAACATTTTGATGGATCCTGTGCAGATTGTAAAAACGGAAGTGTGAAAGAGGCCTTTAATGTCAGTAGGTGGGTGTAGCCTGCTGAGGAGACAACTTTTTTCTTCAGGTTGTAATTCTTATTGTCAGCCTCTTGTTGGCAGCAGTGTACATCCCATGGTTTCCTGTGTCCCCCCCCCAAAGAAGCACGTGAGAAAGGATATTGTTAGAAAAATTGAATATCAAGTCTATAAACCAAGTTAAGTCTGACCGAGAATGAGAAGCAGCATGCACCATACCCACAAACAAATGCTCAAATAATGGACCACAAATGCAGTACAGCATGTTCTACCTACTGAATGTGTTCCCCCACAAGGCTCATTAACAATGCATTCTTACGCTAAAGCAACCAGGAATCTGTAGTTAATGATCCTACTCAAATATTCTGATCCTAAATGGATTTCCATTTGAAATTTGCCCAAATTTCTGTTCCACTGCATGAGAATAGAGTTCATGTTATGGGCAGCACGGTGGCTCAGTGGTTAGCACTGGAGCCTTGCACTGATGGGGTCCTGGGTTCAAATCCCACCAAGGACAACAAGGAGTTTCTATGTTCTCCCCGTGTTTGCGTGGGTTTCCTCTGAGTACTACAGTTTCCTCCCCCAGTCCAAGACATACTGATAAGCAATTTAGATTGTGAGCCCCATTGGGGACAGCGATGATATGTAAAATGCTCTGGAATATTGGAATATGATAGCATTATATAAGCAAAATATAATGTATGTATAAATAATGTAACCGAGATCACATGTACCATCCTTGTACCAATCCATACGGAACACCTGTAGAAATCTGAGTGTCAGTCTGAAATTTCTCAAGCTGGTCCTCTGGGAAACCCAAGCTAGATTTCCCACAAACAAATCCATAGCTTATGAACATGGCTCATCAGAAAAGCATGAACATAATTATACAAATAAAGACAGATGGGTAAATCTTTTCACTCACTTCCTGCAGAAGACGAGTATCTAGCAGCTGGTGGTAGGCCTGGGAGGACTCATCATAACGGTCAAGCTTCTGTAGGTCCAAGGCCTTGTGATAAAGTGCAAATGCCTCAGCTTCCTACAAAAAGAAAACCACTGATATGCCATGTGTGGAAATATAGGCAACTCAAAAGAATCACATAACTCCACTTACTTGGGCCTCTTTGGTCTGTGTTTTGTGGCTCTTAAATGTTTCTTCATGTTCTCCTTCTACAGCTGAAGCCGCGTTTAAGGCGGCTATACGAATCTAACAACAAAATAATGAAAGTAAGTCAGATGATAAAAACAACCTAAAATGTTATAGTGACGTGAATTACCATTCTGACGATTCAGTGGGAGTTCTTACAGCTACGTACAGGTATCCATTCTGGAAGAAGGAGAGATGAATGTGACTGTGGGCAGAATATCCACCAATGACAAAAACCCTCACAAGTATTTCAGGATGGCTGAAAATGGATTTAAAAATATTGGAGATTTTTGTTACTGATATTCTGGAGCCAAAGTTCTAAGTGAGTTTGTGACATTATTAATCACCTTCAACAGGACATGTCAGGAGCAGGTTTATCTCACGAGCCGCCAAGTTAGGCCAGGTATACATGCTCAGTATTTGGTCAGTATTTTACCTCAGTATTTATAAGACAAAACCAGGAGTGGAACAATCAGAGGAAAAGTATAATAGATACCGTATATACTCGAGAATAAGCCGAGATTTTCAGCCCACTTTTTTGGGCTGAAAGTCCCCCTCTCGGCTTATACTCGAGTCATACCCAGGGGTCGGCAGGGGAGGGGGAGCGGGGGCTGTCTAATTATACTCACCTGCGCCTGGCGCAGTCCCTGCAGGTCCCTGGCTCCCCAGCTGCTTCCTGTACTGAGCAGTCACATGGTACCGCTCATTACAGTAATGAATATACGGCTCCACCTCCCATAGGGGTGGAGCCACATTCATTACTGTAATGAGTGGTATTCACCTGCGATATCACCTCCGATATTCACCTGCTCCTCGTTCCGGGCGCCGCTGCATCTTCTGCAGTGACGCTCAGGTCAGAGGGCGCGGTGACGTGGTTAGTGGGCACCCTCTGCCTGAACGTCAGTGCAGAAGACGCTGAAGATGGAGCGGCACCAGAACGAAGTCAGGTGAATATTGAAAGTGCCGGGGGCCTGAGCGACGGAGAGGTGAGAATGTGATTTTTTTTAATGCAGCAACAGCAAATGGGGCAAGTGTTTGTATGGAGCATCTTATAGGGGCATAACGTTTGTGCAGCACTATATGAGGCAAGTGTCTGTATGGGGCCATAACGTTTGTGCAGCACTATATGAGGCAAGTGTCTGTATGGGGCCATAACGTTTGTGCAGCACTATATGGGGCAAGTGTCTGTATGGGGCCATAACGTTTGTGCAGCACTATATGAGGCAAGTGTCTATATGGGGTCATAATTAACATTTGTGGAGCACTATATGGGGCAAGTGTCTGTATGGGGCCATAACGTTTGTGCAGCACTATATGGGGCAAGTGTCTGTATGGGGCCATAACGTTTGCGCAGCACTATATGGGGCAAGTGTATGTATGGTGCATCTTATGGGGCCATAACGTTTGCACAGCAGTATATGGGGCAAATATCTTTATGGAGCATCTTATGGGGCCATAATCAACATTTGTGCAGCATTATATTGGGCAAATGTGTCTATGGAGCATCTTATGGGACCATTATTAACCTTTATGCAGGATTATATGGGGCATATTTTAATATGGAGAATCTAATGGGGCCCATCAAAATTTATGGAGCATTATATGGCGCTCCTGATTCAATATGGATATTCAAAAACACAACCTACTGATGTCTCAATTAATTTTACTTTTATTGGTATCTATTTTTACTTTTGTCATTTACCGGTAGCTGCTGCATTTCCCACCCTAGGCTTATACTCGAGTCATTAAGTTTCCCCAGTTTTTTGTGGCAAAATTAGGGGGTCGGCTTATATTCGGGTTGGCTTATACTCGAGTATATACAGTACACGTCACCACTTCTGTATTTATCACACACTCTTGGTTTTGGCTTACAAATACTGAGGTAAAATACTGACCAAATACTGAAAGTGTGACCATGATCTAACATTTCACTTATCCCGCAGAGCTGATCAAAGGTAACTGTCAGCTGTAAGCTATGGGTTCCCGTAGATGGATCCCCCACAATCTGCTTTTTCCTCGAAGGAGCTTTTTAAAGGGAATGTGTAGTCAGAAAATGACCTATTGCTTAATTCAGGGTTGTGTGTTACACTTATTATTTAAAAAAAAAAAATGGCAATGTATTGTTTTTCATCTCAAGATCTTGATTTAAAAAAAAAAAAGGAAATCTTGCAATTTTATACTGGTGCTATTTTAGACTTCCTGTCATTTCAAGAAGCGTTTTCAACAGTTTCCTTATAATTAAAGGTAGAATTTCTTTGACAGGAAACACCTTTATACATCATTGATAACACAGTATCCACTAATCACAATTGGAAATGTCATACGTCCCCCTGCTCCCCCTCACATTACAATGACATTTGTATAGGCTCATTAGACACATCAATACAAAGGATTGCCAAAATGGTCAGTCACCAAGCCTATGTGCATGTGTTGTTTCCTGAAACAAGGACCTTAGAGTCTAAGAAAAAACCCAGTGGCAAATGTGAAACTTGCAAGATTTTTAATTTTAATAACGAACATGCTATGGAATCAAAAAGACAATGCCTTTTTAAAAATACATTTAACATAAAAATCTTACATTCCCTTTAATAGGTATCTGTAACTAGCATACTGTCCCTGTACATTGCGTGAGCAGATTAAGGGGCTAATTCAACTGCTGGACAATCCCTGCTCAATCACTTCAGTGTGCCATGTAAAGCAAAAAGAATTGATACTTATTCCCTGCACGTGACCACTGCAGCCGATCAGCTGGGGCCCATCAGTAGTCCATCAGAGTAGACAAAATAGTAAATGCTCCCACTAGGCAGCGGTCACATGACACAATTTTAGGTGGCCAGCTGAGGATAGCAGCACCAAAATCATAGGTCATATGTTATGTTGGGCACCAAAGTGATAAAGCAGGGGTTGACCACAGTTGGACAACCCTTTTAAAGTGCTAGATCATAAATGAATGATGGGTGGGGGTCTGATCCCTAGTCTCCCACCTTCAAGAAGATCAGTGCCTCTGGGTATAACAAAGTCATGTGTTTGGACTGGTCATGTGACATTTCAAAAACCTGACCGGCACATCCAAACATAGACTCAGTGTGAACAGGTGCTGAACCTAGAGTCACCAACTCGTATATAGTTAAGTAAATAAGGCAGCACACTGCAGCACTAAAACATACAAACATAAAACACGAAATTTGAACTGCATTACTGCACTAGAAATATGAAAAATGAGAGCGTTTAGCGCATAAAAATGGCCAATTTTATGTGTACCTGGTAGCCCCTTTACGGCATCTCTCTTATACCAGGTCCTAAACTTGCCTTACCTCGCTGAGAATAAACGTCTCCATCTGAATGGGTACATGTGAAACCTCTTCTTAGACTAAAATTCTCTCTCTGTGGAGGGGTATCGGACCTGCTGTAATTAAAACACCTGTGGCTAGGAGGCGGAGTGCACGATCAGAAGGCTAAAGAATACATTTCAAAAACCTGACCGGCATGTCATGTGACATGACATCTCTATGGATGTCGTACCACAACCAGTACATTAAACAGGAGACTGGTGGCGGGTGAAGACTCAGGAAGCAGAGGCCATTTTCCTACACTGTTAATTATTTTGCATATTTCACCGGATTTTCAAAAACTTTCGAAATTTACATCATGCATCCCACAAAAGTCATCATTATCTACAGGGCAGGTGATAAGATGTTAAAGGGACTCTGTCACCTGAATTTGGCGGGACTGGTTTTGGGTCATATGGGCGGAGTTTTCGGGTGTTTGATTCACCCTTTCCTTACCTGCTGGCTGCATGCTGGCTGCAATATTGGATTGAAGTTCATTCTCTGTCCTCTGTAGTACATGCCTGCACAAGGTAATCTTGCCTTGCGCAGGCGTGTACTATGGAGGACAGAGAATGAACATCAATCCAATATTGCAGCCAGCATGCAGCCAGCGGGTAAGGAAAGGGTGAATCAAACACCCGAAAACTCCGCCTCCATGGCTGAAGATTGTTCCCTCCAAATTCAGGTGACAGGTTCCCTTTAATTCACTGCCTCTTTTTCCCAAATTTAGTTGTGACTGAATAGAGAGGCTTGGTTGTGTATGCGCAGCTACTCCATTCATGTCTATAGGACTGGGATACAGCCAAGCACTCTATCAGTCTCAGAAAACACCAAGCAGAGCAGCAGCAATCATCCACAACAATGCCGCTCCCCATTCAGGCCCAACTAGTCACAAAAAAAGAGTTGAAAACACCTGTCCTCATAATTGTTAGGGTGCTGTCCCATTCTGTCCAGTACACACTCAGTGGCCCTGTCGGGACATAAGGCCAAAACTCCCCCCACATGTGCCAACGGGGCCATAAAATAAAATAGTGCCGACAGAGCAAATGTGAGTAATAATAATTCTTGTGCATGAATGCCTGCTGGAGGCAGACACACCGACGACGAAGACTGCCTCTGGGTCTCCGTCAGCAGTAAGTGTACATGCGCAAATATGATGCACAGCAAAGTTCGGACAAAAGCACCGACAGCGCCACCGGGTGTGTATTAGATGCAAAGTGAAAGAGCTGTGCCAATGGGGGGACACCCGGTGAACAGTCCCCTATCACCTATGCTGTGGATAGATAATAAGTAGAATTGAGCGACCTTGACCTTTTTAGAGTCGAGCCGGGTTTCGCGAAACCCGACTATCTCAAAAGTCGGGTCGAGTGAAATCGGCCGATTATGACGTAAAGTCGGGATCGACCGAAACACGAAACCCAATGCAAGTCAATGGGGCAGCATAGTCGGCAGTGAGTGGGGGCCAGGAAAACACCTAGAGTGCCCATTTTAATGTCAAAACCATCCATTCTTCTTAATGAAGCTTGTCAAGCGTAATTTACCTTATAATAATTGGAAGGCATTTGAAATTGGGGTTCATTTGGCTAAAGTTGTGGTGGGTAGGGCTGGTTCAAGTAATTAGTGGGCCCAGGAAATCTGGACCACGTCACGGCAGTGGAGCAGGGAGAGGTAAGTATTTCAACTTTGCAAGTGCTGTGAACCTGAGCAAGCAGGGGGGGCCCACTCGTTGGCATTGGCACTGGCACAGGGCCCCTCAAAGTACAGCGGTGTGTTTGCACGGCGGGGGCGCCTCCCACCGGCAGCAACACTTTTGCGTACTATGAAAGGCCCTGTGCCAGTGACGTCGCCAACTAGTATTCCTCCCCCCACCTGATGAAGGAACCTGCACTTTCATCTGCACCTTCCTCTTTGTCCCCGTGTAAGGTGGTATGGTACGCGGGAAGAGCAACCTGACTTTAAGCAGGGTCACAATGTTGTTGTGTAGCGTGCACGGGGAATGTTGCGTTATGGGTCAATGTACCAGCAGACTCATCTATCACTGGCTGGGCAATGGGCAGGATGAGGAGGAAACACAGATATAGGCCCAAAGAATAAAGTTGGCTAAATGCAGTTCAAAATTGGTAACACAGGAATAACCAGGGGGCATTGCAGTGGAGGACAACTGGAATGAGAGGCTGACACAGAGAGTAGGCCCAAATCAGTAAGTAGTCGAAATGCAGTTCAAAATTGGCAACCGTAGTAAACAGGCGGCACAGCTTTGTTCAGTGGAGGAGAACAGTAAGGAGTGGCAGACACCGATAGTAGGCCCCAACCCAACTAGTAGGCCAAATGCAGTCTAACATTAACAACTACTTAACGAGCGCCTGAAAACGGAATTTCAGGACAGGAAACCAGGAGAACAGCAAGGAGTGGCAGACACCGATAGTAGGCCCCAAACCAACTAGTACGCCAAATGCAGTTGTTCCGTTTAACCACAATTTAATGAGAGCCTGAAGATAGAAGCTCAGGAAAGGCAACCTGGAGAACACCTTGGAGTGGAACACACCATGTCTCTACACCCCATACCCAATTTGTAGGCCTAATGCAGCGTAGTTTCCAACAACTACTAAACGAGAGCCGGAAGATCGAAGCTCAGGAAAGGCAACCTGGGGAACACCTTGGAGTGGAACACACCATCTTTCTACAGTGGAACACACCATCTCTCTACACCCCATACCCAATTTGTAGGCCCAATGCAGCGTAGTTTCCAACAACTACTAAACGAGAGCATGATGATCGAAGCATTGGCGAGAAAACCTGGGGAACACCTTGGAGTGGAACACACCATCTCTCTACACCCCATACCCAATTTGTAGGCCTAATGCAGCGTAGTTTCCAACAACTACTAAACGAGAGCCGGAAGATCGAAGCTCAGGAAAGGCAACCTGGAGAACACCTTGGAGTGGAACACACCATCTCTCTACACCCCATACCCAATTTGTAGGCCTAATGCAGCGTAGTTTCCAACAACTACTAAACGAGAGCCGGAAGATCGAAGCTCAGGAAAGGCAACCTGGGGAACACCTTGGAGTGGAACACACCATCTCTCTACACCCCATACCCAATTTGTAGGCCCAATGCAGCGTAGTTTCCAACAACTACTAAACGAGAGCATGATGATCGAAGCATTGGCGAGGAAACCTGGGGAACACCTTGGAGTGGAACACACCATCTCTCTACACCCCATACCCAATTTGTAGGCCTAATGCAGCGTAGTTTCCAACAACTACTAAACGAGAGCCGGAAGATCGAAGCTCAGGAAAGGCAACCTGGAGAACACCTTGGAGTGGAACACACCATCTCTCTACACCCCATACCCAATTTGTAGGCCTAATGCAGCGTAGTTTCCAAAAACTACTAAACGAGAGCCGGAAGATCGAAGCTCAGGAAAGGCAACCTGGAGAACACCTTGGAGTGGAACACACCATCTCTCTACACCCCATACCCAATTTGTAGGCCCAATGCAGCGTAGTTTCCAACAACTACTAAACGAGAGCATGATGATCGAAGCATTGGCGAGGAAACCTGGGGAACACCTTGGAGTGGAACACACCATCTCTCTACACCCCATACCCAATTTGTAGGCCTAATGCAGCGTAGTTTCCAACAACTACTAAACGAGAGCCGGAAGATCGAAGCTCAGGAAAGGCAACCTGGAGAACACCTTGGAGTGGAACACACCATCTCTCTACACCCCATACCCAATTTGTAGGCCTAATGCAGCGTAGTTTCCAACAACTACTAAACGAGAGCCAGAAGATCGAAGCTCAGGAAAGGCAACCTGGGGAACACCTTGGAGTGTAACAAACCCTCTCTCTACGCCACGGAAGGGCTGATTCTTAGGAAGGAAGGCTGTCGGAAAGAAGCAGGGCGCGTCCGAGGGTGATTATATTCTTATTAGGTATATACTCACCCTCGGACGCGCCCTGCTTCTTTATTTGTAATGAATGTTTATTTGCAATGTGGTTTTGACTAACTCTATTTTTTTGGTAAATAATGATTTTATTATTTTCATTGTTTTGCATCTTCTTGGCAATAATATAAAGAAGACGCGACAGGACAACACTCGGTGGATGCCATATCTGTGTTTAAAATTGAAAAAACCTTTCAGTTAACTACTTGCAGGAGAAAGTTATTGTAGCTGGTGGCCATTTTTAGTACTGTACCAGATTTTTGTTGTATGTGTTTGTTTTTAATGTTAAAATGTCTGCATTTGATATCTCTCCAGTATTTTCTTTTTTATAAGCAAAATACTTATTTTTATATTTTCTGATGTTGGTTCCAGGGGTACACGGGCAGCAGTGGTGTGGTCAGTGGAGGCCTAGTGGAAGGAGTGACCGCAGACAGGCATCGAAGGCCTAAAATAATAACACATGGCTGTAGGCAATTTTAAATTGGTTCCAGGGGTACACGGGCAGCAGTGGTGTGGTCAGTGGAGGCCTAGTGGAAGGAGTGACCGCAGACAGGCATCGAAGGCCTAAAATAATAACACATGGCTGTAGGCAATTTTAAATTGGTTCCAGGGGTACACGGGCAGCAGTGGTGTGGTCAGTGGAGGCCTAGTGGAAGGAGTGACCGCAGACAGGCATCGAAGGCCTAAAATAATAACACATGGCTGTAGGCAATTTTAAATTGGTTACAGGGGTACACGGGCAGCAGTGGTGTGGTCAGTGGAGGCCTAGTGGAAGGAGTGACCGCAGACAGGCATCGAAGGCCTAAAATAATAACACATGGCTGTAGGCAATTTTAAATTGGTTCCAGGGGTACACGGGCAGCAGTGGTGTGGTCAGTGGAGGCCTAGTGGAAGGAGTGACTGCAGACAGGCATCGAAGGCCTAAAATAATAACACATGGCTGTAGGCAATTTTAAATTGGTTCCAGGGGTACACGGGCAGCAGTGGTGTGGTCAGTGGAGGCCTAGTGGAAGGAGTGACCGCAGACAGGCATCGAAGGCCTAAAATAATAACACATGGCTGTAGGCAATTTTAAATTGGTTCCAGGGGTACACGGGCAGCAGTGGTGTGGTCAGTGGAGGCCTAGTGGAAGGAGTGACCACAGACAGGCATCGAAGGCCTAACATAACAAAAATGTCAATACAATGGTATTGTCAGTGGCAGGCATTGAAGGATGTCAGCGCATAGACTAAACATTGGTGGAGCTGTGAGATAATTTTGCAAGTGGTAGAGCACTGTTTGAGCTGGGGGGGGGAACTGTCTTGTGGCCGGCGGTACAGGCCCAGGGCCCCTCATATTACATCGGTGTGTCTGACGTTGGGTGCGCACCACCACGCCAGAGACACTTTATTGTACTATGAGGGACCCAGTGGCAGTGCCGTCGACCAAAAGCGGGCACACCCACCTCTTCAGACAAACTGCACTCTCACGGGTGCTGTCGCCAAGTGTCGATACCACGGCCCCGTGTGGGGAGTTTGGCCATTTAGTGAGGTGTAAACATGTCGTATGCTGGACAATCAGGTGCAGAAAATTACGAGATTGGAAAAGGCATTCAGAATAGTCCACAGGCAAGACCTTTTCATAGGAAAGCTAGGTGTCAGCCGGGCAAGGTGGGGCAAAAGATTTCGAAATCCAGTTGTGGTTCATTTTAATGAAGGTTAGATCATCTACATTTTGGGTAGCCAGACGAGTCCTTTTTTCTGTTAGTATTGAACCTGCAGCACTGAATACTCTTTCTGATAGGACACTAGCTGCCGGGCAAGCAAGCTCCTGCAATGCATATTCTGCCAATTCTGGCCAGGTGTCTAATTTTGATGACCAGTAATCAAATGGGAATGACGGTTGAGGGAGAACATCGATAAGGGATGAAAAATAGTTTGTAACCATACTGGACAAATGTTGTCTCCTGTCACTTTGAATTGATGCTGCAGTACCTGTCCTGTCTGCGGTCATAGCAAAATCACTCCACAACCTGGTCAGAAAACCCCTCTGGCCAACGCCACTTCTGATTTCTGCCCCTCTAACTCCTCTGGTCTGCTGGCCCCTGCAGCTCGTGTGAGAACGATCACGGGCGCTGTGTGCAGGGAATGCCAGAAGCAAACGGTCAACAAGAGTTGATTGTTTGGTTGCTAATATTAGTTCCAAGTTCTCATGTGGCATTATATTTTGCAATTTGCCTTTATAGCGAGGATCAAGGAGGCAGGCCAACCAGTAATCGTCATCATTCATCATTTTAGTTATGCGTGTGTCCCTTTTGAGGATACGTAAGGCATAATCCGCCATGTGGGCCAAAGTTCCAGTTCTCAAATCTGCGGTCGTGCTTGGTTGAGGGGCAGTTTCAGGCAAATCCACGTCACTTGTGTCCCTCCAAAAACCAGAACCCGGCCTTGCCGCGCCACCAATTTCCAGTGGCCCCGGAAAAGCTTCCTCATTAAAAATATAATCATCCCCATCATCCTCCTCGTCCTCCTCCTCCTCTTCGCCCGCTAACTCGTCCTGTACACTGCCCTGGCCAGACAATGGCTGAATGTCATCAAGGCTTTCCTCTTCCTCAGCTGCAGACGCCTGATCCTTTATGTGCGTCAAACTTTGCATCAGCAGACGCATTAGGGGGATGCTCATGCTTATTATGGCGTTGTCTGCACTAACCAGCCGTGTGCATTCCTCAAAACACTGAAGGACTTGACACATGTCTTGAATCTTCGACCACTGCACACCTGACAACTCCATGTCTGCCATCCTACTGCCTGCCCGTGTATGTGTATCCTCCCACAAAAACATAACAGCCCGCCTCTGTTCGCACAGTCTCTGAAGCATGTGCAGTGTTGAGTTCCACCTTGTTGCAACGTCTATGATTAGGCGATGCTGGGGAAGGTTCAAAGAACGCTGATAGGTCTGCATACGGCTGGAGTGTACGGGCGAACGGCGGATATGTGAGCAAAGTCCACGCACTTTGAGGAGCAGGTCGGATAACCCCGGATAACTTTTCAGGAAGCACTGCACCACCAGGTTTAAGGTGTGAGCCAGGCAAGGAATGTGTTTCAGTTGGGAAAGGGAGATGGCAGCCATGAAATTCCTTCCGTTATCACTCACTACCTTGCCTGCCTCAAGATCTACAGTGCCCAGCCACGACTGCGTTTCTTTCTGCAAGAACTCGGACAGAACTTCCGCGGTGTGTCTGTTGTCGCCCAAACACTTCATAGCCAATACAGCCTGCTGACGTTGGCCAGTAGCTGTCCCATAATGGGAGACCTGGTGTGCAACAGTGGCAGCTGCGGATGGAGTGGTTGTGCGACTGCGGTCTGTGGACGAGCTCTCGCTTCTGCAAGAGGACGAAGAGGAGGAGGAGGGGGTGCGAACGGCTACAGCCAATTGTTTCCTAGACCGTGGGCTAGGCAGAACTGTCCCAAACTTGCTGTCCCCTGTGGACCCTGCATCCACCACATTTACCCAGTGTGCCGTGATGGACACGTAACGTCCCTGGCCATGCCTACTGGTCCATGCATCTGTTGTCAGGTGCACCTTTGTGCTCACAGATTGCCTGAGTGCATGGACGATGCGCTCTTTAACATGCTGGTGGAGGGCTGGGATGGCTTTTCTGGAAAAAAAGTGTCGACTGGGTAGCTCGTAGCGTGGTACAGCGTAGTCAATCAGGGCTTTGAAAGCTTCGCTTTCAACTAACCGGTAGGGCATCATCTCTAACGAGATTAGTCTAGCTATGTGTGCGTTCAAACCCTGTGTACGCGGATGCGAGGCTAAGTACTTCCTTTTTCTAACCATAGTCTCATGTAGGGTGAGCTGGACTGGAGAGCTGGAGATCGTGGAACTAGCGGGGGTGCCGGTGGACATGGCAGACTGAGAGACGGTGGGAGATGGTATTGTTGCCGCCGGTGCCCTAGATGCAGTGTTTCCTACTACGAAACTGGTGATTCCCTGACCCTGACTGCTTTGGCCTGGCAAAGAAACCTGCACAGATACTGCAGGTGGTGCGGAAAATGGTGGCCCTACACTGCCGGAAGGGATGTTGCGTTGCTGACTAGCTTCATTGGCCGAGGGTGCTACAACCTTAAGGGACGTTTGGTAGTTAGTCCAGGCTTGCAAATGCATGGTGGTTAAATGTCTATGCATGCAACTTGTATTGAGACTTTTCAGATTCTGTCCTCTGCTTAAGGTAGTTGAACATTTTTGACAGATGACTTTGCGCTGATCAATTGGATGTTGTTTAAAAAAATGCCAGACTGCACTCTTTCTAGCATCGGATACCTTTTCAGGCATTGCAGACTGAGCTTTAACCGGATGGCCACGCTGTCCTCCAACAGGTTTTGGCTTTGCCACGCGTTTTGGGCAAGATACGGGCCCGGCAGATGGAACCTGTTGCGATGTTGATGCCTGCTGCGGCCCCTCCTCCTCCGCTTCAGAACTGCTGCCGCCTGCACCCTGTTCCCCCAATGGCTGCCAATCGGGGTCAAGAACTGGGTCATCTATTACCTCTTCTTGTAGCTCGTGTGCAACTTCGTCTGTGTCACCGTGTCGGTCGGTGGTATAGCGTTCGTGATGGGGCAACATAGTCTCATCAGGGTCTGATTCTTGATCATTACCCTGCGAGGGCAATGTTGTGGTCTGAGTCAAAGGACCAGCATAGTAGTCTGGCTGTGGCTGTGCATCAGTGCACTCCATGTCAGATTCAACTTGTAATGGGCATGGACTGTTAACTGCTTCACTTTCTAAGCCAGGGACGGTATGTGTAAAGAGCTCCATGGAGTAACCCGTTGTCGCCTGCTGCATTCTTCTCTGTTGTGGTTTTTGCTGAAGAGGACAAGGAAGCGACTTGTCCCTGATCGTGAACATCCACTAACGACGCGCTGCTTTGACATTTACCAGTTTCACGAGAGGAGGCAAAAGAGCTAGAGGCTGAGTCAGCAAGATAAGCCAAAACTTGCTCTTGCTGCTCCGGCTTTAAAAGCGGTTTTCCTACTCCCAGAAAAGGGAGCGTTCGAGGCCTTGTGTAGCCTGACGACGAACCTGGCTCCACAGCTCCAGACTTAGGTGCAATATTTTTTTTCCCACGACCAGCTGATGCTCCACCACTACCACTACCCTCATTACCAGCTGACAATGAACGCCCCCGGCCACGACCTCTTCCACCATACTTCCTCATTGTTTTAAAAACGTAAACAAACTAACGGTATTTGTTGCTGTCACACAAATTACACGGTGAGCTATAACTTCAGTATGATTTAGCTACCCCTTTACAGGTGAGTGAGACCACAACGAAAATCAGGCACAATGTTACACACTCTGTTGTTGGTGGCAACAAATGAGAGAGATGCCACACACGCAGGACTGTCACTGAAGCACAAATGTAAATATTAATCTCCCACTGATTTTTTTTTTTTTCAGGGAGACTTTAGGAAAAAAAAATAGAATAAAATGATTTTTTCAGGAAGAATTTAGAAACCAAATAAAATAAAATGATTTTTTCAGGGAGAATTTAGAAAACAAATAAAACAAAAAAAGGCTTTCTATGGCCCACTGAGTGAGAGATCACGCACACAGGAGTCAGGAGTGGCACACAAGCCCAGAGGCCAATATTTATCTCCCACTGATTGATGTAGTGATTTTTTCAGGTAGATTTTGGAACCCAAATCAAGCTAAAAAAATAATAGGCTTTCTATGGCCCACAATTGGAGAGAGAGAGAGAGATGGCACACCCAGGAGTCAAGACTGGCACACAAGCAGAAAGGGCAATATTAATCTCCCACTGATTTGTTTTTTTTTTGTTTTTTCAGGGAGACTTTAGGAAAAAAAAATAATAGAATAAAATGATTTTTTCAGGAAGAATTTAGAAACCAAATAAAATAAAATGATTTTTTCAGGGAAAATTTAGAAAACAAATAAAACAAAAAAAGGCTTTCTATGGCCCACTGAGTGAGAGATGACGCACACAGGAGTCAGGAGTGGCACACAAGCCCAGAGGCCAATATTTATCTCCCACTTTTTTTTTTTTGTTCCAGGGAAAATTTATAAACCCAATAAAAAAAATAATAAATAGGCTTTCTATGGCCCACTATCTGAGAGACAGAGAGAGATGTCACGCTTAGGACTGGCACACAAGCCCAAAGGCCAATATTAATCTCCCTTTTTTTTTTAAGGGAGAATTTATAAAACCAAAAAAAAATAAATAAATAGGCTTTCTATGGCCCACTATTTGTGAGAGAGATGGCACGCTCAGGACTGGCACACAAGCCCAGAGGCCAATATTAATCTCCCACTTTTTTTTTTTTTTTCCAGGGAAAATTTATAAACCCAATAAAAAAAATAAATAAATAAATAGGCTTTCTATGGCCCACTATTTGTGAGAGAGATGGCACGCTCAGGACTGGCACACAAGCCCAGAGGCCAATATTAATCTCCCACTTTTTTTTTTTTGGTTCCAGGGAAAATTTATAAACCCAATAAAAAAATAAATAAATAGGCTTTCTATGGCCCACTATCTGAGAGAGAGAGATGGCACGCTTAGGACTGGCACACAAGCCCAAAGGCCAATATTAATCTCCCACTGATTGATTTACTGATTTTTTCAGGTAGAATTTAGAACCCAAATAAAGCAAAAAAAAAAATGGGCTTTCTATGGCCCACTGAGTGAGTGATGATGCACACAGGAGTCAGGAGTGGCACACAAGCCCTGAGGCCAATATTTTTCTCCCACTGATTGATGTAGTGATTTTTTCAGGTAGATTTTATAACCCAAATCAAGCAAAAAAATAAATAGGCTTTCTATGGCCCACTGAGTGAGAGATGACACAGACAGGGATGGCACTCTAGCAGAAATGTCAATCTTAATCTCCCACAAAAAAAAAAAAAAACAGGGAGTGTCCTTCAATTACTATCTCCCTGCAGTAATCTCAGCCAGGTATGGCAGGCAGCAATAAGGAGTGGACTGATGCACAAATTAAATAAAAAGTGTGGACAAACAAACAAGATAGCTGTGCAGAAAGGAAGGAACAAGAGGATTTGTGCTTTGAAAAAAGCAGTTGGTTTGCACAGCGGCGTACACACAGCAATGCAGCTATCAGGGAGCCTTCTAGGGCAGCCCAATGAGCTACAGCGCTGAGGGGGAAAAAAAAAAAAATGTAGCTTCCACTGTCCCTGCACACCGAAGGTGGTGTTGGGCAGTGGAAATCGCTACAGCACAAGCGGTTTGGTGGTTAATGGACCCTGCCTAACGCTATCCCTGCTTCTGACGAAGCGGCAGCAACCTCTCCCTAAGCTCAGATCAGCAGCAGTAACATGGCGGTCGGCGGGAACGCCCCTTTATAGCCCCTGTGACGCCGCAGACAGCAAGCCAATCACTGCAATGCCCTTCTCTAAGATGGTGGGGACCAGGACCTATGTCATCACGCTGCCCACACTCTGCGTTTACCTTCATTGGCTGAGAAATGGCGCTTTTCGCGTCATTGAAACGCGACTTTGGCGCGAAAGTCGCGTACCGCATGGCCGACCCCGCACAGGGGTCGGATCGGGTTTCATGAAACCCGACTTTGCCAAAAGTCGGCGACTTTTGAAAATGAGCGACCCGTTTCGCTCAACCCTAATAATAAGTGTCTTAGGGTTGGGACCACATTCAGTATTTGCAGAAGAAAAATCTGCTGTACATACTGGAATGTGGCCAGGAAAACACTGTGTAGCACACAAAGCATTTGAGATATTCTTCTTTCCCCATTCATTAAAATGAGTGAAAACGGCTTCAAAAACACTGACATGCTGCAGATTAGACACTGTGAAAAGATTTCAGAAATCTGATTCAGTTTGCAGGTACAGCAAAACACTACTTTTTTCATAGGAAAAACGCAGGAAAGCCATGGCAAAACCCTTACCCCATACCCTTTTGTGGGAGTTCCACTTTGATTTTCTTCTGAAGCAGGAATGATGAACTGCGCTTTCTTAATGTTGTTCCAATGCAGTGAAACCTCTCAATAAGACCACTTCCTTGAGAAAATCATCGCCATACTCATATCAGATTTTGTTTGAAAGTTCCAGCACATTTAATGCATAATGTCCATCCTCTTGAGGTGGCGATCTCAAAGGACGCCTGCACATGATTACCAAAAGCCAAATCTTTATTAGCAACGCTGTGCCCCTTGTACCCTCAGCATGTACACGCGGCTACAGCCACAAACAGCATGGACTTGGATGATAACTCATACTGTTATGCACTATTATACGCAGGGGCTGTAGAAGCTGTTAGGCTGCCGTCACACTAGCAGTATTTGGTCAGTATTTTACATCAGTATTTGTAGCCAAAACCAGGAGTGGAACAATTAGAGGAAAAGTATAATAGAAACATATGCACCACTTCTGTATTTATCACCCACTCCTGGTTTTGGCTACAAATACTGATGTAAAATACTGACCAAATACTGACCGTGTGACGGCAGCCTAAGGACGGCCTCACACTCAGGGTGTAAAAATACGGTCCGTTATTTACGGCCGTAATATGCAGAAAAGTCCCCAAAATAGTGATCCATATGTCATCCGTAGGCAGGGTGTGTCAGCGTATTTTGCGCATGGCATCATCCGTATGTAATCCGTATGGCATCCCTACTGCGAGATTTTCTCGCAGGCTTGCAAAACCGACATACGGACATACAATGGATCCATGTGCTCAAAAAAATCGTAAATACATATATACACTATATATATATATATATATATATATATATATATATATATATATATATATATATATATATATATATATATATATATACACACAGCATATCCAGCAGAGGGCGCATCACCGCAACATACATATACACACTGTAATATTATATATATATATATATATATATATATATATATATACATACATACATACATACATACATACATACATATATATATATATATACCGTATTTTTCGGACTAAAAGACGCACTTTTTCCCCCCCAAAAAAGGGGGGAAAATGGGGGGTGCGTCTAATAGTCGCAATGCAGGCTTACCTAGGTGGCAGAGGTGCGGTGGCAGAGGTGCGGTTGCGGGGGTGTGGCGGCAGAGGAGGCGCAGTAAGCGGGGTCCCTTTCCCCGGTATGGTGATGCAGCAGGCCCGGTATGCAGCAGAGCCGGGTGAATCCTCTTGCTATCGGTGGTGGCGGCCATTTTCCGGAGGCCGCACGTGCGCAGATGGAGCGCTCTGCTTCCCGGGGCTTCAGGAAAATGGCCGCCGCGATCTCCATCTGCGCACGCGCGGCCTCCCGCGGCCATTTTCCTGAAGCCCCGGGAGCAGAGCGCTTCATCTGCACACGCACGGCCTCAGGAAGATGGCCGCGCCCACCGATAACAAGAGGATTCACCCGGCTCTGCTGCATACCGGGCCTGCTGCATCACCATACCGGGGAAAGGGACCCCGCTTACTGCGCCTCCTCTGCCGCCACACCCCCGCCACCGCACCTCTGCCACCGCATCTCTGCCACCTAGGTAAGCCTGCATGGTACGCCAGGGACCCCTCTCACGCCATACCTCTCACTGCACCTCCTGATCCCAGCACCTCCTCATCCCAGCACCTCCTCATCCCAGCACCTCCTCATCCCAGCACCTCCTCATCCCAGCACCTCCTCATCCCAGCACCTCCTCATCCCAGCACCTCCTCATCCCAGCACCTCCTCATCCCAGCACCTCCTCATCCCAGCACCTCCTCATCCCAGCATCACCCCACCTCTGCCGAGACCTTGCCTCCTGTGACCCTGCTCTGCCACCGCCATAAGATACTGTAAATTCGGACAATAAGACGGACCCCCATGTTATAAAAAATCTTTTTTTCTGCAATTTTCACCCCAAATTTGGGGTGCGTCTTATGGTCCGGTGCGTCTTATAGTCCGAAAAATACGGTATATATATATCATACGGATACTCAAGTTGCGGTGATGCGCCCTCTGCTGGATGTTCTCATATGAACTCGAGCCTGGGAACTTTTCAGAATATTTTCCTACGCTCGAGTTCATATGAGGACATGCAGCAGTGGGTGCATCACCACGACTGAAGGTAACTACAGGTCATTGACCTACATTCCATTAATTCCCCGAGGTTTTACAGGCAGGAGCACAGCTGCATTAGCAGAGCTTCTGCTTGTAAAATTAGTTGACCCCTTCAGATGGATTTACATCGTTGGACGTGACAGAAAGACGGAAGGTATGGGATATTGTTGTTTTTTTATTTTACCTTTTTTACAGAACGAGGGTCTTCAGGTGGATTACCAGTATAATAAAATATTACAAAAACCTGTGTATTTATTTCATTAAAATACTTTGTAATAATGTGTGCGTGTGTTTTTTAACCATTTCATACTATTAAATTAATAATAGATAGGTGTCATAATTGACGCCTCTCCATTATTAATCTGGCTTAATATCACCTTACAATAGCAAGGTGACATTAACCCTTCATTACCCCATATCCCACTGCTACAAGGGAATGGGAAGAGAGTGGCCAAGTGCCAGAATAGGCGCATCTTCCAGATGTGCCTTTTCTGGGGTGGCTGGGGGCAGATGTTTTTAGCCAGGGGGGGCCCAATAACCATGGACCCTCTCCAGGCTATTAATATCTGCCCTCAGTCACTGGCTTTACCATTCTGGCAGAGAATATTGCATGGGAGCCCACGCCAATTTTTTCCGCAATTTAACCCTTTAATTTAATAGCTAGAGCGCCCAAATTTTGCCCATACACAGTACTAACATTAGGACACAAAAGAGAATAGTAAAACCAAAAACACTCAGTTTGAAAAAATGTTGCAGTAATCCGCAAGTGCTAGTAAAAGATGTAAAAAACAGGGTATTTGGTTGATACGTTTTTTGCAAAAAATGTATACTAAGCTGCTCTACCAATCTTCACGGTATACCCTTATCAGAGCAGTCCTAACTAATGTATGCAATCCCTATCTGATGTATTTAAAAACCTGATCATCTGTATATAACCTGTGTGAACAGGGTTCAGAGAGGAAAAAATCCATGTGTGCATACAGGGTAGAACAGCTTTTGTGCAGATAGCCCAAGAGGAGTGGTGGAACTCCCCAGTCTTGTAGACACAAGAGAACAATTATGGAAACAGGAACACATGGGCTACTTGCACAGTGAACAAGTCTGTATGATCATGTTCACACACCACCAAGAAACCTGAAGACACAAAAGAGAATAGTAAAACCAAAAACACTCAGTTTGAAAAAATGTTGCAGTAATCCGCAAGTGCTAGTAAAAGATGTAAAAAACAGGGTATTTGGTTGATACGTTTTTTGCAAAAAATGTATACTAAGCTGCTCTACCAATCTTCACGGTATACCCTTATCAGAGCAGTCCTAACTAATGTATGCAATCCCTATCTGATGTATTTAAAAACCTGATCATCTGTATATAACCTGTGTGAACAGGGTTCAGAGAGGAAAAAATCCATGTGTGCATACAGGGTAGAACAGCTTTTGTGCAGATAGCCCAAGAGGAGTGGTGGAACTCCCCAGTCTTGTAGACACAAGAGAACAATTATGGAAACAGGAACACATGGGCTACTTGCACAGTGAACAAGTCTGTATGATCATGTTCACACACCACCAAGAAACCTGAAGACACAAAAGAGAATAGTAAAACCAAAAACACTCAGTTTGAAAAAATGTTGCAGTAATCCGCAAGTGCTAGTAAAAGATGTAAAAAACAGGGTATTTGGTTGATACGTTTTTTGCAAAAAATGTATACTAAGCTGCTCTACCAATCTTCACGGTATACCCTTATCAGAGCAGTCCTAACTAATGTATGCAATCCCTATCTGATGTATTTAAAAACCTGATCATCTGTATATAACCTGTGTGAACAGGGTTCAGAGAGGAAAAAATCCATGTGTGCATACAGGGTAGAACAGCTTTTGTGCAGATAGCCCAAGAGGAGTGGTGGAACTCCCCAGTCTTGTAGACACAAGAGA
The DNA here is from genome assembly GCF_032444005.1 of Ranitomeya imitator. Classification (NCBI taxonomy): domain Eukaryota; kingdom Metazoa; phylum Chordata; class Amphibia; order Anura; family Dendrobatidae; genus Ranitomeya; species Ranitomeya imitator. The sequence continues at coordinate 300,108,738 of NC_091282.1, read as the reverse complement.
ACAATTATGGAAACAGGAACACATGGGCTACTTGCACAGTGAACAAGTCTGTATGATCATGTTCACACACCACCAAGAAACCTGAAGACACAAAAGAGAATAGTAAAACCAAAAACACTCAGTTTGAAAAAATGTTGCAGTAATCCGCAAGTGCTAGTAAAAGATGTAAAAAACAGGGTATTTGGTTGATACGTTTTTTGCAAAAAATGTATACTAAGCTGCTCTACCAATCTTCACGGTATACCCTTATCAGAGCAGTCCTAACTAATGTATGCAATCCCTATCTGATGTATTTAAAAACCTGATCATCTGTATATAACCTGTGTGAACAGGGTTCAGAGAGGAAAAAATCCATGTGTGCATACAGGGTAGAACAGCTTTTGTGCAGATAGCCCAAGAGGAGTGGTGGAACTCCCCAGTCTTGTAGACACAAGAGAACAATTATGGAAACAGGAACACATGGGCTACTTGCACAGTGAACAAGTCTGTATGATCATGTTCACACACCACCAAGAAACCTGAAGACACAAAAGAGAATAGTAAAACCAAAAACACTCAGTTTGAAAAAATGTTGCAGTAATCCGCAAGTGCTAGTAAAAGATGTAAAAAACAGGGTATTTGGTTGATACGTTTTTTGCAAAAAATGTATACTAAGCTGCTCTACCAATCTTCACGGTATACCCTTATCAGAGCAGTCCTAACTAATGTATGCAATCCCTATCTGATGTATTTAAAAACCTGATCATCTGTATATAACCTGTGTGAACAGGGTTTAGAGAGGAAAAAATCCATGTGTGCATACAGGGTAGAACAGCTTTTGTGCAGATAGCCCAAGAGGAGTGGTGGAACTCCCCAGTCTTGTAGACACAAGAGAACAATTATGGAAACAGGAACACATGGGCTACTTGCACAGTGAACAAGTCTGTATGATCATGTTCACACACCACCAAGAAACCTGAAGACACAAAAGAGAATAGTAAAACCAAAAACACTCAGTTTGAAAAAATGTTGCAGTAATCCGCAAGTGCTAGTAAAAGATGTAAAAAACAGGGTATTTGGTTGATACGTTTTTTGCAAAAAATGTATACTAAGCTGCTCTACCAATCTTCACGGTATACCCTTATCAGAGCAGTCCTAACTAATGTATGCAATCCCTATCTGATGTATTTAAAAACCTGATCATCTGTATATAACCTGTGTGAACAGGGTTCAGAGAGGAAAAAATCCATGTGTGCATACAGGGTAGAACAGCTTTTGTGCAGATAGCCCAAGAGGAGTGGTGGAACTCCCCAGTCTTGTAGACACAAGAGAACAATTATGGAAACAGGAACACATGGGCTACTTGCACAGTGAACAAGTCTGTATGATCATGTTCACACACCACCAAGAAACCTGAAGACACAAAAGAGAATAGTAAAACCAAAAACACTCAGTTTGAAAAAATGTTGCAGTAATCCGCAAGTGCTAGTAAAAGATGTAAAAAACAGGGTATTTGGTTGATACGTTTTTTGCAAAAAATGTATACTAAGCTGCTCTACCAATCTTCACGGTATACCCTTATCAGAGCAGTCCTAACTAATGTATGCAATCCCTATCTGATGTATTTAAAAACCTGATCATCTGTTTCTTGGTGGTGTGTGAACATGATCATACAGACTTGTTCACTGTGCAAGTAGCCCATGTGTTCCTGTTTCCATAATTGTTCTCTTGTGTCTACAAGACTGGGGAGTTCCACCACTCCTCTTGGGCTATCTGCACAAAAGCTGTTCTACCCTGTATGCACACATGGATTTTTTCCTCTCTGAACCCTGTTCACACAGGTTATATACAGATGATCAGGTTTTTAAATACATCAGATAGGGATTGCATACATTAGTTAGGACTGCTCTGATAAGGGTATACCGTGAAGATTGGTAGAGCAGCTTAGTATACATTTTTTGCAAAAAACGTATCAACCAAATACCCTGTTTTTTACATCTTTTACTAGCACTTGCGGATTACTGCAACATTTTTTCAAACTGAGTGTTTTTGGTTTTACTATTCTCTTTTGTGTCTTCAGGTTTCTTGGTGGTGTGTGAACATGATCATACAGACTTGTTCACTGTGCAAGTAGCCCATGTGTTCCTGTTTCCATAATTGTTCTCTTGTGTCTACAAGACTGGGGAGTTCCACCACTCCTCTTGGGCTATCTGCACAAAAGCTGTTCTACCCTGTATGCACACATGGATTTTTTCCTCTCTGAACCCTGTTCACACAGGTTATATACAGATGATCAGGTTTTTAAATACATCAGATAGGGATTGCATACATTAGTTAGGACTGCTCTGATAAGGGTATACCGTGAAGATTGGTAGAGCAGCTTAGTATACATTTTTTGCAAAAAACGTATCAACCAAATACCCTGTTTTTTACATCTTTTACTAGCACTTGCGGATTACTGCAACATTTTTTCAAACTGAGTGTTTTTGGTTTTACTATTCTCTTTTGTGTCTTCAGGTTTCTTGGTGGTGTGTGAACATGATCATACAGACTTGTTCACTGTGCAAGTAGCCCATGTGTTCCTGTTTCCATAATTGTTCTCTTGTGTCTACAAGACTGGGGAGTTCCACCACTCCTCTTGGGCTATCTGCACAAAAGCTGTTCTACCCTGTATGCACACATGGATTTTTTCCTCTCTGAACCCTGTTCACACAGGTTATATACAGATGATCAGGTTTTTAAATACATCAGATAGGGATTGCATACATTAGTTAGGACTGCTCTGATAAGGGTATACCGTGAAGATTGGTAGAGCAGCTTAGTATACATTTTTTGCAAAAAACGTATCAACCAAATACCCTGTTTTTTACATCTTTTACTAGCACTTGCGGATTACTGCAACATTTTTTCAAACTGAGTGTTTTTGGTTTTACTATTCTCTTTTGTGTCTTCAGGTTTCTTGGTGGTGTGTGAACATGATCATACAGACTTGTTCACTGTGCAAGTAGCCCATGTGTTCCTGTTTCCATAATTGTTCTCTTGTGTCTACAAGACTGGGGAGTTCCACCACTCCTCTTGGGCTATCTGCACAAAAGCTGTTCTACCCTGTATGCACACATGGATTTTTTCCTCTCTGAACCCTGTTCACACAGGTTATATACAGATGATCAGGTTTTTAAATACATCAGATAGGGATTGCATACATTAGTTAGGACTGCTCTGATAAGGGTATACCGTGAAGATTGGTAGAGCAGCTTAGTATACATTTTTTGCAAAAAACGTATCAACCAAATACCCTGTTTTTTACATCTTTTACTAGCACTTGCGGATTACTGCAACATTTTTTCAAACTGAGTGTTTTTGGTTTTACTATTCTCTTTTGTGTCTTCAGGTTTCTTGGTGGTGTGTGAACATGATCATACAGACTTGTTCACTGTGCAAGTAGCCCATGTGTTCCTGTTTCCATAATTGTTCTCTTGTGTCTACAAGACTGGGGAGTTCCACCACTCCTCTTGGGCTATCTGCACAAAAGCTGTTCTACCCTGTATGCACACATGGATTTTTTCCTCTCTGAACCCTGTTCACACAGGTTATATACAGATGATCAGGTTTTTAAATACATCAGATAGGGATTGCATACATTAGTTAGGACTGCTCTGATAAGGGTATACCGTGAAGATTGGTAGAGCAGCTTAGTATACATTTTTTGCAAAAAACGTATCAACCAAATACCCTGTTTTTTACATCTTTTACTAGCACTTGCGGATTACTGCAACATTTTTTCAAACTGAGTGTTTTTGGTTTTACTATTCTCTTTTGTGTCTTCAGGTTTCTTGGTGGTGTGTGAACATGATCATACAGACTTGTTCACTGTGCAAGTAGCCCATGTGTTCCTGTTTCCATAATTGTTCTCTTGTGTCTACAAGACTGGGGAGTTCCACCACTCCTCTTGGGCTATCTGCACAAAAGCTGTTCTACCCTGTATGCACACATGGATTTTTTCCTCTCTGAACCCTGTTCACACAGGTTATATACAGATGATCAGGTTTTTAAATACATCAGATAGGGATTGCATACATTAGTTAGGACTGCTCTGATAAGGGTATACCGTGAAGATTGGTAGAGCAGCTTAGTATACATTTTTTGCAAAAAACGTATCAACCAAATACCCTGTTTTTTACATCTTTTACTAGCACTTGCGGATTACTGCAACATTTTTTCAAACTGAGTGTTTTTGGTTTTACTATTCTCTTTTGTGTCTTCAGGTTTCTTGGTGGTGTGTGAACATGATCATACAGACTTGTTCACTGTGCAAGTAGCCCATGTGTTCCTGTTTCCATAATTGTTCTCTTGTGTCTACAAGACTGGGGAGTTCCACCACTCCTCTTGGGCTATCTGCACAAAAGCTGTTCTACCCTGTATGCACACATGGATTTTTTCCTCTCTGAACCCTGTTCACACAGGTTATATACAGATGATCAGGTTTTTAAATACATCAGATAGGGATTGCATACATTAGTTAGGACTGCTCTGATAAGGGTATACCGTGAAGATTGGTAGAGCAGCTTAGTATACATTTTTTGCAAAAAACGTATCAACCAAATACCCTGTTTTTTACATCTTTTACTAGCACTTGCGGATTACTGCAACATTTTTTCAAACTGAGTGTTTTTGGTTTTACTATTCTCTTTTGTGTCTTCAGGTTTCTTGGTGGTGTGTGAACATGATCATACAGACTTGTTCACTGTGCAAGTAGCCCATGTGTTCCTGTTTCCATAATTGTTCTCTTGTGTCTACAAGACTGGGGAGTTCCACCACTCCTCTTGGGCTATCTGCACAAAAGCTGTTCTACCCTGTATGCACACATGGATTTTTCCTCTCTGAACCCTGTTCACACAGGTTATATACAGATGATCAGGTTTTTAAATACATCAGATAGGGATTGCATACATTAGTTAGGACTGCTCTGATAAGGGTATACCGTGAAGATTGGTAGAGCAGCTTAGTATACATTTTTTGCAAAAAACGTATCAACCAAATACCCTGTTTTTTACATCTTTTACTAGCACTTGCGGATTACTGCAACATTTTTTCAAACTGAGTGTTTTTGGTTTTACTATTCTCTTTTGTGTCTTCAGGTTTCTTGGTGGTGTGTGAACATGATCATACAGACTTGTTCACTGTGCAAGTAGCCCATGTGTTCCTGTTTCCATAACAGTACTAACATTAGTAGTGTGGAATATGCAAAAAAAAAAAAAAGGGATACGAGATTGAATTACCGGCTTTTAAGCTATCTAGCGCTTTATGAAATATTAATATATATATACATATATGTGTCTCACTATATATACCCCTATACTATGTGTAAACATTTACCGTATATACTCGAGTATAAGCCGAGATTTTCAGCCCAAATTTTTGGGCTAAAAGTGCCCCTCTCGGCTTATACTCGAGTCACGGTCGGCGGGTGAGGGGGAGAGAGGGCTGAGGCATACTTACCTGCTTCCGGGGCTCCTGGTGCTGTCCCTGCAGTCCCACGGTCTCCGGGTGCCGCAGCTCTTCCCCTGTTCAGCAGTCACGTGGGACCGCTCATTAGAGAAATGAATATGGACTCCACTCCCATAGGGGTGGAGCCGCATATTCATTTCTCTAATGAGCGGTAACGGTGACCGCTGATAGAGGAAGAGGCTGCGGCACCCGGAGACCAGCTGTCCGGGAGAAGGAGCGGGACGCCAGGAGCAGGTAAGTATTTCATATTCACCTGTCCACGTTCCACACGCCGGGCGCCGCTCCATCTTCCCGGCGTCTCTCCGCACTGACTGTGCAGGTCAGAGGGCGCGATGACGCATATAGTGTGCGTGCCGCCCTCTGCCTGAACAGTCAGTGCAGAGAGACGCCGGGACGGGACGCTGAGGAGCTGCAAGCAAGAGAGGTGAGTATGGCATTTTCTTTTTTTATTGCAGCAGCCGCAGCATTATAAATGCCGGTAGCACATCTTTCTATGGCACATCTATGGGGCAACAATGAACGGTGCAGAGCACTATATGGCACAGCTTTATATGGCACATCTATGGGGCAATAATGAACAGTATGCAGCATTATATGTGGCACAGCTTTATATGGAGCATCTTATGGGGCAATAATGAACGGTATGGAGCATCTATTTTTGCTGCATTTTCTACCCTAGGCTTATACTCGAGTCAATAAGTTTTCCCAGTTTTTTGTGGCAAAAGTAAGGGGGTCGGCTTATACTCGGGTCGGCTTATACTCGAGTATATACGGTATTTTAGCTATTCTATTCTAACCTGTCAGTGTGATTTTACTGTACATCGCAGTGAATTGCCGGCTTTTCGCTAGAACATCCGCTGCGTATTTCTCGCAAGTCACACTGTTGGTCCAATTGTAATCCGTATTTTTCTGGCCCCCATAGACTTTCATTGGCGTATTTTTTGCACAATACGGTGACAAACGCAGCATGCTGTGTTTTTCTATGGCCGTAGAACAACGTATAATACGGATCAGTAAAATACGGCTGATAGGAGCTGGGCCATAGAGAAGCATTGTACCGTATGCAATCCGTATTTTCAGCACCTCTCTTACGTCCGTAAAACACACTAGTGTGAGGTCGGCCTAAAGAGTAAAATCAGTAGCAAATCCAAAGCTTTACAACAAAATCCAACACACCATTTTGCCACTGTGGATTTTACCTGAAATATCCACTGCTATACGGCTACAACATATAAAGCCCTTAAACAGGATGACAGAGGCGATAGTGGTCATGACTAGGATTGGCTTTACACTAACATTATCAATTTTGTTCATAGCAAAAGCCTTAACCACTATAAGGACTCCTTAACCAACAAATCCTGGTGGCAAAGAATGAAAGTAATAGCACGAATATTGACACGGACAATGGTCTTCTTGTCAAAAATACCCAAAACCGCAAGTTTTGATGTGTATTACAACCCTTGTGCAATGCTGGAAAGAGAAGGTGCTGTTGTACATCATCAACTCATAACACTAACACCCAAGGAACCAGGAAAGAGGAACATCCAACGATACAGGCATGGACTTTAAAGAGTAGTTTTAAGAGTGCAAAGCCATAGATAATTGCTGATTTTTTAATTCTCACCTAAAAAAAAAGTGCTGAGAAGCTACTCCAATTTCACCGGAAAGGGCTCGACTTTCTAGCAAATGTCGGAGCTGAAATTCTGAATTCTGGGATTGCGGCATGCCAAGCTGGATCCAGTAATCTTACGGGGCCTTTCTCGGAGTTAGGCCGGTTTCACGCGTCCTGATATTTCCGGTACCTAAAAAAAACGGTACTGGAGATATCAGAATCCGTGTGTATAATACTTGTGGCACACATTTGGCAACCATGTGCCGCATCAGTACCACACGGACGGGCACCGGGGAAGAAGCTGTAGTAAGCGCTGATCCCCGGCGCCGGGTGCTGAAGACGGCTCTCATCATTCTCCCCTGCTCTGCCGGCGATCAGCATGATCACCCGTCTGTCGTTCCGTCCCAAGCCGTAATCCATGTATGGGGGATAATTAGTTTTCAACATGGACGGTGCCAAGATGCGACCATCCAGGCTGAGAACCACAAGCGGTGACCTTATCACTGACTTTTTCCCACGGTCCTGAGGTCATCGCAGTTCAGCCCAGCTGGGAACGGAGCCTCACTGACAGGCAGTAACCACGATGATGTCACCGCAGGTCAATGATGCTGCGCTCGCATCACCTCATTCCCCAGTGGTTCTCAGCCTGGACGGTCGCATCTTGGCACCGTCCATGTTGAAAACTATTTATTCCCCAGACATGGATTGCGGTGTGGGACAGAACAAAGGACAGGTGAGGGATATTGTTGATTTTTTTAATTTTAGTTTTATTACAGGAGACGAGGGCTTTAGTGGAATTAGGCATTAGGTCAGTACAACTGTGTTTGTTATTTTTAAATAAAAATGGAAAAGTGTGTTTTGTTTTATTTCTAACAAAAGACTTTATTCTGGCTGTGTCTTTATTTACCATGTAACTATAGGATTAGTAATGGAGAGGTGTCTTATAGACCCCTCTCCATTACTAATCCGTGGGCTTGATGTCACCTGACAATACAAAGGTGACATTAACCCCACAAATATGAACCCCACTTGCCACCGCTACAGGCAATTGGGAAGAGCTGGACAAAGCACCATAATTGGCGCATCTAATAGATGCGCCTTTTTTGGGAAGCTGTGGGCATCTATTTTTAGGCTGGGGGGGTCAATATCAATGGCCCCTTAGCAGTCTGAGAATACCAGCCCCCAGCTGTCAGCTTTAGCAAGGCTGTTTGTGAAAAATAAGGGGGAACCAATGCACTGTTTTTTTTTTTAATTTATTTATTTAAATAAGAAAAAAAACAGTGTGGAGACCCCTCTAGTCTTGATAAATAGCCTTCCTGACGCTGACAGCTGAGGGTTGCAGCCCCCAGCTGTGAGTTTTGCCTTGGTGGTTATCGAAAATACAGGGGAACCCACGCCAGATTTTTCATTTATTTATTTATGGTGCAGGCGGTGAGTGAGGAATTCTCCCATCAGCTGCTCCTGCTGTAATTGTTATTAGCGGCAGCAGATGTGGGCTGATGGGAGTAATAGTCCCATCAGCATCTGCCTGCTGTCATTGTTCTCATTTGAATACGACCATCATCATTCTCCTCTGCTCGTGCTGATTGCCGTCAGACCAGGAGAGAATGATGAGAGCCGTCTCCAGCACCTGGGAACAGCGCTTACTGTACTACGTCTCAGGCGCCGGGACAAGTCACATGGATTACATCACAGTCTGTCATCCATGTGCACGTGTGCGGGACCTTGTGTGGCCCATGCTGCCAGTAAAAAATGGACATGTCAGCGTGTGGGTCACACGGTCCATGGAAACACACTGACATGTGCACAGATCCATTGACTTGAATGGGTCTACATGTGTAAGTGTCTGGTATGTGTGAACACTGTCACCACACGTATCAGAGACACCGACGTGTGAAAGAGGCCTTAAAGGGCGATACCTTGCTCCCTGCATCAATCCAGCACTGCCAAGACAAGATATTTCCGAATGTAGCCTAGTGAAGTACATGGCAGCACTGGCTTAGTGAAAAGAGAGAGATCTTGCTTTTGTCATGGCAAGAGGGAAGGTGGAGGATTGTGGGATCCCACCGTCTGGAATTTCAAGGCCTCACTTTTGCAAGAAAATTGAGCCCTTTAGGCTATGTGCACACATTCAGGATTTCTTGCAGAAATTTCCTGAGAAAAACCTGAAATTTCTGCAAGAAATCTGCATGTGTTTTTTGCACGTTTTTACCGCGTTTTTGGTGCGTTTTTTTTGCGGATTTTTCCAGACATTTCCCAATGCATTATACGGTGGGAAATCCGCAAAAAATATGCAAAATTAATGAACATGCTGCGTTTTTTATCATGTGCACAAAAATTGCAGAATTCATTTTAAATGATGGGATGCATAATGTATGCTGGGGTTTTTTTGCGGTTTTATAGCGTTTTTATAGCAAAAAAAACGTGAAAAATCAGCAACATGTGCACACAGCCTTAGGGAGATATTCGAAAAATCACCAATGTGGAGCTGCCAGGCTTTTATTAAATAAAAATAAGAATAGCAAAAACAAACTATCTTCCAATAGACATTTATGGGAATTTATCATAGCAAGGCGACATTTTTTAAAAGTAACTTACAATGCAAAGATACATAACAGTCCAGTAAGAAGTTATAGAAAAATTAAGTAATGAGAACTTTTAGGCCACGTTCACACGGTCCATATTTTACCTCAGTATGTGTAAGCCAAAACCAGGAGTGGGTGATAAATGCAGAAGTGGAGCAGATGTTTCTATTATACTTTTCCTCTATTTGTTCCACTCCTGGTTCTGGCTACAAATACTGACCAAATATTGAACGTGTGAACGTGGCCTAAGTACGAGATTTCTGGGATTTATCAAAAGTGGACAAAAGGAAAGTATGGTTCTAAAATAAAGAAATGGTTTCTACTTACTTCTAAATTTGGCTGCTATATAGTGGTCCCAGAGGTGATCATGGCCCGTCCATTAGTCACATAACTGCTGCATCTAATCACTGGCCTCCATGATCTATGTACAGCACATAGTAGCTGACCCTAGTGACTGGCTGCAGCGGTCAGATGACTGAAAGACAGGCTGTCGTCACTTCTACTAGTGCCTGGTACAGATTCAAGGGGAAAGTAATGCTTTATTAATCTGTACTATTTGTCCACTGAACACTGTTCACATTGAAGAAATGATGTAAATGCAGGTGATCCAGGTTCAATCCTGCATCCGGACCTTCCCCAGGGCCCATCGGTGATCTCTGCTGCAATCAGCAGATGTTCTCCCAGCAGAGCCTGGGGAACTGGGTCATCCACCTCCTGATAGATATGGGGAAGATAGATGATAATAGATAGCTGGATTAGATAGATAGATACTGTAGATAGATAATAGATAATAGATAGATAGATAGATAGATAGATACTGTAGATAGATAATAGATATGGGATAGATAGATATAAATATTAGATAGATACGATAGATAGATAGATACGATAGATAGATAAATAGATAGATAGATACGATAGATAGATAAATAGATAGATAGATAGATAGATACGATAGATAGATAGATATGGGATAGACAGACAGATGGAAGCAATGGGATAGATCGATATAATAGATAGAAATATGATATAGATAGATGGTCACATGATCCCCCATAGGTCAGACATTACCAACTGTGCAATGGAATGATGCACTGATCTCAATAAAGCTGTGTCCTTCAGCCTGTGTAACTCCCCCATAGAATGACTGAGGACGGCCGCCCGGCGCCTCCCGCCCCTCCTCACAACCCTGCCGGTCCCCATACAGTCAGAGCTGGGTTTTCTCCACCAGCACATAGAATTACCGGGCGGTAACGTAAAACTTACCTCTGTCACCAGGGCAACCACCTCCCGCACTCATCCATGTAGGACCATTTGCACCTAGTAGTATCGCGGCGCCTTGTAGGCTAAGCGCCCAGCAGGACGTTAACCAATCAAAACATCCGTCTTTGCCAGCCAACCAAATCTGGAGTCCTCCTATACGTCATTGGAGTACACCCGGATATAGCTGTGCTTCAGATACGAAGGTAACATCGCCCTCTAGTGGACGTCTGTAGCATGGCACCTTTGCTGTACAAAATACAAATGACATTTCCACTGGCTGCTTAGTGCAAGACGGTTCCAAACCCTGTCAAGCAGCATGGCGCCAGCTTTCTAGCCAGATTGTTCTTGAAAATGGTCAAGGCTGAACTTGATAATGGTTTTTACTACCACAGTCGGGCCATCAGATTATGTTCACATGGAGGCAGAGTAGCTAGGGTTTTGGTTCAAGGGGGGGGGGGGGCAAAGCTTCTGAGTGGGCCCCTAACCACATACCTCGAAACTTTTGAAGATGGGAAAGAGGGACAAAGTTTGCAGCCCGCAAAGCGCCGTGGCAAATTTTAGGCCACGCCTCTGACCACACCCATTCATAACTAGTCACACCCATATCCACGTCCCAACCACACAAATTTAGCACTGCTGATCACACGGTTTCATAAATAATTATAAACAAAAAAAATATGGCCACACAGTGCTCCATACTGTATAATGGCCACACAAGGTGCTCCATACTGTATAATGACCGCACATGATGCTCCATACTGTATAATGGCCACACATGATGCTCCATAGTGTATAACGACCGCACATGATGCTCCATACTGTATAATGACCCCACATGATGCTCCATACTGTATAATGACCGCACATGATGCTCCATACTGTATAATGGCCGCACATGATGCTCCATACTGTATAATGACCGCACATGATGCTCAATACTGTATAATGGCCACACATGATGCTCCATACTGTATAATGGCCACACATGATGCTCCATACTGTATATTGGCCGCACATGATGCTCCATACTGTATAATGACCCCACATGATGCTCCATACTGTATAATGACCCCACATGATGCTCCATACTGTATAATGACCGCACATGATGCTCCATACTGTATAATGACCCCACATGATGCTCCATACTGTATAATGACCGCACATGATGCTCCATACTGTATAATGACCGCACATGATGCTCCATACTGTATAATGACTGCACATGATGCTCCATACTGTATAATGACTGCACATGATGCTCCATACTGTATAATGGCCGCACATGATGCTCCATACCGTATAATTGCCGCACATGATGCTCCATACCGTATAATGACCGCACATGATGCTCAATACTGTATAATGGCCACACATGATGCTCCATACTGTATAATGGCCACACATGATGCTCCATACTGTATATTGGCCGCACATGATGCTCCATACTGTATAATGACCCCACATGATGCTCCATACTGTATAATGACCGCACATGATGCTCCATACTGTATAATGACCGCACATGATGCTCCATACTGTATAATGGCCGCACATGATGCTCCATACCGTATAATTGCCGCACATGATGCTCCATACTGTATAATGGCCACACATGATGCTCCATACTGTATATTGGCCGCACATGATGCTCCATACTGTATAATGACCCCACATGATGCTCCATACTGTATAATGACCGCACATGATGCTCCATACTGTATAATGACCGCACATGATGCTCCATACTGTATAATGGCCGCACATGATGCTCCATACCGTATAATTGCCGCACATGATGCTCCATACTGTATAATGACCGCACATGATGCTCCATACTGTATAATGGCCACACATGATGCTCCATACTGTATAATGGCCACACATGATGCTCCATACTGTATATTGGCTGCACATGATGCTCCATACTGTATAATGACCCCACATGATGCTCCATACTGTATAATGGCCACACATGATGCTCCATACTGTATAATGGCCACACATGATGCTCCATACTGTATAATGACTACATATGATGCTCCATACTGTATAATGACCCCACATGATGCTCCATACTGTATAATGACCACACATGATACTCCATACTGTATAATGGCCGCACATGATGCTCCATACTGTATAATGACTGCACATGATGCTCCATACTGTATAATGACCGCACATGATGCTCCATACTGTATAATGGCCGCACATGATGCTCCATACTGTATAATGGCCGCAGATGATGCTCCATACTGTATAATGACCGCACATGATGCTCCATACTGTATAATGGCCGCACATGATGCTCCATACCGTATAATTGCCGCACATGATGCTCCATACTGTATAATGACCGCACATGATGCTCCATACTGTATAATGGCCACACATGATGCTCCATACTGTATAATGGCCACACATGATGCTCCATACTGTATATTGGCTGCACATGATGCTCCATACTGTATAATGACCCCACATGATGCTCCATACTGTATAATGGCCACACATGATGCTCCATACTGTATAATGGCCACACATGATGCTCCATACTGTATAATGACTACATATGATGCTCCATACTGTATAATGACCCCACATGATGCTCCATACTGTATAATGACCACACATGATACTCCATACTGTATAATGGCCGCACATGATGCTCCATACTGTATAATGACTGCACATGATGCTCCATACTGTATAATGACCGCACATGATGCTCCATACTGTATAATGGCCGCACATGATGCTCCATACTGTATAATGGCCGCAGATGATGCTCCATACTGTATAATGACCGCACATGATGCTCCATACTGTATAATGACCGCACATGATGCTCCATACTGTATAATGACCCCACATGATGCTCCATACTGTATAATGGCCGCACATGATGCTCAATACTGTATAATGACTGCACATGATGCTCCATACTGTATAATGACCGCACATGATGCTCCATACTGTATAATGACCCCACATGATGCTCCATACTGTATAATGGCCGCACATGATGCTCAATACTGTATAATGACCGCACATGATGCTCCATACTGTATAATGACTGCACATGATGCTCCATACTGTATAATGACCCCACATGATGCTCCATACTGTATAATGGCCACAGCATAAAAAATCAAAAAGCACAAAATATGAACGGCACTAGGTGTTATCGCAGCAGGCGGTGTAGCCGCAGCCTGAGGATTCCACTGCAAGACTCCTATAGCACGTATATAGTCTGCAATGTTCGGGTGGTGCTCAGCATAAAAAGCAGTGAACAAATATCCAAGGAGAAAAAGGAAAATGCGGCACTCACCCAGGTAGATTGCGAATCAAAGTCCTTTATTCATCATAACGTAACAACGGACATAGTAAGGAGAGGCGGCTGGGAGAGATCAGCGGTGCGGGGAGAAAGAACAGGACTACAATCGTTTCGCGCTTGTGCGCTTCCACGGGTCCATGTCAACGATCGTAGTCCTGTTCTTTCTCCCCGCACCGCTGATCTCTCCCAGCCGCCTCTCCTTACTATGTCCGTTGTTACGTTATGATGAATAAAGGACTTTGATTCGCAATCTACCTGGGTGAGTGCCGCATTTTCCTTTTTCTCCTTGGATATTTGTATAATGGCCACACATGATGCTCCATACTGTATAATGGCCACACATGATGCTCCATACTGTATAATGACTACATATGATGCTCCATACTGTATGATGACTGCACATGATGCTCCATACTGTATAATGACCGCACATGACGCTCCATACTGTATAATGGCCACACATGATGCTCCATACTGTATAATGGCCACACATGATGCTCCATACTGTATAATGGCCGCACATGATGCTCCATACTGTATAATGACTGCACATGATGCTCCATACTGTATAATGGCCACACATGGTGCTCCATACTGTATAATGGCCACACATGATGCTCCATACTGTATAATAGCCCCAAATGATGCTCCATACTGTATAATGGCCACACATGATGCTCCATACTGTATAATGGCCACACATGGTGCTCCATACTGTATAATGGCCACGCATGGTGCTCCATACTGTATAATGGCCACACATGATGCTCCATACTGTATAATGACCACACATGATGCGCCATACTGTATATTGGCTGCACATGATGCTCCATACTGTATAATGGCCACACATGATGCTCCATACTGTATAATTACTGCACATGATGCTCCATACTGTGTAATGGCCACACATGATACTCCATACTGTATAATGACTGCACATGATGCTCCATACTGTATAATGACTGCACATGATGCTCCATCTATATACATAATTGTCTAAGGGTCACTTCCGTCTGTCTGTCTTTCTGTCACAGTTATTCATTCGCTGATTGGTCTCGGCAGCTGCCTGTCATGGCTGCCGCGACCAATCAGCGACGGGCACAGTCCGATTAGTCCCTCCCCTACTCCCCTGCACTCACTGCCCAGCGCCCGCTCCATAATCCCCTCCAGCTCACACAGAATTAATGGCAGCGGTAACGGCCCACGGTGTAACGCACTCCGTTACCGCTGCTATTAACCCTGTGTGTCCCCAACTATTTACTATTGATAACATACAAGAAAAAAACCAGCATATAAGACTAGTACAAAGAATACTAACTCAGAAATAACATATTAAATAGGAGGACCAGAGTTATTAGTATAAAAAATATATAATTTATTAAACACACAAAACATTAAAAAAATACAAAGAAATTGGAATGTCATATATAATATATAAGCATGGAAAATGTGCTAGATAGTGTGATCCCTATAGTGCACAAAAGGAGGAAGCGAGATTCGTTCTCGCGAAACGCGCGTCGGGGAGTGAGGTCGTGTCCTGGACTGCATCACACAGGCTATGGGTAATCAACCTTTGACTATGTATACTTGCTGTTATGGGCAATAAGTGCTTTTGATGATGTTGAAGTTTTGGTGCACGGCTGGAGCTAGCTAACAGAGTATTGGGAGGGACTTTTTGTCTTACCTGTTAGTACAAGTGTTCATATTTATTTATATCCAGGCCAGTCATTGTACTTTTACATTGTGCATCATTACCGTTTGCAGTTCAGGATTACGACCCCTTGGCGTTTTGTGCACTATAGGGATCACACTATCTAGCACATTTTCCATGCTTATATATTATATATGACATTCCAATTTCTTTGTATTTTTTAATGTTTTGTGTCTTTAATAAATTATATATTTTTTATACTAATAACTCTGGTCCTCCTATTTAATATATTTACTATTGATGCTAGGCAGCATCAATAGTAAAAATATGTCATGTTAAAAATAATAAAAAAAAAAAAAAACCTGCTATACTCACCATCCGCTGCCTTTCGCGCTCCTCGCCACGCTCCCGGGACCGCTCCATTGCAAGCGGTGTGCGACAAGGACCTGCCGTGACGTCACGGTCATGTGACCGCGACGTCATCATAGGTCCTGCTCACACCAGCCCTGGGACCGGAAGCGTGGCGAGGAGCACGAAAGGCGGCGGATGGTGAGTGTATGTTTATTTTTTTTTAAAGTCCTTAAACTACGTGGCTCTGTGCTGTATACTCCGTCGCTGTGCAATATACTATGTGGCTGTGCAATATACTATGTGGCTGGGCAATGTACTACGTGGGCTGTGCAATATACTACGTGGACATGCATATTCTAGAATACCCGATGCGTTAGAATCGGGCCACCATCTAGTCTATATATATAATTGTCTAAGGGTTTTTCTGTCTGTCTGTCTGTCTGTCCTGGAAATCCCGCATCTCTGATTGGTCGAGGCAACCTTTATGACAACATCGTCGCCATGCTGTGCCCGTCGCTGGCGGCCTCGACCAATCAGAGATGCGGGATTTCCAGGACAGACAGACAGACAGAAAAACCCTTAGACAATTATATATATAGACTAGATGGTGGCCCGATTCTAAAGCATCGGGTATTCTAGAATATGCATGTCCACGTAGTATATTGCACAGCCCACGTAGTATATTGCCCAGCCACATAGTATATTGCACAGCGACGGAGTATACAGCACAGAGCCACGTAATTTAAGGACTTTAAAAAAAAATAAACATACACTCACCATCCGCCGCCTTTCGTGCTCCTCGCCACGCTTCCGGTCCCAGGGCTGGTGTGAGCAGGACCTATGATGACGTCGCGGTCACATGACCGTGACGTCACGGCAGGTCCTTGTCGCACACCGCTTGCAATGGAGCGGTCCCGGGAGCGTGGCGAGGAGCGCGAAAGGCAGCGGATGGTGAGTATAGCAGGTTTTTGTTTTTTTTTATTATTTTTAACATGACATATTTTTATATATGTCTATATATATATATATATATATATATATATATATATATATATATATATACAGTGGGGCAAAAAAGTATTTAGTCAGTCAGCAATAGTGCAAGTTCCACCACTTAAAAAGATGAGAGGCGTCTGTAATTTACATCATAGGTAGACCTCAACTATGGGAGACAAACTGAGAAAAAAAAATCCAGAAAATCACATTGTCTGTTTTTTTAACATTTTTTTTGCATATTATGGTGGAAAATAAGTATTTGGTCAGAAACAAAATTTCATCTCAATACTTTGTAATATATCCTTTGTTGGCAATGACAGAGGTCAAACGTTTTCTGTAAGTCTTCACAAGGTTGCCACACACTGTTTTTGGTATGTTGGCCCATTCCTCCATGCAGATCTCCTCTACAGCAGTGATGTTTTTGGCTTTTCGCTTGGCAACACGGACTTTCAACTCCCTCCAAAGGTTTTCTATGGGGTTGAGATCTGGAGACTGGCTCGGCCACTCCAGGACCTTGAAATGCTTCTTACGAAGCCACTCCTTCGTTGCCCTGGCGGTGTGCTTTGGATCATTGTCATGTTGAAAGACCCAGCCACGTTTCATCTTCAATGCCCTTGCTGATGGAAGGAGGTTTGCACTCAAAATCTCACGATACATGGCCCCATTCATTCTTTCATGTACCCGGATCAGTCGTCCTGGCCCCTTTGCAGAGAAACAGCCCCAAAGCATGATGTTTCCACCACCATGCTTTACAGTAGGTATGGTGTTTGATGGATGCAACTCAGTATTCTTTTTCCTCCAAACACGACAAGTTGTGTTTCTACCAAACAGTTCCAGTTTGGTTTCATCAGACCATAGGACATTCTCCCAAAACTCCTCTGGATCATCCAAATGCTCTCTAGCAAACTTCAGATGGGCCCAGACATGTACTGGCTTAAGCAGTGGGACATGTCTGGCACTGCAGGATCTGAGTCCATGGTGGCGTAGTGTGTTACTTATGGTAGGCCTTGTTACATTGGTCCCAGCTCTCTGCAGTTCATTCACTAGGTCCCCCCACGTGGTTCTGGGATTTTTGCTCACCGTTCTTGTGATCATTCTGACCCCACGGGGTGGGATTTTGCGTGGAGCCCCAGATCGAGGGAGATTATCAGTGGTCTTGTATGTCTTCCATTTTCTAATTATTGCTCCCACTGTTGATTTCTTCACTCCAAGCTGGTTGGCTATTGCAGATTCAGTCTTCCCAGCCTGGTGCAGGGCTACAATTTTGTTTCTGGTGTCCTTTGACAGCTCTTTGGTCTTCACCATAGTGGAGTTTGGAGTCAGACTGTTTGAGGGTGTGCACAGGTGTCTTTTTATACTGATAACAAGTTTAAACAGGTGCCATTACTACAGGTAATGAGTGGAGGAAAGAGGAGACTCTTAAAGAAGAAGTTACAGGTCTGTGAGAGCCAGAAATCTTGATTGTTTGTTTCTGACCAAATACTTATTTTCCACCATAATATGCAAAAAAAATGATAAAAAAACAGACAATGTGATTTTCTGGATTTTTTTTTCTCAGTTTGTCTCCCATAGTTGAGGTCTACCTATGATGTAAATTACAGACGCCTCTCATCTTTTTAAGTGGTGGAACTTGCACTATTGCTGACTGACTAAATACTTTTTTGCCCCACTGTATATAATTGTCTAAGGGTTTTTCTGTCTGTCTGTCTGTCCTGGAAATCCCGCATCTCTGATTGGTCAAGGCCGCCAGCGACGGGCACAGCATGGCGACGATGTTGTCATAAAGGTTGCCTCGACCAATCAGCGACGGGCACAGTCTGCCGCGAATTCGCCTCAACCAATCAGCGACGGGCACAGTATCGACGTAGATGTCATAAAGGTTGCCATGGTGACGATGATGTCATAAAGATTGCCTCGACCAATCAGCGACGGGCACAGTCTGCCGCGAATTCTGGAATCATCATTGTCCATATACTACGAGGACATGCATATTCTAGAATACCCGATGCGTTAGAATCGGGCCACAATCTAGTCTATAATTGTCTAAGGGTCACTTCCGTCTGTATTTCTGTCTGTCTGTCACGGATATTCATTGGTCGCGGCCTCTGTCTGTCATGGAAATCCAAGTCGCTGCAAAACAGCCACGACCAATCAGCGACGAGCACTATCCGGAAGAAAATGGCCGCTCCTTCCTCCCCGCAGTCAGTGCCCGGCGCCCGCATACTCCCCTCCGGTCAGCGCTCACACAGGGTTAATGGCAGCGTTGACCGCGGTGTAACGCACTTGATTAACGCTGCTATTAACCCTGTGTGACCAACTTTTTACTATTCATGCTGCCTATGCAGCATGAATAGTAAAAAGATCTAATGTTAAAAATAATTTAAAAAAATAAAAAATAGTTATATACTCACCCTCCGGTGGCCCCCCGGATTGAAGCGGTTACCGACGCTCCTCGCGACGTCCCGGTGACCGCTCCATGCATTGCGGTCTTGCGAGATTTGCAATATGATGACGTGCAAGACCACTACGTCATCATCTCGCGAGACCGCAATGCACTCTTCAGACCGGAGCGCACGAGGAGGGTGAGTATATAACTATTTTTTATTTTAATTCTTTTTTTTAACAGGGATATTGTGCCCACATTGCTATAGACTGCGTGGGATGTGCAATATTCTACATGGACTGTGCAATATACTACGTGGGCTGTGCAATATACTACGTGGGCTGCGCAATATACAATGTGGGCTGTGCAATATACAACGTGGGCTGTGCAATATACTCCGTGGGCTGCGCAATATACTACGTGGCTGGGCAATATACTATGTGGGCTGCGCAATATACAACATGGGCTGTGCAATATACAACGTGGGCTATGCAATATACAACGTGGGCTGTGCAATATACTACGTGGGCTGCGCAATGTACACCGTGGGTTGCGCAATGCACTACGTGGGTTGCGCAATGCACTACGTGGGTTGGACAATATACTACGTGGGCTGTGCAATATACTATGTGGGCTGCGCAATATACTACATGGACTGTGCAATATACTACGTGACTGCGCAATATACAATGTGGGCTGTGCAATATACAACGTGGGCTGCGCAATATACAACGTGGGCTGTGCAATATACAATGTGGGCTGCGCAATATACTATGTGGGCTGCGCAATACACTACGTGGCTGGGCAATATACTATGTGGGCTGCGCAATATACTACATGGACTGTGCAATATACTACGTGGCTGTGCAATATACAACATGGGCTATGCAATATACAACGTGGGCTGTGCAATATACAATATGGGCTGCGCAAAATACTACGTGGGCTGCGCAATGTACACCGTGGGTTGCGCAATGCACTACGTGGGTTGCGCAATGCACTACGTGGGCTGGACAATATACTACGTGGGCTGTGCAATATACTATGTGGGCTGCGCAATATACTACATGGACTGTGCAATATACTACGTGGCTGTGCAATATACAACATGGGCTGTGCAATATACAACGTGGGCTATGCAATATTCAACGTGGGCTGTGCAATATACAACGTGGGCTGCGCAAAATACTACGTGGGCTGCGCAATGTACACCGTGGGTTGTGCAATGCACTACGTGGGTTGCGCAATGCACTCCGTGGGCTGGACAATATACTATGTGGGCTGCGCAATATACTACATGGACTGTGCAATATACTACGTGACTGTGCAATATACAACGTGGGCTGTGCAATATACAACGTGGGCTGCGCAATATACAACGTGGGCTGCGCAATATACACCGTGGGTTATTATTATTATTATTATTTATTGTTATAGCGCCATTTATTCCATGGCGCTTTACATGTGAGGAGGGGTATACATAATGAAAACAAGTACAATAATCTTAAACAATACAAGTCATAACTGGTACAGGAGGAATGAGGACCCTGCCCGCGAGGGCTCACAATCTACAAGGGATGGGTGAGAATACAGTAGGTGAGGGTAGAGATGGTCATGCAGCGGTTTGGTCGATCGGTGGTAGCTGCAGGTTGTAGGCTTGTCTGAAGAGGTGGGTCTTCAGGTTCTTTTTGAAGGTTTCGATGGTAGGCGAGAGTCTGATGTGTTGTGGTAGAGGGTTCCAGAGTAGGGGTGATACGCGAGAGAAATCTTGTATACGATTGTGGGAAGAGGAGATAAGAGGGGAGTAGAGTAGGAGATCTTGTGAGGATCGGAGGTTGCGGGTAGGTAAGTACCGGGAGACGAGGTCACAGATGTATGGAGGAGACAGGTTGTGGATGGCTTTGTACGTCATGGTTAGGGTTTTGTAGTGGAGTCTCTGGGCAATGGGGAGCCAGTGAAGGGATTGACAGAGGGGAGAGGCCGGGGAATAGCGGGGGGACAGGTGGATTAGTCGGGCAGCAGAGTTTAGAATAGATTGGAGGGGTGCGAGAGTGTTAGCGGGGAGGCCACAGAGCAGGAGGTTGCAGTAGTCAAGGCGAGAGATGATGAGGGCATGGACTAGGGTTTTTGCAGATTCATGGTTGAGGAATGAACGGATTCGTGAAATATTTTTGAGTTGCAGTCGGCAGGAAGTGGAAAGGGCTTGGATATGTGGTTTGAAGGAGAGATCAGCGTCAAGGATTACCCCGAGGCAGCGAGCTTGTGGGACTGGGGAGAGTGGGCAGCCATTTACTGTAATTGATAGGTTCGTTGGGGGGGTCGCGTGAGATGGGGGAAAGATGATGAATTCTGTTTTGTCCATGTTAAGTTTCAAAAATCTAGCGGAGAAGAAGGATGAAATAGTGGACAGACATTGAGGGATTCTGGTTAGAAGGGAGGTGATATCTGGTCCAGAGATGTAGATCTGTGTGTCGTCAGCATAGAGGTGATACTGAAAGCCATGAGATTCTATGAGCTGTCCCAGGCCAAAGGTGTAAATGGAGAAGAGCAAGGGCCCAAGGACTGAACCTTGTGGGACTCCGACAGATAGAGGGCGAGGTGAGGAGGTGGTGTGTGAGTGGGAGACGCTGAATGTCCGGTCTGTTAGGTATGATGAGATCCAGGATAGGGCCAAGTCTGCGATGCCAAGGGATGAGAGGGTTTGTAATAATAGGGAATGGTCCACTGTGTCAAAGGCAGCCGACAGGTCGAGGAGGAGGAGGACAGAGTAGTGTCGCTTGCTCTTGGCGGTTAAGAGGTCATTGGTGACTTTAGTTAGGGCAGTTTCGGTGGAATGGTGTGACCGGAAGCCAGATTGTAGGCGGTCAAAGAGGGAGCAGGAAGAGAGATGGGAGGACAGTTCAAGGTAAACGTGTTGTTCCAGTAGTTTGGAGGCATAGGGGAGAAGTGATATAGGGCGATAGCTAGATACAGAGGATGGGTCAAGAGAGGGCTTTTTGAGGATAGGTGTGATGGAGGCATGTTTAAAGCTTGAGGGGAAAACACCAGTTGTTAGAGATAAGTTGAAGAGATGGGTTAGGGTTGGGATGAAGATTGTGGTGAGGTTTGGGATGAGGTGGGATGGGAGTGGGTCAAGTGCACAGGTGGTGAGATGTGATCTTGAGAGTAGAGTGGAGAGTTGATCTTCTGTAATGGTGGAGAAGTTGGTTTTGGAGGTGGAGGGCTGTGAAATCGGGAGGAAGAGCTCTGGGGGTTGTTGACCAAAACTGTCTCTAATGCTATCAATCTTCTGCTTGAAAAATGAGGCAAAGTCTTCAGCAGAGATAAGTGGGGAGGGAGGAGGTGCTGGGGGACGGAGGAGAGAATTGAAGGTGTTGAATAACTGTTTAGGGTTGTGAGAGAGGGAGGATATGAGAGATGAGAAGTAGGTTTGTTTAGCTGTGGCAAGTGTGGTCTTGAAAGTAGTGAGGGACTGTTTGAATGCGATGAAGTGCTCGTTAGAGTGGGATCTTTTCCATCTGCGCTCAGCAGCTCTGGAAGCTCGCCTAAGTTCTTTGGTCAGGCTGGTGTGCCAGGGCTGTCTGTTGATTTTGCGAGCTTTGGTATGTGTAAGTGGGGCAGCAGATTCCAAAGCTACAGCTATTGTGGTATTATATAGAGCAGCAGCGTCATCCGCATTGTGTATGGAACTTATGCCTGTGAGGGGGAGGAGGGATTCAGAGAATGAATGTAGGTCAAGATGTTTAATATTTCTGCGAGGGTGTGAAAGTTTGTGGGGTGGGGATTGTAGACATGGAGTGGAGAGAGATGAGAATGTGAGAAAGTTGTGGTCAGAGAGTGGAAGAGGTGAGTTAGAGAGGTTAGATAGAGAGCAGAGGCGGGTGAAGATGAGGTCCAGTGTGTGACCGTCTTTGTGAGTGGCTGCAGAAGACCATTGAGTGAGGCTGAAGGAGGAAGTGAGAGATAGAAGTTTAGTGGCAGCTGAGAGGGAAGTGTCAATGGGTATGTTGAAGTCGCCCATGATGATAGTGGGGATGTCCGCAGAAAGGAAATGAAGTAGCCAGGTGGTGAAGTGGTCAAAGAAGATGGTGGCTGGCCCTGGGGGGCGGTAAATGACAGCCAGTTGGAGGTTGGTGGGGGAATAGATGCGCATAGAGTGCACCTCAAAGGAAGGGAGGGTAACAGAGGGTGGCAGTGGGATTGGAGTGAAGGAGCAGTTATCTGACAGGAGAAAACCAACTCCTCCGCCATGTTTGCTGCTGGGGCGGGGTGTGTGGGAAAGGTGGAAGCCACCGTAAGAGAGTGCAGCAGGGGAGACTGAGTCAGAGGGGGTGAGCCAGGTTTCGGTGATGGCAAGGAAGGAAAGTTTGGTAGTAACAAAGAGATCATGGATGTAGGAGAGCTTGTTGCAGACAGAGCGAGCGTTCCACAGAGCTCCCGTTAGTGGGACTGGGGAAGCGGGGGCTGGGTGAATGGGTATTAGGTTAGAGAGGTTACGGAAGTTTGTGCTAGAGCGTGGATGGGAGGTAGAAATGATTGTGGGAATATGGTGAGGAGGACCAGGATTTGGAGAGATATCACCAGCAGTAAGAAGGAGCAGAGAAAGTGTTAGCAGGTGGGAGCAGGAGAGGGCTTGAGGGGGCTGTCTGTGCTTGGAGACAGAGGATTGTATGTTAAGGAACAGTTTGGAGGAGGAGGTGAGATGGATGGGGAGGATTGAAGAGGAGATGAACATTTCCTTACTAGGTGTAGGGATCAGGGGAGGTAGCAGAAAGTGAAGGATTATAGGAGTGAAAGTGAAAACAAACAGAAACATTCTTTTCAAAGACTGTGGCCAGTTACCTTCAGTTCCCTTCAGGTTCAATTCAGGTTTTAATTCTACTGTAATCCACACTTTTAAGGACACACTTCTAAGGGATCACACTGCAGACTGAAGTCCATGCAGACTTATACTATGCAATATATGGCAAACTAAGTGCGTTCAGGTGTGAAGCAGAGAGGAGTGGTCTCTGCTCATCTTGGTCAGAGAATTAAGGGTGGACCAGATGCATACAATCAGGCCTGAGTAAACAAGGTCATAAATAACACAGGGTATGCTGGGGTTAGCTGAAAAGCATACCATGAGAATGCTAGGAGCAGAGGAAAGTCTGTGTGGAAAGCTGGGTGATGTAATTATGTGCACTTCATAGACAGACAGTGCAGGGAAGCTGGCTGGATAGACATACCATGAGAATGCTAGGAGCAGAGGAAAGTCTGTGTGGAAAGCTGGGTGATGTAATTATGTGCACTTCATAGACAGACAGCGCAGGGAAGCTGGCTGGATAGACATACCATGAGAATGCTAGGAGCAGAGGAAAGTCTGTGTGGAAAGCTGGGTGATGTAATTATGTGCACTTCATAGACAGACAGCGCAGGGAAGCTGGCTGGATAGACATACCATGAGAATGCTAGGAGCAGAGGAAAGTCTGTGTGGAAAGCTGGGTGATGTAATTATGTGCACTTCATAGACAGACAGCGCAGGGAAGCTGGCTGGATAGACATACCTGTTGGAAGAATAGAGATGCTTGTTAGAGTGCGATGGTGGCAGGTAGCAGGGCACAGTCTGTATACATCTTTCAGGTTTTAATTTGCGCAATGCACTACGTGGGCTGGGCAATATACTACGTGGGCTGCGCAATATACAATGTGGGCTGCACAATATACTATGTGGACTGCGCAATATACTACATGGGCTGGGCAATATACTACGTGGGCTGCGCAATATACTATGTGGGCTTCCCAATGTACTGCATGGGCTGCGCAATGTACTGCGTGGGCTGTGCTATACACTACGCATACATATTCTAGAATACCCGATGCGGGCCACCATCTAGTACTGTATAATGACCACACATGATGCTCCATACTGTATAATGGCCACACATGATGCTCCATACTGTATAATGATCGCACATGATGCTCCATACTGTATATTGGCCGCACATGATACTGCGTACCGTATAATGGCCACACATAGCTACTCCTACACACGTGGCTGCGCTCCGTACACTTTGCACACACGGCTCCGCTCCGTACACCTCGTACACACGTGGCTCCGCTCCGTACACCTCGTACACACACGGCTACGTTCCATACACCTGACCTCGTACACACATGGCTCTGCTACATCCACACTGCAAACACCTCCTGACCCCACACATAAGGCAGCTTACTTACCTCATCCAGCAGCATCATGGCAAGTTGGGTATGCAGTATTCAGTGTCAGAACACACACTCCATGGCAGGACATGCAGACGCACCACGCACAGAACTTTTATGCTCAGTAAGCACCTCCATGAGAAGGTATGCAATGTAACACTTGCCTTACGAAGGAAACTCCACCGACTCTTCTTCCCGCTCCATCCTTCCTATCTGACGCTCAGCCCTTCTCTAATTTGTCCACGGAGCTCGGCGAGCAGCTGATTGGTGGATGGGCCTGTCAGTCAAAAAAGTCTCCAGCAATCAATCTCCGGCGGTGCATTCCCTAACAGAATTCTAAACACAAGAGCGCGCACTGTAATACACAGGTTTGTCTCCAGATGTTCTAATGACATCACTGAGGGCAGCCATTTTTCCAAAGATAAAAACCTACTTAGTTTTTATTAGGCGGCGTTTATAAAATGGCATCGGTAATGGAGTCATAAATTCTCCACAACTCCCAACCAGTGCGGGACATACTTGTCCCGGCCGTGACAGCGGGGGAGACTGTCAAAATCGTGACAGTCCCGCTGGATCTGGGACGGTTGGGAGGTATGCCTAACCAGGTAACCTTGATAACAACTCGGTGACGTGCCTTAATAGTGGAGGAGAACCTCTACAGAAGACCGCACTGCTACTGAAGATAATCTCTATATAACGACCAACATGAATATTACCGCCATATGGTCAGTGGTAGATACCAGTCAAGACCCGTTGAAGTGCTAGTTACGAACGAAACGGCCATCGTCCGTCTGTCTCCACTGTTCTCCCTGCTGCATTTTTTGTATGTCCGAATAAAAGATTGATGCTTTTTACTCCGGTGAGTGCGCTCCACTTTCTTATATCCGAGATTACAGCACAGTTACAGATAATGTCTTACCGCTGACATTCTTTCTGATGGAATCGTTCACTTATATCGTCTTTTCTATCTGGCCCAGACCGACATGACAACTTCTTCTACCCATGACTCGTCTGCAGAAAATACAACAAAGACACATTTCACTACTCATATTCCAGCCATCACCATCTATTCCCAACCTGCACAACCTCCTCATCCTGCGGATACCCCAATACTGAGCCGCTGCTGCCGTATGTGTCCCTATTACTGCACCTGATACCCCAATACTGAGCTGCTGCTGCCCTATGTGTCCCTATTACTGCAGCTACTGTGTGGTTCTCTGTGCCTTCTAAATTCTAAAGCAGCCCTATAGAATATTGTAATGCCGGGTGCAAGTGCCCTAGAAAACAGTGCTCATATTTTGCCCCCTAGAAAGTAATACTACCGTTTGCCCCTTTGATAGTCACAGTAACCTGAGTTCCCCTATAAAAATAAGTGCCCACTTTACATTTAATAATGTCCCGAGTCTCCCTCCTGCACAGCTCCCCTATACGCAGGGCCGTATTTGCCACTAGGCACTTTAGGGCACGTGCCTAGGGCAGGACGATGCGGGGGGTGGCACCTGAGCAAGGTGGGGTTTTTTTGTTTTTTTTTTATTTAAGTCCCAGGTCACCTCCCGTCCGACTGCCCCCCAGAACCCCCCACCCCCGGCCGCCCGCCCGCCTCCAACCCACGCTCCTTGAAGACGTCATACTCACCCTGCTCCAGCGATACCTGGTCTCAGCGTCTGCAGCTCGTCCTGAGTGAGCGGTAACATGGTACCGCTCATTAAGGTCATGAATATGCGCATATCATGCGCACTCAGGAAGAAGGTGCTGCACCGGGAGTCGGGACAGAGTCAGAGGGATGTTCGGCGCTGTGTGGGAAAGGTGAGAATGAGGGACGGGGGGACAGGGGATGGGGGAATAAGGAGGACAGTAAGCTGAGCCATGCAAGATGGGAGCAGGAGCGTTGAGAGATGAGCCATGCATACAGGAGTGGGGGGGAATATGAGCCATGCATACAGGAGGGGGGGAATATGAGCCATGCATACAGGAGGGGGGGAATATGAGCCATGCATACAGGAGGGGGGATATGAGCCATGCATCCAGGAGGGGTGGGGAATATGAGCCATGCATACAGGAGGGGTGGGGAATATGAGCCATGCATACAGGAGGGGGGGATATGAGCCATGCATACAGGAGGGGGGGAATATGAGCCATGCATACAGGAGGGGGGGAATATGAGCCATGCATACAGGAGGGGGGGATATGAGCCATGCATACAGGGGGGGGGGGGGAATATGAGCCATGCATACAGGAGGGGGGGGGAATATGAGCCATGCATACAGGAGGGGGGGAATATGAGCCATGCATACAGGAGGGGGGGAATATGAGCCATGCATACAGGAGGGGGGGAATATGAGCCATGCATACAGGAGGGGGGGAATATGAGCCATGCATACAGGAGGGGGGGAATATGAGCCATGCATACGGGGGGGATATGAGCCATGCATACTGGAGGGGGGGGAATATGAGCCATGCATACAGGAGGGGGGGAATATGAGCCATGCATATGGGATGGGAGGGAGATGAGCCATGCATACAGGAGGGGGGGATATGAGCCATGCATACAGGATGGGGGGAGATGAGCCATGCATGCAAGATGGGAGGGGGCATTATACAGTATTGAGCATCATGTGGGGTCATTATACAGTATGGAGCATCATGTGTGGCCATTATTCACTATGGAGCATCATGTGTGGCCATTATACAATATTGGGCATCATGTGGGATCATTATACAGTATGGAGAACTGTGTGTGGCCATTATACAGTATTGAGCATCACGTGTTTCCATTATACAGTATGGGGCATCATGTGTGGCCATTATACAGTATGGGGCATCATGTGTGGCCATTATACAGTATGGAGCATCATGTGTGGCTATTATACACTATGGAGCATCATGTGTGGCCATTATACAGTATGGAGAACTGTGTGTGGCCATTATACAGTATTGAGCATCATGTGTGGCCATTATACAGTATGGAGCATCATGTGTGGCCATTATACAGTATGGAGCACTGTGTGGCCATATTTTTGGGGGGTTATAATTATTGTATATGAAACAGTGTGATCAGCAGTGCTAAATGGGTGTGGTTGGGACTTGGACATGGGTGTGACTAGTTGAGAAATGGGTGTGGTCAGAGGTGTGGCCTAAAATTTGCCGCAGCGCACTACGTACGCCGCAACCTTTAGACTTCTTTCCCTTCTTCAAAAGTTGGGAGGTATGGTACCGAATTTGCCAGATCACGGCACGTGCCACAAATCCCATAGGGAATCAAGCCAAACACAGTGTTGCTGTAAGTGATCCGTTACGCGGCAGATGCAGAAAAACTGCCGGATCTGCTGCAAAAGGCTACTTTCACATCAGCGATTCTTTCCAAAGTCACTGCCGATAGTGTCATACTCACCAAGGGGGGAGGCAGCACTAAAAGTGCCTAGGGCAGCAGAAACTCTAAATACGGCCCTGCAAACAGTATGATGCTCTCTTATACAGGGTGGAGCGCGGTAATTTGCTGATTTGGGAATGAAATAAAAAAATTATGATCATTAAAAAAATGTATTTTATATTTTAATTATACTGAACAGTAATGGAATTTTTAAATTACATGGTTTTAAATAGTGTATCTGGCAAATGTCGACCTTCGCTATCCACACACTGCTGCATACGTTTTCTGAAGTTTTCATGAACTCTAACAAGCATGTCCACTGGTATTCTGCCAATTTCAGCTTCAATATTGTTCCTTAGGTCTTCCAAGGTGTTGGGACGGTTGATATACACCTTAGACTTCAGGTAACCCCAAAGGAAAAAATCGCATGGGGCTAAATCTGGTGAGCGTGCTGGCCAGTTCACATCTCCCCTCAAAGAGATAAGCCGTCCAGGAAACATTTGCCTCAAACAATTCATGGTAACCCTCGCTGTGTGTGCAGTGGCACCATCCTGTTGGAACCATGTATCCTCTAGTTCCATTGCCTCAAGAGCCGGCTGAAAATAATCCTGTATCATAGACAAGTACCGTTCGGAGTTCACAGTTATGGCACGACCATTATCCTGAAAAAAGTAAGGACCAATGATGCCTACTCGTGATATGGCGCACCACACAGTGATGCGGTCCGAATGCAGAGGTCTCTCGTGAACTTCTCTGGGGTTTGTTTCACTCCAGTAATGCATATTTTGTTTGTTTACACACCCACTGAGGTGAAAATGTGCCTCATCAGAAAAAAACACAATTGCGTCACGGGGTATCGTTGCTAACATGTCTTCACAAGAGGTCCGCCGTGTCAAATAGTCCCATGCTGACAAATGTTGGACCACGCACATTTTATACGGGTGAAAATTCAGTTCATCATGAAGAATCCGGTGGAGAGAACGTCTTGAAATGCCAAGAGCAAATGATTGCTTCCGAGCAGAGCGTTTCGGAGATTGCAGTACTGCTGCTCTAACTCTCTCGATGTTTTGTGGTGTTGTAATCCTTCTCTCAGGTCCCCTTCGTACACATGACACATTCCCTGCTGTTCTGAATCCATTCACCCAATTTACAATTGATTGCCGTCCAGGAACACGTCCGCGTGGAGGAACAGCGAATTGTAAACGAAAAGCACGCTGCACTGCAATGATCGAGTGGGCATTTGAAAAATACGCTTCAACACAAAATGACCTCTCCTCACGTGTCCACTGCATGATGGCAACTGAAAGGCAGAGGAATACAAATCTCCCATCAGCCACTGTAAGCCACACCCACTCTCCCCTCTCTTCGACCGTCAGTGCCGCCACAGCATGCAGTGCAAAAAAGCAAATTACCGCGCTCCACCCTGTACTAAGTATACTGACTCCTTAATAGCCTCCAAACTGTTTGATGGCCCCAACACTGTAATCCCCACACTGTATGATGCCCCACCAGATAGCCTCCATATAGTATAATGCACCAGATAGTCCTCAATATAGTATAATGCACCAGATAGTCCTCAATATAGTATAATTCACCAGATCGTCCTCAATATAGTATAATGCACCAGATAGTCCTCAATATAGTATAATTTACCAGATCGTCCTCAATATAGTATAATGCACCAGATAGTCCTCAATATAGTATAATTCACCAGATCGTCCTCAATATAGTATAATGCACCAAATAGTTCTCAATATAGTATAATGCACCAGATAGTCCTCTATAGCACAAGGCAGCACCCATAGGCAGACCCTGTAGTATAAGGTAGCACCCCGCAGGCAGACCCTGTAGTATAAATTAGCACCCCGCAGGCAGACCCTGTACTATAAGGCAACACCCCCATAGGCAGACCCTGTACTATAAGACAGCACCCCCCCATAGGCAGACCCTGTAGTATAAGGCAGACCTCCCTATAGGCAGACCCTGTAGTATAAGGCAGACCCCCAAAGGCAGATCCTGTAGTATAAGGCAGACCCCCCCATAGGCAGACGCTGTAGTATAAGGCAGACCCCCCATAGGCAGACCCTGTAGTATAAGGCAGACCCCCCCATAGGCAGATCCTGTAGTATTAGGCAGACCCCGTCACGGATCCCTTCTCTGTGGTGTCACTTATTCGTCACGTGCCTGCTCTCACACGTGACTTGGGGTTGTGCCTGCAAGGGTTAATCTATCTCCCCACTCTCAGTCCAGCATTCAACCTCTGTCCTATGCTGTAATGGGAGCATAAATCACACACTGACCCAGGCCACACACCCGCTCATACGCGCTGCCACCACTCATTGAATACACGGGCGATGAGTCCCGGAACTAACAATACTAATAAAAATATGTCTATCACTCATAAGGCTCACACACCTTTAGGCTATGGATTCTTTTAGAACATTCAAGGTTCAACTTGTTAAAGTTTTATACTTTAATAACAAAAAGTTCAATGCTTACAACAAGAAAAAGGTATAAAATATGATAATAAAAAGACATACAACTTATGCAAAACAGTGTCATATTAAGCAGGAGAAAACTTACAGAAATTACCTAACTGGTAGTTGCTTTCTGCTCCCTGAGGGAAGGAAGAATGTAGATTGGATCACACCAGCTTCTCAGGCTGCCCTCACATGTGAACACAATTGTCTGTCTGCAACCTAAATTTATAACTTTGTTCTGAGGTCAGGTTTCTAGACTGGCCTCCCAGGTTAATATCATAATTGCGGTCTGTTTGATTGGGCCACGGCCACTCTACTAATGAATATATATTATTTTCCTCTGGAGACACTTGTGAGATGGTTCCCAGGGATAGCTAACCCTCAAGCCGCAATTAGCATCTCACCTCCAAGCACTAGGGGGTGTCAAGTGTTCCTTTCTTCTTGGCCTTAGCCAGACCTCCTGGTGGGATATGGAGACAGAATTTCTACTAGTCCCAAGGAAGTACCTATTAACACCTAGGTGCGACGTGCCTTCAGGACAGATGTTACATTATCACTAGTCACACATATAACCCTAGACATATGTCCCTACACACACATATCTATATATATAATTGTCTAAGGGTTTTTCCGTCTGTCTGTCTTTCTGTCTGTCTGTCTGTCCTGGAAATCCCGGCTCTCTGATTGGTCGAGGCCGCCAGGCCTCGACCAATCAGAGACCGGCACAGCATCGACGTAGAAATCCCACGTCTCTGATTGGTCGAGGCCGCCAGGCCTCGACCAATCAGCAACGGGCACAGCGACGATGATGTCATAAAGGACGTAGACATCTCACGTTTCTGATTCAGCGACGGGCACAGTATTGACGTAGATGTCATAATGGTTGCCATGGCGACGATGATGTCATAAAGGTTTGCCTCGACCAATCAGCGACGGGCACAGTCTGCCGCGAATTCTGGAATCATCATTGTCCATACACTACGGGGACATGCATATTCTAGAATACCCGATGCGTTAGAATCGGGCCACAATCTAGTAGATATATATAGATATATACACACATATTTCACCATACCCCCCATAGGCAGATCCTGTACTATTAGGCAGACCCCCCATAGTCAGATCCTGTACTATTAGGCAGATCCTGTAGCATAAGGCAGTTCCCCCCATAGTCAGATCCTGTAGCATTAGGCAGCTCCCCCATAGGTAGATCCTGTATCATTAGGCAGCTCCCCCCATAGGCAGATCCTGTAGCATTAGGCAGCTCCCCCCATAGGCAGATCCTGTAGCATTAGGCAGCTCCCCCCATAGGCAGATCCTGTAGCATTAGGCAGCTCCCCCCATAGGCAGATCCTGTAGCATTAGGCAGCTCCCCCCATAGGCAGATCCTGTAGCATTAGGCAGCTCCCCCCCATAGACAGATCCTGTAGCATTAGACAGCTCCCCCCATAGGTAGATCCTGTAGCATTAGGCAGCTTCCCTTAAAGAAAAAAAAACACGGTACTCACCTCTCTTCTTCCTGGTTCCTGCGCTGCTCTGAGCTCCAGCTCATCTCCTGGTCGGGCGCCGGGCAGTGACTCATCGCGCCCCCTGTCAGCGTCGCCGACGTCAGACGCTGACAGGGGGATGATGGGGGAAGGAGCGTTGCGCTCCTTCCCTCATCATTTCGGTCAGCTGTTTCGGCTATATTCCGGTACAGCTGACCTTGCGGTAAGAGGCGGGGAGCCCACTGCTGGCACCGGGCCCCCCCCCCCCCCGCCTGCTCAGGGGCCCCTATAGCGGCCGGCGGCAGAGCAGGGAGATCAAATCTCCCTGCTCTGCCGCAGAACGTAACTGTATCGGCGCGCTGCGCGCGCTGATAGTTACAGTAGCGTAGCTCCAGGTGGGCGACCGCACCCTCTGCCTCCCCGGTAGCTACTCTACTGCATGGAGGTCTTATGCATGGATCCTGCAACACCGCTTTTTTGCAAGATAATTCAATGACAATCCTGAAGTGCTGTGCACATGATCAGTAAATTTGAGTATTTGCAGTGCATTTTTTTCTGCCACATGTCAATTCTTTGTGAGTTTCTGCCATGTTTTTCACCCATTGACTTCAATTGAGTCAGTCAAATGTCCAGCAAAAGCAAAAACGCAGGTATAAAAATGCGGATTTGCGGAGCTTTTGTTTGCGTTTTACTGGCTTTCTATGATGTTTCCCATGCAGTCATCTGTGTGACAGCGTGGGAAACACTGGCGTGGAGGTTCTTATCAGCAGTAATACTACCGCCAGTAAGACCGTCTGGTCAGAGCACTGCGGGGTCATGCTGTCAATCAAATGTCAGCGTGGCTCCGCAACTGTGACCCGCAGCGGTGACCTGTGGTAAAAAGCTTACTGCAGGTGAGCAGGCGTGGGCTGATGAGACTACTGCTCCCATCGGGCTATGTTTGTTGTCATTGATAGCAGTGACAGCAGGTGCCGCTGATGGGAGATGTAGTATTATCTGCCGGTGAATGTGCTCACAGTTAAAAAAAAAAAAGTAAAATAATTACATACATAATCAAATAAAAAAACATTATACTCACCTAAAACCAAATCCTTGATGCCCTCGTCTCCTAGATATAATGTAAAATAATAAACCAACAAGTCCAATGGGGCATGACACTTTTTCTGTCAGATTCATATAAAAACTATACCTTCAGGAGAAATCTACAGTTACACAGAGGTACTATAGAGGGATCCTGCTCTTCTATATCCGTCCTATTACTGCTCCGCATAAACAAGTGACAATAAAGTTGAATACATGAGGCCAAATGGTTAAAATTTAATTTAATTGTTTTGAAATATTCTATGGTAAAACATTTTCTTATACGACTTGACGACAATCGATATCTTGTTGGACTGATAAGAGAAGGCAGGAATGTGTCAACAAGATGATCCCACTGTGGTCTACTGATGGCATCACAAAAAGGTCATAACTGTTCCCTTTTTTCCTATCTGCCAAGGCTCCAGAGGGTAAAAGCGTAGTAAAACCCTAGAGAACAAGATAATTAAGAATTTAATCAAGCATTTTATCTAACCATTATCTTAACAATTCCAGAATGACACTTATTGTTTTTCTTAGATGTTCACTGCTCAATAACTCAAGTAGCAAACACTTCCATAAATCTATGACGGTCACCCATGATTCACGCAGCCAGGTTGCTGGCCATACATTATTCTCACAAAAGAAATCACATCAGTAAGGCACGATGTATGCGGTGGTCAGTTTAGCTGATGCCTATCATGGATTAGCCCTGACGAGGTATGATCACAGTTCATTAATATATTAACTGAGCCAGTTTTATGGCGATTAGCCTGAAAAGCAGAGTCCAGAGAGGTAAGCAAAATCAGGGAGGCCATTGTGTCCAGGCGCATTATTCAGCGCCATTTCAGAGACAGCTAATTGTAATTAGTCAATGGTAAAGGCAGCGTCTAACATGTCCAAACCCTCATGGGACAGTGTAGGGAATAAAATATCTGACTGGAATTCGAGTACCTCATCTACAGAACTACTGGCAGTAGACCTATATAGGGCAGAATAATAGTCTCTTAACTTAGAAGTAACTGGACGTAATGGCCGCAGGCGCTCTTTAACCTTTCCCAACGCATGCGCAGAACAGTACTTTGTTCTGCCCTGAGTAGTGTAGAGAGGAGTTTGCCTGTGCAATAGTGCGATGGGGGAACACTGTGTGGATGGTGTCAGATGCATAATCCACTCAAAACCAGGAGGACGGCGATAGCAAGAAGAGAGGAGACCCCAGACCAAAACCAGCGACGTCCATTGGACCAAACCGCCCCGTAGGTGTGTATAATAAAAGTTTTTCTGTTTTGCAGGGCAGTTTGGAGACTTATATACAGCATTCTAGAATGCTACCACATGGGCCTGAAAGGTGGTGGCGGTAGGTTATATGGGAAAAATATGGTGACAGGTTACCTTTAAGTGGGGATGAAATTCATATCCATTAACGGCCAGGAAACAGGGAAGATGATCGGGGTGGAAATTTTATCTTTCACATTCAGTAGTTTAAGTAAAAAAGGGTGAATTTTCCAGTGGGGTTTTATAGATAGGTCAGCAAACTGTACGATCAGGATGACTGGTCTATGATCAGAGATCCCACCGGAACCATGCAAGATATGAGTTAAAAAGTAGGAACATTTAGGGATCCAAATATATAGACTATTCTGTGCCAACCTGGGGAATAAGGCCCATATAATATGATGCTAAGTACAGGTTACGGATGTCATATGGCGTGTCCTCTGCTTGTGTTCTCCTATTAATAGTCCCTACTCTGGAGTACTCCATGGAGCATGCATCGCCATATAGGCTACATTGTCCTTCTGTAAGAGGATCATACAAGACTGCATACAAGTCCAATGGGGCACGGCACTTTTTCTGTCAGATTCATATAAAAACTATACCTTCAGAAGAAATCTGTGAACAGAAGGTAAGACTAACCACTGTTAATAAATGTACTAAATTTCCTTCCCTTTCCGCCACACTTATACTCATCATGCTGACATACGCTCTAACAGTTTTGGCTCCATTACTCCTCACTCTCCTTCGCTATCCTCAAACCCCAGCACCCCCTAACCAAGTAATAATCTCTCCTTTCCTCTTGCCTCCCCACCTGACCTCTGCTGACCTGCTCCTCAACCTCAGATCTCTCCTAACAAAACAAGCCGCCCACTCTCCTCCCACCTGCTCTGTCTCTCTCTGCTTCTCCTCACTGCTGGAGACATATCTCCCAACCCTGGGCCCCCACAGCTCATACCTCCTATTACTACCCCCTTCTATCGCTCCCAACCCAATATAAACACCCGAAATCTTGCCCACCTCAAATCCGTGCCCATGACGCCCACCCCCCTGCACCTTCTCTCTGGATCACTATGGAATGCCCGTTCCATCTGCAATAAACTCCACGTGATTCACAACCTCTTTACCTCTTGTAATCTTTTCTTTCTGGGCCTCACCGAAACATGGCTGACACCCTCTGACACATCCTCCCCTGCTGCACTATGTTACGGTGGCCTCCACTTCACCCACACTCCTCGCCCTGGTAACAAACATGGTGGAGGAGTGGGCCTTCTCCTTGCTTCCAATTGTACCTTTAACCCAATCCCACCTCTACCCTCCCTTATCCTCCCCTCTTTTGAAGTCCACTCTGTCCGCATCTACTCCCCCTACAACCTCCAAATGGCCATCATATACCGACCTCCGGGCCCGACCACTGCCTTTATTGACCAATTCTCCACCTGGCTCCTTTCCTTCACTTTCTGTCTGCTGACATTCCCACCATCATCATGGGTGACTTCAACATCCCTATTGACACCCACCAGTCAGCAGCCTCCAAACTCCTGTCCCTTACTTCATCCTTTGGACTTACTCAGTGGTCCTCCTCAGCCACCCACACAGACGGACACACATTAGACCTGGTCTTCACTCGTTTATACTCCCTATCTAACTTCACATCCTCCCCTCTCCCTCTATCTGACCACCATCTACTCACTTTCTCATCCCTGTCCTCCTCACCTGTCACCCATGTCCAGCACCATGCGCACCCATGCAGGAAACTCGCACACCTAGACACCAACACACTCTCTGACTCTATCCTACCACTGTCCTCTATATCCTCACTCCACGACACAGACACTGTCACTGCTTTCTACAATGCCACTCTTGCATCAGCTATTGACACGGTCGCCGCGGTCATGCATAGCAGAGTGAGACGAACCAATAGACAACCCTGGCACAATAACATCACTAAAAAGCTTCGGCGTGTATCCAGAACTGCCGAACGGCGTTGGAAGAAAACGCATTCACAAGATGATTTCACTGCACTCAAAAAAGCAACACTGGCATTCAAATCAGCTCTCACCTCTGCTAAACAGGCCTACTTCACAACCCTCGTATCTTCCTTATCCCACAACCCCAAACAGTTGTTCAACACTTTTAACTCCCTCCTCCGCCCACCACTGCCCCCTCCGAGTTCCCTAATCATTGCCGAGGACTTTGCCACGCACTTCAAAAATAAGATAGACCAAACAAGGCAAGTCTTTGTTGTCCAACCACCACAACCCCTTTGTATGAGAGACCAATGCCCAAACCCCATAACTTCACTCTCCAAAATCTCTGAAGGGGAGCTTGCTCATCTTCTCTCCAAATCACACCTCACCAATTGTGCACTTGACCCCATCCCATCCCACCTCCTCCCCAACCTCACCACCACACTAATCCCATCCCTAACCCATCTCTTCAACCTTTCACTAACTTCTGGTACCTTCCCCTCTGCCTTCAAACATGCCACAATCACACCTATCCTCAAAAAGCCATCCCTTGACCCAAGCGGTATGTCCAGCTATCGCCCCATATCTTTGCTCCCATTTGTTTCCAAACTCCTTGAGCAGCACGTCCATGCTGAACTTTCCTCTCACTTTGCATCTAACTCTCTCTTCGACAACCTACATTCTGGCTGCCATCCCCACCATTCCACTGAGACCGCCCTGACCAAAATTACTAACGACTTACTTACAGCCAAAGCTAACAGACAATTCTCTATACTCCTCCTCCTAGACCTGTCCTCTGCCTTCGACACAGTTGTCCACTGCCTCCTACTACAGATCCTCTCTTCCTTTGGGGTCAAAGACCTTGCCCTATCTTGGATCTCCTCATACCTTGCCAACCGTACATTTAGCGTTTCCTACTCCCATACTACCTCTTCATCTTGCCCCCTCTCTGTTGGAGTCCCCCAAGGCTCTGTCCTAGGACCCTTACTCTTCTCAATCTATACACCCGGCCTGGGACAACTCATAAGGTCCTATAGCTTCCAGTACCATCTATATGCCGATGACACTCAGATCTATCTCTCTGGCCCAGATGTCACCTCTCTGCTCTCCAGAATCCCAGAGTGTCTATCAGCCATATCCTCCTTCTCCTCTCGCTTCCTCAAGCTCAATGTGGACAAATCTGAACTCATTATCTTTCCTCCATCACACATATCTTCCCTACCTGATCTATCTATCAAAATAAATGAAATCACACTTTACCCTGTCCCCAAAATCCGCTGCCTCGGAGTAACCCTTGACTCTGCCCTGTCCTTCAAACCGCACATCCAAGCTCTCACCACCTCCTGTCGCCTCCAGCTCAAAAATATTTCCAGAATCCGTCCTTTCCTCAACCCACACTCTACCAAAATGCTCGTGCATGCCCTAATCATCTCCCGCCTCGACTACTGCAACATACTCCTCTGTGGCCTACTTCTCGCACCCCTCCAGTCCATCCTTAACTCTGCTGCCCGACTAATTAATCTCTCTCCTCGCTACACTCCTGCTTCACCTCTTTGCAAATCCCTTCACTGGCTCCCAATTTCCCAGCGTATCCAGTTTAAATTACTAACACTATAATAAAAAGAACCTAGCACTCAACTTGATGCTTTTAGTGCATAATTTATTGTAGTAGTACCCAAACGTTTCGGTCCTTCATAACGGACCTTCATCAGTAAACGTACGTGTCCACCGCGTCTGTCAGCGGCTTCATTCTACTCTGCTAATCTAGTATTACAATACCTATCCGGCCTTATCCTTAAGACGCTGCTCTTTTAGTGCCCCATGACCCCATGGTCTCATTGTCCACATACTAGTACGTTTACTGATGAAGGTCCGTTATGAAGGACCGAAATGTTTGGGTACTACTAAAATAAATTATGCACTAAAAGCATCAAGTTGAGTGCTAGGTTCTTTTTATTATACTGTCTGAAGGTGTGGGAACCTAACCTTAGCACCATTTCACCAGTAGTGCATACGGTTATTTTGTCTAAATTACTAACACTGACCTACAAAGCCATTCATAACCTTTCTCCTCCGTATATTTCCACTCTAATCTCTCAAAATCTTCCCTCACGTAATCTCCGGCCCTCCCAAGACCTCCTTCTCTCCTCCACGATTATTCGCTCCTCAATCGCCTCCAAGACTTCTCCCGACTATCCCCCATCCTCTGGAATTCAGTGCCCCAACAATTCCGGTTATCCACTACTTTTGGATTCTTCAAAAGAAACCTGAAAACCCACCTCTTCAAAGAAGCTTACAGCCTGTAAAGACCACACGGCCTCCTCAACACCATTGGAGCTACTGCAACCCTCGACCACCCTCCCCATAATCCTGTAGAATGTAAGCCCGCAAGGGCAGGGTTCTCTTCCCTCTGTACCAGTCTGTCATTGTTAGTGTTGTTTACTGTAAGTGATATTTGTATTTTGATGTAACCCCTTCTCATGTACAGCACCATGGAATTAATAGTGCTATATAAACAAATAATAATAATAAATCTACAGTTATACAGAGGTACTATAGAGGGATCCTGCGCTTCTATATCCGTCCTATTACTGTTCCTCATAAACAAGTGACAATAAAGTTGAATACATGAGGCCAAATTGTTAAAATTTAATTTAATTGTTTTGAAATATTCTATGGTAAAACATTTTCTTATATGACTTGACGATAATCAATATCTTGTTGGATTGATAAGAGAAGGCAGGAATGTGTTAACGAGATGATCCCACTGTGGTCTACTGATGGCATCACAAAAAGGTCATAACTGTTCCCTTTTTTCCTATCTGCCAAGGCTCCAGAGGGTAAAAGCGTAGTAAAACCCTAGAGAACAAGATAATTAAGAATTATCAAGAACAAGATAATCAAGCATTTTATCTAACCATTATCTTAACAATTCCAGAATGACACTTATTGTTTTTCTTAGATCTTCACTGCTCAATTACTCATACTCAATTACCCATAAATCTATGACGGTCACCCATGATTCACGCAGCCAGGTTGCTGGCCATACATTATTCTCACACAAGAAATCACATCAGTAAGGCACGATGTATGTGGTGGTCAGTTTAGCTGATGCCTATCATGGATTAGCCCCGACGAGGTATGATCACAGTTCATTAATATATTAACTGAGCCAGTTTTATGTCTTTTAGCCTGAAAGGCAGAGTCCAGAGAGGTAAGCAAAATCAGGGAGGCCATTGTGTCCAGGCGCATTATTCAGCGCCATATCAGAGACAGCTAATTGTAATTAGTCAATGGTAAAGGCAGCGTCTAACATGTCCAAACCCTCATGGGACAGTTTAGGGAATTAAATATCTGACTGGAATTCGAGTACCTCATCTACAGAACTACTGGCAGTAGACCTATATAGGGCAGAATAATAGTCTCTTAACTTAGAAGTAACTGGACGTAATGGCCGCAGGCGCTGTTTAACCTTTCCCGGCGCATGCGCAGAACAGTACTTTGTTCTGCCCTGAGTAGTGTAGAGAATAGTTTATCTTTCACATTCAGTAGTTTAAGTAAAAAAGGGTGGATTTTCCAGTGGGGTTTTATAGATAGGTCAGTAAACTGTACGATCAGGATGACTGGTCTATGATCAGAGATCCCACCAGAACCATGCAAGATAGGAGTTAAAAAGTAGGAACATTTAGGGATCCAAATATATAGACTATTCTGTGCCAACCTGGGGAATAAGGTCCATATAATATGATGCTAAGTACAGGTTACGGATGTCATATGGAGTGTCCTCTGCTTGTGTTCTCCTATTAATAGTCCCTACTCTGGAGTACTCCATGGAGCATGCATCGCCATATAGGCTACATTGTCCTTCTGTAAGAGGATCATACGAGACTGCATTCAAGTCCAGTGGGGCATAGTACTTTTTTTATCAGATTCATATAAAAACTATACCTTCAGAAGAAATCTACAGTTACACAGAGGTACTATAGAGGGATCCTGCGCTTCTATATCCGTCCTATTACTGCTCCACATAAACAAGTGACAATAAAGTTGAATACATGAGGCCAAATGGTTACATTTCATTTTTTTCAAACTGTATTCTTCCCAGCAAGGAGATGTACCTGTCTTGTTCCAAGTTTAGTTCTTTTGTTAAAAACTCAAAGAACTTTGCACTGTGCTCCTTGTTCTGCTCGGCAGTGCCTACCACCCCAATGGAAGAGATTGCCAGATGAGCACAAGGAGCGGATGAGCCACCGATCACCATGGACAATCCACTCCTCACAGTGGCATTGACTCTCTGTGGAGACAAATAAATGTGTTATGTCTTAGAACGTACTCTCTTCTACAGCATAACTTTTTTTTTTAAAGGGAATCAGTCAGTAGGATAAACCCTTCCAAGCCGTCTATATCGCCATGTAGGTCAAAGGAAGCTGAATAAAATTATACCTTCATAAATGTGATCCGACGTCTTATTCCAAAGAAATCCACATTTTTCATGACATGTGAATGAGCTGGTAAGAACTATGGGCCCGACATAGATATTCTTGAGAACCTTCCTGTAGTTTTTATTGTAAATGACAGGGGAGTTACCAGTGTGATATGTAATGGCCGCTCGCTGCTCTTCTGATCTCACTGCAGAGCTGTGTGTGATTATACCTGACACATCTGCAGGTTCCTCTCAAGGGATTCAGCTTCCATCTCACAGGCAGACAGTGTCGCAATACAGCAGAGCTGCAGAAAATGTGTTTGTAATGACTGACAGCCGGCCCCAATGCAGAGAGGGTGTCAGTGAGAGCCAGGAGCGTGGCTATAGCCGCCTCTATGTACACTCAGAGCCGTGACTGAACCAGTGGCGGCGCCTCTATGTATACTCAGAGCCGTGACTGAACCAGTGGCGGCGCCTCTATGTAGACTCATAGCTGTGACTGAACCAGTTCCGGCGCCTCTATGTACACTTAGAGCCGTGACTGAACCAGTGCCGGCATCTCTATGTACACTCAGAGCCGTGACTGAACCAGTGCCGGCGCCTCTATGTAGACTCAGAGCCGTGACTGAACCAGTGCCGGCGCCTCTATGTAGACTCAGAGCCGTGACTGAACCAGTGCCGGCGCCTCTATGTAGACTCAGAGCCGTGACTGAACCAGTGCCGGTGCCTCTATGTATACTCAGAGCTGTGACTGAACCAGTGTCGGCACCTCTATGTATACTCAAAGCCGTGACTGAACCAGTGCCGGCATGGCCCCCTGTGGCCGAAACCTGGACACTGTAGGGGGAATAAAGTGAATTTTCTCCCAACAGCGTTAGGCTATGTGCAGGCGCCAGGCACGTGAATAACGCGGCCCATAGGGGGTGTGTGTGTGTGTGTGTTTTATATATTAAGAAAAGCATGGATTTCTTTGCAAGTCATCAGATTGCAGATATCAAGGTATCATGTTGTTCAGCATCCTATGAATGCCCATATAGGAGGGTTGATCCCACTGACAGATTCCCTTTAAAGGGACTCTGTCACCTGAATTTGGCGGGACTGGTTTTGGGTCATATGGGCGGAGTTTTCGGGTGTTTGATTCACCCTTTCCTTACCCGCTGGCTGCATGCTGGCTGCAATATTGGATTGAAGTTCATTCTCTGTCCTCCATAGTACATGCCTGCGCAAAGCAATCTTGCCTTGTGCAGGCGTGTACTATGGAGGACAGAGAATGAACTTCAATCCAATATTGCAGCCAGCGGGTAAGGAAAGGGTGAATCAAACACCCGAAAACTCCGCCCATATGACCCAAAACCAGTCCCGCCAAATTCAGGTGACAGGTTCCCTTTAAGTCAGGGGTCCCCAACTCTAGGCCTCGAGGGCCGCCAACAGTGCAGGTTTTCAGGATTTCTTTAGTATTGCATCGGTGGTAATGTGATCATCTGCACAGGTGATGATTCCAACCCCTGTGCAATACTAAGGAAATCCTGAAAACCTGCACTGTTGGCGGCCCTCGAGGCCTGGAGTTGGGGACCACTGCTTTAAGTCTTTCCAGATGGGCCAAAGATACCTTTAGGGCCCCCATAGGCTTCAGGTGCGATTGCAACCCCTGCACCTACTATAGTTTCACCCCTGGTT
This sequence comes from Ranitomeya imitator, assembly GCF_032444005.1. NCBI lineage: Eukaryota > Metazoa > Chordata > Amphibia > Anura > Dendrobatidae > Ranitomeya > Ranitomeya imitator. The sequence continues at coordinate 300,065,113 of NC_091282.1, read as the reverse complement.
GCAAAAGTAGTCATGTAGATCTGGCACACTCTCCACAAGGGAGAGATACTAGTGCACCTGTATTAATAAAAACTCACTTTTTTTTCTAGTGTTCTTTAAAAAAAAAAAAGGGGTTGCTCAAACTTTTTCTACTGGGGACTGACCAGGCCGACCAAGATGATGTCTATGCCTCACCAAAAGGCTCCTAGCCCACTTTTCATTACAAGTACAGAATGAGTCAGTTCAGTTATGTTCCTTAAAGGGAACCTCTTGTTGAAAATGGTATATGATCTGCAGGCCGGATGTTATAGAGCAGGAGGAGCGGTTCAGACTGATATATTTTTTTGTAGGAAAAGTCTCAGTAAACCTTTTTCTTTTTATTGATATGTTCTATGTAATCATGAGTCAAGTGGGCAGTCCTAATCGGTGATTGACAGTATGACTGTGCATGCAGAGTTAGCTGTCAGTCACTGAGTAGCACCGCCCACTGGACTCTTATGCCTACAAACACCAGGGATTTCAATGAAGGCCCCATTTATAAAGTCTCACATACACATTAGACTAATGTTGGCCGACCCCGCTGACATCAATGGCCTCAGCTGACAGTATAATGTGCAGCTGATCGGCGGTGAGTTGTCTATCTGGCATGTCTGATCAGACTATTGTAATGTTCTACCAGAGATAAGCCGCTGGCAGAGAAATCTGACGGAGACTTTTTCCTAGAGAACACAGGAGAGCTCGGCCATATGTGCGGTATATGGGGGGATCTGAGATCTCATGTGTATGGCTGGCATTATACGGAATCTTTCCCAGCACATTGCTCAGCTTCTCCTCCATAGCACAGTGTCTGCAGAGCGGACTGCATGGATAACATCATACATAACATTGCTGGATGATCACTACCAGGGATACTGCCATGATCACAATGTGACAAGGGCTGTTCTAAAACATTATAGGGCACAAAACACTTTAAAAAATAAAACGTAAATCTTTGTTTTCCAATCAAAAGTCTAAAATGCTCAGTGACCAAGTGCAGATAAGACCAGCTCACAATGGCCTCACTGCTCAGACCTCACCTCCTTGGGTTTGCCCAGAATTGAAGCAGCAGCAGAACAAAGCTTCTGGGCGAACTCCTCAGGTATACCATGCTGGGGAAGATTGGTCTCCAAATCCAAGAAAGGCATGATGAGGCCCTGGCTGCACCCAGCAGTGAAAGGGTGGCTGCCTTACATGCAGTACAGGACAGACTGGCAGCATCTGATTGGTGAGTCCTGCTACACCCCTCAGTCACTGCATGCTTCCTCTTAAAGGCACAGGCACATAGCTAAGGAAACCTTAGCAACCTAGGGTATGTGTCCACGTTCAGGAAATGCTACGTGTTTGACGCTGCATAGAGACGCAGCTTCCACATGTTACAGCATAGTGGAGGGGATTTAGTGAAATCCCGTCTCCACTATGCGTGGTAACACGCACCCAGCGGCCCTGCAATTCCGGACATACGGGGCATCTTTTAAGATTGCAGCATGTCTGTATACCTTGCGGCGATGCTGCGCCGCCGCAAGGTATAACACAGGGCCCTATGGTAGGGTGCAATGATACCGGATGTGTGCAATGAACACATCCGGCATCATCGCGTCCCCAGAAGGGCGCGGAGCTTTGGGCAGAGCTAGTTCGCCACTCCGTCAAAACTGCCACCCTGAAGGTGGACACATACCCTAAGGTATGCGTAGAGCCGCAGTGTCAAAAACGCAGCGTCCAGATGTTACAGCATAGTGGAGGGGATTTCATGAAATCCCGTCTCCACTATGCATTAAAAGACGCATGCGGCAGACCCACGAAAATGCACATGCGACGCATCTTTTAAGAACGCAGCATGTCCTTAGGGTATGTGTCCACGTTCAGGATTGCATCAGGATTTGGTCAGGATTTTATGCAGGTAAAATCCTGATCAAATCTGCACCTGAGGTCACTGGCAGGTCACCTGCGCTGTCCTTGCGTTTTTTTCTGCAACGTAAGGACATGCTGCGTTCTCAAAAGACGCGCCGCATGTCCGTTTTCGTGGGTATGCCGCATGCGTCTTTTAATGCATAGTGGAGGCAGGATTTCTTGAAATCCCATCCACTATGCTGTAACATCTGAACGCTGCATGTTTGACGCTGCGGCTCAACACAGCGTCAAAAACGCAGCGTTTCCTGAACGTGAAAACATACCGGCTGTCGTCATACTAGCAGTATTTGGTCAGTATTTTACATCAGTATTTGTAAGCCAAAACCAGGAGTGGGTGATAAATACAGAAGTGGTGCATATGTTTCTGGAGCGCCCCCAGACACATGGCCACGGGGTACTTGATCCGGGGTTATCACAGTGGCTGGACCCGGTCCGTGACCCTGCTAAGCAGGGCCGCCATCAGGGCAATACAGCCGTGACTGACGTATGGGGCCCGGTGAGCAGAGGGGGCCCGCATCGGGCCCCGTCTTATCTGCTCACCGGGCCCCTACCGGCAGCCGCAGGCTGAACCGGGCCCTTAGCGGCGGCCGGCGCTGCAGCTGTTTAACGCTATTGACGTGCGGGCCCGCACGTCAATAGTTAACAGCCGCCAGCCAATCTGAGGCTGGCAGCTGACGTCAGCCGCAGCGTGCAGGTCGCCGGCGTCTGACGTCATACTGGCTCTCCTTTGTACTTGATCTCATTTCTCAATGTCCACAATATCCTTCGCTTCGTGTCCTTTTTTTAGATACCGCCGCAAGGTAGTGCAGGCGCGGTTCCGTAACAATCTGTCCTTTCGGCTAGGTACCTGCCAGATCCCACTTCTGACAGGTCCTCCCTCGAGCTCTCCCAGGCCGCGTTCTCCCTCACTTCCTGTCCAACCCCTAGTTTTACCAGTGTGAGGAGTGACTTAATAAATAGTGCCTTTTGCTCTCCCTAGTGGCCGGAGTGTGAAGTGTAATGTGTGCTGTGATACCTGGTCAAATGAACTCCTTTAGTGCAATCAGACATAACATCACCCTCCTTAGCGGCAGAGCGACATTACTGCAACGACCAGGTCTCTGGGGCGCTGCACTCCCCCTCGGTTAAATCCAGTACTCCCGGACTGGGAAAAGAATCATAATAATACATGTTAATAGAAAACACACAAAATTCTTGTATACTATGAACAAATAAATATAACAGTGCTTTCCGTTATGGAAGGTAAGGACACTTGAACATTGCAAAAGATTGGTCATGCACAGTCCATGACTCCCAGTTCAGTAGGTGCAACCATAGAACAGCAGGGACCCCGGGTAAACAAAGGGGCCCCTGTGAAAGTTTTGGAGTGATTCACTGTCCATCACACCATTGTCCATTTTTAAACCTATAACACAGATATTTACACAAGCATTTTCAACCAAATAGCAACTATCGTTAATATCTCCAAGGTCTATAGCGAAGTGGAGTCTGATTCTTGGTGCTATGCATAGACCTCCGCAGCGCAGGGGTTGCTACTGGCCTGACAGGACCCGCTACGCTTGCTACCGCTAGTGTAGTGCACTGTCTTCTAGCTACACTTCTAGTGAGTCTGGGCAGCACTGGCATACTGGAGTCCTCAGTGCTGCCACTATTAGTGGTGGGCATGGCAGATACACCGATGACAGAGGGAGGGTCCGCTGGTTCGACCGTTGGCATCGCATCTTCTGGTGGGGTCGGCTGCGCTTGCGGGTCCAGATGCCCTGGCACCACATTTAGTTCTGGCGGTCTCGGTTGAGGAAACGTTAAGACAGGTACCACAATGGTCTGATTTATTTGAGTCCAGGACTGGGGAAAATCGCCAAGAACAGTGTGTATCATCTTCTCCTCTTCCACGGGCAGAGAAGTCCTGGGATCTGTTTCCCCATCTTTCAGCTTATCAGGGCATATTTTCAGGTGGTCTCTGGATATGGCCGTTGAGGTCTCCCCTCCGTCTTTACTGATGAGACAGACCTTCGTATTGTCGAAATCGGAGGAGAGAATGGTATACGATTCCGCTTCCCATTGATCATCAAGCTTGTGTAGTCTCCTCTTTCGTTTGAGTACCTGCTCACCAGGTGCCAATGGAGCCGCGGGAGCATACTGGTTGTAGTCCCTCTCTTGCTTCTGTCTGGCTTGAGCGAGACTCCTTTCCACACATTCCTGTACTTTGCGGTACCTCTGCTGCCTCTCGGTATCCCAATCCACATCTGGCGATATATCTTCGGGGGTCAGGACCCCCATGTCCAGATCAACGGGTAACTTGCTAGACCTTCCTCGCATCAGGTACGCTGGGGTGCAGTTGGTGGAATTCACCGGGATGTGGTTAAACATATCTACCAAGTCTGGTAACTTTGTAGGCCACAAGTTCCGCTCCTCTACAGGTAAGGTCTTCAGTAAGTCGATCACCACTTGGTTCATCTTCTCACACATCCCGTTGGTCTGTGGATGGTACGGCGTGGTTCTGATCTTCTTACACCCGTACAAATTACAGAACTCCTGGAACACCTCCGCTTCAAATGCTGGCCCCTGATCGGTCAACACCTTCTCTGGGTACCCATGCGGTCGACAGAAGTACTGCTGGAAGGTTTTGGCAGCCATCGTAGCCGTCAGATCTTTGACTGGTACGACTACCAGGAATCTGGAGTAGTGGTCCACAATGGTGAGAGCGTAGATATAACCTGACCGGTTAGCTTTACGTGATCCAGCGCGACCAACTCGAGCGGCCGTTTGGTGATGATGGGCTGCAAAGGAGCCCGTTGGCTGTCACGATCCTTCCGGCATAGGCTACAGGGGCCACACTCTCGACACCACTTCTCGATGGCTTTCTTCATGCCGATCCAGTAGAACCTCCCACGGAGTAGCCTCTCCAGCTTCTTCCATCCGAAGTGTCCTGCCCCATCGTGGTACGCTCCCAGGACCATTGACACATCTTGTCTGGGGACCACAATCTGCCACACCAATTCGTGAGTGCGGGGGTCGATGCTCCTTCGGCACAGCTTGCCATCGTGAATAAACAGTTTGCCCCTCTCCTTCCACAACTGTAATGCCTCCGGTGGATCATCCAGGCCGGGATGCAAACCTGCCTGCGTCAGGAGCTCTTTCACCCGACGGACCGCAGGGTCACCATCCTGGTTCTCTGTCCACCCGTGGTGGGGCAGGGGATTCAACGGGGCGCCCTGTTTGTTTCTGTGCCTGTTCTCCACCTGATGGGAACACTGAGTTGCCTTGGGACGATGGAAAGCGGGCAGCTCCACTTCTTCAAATGCTTCTGGATCTTCCTCCGTTTCGGGTAGGTGAGGCATTCGGGACAATGCATCGGCATTCGCATTCTTGTGCCCCGCCCGGTACTTGATGGTGAAGTCGTAATTGGACAACCGGGCCATCCACCACTGCTCCAAGGCACCGAGTTTCGCTGTGTCCAAGTGCATAAGTGGATTATTATCCATGAAGACGGTGAATTTTGCTGAGGCCAGATAGGGCTTGAACCCCTCCGTCACGGCCCAAACGACGGCGAGGAACTCCAGCTTAAAGGAACTGTAGTTGACCGGGTTCCTTTCAGTGGGGCGAAGCTTCCTACTGGCGTAAGCGATTACTCGTTCCTTGCCCTTCTGGACCTGGGACAGCACAGCTCCCAGCCCCACGTTGCTGGCATCCGTATACAATAGAAACGGTTGGTCGTATTCAGGGTAGGCTAGTACTTCTTCTCCCGTCAGTGCCAATTTTAAGCAAGTGAACGATCCTTCCAGTCCGTCGTTCCAATCCAACGGGGTATTCTTATCCTTGGGTTTCTTGGGCTGGCCCACCAACAGGTCTTGCAACAGCGCGGCCTTCTTGGTGAAGTCCTTGATAAACCTCCGGTAGTAGCCCACCAACCCGAGGAACTGCCGGACTTCATGAAGGTTACTGGGCTGTGGCCAGTCCTTGATCACCGTGACTTTGTCGGGGTCTGGGGCCACTCCTTCGGCACTCACCACATGGCCCAGGTACTGTACTTTGGGTTTGAGCAGATGGCATTTGGACGGTTTCACCTTTAAGCCAAAATTGGACAGCGCTTCAAATACCTCGGCCAGGTGCTTCAAATGGTCTTCATAGGTCTTAGAGAAGACAATGACATCGTCCAAATACAGCAGCATGGTCTCAAAGTTCTTGTGTCCCAAACACCACTCCATCATCCTCTGGAACGTCCCTGGGGCGTTACACAATCCGAAGGGCATGTAGTTGAACTCGCAGAGACCCATCGGCATCGTGAAGGCTGTCTTTTCCTTGTCCGCCTTTGCCACGGGAACCTGCCAGTACCCACCGGTGAGATCTAAGGTAGAGAAGTAATTAGCAGACTTTAACGCAGCCAAGGACTCCTCTATCCTAGGCAGGGGGTATGCGTCCTTATGTGTAATGCGGTTTAATTGCCTATTATCCACACACATCCTCATGGTGCCATCTTTCTTCCTAACGAGGACTAACGGAGCTGCCCAGGGGTTACAGCTGTCTCTCACTACCCCAGCCTCCTTCATCTCTCGCAACATGTCCTTGGCACACTGATAATGAGCTGGGGGTACAGGACGGTATCTTTCTTTTACGGGTGGGTGATCTCCTGTGGGGATGTGATGTTGAATCCCTTTTACCCGCCCGAAATCAAGGGGGTGTTTGCTGAATACCCGCTCATACTCGTGAACCACCCTGTAGGCCCCCTGTATCTGGTGAGATGGAGTAGCCTCAGTGCCCACATGTAATTCTTGACACCAATCTTTTGATTGCTCTGCAGAGCCGAGGTCCTCCGCCGACTTGGACGGAGCCAAGGGCCCGGGTGCCTGTATCACATTATTATTAACAGTAAACAGCTTGGCAAGTGTGACATATTTGGTTAGGTGGACTTCCTCCTCCCCGCAGTTAAGAACACGTACCGGCACCCTCCCCTTGCGGACGTCAACCACCCCTCTGGCTGTCAGGAGGGTAGGCCTATTCTCCGAATACACAGGTTCTACCAGGGCCTGATAGTCTTTACCCCCGAGGCCTATGGCTGCCCGACACTATATTAACATTTCACTCCTGGGGGGTATTGAAATGGAGTTCGAATCACTCACTGTGACCCGGCTAATTTCACCAAAAGTCAGCTCCACTTGCTGTCTCCGCATTAGGGCTCTGATTTCTTTCTGCAATGCACGTTGTTCACTGTAACCAGCTGTCTTTGCTACTTGCTGCAACAAGACAATAACTTCTGCAAGACAATTTTCTATGACATTAGTACCGATGGTCATCATGGTGTTACATTCACGTCGGTCAATATCAACAATGACAATTCCTTGGGCCTCCAATTCTACCCGCCCCACCTTAATAGTGACCTCTTTATACCCCACTTACGGCAGCGGCTGGCCATTACTAGCTATTATGGTAAAATCATCATCGGGGGCACGGGTAATGTCGGTGTCCTCCCAATAAAGTCTATAAAGAATGTAGGGCATAGTTACCTGGGAACCGGTGTCCAGCAAAGCGTTCATGGGGATACCGTCGATCACGATGGAGAGAACTGGACGCCCCCCGATGTATTTGGCTCTCCAATTTTGCGGGCCTGACCGTTCTACTCCTGGGGGTCGGCCCTTGGCCCCAGGGGTTGCTCGTTTAACTGACAGTACCTTGCAAGATGGCCCACCTGGTGGCAGCGGCGGCAGATAGGTTGTCCATCCCAATGAAAACGATCGTCGTCTCTGCCTTTGGTCGATGGAACTCTCATTGGTCGCTGCCAGGGGACTCCTTCCGGTCTGGAAGCCAGCTGGATCTTCTCCTTGGGGGCCTCCTGTAGGGACTGGATGGTCCGGGCTAGGGCAGCAACACTCCTGGTCAGTTCCTGTACCTGGAGGCGCAGTCCTGCAGGGGAGTCGTCTTCCAGGATCTGGGCATCGGCCTCGGCGGAGACGGGTGCGTCCGGCGCCACCTCCTGGTGGTACGTGAGGGCTTGACGCCTGGGAAGTGTGGCACGGCTGGGCTGTCGCTCTGGTAGTGCCTGGATAGCTTTATCTTTGAATTGCGCAAAAGTTAGATCTGGGTTCTGCATGGCCAAGAAGTGTAGCTGGGCCCTTTGGTTACTGCACAGGAGCCCCTCGATGAACCGCTCCTTCAGGAGTTTATCTTCATCTTGCATGCTGTTTGGGTCACTTTGCTTGATGGCCCGCAGCGCCTCCTGAAGATTAAGGGCATAGTCCCGTAAGCTATCCTGCGGCCTCTGCTTGCACCCATAGAACGTCAATTTAATTTCCGTAGTGGTGCGGGTGTTAAAGGTGGTTTTATGGTTGGCAAATACCTGTTGCGCAGTTTTCTTGTCTGCAGCGGCCAGGACTTCACTTCCCTCAATGCCGCTCCAAAGAGTTGGCTGATTATCATATGAACTTTCTGAGGCTCTGTCAAGGGATAAAACTCGAGCAAGCTACAAATCCCCTCTTTAAAGTCAGTTAACGTATGAGCTTCTCCGAAGTATCGTGGGAGCCAGGCGGCCCCTGGTAGCGGTGGCAGTATCCGGCTGGTTGATGGGAGTGGCAAGCCCTGCGGCATCCGGCGGTGAGATCAGACCCGTGGCTGCGTCTACCACGGAATCTGGAAGTGCTCCCGAGTCTGCAGCTGTGGCCGCCGCCTCCGCTCCTCCGGGATCCGACATAGCCGTTCTTGCCCCCTTGCTAACCTGTCGGGGCCGGGGTTCCCCTTCCGGGATCGGCGCCTTACCGCTTCTTCCGCTGCGCGCTCTTTCCCAGCCGGCTCCACCCACGAAGCTATGGCTCCTCCCCTCGCGCTCCACACGGCGCGGCAATGGCGGATATTTGGCGACAAATAGCAATACACAGTCTTTGCAATAAGTCACAGTTCAATCACAGTTCCAAGGCACACATGACCTGATTCTTCAGGCTTAAGTAGATCCTGTTCGTGATGCCAAGTTGGAGTGCCCCCAGACACAGGGCCACGGGGTACTCGATCCGGGGTTATCACGGTGGCTGGACCCGGTCCGTGACCCTGCCAAGGGGTGTCTAATGAAAGGTGATTGTGCGTGGTGCAAGGTGCGAGGAATAATGAGGACACAGGGTTGCAGTCTCTTTACCTTTTACTGAAGGTTTCAGGATCCTCAATCCAGAGCACTGTCAACGGGGCTGTCTGAGACCGGCCGGTCCGAAGGCACATCCAGAGTTCCCTTTGCAGGTGGAAATCAGTGCCTACCACTAGCGCCTGTGTGTTGTAGTTCTTCCCTGCTGGGCATTCGGGATAGTCCTCACAACTTCTGTTCTCGTTCTCTCTAGATCTTTCTCTCTCCATTCCCCAGGTTTGTTATGGCTAGGACGCACCTTTATGACAGGCAGACCTAAAGTTATTCTGGGACCCTAGAGACGCCCCTCTCCCACGATTGCCTATGTCCTTCTTAGGTGATGTATGGTAGACAGCCAACCTGTAATTAACTGTCCTGCCGCTGTTTGAAGTAATGCGTGGAGACTGTTACTTCCTCGGTGCTCCGGCCACCGGCTACGCGCCTCAGTAGGATGTTGCCGATCTCGGGGCACGACTCCTACTGGCTCTCCTTTGTACTTGATCTCTTTTCTCACTGTCCACAATATCCTTCGCTTCATATCCTTTCTGTAGATACCGCCGCAAGGTAGTGCAGGCGCGGTGCCGTAACAATCTGTCCTTTCGGCTAGGTACCTGCCAGATCCCACTTCTGACAGGTCCTCCCTGGAGCTCTCCCAGGCCGCGTTCTCCCTGACTTCCTGTCGAACCCCTAGTTTTACCAGTGTGAGGAGTGACCTAATAAATAGTGCCTTTTGCTCCCCCTAGTGGCCGGATTGTGAAGTGTAATGTGTGCTGTGATACCTGGTCAGATGAACTCCTTTAGTGCAATCAGACATAACATCAACCTCCTTAGCGGCAGAGCGACATTACTGCAACGACCAGGTCTCTGGGGCGCTGCATTTCTATTATACTTTTCCTCTATTTATTCCTCTCCTGGTTTTGGCTTACACATACTGATGTAAAATACTGACCAAATACTACTAGAGTGACGGCAGCCTAAGTGTATGTGCACAAATTGTGGATTTACCTGCTGATTTTTCCGCACAGAATCTGCATCGCTTGCCAGAAAACACAGCTAAAAATCAGCTAGTTTTTTGTGCAGATTTGATGCATTTTTGATACATTTTTTCATCCGGTTTGTATGTGTTTTTGAAAGCTAAGTAAAGATCTATTATTGAACAAAAAAAAAGAATTGTGATGTCATTTCTTGTCCAACCTCTTCATTTACATACTCCATTGAAGAATAATGTTTACACACACAGAAAGATAGATAGATAGATAGATAGATAGATAGATAGATAGATAGATAGATAAAGACAGGGCTGGACTGGCCATTGGGCAGTTCTGGCAAATGCCAGAAGAGCCGGTGCCAGTAGTGGGCCGCTGCACGTCGACTCACCCTTCCCCCCTAGCATCGCCGCCACCGCATTCAACAGTTGAATGCAATGATGGAGGAGAGAGTGTCTGCTGACGCTCCCTCTCCCATCATTCCCCGCTCTGCCTCTGACACTGCGGGTGCGCGCACACTCACTGTATCCCAGGCAGTGCAGCGGCAGTCGCCGAGACAGGAGCAGGGAGCAGGCAGCGCGGGCACGACGAAAGGTGAGGAGCTTGTGTGTTTTTTTTATTTACTGGATTGTGGGGCCATTCTAGGGGGAGGAGAGATGAGGGCTCTGCTGTATACTACTGTGTGGACTGTGCTATATACTACTGTGTGGGCTCTGCTGTATACTACTGTGTGGGCTGTGCTATATACTACTATGTGGGCTGTGCTATATACTACTGTTTGGGCTGTGCTGTATACTACTATGTGGGCTGTGCGGTATACTACTATGTGGGCTGTGCTGTATACTACTGTGTGGGCTGTGCTGTATACTACTGTGTGGGCTGTGCTATATACTACATGGGCTGTGCTGTTCACTACTGTGTGGGCTGTGCTATATACTACTATGTGGGCTGTGCTATATACTACTGTTTGGGCTGTGCTGTATACTACTATGTGGGCTGTGCGGTATACTACTGTGTGGGCTGTGCTGTATACTACTGTGTGGGCTGTGCTGTATACTACTATGCGGGCTGTGCTATATACCAGGGGTGTCAAACTGCATTCCTCAAGGGCTGCAAAGAGGTCATGTTTTCAGGATTTCCTTGTACTGCACAGGTGATAATTTAATCACCTAAACACATAATGATTACAGCACCTTGTGCAAAGCTAAGGAAATCTTGAAAACACGCATGGTTTGCGGCCCTCGAGGAATGCAGTTTGACACCCCTGCTATATACTACTGTGCGGGCTGTGCTATATACTACTGTGTGGGCTCTGCTGAATACTACTGTGTGGGCTCTGCTATATACTATTGTGTGGGCTCTGCTGTATACTACTATGCGGACTGTGCTATATACAACTATGTGAGCTGTGCTATATACTACTGTGTGGGCAGTGCTGTATACTACTGTGTGGGCTCTGCTATATACTACTGTGTGGGCTCTGCTGTATACTACTGTGTGGGCAGTGCTGTATACTACTATGTGGGCTGTGCCTTATACTACTGTGTGGGCTTTGTTATATACTACTATGTGGGCTGTGCTATATACTACTATGTGTGTTCTGCTGTATACTACTATGTGGGCAGTGCTGTATACTACTGGGTGGGCAGTGCTGTATACTACTATGTGGGCAGTGCTGTATACTACTATGTGGGCAGTGCTGTATACTATTATGTGGGCTGTGCTATATACTACTATGTGAGCTGTGCTATATACTACTGTGTGGGCTCTGCTGTATACTACTGTGTGGGCAGTGCTGTATACTACTGTGTGGGCTCTGCTATATACTACTGTGTGGGCTCTGCTGTATACTACTGTGTGGGCAGTGCTGTATACTACTATGTGGGCTGTGCCTTATACTACTGTGTGGGCTTTGTTATATACTACTATGTGGGCTGTGCTATATACTACTATGTGTGTTCTGCTGTATACTACTATGTGGGCAGTGCTGTATACTACTGGGTGGGCAATGCTGTATACTACTATGTGGGCAGTGCTGTATACTACTATGTGGGCAGTGCTGTATACTATTATGTGGGCTGTGCTATATACTACTATGTGGGCAGTGCTGTCTACTACTGTGTGGGCTCTGCTGTATACTACTATGTTGGCTGTGCTATATACTACTATGTGGGCAGTGCTGTATACTACTGTGTGGGCTCTACTGTGTACTACTATGTGGGCAGTGCTGTATACTACTATGTGGGCTGTGCTATATACTACTATGTGGGCTGTTGTTATGAACAGGTAATTCAGAACCACAATGGACATAGAAGTACAGAGCACACAAGTGACCTGACAATTACCAAAAATTAAGGACGAGCTCTGAGACGTGGGAACTCTGCTGACCGCAATCCCTAATCCTAACACACCACACTAGAGGTAGCCGTGGATTGCGCCTAACGCTCCCTATGCAACTCAGCACAGCCTGAGAAACTAACAAGCCCTGAAGACAGAAAAATAAGCCTACCTTGCCTCAGAGAAATTCCCCAAAGGAAAAAGGCAGCCCCCCACATATAATGACTGTGAGTAAGATGAAAATACAAACACAGAGATGAAATAGATTTAGCAAAGTGAGGCCCGACTTACTGAATACACCGAGGATAGGAAAGATAGCTTTGCGGTCAACACAAAAACCTACAAACAACCACGCAGAGGGGCAAAAAGACCCTCCGCACCGACTAACGGTACGGAGGTGCTCCCTCTGCGTCTCAGAGCTTCCAGCAAGCAAGAAAAACCAATAAAGCAAGCTGGACAGAAAAAATAGCAAACAAAAAATAACACAAGCAAAACTTAGCTTATGCAGGATAGACAGGCCACAGGAACGATCCAGGAGGAAGCAAGACCAATACTAGAACATTGACTGGAGGCCAGGATGAAAGCACCAGGTGGAGTTAAATAGAGCAGCACCTAACGACTTAACCTCATCACCTGAGGAAGGAAACTCAGAAGCCGCAATACCACTCTCGACCACAGGAGGGAGCTTGGCCACAGAATTCACAACAGTACCCCCCCCTTGAGGAGGGGTCACCGAACCCTCACCAGAGCCCCCAGGCCGACCAGGATGAGCCACATGAAAGGCACGAACCAGACCGGCAGCATGGACATCAGAGGCAAAGACCCAGGAATTATCCTCCTGACCATAACCCTTCCACTTAACCAGATACTGGAGTTTCCGTCTCGAAACACGAGAATCCAAAATCTTCTCCACTACAATTCCCCTTCAACCAAAACCGGAGCAGGAGGATCAATGGATGGAACCACAGGTGCCACGTATCTCCGCAACAATGACCTATGGAACACGTTATGGATGGAAAAAGAAGCTGGAAGAGTCAAACGAAAAGACACAGGATTAAGAACCTCAGAAATCCTATATGGACCAATGAAACGAGGCTTAAATTTAGGAGAGGAAACCTTCATAGGAATATAACGAGATGACAACCAAACCAAATCCCCAACATGAAGTCGGGGACCAACACAGCGCCTGCGGTTAGCAAAACGTTGAGCCTTCTCCTGGGACAAAGTCAGATTGTCCACTACATGAGTCCAAATCTGCTGCAACCTATCCACCACAGTATCCACACCAGGACAGTCCGAAGACTCAACCTGCCCTGAAGAGAAACGAGGGTGGAACCCAGAATCGCAGAAAAACGGCGAAACCAAAGTAGCCGAGCTGGCCCGATTATTAAGGGCGAACTCAGCCAAAGGCAAAAAGGACACCCAACAGGCGCGGGCTGGGCTGGGTGGCAGAAATGCATATGCCCTCCGGGCCGGTGTCTAAGCAGCTGCACAGGGCCGCTGGAGGACTGGCAGTGACTAATACATAGCGGCTGATAGCGCACCTGTAGTGCGCGGTGGTGTCATCCCGCCAGCAGCCCTGACTTGCAGGCTGCAGGGGTATATGATGAGCAAGCTCCTATGCGCCACTGCCACTCTGAAGGAGAGAGCCAGCAGCATAAAAGGGTCAGCATACCGGCATACCGGCCTGTGTGTGCACGGAGCTCCGGCTTCTCCTGCTCTTATCTGCTATCCCGGCAGAGAAGGAGAGACGGGGGAGGTGCAGAGCTGTGAGCAGGAGAAACTGAAGAGCTGCACATGGACATCAGTCGCCCCTGCACCACAGAGGAGAGTGTGCGTGTGTGTGTGTATGAGGAGAGTGTGTGTGTGTGTATATGAGGAGAGTGTGCGTGTGTGTGTGTATGAGGAGAGTGTGCGTGTGTGTGTGCGTGTGTGTATGAGGAGAGTGTGCGTGTGTGTGTGTGCGTGTGTGTATGAGGAGTGTGCGTGTGTGTGTGCGTGTGTGTATGAGGAGAGTGTGCGTGTGTGTGTGTGCGTGTGTGTATGAGGAGAGTGTGCGTGTGTGTGCGCGTGTGTGTATGAGGAGAGTGTGCGTGTGTGTATGAGAGTGTGCGTGTGTGTATGTGAATGAGAGTGTGCGTGTGTGTGTGTATGAGGAGAGTGTGTGTGTGTGTGTATGAGGAGAGTGTGTGTGTGTATGAGGAGAGTGTGTGTGTGTATGAGGAGAGTGTGTGTGTGTGTATGAGGAGAGTGTGTGTGTGTGTGTATGAGGAGAGTGTGTGTGTGCGTATGATGAGAGTGTGTGTGTGCGAGCTGCGTGCGTGTGAGCTACGTGCGAGCTGCGTGCGTGTGAGTTGCATGTGTTTGTCATTATACAGTGGGGCTGTGTGTGTGCGTCATACAGTGGGGCTGTGTGGGTATGTCATTATACAGTGGGGCTGTGCGTGCGCGTGTGAGCTGCGTGCGCGTGTGAGCTGCATGTGCCCTTCATTATACAGTGGGGTCGTGCGTGTCATTATACAGTGGGGTCGTGCGTGTGCGTGTCATTATACAGTGGGGCTGTGCACGCGTGTGTGTGAGCTGCGTGCGTGCGTGAGCTGCGTGCGTGCGTGAGCTGCGTGCGTGAGCTGTGTGCGTGTGTGAGCTGCGTGCGTGTGTGAGCTGCGTGCGTGTGTGAGCTGTGTGCGTGTGTGTGTCATTATACAGTGGGGCTGTGCGTGTGCCTGTCATACAGTGGGGCCGTGCGTGTGCCTGTCATACAGTGGGGCCGTGCGTGTGCCTGTCATTATACAGTGGGGTCGTGCGTGTGCCTGTCATTATACAGTGGGGCCGTGCGTGTGCCTGTCATTATACAGTGGGGCTGTGCGTTTGCCTTTCATTATACAGTGGGGCTGTGCATTTGCCTGTCATTATACAGTGAGGCTGTGTATGTGTGTGTGTGTGTGTGTCATTATACAGTGGGGCTGTGCGTGTGTGTGTCATTATACAGTGTGGCTGTGTGTGTGTCATTATACAGTGGGGCTGTGCATGTGTGTCATTATACAGTGGGGCTGTGCGTGTGTGTGTGAGCTGCGTGTGTGTGTGAGCTGTGTGCGTGTGTGAGCTGCGTGTGTGAGCTGTGTGTGTGAGCTGCGTGTGTGAGCTGCGTGCGTGTGTGAGCTGCGTGCGTGTGTGAGCTGCGTGCGTGCGTGTGAGCTGCGTGCGTGAGCTGCGTGCGTGTGTTATTATACAGTGAGGCCATGCATGTGCCTGTCATTATACAGTGGGGCTGTGCGTTTGCCTGTCATTATACAGTGGGGCTGTGCGTTTGCCTGTCATTACACAGTGAGGCTGTGTATGTGTGTGTGTGTGTGTGTGTCATTATACAGTGGGGCTTTGCGTGTGTGTGTCATTATACAGTGGGGTTGTGCGTGTATCTCATTATACAGTGGGGTTGTGCGTGTGTGTCATTATACAGTGGGGCTGTGTGTCATTATACAGTGGGGCTGTGTGTCATTATACAGTGTGGCTGTGTGTCATTATACAGTGTGGCTGTGTGTGTGTCATTATACAGTGGGGCTGTGCATGTGTGTCATTATACAGTGGGGCTGTGCGTGTGTCTGTCATTATACAGTGGGGCTGTGCGTGTGTGTGTGTCATTGGCGCATTCACTCTGTCATTCTTTGGACTGCAGACTTGTGCGTGTGTGTGTGTGCGTGTGTGTATGAGGAGAGTGTGCGTGTGTGTGCGCGTGTGTGTATGAGGAGAGTGTGCGTGTGTGTATGAGAGTGTGCGTGTGTGTATGTGTATGAGAGTGTGCGTGTGTGTGTGTATGAGGAGAGTGTGTGTGTGTGTATGAGGAGAGTGTGTGTGTGTGTATGAGGAGAGTGTGTGTGTGTGTGTATGAGGAGAGTGTGTGTGTATGAGGAGAGTGTGTGTGTGTGTGTGTGTATGAGGAGAGTGTGTGTGTGCGTATGAGGAGAGTGTGTGTGTGCGAGCTGCGTGCGTGTGAGCTACGTGCGAGCTGCGTGCGTGTGAGTTGCATGTGTTTGTCATTATACAGTGGGGCTGTGTGTGTGCGTCATACAGTGGGGCTGTGTGGGTATGTCATTATACAGTGGGGCTGTGCGTGCGCGTGTGAGCTGCGTGCGCGTGTGAGCTGCATGTGCCCTTCATTATACAGTGGGGTCGTGCGTGTCATTATACAGTGGGGTCGTGCGTGTGCGTGTCATTATACAGTGGGGCTGTGCACGCGTGTGTGTGAGCTGCGTGCGTGCGTGAGCTGCGTGCGTGCGTGAGCTGCGTGCGTGTGTGAGCTGCGTGCGTGTGTGAGCTGTGTGCGTGTGTGTGTCATTATACAGTGGGGCCGTGCGTGTGCCTGTCATACAGTGGGGCCGTGCGTGTGCCTGTCATACAGTGGGGCCGTGCGTGTGCCTGTCATTATACAGTGGGGTCGTGCGTGTGCCTGTCATTATACAGTGGGGCCGTGCGTGTGCCTGTCATTATACAGTGGGGCTGTGCGTTTGCCTTTCATTATACAGTGGGGCTGTGCATTTGCCTGTCATTATACAGTGAGGCTGTGTATGTGTGTGTGTGTGTGTCATTATACAGTGGGGCTGTGCGTGTGTGTGTCATTATACAGTGTGGCTGTGTGTGTGTCATTATACAGTGGGGCTGTGCATGTGTGTCATTATACAGTGGGGCTGTGCGTGTGTGTGTAAGCTGCGTGTGTGTGTGAGCTGTGTGCGTGTGTAAGCTGCGTGTGTGAGCTGTGTGTGTGAGCTGCGTGTGTGAGCTGCGTGCGTGTGTGAGCTGCGTGCGTGTGTGAGCTGCGTGCGTGCGTGTGAGCTGCGTGCGTGAGCTGCGTGCGTGTGTTATTATACAGTGAGGCCATGCATGTGCCTGTCATTATACAGTGGGGCTGTGCGTTTGCCTGTCATTATACAGTGGGGCTGTGCGTTTGCCTGTCATTACACAGTGAGGCTGTGTATGTGTGTGTGTGTGTGTGTCATTATACAATGGGGCTTTGCGTGTGTGTGTCATTATACAGTGGGGTTGTGCGTGTATCTCATTATACAGTGGGGTTGTGCGTGTGTGTCATTATACAGTGGGGCTGTGTGTCATTATACAGTGGGGCTGTGTGTCATTATACAGTGTGGCTGTGTGTCATTATACAGTGTGGCTGTGTGTGTGTCATTATACAGTGGGGCTGTGCATGTGTGTCATTATACAGTGGGGCTGTGCGTGTGTCTGTCATTATACAGTGGGGCTGTGCGTGTGTGTGTGTCATTGGCGCATTCACTCTGTCATTCTTTGGACTGCAGACTTGTGCTTCTCACATTGCTGGCAGTGCTGTGGTCATTTGGCGGGTGTGTGGCTGTAAGTTTGTGATTTGCATACATGCGGTCACATGCCG
Organism: Ranitomeya imitator; assembly: GCF_032444005.1. Lineage (NCBI taxonomy): Eukaryota > Metazoa > Chordata > Amphibia > Anura > Dendrobatidae > Ranitomeya > Ranitomeya imitator. The sequence goes on along the minus strand of NC_091282.1, from coordinate 300,047,367 downwards.
ACTAGACTTGCATGGCCTAATGCAACTGTATTGAACAAGGCCCAAGACAGTCTAGTCGAAATGAGGCTGGGAATATATATATCGCATGCTTGCAGTCACAAGACCACCTGTTGCCGGCACCAGAGAATCTTCATAGCGCATGATATGAGGATTCACACATAGTGTCTGTAGACAGGTAGCATAAGATCCGACAACCCCTTTAAGGATGAGCCGCTACTCATGGGCCACTGCTGTGTGCTTGCCCCCCAGGCCAAAATTTGCCAGTCAGCCCCTGACACCCAATCATCCTGATCAGCAGAAACAAAACATCTCAGATATGTTTCCAAGGTCTGATTGGTTCGTTCAGTCTGGCCATTTATCTGAGGATGGAAAGCCGAGGAAAAAGACAAATCAATGCCCATCCTAGCACAAAAGGCTCGCCAAAACCTCGAAACAAACTGGGAACCTCTGTCAGAAACGATGTTCTCTGGAATGCCATGTAAACGAACCACATGCTGGAAAAACAACGGCACCAAATCAGAGGAGGAAGGCAATTTAGACAAGGGCACCAAATGGACCATCTTAGAGAAGCGATCACAAACCACCCAAATGACCGACATTCTTTGAGAGATGGGGAGATCCGAAATAAAATCCATAGAGATATGTGTCCAAGGCCTCTTCGGGACCGGCAAGGGCAAAAGCAACCCACTGGCACGAGAACAGCAGGGCTTAGCCCGAGCACAAATCCCACAGGACTGCACAAAAGAACGCACATCCCGCGACAGAGACGGCCACCAAAAGGATCTAGCCACCAAATCTCTGGTACCAAAGATTCCAGGATGACCAGCCAACACCGAACAATGAACCTCAGAGATAACTTTATGCGTCCACCTATCCGGGACAAACAGTTTCTCCGCTGGGCAACGGTCAGGTTTATTAGCCTGAAATTTTTGCAGCACCCGCCGCAAATCAGGGGAGATGGCAGACAAAATTACCCCCTCTTTGAGAATACCCGCCGGCTCAGGCAAACCCGGAGAATCGGGCACAAAACTCCTAGACAGGGCATCCGCCTTCACATTTTTAGAGCCCAGAAGGTACGAATCCACAAAGTCAAAACGGGAGAAAAACAGCGACCAACGAGCCTGTCTAGGATTCAACCGTTTGGCAGACTCGAGATAAGTCAAGTTTTTGTGATCAGTCAAGACCACCACGCGATGCTTAGCTCCTTCAGGCCAATAACGCCACTCCTCGAATGCCCACTTCATGGCTAGCAACTCTCGATTGCCAACATCATAATTTCGTTCAGCAGGCGAAAATTTCCTGGAAAAGAAGGCGCATGGTTTCATCACCGAGCAACCAGAACTCCTCTGCGACAAAACAGCCCCTGCTCCAATTTCGGAAGCATCAACCTCGACCTGGAACGGAAGCGAAACATCTGGCTGGCACAACACAGGGGCAGAAGAAAAACGACGCTTCAACTCCTGAAAAGCTTCCACAGCAGCAGAAGACCAATTGACCACATCAGCACCCTTCTTGGTTAAATCAGTCAACGGTTTAGCAATGCTAGAAAAATTAGCGATGAAGCGACGATAAAAATTAGCAAAGCCCAGGAACTTCTGCAGACTCTTCAGAGATGTTGGCTGAGTCCAATCATAAATGGCCTGAACTTTAACAGGGTCCATCTCGATAGTAGAAGGAGAAAAAATGAACCCCAAAAATGAAATCTTCTGAACACCAAAGAGACACTTTGACCCCTTCACAAACAAAGAATTAGCACGCAGGACCTGGAACACCATTCTGACCTGCTTCACATGAGACTCCCAATCATCCGAGAAGACCAAAATATCATCCAAGTATACAATCAGGAATTTATCCAGATACTCTCGGAAGATGTCATGCATAAAGGACTGAAACACTGATGGAGCATTAGAAAGTCCGAATGGCATAACCAGGTACTCAAAATGGCCTTCGGGCGTATTAAATGCTGTTTTCCATTCATCGCCCCGTTTAATACGCACAAGATTATACGCACCACGAAGATCTATCTTGGTGAACCAACTAGCCCCCTTAATCCGAGCAAACAAATCAGACAGTAGCGGCAAGGGGTACTGAAATTTGACCGTAATTTTATTTAGAAGGCGGTAATCAATACAAGGTCTCAGCGAACCATCCTTCTTGGCCACAAAAAAGAACCCCGCTCCCAATGGCGACGATGACGGGCGAATATGACCCTTCTCCAAAGACTCCTTCACGTAACTCCGCATAGCGGCGTGCTCAGGTACAGATAAATTAAACAGTCGACCCTTAGGAAACTTACTACCAGGAATCAAATCGATAGCACAATCACAATCCCTATGCGGAGGTAGGGCATTGGACTTGGGCTCATCGAATACATCCCGGTAATCAGACAAGAACTCTGGGACCTCAGAAGGGGTGGATGATGAGATAGACAGAAATGGAACATCACCATGTACCCCCTGACAACCCCAGCTGGACACAGACATTGATTTCCAATCTAATACTGGGTTATGGACTTGTAGCCATGGCAACCCCAACACGACCACATCATGCAGATTATGCAACACCAGAAAGCGAATATCCTCCTGGTGCGCAGGAGCCATGCACATGGTCAGCTGGGTCCAATACTGAGGCTTATTCTTGGCCAAAGGCGTAGCATCAATTCCTCTCAATGGAATAGGACACTGCAAGGGCTCCAAGACAAACCCACAGCGCCTAGCATACTCCAAATCCATCAAATTCAGGGCAGCGCCTGAATCCACAAATGCCATGACAGAATAGGAAGACAAAGAGCAGATCAAAGTAACGGACAAAAGAAATTTCGACTGTACCGTACCAATGGTGGCAGACCTAGCGAACCGCTTAGTGCGCTTAGGACAATCGGAGATAGCATGAGTGGAATCACCACAGTAGAAACACAGCCCATTCTGACGTCTGTGTTCTTGCCTTTCAGCTCTGGTCAAAGTCCTATCGCACTGCATAGGCTCAGGTTCATGCTCAGATAATACCGCCAAATGGTGCATAGATTTACGCTCGCGCAAGCGTCGACCGATCTGAATGGTCAAAGACATAGACTCATTCAGACCAGCAGGCATAGGAAATCCCACCATGACATCCTTAAGGGCTTCAGAGAGACCCTTTCTGAAAATAGCTGCCAGTGCACATTCATTCCATTGAGTGAGCACGGACCACTTTCTAAACTTCTGACAATAAATCTCTATCTCATCCTGACCCTGACACAGAGCCAGCAAATTTTTCTCTGCCTGATCCACTGAATTGGGTTCGTCGTACAGCAATCCGAGCGCCAGAAAAAACGCATCAATATTACATAATGCAGGATCTCCTGGCGCAAGGGAAAATGCCCAGTCTTGAGGGTCGCCACGTAATAAGGAAATAATGATCTTAACTTGTTGAACTGGGTCACCAGAGGATTGGGGTTTCAGAGCCAGAAATAGTTTACAATTATTTTTAAAATTCAAAAACTTTGCTCTATCGCCAGAAAATAACTCAGGAATAGGAATCTTAGGTTCTAACATAGGATTCTGAACCACTAAATCTTGAATATTCTGTACATTTATAGCGAGAATATCTATCAAAGAGAACAGGCCTTGAATGTCCATGTCCACACCTGTGTTCTGAACCACCCTGATGTAAAGGGGAAAAGAGAGACAGAACACAGTGCAAAGAAAAAAAAATGGTCTCAGAACTTCTCTTTTCCCTCTATTGAGAAGCATTAGTACTTTGGGCCTCCAGTACTGTTATGAACAGGTAATTCAGAACTACAATGGACATAGAAGTACAGAGCACACAAGTGACCTGACAATTACCAAAAATTAAGGACGAGCTCTGAGACGTGGGAACTCTGCTGACCGCAATCCCTAATCCTAACACACCACACTAGAGGTAGCCGTGGATTGCGCCTAACGCTCCCTATGCAACTCGGCACAGCCTGAGAAACTAACTAGCCCTGAAGACAGAAAAATAAGCCTACCTTGCCTCAGAGAAATTCCCCAAAGGAAAAGGCAGCCCCCCACATATAATGACTGTGAGTAAAATGAAAATACAAACACAGAGATGAAATAGATTTAGCAAAGTGAGGCCCGACTTACTGAATAGACCGAGGATAGGAAAGATAGCTTTGCGGTCAACGCAAAAACCTACAAACAACCACGCAGAGGGGCAAAAAGACCCTCCGCACCGACTAACGGTACGGAGGTGCTCCCTCTGCGTCTCAGAGCTTCCAGCAAGCAAGAAAAACCAATAAAGCAAGCTGGACAGAAAAAATAGCAAACAATAAATAACACAAGCAAAACTTAGCTTATGCAGGATAGACAGGCCACAGGAACGATCCAGGAGGAAGCAAGACCAATACTAGAACATTTACTGGAGGCCAGGATCAAAGCACCAGGTGGAGTGAAATAGAGCAGCACTTAACAACTTAACCTCATCACCTGAGGAAGGAAACTCAGAAGCCGCAGTACCACTCTCGACCACAGGAGGGAGCTTGGCCACAGAATTCACAACAGGCTGTGCTCTATACTACTGTGTGGGCTATGCTGTATACTACTGTGTGGGCTGTGCTGTATACTACTGTGTGGTCTCTGCTGTGTACTACTATGTGGGCTGTGCTATATACTACTATGTGTGCTGTACTGTATACTTCTGTGTGGGCTGTGCTGTATACTACTATGTGCACTGTGCTATATACTACTGTGTGGGCTCTGCTGTATACTACTATGTGTGCAGTGCTGTATACTTCTATGTGGGCTCTGCTGTATACTACTATGTGGGTTGTGCTATATACTACTATGTGGGCTCTGCTGTATACTATTATGTGGGCAGTGCTGTATACCACTATGTATGCTGTGCTATATACTACTATGTGGGCTGTGCTGTATATTACTGTGTGGGCTATGCTTTATACTACTGTGTGGGTAGTGCTGAATACTACTGTGTGGGCTCTGCTGTATACTACTATGTGGGCTGGGCTGTGATATATGCTACTGTGTGGGCTCTGCTGTATACTACTATGCGGGCAGTGCTGTTTACTACTATGTGGGCTGTGCTATATACTACTATGTGGGCTCTGCTGTAGACTACTATGTGGACAGTGCTGTATACTACTATGTGGGCTGTGCTGTATACTACTGTGTGGGCTGTGCTGTATACTACTGTGTGGGCTGTGCTGTATACTACTGTGTGGGCTGTGCTGTATACTACTGTGTGGGCAGTGCTGTATACTACTCTGTGAGCTGTACTGTATACTACTGTGTGGGCTGTGCTGTATACTGCTAAGTGGACTGTGCTGTATACTACTATGTGGGCTGTGCAGTATACTGCTACGTGGGCTGTGCTGTATACTGCTACGTCGGCTGTGTTATTTGCTATGCGGGTTGTGCTATATACTATGGGGGTATATTATATTCTATGGGGAGGCCGTGTTATATACTTTGTGGCTGTTATATACTATTGTGGGGGTATATTATATTCTATGGGGGATGCTGTGTTATATACTATGGGGGGCTGCATTATATTCTATGGGAGCTACATTATATATTGTGGGGAGGTGGGCTGTATTATATTCTATGGGGTGGCTGCATCATACTCTGGGGTGGCTGCATCATATTCTGTAGGGTGGTGGCGGCATTATACTATATGTGGGCTGCATTATACTGTATTGAGGACTATGGGGAATACGTTATACTATATGAAGAACTATGGGGTGCATTATACTATGGGAAGTGATTTTTTCTACATGGATGACTATGGCGGTGCATTATACTATATGGAGCACTATGAGGAGTTTATTATGCTATTTGGAGGACTATGAGGAGAGTATTATGCTAAATGGAGGACTGAGCAGTGTATTTTAATATATGGAGGACTATAGGGAGTGTATTATACTATATGGAGTGCTGTGGTGCACATTATAATATATGGAGGACTATGGGGTGTATTTTACTAAACAAGTAAAATGCTGCATATTCAGATTGTTTTTGCTGGAACAAAAATCATCAGTGTAAACTGTAGATGTGCTGCTGATAACATGATACTGTATGATGATCTGTTAGGCTACTTTCACACTAGCGTCGTACGACGCACGTCGCAATGCGTCGTTTTGCAGAAAAAACGCATCCTGCAAAGTTGTTTGCAGGATGCGTTTTTTCTCCATAGGCTTGTATTAGCGACGCATTGCGACGCCTTGCCACACGTCGCAACCGTCGTGTGAAGGTTGCATCGTGTTGTGGCGGACCGTCGGCACCAAAAAACATTGCTTGTAACGTTTTTTAGTGCGTTGTGTCCGCCATTTCCGACCGCACATGCGCAGCCGGAACTCCGCCCCCTCCTCCCTGCAACTCACAATGGGGCAGCGGATGCGTTGTAATAATGCATCCGCTGCCTCCGTTGTGCTGCGTTGGCACAGGATGACCGACACCGACGCTAGTGTGAAAGTAGCCTTAGTGATCTATTAGTGATCGTTCTGTCCCAACATTATTCCTCAGCTGGTAGAAGGAGGCCGGGAAACAAGTGGTGAACAACTTCAGTATTGTTGATCAAACTCATTTAGCGGCCTGAACTCAGAGCTTTGCCAACTATTACCGTTTGTTCATTCCAAATTTCTCCACTCGAGTGGCGCCCATTTCGGCTTTGACCCGGAAAGGCGCAAATGCCAAGGGATGGACACTTGAGGCTGAGGAGGCTTTTTCTTCCTTAAAGCAGGCGTTCTCCTCTGCACCCGTACTTCATCGACCGGACTCCGAAAAACAATTTTTGCTTGAGGTTGATGCTTCCTCTATAGGTGCTGGCGCAGTTCTCACCCAGAAGTCGTCGACCGACCGGATGGTCACCTGTGTTTTTTTCTCGAAAGTCTTTTCTGTTTGAGAGGAATTACTCCGTAGGAGATCGTGAATTATTGGCCATCAAGTTAGCTCTGCAGGAGTGGCGTCATCTTCTTGAGGGTGCTGCTCATCAGGTTATCATTTACACAGATCATAAGAATCTTGCTTATCTTCAATCTGTTAAGAGACTGAATCCTCGTCAAGCCCGGTGGGCCTTGTTTTTTGCTCGATTTAATTTTGTTCTTCATTTTCGACCAGCTGATAAGAACATTAAAGCCGATGCACTTTCCAGAGCGTTTTTGCCTCCCGATTTTGTGGAAGGACCGCACCACATCATTGAACCATCCAGATTAGTATCGGTGGCCGCAGTTAATGTTGCTCGACTTCCTCCAGGTAAAACCTTTGTATCTTCTTCAGATCGGAAACGAGTTCTTCAGTGGGGTCATTCTTCTAAATTGGCCGGTCATGCCGGACAAAGGAAGACTCTGCAACTCATCTCCCGTTACTACTGGTGGCCTACCATGGGCAAGGATGTTCAGGAGTATGTTGCTGCCTGTCCTTCGTGTGCCCGCAACAAGACTGATAAGCGTTTGCCCTCCGGGCAACAAGACTGATAAGCGTTATTACCTCTGTTTGTTCCTTCAGTACCCTGGCAGCACATCGCAATGGACTTTATTACTGATCTTCCTGTCTCCTCTGGCTGTTCTGTCATCTGGGTTGTGGTGGATCGTTTTTCGAAGATGGCACATTTTGTTCCGTTACCTGGTCTCCCGTCCGATTCAGAGCTCGCTGATAATTTCATTCAACATATCTTCCGTCTTCACGGGTTTCCTTTCCACATCGTATCCGACAGGGGTGTCCAGTTCACTTCCAAATTCTGGAGAGCACTTTTTAAGTCTGTACAAGTGGAGCTGGACTTCTCTTCCGCATATCACCCTCAATCCAATGGGCAAGTAGAGAGGACCAATCAAATTTTGACAGGATTCTTGCGTCACTTCGTCAACGTACATCATGATGACTGGATCAAGTTGCTACCTTGGGCAGAATTCTCGTACAACAATCAAGTAAGTGAGTCTTCTGGTAAATCTCCCTTTCAGATTGTGTTTGGGCTCCAACCCAGGATTCCGCTTCCCATCTCTGAGTCTTCTGGAGTTCCTGCAGCTGATACCTTTACGGAGGAATTCTCGAAAGTATGGAGCGACACCAAGGTTGCCTTAGAGAGAGCTTCTCTACGTATGAAGAAGCATGCGGACAAAAGACGTCTGGAGGCCAGACGATAAGGTATGGCTCTCCTCCAAATATATTCGTCTGAAGATGCCCTCTTACAAACTGGGTCCCCGCTTCATCGGCCCTTTTGAAGTCCTAAAACGTATTAACGCAGTCTCGTACAAATTGAAACTGCCAGCTTCCTTACGTGTGCTTAATTCTTTTCATGTTTCCCTCCTCAAACCCGTACTTTTGAGTTAATTTTTTAAAGATCCTGGTTCCACTCCGGATCCTGTGAGGAGGATGTTTTTGAGGTAGAGAATATCTTGCCACTAAAAGGATAAGGGGTAAGAGCTATTTTTTGGTGGATTGGAGGGGCTTCGGTCCTGAGGAGAGGTCTTGGGAGCCTAAAGAGAATATCCGTGCTCCTCTCCTTCTAAAAAAATTCTATGCAGGCTTGAAAAAGAGGGGGCGTAAAGAGGGGGATACTGTTACACCCGGTCTGTTTATTGTACCTCCAGGGGGTCTTTGTCAGGACTCTGTGTTGGCTTCACGCTGCCTGGACGCAGCCCCCACCTCTCCTTCCCCTCCTGCTTCCTGGCCTGCAGCCAGCAGGTTCCCTGGAAGGGTTCGTAGGACGCACGCGCGCCTGCTCCCGGTCTCTTAAAGAGACAGTGTGCATTTTTCAAATGTTGCCTCTAACCAATGGCGTGTGTTTGTCTATTATTTCTAGCCCTTCCACTATAGGGAGGGCGCCGGAGCAACAAGTGTCTACTCTTGCTAACTTCCGGTTCCTGTTATTCTGCGCTTCTGTTTCTGTAGTATCTGCAAGGAACTCCGCTTATTCTGTCTGTTTCCACAGATCCTCTGCTACCAGTTACCCGGTTAATCTGGACTGCATTCAAAGTATCTACTCTGGACCCGTCTAGTCCTGCCAGTCCGCCAGCCTCACTTCCGGACCACGCCAGTACCACCGGCACCAGCTTCTACACCTGGTATCCTCCAGTCAACTCTGCAATACCCGCTGACCTTGCTGGTCCGTCTGTTCCGCTGGAACAGCCGCCACGAGTACGGGGTCTAACTGAAGGTAGCACCTGTGTCCTCCAGGCATTCCATTCTGTCCCTGTTCGAGGGGACCTACTACGGGTGTCTGGGGCTCACGCAGTAACGCCCCCTTCGGAGCCCCCCGGACTGTGGTCTAGTGGTTCCACATCAAACCTTAATTAATACGAATGTGAACTTCTACATCTGTGCCTCCGTTTCCATTCGTTACATCTGGTCTGCAGCCACAGCTGGTTGTAGTCAGCTCAGGGTGCGTCACTGCATCATACTGTTCCATTGTCCTTTTTTCAATTAGTGCTGCCTGCTGCACATTTTTTCAAATTTATCCAATTAGTGGGTTTCCATCTGTATCCTGCTAGATTGTGGAAAAACACTATATAGGATTACATAGAGCAGCTTTTTTTGGCCTTGCAGCGCCGTTCATGGCTGTCTGCACAGTCTCTGTGTGTTGTGAATTCTGTTTTGGAACTCCCTCCTGTGGTCATGAATGGTACTTCGGCGAGTTCTGTCCATGGACTCCCTCTGGTGGCTGTGAGTGGAGCTGCTGGTTCTGAGGTTCCTTCCACAGGTGACCTGGCTAATTCTTTGGCTGGCTGCTCTATTTAACTCCACCCAGATCGTTACTCCATGCCACCTGTCAATGTTCCAGTGCTGGTTCAGTTCGCTCTTGGATCTTTCTGGTTACCTGTCTACTCCAGTAGAAGCTAAGTCCCTGCTGGTTTATTTTGTTGTTCTTGTTTTCTTGTCCAGCTTGCTAATATTATTCTGTCTGGCTAGCTGGAAGCTCTGGGAGGCAGAGGGGCACCTCCGCACCGTGAATCGGTGCGGGGGTCTTTTTGCACACTCTGCGTGGTCTTTTGTAGTTTTTTGTGCTGACCGCAAAGTTACCTTTTCTATCCTCTGTCTGTTTAGGTAGTCTGGCCTCCCTTTGCTGAAACCTCTTTCATTCCTGTGTTTGTGACTTTCATCTTATCTCACAGTCAATATTTGTGGGGGGCTGCCTTTTCCTTTGGGGAATTTCTCTGAGGCAAGGTAGGCTTTACTTTCTATCTCTAGGGGTAGCTAGCTCTTAGGCTGTGCCAAGGCGTCTAGGCCTGTTAGGTACGCTCCACGGCTATTTCTAGTGTGTGTGATAGGATTAGGGATTGCGGTCAGCAGAGTTCCCACTTCCCAGAGCTTGTCCTGTGAGTTTAACCATCAGGTCTTTCCGGGTGCTCCTAACCACCAGGTCCATAACAGTACAGGTGGCCCAAAGTGTTAATGCATCTCAATAGAGGGATAAGAGAAGTTCTGAGACCATTTTTTTTTCTCTGCAGTGTCTTTTGTCTTTCTTTTCCCCTTTACCTCTGGGTGGTTCAGGACACAGGTGTAGATATGGACATTCAAGGTCTGTCCTCTTGTGTGGATCATCTCACTACAAGGGTACAAAGCATTCAAGATTTTGTAGTTCAGAATCCAATGTTAGAGCCTAGAATTCCAATTCCTGATTTGTTTTCTGGGGATAGATCTAAGTTTCTGAATTTCAAAAATAATTGTAAATTGTTTCTTGCTTTGAAACCCCGCTCCTCTGGTGACTCAGTTCAACAAGTAAAAATCATTATTTCTTTGTTATGTGGTGATCCTCAAGACTGGGCATTTTCCCTTGTGCCAGGAGATCCTGCATTGCGTGATGTAGATGCGTTTTTTCTGGCGCTTGGATTGCTTTATGATGAACCAAATTCAGTGGATCAGGCAGAGAAAATCTTGCTGGCTTTGTGTCAGGGTCAGGATGAAGCGGAGGTATATTGTCAGAAGTTTAGAAAGTGGTCTTTGCTTACTCAGTGGAATGAGTGTGCCCTGGCGGCAATTTTCAGAAAAGGTCTTTCTGAAGCCCTTAGGGATGCTATGGTGGGATTTCCCACGCCTGCTGGTCTGAATGAGTCTATGTCCTTGGCCATTCAGATCGATTGGCGCTTGCGTGAGCGCAAAGCTGTGCACCATTTGGCGGTATTCTCTGAGCATAGGTCTGGGCCTATGCAGTGTGATAGGACTTTGACCAGAGCTGAACGGCAAGAACACAGACGTCAGAATGGGCTGTGTTTTTACTGTGGTGACTCCACTCATGCTATCTCTGATTGTCCTAAGCGCACTAAGCGGTTCGCTAGGTCCGCCACCATTGGTACGGTATAGCCTAAATTTCTTTTGTCCATTACTCTGATTTGCTCTTTGTCGTCCTATTCTGTTATGGCGTTTGTGGATTCGGGCGCTGCCCTGAATTTGATGGACTTGGAGTTTGCCAGGCGCTGTGGTTTTATCTTGGAGCCCTTGCAGTGTCCTATTCCATTGAGAGGAATTGATGCTACGCCTTTGGCCAAGAATAAGCCTCAGTACTGGACTCAATTGACCATGTGCATGGCTCCTGCACATCAGGAGGATATTCGCTTTTTGGTATTACATAATCTGCATGATGTGGTCGTTTTGGGGTTGCCATGGCTACAGGTCCATAATCCAGTATTGGATTGGAAATCTATGTCTGTGTCCAGCTGGGGTTGTCAAGGGGTACATGGTGATGTTCCATTGCTGTCAATTTCATCTTCCACTCCTTCAGAAGTTCCTGAGTTTTTGTCGGATTACCGGGATGTATTTGATGAGCCCAAGTCCGGTGCCCTACCTCCTCATAGGGATTGTGATTGTGCCATTGATTTGATTCCTGGTAGTAAGTTTCCTAAAGGCCGACTGTTCAATTTATCTGTGCCAGAACACGCCGCTATACGGAGTTATATAAAGGAGTCCTTGGAGAAAGGGCATATTCGCCCGTCGTCGTCGCCGTTGGGAGCAGGCTTCTTTTTTGTGGCCAAGAAGGATGGTTCTTTGAGACCTTGTATCGATTACCGCCTTCTTAATAAGATCACGGTCAAATTTCAGTACCCTTTGCCGCTACTGTCTGATTTGTTTGCTCGGATTAAGGGGGCTAGTTGGTTCACCAAGACAGATCTTCGAGGGGAGTATAATCTTGTGCGTATTAAACGGGGCGATGAATGGAAAACAGCATTTAATACGCCTGAGGGCCATTTTGAGTACCTGGTGATGCCATTCGGGCTTTCTAATGCTCCATCTGTGTTTCAGTCCTTTATGCATGACATCTTCCGAGAGTATCTGGATAGATTCATGATTGTATATTTGGATGATATTTTGGTCTTTTCGGATGATTGGGAGTCTCATGTGAAGCAGGTCAGAATGGTGTTCCAGGTCCTTTGTGCTAATTCCTTGTTTGTGAAGGGGTCTAAATGTCTCTTTGGAGTTCAGAAGGTTTCATTTTTGGGCTTCATTTTATTCCCTTCTACTATCGAGATGGACCCTGTTAAAGTTCAGGCCATTTATGATTGGACTCAGCCTACATCTGTGAAGAGTCTGCAGAAGTTCCTGGGTTTTGCTAATTTTTACCGTCGCTTCATCGCTAATTTTTCTAGTGTTATTAAACCGTTGACTGATTTGACCAAGAAAGGTGCTGATGTGGTCAATTGGTCTTCTGCGGCCGTTGAGGCTTTTCAGGAATTGAAGCGTCGTTTTTCTTCTGCCCCTGTGCTGTGCCAGCCAGATGTTTCGCTCCCGTTTCAGGTCGAGGTTGACGCTTCTGAGATTGGAGCAGGGGCTGTTTTGTCTCAGAGAAGTTCTGATGGCTCGGTGATGAAACCATGTGCTTTCTTTTCTAGAAAGTTTTCGCCTGCCGAGCGTAATTATGATGTTGGCAACCGAGAGTTGTTGGCTATGAAGTGGGCATTCGAGGAGTGGCGACATTGGCTTGAAGGAGCCAAGCATCGCGTGGTGGTCTTGACGGATCACAAGAATTTGACTTATCTCGAGTCTGCCAAGCGGTTGAATCCTAGACAGGCTCGATGGTCGCTGTTTTTCTCCCATTTCGATTTTGTGGTTTCTTACCTTCCGGGCTCTAAGAATGTGAAGGCTGATGCCCTTTCAAGGAGTTTTGTGCCTGACTCTCCGGATGTTCCTGAGCCGGATGGTATTCTCAAGGAGGGGGTAATTTTGTCTGCCTTCTCCCCTGATTTGCGGCGGGTGCTGCAGAAGTTTCAGGCTGATAGACCTGGCCGTTGCCCAGCGGAGAAGCTGTTTGTCCCTGATAGATGGACTAGTAGAGTTATCTCTGAGGTTCATTGTTCGGTGTTAGCTGGTCATCCTGGGATCTTTGGTACCAGAGATTTGGTGGCTAGATCCTTTTGGTGGCCTTCCTTGTCACACGGGATGTGCGTTCTTTTGTACAGTCCTGTGGGACTTGTGCTCGGGCTAAGCCCTGCTGTTCTCGTGCCAGTGGGTTGCTTTTGCCCTTGCCGGTCCCAAAGAGGCCCTGGACGCATATTTCCATGGATTTTATTTCAGATCTCCCTGTCTCTCAAAGGATGTCGGTCATCTGGGTGGTTTGTGATCGCTTCTCTAAGATGGTCCATTTGGTACCCTTGTCTAAATTGCCTTCCTCCTCTGATTTGGTGCCATTGTTTTTCCAGCATGTGGTTCGTTTGCATGGCATTCCGGAGAACATCGTCTCGGACAGAGGTTCCCAGTTTGTTTCAAGGTTTTGGCGGTCCTTTTGTGCTAAGATGGGCATTGATTTGTCTTTTTCTTCCGCTTTCCATCCTCAGACAAATGGCCAAACCGAACGAACCAATCAGACTTTGGAAACATATCTGAGATGCTTTGTTTCTGCTGATCAGGATGATTGGGTGTCTTTCTTGCCTTTGGCTGAGTTCGCCCTTAATAATCGGGCCAGCTCGGCTACTTTGGTTTCGCCTTTTTTCTGTAATTCTGGTTTCCATCCTCGTTTTTCTTCAGGGCAGGTTGAGCCTTTGGACTGTCCTGGTGTGGATTCTGTGGTGGACAGGTTGCAGCAAATTTGGACTCACGTAGTGGACAATTTGACATTGTCCCAGGAGAAGGCTCAACGTTTCGCTAACCGCCGTCGCTGTGTTGGTCCCCGACTTCGTGTTGGGGATTTGGTTTGGTTGTCATCTCGTTATGTTCCTATGAAGGTTTCCTCTCCTAAGTTTAAGCCTCGTTTCATTGGTCCTTATAAGATTTCTGAAGTTCTTAATCCTGTGTCATTTCGTTTGGCCCTTCCAGCTTCTTTTGCCATCCATAATGTGTTCCATAGGTCGTTGTTGCGGAGATACGTGGAGCCTATGGTTCCCTCCGCTGACCCTCCTGCCCCAGTGTTGGTCGAGGTGGAGTTGGAGTATGTGGTGGAGAAGATTTTAGATTCTCGTATTTCGAGACGGAAACTCCAGTACCTGGTCAAGTGGAAGGGTTATGGTCAGGAAGATAATTCCTGGGTTGTTGCCTCTGATGTTCATGCTGCTGATCTGGTTCGTGCCTTTCATTTGGCTCGTCCTGATCGGCCTGGGGGTTCTGGTGAGGGTTCGGTGACCCCTCCTCAAGGGGGGGGGGGTACTGTTGTGAATTCTGTTTTGGAACTCCCTCCTGTGGTCATGAATGGTACTTCCGCGAGTTCTGTCCATGGACTCCCTCTGGTGGCTGTGAGTGGAGCTGCTGGTTCTGAGGTTCCTTCCACAGGTGACCTGGTTAATTCTTTGACTGGCTGCTCTATTTAACTCCACCCAGATCGTTACTCCATGCCACCTGTCAATGTTCCAGTGCTGGTTCAGTTCGCTCTTGGATCTTTCTGGTTACCTGTCTACTCCAGTAGAAGCTAAGTTCCTGCTGGTTTATTTTGTTGTTCTTGTTTTCTTGTCCAGCTTGCTTAAATTATTCTGTCTGGCTAGCTGGAAGCTCTGGGAGGCAGAGGGGCACCTCCGCACCGTGAGTCGGTGCGGGGGTCTTTTTGCACACTCTGCGTGGTCTTTTGTAGTTTTTTGTGCTGACCGCAAAGTTACCTTTTCTATCCTCTGTTTAGGTAGTCTGGCCTCCCTTTGCTGAAACCTCTTTCACTCCTGTGTTTGTGACTTTCATCTTATCTCACAGTCAATATTTGTGGGGGGCTGCCTTTTCCTTTGGGGAATTTCTCTGAGGCAAGGTAGGCTTTACTTTCTATCTCTAGGGGTAGCTAGCCCTTAGGCTGTGCCGAGGCGTCTAGGCCTGTTAGGTACGCTCCACGGCTATTCCTAGTGTGTGTGATAGGATTAGGGATTGCGGTCAGCAGAGTTCCCACTTCCCAGAGCTTGTCCTGTGAGTTTAACCATCAGGTCTTTCCGGGTGCTCCTAACCACCAGGTCCATAACACTGTGTGAGTGCAGCTCACTCTGTAGTCTGTTCTGCCGCCACAGCTGGTTGTAGTCAGCTCAGGGTGCGTCACTGCCTCATACTGTTCCATTGTCCTTTTTTTCAATTAGTGTTGCCTGCTGCACATTTTTTCAAATTCATCCAATTAGTGGGTTTCCATCCGTATCCTGCTAGATTGTGGAAAAACACTATATAGGAGTACATAGAGGAGCTTTTTTGGCCTTGCAGCGCCGTTCACGGCTGTCTGCAGGGACTCTGTGTGAGTGCAGCTCGCTCTGTAGTCTGTTCTGCGAAAAAAAAAAGTTAATAAAGTTTACCAAGCACTCCACTTTACAGTTGTGTAGGCCACATAAGCTCATATTAAATCAGATGGGTAACCAATTGTATGTAAAATAAATTCTGTCTAGCACTGTTTACCAAAACAAATCCTCCCAAGAAATTTGTGCATAAAGACAATATTCTATAAAATAAATATTTTATTGAAGAAATAATAATATTAAAATATATGTAAAATAATTCATATAACAGCTGATAGAAGCACGTATAATAATCAATATATAGGTATAGGAACATACAAACAATATATTAATATAACATGCCAGGCGATGCAAGAAAATATTAAAATATAAATAGCAGACAAAAAGAACCCCTAAAAAATATCTATATCTATATCTATATATATATATATATATATATATATATATATATATATATATATATATATATATATATATAGTGACAATATAGAATATCTACAAAATACATATATCTGTACAGCAGCACCAATTCATAAAAATATTATAGCCACGCAATGTATAAAAACCAAAGTGCACTAGTGCTGAACAAATAGAAGTTTTTGCAATATTGCACATATTATTGCACTTTAGTGGAATTTTTATTTATTTATCTATTTTGGCACCTTATTAGACCTTTTTGGCTGTATTTGATTCCTAATAGGACACATATATATTCTATTTGTTCAGCACTAGTGCACTTTGGTTTTTATACATTGTGTGGCTATAATATTTTTATGAATTGGTGCTGCTGCACAGATATATGTATTTTGTAGATATTCTATATTGTCACTATATATATATATATTTTTTTTTTAGGGGTTCTTTTTGTCTGCTATTTATATTTTAATATTTTCTTGCATCGCCTGGCATGTTATATTAATATATTGTTTGTATGTTCTGTAGCGTGGCTAAAGGTCATGTGATTAATGGACGGTATGTATCGCAGAGGTGGGTGGCCCTGTGATGGAAGCCTGGGTATGTTTTTCTCAAGCAGATCTACTGCTTAGGGATTTGTTTACATTGGGAAGGCTTCCAGGTGATTGGAGAGATGGGTGGGTTCAGTCACCTACAAACCCACCGTAAGAGGCGTGTTTGAATACCTAAGATGGTTTTGTGTTGAAGGACCTGTGGTGATGTCACACTCACCTGACTGGCCATGTGACAGTTATCTGGGTGTGGTTACACTTATGTAAAGAGTTGTGTGTAGCCCATGTGGTGAGTGTGTTTGTGAGTCTGCAAGAGTGGACAGACTTCCATGTGTCCTGGCTGGACACTGCAGAGTGGCCTGTATGTTGGACAGTTCCAAGTGGGGACAGACGTCCTGAACAGCACACAGAGACCATATTTAGGCTGGAGAGCCTACGTGCTGGTTGGTAACAGTATCCAGGTCTCCTGTTGTGTTCATGTTTCTACCCCCTGAACTGTAATCCCTGGGCTCCAACACCGCCAGTTGCTGCTCAGAAGTGCCGTCTGCACAGTCAACACATGACCCAGTGTTATTGGGTTTCAGTAACGTCACCTCATCCTCTGCTGTGTATCCGGCAATTTCTCCTGCTCTGTCCACACTCACAATACTTCAGATATTAAACTTGCTCCAATTAGGCCTCGGCCTACACCCTGATTGACCCTGGGCTCCAACACCACCAGTTGGTGCTCGGAAGTGCTGTCTGCACAGAGAAAAACACTAGCTCCTGTGTTAGTGAGGTTCAGCAACGTCAGCTGTTCCCCTGCTGTGTATCCGGCAATTTCTCCTGCTACCTCCACGCTGACACAACAACAGATATTAAACTGCCTCGAGTACAGGCCTCGGTCTATACTCTGCTTCATCTGGACTACCTGGGCTCCAACACCGCTAGTTGATCCTCGGAAGTACCGTCTGCACAGTCAACACTTGCTGCCGTGTTATTGGGTTTCAGTAACGTCAGCTGATCCCCAGCTGTGTATCCCAGCTGCCCGTCTTCTGACATCATTTGGTGTCAGGTTGACTGCGCCTGTGCGGCCGCGCTGCCCGAGATCCCGCCTCGCAGTGTCTTCTGATTTATTCACACTGCGGGGCAGAGATTCAAGTGCATGCGCAGTGCATATCCTCAGGCTATCACTCATCTCCCTCCACCTTCTTCAGACTGTGCGCAGTCAGCTGATCCCTAATCGCATGCCATGGCTGTGACGCCGCACAGTCTGAAGAAGGCAGAAGGAGATGAGTGAGAGGTGAAGATATGCACTGCGCATGCCCATGAATCCCAGAAGACACTGAAGACACTGTGGGGCGTGATCTCGGGCAGCGCGGCCGCACAGGCGCAGTCAGCCTGACACCAAATAATGTCAGAAGATGGGCAGCGCTAACTGCACATGCCCAAGGTTTAACATAACAGCGCAGGCTCCGGGACAGATTCAAACAACGCCGAGGAGGCAGCGCCCGGCGCCAAGGAGGTATGAATGACGGCTATGCTGCGTCATTACGTAGGAAAGTCCCTCCTTCGGGATGGTTTCACGGTATGAGTGGACACATTTTATAAGTGCACAGTCAGCACTTGCTGCCGTGTTATTGGGTTTTAGTAACGTCAGCTGATCCCCAGCTGTGTATCCGGTAATTTCTCCTGCTACCTCCATACTCACACTATTACAGATTTGAAACTTGCTCCAATTAGGCCTCAGCCTAAACTTTGTTTTTCCTGTAATCTCTGGGCTCCAACACCGCCAGTTGCTGCTCGGAAGTGCTGTCTGCACAGAGAAAAACACTAGCTCCTGTGTTAGTACGGTTCAGCAACATCAGCTGCTCCCCTGCTGTGTATCCGGAAATTGCTCCTGCTATCTCCACGCTGACACAACAACAGATATTTAACTGCCTCGAGTGCAGGCCTCGGCCTACACTCTGCTTCTCCCGGATTTCCTGGGCTCCAACACCGCCAGTTGCTGCTCGGAAGTGCTGTCTGCACAGTCAACACTTGCTGCCGTGTTATTGGGTTTCAGTAACGTCAGCTGATCCCCAGCTGTGTATCCGACAATTTCTCCTGCTACCTCCACACTCACACTATTACAGATTTGAAACTTGCTCCAATTAGGCCTCGGCCTAAACTTTGTTTTTCCTGTAATCTCTGGGCTACAACACTGCCAGTTGCTGCTCGGAAGTGCTGTCTGCACAGAGAAAAACACTAGCTCCTGTGTTAGTACGGTTCAGCAACATCAGCTGCTCCCCTGCTGTGTATCCGGAAATTGCTCCTGCTATCTCCACGCTGACACAACAACAGATATTTAACTGCCTCGAGTGCAGGCCTCGGCCTACACTCTGCTTCTCCCGGATTTCCTGGGCTCCAACACCGCCAGTTGCTGCTCGGAAGTGCTGTCTGCACAGTCAACACTTGCTGCCGTGTTATTGGGTTTCAGTAACGTCAGCTGATCCCCAGCTGTGTATCCGACAATTTCTCCTGCTACCTCCACACTCACACTACTACAGATTTGAAACTTGCTCCAATTAGGCCTCGGCCTACACTCTGTTTCTCCTGTAATCCTTGGGCTCCAACACCGCCAGTTGATGCTCGGAAGTTCTGTCTGCACAGAGAAAAACACTAGCTCCTGTGTTAGTGGGGTTCAGCAACGTCAGCTGCTCCCCTGCTGTGTGTGCGGCAATGTCTCCTGCTCCCTCCACATTCACATAACATCAGATATTAAACCTGCTCCAATTAGGCCTCGGCCTAAACTCTGTTTTTCCTGTAGTACCTGGGCTCAAATAACGCCAGTTGCTGCTAAGAAGTGTCTTTGGCATGGGTACTTCCTCTTGCCCAGCCCGGTTCCAGCACGCCAGCTGTTTCTGGGTAGGGTCAAGGTCACTTTGCCTCCAATACGTTGTCCTGTCGTGTTGCGGTCGGGTTAGCCGACTCTATCGTGCCTGCAGTTTAGGTACTTCCTATGTGGGCTGCGGGAACTGGCAATCAAGGCTGGTTCCGTAGTGCCATTAGGACAAGCTCCCCCTGTGGGACTGTGGGTTTTCTGTAACTACGGCCGGCTCACAGCCTAGCAATTTTTTTTTCCTGTGGACCTTCTGCTGCCTATCTGAGTTCCAGCACCATTAGCTATTTCTTAGGAAGACAAGCTTGAATAGGTCCTCCTGGTTCCAGTACCGTCAGCTGGTTCCAGGCAGAGCCTTTGGCTTAGGTGCCTCCTTCTGGATATCCGAGTTCCACCAATATCTGGTGGTCCTTGGTAGTGCTTTCTGGCACCGGTACCTCCTGCTTAGTAACCGGGTTCCAGTACCGTCAGCTGGTCCTCAATAGTTCCATTGGCTCTTGTACCTTTGGGTAGCCATCCGGGTTCCAGTACTGTCAGCTGGTCCTCGGTAGTTCCATTGGCTCTTGTACCTTCGGCAACGCATTTGGGTTCCAATACCGTCAGCTGGTTCTCGGCAGTGTCTTTGCCACGGGTACTCCCTCCTGCCCAGCCTGGTTCCAGCACGTCAGCTGTTTCTGGGTAGTGTAGAGATCACTTTGCCTCCAATACGTTGTCCTGTCGTGTTGCGGTCAGGTTAGTCGACTCTATGGTGCCTGCAGTTTAGGTGCTTCCTATGTGGGCTGCGGGAACTGGCAGTCAAGGCTGGTTCCATAGTGTCAATAGGACAAGCTCCCCCTGTGGGACTGTGGGTTTTTGGTAACTACGGCCGGCTCGCGGCCTAGCAATTTTTTTTCTCCTGTGGACATTCTGCTGCCTGAGTTCCAGCACCATTAGCTATTTCTTAGGAAGACAAGCTTGAATAGGTCCCCCTGGTTCCAGTACCGTCAGATGGTTCCAGGCAGAGCCTTTGGCTAGGTGCCTCCTTCTGGGTATCCGAGTTCCACCAACGTCTGGTGGTCCTTGGTAGTGCTTTCTGGCATGGGTACCTCCTGCTTAGTATCCGGGTTCCAGTACCGTCAGCTGGTCCTCGGTAGTTCCATTGGCTCTTGTACCTTCAGCTACCCATCAGGGTTCCATTACCGTCAGCTGGTTCTCGGCAGTGTCTTTTGCTCTTGTACCTTTTGCTCCCCATCCTGGTTCCAGCACCGTCAGCTGGTTCCAGGCAGAGCCTTTGGCTTAGGTGCCTCCATCTGGGTATCCGAGTTCCACCAACGTCTGGTGGTCCTTGGTAGTGCTTTCTGGCATGGGTACCTCCTGCTTAGTAACTGTGTTCCAGTACCGTCAACTGGTCCTTGGTAGTTCCATTGGCTCTTGTACCTTCAGCTACCCATCAGGGTTCCATTACCGTCAGCTGGTTCTCGGCAGTGTCTTTGGCTCTTGTACCTTCTGCTCCCCATCCTGGTTCCAGTACCGTCAGCTGGTTCCAGGCAGAGCCTTTGGCTTAGGTGCCTCCTTCTGGGTATCCGAGTTCCACCAATGTCTGGTGGTCCTTGGTAGTGCTTTCTGGCACGGGTACCTCCTGCTTAGTAACTGGGTTCCAGTACCATCAGCTGGTCCTTGGTAGTTCCATTGGCTCTTGTACCTTCGGCAACGCATCTGTGTTCCAATACCGTCAGCTGGTTCTCGGCAGTGTCTTTGGCACGGGTACTCCCTCCTGCCCAGCCTGGTTCCAGCACGTCAGCTGTTTCTGGGTAGTGTCAAGGTCACTTTGCCTCCAATACGTTGTCCTGTCGTGTTGCGGTCGGGTTAGCCGACTCTATGGTGCCTGCAGTTTAGATGCTTCCTATGTGGGCTGCGGGAACTGGCAGTCAAGGCTGGTTCCATAGTGTCAATAGGACAAGCTCCCCCTGTAGGACTGTGGGTTTTCGGTAACTACGGCCGGCTCGCGGCCTAGCAATCTTTTTTCCTGTGGACCTTCTGCTGCCTGAGTTCCAGCACCATTAGCTGGTTCTTAAAAAGACAAGCTTGAATAGGTCCCTCTGGTTCCAGTACCGTCACCTGTTTCCAGGCAGAGCCTTTGGTGCCTCCTTCTGGGTATCCGAGTTCCACCAAAGTCTGGTGGTCTTTGGTGGTGTTTTCTGGCACGGGTACCTCCTGCTAAGTAACCGGGTTCTAGTACCATCAGCTGGTCCTCGATAGTTCCATTGGCTCTTGTACCGTCGGGTAGCCATCCGGGTTCCAGTACCGTCAGCTGGTTCTCGGCAGTTCCTCAGCCTTCTTGTACCTTCTGCTACATTTCCAAGTTCAAGACCCTAAAGACGACGACCCTGAAGACCACCCCAAAGATGACGACGATCCCGGAGACGACAACCCCTGAGACGACGACCCTGGAGACAACGACCCTGAAGACCACCCCGAAGAAGACGATGACCCCGGAGACGACGACCCTGAAGACCGAGAAGCAGAAGAACAAGAAGCTGCAGAACTAAAAGCAGAAGAACATTAAGCATAAGACTAAAAATCAGAGCAAAAGATATTATCTAAATTATAAGCAGAAGAAGACTAAGCAGTGTATGGGGGTGAGTTCATTTCTCCTCGTGGTGCTTCTGGAAAAAACCTGCTGTAACGCTCGCGCCGAGACTGGTTGGCGCAGACACCTGGGGGTGTGGCCCCACTGGACCACAGACCGAACTTCCCTGGAAGGGGCGTAACTAAGTAGCTTCCTAGGTGTTCGCTGGAGCCTCTGATGGTGAGGTCAGACTTGTGCAATAGGAAGCTACCAGGTACCACTCCAGGGTGGAGACGGACTGTGGATGCTGATCCCACCGGGGACAAGACACGAGCAGGCAGGCACGGCTGTGACACTGGCTGACAGACGGGTATGGCAAAGGCCCTGACGGGCGGACTGGCTTGACGGAGATACAGACAGGCAGACGGGCATGGCTGGCACTCAGGCAGACAGGCGGCCCGGCTGGCACTGGCAGACAGGGCTGATACTCTGGTAGGAGCTGGTATTCAGATGGATGTGAGGAAACAGGTAAAAACCTGTTCAGACTGGAGAATATAAAGGAACAGGTAGAGACCTGTATGGAAAGTTGCAGAATAAAGATAGAGCAAGAGTGGAAGCAAAGCTGAATCGCAGGAGGCTGAGTACGAGTAGAAGGTGGAGCTAAGAGAAGAGAAGGAGAAGGCAGAGCCAAGGACGGAGCCGCAGGAGGCGGAGCCAAGAGCAGAGACGCTGGAGGAGGAGCCAAGAGCGGAGACGCTGGAGGCGGAGCCAAGAGCGGAGACGCTGGAGGCGGAGCCAAGAACAGATATGCTGGAGGCGGAGCCAAGAGCGGAGACGCTGGCGGCGGAGCCAAGAGCGGAGACGCTGGAGGTGGAGCCAAGAGCAGAGACGCTGGAGGCGGAGCCAAGAGCAAAAGACGTAGAACCGCAAGGAGTGGTGCCAGGTGGTAGCCGCAGAGCAAAGCCACAGAGTGAGGAGCAAGGTCTGAGTGCAGAGCTGAGAGCAAAGCCACAGAGTGTAAAGCAAGGTCAGAGTGCAGAGCAAAGTTACAGAGAGCAGAGCTGAGAGAAAAGCTGAGAGACACAGAACCACAGGTTGTGGTAGAACTGAGCAGAGAAAAGCAGAGCCACAGACAGTGGCGAACAGAGCAGAAAGATAAGGCAGAGGTACACACAGCAGAGTGGGAAATGACAAATGACAAAGAAGGAGCAGGGACGGACATAGACCAGAGTACAGACAGGAACGGACACGGATACACAAACAGAACACAGATGAAGGCCTGCAGTAGTGCAGCCCTCTGAGACAGGAAGCAGACACGACCTGGCAGCTCAGTAGCAAATGCTAACTGAGGGGAATAGTTTGCTCAGGCATCCTCCAATGGGTGAAGATGCCTTAAGTATCAGAGGCCTCAAGGCTATTGGCCAGAAGCACCTTAGGGAGGTGCACACAGTCTCAATAAGAATCCAGAGTGGCTGGCGCCGCCCCCCTATGCACACAGCCAGGAAGTGTACACAGAGCAGGCCGCCATGAAGCACATGGCATGGAACCGGCAGCAGACAGATCTCACAGCATGGCACTGGGTGAGTGAGTAGATGTAACAGGCAGGTGGGGAATGGAAGGCCATGCAGTGATGCCGGAAGGGTTGTTACAGTACCCCCTCCTTTACGCCCCCTCTTCTTCAAACCCGCCAAAATGACCCACAGAAGAAGAAAGAAACCACTCACAGTCCAAGTCATAACATCTTCAAAGTAGAATAAGGCAAACGGGTCACCAGGAATCTCAGAAGACAAAGTCTCTTTGTGCTCAACAGGGTTAGCTTCATCAGAAATCTCAGATAGCAAAGTCTCTTTGTACCCAATAGGGTTAGCCTCCTCAATGGACTGGACCATTTCCTCTGGGTAGACAAGAAGCAGGGACTTGGATGCTACTGGTTTGAAATCTTCACCAGCCGGCCACTTAGAAGCCGAAGGAACACTCACAGGATACATCTTCTGCATGATATCCAGAGACAAATTTTCAGGTAGCAGAGATGTTTCAGAGTACTGAACACAGGAAAAATCATTTGAGCAGAGGGTGGAGAATAATAACTCCACCGGATCAGGAAAAAACTGAGAGAAAACTTCTGTTTTGGAATCTTCACCAACCGGCCATATGGACGATGACTGTACCCACATAGGAACCATTTTCTGCCGATTATCCAGAAAAAAAACGTCCAAGAGGCGGAGGTATTTCCATGAACAGGTTACAGGTATAGTCATTATAGTGAGGAGAGATTGTCACCGCTTTCCCATCTTTGGTAACATCAGCACTCCTTGACTTGAAGACTAACGGGTTCCTGGTATAGTCACTGGAGACGTGTGGAGAGATAATCACCGCTTCCCCGTCTTGGGTGACATCAACACACCTTGACTCGACGATTAACAGGTTACTGGTATAGTCACAAGAGACGTGTGGAGAAATAGTCACCGCTTCCTCATCTTGGGTGACATCAACACACCTTGACTCGACGACTAGCAGACCAGCTGAAGAAGACAACACAGTTGACTGTCCTTGATGCATGGGAACCAGACACCTCTCATGACTGGGTAAATTCAAACAAAGCATTTTGCAGGAACTCTTGACCAGAGCGGGTGGTCGAGTCCCAGGCTCAGAATGACCCATGGGCATAACAGACAGCATGCGGTAGACAAACTTCTTCGTGTATAAGGCTCCAACTTGGAGCTGTAGTTGTCCTTGCAGGACTAGACTGCTCTTGAGTAGGGCTTGACCAACTTCAGACAATGCCCTTACCGGGGTCTGGAGCTGTATGACAGAGACCACACACCGACTCCGAATGGTTGGAGACTTTACCACACCAAAGCTCCCGGAAAACAGAGACACAGTCTTTGATTTTAATGGAGAGGAGGTACTCTCACTGAGGGCAGCCTCTCCTGCTGGCCCAGGGTTTTGGAGTTTTAGATCTACAGGGCAGAGACCGTCTGGATGTTCCTTGCAACCGCAGCGATACCACGTTCCCTTCTTGCGACTGGATTTGGGCTGCTGCTTTGCCAGCCCACTTTTATCAGCCTTCTGGGGTTTTGCTTGGGTAGCTGCTGGGACAGGTAGAAAAACAGGTGGATCTTGGACGGACTTGGTCTGACGTGACGATTTCTTTGGGGGATTCGCTCGTCTAGACCGCCTCTGGGATCTGGTGAGGGAAGACTTTGTAGGAGGAGCAGGTTTAGGCGCTTTGAAGGCTTTAAAGAAGGCTTCCAGGAAAGCCCCAAGGTCTGAGAGGATTGGATCCCTTGCTTCCCAGAGAGGGTTCATCCAATTCAATGCATCTCCTGCTAGGTAGGACAAGATAAATCCTACCTTGAACTCATCAGAAGAAAATTCGGAAGGATTTGCTTCGACATACATCAGACTACGCTCCAGGAACTCCATGCACTCCTGAGGATCCCCATAGTATCTAAGCGGAAGGAGTTTTTCTCTACTGGCAATGTAATCATACAACCCTCTAGAGATTATGAGTGGACCACCAGGAGTAGGTGTGGGCAGATCTTTCAGCTGAGTATAAAAACCTTCCGGGGGCCAATACAGGCTAGAAGAGAGTTCATTTTGCTCCGAGAGCAACGGCTCATGGGACTCAGCGGGGACCATGGCCTGAGCAATCCGTAATGCTCGCACCGAGACTGGTTGGCGCGGGCACCTGGGGGTGTGGCCCCACTGGACCACAGACCGAACTTCCCTGGAAGGGGCGTAACTAAGTAGCTTCCTAGGTGTTCGCTGGAGCCTCTGATGGTGAGGTCAGACTTGTGCAATAGGAAGCTACCAGGTACCACTCCAGGGTGGAGTCGGACTGTGGATGCTGATCCCACCGGGGACAAGACACGGGCAGGCAGGCACGGCTGTGACACTGGCTGACAGACGGGTATGGCAAAGGCCCTGATGGGCGGACTGGCTTGACGGAGATACAGGCAGGCAGACGGGCGCGGCTGGCACTCAGGCAGACAGGCGGGCACGGCTGGCACTGGCAGACAGGACTGATACTCTGGTAGGAACTGGTATTCAGATGGATGTGTGGAAACAGGTAAAAACCTGTTCAGACTGGAGAATATAAAGGAACAGGTAGAGACCTGTATGGAAAGTTGCAGAATAAAGATAGAGCAAGAGTGGAAGCAAAGCTGAATCGCAGGAGGCTGAGTACGAGTAGAAGGATAGCTAAGAGAAGAGAAGGAGAAGGCAGAGCCAAGGACAGAGCCGCAGGAGGCGGAGCCAAGAGCGGAGACGCTGGAGGCGGAGCCAAGAGCAGAGACGCTGGAGGCGGAGCCAAGAGCGGAGACGCTGGAGGCGGAGCCAAGAGCGGAGACGCTGGAGGCGGAGCCAAGAGCAGAGATGCTGGAGGCGGAGCCAAGAGCGGAGACGCTGGAGGCGGAGCCAAGAGCGGAGACGCTGGAGGTGGAGCCAAGAGCAAAAGACGTAGAACCGCAAGGAGCGGTGCCAGGCATCCTCCAATGGGTGAGGATGCCTTAAGTATCAGAGGCCTCAAGGCTATTGGCCAGAAGCACCTTAGGGAGGTGCACACAGTCTCAATAAGAATCCAGAGTGGCTGGCGCCGCCCCCCTATGCACACAGCCAGGAAGTGTACACAGAGCAGGCCGCCATGAAGCACATGGCATGGAACCGGCAGCAGACAGATCTCACAGCATGGCACTGGGTGAGTGAGTAGATGTAACAGGCAGGTGGGGAATGGAAGGCCGTGCAGTGATGCCGGCAGGGTTGTTACACCTGCTCCTGCGGGCCAAACTGAACGCGGACAAATCCTGTTGTTAATCTTTTGTGACAGGCAGAACAGAAGGTGTAATCTTCAAACTTTTATAGATAACAACTACAGAAATGCCTGTCACAAATAAGAATATGATGAAGAAGAAGAAGATGAAGAAGATGAAGAAGTTGAATATGAAGAATAATAATAGTTGAATAAAAAAATATGAAGAATGCAGAAAAAAAATAATAGGAAGGTGAAGAAGAAGAAGATGAATAAGGTAAAGGAGAAGTTGATGAAAAAGATGCTGCTGCTGAGGATGATGAAGAAGAAAGTGTGGGGGAAGTAAAAAAGAAGGTAAAAGAGCATGGAAGTAGTGAAACATAAATATCTGACAAAATATAAAAAATCTTAACATAGTCAATATCTTTGTAATTCCGAACGTCTTAGAAAAAAAATTAATTCCTGCTATTCCATTTGATTGGCCTAAACCTCTATGCCTTTAATGTCTCCTCCACCTCCCCAAATACATCATACATTATTCTTAGTTGTTTTCCTTCATGTTGAATTAACCTACAAGGAAAGAAAGGGTTTATTTTAATTCCGATATTTTTGTCCCATTGACTTGCATTGGTATCGGGTATCGGTATCGGCGATATCCGATATTTTTTTAATATCGGCCGATCTAATCCGATACCGATACTTCTGGATATCGGAAGGTATCGCTCAACACTAGTCATCATGTGACAAGTGGGCCTGTGCAACTTCAAATGCCAGGGCTGAATTTTAGTCCCAGTCCGGCCCTGGATACAGGGGTGTAACTACAACAGGTTCAGGGGTTGCAATTGCACCCGGGCCCTGGAGCCTAGGGGGCCCTAAAAGTCAGTTTGGCCTGTAGAAAAAGACTATTGCTATTAAAGATTTAAAGGGAATCTGTCTCCATTTTTCGCCTGTAAGCTAAGGTCACCACCATCAGGGCCTTATCTACAGCATTCTGTAATGCTGTAGACAAGCCCCCAATGTAACCTGAAAGGTAAGAAAAACGAGTAAGATTATACCCGTAGAATGTAAGTCCGCAAGGACAGGGTCCTCTCCTTTCTGTTCTAGTCTGCATTGTAAATTTGTTTACTGTAAACGATATCTATAACTCTGTACGTAACCCCCTTCTCATGTACAGCACCATGGAATTAATGGTGCTCAGAGGCGTAGCTAGAGCTTTTGCCGCCCGGGGCTGTTCCCGAGTTTGGCGCCCCCCCCCCCCCCCCCCGGCTCAATACACACAAAGGTTACCAAAAACGGTTTTCCTGTTTTGTAGAACTTAAACTGGGCCTAATGGTGTCACCCCCACATGCCACACCTGTGACTTAATACCACCACACCATGACCAGGCCACATAGTGACCGAATAATACTACATACAAGGGACAAATACCACAACACCATTTCCAGACCACATATTACCACCACATAGTGACTGAATACTACAATACTGATCAGTAATAAAAAAAAAACCACAATACTATCACCATAAGTGCCAGTATTCACAGGAGATCTGTACTTAGTATGCAGTGTCTGTGTAGAGGTAATACAGAGATCACTGGTGACATTATACACAGGACCTCTATATAGTATACAGTGTTTAGTGTCAGTGTATAGGTAACACTGACTCACCAGTGACGTCTCTAGGTGAAGTCCTTCATCTTTCATCCAGCACAGACCGCCATCATTCCTTCCAGCCAGGACTCGTTTCTGCAGGAAATAACACAGTTATCTCGAGCTCCGCTTGCAGAACACATTACTTAATTTTTCACAACTTCTACATTACATCACATGAAGAAAAAAAGGTGATATAGTGTCACTCTGCACAGTAACAGGACCGCCCCCCCATTTAAAACAGTATACTCAAAAAATAAAATAAATACATCACTGCAGTAATAATATCCCTTAATTAGCCCCTATGGTAATAATATTCCCCACCCTGGCCCCGTTTCTCATTCCTGGCTCCAGCCATATGTTCTCGCATCCTGCCCTCATGAGTATCCATTCTACCCCATATGATCTCCACATCCTGCCCCACCAGCCTCCATCGTATCCGTCCTGCCCCATGATCCAATCCTGCCCCGTGTCTCCAATCATGCCCCGTATCTACATTCTGCCCATGCCTCAAGTCCTGCCCCCAGTGTATCCAGCATATTACCCCCATGTTGTCCAGCAATCTGCCCCAGTGTGTCCAGCATATTACCCCCAGTGTGTCCAGCAATCTGCCCCAGTATGTCCAGCACTGCCCCCAGTGTGTCCAGCAATCTGCCCCAGTGTCCAGCCTTTCCCCAGTGTGTCCAGCAGTCTGCCCCAGTGTGTCCAGCATATTACCCCCAGTGTCCAGCATTGCCCCAGTGTGTCCAGCATATTACCCCCAGTGTGTCCAGCAATCTGCCCCAGTGTCCAGCATTGCCCCAGTGTGTCCAGAAGTCTGCCCCAGGGTCTCCAGCATTGCCTCAATGTGTCCAGAAATCAGCCCCAGGGTCTCCAGTATTGCCCCAGTGTGTCCAGCAATCTGCCCCATGGTCTCCTGTATTGCCCCAGTGTGTCCAGCATTCTGCCCCATGGTCTCCAGTATTGCCCCAGTGTGTCCAGCAATCTGCCCCATGGTCTCCTGTATTGCCCCAGTGTGTCCAGCAATCTGCCCCATGGTCTCCTGTATTGCCCCAGTGTGTCCAGCATTCTGCCACATGGTCTCCTGTATTGCCCCAGTGTGTCCAGCAATCTGCCCCATGGTCTCCTGTATTGCCCCAGTGTGTCCAGCATTCTGCCACATGGTCTCCTGTATTGCCCCAGTGTGTCCAGCATTCTGCCCCATGGTCTCCAGTATTGCCCCAGTGTGTCCAGCAATCTGCCCCATGGTCTCCTGTATTGCCCCAGTGTGTCCAGCAATCTGCCCCATGGTCTCCTGTATTGCCCCAGTGTGTCCAGCATTCTGCCACATGGTCTCCTGTATTGCTCCAGTGTGTCCAGCAATCTGCCCCATGGTCTCCAGTATTGCCCCAGTGTGTCCAGCAATCTGCCCCATGGTCTCATGTATTGCCCCAGTGTGTCCAGCAATCTGCCCCATGGTCTCATGTATTGCCCCAGTGTGTCCAGCAATCTGCCCCATGGTCTCATGTATTGCCCCAGTGTGTCCAGCAATCTGCCCCATGGTCTCCAGTATTGCCCCAGTGTGTCCAGCATTGCCCCAGCCCCAGTCAGACATAAAGAAAAAAAAAAAAAAGTAAAATCCTCACCTCTCCCGTTCCTAGCGCAGGTCCGGTGCAGTCAGCGTCTCTCCGGCTCTGCGACGCTCAGGACAGAGAGGCAGAGCGGCGCGCACAGTAGTGACGTCATCGCGCCCTCTGCTCTGAGACGTCGCAGAGTCAGAGGACGCTGCAGCTGCCGGCGCCGCAGGAACCAGGAGAGGTGAGTATAGAGCGGGGGGCGGGGTCCGGTGGTGGGGGGAGCTGGCCCTGGTCATGGCGGCGGACGGCGCCGCCCGAAGATTTAAAGGGGCGTCTTTTTTTTTTTTTTTCTTCTCCTGCAGCGCCGGCCGCCCCCCGCATTGTGCCGCCCGGGGCGGACCGCCCCCCCCGCACCCCCCTTCCTACGCCACTGATGGTGCTATATAAAAAATAATAATGATACTCACCCAGGGGCGGTCCCGGTTCAGTTCGGGTCCGATGGGCATCGCGGTCCGGGTCCAGCGCCTCCTAGCTTCATACGATGTTGTCCTCTTCTTTTCTTCCTGCCGCGGCTCCTGCGCAGGCGTACTGATTAGCCCTGTTGAGGGCAGAGCAAAGTACTGCAGTGAGCAGTGCAGGGAAAGATCAGAGAGGCCCGGCGCCTGCGCACTGCAGTACTTCGGACGCCCATGGGACTCATACCGAACCAGGACTGCCCCTGGGTGAGTATAATCTAAAGGTACCTTCACACATAACGATATCGTTAAGGATATCGTTGCAACGTCACGCTTTTTGTGACGTAGCAACGATCCCGCTAACGATGTCGTTATGTGTGACAGCGACCAACGATCAGGCCCCTGCTGGGAAATCGTTGGTCGTGGGGAATCATCAGGACATTTTTTTGGTCGCTGATCACCCGCTGTCATCGCTGGATCGGCGTGTGTGACGCCGATCCAGCGATGTGTTCACTTGTAACCAGGGTAAATATCAGGTTACTAAGTGCAGGGCCGCGCTTAGTAACCCGATATTTACCCTGGTTACCATTGCTAATGCACGCGCTCCGGCCGAGAGCTTCCCTTCACTGACTGTCAGTGCCGGCAGTAACAGCGGTGCTTTACGGCCGGCACTGACAGTCAGTGCAGGGATTGCTCTCGGCCGGAGCGCGTGCATTAGCAGAGCTCCTGCCGAAAGCAGTTTTAACCCTGTGGACGCTGGGGGACGTGACAGACATCAGAATGTGAGTATGTACTGTTTTTTTTTTTTACTTTTACAATGGTAATCAGGGTAAATATCGGGTTACTAAGCGCGGCCCTGCGCTTAGTAACCCGATGTTTACCCTGGTTACCCAGGTGCTGCAGGGGGACTTCGGTATCGTTGAAGACAGTTTCAACGATGCCGAAGTTTTTCCCCTGATCGTTGGTCGCTGGAGAGAGCTGTCTGTGTGATAGCTCCCCAGCAACCACACAACGACTCACCAACGATCACGGCCATGTCGTTTCGCTGGTCGTGATCGTTGCTAAATCGTTTAGTGTAACGGTACCTTAACTCATTTTTCTTGTCTTTCAGGTTGCATCAGGGGCTTATCTACAGCATTACAGAATGCTGTAGATAAGCCCCTGATGGCGGTGGCCTTAGCTTATAGGAGAAAAATGGGGTGACAGATTCCCTTTAAAATATTTGGGGGCCCCGTTGGAGCTTTCGCATAGGGGCCCATGAGTTTCAAGTTACGCCACTGGATAAATAGATAGATATATCTATAGATAGATAGATAGATAGATAGATAGATAGATAGATAGATAGATAGATAGATACAGTAGATAGATAGATAGATAGATAGATAGATAGATAGATAGATAGATAGATAGATAGATAGATAGATAGATAGATAGATAGATAGATCTATAGTTAGAAAAAATCTAATAGAAAAAAAAACGGAAGGCAGCACTCCAAAAAGTAGTTTTTCAAAATAGGGTGGACTTTATTAGGTCCACATGGCGTGGCGGCGTTTTGGCTATAAGCCTTTTTCAAGCCTTGAAAAAAGCTTATAGCTGAAACTTCGCCACGCCATGTGGGTCTAATAAAGTCCACCCTATTTTGAAAAACTACTTTTTGGAGTGCTGCCTTCCGTTTTTTTTCTATTAGATCTATATATAGATAGATCTACAGATTAATAGATATATCTATAGATAAATCTATAGATAGATCGATGTAGAGATAGATCTATCTATAGATATTATTATTTATTATTATAGCGCCATTTAATCCATGGCGCTTTACATGTGAGGAGGGGTATACATAATAAAAACAAGTACGGTACAATAATCTTAAACAATACAGGTCACAACTGGTACAGGAGGAGAGAGGACCCTGCCCGCGAGGGCTCACAATCTACAAGGGATGGGTGAGGATACAGTAGGCGAGGGTAGAGCTGGTTGTGCAGCGGTATGGTTGATCAGAGGTTACTGCAGGTTGTAGGCTTGTCGGAAGAGGTAGGTCTTCAGGTTCTTTTTGAAGGTTTCGATGGTGGGCGAGAGTCTGATATGTTGTGGTAGAGAGTTCCAGAGTAGGGGGGATGCACGAGATCTATGTATAGATATATCTATTTATCTATCTATAGATATATCTATCCATCTATCTATAGATATATCTATCCATCTATCTATAGATACATCTATAGATAGATAGATAATACCAAGCCCCAGGGCCGTATTTAGAGTTTCTGCTGCCCTAGGCACTTTTCGTGCTGCCTCCCCCATTGGTGAGTGACTAATGCAGACACTATCGGCAGTGACTTAGGCTACTTTCACATCAGCGATTTTTGACATTTGCAGCAGATCCGGCAGTTTTTCCGCATCCGTAACGGATCACTTACGGCAACACTGTGTTCGGCCTCATTCATTCCCTATGGGACTTGTGGCACTTGCGGTTTTGCTGCGATCCGGCAAATGCAGTACTTGCAGCAACAAGAAAAAAAATGCTGCTAGCAGTGTTTTTTTTGCCTCACCTCAAGTGCTGCACATGTCCGCAAGTCCCATAGGTAATGAATGAGGCTGAACGCAGAGTTGCCGGCCTGTAAGTGATATGTTACATGACAGAAGCGGAAAAACTGCAGTATCTGCCGCGAATGGAGAAAATCGCTGATGTGAAAGTAGCCTTAGCAAACCTTTCCATTAGTTGTCATGTGAGAATCTGGTGGATCTCATACACAGTACATGGTCAGTTGATTCTGCCACGGTTGCAAGGTTTGGCTGACAGGTTTTTAAGGGGAACCTGTCAGTCGATTCATACTACCAAAACCACGGGCAGCATCACTAGGACTGCAAACAGGGAAGTTTATCTCTGCAATGCTGGGACGTTTCAGAGAGAATAGTTTGAAGAGCTGGATGGGTAATTTAGTGAGAGAACGGACTAATCTGTTGCTATCGTCTGTGGGCTTCTCACTCCATGTCTCTAGATCAGGGGTGGGCAATTTATTTTCCCGAGGGGCCAGATGAAAGACCATGACTGTTGTGAAGGCCGAACCAATAGCATGAAAATAATTCTACTCAATATTAATTAATATTAATTGTATCACTTAATATTGAGCAGAATTAAGTATGCTGACACCCCCTATATATCTTTAACCCCCCCCCACAGCCCCTTAAATACAGCATGAGCCCCACACAGCCTCCCCATATACAGCATGAGACCAAGCTCTCATCTCCTCTCCTCAGCAGCCTCCCCCCTCCTCACTCACATCAGCAGTCTCTCCTCTACTCACCAGCCTCTCACATCCTCCCATCACCAGCCTCCCCTCTCCTCAGCAGCCTCCCCTCACCAGCCTCTCATCTCCTCTCCTCAGCAGCCTCCCCTCACCAGCCTCTCATCTCCTCTCCTCAGCAGCCTCCCCTCACCAGCTTCTCATCTCCTCTCCTCAGCAGCCTCCCTTCACCAGCCTCTCCTCACCAGCCTCCCCTCACCAGCCTCTCATGTCCTCTCCTCAGCAGCCTCCCCTCACCAGCCTCTCATCTCCTCTCCTCAGCAGCCTCCCCTCAGCAGCCTCTCATGTCTCTCCTCAGCAGCCTCCCCTCACCAGCCTCCCCTCACCAGCCTCTCATGTCCTCTCCTCAGCAGCCTCCCCTCTCCAGCCTCTCATCTCCTCTCCTCAGCAGCCTCCCCTCACCAGCCTCTCATCTCCTCTCCTTTCAAGCCTCTCCTCTCCTTTCCAGCCTCTCCTCTCCTCTCCAGCCTCTCATCTCCTCTGCAGCCTCTCATCTCCTCTCCAGCCTCTCATCTCATCTCCTTTCCAGCCTCTCCTCTCCTTTCCAGCCTCTCCTCTCCTCTCCAGCCTCTCATCTCCCCTCCAGCCTCTCATCTCCTCTCCAGCCTCTCATCTCCTTTCCAGCCTCTCATCTCCTTTCCAGCCTCTCCTGTCCTTTCCAGCCTCTCCTCTCCTTTCCAGCCTCTCATCTCCAGCCTCTCATCTCCAGCCTCTCATCTCATCTCCTTTCCAGCCTCTCCTCTCCTTTCCAGCCTCTCATCTCCAGCCTTTCCTCTCCTTTCCAGCCTCTCATCTCCAGCCTCTCATCTCCAGCCTCTCCTCTCCTTTCCAGCCTCTCATCTCCTCTCCAGCCTCTCATCTCCTCTCCAGCCTCTCATCTCCTCTCCTCTCCAGCCTCTCCTTACCAGCCTCTCATCTCCTCTCCTTACCAGCCTCTCATCTCCTTAACAGCCTCTCCTCTCCTGCCTCTCATCTCCTTTCCAGCCTCTCCTCTCCTGCCTCTCATCTCCTTTCCAGCCTCTCCTCTCCTTTCCAGCCTCTCCTCTCCTTTCCAGCCTCTCCTCTCCTGCCTCTCATCTCCTTTCCAGCCTCTCCTCTCCTTACCAGCCATTCATCTCCTCTCCTTTCCAGCCTCTCCTCTCCTTTCCAGCCTCTCCTCTCCTGCCTCTCATCTCCTTTCCAGCCTCTCCTCTCCTTTCCAGCCTCTCCTCTCCTGCCTCTCATCTCCTTTCCAGCCTCTCCTTTCCAGCCTCTCCTCTCCTTACCAGCCTCTCATCCCCTCCCCTTAGCAGCCTCCCCTCTCCTCACTCACTCACATCAGCAGACTCCCGTCTCCTCTCTCACCTCACTCCTCTCTGCAGCTTCCTCTGAGTCCTCACACACTGCCCGCCTCCTCCTCTCCCTGCTCACCGCGGACTTCAGTATCTTCTCCCACAAACATTACCTGCTTCTCTGCAGTCTGCTCCAGTGCTCTTAAAGGGACACTGTCACCTGAATTTGGAGGGAACAATCTTCAGCCATGGAGGCGGGGTTTTTGGGTTTTTGATTCACCCTTTCCTTACCCGCTGGCTGCATGCTGGCTGCAATATTGGATTGAAGTTCATTCTCTGTCCTTCGTAGTACATGCCTGCGCAAGGCAAGATTGATTGTGAATTCTGTGGCCAAGCTCCCTCCTGTGGTCGTGAGTGGTACTGCGGCTGGTTCTGTCTATAAGCTTCCTTTGGTGGATGAGAGTGGTACTGCGGCTTCTGAGTTTCCTTCCTCAGGTGATGAGGTTAAGTCGTTAGGTGCTGCTCTATTTAACTCCACCTGGTGCTTTGATCCTGGCCTCCAGTCAATGTTCTAGTATTGGTCTTGCTTCCTCCTGGATCGTTCCTGTGGCCTCTCTATCCTGCAAAAGCTAAGTTCTGCTTGTGTTATTTTTTGTTTGCTATATTTTCTGTCCAGCTTGCTATATTGGTTTTTTCTTGCTTGCTGGGAGCTCTGAGACACAGAGGGAGCACCTCCGTACCGTTAGTCGGTGCGGAGGGTCTTTTTGCCCCTCTGCGTGGTTGTTTGTAGGTTTTTGTGTTGACCACAAAGCTATCTTTCCTATCCTCGGTCTATTCAGTAAGTCGGGCCTCACTTTGCTTAATCTATTTCATCTCTGTGTTTGTATTTCATCTTTACTCACAGTCATTATATGTGGGGGGCTGCCTTTTCCTTTGGGGAATTTCTCTGAGGCAAGGTAGGCTTTTTTTTTTCTATCTTCAGGGCTAGTTAGTTTCTCAGGCTGTGCCGAGTTGCATAGGGAGCGTTAGGCGCAATCCACGGCTACCTCTAGTGTGGTGTGTTAGGATTAGGGATTGCGGTCAGCAGAGTTTCCACGTCTCAGAGCTTGTCCTATGTTTTTGGTAAATGTCAGGTCACCTTGTGTGCTCTGAACTTCAAGGTCCATTGTGGTTCTGAATTACCTGTTCAGAACAGTCCCCCTATAATTTATAGCCAGAAAGGCTACACAGACAGCTGCGGGCTAATATTCACAGCCTAGGAAGGGACCATGGATATTGCCCCCCCCCCCCCCCCCCGGCTACAAATACCAGCTCCCAGCCACCCCAGAAGTGGCAATTAGCCTCTCTCTTCCCACTGCCTTGTAGAGGTGTCATATGGGGTAATAAGGGGTTAATGTCACCTTTGTATTGTAAGGTGACATCAAGCCTGGTTAGTAATGGAGAGGCGTCAATAACACACCTATCCATTACTAATCCTATAGTAGTGAAAGACTTAAAAAAAACAACCACGCCTAATTCCCCGAAGCCATTGATCGCCTGCAAAAAAAAACAAAAAAAGTATACTCCCTGTCCTACTTAGTCCAATTAATGAGTGTCCCACGACAATCTCCCCTATAGAACTGTCACATCAGGAGATGTGACATCTATATAGACCTTCAGTGACACACTGACAGGAGACAATGGCTCCTGCAGTGTTATCACTGAGGGTTCAATGAGTTCATTGCTCTCATTTTACGGCACTGCTGCGTGAGAATTTTCCCACACAGCTGTGCCGCAAGTGACAGTATGAACTATACTCACAGCGGCGGAGGGATACAGTGCGGAAGGATACCTTCCATCATTGTATCGCCGGGGCCCCTGGAGAGCGGTCGCATCTGCTGATGTGACAGCTCTCCATGGGAGATCGTCGTGGGACACCCGTTATTACATGGATTACTGCGGATCAGGGAGTATATTGTTGGTTTATTATTTTTATATTTCTTGCAGGTGATTGATGGATTCAGGGACTAGGTGATTAGTATGTACTGTGTGTTGTATGTACTGTCTGTACTGTATGTGTTTTAACACTTGAAAACAGTAGCCGGATGATGGGACTATACTGACCCATCATCTGGCTAGCTGTCACTGTAGCAGGCATAGCCGGATGAGACTAGTAGTCCCATCGGATGATGCCTGCCTACATACAGCCCCGCACACACACAGCCCCGCAGACCCCCGCACAACCTCGCACAGCTCTCAGACCCCCGCACAGCTCCGCAGAACCCCGCACATCCCCACACAGCTCCACAAACCCCCGCACACAGACACACATAGCTCCGTAGACCACCGCAGACACAAACACCCGCACACAGACATGCACATCTTCCCCACACACACACAGTCTCCACCCACACACATAGTTTCCGTCCACACACTCTTCCCCCTCCCGATCTGCAGCGTTTCTCGCACCCAACTCAGCAGCAAAACCGCAAATCCTGCGGTTTTGCTGCAGATTTGACTGAATCAATGAAAGTCATCAGGTGCAGAAACGCTGCAGATCCGCAAAAAGACATGGTCCTTTTTTTAATCTGCAGCGTTTTCGGTGCGGATTTTTCCGCACCATTAGCACAGCATTTTTTTTCCCATTGATTTACATTGTACAGTAAATCACTTGCGGATCTGCAGTGTTTCTGCCCGGAAAAAAACGCTGCAGATCCGCAGGAAATCAGCAGCATGTGCACATAGCCTAAATATACATGTGTAACTGTAGCATTATTACTGAAATAGGGCGGACTGGTGCACTACTCTACACAGGGGTAAGATTAAAGCAAAAATTATAGGAAATCCTACTGATACCTCTAAAAAGACACTATGAAATACAGGATAAAAGCAGCCGTTTCATGAGATACACTCATTTGTTTGGAATGTAAGTGTACTGGATCACACACAGGGGCGGATTAAAAGTAGCCAAATTCAGTCAATAATTGAATAACATGTAAACAGCAGCAACTATGTGGGGACCCATTTGTAAACCCCCAACGTAGGATTGGGCGGGCTACAAGGCGTAACATCCAGACCCTGTCTTCGGCCACGCCAAATGGGTTTTTCTACAGGTCTTCTGTAAAACAAATCAACTTTTTAGTGCAACACAATGATGAACAGTACATTCAACGGTTCCTTGTAAAACCAGTAGAAAGCACCTAAGTAGGTGCCAACTATGTACAATGGAGAGTTTGTGGACCATTCACCGTCCATGGCCTCAATGTCTTTAAACAAATGAATTTTCTTTAAACAGAAATTTGGTCAGGTTAATCAAACTTTTTAACTATTCACAGTCATTTTAACTCTCAGCAATTAGTTAACTCTTCACTTCTTCTTATGCCTGACGGGACAGGGATTCCTGTCTCTCTCCTCCCGCCGTATGCAATGCTCCCTCCAGCTTATCATGGGGATCTCCCCCTGGAGCGCAATCATGTCCTCCTCCGCGGGTCCCTCTCCGAACACCATGGGTTCCGGAGAGCTAACCTGGGGTCCACAAGTTGGGATAAGTGCGACTGCCATCTGACCCAGGCCGCTGTGCTCCTGGTCCCGGGGAAGCCGGTAACGTACCCCTCTGGGATTGAGTCGGTGGGATTGGTAGGGGGCCCATCAGGGTGTCATCGAGCCCAGGGTTTGCTGCAGGACTGGTGGCCGGGGTACCTTCGGCGCACGGTGGCATTTCGCCAGGGGACCCAAAACCCTGGTTGGGCGTATACAGAGGTGGAGGTGAGTCGGACCTAGCCGTCTGGTCTTCCGCCGCCAGGGTCAGGGTCATGCCCCTTACCTCTGCTTCCGGAGCGCCGAATCTTCTTTTGGCTCTGGGCCTGTCAGGGTTGCTGGCGGTTGTCCGGTAAGGCTGCCAATGATGGTCTCCTTCCACCCGGCCACAGCCTCCAGCTGCATCTTCATGAGCTGCCCGGGGAGTTCCTCTACCTCTCTCCGCAGGAGGTCCGTATCCAGCATCGGTGACGGGTACAGCTCTTGCAGGTCCCGGCTGGGGGGAGTCCTCCTGCTCCACCCCATGCTCCGGTGTCCGCTCACCTCCCTCCACCATGTTGCTTTCCGGCACTGCCTTCTCGGTCTTGTTTCCCGCGGTTTCATTCCACCATGCCCGTCTTCGTGGACGGTTCTTTCTCTTCTTCCAGCCATCCCAGATAAGGAGGCAGACTTCTCTAGTTGATAGGCATATTTCTCGGACATGGTAGTATTGATGCCCATGACAATGCGCCCTTTTCCTCCTGCATGCCACATGGTGCTATAATGGCGGCAGTTTCGGTAGCAATTTACAGTCCAATAGTCACACAGTTAAGCACAGTCTCTAAGGTGCACAAGACCCATTTTAATGGGTCGGTCCATCCTGTTTGTGACACCAAGTTGCGACACCCGGCAGGGCTGTGGGGTACTCGGTACCGGGTCCGGTACTTAAAGGGAAAGTCACGGTGGCTGCGACCCTGTCCATGGCCCTGGGCGCCCAAGTAAAGGGGATAGTCTTTAAAGAGGTTTTGATAATAAAGTTTGTGATGCCACCTGGGGTATTCGGTCAGAGGGGACCGACACTGCTTAAAGGGGTCCGCTGGGGTAATGTTCTGGCAGCTAAGATGGTATAACTTCTCACAGGGGAAGTAGGTGCCCAGGGCTCCTGGTGTGTAGATGAGGATGGTGAGTGGTGCAGTAAAGAACGGAGGACACAGGTTTGCAATCTCTTTACCTGGTTTACTGAAGACTTCAGGCAGCCACAGTCCAGGGCACCAGATCACAGGTACAGGCAGGGTCTGGCCGGCTTGGAAGCGAGTTCAGAATCCCCTTTACCAGGTGGAGTTAAAAGCCTTCCTACTAGCATGGTGGTGTAGCCCCTTGCTGCCTATGGCTTCTGTCAAGGTCCTCACAGTTCTCTCTGTCCTCCTTAAAGGGTAGGACATAAACCCGCATGACAAGTGGCTCGAGCTTTTTTACAGGGTCTCTATCACAACCCGGGCTCTATTTTCCACTTTGTCTCCAGGTATTAGGGCGGACAGGTGACGTGAAGTCCAGCTGTTCTGCTGGTTTCTGCTGTGCCTTCTGGAGTCCGACACAACCTCGGTCTTCTGGCTATCGGTGTCTGAGCTCTGCAACGAGGTAGCTCAGTCGCAGCTATTCTCCCCAGTTCTTTCTCTCCTGTGCTCCGCTCTCCTGCATGCTCTCTACAATGTGTTCTCCTTCTGTATCTCTCTATCTAGGGGCTGCAGCACCCTCTTGGCTGCACAGCCCCTCACACTGCTCTCTGCCTCAGGGGAGCCACCAATAAGCTGGATCAGAGCTCCCCCTTCTGGCCTGGAGTGTGAACATGTTGTATGTTTGTGATTACATGATAAGGAAGATCTTCCCTCGCTTCCAAGCGTGACATCACTCTCCCCATGAGGAAAGCAATGCAACTGTAACAACCAGGACCCTGTGGTGTTACACTAGTGCTCAAGTGAATTCCCTATAGTGTATGACTCAGCTTGAACTTTAAAACCCACCTCCTGTTTCGCATTTTTGAAACTACGCTCTCTGACAGGCTTTTACTTATTGGCTCATAATCTGACTTTGCCGCCTGTCTATCGTTTTGGATACTGCGATACTCGTCTGGCTTTGACTCTCTGGACAGTACCCTGACTCCGCTTTCCATCTCCGGTCTCTGGCACCACGCTCTCGGCTGTTAACAACCTGGTTAGTTTGACTTCTCTTCGGCTGTCTCGTGGTGACGCCCGTCATGGCACCTCTACTCCTCTGAGGGTAAGCTACGGTCATCCTCCAGTGGTTGCCGGTGGTACTGCACCCATGGCAACACGACATTATCGCTGACCTTTCTAATTTTAGGGGATCCCTTCTTCTCCCCTTCACTGTGTGTTGTGGTATGGATCCGCTCTGTACTCTGGTGGTCCAAGTGACCAACCTTACTCAGATGATGCAGGAATTATCTGTAGAGCACAGGGCTTTGGGTACTTCTCAGAAGCAGGTGCAGAGGGAGCTAGCTGAGACAGTTAAAATAGCCCAGGGGGCTCTTTCTGTCAGTAAAGCTGGTGAGGTGACTGACGTGTCTCTGCACTCTCCTGAGTCTTCGGTGAAACTCCCTGGCACTTTCTCTGGTGAGAACGATAAGTTCCACACGTTCAGGGAGGGTTGCAGACTATTGTTTTCCCTTATGCTAAGAAAAAACGTATGCACTACCAGGGGTGGTGCCAAAGTTGGGTCCAAAACCAAATAGTAAGAGATAAACTAATGCACTCAACTCATATGTAGTTTTTGCAATTTATTGTAGTCATCAAATAAATGTTTCGGCCCAAATACACGGCCTTCTTCAGCAACTACATAGAAAGAATGTGTATATACAAATAAACAAACAGTTGGCCATCCAACAATATGCGGTGTACAGAAGAAAAAAAAAGAGTAAACATAAAAATCATAAAAAAAATTAAGAAAACAAGGTATATACAAAATAGTAGACAATGGCCTTTGAATAAATCTCAAATCCTTTTAGCAGGGAGAGTGCATATATTGCTCAGAAAATTTCAGAAAATTCAGTACATAATATAAGCCACATATAAGAGCCTAAAAAGAACTATTGTGTTTAGAACTATAGCTGCAAGTAAGACTGTGTGTGGATAAAGGATTCTGTGAAAAAAACAAACCTACCAATAACTTCAGGGACAAAGGAGTGTTTTCATGAACGTAATGGAGTATCAGTGGCACAATAGCTATGTTGGTGGAAGAGAAAAACCGTATAAGTGCCGGTATATATACGCTATGGTGCAGGTGTAATCCCAAAACAAGTGGTATTACCAGTAAATGCTTGGAGCAAGGTATAATGTCCATGTTGGTGTGTCCAATATAAGTGGGAAGCCTGCAAGGTAATGAAGCAGCTGGAGTAAAAGTACATAACTCTGGTCCTAAGTGATGCAGTGGGTGGTTCTGGCCATTGTGTTCTGGGTGCAGCCCAGGAATCTTAAGGGTCTTCAGCGCTTCTTGGGGTTCATGAATTATTATGGGCAATTTATAAGGGTGTTTTCTCAGATTGTTAAACCTCTCACTGACTTGACTCGAAAGGGGTCAGATACCAAGAATTGCCCAGCGTCAGCCATAGCGGCATTTTCTACTACTAAAATGTTTCATGTCCGCCCCAATATTAATTCCCTCAGGCCCCTCTAAACCATTTATTGTGGAGGTTGATGCTTTGGAGGTGGGGAGGGGGCAGTATTGTCTCAGGGATCGGCC
Source organism: Ranitomeya imitator (assembly GCF_032444005.1). Taxonomy (NCBI): domain Eukaryota; kingdom Metazoa; phylum Chordata; class Amphibia; order Anura; family Dendrobatidae; genus Ranitomeya; species Ranitomeya imitator. Next base: position 300,005,168 of record NC_091282.1, on the reverse strand, counting down.
ACTTTAACCAATTTAAGACCTTGTGCTTTCTTTTTGAAAAAGTTCTCTTCTGCTAAGAGGAACTATGATGTGGGTAACAGGGAGTTACTAGCCATTAAATTGGCATTTGAAGAATGGAGGAATTTTTTGGAGGGGGTAGTCTATCGTATCATTGTGGTTACAGACCACAAAAATCTGGCTTAAATCGAGTCTGCTAAAAGGTTGACACCTAGCCGGTCGAGATGGTCTCTTTTTTTCTCACGGTTTCAGTTCTCTATTACTTTTTGGCCCGGTTCTAAAAATGTCAATGCCGATGCCTTGTCTCGTAGTCTGAACTCAATATCTCCTCCCGAACCTCCTTCCTCCATTCTTCAGCACGGTGTGGTAGTGGCTGGGGTTTCTTCAGTATTGGAGCGGGAGGTACGTTAGGCTCAGTCCCTGGCCTCTCCATCTTTGCCTGTTAATAAACTTTTTGTGCCTATTCATTTGCGTCTCAGAATTCTCCGAGTGTTTCATGACTTGGCCCATAGTGGGCATCCTGGGATCTCGGCTACCCATAGAGCTATCTCTTGGTTATTTTGGTGGTCTTCGTTAGCCTCGGATGTGGTGAAGTTCGTATCATCCTGTGAGGTATGTGCTCGTGGGAAAAACTCTCATAATCGGCCGGCCGGGGAATTGATGCCATTGCCAATTCCTGATACACCATGGATGCATTTTTGTCCATGGATTTTATCACTGATCTTCCTCCTTCTAATGGAAAAATGATCATTTGGGTGTGTCACGCCGTTCTGTCTGTATCTGGTTTTCGACGTGACAATGCATGTCTCTGCTTTAACCCTTTGCTCCTTTCCCTCTAATTGAGCTGGGATTCTGTTGGAATACCTGTATGGAGCCCACTTAGTATTCTGCTCTGCTGTGTAGCGGTACATGGGTGGTTAGGTCTTTGCTCTGCTGCATGACCATCCGCATGTGCAGTCCCTGGTTGCCACTGTGGAAGATCATTTGCAGCTGGGGCATGACTTTCCACGTGTGTCTGGGTGTGCAGCCATTGCCAGGTGCCCTGAGCCTCAGTTCCTGCTCTGATTGTGCTGTAATGGTTTCTGTTTGTGCTAAGGGCGTGCACAGCCACACCTCCCCTGCTTTTCTCAGGGTTAGTGTGTGTACTTGAAATGCTGTCCCCAGTCAATTGCTGAGGGGCAGCTCCTATATATAGTTCCCCTGCCCTATGGGTGGGGCCTGAGCTACTCACAAAGGTCCTGAATTTTGCTATGTGTGTTTTGTGTTCCTGAACCTTTCCTGTCTATGTTTTGGTACCAAAGTCCTTGCCTTGATTCCTGTTATGTCCTGTTCTGGCACCTGTCCTGGAGGTGGTATATCCAGGCCTGAATCCTTGATCCTGTACCTGTCCTGTACCTGACCCTATCTGAACTGTGTCTGCTGTGTTATGTTCCTGGAATCCCTCTGCGTCTGGAGCCTCGCACCCAGTGACTTTGAGCCTCTTGTAATGGAGCGCCCCCAGACACAGGGCCACGAGTTCTCGATACCGGGCCCCTCAGTCTCTGTATTGGGGTCGTCACGGTGGCTAGACCCGGTCCGTGACCCTGCTAAGGGGCGCCCAATGAAAGGTGATGGTGTGATGCGTGGTGCGAGGCGCGATGAATAACAAGGACACAGGGTTGCAGTCTCTTTACCTCTTTACTGAAGGCTTTGGGATCCGCAATCCAGAGCACTGCTAACAGGGCTGGCTGAGACTGGCCAGTCCGAAGGCACATCCAGAGTTTCCTTTGCAGGTGGAAATCAGTGCCTACCCACTAGCGCCTGTGTGTTGTAGTCCTTCCCTGCTGAGCACCACGGGATAGTCCTCACAACTGTTGTGTCTGTGTTCGTTGTTCTTTCTCTCTCTCTTCGTCCCCTGGATGATATGGTTAAGACGCACCCGTATGACGGGTAGGCCTGGAGTTATTCTGGGACCCTAGAGACGCCCCTCTCCCACAGTTGCCTCCCTTGTCTGCTTAGGTGATTTAGGTGAGACAGCCAACCTATAATTAACTGTCCTGCCGTGTTGAAGTAATGCATAAAGTCTCTTACTTTCTAGGAGCTCCGGCCACAGCTATGCGCCTCAGAAGGATGTTGCCTCGGTCTCACGGCACGACTCCTACTGGCTTTATCTCCTTTACACTGTGATGCCGCTTCTCACTTCTCCACAATCAACTTCGCTTCGTGTCCTTTCTTAGAATACCGCCGCAAGGTAGTGCAGGCGCGGCTCCGTAACGATCTGTTCTCTTTCTAGACCGCTGTCAGGATCCCACCCCTGACAGGTCCTCTCCCGAACTCTTTCTGTCTAACTTCCTGTCCAACCCCCAGTTTTACCAGAGTGTGAAGAGTGGTCTACTAGATAGAACCACTCCCCCTGGTGGCCGGAGTGTGAAGTGTCATGTGTGTTTGTGATACCTGGTCAGAACTCCTTTAGTGCCATCAGACGTACCATCACTCCCCTTAGCGGCAGAGTGTCATACTGCAACGACCAGATCTCTGGGGCGCTGCACTCCCCCCCCGGTTAAATCCAGTACTCCTGGACTGGGAAGAAGTAGAACAACAATACATGTTAACATAAAACATATAAAATTTGTGAAACATTATGAACAAATTAACATAACAGTACTTCCCTTTATGGGAGGTGAAGACGCTTGAACGTTGCAAAAGTTTGGTCACACACAGTTCATGACTCTCAGTTCAGTTGGGTGCCACTTTAAAGCAGCAGGGACCCCGGGTAAACAAAGGGGCCCCTGTGAAGTTTTTGGAGCAATTCACTGTCCATTACCCCATTGTCCATTTTTAAACTTGTAACAAAGATATTTACACAAACAATAGCACTTATCATTAGTATCTCCAAGCTTTGTAGCGAAGGGGAGTCTGATTCTGGGTGCTACGTGTGGACCTCCGCAGTGCAGGGGCTGTTATGGGCCTAACAGGGCCTGCTAAGTTTGCTATCGCTGGTGTAGTGCACTGTCTTCTAGCTACACTCCTAGTGAGTCTGGGCAGTACTGGCACGTTGGAGTTCTCAAAACCGCTACTACTATCAATGGGCATGGCAGATTCACCATCAGGGGAAACTCGTGCAAAGTCCCTCCACCCCAGTGGGGGACCTTAAACCTAGGGGTATACCGATAAACACAGTGTTTGGTGGAGGGACTTTGCACGAGTTTCCCCTGATGAGTATATAGACTACGAAACGCGTAGGGAAAATGTGTCCGGTATATTGGGGTTAAAATTATCTTCCTGACAGCGTGGATGGGCATATGTGCGGCCGGAATTGTAGGCCCCCCCTCCGAGATGCTGCGGACGTGAGTGATCCTACCCCTGTGTAATAAGAAGCTCAGAGGTGAGATCGTTCCTTTCTTTACATCCTGTGTCTCTATTTGAGCTTATGAAACAGGATATATATTGGTTGTGGTTTGCTAACTATACATATATGTCATGTACTCCCTTATAGGAGATACTTTCTTCCTTTTAGAGGTTGACACTGATATGTCTATTTAGACAGCTTCAGGGAATTGGTGATAAATATATAGATTCCCTTTGTGTGGGAACCTTTTCTGTGAGTCCTTTATGTTTTATTTATATATAGTTGATTATACCAATTTTTAATGCATACATATTAAAAGTTATTTTTTAATATTAGTCACACCCTGCTTTACAACATTGTATAATTGGCCAAAGTGTTTTATTTCCTATCAGCCTGATCCCTGAGCTGCTAGAAGTTGCCTGGGAGGGAGAGAATGATGTAGCAGTTAATAATTAGCTGCTCTCCCTCCAGTTTGATTTCAAGCTGTGATCCAGCAGTTGTGGGGTTAAAAGGACACAGCTCTGCCGGTCTTCATTTACACAGCACAGACCCAGCACAAATGCCTCCTAGTTCTAATCAGAAACATCCCCGCTTACAAGGTGACTGATTACCAGGTATGTGCAGAAGCTGCTGGGCACTGCAGTGACTTCTCAGTGATGCTACAACAGAAGCTGGAGCTGCTCTGCTGTGAGTGATCTCAGCAGCTCCTCCCTTCCTTTAGCAGAAGCCGCTCCACCAATAGTAATATAGCGGGGCCTGACTAACACCAAGCTATGAGATCACATGAGAGTTCCTCCACTTTCAGTGTTTCTGTCTTCGGGCCGGATAGAAACAACCAAAGGGCCAGAAGTGGCCCGTGGGCCGCCTTTTGCATACGTCTGTATTATACTATATTGAGGACTATCTGGCACATTGTACTATACTAGATTGTGGCCCAATTCTAACGCATCGGGTATTCTAGAATATGCATGTCCCCGTAGTATATGGACAATGATGATTCCAGAATTCGCGGCAGACTGTGCCCGTCGCTGATTGGTCGAGGCAACCTTTATGCCATCATCGTCGCCATGGCAACCATTATGACATCTACGTCGATACTGTGCCCGTCACTGATTGGTCGAGGCGAATTCGCGGCAGACTGTGCCCGTCGCTGATTGGTCGAGGCAACCTTTATGACATCATCATCGCCATGCTGTGCCCGTCGTGGATTAGTCGAGGCCTAGCGGCCTCGACCAATCAGAGACGCGGGATTTCCAGGACAGACAGACAGACGGAAAAACCCTTAGACAATCATATATATAGATGGAAGCTATCTAGGGGGTCAACATACAGTGTGGGGATTACAGTGAGGGGGGCCATAACACAGTGTGGGGATTACAGTGAAGGGGTCATCGTACAGTGTAGGGATTACAGTGAAGGGGCCATCATACTATGTTGGAGCCTTCAAGCAGTTTGGGGGCTACTAAGGGGTCAGTATACTGTGTGGGGGTGCATTACAGTGAGGAGGCATCATGTTATGTATAAGAGAGCATCATGCTGTGTATAGGCGGCTGTACAGGGGGAGACTCGGGACATTATTCAATGTTAAGTGGGCACTTATTGTTATAGGGGAACTCAGGGTACTGTGACTATCAAAGGGGCACACAGGGCAATATTATTTTCTAGGGGGTAAAATTTGGGCACTGTTTTCTAGGGCACTTGCACCCGACATTACTATATTCTAGAGGGTTGCTTTAGAATTTAGAGGGCACAGAGAACCACACAGCATGTGCAGTAATAGGGACACATATGGCAGCAGCAAAGGGGTACTAGTAGGATGAGGAGTTTGTGCAGATTGGGAATAGATGGCGACGTGCTGAAAATATGAGAAGTGAAATGTGTCTTTATTGTATTCTTTGCAGATGAGTCCTGGGTGGAAGAAGTTGTGTGGGCCTGGGCCAGATGGAAAAGCACTGTACGGCAATGCTCAACGCTTTCCTTATGTCACGATGTGCAGGCCACACTGATACGTCATACCTTCACTTCCAGGAGGTAGTAATCAAGGCCCTGATATTTGGCACTCAGGAAGGAGAGGGCCCCAGTACTTCTGGAACTGAAGGTGCTCGTATCGTACCAGGTCAACATTTCCCGGGGAAGGTCCCTCAAAGTGCAAAAAAAATGTAAGTCGCAAAAGAGGTGCCGAGTGTGTTACGAAAGGGGAATACGCAAGGACACATTTATCTATGCGACACCTGCCCCAATAAACCTGGTTTGTGTATGAAAGAATGCTTCAGACTGTTTCACACCTCCATGCACTACTAAATTCATTTCTGACTTACACAACTGACGTAAGACAACCTGACGAACACTACACAACTCACGTATGCCACTACATTATAAAATTCACATACCAGTAAACAGTAGATTAGTTCCAAAAAGGGCGCACTTGTTGGGCATTGCCACTGTTTAGGCACATCTAAATAAGTTACTTGGGAGTGTAGTTTCCAAAATGGGGTTATTTGTGAATGGTTTCTACTGTTTAGGCACATCAGGGACTCTGCAAACACAACATGACGCCCGCAGACCATTCCATCAAAGTCTGTATTCCAAAACGTCACTACTAGTAATGAGTGAGTATACTCGTTGCTTGGGTGGTCTCTGATTACATTGGGGATTCCCTAGCAACTAGGCGACCTTCACATGTGCTCAGGCTAGCTAACAGCTGTAGATCATGCATCGAAGTCAACAAAAACTAAATCTCCGAGCAGTCACAAACATTTGGAGACCACCCGAGCGTGCTTGGTAAAACCCCAGCAACGAGTATACTCGCTCATCACTATTCACTACTTCCCTTCCGAGCCCGACGTGTGCCAAACAGTGGTCCCTCCCCCCACATTCAACCATACCGGTGTCATAGAGGCCAGTACAATTCAATGCAATGATGGAGGAGAGAGCGTCAGCTGACGCTGCCTCTCCCATCATTCCCCTCTGCCTCTCACACTGCGTCATATCATCGCATATCTGCTTTGTTCCGGGCAGACTCCTTCTCATCACATACATATTTTAGGCATCTGTCGAAAGAACAAGGGCCTCCATGTTCCAATACTAATTCACGTCATTCAATATCCCATCAATAGATGGCAAATCTGTGATAAATTCAAACATAAGGTTAAAAACAATAAACAGAGGAAGACTCAGTAAAAACGTCCTTCATGCAGATAGGGAATCAATCACATGGACAGCAAATTACATAAATAACATGACTATTCGTACAGGTATAACGTTTATGAATGGTATATAGTTTCCCTGACTGAGGATGAAAAAAATGATCTCCTTTCAGCATATTACTACAGCAGGCACACCCGAGGCAGGGAAAATTCCCTAAACTAGGGCGGCCAAAGGTCAGTTGTATATCTCTCTTTGAATTCCAATATCGGACTTAACTAACTGATCTTTTAAATTCCTAGGATTTAACTAACTGATCTTTTAAATTCCTAGGAATTTAAAAGATCAGTTAGTTAAATCCGATATTGGAAGTTCAAAGAGAGATAAACAACTGACCTTTGGTCGCCCTAGTTTAGGGAATTTTCCCTGCATCGGGTGTGCCTGCTGTAGTAACATGCTGAAAGGAGATCATTTTTTTCATCCTCAGTTAAGGAAAGGATATACCATTCATAAACGTTATACCTGTTCGAGTAGTTTCGTTATTTATGTCATTTGCTGTCCATGTGGCCTCTTCTATGTGGGGGAGACCACTATGAAAATAAAAGCCAGAATAAGCGAACACAAAAGCACTATAAGGACTGGGTTGATTGATCTCTCTATACCAAAACATTTCAAAGAGAAAGGTCATTTGGTGAATCAATTACGATTTAGAGTGATTGATTATGCCCCTATGATGAGACAAGGGGGTGATTGGATTGCGGTGTTGAAAAAGAAAGAACTAAAATCGATCTTCGAATTAGATACGTTGAGACCTAAGGGCATGAATATAGAGTATAATCAACTGGGATGCCTGTTGTGATTGATTCCCTATCCGCATGAAGGATGTTTTTACTGAGTCTTCCTCTGTGTATTGTTTTTAACCTTATGTTTGAATTTATCCCTGATTTGCCATCTATTGATAGGATATTGATTTGAATGATGTAAATGAGTATAGGAAGATGGAGGCCCTTGTACTTTCGACAGATGCCTAAAATATGTATGTGATGAGAAGGAACATGAGGAAATATGAATACTATAATTGGCTTTGGGGGTCACATGGATACCTTAACCTGCTGTTTAAAGGGAACCTGTCACCCCCCCAAGGCATTTTTAACTAAAAGAGCCAACTTGTGCAGCACTAATGCTGCATTCTGTCAAGGTGGCTCTTTTAGTTGTGGTCCCTTTCGATGCTAAAATAATCGTTTTTATAATTTGTCCGATACCTAGAATTTGTCCGGGGACATGTCTTTTCCCCCCGGACACAAACGCCTCCCAGCCGTCACTCAATAATCTGTGCGCTGGGCTCCGCCTCCTATGCCTTCATTAACGTCCCACTGGGGCTCCCGGATTTACTGCCTTGTCAGTGACCAACACGGTGTGAGTCAACACGCAGCAGTCGCCCGCCTGCGCTGTAAGATTTTTCGAGATTTCCCGGAATTTTTTGCTGCCCTTTGAACTTACAGTGCAGGCGCCGGGGCTGCAGCAGAACACACGGGCGACTGCTGTGTGTTGACTTCCTCAAAGTGGACGCTGTTGCGGCTGCTGCTCCGACAACGGAAGGTCATCTGGGAAGCGAGGGACGCACCGCGGTGGTCACTGACAAGGCGGTAAATCCGGGAGCCCCAGTGGGATGTTAATGAAGGCAGAGGAAGCGAAGCCCGGCGTGCAGAGTATTGAGTGACGGCTGGGAGGCGTTTGTGTCCAGGGGGGAAAATACATGCCCCCCGGACAAATTCGAGGTATCAGGGACAAATTATAAAAACGATTATTTCAGCATTGAAAGGGACCACAACTAAAAGAGCCACCTTGACAGAATGCAACATTAGTGCTGCACAAGGTGGCTTTTTTAGTTAAAAACGCCAGGGGGGGGGGGGTGACAGGTTTATTTCAAAAGAATTTTTTTATATATATGCTGATATGTATGCATATTTTGTTCTTTAAATGGATGTATATTTTTATGCAATACTGATTGGTGATGCATTGATGAACGAAGATTATGTATACCCGTATTGATGGATGTAATTGTTTGATGAAAGGGCGAGAGCATTGTGGGATATCTCTGAAATAAATATAGCAGAAGTCTTTTGAAAAAGAAAATAATTTTTTCAATTTTTTTTTTTTTTTAAAAACAGGTGTTTAGAGAGACTTGGTTTCTTTTTTTGAGGGTCATTACCCATTATGCTCTGGTCTTGAGATAGCATTGTAGCTAAATTTGATCCTGGATGGGACTTTTGAATTGTTTATATATGTGCTGCATGTATCTTATTGCATTCATTGAATGTTTGACCATATTATTAATAGGTAGACCTATTGGGGTTAATACATTCAATCAGTAGATGTATAATGTATTATATTGAGCTATATTTCATTCTTGTTGTGTCAGTATATAATGCTAGTAATGGGTTAATATAATTGTGGAGTTTTTACAACTGAAGGACATTTAAGTCAGGTGACTGCATCATGTGACTATGCAGGAAGTAGCAGGACATTCTGTGATGTCAGACTCAGAGCATGCACAGTGTCTAGCACTGAGAACAGAACTATGACCAATGAAGGAAGGACGCCTAGACATGCGCATATCGTATATCTTTCTCATTGCACAAGAGGATCAAGAGGCGGCTCTATAACGGAGGATCATCGTGTAACGAAAATGCTGCAGATCGATTTGGTGGAGCGGTACCAGCCTCATTATGTGACATGTTTGTGTTTTGAGAATAAAGATTAATTTACAGGAGTCTGATGAACGATCAGGGTGGCCATCTGTGATACTATACTGATTCTCTCATGATCCCTGATGAGTTGGGATGTTTTTAAGTGTATTAAGTGTATTGGTGACATGTTAATGTTATTTACTTGTTGGTGATTGGTTATTGTTGATTAATGGGTGGTTTTGGAGACTATTTAAACTGGGTTATTGTGACACGTGCTGTGCTTGAAAAAGATCATGTAGATCGAAACGTCGCCACAGAGGGCAGAATAAAGGAACTGCAATTTTTCACCAACGTATGAGGCACTGTCTTCATTCTCTATTTGAATGTTTGGATATTTTCCAGGAACGACTCTCTGGAATTCACGTGCGCCTCTCTTGTGGGTAATAGTTAACTCTTTATTTGCTATGAGGTGCTGTGAATTGTTTATTCTTTGAATCAAGAGGACCAGAGACGGCACAGCAGTCAAGACATCATGGCTCCATGATGAGGGAGGGACACAGATTTACCATTCTACAGGATGCCAGTTTAGGGGACTTCGTCCCCGGCTAGAAAAATGCAGATGTACACCATTGACCATCGCTGAACTATGGATACATTTGTGAAACCCAGGTTGGGACCATACAGTCAACTGGCATCTATATATATATGTCAGGTCCCAATTCTGACTTCCTCCAAACATATACATATATATTTGACAAAACAAAGAATATAGACGGCACCAGGCTCAAAATGCACCCAATCTTTGACGCAAAGCAGCACAATGTCTGCGCAGGATTCGTGTAGCAAGCACAGATAAAGCAGACTACGGCGGTGCTCCACATAGAAAAATCAAGTCCATTCCATATAGTAAAAAAGAAGAATATGTGGCACTCACCCAGAAAAGCTGCTGAATTAAAGTCCTTTATTCATGATGCGATAAAACAGAACACTTTTGGAGAGGCGGCTGGGATCGGGAGATGGTGCTGGGAGGAGGAGAGGTGGACGACGATCGTTTCGCGCAAATGCGCTTCAACGGGTCCAGGTGCACAATTAAAAACGTCATATCCTTTATAGAGGACCAGCTGACGTATCATTAACAGGTGTGTGAGATAAAAACACATAGGGTTAAGTGCAAAACACTATTAACAAGCACATGTAAATTACAACATTATAAGACATATATGAAAAAATCATGTCTAACTTTACAAAAAAATCATGTCTAACCTTACAAAAAAAAAAAATCATGTCTAACCTTACAAAAAAATCGACATGTCTAATTTATCATTAAGGCCGATGGGGCCCTGAGCATTAGTATCCATTATCCACTTTGCCTCCCGCTGCAGTAAGATTTTATTGCGATCTCCGCCTTGCACGGGACATTTAACTATTTCTAAGCCAGCGAACCGTAACACATTAGGGTTCGCATTATGATAATCCTGCATATGTTTAATGAACCGAGGGCACCCTTTGCCGGATAACACTGAATTATAATGCTCTTTGAATCTAGTGACCATCGGCCGTATTGTTTTGCCGATGTAGTAAAAAAGACATGGGCAGAGAATTAAATAGACAACATATTGGGTTTTGCATGTAATTAAATGCCGAACAGAATGGCAAACAGGACCTACACGAATTGGATTGTCTAGGAGTCTTAAGTGACAAAACTTACAGTTGCCGCATCTGTGGTTACCTGTTGGTTGTGACCGCGTAAGCCAATTGTTACCCGTCGAAGATAATCTATTGTTGACTAGCAAATCCCCCAAATTTCTCGTCCGCTTATAACCGAATCTTGGACGACTCATGGCTATTGCTGCCAAATCCCGGTCGTTTTGCAAAATATGCCAATTTTTATTTATGGCTGCATAAATATTTTTATCGATAGGGCTATGCGTAAAAGTAAACGTAAATCTTTTTTGTTGCTCGTCGACTTTGCGAGGGACCTGTTTTTTGCGTTTACGGGTTTTTAGTAATTCATTTTGGGTGAGCTGTTTAACGCGTTGTTCTGCTGTTACTAAAATCTGGGGAGGATAATTTCTTTTTAAGAAGTCATTTTTTAATTCCATTAACTGGTGTTCGAAGCTTGTCTCGTTGTTATTAATTTTCCTGTAACGTACCATTTGACTATATGGGAGACTATTTTTAGTGTGTTGCGGGTGCGCACTAGAAAAATGCAACAAACTGTTTGTTGCAGTTGATTTTTTATGGACTTGCGTATTCAATCTCCCATCTGTAATATTAAGTTTAACGTCCAGAAATTCAAGGGTATTACCGCCGTAACAGGCTGTGAATTGCATGTTCTCATTATTCACTTCATTCAGATACTCAACGAACAAGTCAAAATCATTATGAGACCCATCCCAGACGATAAAAATATCGTCTGCGAATCTAAGAAATAAACGAATAAATTTCAAAAAAGGGTTCGTGATAGAGGTAATATACTTTTCTTCAAACGCAGCCAAAAATAAGTTGGCAAAAACGCAAGCCACGGGCGTACCCATTGCGGTACCGGTGCGTTGTAGGAACCACTTTTCGCCAAATTTAAAAGCATTATGGGACAAGATGAACCGTAAACTTTCAACAATAAACGCAACGAAATCCTGATCCTTGTTCGTATTTGAAAGAATGGTTTCAATAGCCGCAATGCCTTTCTCCTGCGGAATCCTCGTATAAAGGCTAACAACGTCAATAGAGGTTAATACATAAGATGGTTGCCAGTTAATAGATTGCAGAGCCACCAAAAAGTCCCCTGAATCCTTTACAAACGAGGGGATTTTATGCAGCAATGGTTTAAGGAGCCAGTCGAGAAATTGGGACAAGGGTTCCGTCAGTGACCCAATCCCGGAGATTATCGGGCGACCTGGAGGATGAGTAGCGTTCTTGTGCACTTTAGGCAGACTATACCAATGCGGTGTAGAGGGATGGATGGGAAATAATTTTTCAGCTCTGCTTTTTAGCAAAGTGCCCTTAGACACATATTTATTTAATAAACATCTTAATTTTTCTTTGTACTTCTCTGTTGGATTGTGGTCCAAAGAAATATAGGTATTTTTGTCGTTTAGTTGGGATCCCAGCCGCCTCTCCAAAAGTGTTCTGTTTTATCGCATCATGAATAAAGGACTTTAATTCAGCAGCTTTTCTGGGTGAGTGCCACATATTCTTCTTTTTTACTATATGGAATGGACTTGATTTTTCTATGTGGAGCACCGCCGTAGTCTGCTTTATCTGTGCTTGCTACACGAATCCTGCGCAGACATTGTGCTGCTTTGCGTCAAAGATTGGGTGCATTTTGAGCCTGGTGCCGTCTATATTCTTTGTTTTGTCAATTTTATATGCTCTACCAGTGTTGAGACTGAGCACAGGCTGTGATAATTTGCACGAAAGGTGTTTTTTTTTTTTTTTTTACTGCAATGAACATCAATCAAGAGGATGTTATGGATTCAGAGGCAAGCACTTCAGAGGAGTGTGGCTTATTGGCTGGACGGGAGGGTGCGGAGGAGTTCTTTATGGATTGTAACCATAAGGAAGATTTGTTATTAATAAGCACGAAATTACTGGAAACTAAAATTTATTCTCTGGCAGAGAGAGAAATTAGGATGTATTGGACAATTAAATCTCTAAATTCCTATACAGAGTGCGGAAGAGTTCCAAGAGGACTACGTGTTTTTAAAGAAATTTCCCAATTTGCTGAAGATTCGGCATTTCAGCAAGCATGGGATGAAATACACTTGCAATGCTCTCGAAATTTATTAGCATTGGTCATCGCACAAAATGAGAAGGAATATACTATTCTTTGCGAACAATTAGACAAAGCCAAGCAGGAATTAAAATCTCGTTTGACGGATAATCTGTATAAACTGTTCCTCAAAAAACTGGAGAAGAAATTAGTACTAATCCAAATTGAGACAAAACAACAAAAGAAAGATAAATTTTTGAGGGATAAGAAGGACTTCGAAACTGGCCAAGTTTTTACTTGGAATAAAAACAAAAGAAGGAATTTTCAAAGACAGCGTCATCCTAAAAAATTCAACAAACGCAAGCCATACAAAGACGGGTGGATCACGGACTCGGATTCTAGTGGTGTCGAAGATCACGTAAATGAGATTACCCCCGTCACTACATCGGTGGGAGCGAAGGGCCCTTTAGAAAAAAGATCAGACGGGGTGGCAGAAAAAAATGCGCAGAAAAAGCGCAAGCAGGTTTCATGGAGGAAATAACGTCTAATGAACTCCAGATAATAAACTTGTCTAATAAGATTCTATCTCCCACACAGAAGACTGTGCTATCTTTAGGCCTTAATTTTTGCATTCCGGACGAATTTAATCTAACTAACTTTAAAATCGATCTTTTTAAGGCTACACGAAAATTACATTTACAAAAATATTTCGCTGGCTCTAAAAACCGGAGCAATAAGCCGCATACCACGTCAACGGAAAATCCGGCCACTATTGGAACTTTGGGCTTCATTGCGTTTCCTCCCGCTGATCCACAGGACCTGGAAGACGCATGGATGTTGGCCAATCTTGACGAATCTTCGCAGAACAGCATTGGACCTACAGCTGCTGAGGACATAGATTTAGGTGTTGAGCCTTTTAAAGGTGACCTACAGTCCACGTTTATGCCCCCCGTTTCTCCGGGCAATATGATTGATTTGTTCCAGGACCTAGTAATCAAAGATGTTGAGGCCATTTTATATCGTAAGCCAATAAAGAATCTGTCACATATGGAGGAATCCGCAATACGGGAAATGCAGCAGTGGGAGGATGTCATTATTAGAAAAGCGGACAAGGGGGGCAACATAGTCCTGCTTGACAAAAGTTATTATGTCAATGAAGCTATGTCCCAACTAAACGACAAAAATACCTATATTTCTTTGGACCACAATCCAACAGAGAAGTACAAAGAAAAATTAAGATGTTTATTAAATAAATATGTGTCTAAGGGCACTTTGCTAAAAAGCAGAGCTGAAAAATTATTTCCCATCCATCCCTCTACACCGCATTGGTATAGTCTGCCTAAAGTGCACAAGAACGCTACTCATCCTCCAGGTCGCCCGATAATCTCCGGGATTGGGTCACTGACGGAACCCTTGTCCCAATTTCTCGACTGGCTCCTTAAACCATTGCTGCATAAAATCCCCTCGTTTGTAAAGGATTCAGGGGACTTTTTGGTGGCTCTGCAATCTATTAACTGGCAACCATCTTATGTATTAACCTCTATTGACGTTGTTAGCCTTTATACGAGGATTCCGCAGGAGAAAGGCATTGCGGCTATTGAAACCATTCTTTCAAATACGAACAAGGATCAGGATTTCGTTGCGTTTATTGTTGAAAGTTTACGGTTCATCTTGTCCCATAATGCTTTTAAATTTGGCGAAAAGTGGTTCCTACAACGCACCGGTACCGCAATGGGTACGCCCGTGGCTTGCGTTTTTGCCAACTTATTTTTGGCTGCGTTTGAAGAAAAGTATATTACCTCTATCACGAACCCTTTTTTGAAATTTATTCGTTTATTTCTTAGATTCGCAGACGATATTTTTATCGTCTGGGATGGGTCTCATAATGATTTTGACTTGTTCGTTGAGTATCTGAATGAAGTGAATAATGAGAACATGCAATTCACAGCCTGTTACGGCGGTAATACCCTTGAATTTCTGGACGTTAAACTTAATATTACAGATGGGAGATTGAATACGCAAGTCCATAAAAAATCAACTGCAACAAACAGTTTGTTGCATTTTTCTAGTGCGCACCCGCAACACACTAAAAATAGTCTCCCATATAGTCAAATGGTACGTTACAGGAAAATTAATAACAACGAGACAAGCTTCGAACACCAGTTAATGGAATTAAAAAATGACTTCTTAAAAAGAAATTATCCTCCCCAGATTTTAGTAACAGCAGAACAACGCGTTAAACAGCTCACCCAAAATGAATTACTAAAAACCCGTAAACGCAAAAAACAGGTCCCTCGCAAAGTCGACGAGCAACAAAAAAGATTTACGTTTACTTTTACGCATAGCCCTATCGATAAAAATATTTATGCAGCCATAAATAAAAATTGGCATATTTTGCAAAACGACCGGGATTTGGCAGCAATAGCCATGAGTCGTCCAAGATTCGGTTATAAGCGGACGAGAAATTTGGGGGATTTGCTAGTCAACAATAGATTATCTTCGACGGGTAACAATTGGCTTACGCGGTCACAACCAACAGGTAACCACAGATGCGGCAACTGTAAGTTTTGTCACTTAAGACTCCTAGACAATCCAATTCGTGTAGGTCCTGTTTGCCATTCTGTTCGGCATTTAATTACATGCAAAACCCAATATGTTGTCTATTTAATTCTCTGCCCATGTCTTTTTTACTACATCGGCAAAACAATACGGCCGATGGTCACTAGATTCAAAGAGCATTATAATTCAGTGTTATCCGGCAAAGGGTGCCCTCGGTTCATTAAACATATGCAGGATTATCATAATGCGAACCCTAATGTGTTACGGTTCGCTGGCTTAGAAATAGTTAAATGTCCCGTGCAAGGCGGAGATCGCAATAAAATCTTACTGCAGCGGGAGGCAAAGTGGATAATGGATACTAATGCTCAGGGCCCCATCGGCCTTAATGATAAATTAGACATGTCGATTTTTTTGTAAGGTTAGACATGATTTTTTTTTTTTTTTTTTTTTGTAAGGTTAGACATGATTTTTTTGTAAAGTTAGACATGATTTTTTCATATATGTCTTATAATGTTGTAATTTACATGTGCTTGTTAATAGTGTTTTGCACTTAACCCTATGTGTTTTTATCTCACACACCTGTTAATGATACGTCAGCTGGTCCTCTATAAAGGATATGACGTTTTTAATTGTGCACCTGGACCCGTTGAAGCGCATTTGCGCGAAACGATCGTCGTCCACCTCTCCTCCTCCCAGCACCATCTCCCGATCCCAGCCGCCTCTCCAAAAGTGTTCTGTTTTATCGCATCATGAATAAAGGACTTTAATTCAGCAGCTTTTCTGGGTGAGTGCCACATATTCTTCTTTTTTACTATATATATATATATATATATATATATATATATATATATATTTGGAGGAAGTCAGAATTGGGATCTGCCAGTCATCTGGCTCCATGAAGATTTTTGGAGAAGCCAGGTTGTGACCCTCTGGTCAACTGGCCATGTACCTGAATGGACTGTCATCTTCCTACGCTTGTCATTACTTCCTCTCTGTGTGCATGCCACAGGTGGGGTGATTGACCCTGGAAGATGAAGCCAGGTTCTGATCCTCGGGTCAACTGGCCTTGTATCTGAATAGACTGTCATCTTCCTATGCTTGTCGTTACCTCCTCTCTGTGTGCATGCCACAGGTGGGGTAGTCAACCCTGGAAGCTCTGAAGTAACAACTGCCATTATCCCGGCGAGTCAGCAGAAGGGTGAGATTATATAATGTGCACTTTATGCATACAATGACAGGGACAGGGAAGGCATTCAGACAGGGACAGGGAAGATGAGGCATTCATACAGGGATGGGGAAGCATTCATACCAGGAAAGGGAAGGGGAAGGCATGCATACTATGACAGGGACAGGGGAGGCATGCAGACAGGGATGGGGAGGCAATGCATACCCGGCTTATACTCGAGTCAATAAGCTTACCCAGTTTTCTGTGGCAAAAGTAGGAGCCTCGGCTTATACTCGGGTCGGTTTATACTCGAGCATATACGGTAAACAAAGCAAAACAAGGCCATGTCATCTACTGTGGAGATTTCAATTTAACATGTGATCATGAATTAGAATCTTCATCAATTTCCAAAAGACACTCCCCCAGTTGGCATCTTTAATTAACAAAGAAGATCTATTTGATAATTAGAGAATCCATCATATGACTGAAAGAGATTGTGGCACCCCAGGGTCCGGGTGGCACAATGGCATTGTATTTCTCTCTGGGGGGGGGGAGGTTGATGTCTTGCCTGGGAGTAATGAGGGAATCCCCTTAACAGGTAACACAAACAGGGGAACTTCCCAATAAGTTCTGGTCTGGAGGTGGGGTTAGTGAGTAGTGTAAGACAGTGAATGGAGAGGAAGGACGTGAGGAAAGAGACCGGGAATGGAGCTGTAACTGGGCTCTTCCCAGGATAAAGTGCAAAAGAAACCAGACATCAGAGTCCGTGGTTGCACGGGTACTAAAGGCCCAACAGCTAGAACCGGAGGGCAGGAGATTACAGGTCTCCTGGCCCATCCAATACCTGGAGGCACCACAGCAAGTCGGGAGCATGGGGATGCCAGTGAGAAGACAGTGCCCATGAAAGGCTCATGCTGTTAACTAGGGTTGAGCGAAACGGGTCGAACATTTTGAAAAGTCGCCGACTTTTGGCTAAGTCGGGGTTTCATGAAACCCGATCCGACCCCTGTGCGGGGTCGGCCATGCGGTACGCGACTTTCGCGCCAAAGTTGCGTTTCAATGACGCGAAAAGCGCCATTTCTCAGCCAATGAAGGTAAACGCAGAGTGTGGGCAGCGTGATGACATAGGTCCTGGTCCCCACCATCTTAGAGAAGGGCATTGCAGTGATTGGCTTGCTGTCTGCGACGTCACAGGGGCTATAAAGAGGCGTTCCCGCCGACCGCCATCTTACTGCTGCTGATCTGAGCTTAGGGAGAGGTTGCTGCCGCTTTGTCAGAAGCAGGGATAGCGTTAGGCAGGGTCCATTAACCACAAAACCGCTTGTGCTGCAGCGATTTGCACTGTCCAACACCACCCTCGGTGTGCAGGGACAGTGGAAGTTTTTTTTTTTTTTTTTTTCCCCTCAGCGCTGTAGCTCATTGGGCTGCCCTAGAAGGCTCCCTGATAGCTGCATTGCTGTGTGTACGCCGCTGTGCAAACCAACTGCTTCTTTCAAAGCACAAATCCTCTTGTTCCTTCCTTTCTGCACAGCTATCTTTTTTGTTTGTCCACACTTTTTATTTCATTTGTGCATCAGTCCACTCCTTATTGCTGCCTGCCATACCTGGCTGAGATTACTGCAGGCAGGGAGATAGTAATTGTAGGACATTCCCTGTTTTTTTTTTTGTTTTTTTTTTGGTGGGAGATTAAGATTGGCAATTTGGCATTTCTGCTAGAGTGCCATCCCTGTGTGTGCCATCTCTCTCACATAGTGGGCCATAGAAAGCCTTTTCATTTTTCTGTATTTTTTTTTGTGGGGTGTATAAATTCTCCCTGATAAAAATACAGTGGGAGATTAATATTGGCCTTTGGGCTTGTGTGCCAGTCCTGAGTGTGCCATCTCTCTCACAAATAGTGGGCCATAGAAAGCCTATTTTATTTTTTTTTGGGTTTTATAAATTCTCCCTGAAAAAAGGGAGATTAATATTGGCCTCTGGGCTTGTGTGCCAGTTGTGAGCGTGCCATCTCTCTCACAAATAGTGGGCCATAGAAAGCCTATTTAATTTTTTTTTTGGTTTTATAAATTTTCCCTGAAAAAAGGGAGATTAATATTGGCCTCTGGGCTTGTGTGCCAGTTGTGAGCGTGCCATCTGTGCCAGCCCTGAGCGTGCCATCTCTCTCACAAATAGTGGGCCATAGAAAGCCTATTTAATTTTTTTTTTTGGTTTTATAAATTCTCCCTGAAAAAAAGGGAGATTAATATTGGCCTCTGGGGTTGTGTGCCAGTTGTGAGCGTGCCATCTGTGCCAGTCCTGAGCGTGCCATCTCTCTCACAAATAGTGGGCCATAGAAAGCCTATTTAATTTTTTTTTTGGTTTTATAAATTTTCCCTGAAAAAAGGGAGATTAATATTGGCCTCTGGGCTTGTGTGCCAGTTGTGAGCGTGCCATCTGTGCCAGTCCTGAGCGTGCCATCTCTCTCACAAATAGTGGGCCATAGAAAGCCTATTTAATTTTTTTTTTGGTTTTATAAATTTTCCCTGAAAAAAGGGAGATTAATATTGGCCTCTGGGCTTGTGTGCCAGTTGTGAGCGTGCCATCTGTGCCAGCCCTGAGCGTGCCATCTCTCTCACAAATAGTGGGCCATAGAAAGCCTATTTAATTTTTTTTTTTGGTTTTATAAATTCTCCCTGAAAAAAAGGGAGATTAATATTGGCCTCTGGGGTTGTGTGCCAGTTGTGAGCGTGCCATCTGTGCCAGTCCTGAGCGTGCCATCTCTCTCACAAATAGTGGGCCATAGAAAGCCTATTTAATTTTTTTTTGGGTTTTCATAAATTTTCCCTGAAAAAAGGGAGATTAATATTGGCCTCTGGGCTTGTGTGCCAGTTGTGAGCGTGCCATCTGTGCCAGTCCTGAGCGTGCCATCTCTCTCACAAATAGTGGGCCATAGAAAGCCTATTTAATTTTTTTTTTGGTTTTATAAATTTTCCCTGAAAAAAGGGAGATTAATATTGGCCTCTGGGCTTGTGTGCCAGTTGTGAGCGTGCCATCTGTGCCAGTCCTGAGCGTGCCATCTCTCTCACAAATAGTGGGCCATAGAAAGCCTATTTAAATATTTTTTTGGTTTTATAAATTCTCCCAGAAAAAAAGGGAGATTAATATTGGCCTCTGGGCTTCTGTGCCAGTCCTGAGCGTGCCATCTGTGCCAGTCCTGAGCGTCCCATCTCTCTCACAAATAGTGGGCCATAGAAAGCCTATTTTATTTTTTTTGGGGTTTTAGAAATTCTCCCTGAAAAAAAAAGGGAGATTAATATTGCCCTTTGGGCTTGTGTGCCAGTACTAAGCGTTCCATCTCTCTCTCTCTCTCAGTCAGTGGGCCATAGAACGCCTATTTTTGGTTTTATTTGTTTTCTAAATTCTCCCTGAAAAAATCATTTTATTTTATTTGGTTTCTAAATTCTTCCTGATAAAATCATATTTTTTTTATTATTTTTTTTTCTAAAGTCTCCCTGAAAAAAAAAAAAAAAAACAACCAAAAAAAACAGTGGGAGATTAATATTGGCCTTTCTGCTTGTGTGCCAGTCTTGACTCCTGGGTGTGCCATCTGTCTCTCTCTCTCTCTCTCTCTCTCCAATTGTGGTCCATAGAAAGCCTATATTTTTTTTCCTTGATTTGGGTTCAAAAATCTACCAGAGAAAATAACTACATCAATCATTGGTAGAAAAATATTGGCCTCTGGGCTTGTGTGCCACTCCTGACTCCTGTGTGCGTCATCTCTCAGTCAGTGGGCCATAGAACGCCTATTTTTGTTTTTATTTGTTTTATAAATTCTCCCTGAAAAAATCATTTTATTTTATTTGGTTTCTAAATTCTTCCTGATAAAATCATATTTTTTTTATTATTTTTTTTTCTAAAGTCTCCCTGAAAAAAAAAAAAAAAAAAACAAACCCAAAAAAAAATTGGGAGATTAATATTGGCCTTTCTGCTTGTGTGCCAGTCTTGACTCCTGGGTGTGCCATCTCTCTCTCTCTCTCTCTCTCTCTCTCTCTCTCCAATTGTGGTCCATAGAAAGCCTATATTTTTTTTCCTTGATTTGGGTTCAAAAATCTACCAGAGAAAATAACTCCATCAATCATTGGTAGAAAAATATTGGCCTCTGGGCTTGTGTGCCACTCCTGATTCCTGTGTGCGTCATCTCTCACTCAGTGGCCCATAGAAAGCATATAGTTTGTTACATTTGTTTTCTAAATTCTCCCTGCAAAAATCTATTTTTTTTTTTTTTGCGGTTTCTAAAGTGTTCCTGAAAAAAATAAAAATAAAAAAAAAATAATAGTGTGACATTAATATTAACATTTGTGCTTCAGTGACAGTCCTGCGTGTGGGGCATCTCTCTAATTTGCAGCCACCAAAAAAAGAGTGTGTAACATTGGCCCTGATTTTCGCTGTGGTCTCACCAACCTGTAAAGGGGTAGCTAAATCATACTGAAGTTATAGCTCACCGTGTAAGTTGTGTGACTGCAACAAATAACGTTAGTTTGGTTACGTTTTTAAAACAATGAGGAAGTCTAGTGGAAGAGGTCGTGGCCGGGGGCGTTCATTGTCAGCTGGTAATGAGGGTAGTGGTAGTGGTGGAGCATCAGGTGGTCGTGGGGAAAAAAATATTGCACCTAAGTCTGGAGCTGTGGAGCCAGGTTCGTCGTCCGGCTACACAAGGCCTCGAACGCTCCCTTTTCTGGGATTAGGAAAACCGCTTTTAAAGCCGGAGCAGCAAGAGCAAGTTTTGGCTTATCTTGCTGACTCAGCCTCTAGCTCTTTTGCCTCCTCTCGTGAAACTGGTAAAAGTAAAAGCAGCGCGTCGTTAGTGGATGTTCACGGTCAGGGACAAGTCACTTCCTTGTCCTCTTCAGCAAAAACAACAACAGAGAAGAATGCAGCAGGCGACACAACGGGTTACTCCATGGAGCTCTTTACACATACCGTCCCTGGCTTAGAAAGTGAAGCAGTTAACAGTCCATGCCCATTACAAATTGAATCTGACATGGAGTGCACTGACGCACAGCCACAGCCAGACTACTATGCTGGTCCTTTGACTCAGACCACAACATTGCCCTCGCAGGGTGGTGATCAAGAATCAGACCCTGATGAGACTATGTTGCCCCATCACGAACGCTATACCACCGAACGACACGGTGACACAGACGAAGTTGCGCAGGAGGTACAAGAAGAGTTATTAGATGACCCAGTTCTTGACCCCGATTGGCAGCCATTGGGGGAACAGGGTGCAGGCGGCAGCAGTTCTGAAGCAGAGGAGGAGGAGGGGCCGCAGCAGGCATCAACATCGCCACAGGTTCCATCTGCCGGGCCCGTATCTTGCCCAAAACGCGTGGCAAAGCCAAAACCTGGTGGAGGACAGCGTGGCCATCCGGTTAAAGCTCAGTCTGCAATGCCTGAAAAGGTATCCGATGCTAGAAAGAGTGCAGTCTGGCATTTTTTTAAACAACATCCAATTGATCAGCGCAAAGTCATCTGTCAAAAATGTTCTACTTCCTTAAGCAGAGGTCAGAATCTGAAAAGTCTCAATACTAGTTGCATGCATAGACATTTAACCACCATGCATTTGAAAGCTTGGACTAACTACCAAACGTCCCTTAAGGTTGTTGCACCCTCGGCCAATGAAGCTAGTCATCAACGCAACATCCCTTCCGGCAGTGTAGGACCACCATTTAGCGCACCACCTGCTGTATCTGTGCAGGTATCTTTGCCAGGCCAAAGCAGTCAGGGTCAGGGAATCACCAGTTTCGTAGTAGGAAACACTGCATCTAGGGCACCGGCGGCAACAATACCATCTCCCACCGTCTCTCAGTCTGCCATGTCCACCGGCACCCCCGCTAGTTCCACGATCTCCAGCTCTCCAGTCCAGCTCACCCTACATGAGACTATGGTTAGAAAAAGGAAATACTTAGCCTCGCATCCACGTACACAGGGTTTGAACGCCCACATAGCTAGACTAATCTCGTTAGAGATGATGCCCTACCGGTTAGTTGAAAGCGAAGCTTTCAAAGACCTGATGGACTACGCTGTACCACGCTACGAGCTACCCAGTCGACACTTTTTTTCCAGAAAAGCCATCCCAGCCCTCCACCAGCATGTTAAAGAGCGCATCGTCCATGCACTCAGGCAATCTGTGAGCACAAAGGTGCACCTGACAACAGATGCATGGACCAGTAGGCATGGCCAGGGACGTTACGTGTCCATCACGGCACACTGGGTAAATGTGGTGGATTCAGGGTCCACAGGGGACAGCAAGTTTGGGACAGTTCTGCCTAGCCCACGGTCTAGTAAACAGTTGTCTGTAGCCGTTCGCACCCCCTCCTCCTCCTCCTCCTCCTCGTCCTCCTGCAGAAGCAAGAGCTCGTCCACAGACCGCAGTCGCACAAACACTCCATCCGCACCTGCCACAGTTGCACACCAGGTCTCCCATTATGGGGCAGCTACTGGCATACGTCAGCAGGCTGTATTGGCTATGAAGTGTTTGGGCGACAATAGACACACCGCGGAAGTTCTGTCCGAGTTCTTGCAGCAAGAAACGCAGTCGTGGCTGGGCACTGTAGATCTTGAGGCAGGCAAGGTAGTGAGTGATAACGGAAGGAATTTCATGGCTGCCATCTCCCTTTCCCAACTGAAACACATTCCTTGCCTGGCTCACACCTTAAACCTGGTGGTGCAGTGCTTCCTGAAAAGTTATCCGGGGTTATCCGACCTGCTCCTCAAAGTGCGTGGACTTTGCGCACATATCCGCCGTTCGCCTGTACACTCCAGCCGTATGCAGACCTATCAGCGTTCTTTGAACCTTCCCCAGCATCGCCTAATCATAGACGTTGCAACAAGGTGGAACTCAACACTGCACATGCTTCAGAGACTGTGCGAACAGAGGCGGGCTGTTATGTTTTTGTGGGAGGATACACATACACGGGCAGGCAGTAGGATGGCAGACATGGAGTTGTCAGGTGTGCAGTGGTCGAAGATTCAAGACATGTGTCAAGTCCTTCAGTGTTTTGAGGAATGCACACGGCTGGTTAGTGCAGACAACGCCATAATAAGCATGAGCATCCCCCTAATGCGTCTGCTGATGCAAAGTTTGACGCACATAAAGGATCAGGCGTCTGCACCAGAGGAAGAGGAAAGCCTTGATGACAGTCAGCGATTGTCTGGTCAGGGCAGTGTACATGACGAGGTACCGGGCGAAGAGGAGGTGGAGGATGAGGAGGATGATGGGGATGAGTATATTTTTAATGAGGAAGCTTTCCCGGGGGCACGGGAAATTGGTGGCGTGGCAAGGCCGGGTTCTGGTTTTTTGAGGGACACAAGTGACGTAGATTTGCCTGCAACTGCCCCTCAACCAAGCACAACCGCAGATTTGACAACGGGAACTTTGGCCCACATGGCGGATTATGCCTTGCGTATCCTCAAAAGGGACACACGCATTACAAAAATGATGAACGATGACGATTACTGGTTGGCCTGCCTCCTTGATCCTCGCTATAAAGGCAAATTGCAAAATATTATGCCACATGAGAACTTGGAACTAATATTAGCAACAAAACAATCAACTCTTGTTGACCGTTTGCTTCTGGCATTCCCTGCACACAGCGCCCGTGATCGTTCTCACACGAGCTCCAGGGGCCAGCAGACCAGAGGTGTTAGAGGGGCAGAAATCAGAAGTGGCGTTGGCCAGAGGGGTTTTCTGACCAGGTTGTGGAGTGATTTTTCTATGACCGCAGACAGGACAGGTACTGCAGCATCAATTCAAAGTGACAGGAGACAACATTTGTCCAGTATGGTTACAAACTATTTTTCATCCCTTATCGACGTTCTCCCTCAACCGTCATTCCCATTTGATTACTGGGCATCCAAATTAGACACCTGGCCAGAATTGGCAGAATATGCATTGCAGGAGCTTGCTTGCCCGGCAGCTAGTGTCCTATCAGAAAGAGTATTCAGTGCTGCAGGTTCAATACTAACCGAAAAAAGGACTCGTCTGGCTACCCAAAATGTAGATGATCTAACCTTCATTAAAATGAACCACAACTGGATTTCAAAATCTTTTGCCCCACCCTGCCCGGCTGACACCTAGCTTTCCTATGAAAAGGTCTTGCCTGTGGACTATTCTGAATGACTTTTCCAATCTCGTAATTTTCTTCACCTGATTGTCCAGCATACGACATGTTTCCACCTCACGAAATGGCCAAACTCCCCACACGGGGCCGTGCTATCGACACTTTGCGCTTGGACCCTTGAGAGTGCTGTTTGTCTGAAGAGGTGGGTGTGGCCGCTTTTGGTCGACGGCACTGCCACTGGGTCCCTCATAGTACAATAAAGTGTCTCTGGCGGTGGTGGTGCGCACCCAACGTCAGACACACCGTTGTAATATGAGGGGCCCTGTGCCTGTACCGCCGGCCACAAGACAGTTCCCCCCCCCCAGCTCAAACAGTGCTCTACCACTAGCAAAATTATCTCTCACAGCTTCACCAATGTGTAGTCTAGGCGCTGACATCCTTCAATGCCTGGCACTGACAATACCATTGTTTTGACATTTTTGTTATGTTAGGCCTTCGAAGCCTGTCTGCGGTCCCTTCTTTCTACAACTACTACACTGACCAGGCCACTGCTGGCCGTGTTACCCTGGAACCAATTTAAAAGTGCCTACAGTCAGCCCAATTTTGTTATGTTAGGCCTTGGAAGCCTGTCTGCGGTCACTCCTTCCACTAGACTTCCACTGACCAGACCACTGCTGCCCGTGTACCCCTGGAACCAATTTAAAAGTGCCTACAGCCAGCCCAAGTTTGTTATGTTAGGCCTTGGAAGCCTGTCTGCGGTCACTCCTTCCACTAGACTTCCACTGACCAGACCACTGCTGCCCATGTACCCCTGGAACCAATTTAAAAGTGCCTACAGCCAGCACAAGTTTGTTATGTTAGGCCTTGGAAGCCTGTCTGCGGTCACTCCTTCCACTAGACTTCCACTGACCAGACCACTGCTGCCCATGTACCCCTGGAACCAATTTAAAAGTGCCTACAGCCAGCCCAAGTTTGTTATGTTAGGCCTTGGAAGCCTGTCTGCGGTCACTCCTTCCACTAGACTTCCACTGACCAGACCACTGCTGCCCATGTACCCCTGGAACCAATTTAAAAGTGCCTACAGCCAGCCCAAGTTTGTTATGTTAGGCCTTGGAAGCCTGTCTGCGGTCACTCCTTCCACTAGACTTCCACTGACCAGACCACTGCTGCCCATGTACCCCTGGAACCAATTTAAAAGTGCCTACAGCCAGCACAAGTTTGTTATGTTAGGCCTTGGAAGCCTGTCTGCGGTCACTCCTTCCACTAGACTTCCACTGACCAGACCACTGCTGCCCATGTACCCCTGGAACCAATTTAAAAGTGCCTACAGCCAGCCCAAGTTTGTTATGTTAGGCCTTGGAAGCCTGTCTGCGGTCACTCCTTCCACTAGACTTCCACTGACCAGACCACTGCTGCCCGTGTACCCCTGGAACCAATTTAAAAGTGCCTACAGCCAGCCCAAGTTTGTTATGTTAGGCCTTGGAAGCCTGTCTGCGGTCACTCCTTCCACTAGACTTCCACTGACCAGACCACTGCTGCCCATGTACCCCTGGAACCAATTTAAAAGTGCCTACAGCCAGCACAAGTTTGTTATGTTAGGCCTTGGAAGCCTGTCTGCGGTCACTCCTTCCACTAGACTTCCACTGACCAGACCACTGCTGCCCATGTACCCCTGGAACCAATTTAAAAGTGCCTACAGCCAGCCCAAGTTTGTTATGTTAGGCCTTGGAAGCCTGTCTGCGGTCACTCCTTCCACTAGACTTCCACTGACCAGACCACTGCTGCCCGTGTACCCCTGGAACCAATTTAAAAGTGCCTACAGCCAGCCCAAGTTTGTTATGTTAGGCCTTGGAAGCCTGTCTGCGGTCACTCCTTCCACTAGACTTCCACTGACCAGACCACTGCTGCCCGTGTACCCCTGGAACCAATTTAAAAGTGCCCACAGCCCTAATTTATTATGTTAGGCCTTGGAAGCCTGTCTGCGGTCACTCCTTCCACTAGACTTCCACTGACCAGACCACTGCTGCCCGTGTACCCCTGGAACCAATTTAAAAGTGCCTACAGCCAGCCCAAGTTTGTTATGTTAGGCCTTGGAAGCCTGTCTGCGGTCACTCCTTCCCCTAGACTTCCACTGACCAGACCACTGCTGCCCATGTACCCCTGGAACCAATTTAAAAGTGCCTACAGCCAGCCCAAGTTTGTTATGTTAGGCCTTGGAAGCCTGTCTGCGGTCACTCCTTCCACTAGACTTCCACTGACCATACACTGCTGCCCATGTACCCCTGGAACAAATTTAAAAGTGCCTACAGCCAGCCCAAGTTTGTTATGTTAGGCCTTCGAAGCCTGTCTGCGTCCCGTTCTTTCAACTACAACTACACTGACCAGGCCACTGATGGCCGTGTTCCCCTGGAACCAATTTTAACTTGCCTACAGCCAGCCCTATGTTATTATGTTAGGCCTTCGAAGCCTGTCTGCGTCCCGTTCTTTCAACTACAACTACACTGACCAGGCCACTGATGGCCGTGTTCCCCTGGAACCAATTTTAACTTGCCTACAGCCAGCCCAATGTTAGGCATTTGATGCCTGTCTGCCGTCACTCCTTCCACTAGGCCTCCACTGACCTGTCTATTGCTGCCCGTGTACCCCTTGAACCAACCTAATAAAATATTTTAAAAATTAATTTGATTATAAAAAATAAGATCGTGTTGAGATTTCAAATGCAGACATTTTAACAATCAAAACAAACACACAACAAATATCTGGAACTGTACTACAAAGGACCAACAGCTACAATTTCTTTCTCCTGCAAGAAGTTAACTGAAAGTTTTTTGGAGTTGTTAACACAGATATGGCATCCACCGAGTGTTGTCCTGTCGCGTCTCCTTTAAATTATTTCCAATAAGATGTTAAACTATTAATTTAATAAAATCAATAATTAAAAAATTAATTGAGTAAGTCAAAAGCACATTGCAAATAAACATTAATTACAAATCAAGAAGCATGGCGCGTCCAAGGGTGAGTAGATACCAAATAAGAATATAATCACCCTCGGACGCGCAATGCTTATTTAAAACAGCCTTCCTTCCTAAGAATCAGCCCTTCCGTGGTGTAGAGAGAGGTTGTGTTACACTCCAAGGTGTTCCCCAGGTTGCCTTTCCTGAGCTTCGATCTTCCGGCTCTCGTTTAGTAGCTGTTGGAAACTACGCTGCATTAGGCCTACTAATTGTGTATGGGTGAAACAGTGGCGCATCTGCGGTCCCTCCTTCCACTAGGCCTCCTCTGACCTGTCTACTGCGGCCCGTGTACCCCTTGAACCAACCTAATAAAATATTTTAAAAATTAATTTGATTATAAAAACCGGTTTTTACGTACCGGTAATAGGATTTTACAGAGTCCACGACAGCACCCATACGAGAGAGGGGATCCGCCCACCATCTGGACAGGAACCTACAGGATTTAAAGGGGCGGTCCCCCTCACCACTCCAGTTTGTGTTTCAGAGTATAAGGGACACCGCCATTGAGTTAGTACACAATCATAAATACTTAAACATTACTAAATACCATCACCTTCTAGAGAGTGACAATTAAAAGCACACCTTCCAATAGAGTGCAGGAAACCAGTGATTAACTACGGGGGGGAATGTGCGGGTGCTGTCGTGGACTCTGTAAAATCCTATTACCGGTACGTAAAAACCGGTTTTCCTATCGCCACGACAGCACCCATACGAGAGACTTTAAAAGACCAATCACCTGGGAGGGACTACAGCACTAAGTACTGAACGGCCAAAGTCTAAATTGGCCTTACATGATAGATCAAGACGGTAATGATTATAAAAGGTGGAAGGAGATGACCATGTTGCCGCCTTACATATCACGTCTATGGAGACGTCCGCTCTCTCCGCCCAGGATGAGGCCATGGCTCGGGTGGAGTGGGCCTTGATGCCTTCTGGTGGAATTTGACCTTTGGCAGTATAGGCAAGGCATATCGCATCTCTGATCCATCTGGCAATAGAGCCCTTTGTTACACTCGCCCCCTTCCTTGGATTCTGAAAGGAAACAAACAGAGCCCTACTCTGCCTCCAAGGTTCTGTTTTGTGCAGGTATTGTAATACTGCTCTTCTAACGTCTAGCATATGACATTTCTGCTCCTCTGCTGAAACTGGATTATCACAAAATGATGGTAAATATATTTCTTGACTTCTATGGAATTTAGAAGCTACCTTTGGCAGATATGCTGGATCCGGTTTTAAAACTAACCTATCCTGAAAGACCATTAGATAAGGAGGGTCTACCGACAACGCTTGCATATCACTCACTCTTCTAGCAGAAGTCAAGGCCACTAGCAGAGCCGTCTTTAAAGTTAAATTTTTAATGGAGACAGAATCTAATGGCTCAAAGGGGGGTTCTGTTAAAGCATCCAAAACCAAATTTAGATCCCATGGCGGTAATCTAACAATATGTACAGGGTTATTACGTTCCATAGCTCTCATGAATCTAGATACCCATCTATTTCCTGCCACATTGCTATTGTATAATGCCCCCAGGGCAGATACCTGAACTCTAAGGGTATTTACCGCCAAACCCAATTCTCGGCCTTTCTGCAAGAATTCCAGAATAGCCGGAATTGGAATTTTATCCGTAAAGGGCTGTTGATAAAAGGCAAGGAATTTTTTCCAGATTTTACAGTAAATTTTAGTAGTGACTTCTTTCCGGCTACTTAAAAGGGTAGATACTAAAGCGTCAGAAAAACCCCTCCTTTTTAATAATTCCCTCTCAAATTCCATGCCGTCAAATGCAGAGATTCCACATTCGGATAACGAAATGGACCCTGAGAAAGGAGTTCCGGACTCACCGGCAACACCCAGGGGTCGGTCACGGACATTGCCCTGAGTAAGGAGAACCATGCCCTTCTGGGCCAGAAGGGGGCAATTAGGATTACTCTCGCCCCCTCCTTCCTGATCTTCCTGAGAACTAGAGGGATCAGACATAGTGGGGGAAATGCGTAGGCTAGAGGGAAATCCCAATGAATCTGAAGGGAGTCTACTACAGAAGGTTTGTCCGCTACCCGAAGGGATGCAAACTTCTTGGTTTGTCTGTTTTCCCTCGTAGCAAACAGATCTATAACAGGTAACCCCCAGAGACCCACTATCTGTTTGAAAACTAGCCGATTTAGGACCCACTCTCCCTGACGCAGAGAATGACGGCTGAGGTAATCTGCCTCTATGTTGTGTTCTCCTCGTATGTGAACCGCTGAAAGAGAATGAAAATGAGCTTCGGCTATGTTGAATATGTCTGCGGTGGTGATCATCAGAGACTTTGACCTCGTTCCTCCCTGATGGTTGAGATATGCGACCACTGTCGTGTTGTCCGACTGAACTCTTACATGCGAGCCCCGCAGGAACGGTAGCCATCTGAGCAGGGTATTTTTTACTGCCATAAGCTCTTTCCAATTTGAGGATCTTTGGGCCTCTAAGCGAGACCATTGTCCTTGAGCCCAAACCTCTCCTATGTGAGCTCCCCATCCTATTGGACTGGCATCGGTTGTGACCGTGTTGTCTGGAACTATTTCCCAATGTACCCCTTTTGCCAGATGTTCCATATTTAGCCACCATTCTAGACTCTTTAGAGTGGTGGTAGATAGCTTGAGTCTTCCGCTTAAGTGACCTTGAAGACTCCTCTCTGTATCCAGGACCTGGGCTTGCAATATCCGAGTGTGGAATTGAGCCCACTGAACAGCCGGTATGCATGATGTTAACGATCCCAATAGGGACATTGCGTCTCTTAAGGTCAGATCCGGTTTCTTTATCACAGTCCTGACTTTGTGTATAATCTTCTGCTTCTTTTCCTCTGGAAGAAAACACAGCTGATGTTCTGAATTTAGCAAAATACCCAGGAAAATCTGATTTGTTGATGGGTTTAGTTTTGACTTCTCTAAGTTGACCAGCCAACCTAGGTCCTGTAGGGAAGATATTATACAGTTTAGGCGATCTTTACACTGAACAAACGAATTACCCACTACTAGGAAGTCATCCAAGTAGGGTATAACTAATGTATCCTGTTCTCTGATATGAGCCATTACTTCCGCAATGACTTTAGTAAACACTCTTGGCGCCATAGATAATCCAAATGGCATTGCCGTAAACTGAAAGTGCCTGACCTGATTGTTTAAGCACACCGCCATTCTGAGGAACCGTTGGTGATCTTCGTGAATGGGCAGATGGTAGTACGCATCTTTTAGATCCAGGACTGTCATATAACACCTGGGAAAAAGAAGTTTAGTCGCTGATTTAATTGATTCCATCTTAAAAGCATGGTATTGTAGGAATTTGTTCAGTTTCCGTAAATTTATGATGGTTCGAAAGGAACCATCAGGTTTGGAGATTAAAAATAAAGGGGAATAGAATCCTTCCCCCTCCTGCTCTTTTGGAACCTCTACAATAACTTCTTTCTGTCTCAGTGTCTGAATCTCTTTTTCCAGGGCCTTCTGTTGGTCTAAGGAACCAGGGGCAGTCAATATATAATAATTTGAAGGTTTTTCCCGGAACTCTAATCTCAATCCTGACCTAATTATACCCAGGATCCAATTACTGGAAGTTATCCTGGCCCACTGAGTATAGAAATGTTTTAGTCTGCCCCCTACAGGAAGATTTGAATTAACGATAGTTTCGCCTACGTCTTGAGGAAGATGATGTATTGAAGTCTGAGCTTCTCTTCTTCGGCTCTGGCGCCTCCCAATTTCGGGCTGAGTAGGGTCTCCGGTACGGGAAGCGTCTCTTGAAGGTATTCCTAAAGGTGGGATTGAACACTTTAGGAAAACCTCTATTCCTATCCTCAGCCTTAGCTAGGATGTCATCTAGCACCGGGCCAAATAAGTACTCACCCCTGCATGGAATGGTACATAGTTTAGCTCTAGCCTGTGCGTCTCCTTTCCAGGTTTTAAGCCATAAAGCCCGCCGGGCAGCATTTGAAAGTCCTGCTGATCTGGCCGCCAGTTTCAAGGAATCCACCGAGGCATCCGCCAAATACGCCACACCATCCCGAATCTGGGACAGTGAATCCAGCAACTTATCACGAGGTATTTTAGTTTTAAGCTGCTCCTCCAGCTGGGCTACCCAGACCATAACTGATCTGGCTGTGCAGGTACCTGCGATTGCTGGTTTAAAAGCACCTGACGATGCTTCCCAAACTTTTTTAAGAAACATGTCTGCTTTCCTATCCGAAGGGTCTTTCAGAAGACCTACATCCTCCAGTGGTAAGGTGCCTGATTTAGATGTGGAGGCCACAGCCGCATCCACTTTAGGTATTTTCACCCACTCTGCTAGGACTTTATCATCAAAAGGGTACCTTCTCTTTGCTGATGATGGTAGGAAACCCTTATCCTGTTTGTCCCACTCACGCTTAATAAGGTCCTTCACAGTATCTACCACAGGAAACGATTTACGGCTTCTCTGGCACAACCCTGCAAACATTAAGTCCTGGGTTGACCTTGGCTCCTTGTTCTCTACAACCCCCATGGTTGTGCGAACTGCCTTAACCAGTACGTCCATTCCATCTACTGAAAAACAAGGTCTCCCTTCTTCGTCCGAAGAGGACGGTGATGATGAACGTGAGCATTCACCTTCCTGCAACAACGGACTGGATCCTGGTGATACTTCCCTGGATCTCTCATGCCGACTGCTTCTAAGGGAACAATCAATTTCCTCCCTTATAACTGCTCTGAGATCTGATGCACGAAGGGGAGCCTCTTCTTCTAAGGTCTGGCAAATACAAGTTTGGCAGAGCCTTTTCTGATAACTATCAGGTAAGGGAACTGTACATAGGGCACATTGCCTGTGCTTAGATTTGGCTGATTTCTTTGCCTAAAACAAAGCACAATGACAGACAGACTATATCAGCTACCAGGTGATTTTCGTCATGACACTCACCAAGGCTGAACTGCGCAGTACCGGTCTCTGAGGGGAATCCGTATGTGACGTTGAGGCACCCGCATGCTGCTGCCCCCGTACCACACTGCTGCTGCTTTTGGAGCGGCTGCTGTCGCTCTTCTTGCGCTGGTCAGGCACCTCCACCTGAAGGTGCTCTGTGTCCGCAACCGAGGACATTTCTTTGCCGCACGTTGCTCTGCAGCCTCTGCCGCTTAATACCAGCAGCCGCGCCTCCTCCCCCAGCCTCCCCCGGAAGTCCTACCTTCCACTTCCGGGTCATCGGTATGAAGGGACGCTGAGCGCGCTCACGCGACCCAGGGCGGCACTGCCCGACCCCTGGGATCGCATCCGTACGGCCAGACGAGGAGGGGTCTGAAAAAGAACACCCCCGACGCTGCTTCCAGAATCCCCGATTCTGCCGTTCTCAAGGATACCGCGCAGAGGCCTGGTGGACCTGGGTAAGAGACATCCTGCAGGGTCCTACCATCCGGACAGGAACCCAAACTGGAGTGGTGAGGGGGACCGCCCCTTTAAATCCTGTAGGTTCCTGTCCAGATGGTGGGCGGATCCCCTCTCTCGTATGGGTGCTGTCGTGGCGATAGGAAAAATAAGATCGTGTTGAGATCTCAAATGCAGACATTTTAACAATCAAAACAAACACACAACAAATATCTGGAACTGTACTACAAAGGTCCAACAGCTACAATTTCTTTCTCCTGCAAGAAGTTAACTGAAAGTTTTTTGGAGTTGTTAACACAGATATGGCATCCACCGAGTGTTGTCCTGTCGCGTCTCCTTTAAATTATTTCCAATAAGATGTTAAACTATTAATTTAATAAAATCAATAATTAAAAAATTAATTGAGTAAGTCAAAAGCACATTGCAAATAAACATTAATTACAAATCAAGAAGCATGGCGCGTCCGAGGGTGAGTAGATACCGAATAAGAATATAATCACCCTCGGACGCGCAATGCTTATTTAAAACAGCCTTCCTTCCTAAGAATCAGCCCTTCCGTGGTGTAGAGAGAGGTTGTGTTACACTCCAAGGTGTTCCCCAGGTTGCCTTTCCTGAGCTTCGATCTTCCGGCTCTCGTTTAGTAGCTGTTGGAAACTACGCTGCATTAGGCCTACTAATTGTGTATGGGTGAAACAGTGGCGCATCTGCGGTCCCTCCTTCCACTAGGCCTCCACTGACCTGTCTACTGCGGCCCGTGTACCCCTTGAACCAACCTAATAAAATATTTTAAAAATTAATTTGATTATAAAAAATAAGATCGTGTTGAGATCTCAAATGCAGACATTTTAACAATCAAAACAAACACACAACAAATATCTGGAACTGTACTACAAAGGTCCAACAGCTACAATTTCTTTCTCCTGCAAGAAGTTAACTGAAAGTTTTTTGGAGTTGTTAACACAGATATGGCATCCACCGAGTGTTGTCCTGTCGCGTCTCCTTTAAATTATTTCCAATAAGATGTTAAACTATTAATTTAATAAAATCAATAATTAAAAAATTAATTGAGTAAGTCAAAAGCACATTGCAAATAAACATTAATTACAAATCAAGAAGCATGGCGCGTCCAAGGGTGAGTAGATACCGAATAAGAATATAATCACCCTCGGACGCGCAATGCTTATTTAAAACAGCCTTCCTTCCTAAGAATCAGCCCTTCCGTGGTGTAGAGAGAGGTTGTGTTACACTCCAAGGTGTTCCCCAGGTTGCCTTTCCTGAGCTTCGATCTTCCGGCTCTCGTTTAGTAGCTGTTGGAAACTACGCTGCATTAGGCCTACTAATTGTGTATGGGTGAAACAGTGGCGCATCTGCGGTCCCTCCTTCCACTAGGCCTCCTCTGACCTGTCTACTGCGGCCCGTGTACCCCTTGAACCAACCTAATAAAATATTTTAAAAATTAATTTGATTATAAAAAATAAGATCGTGTTGAGATCTCAAATGCAGACATTTTAACAATCAAAACAAACACACAACAAATATCTGGAACTGTACTACAAAGGTCCAACAGCTACAATTTCTTTCTCCTGCAAGAAGTTAACTGAAAGTTTTTTGGAGTTGTTAACACAGATATGGCATCCACCGAGTGTTGTCCTGTCGCATCTCCTTTAAATTATTTCCAATAAGATGTTAAACTATTAATTTAATAAAATCAATAATTAAAAAATTAATTGAGTAAGTCAAAAGCACATTGCAAATAAACATTAATTACAAATCAAGAAGCATGGCGCGTCCAAGGGTGAGTAGATACCGAATAAGAATATAATCACCCTCGGACGCGCAATGCTTATTTACAACAGCCTTCCTTCCTAAGAATCAGCCCTTTCGTGGTGTAGAGAGAGGTTGTGTTACACTAAGGTGTTCCCCGGGTTGCCTTTCATGAGCTTCGATCTTCCGGCTCTCGTTTAGTAGTTGGTGGAAACTACGCTGCATTAGGCCTACAAATTTGGTATGGGGTGTAGAGACAGGTTGTGTTACACTCCAAGGTTTTCACCAGGTTGCCTTTCCTGAGCTTCGATCTTCATGCTCTCGTTTAGTAGTTGTAGAAAAGTACGCTGCATTAGGCCTACAAAATGGGTATGGGGTGGAGAGAGATGGTGTGTTACACTCCAAGGTGTTCCCCAGGTTGCCTTTCCTGAGCTTCGATCTTCATGCTCTCGTTTAGTAGGTGTCGGAAAGTAGGCTGCATTAGGCCTAAAAAATGGGGAATGGGGTGGAGAGAGATGGTGTGTTACACTCCAAGGTGTTCCCCAGGTTTCCTTGCCATTGCTTCGGTCTTCCGACTCTCGTTTAGTAGTTGTAGAAAAGTACACTGCATTAGGCCTAAAAAATGGGTATGGGGTGGAGAGAGATGGTGTGTTACACTCCAAGGTGTTCCCCAGGTTGCCTTTCCTGAGCTTCTATCTTCAGGCTCTCATTAAATTGTGGTTAAATGGAACAACTGCATTTGGCGTACTAGTTGGTTTGGGGCCTACTATCGGTGTCTGCCACTCCTTGCTGTTCTCCTGGTTTCCTGTCCTGAAATTCCATTTTCAGCCTCTCGTTAAGTAGTTGTTAATGTTAGACTGCATTTGGCCTACTTGTTGGGTTGGGGCCTACTATCGGTGTCTGCCACTCCTTGCTGTTCTCCTCCACTGAACAAAGCTGTGCCGCCTGTTTACTACGGTTGCCAATTTTGAACTGCATTTCGACTACTTACTGATTTGGCCCTACTCTCTGTGTCAGCCTCTCATTCCAGTTGTCCTCCACTGCAATGCCCCCTGGTTATTCCTGTGTTACCAATTTTGAACTGCATTTAGCCCACTTTCTTCTTTGGGCCTATATCTGTGTTTCCACTTCATCGTGCCCATTGCCCAGCCAGTGATAGATGAGTCTGCTGGTACATTGACCCATAACGCAACATTCCCCGTGCACGCTACACAACAACATTGTGACCCTGCTGAAAGTCAGGTTGCTCTTCCCGCATACCATACCACCTTACACGGGGACAAAGAGGAAGGTGCAGATGAAAGTGCAGGTTCCTTCATCAGGTGGGGGGAGGAATACTAGTTGGCGACGTCACTGGCACAGGGCCTCTCATAGTACGCAAAAGTGTTGCTGCCGGTGGGAGGCGCCCCCGCCGTGCAAACACACCGCTGTACTTTGAGGGGCCCTGTGCCAGTGCCAATGCCAAAGAGTGGGCCCCCCCTGCTTGCTCAGGTTCACAGCACTTGCAAAGTTGAAATACTTACCTCTCCCTGCTCCACTGCCGTGACGTGGTCCAGATTTCCTGGGCCCACTAATTACTTGAACCAGCCCTACCCCCCACAACTTTAGCCAAATGACCCCCAATTTCAAATGCCTTCCAATTATTATAAGGTAAATTACGCTTGACAAGCTTCATTAAGAAGAATGGATGGTATTGACATTAAAATGTGTACTCTAGGTGTTTTCCTGGCCCCCACTCACTGCCGACTATGCTGCCCCATTGACTTGCATTGGGTTTCGTGTTTCGGTCGATCCCGACTTTACGTCATAATCGGCCGATTTCACTCGACCCGACTTTGGACATAGTCGGGTTTCGCAAAACCCGGCTCGACTCTAAAAAGGTCAAGGTCGCTCAACTCTACTGTTAACCATATGGGTTAGGAGTAAGAGACACTTAGAGGAACCTGTGTAAAGCTTCAGGCAGCAAGAGACAGAGAATGCAGCGCAGAAGGAAGGCCTCCGAATCCACCTGGCAAAGTGGATCCCAAGTTACTCCCAGGCCGCCCAGACCCCATCTACACCTGTAACTTGTGCCCCGGACTGCACCTGAGGTTCACCAGTTAAGGGTAAAGGATACTGAAAACCTTGTGTCCTCCAATTATTTCCTGCACCCTCAGCCTTGAACCGCCACTACCACCATCAGAACTCTACAAAATATCTTTAACTGCCCTGGGGACTAAGCTCTACCTGTGGGAAGCAGAACCATCACTGCTGAAACACCATCAGCCCCAGTGGTCCCCTTTAAACAGCGTCGGCCATCCCTGGCCAAGTACCACAAGTGGCGTCACAAACAATTCCCCATAGACTTTATTTTCCACTACACTTCATCCCCTTTAATTGGACGCCCAGGACCACGGACCGGGTCATTGCTGCTGTGACACATCCCCTTTAAGAACTGTGCCGACCCGGTTCCGAGTACCCCATGGTGCTATGGGGCTCTCCAAGATTATTCCTTCTTTTAATCTGTCCATAACACATACTCACGCACAGATTTATTTTTGTTGAGCAGATCGCTTCTAGATGATATTGTACTCTCGTCCATAGGCCTCATTACATGGTCGGATCATGCCCCGTTAATGTTACATGTGGAGGAGAGATACTCATCCCCTCCCATTTATCTTTGGAAAGCTAATTCATATCTTTTATCCTCTCCACAAAATGTAGAGTACCTCAAAAAGAATCTACATGAATTTTTTTCAAATTAACGTCAATTCAGTAGCTAGCCCTTTCCTCCTTTGGAGCTCACACAAGGCATACATGTGAGGGACTCTTATTAAACTAGGCCTTAAAATGAAAAGAGAAAGGGATAAAAAAATCAATGAATTCCTTCAGTAGAGATAAAGCTGGTAAACTATGTAATCTTCAAATTCAATTGAGAGAATGTTTATTATATAAATATGAAAGAAATCTTCAAAAAATAAAAGCACATTATTATTCTCAAGACAATAAAGCTGGGAAATTCTTGGAGAATAGACTAAAATCCAGAGAAATTAAAGCAAAAATCCCCTATCTCAAAAATGGCACTCAACAACAGAAATTATTCCGCCCTAAAAATATTGCAAATAAATTTAAGGAATATTATTCCTCACTATATAACTTATCCTGACCATATTCCTCCCAATTTGTTGGACATTGAGTTCTTCCTATCTACTCTTAGTCTTCCTTCTCTCTCTAAGGATCAGTTGGAACAGTTGAGTGCCCCTCTTACTAATGCAGAAATAAAGAAAACCATCTCATCTCTTCATCACATAAAGCGCCGGGCCCTGATGGCTTTTCAAACATGTATTATAAAGTCTTTATAGATCAGTTAACTCAATATCTGACAGAGACCCTTCAGTATGAGGTTTTTCAGGGTTCATTTCCCAAAGAGATGTTATCAGCCACTCGCCACTCTAATAACATTACCAAAACCCGGCAAGCAGCCGGACATCCCACAAAATTTTAGACCCATATCCTTATTAAATACTGACATTAAGATCTACACTAAATGCCTAGCAACACGCCTAGCCCCCATTCTACCATCATTAATATCATTGGATCAAACTGGCTTTATAAATGGGAGACAGGCAGCAGATAACACAAGGAGGATCATAGACTTGATTGATGTCATAAACAAAAAGAGGGCTCCGATGGTCCTGGTGGCTTTGGATACCGAGAAGGCGTTAGACCGGGTTAACTGGTCGTTTGCCTTCTCAGTGTTGGATCAAATGGGGTACGGGGGCTCAACACTAAATGCAATTACAGCATTTTACTCCACACCCTCAGCAAAAATTATATGGTAATGGCACCTTATTGGAAGAATTTTTAATAACAAATGGAACAAGACAGGGATGCCCCTGTGTCCCCTTGTGTTTGTGCTCACTATTTAACCTTTGGCACAGGCTATTAAGCAAAATTAAAGAATAAAGGGGGTAGAGATTTCTGGAAGTTCATATAGCATTTCATTATATGCTGATGATGTGATTTTAACCTTAGTGGAGCCTGAGAATTCACTAAGGGAAGCCCTAGAGACAATCGAACATTTCGGAAACATGTCATACATATTTTTATATGTTTCATGCATATAAAATAAATGAAAACAAATCCCAGATACTGCCTTTAAACACCTCAGATGAGGTTCTACTGCATTAACAAAAGAATATTCGTCTAGATTGGCATCAGGAACATATTACATATTGTGACAGGGTCACTGGCACAGTGTATGAAGGGAGATACGTGTCATTGTGTATACTACAGTCAGTGATGTAGAACCAGACTATTTTTGCCTCCAGCACACTAAGTGCTGAGAGGGTTAATCTTAAAAGTTACAATGGGCTGGTTTTATGTGAGCACCCATCTTGCAGAGCCGACACCGACATGTGTACTAGCAGGACCTGCGGTGATGTCATGATCATGTGATCATCACATGGTCCTGGTTAAATACCTGGCTAAGAGAGACAGTCTGTGTGTGTGTTGGGAGAGGGAACACTCCCACGTGGCTCCAGGAGGAGTGGAGAACACTGCTTGGTGTCTGCAGGTGGAACCTGCAGAGCAAGGGCTCTGTTGCACTTTGTTTTGTTTTTCCTTTAAAGGGAAGGTGCCGCAATTTTGTTTTTGTATTAAAAATGATTGTTTATATAAACAATTATTTTTATCCCCTTAGCGACCGCCGATACGCCTTTTAACGGCGACCGCTAAGGGTACTTAAACCACAGCGCCGTTAATTAACGGCGCTGTGGAAAAAGTAAATAGCGCCCCCCAGAGTCAGATTTTCTCCGGGGTCTCGGCTGCCGGGGGTAGCCGAGACCCCAGAGAACATGATTCGGGGGGGTTTTTACCGACCCCACATTTGCGATCGCCGGTAATTAACCGTTTATCGGCGATCGCAAAAAAAAACAAAACGCAATTTCTTTTTAATTTCTCTGTCCTCCGATGTGATCGCACGTGCGGTCAGAAATTGCGAACGCGACGTACAAAAAAACGTTACATTGAACTTTTTTGTGCCGACGGTCCGCCAAAACACAACTGATCCAGTGCACGACGGACGCGACGCGCGGCCATCCGTCACGATCCGTCGGCAATACAAGTCTATGGGCAAAAAAACGCATCCTGCGGGCACATTTGGAGGATGCGTTTTTTGTCCAAAATGACGGATTGCGACGGATGCCAAACGACGCAAGTGTGAAAGTAGCCTTAGGGCTAGGGTTAGGGTTGGGGCTAAAGTTAGGGCTAGGTTTGGGGCTAAAGTTAGGGTTAGATTTGGGGTTAGGGTTTGGATTAGAGTTGGTATTAGGGTTAGGGTTGGCATTAGGGTTACGCTTGGGATTAGGGTTAGGTTTGGGATTAGGGTTAAGGTTAGGGTTGTGATTAGGGGTGTATTGGGATTAGGGTTAGGTTTGAGGTTAGGGTTGAGATTAGGATTAGGGGTGTGTTGGATTTAGGGTTTTGAATAGGGTTATGGTTGACATTAGGGTTGTTTTGGGGTAAGGGTTGTGATTATCGTTAGGGTTAGTGATTAGGATTATGGATCGGGTTGGGATTAGGGTTAGGGGTGTGTTGGGGTTAGGGTTGGAGCTAGAATTGGGGGGTTTCCACTGTTTAGTTACATCAAGGGGTCTCCAAACACGACAGCCAATTTTGCGCTCAAAAAGTCAAATGGTGCTCCCTCCCTTCTGAGCTCTGCCGTGCGCCCAAACAGTGGGTTACCCCCACATATGGGGCATCAGCGTACTCGGGATAAATTGGACAACAACTTTTGGGGTCCAATTTCTCCTGTTACCCTTGTGAAAAAAAACTTGGGGGCTACAAAATCTTTTTTGTGGAAAAAAAATTTTTTTTTTATTTTCACGACTCTGCATTCTAAACTTCTGTGAAGCACTTGGGCATTCAAAGTTCTCACCACACATCTAGATAAGTTCCTTGGGGGGGTCTAGTTTCCAAAATGGGGTCACTTGTGGGGGGTTACTACTGTTTAGGTACATCAGGGGCTCTGCAAACGCAACATAACGCCCACAGACCATTCTATCTAAGTCTGCATTCCAAAACGGTGCTCCTTCCCTTCCAAGCTCTGCCGTGCGCCCAAACAGTGGTTTACCCCCACATATGGCACATCAGTGTACTCGGGATAAATTGGACAACAACTATTGTGGTCCAATTTCTCCTGTTACCCTTGTGAAAATAAAAACTTGGGAGCTACAATATCTTTTTTGTGGAAAAAAAATATTTTTATTTTCACGACTCTGCATTCTAAACTTCTGTGAAGCACTTGGGCATTCAAAATTCTCACCACACATCTAGATAAGTTCCTTGGGGGGTCTAGTTTCCAAAATGGGGTCACTTGTGGAGGGTTTCTACTGTTTAGGTACATCAGGGGCTCTGCAAATGCAACATAATGCCCGCAGACCATTCTATCAAAGTCTGCATTCCA
Source organism: Ranitomeya imitator (assembly GCF_032444005.1). NCBI lineage: Eukaryota > Metazoa > Chordata > Amphibia > Anura > Dendrobatidae > Ranitomeya > Ranitomeya imitator. The sequence goes on along the minus strand of NC_091282.1, from coordinate 299,963,884 downwards.
AAACGGCGCTCCTTCCTTCCGAGCTCTGCCGTGTGCCCAAACAGTGGTTTACCGCCACATATGGGGTACCAGCATACTCAGGACAAATTGGACAACAACTTTTGGGGTCCGATTTCTCTTGTTACCCTTGTGAAAATAAAAACTTGGGGGCTAAAAAATCTTTTTTGTGGAAAAAAAATATATTTTTTATTTTCACGACGCTGCATTCTAAACTTCTGTGAAGCACTTGGGCATTCAAAGTTCTCACCACACATCTAGATAAGTTCCATGGGGGGTCTAGTTTCCAAAATGGGGTCACTTGTGGGGGGTTTCCACTGTTTAGGCACATCAGGGGCTCTCCAAACGCGACATGGCGTCCAATCTCAATTCCAGACAATTCTACATTGAAAAAGTAAAACGGCACTCCTTCTCTTCCAAGCTCTGCGGTGCGCCCAAACAGTGGTTTACCCCCACATATTGGGTATCGACGTACTCAGGAGAAATTGCACTACAACTTTTGTGGTCTAATTTCTCCTGTTACCCTTGTGAAAATAAAAATTTGGGGGCAAAAAGATAATTTTTGTACAAAAAATGCGATTTTTTATTTTCACTGCTCAACGTTATAAACTTCTGTGAAGCACATGGGGGTTCAAAGTGCTCACTACACATCTAGATAAGTTCCTTAAGGGGTCTAGTTTCCAAAATGGTGTTACTTGTGGGGGGGTTTCCACTGTTTAGGCACATCAGGGGCTCTCCAAACGCGACATGGCGTCCAATCTCAATTCCTGCCAATTCTACATTGAAAAAGTAAAACGGCGCTCCTTCACTTCCAAGCTCTGCGGTGCGCCCAAACAGTGGTTTACCCTCACATATGGGGTATCGACGTATTCAGAAGAAATCGCACAACAACTTTTGTGTTCTAATTTCTCCTGTTACCCTTGTGAAAATAAGAATTTGTGGGCGAAAAGATCATTTTTGCGTAAACAAATGCGATTTTTTATTTTCACGGCTCTACGTTATAAACTTCTGTCAAGCTCTTTGGGGTTCAAAGTGCTCACCACACATCTAGATAAGTTCCTTAAGGGGTCTAGTTTACAAAATGGTATCACTTGTGGGGGGTTTCCACTGTTTAGGCACATCAGGGGCTCTCTAAACGTGACATGGCGTCCGATCTCAATTGCAGCCAATTCTGCATTGTAAAAGTCAAACAGCGCTCCTTCACTTCCAAGTTCTGCGGTGCGCCCAAACAGTGGTTTACCCCCACATATGGGGTATTGGCGTATTCAGGAGAAATTGCACAACAAAATTAATGGTTACATTTCTGTTTTTACACTTGTGAAAATAAAAAAAATTGTTCTGAATTAAAATGTTTGCAAAAAAAAAGTTAAATGTTCATTTTTTGCCTTCCACATTGTTTCGGTTCCTGTGAAGCACGTAAAGGGTTAATAAACTTCTTGAATGTGGTTTTGAGAACCTTGAGGGGTGTAGTTTTTAGAATGATGTCACACTTCGTTATTTTCTATCATATAGACCCCTCAAAATGACTTCAAATGTGATGTGGTCCCTAAAAATAAAGGTGTTGTAAAAATGAGAAATTGCTGGTCAACTTTTAACCCTTATAACTCCCTAACAAAAAAAAATTTTGTTTCCAAAATTGTGCTGATGTAAAGTAGACATGTGGGAAATGTTATTTATTAACTATTTTTTGTGACATATCTCTCTGATTTAAGGGCATAAAAATACAAAGTTTGAAAATTGCTAAATTTTAAATTTTTTTGCCATATTTCCGTTTTTTTCATAAATAATCGCAAGTAGTATCGAAGAAATGTTACCACTAACATGAAGTACAATATGTCACGAAAAAACAATCTCAGAATCAGCGGGATCCGTTGAAGCGTTCCAGAGTTATAACCTCATAAAGTGACAGTGGTCAGAATTGCAAAAATTGGCTCGGTCATTAAGTACCAAATTGGCTCTGTCACTAAGGGGTTAATACGAAATTATTTTTTTTAACTTTAATATCTTTTTTATTATTAATTATTTTTGCAGCCACTTGGCGCCACCATTTTGCTTTGCAGAAGTGTCAGAGTACCAGCACGACACTTACACTCTGCGAATACGGCAGCCCTGGGCATAGGAGGTTGCGGTCGGGAGCCGACCCCATAGCTAGCATTATAAGCTGCTCTCTGCTCTGATGTGGCCACATCCCCTGGGCTGTCTCCACATCACAGCAGAGGCAGGAGATCGGCGCCATCTTGCTTCAGCCTACAGTGGAGTGTACCTGTGAGCTCCACTGTGACTGAGAGCTGTGCTGTTGGAGGGGCAGCTACATCTGTCTCCCCTCACACTGTCAGCGGCCGTTCCCTGTCCTCTGCTGCCTGGTGTGTGGCTCTAATCTCTAGAATCGCTAGAGAGGGTGAAGTGCTGCGATCTGATGTCCTCTATCAGGAGCTGCAGAGAGGTAACAGAGGGGGGATGGGGGAGGCTCTGTGCTGCTCCGACCCTGCCTCTCACTGTAGCTCCTCACAGGACTTCAGACCGTGTATCTATCACTATACTGTGCTGAGCCATGTATCTAATCCTCTCCTGTGTAATACTGTCTGCTGGCCCGTGTATCTAATCCTCTCCTGTGTGATACTATGCTGAGCCATGTATCTAATGCTCTCCTGTGTGATACTATGCTGAGCCATGCATCTAATCCTCTCCTGTGTAATACTATGCTGAGCCATGCATCTAATCCTCTCCTGTGTGATACTATGCTGAGTCATGCATCTAATCATCTCTTGTGTGATACTATGCTGAGCCATGCATCTAATCCTGTACTGTGTGATATTATGCTGAGCCGTGTATCTAATCCTCTCCTGTGTGATACGTTCTGCTGAGCCGTGTATCTAATCCTCTTGTGTGATACTGTCTGGTGAACCGTGTATCTAATCCTCTCCTATGCACTCCTCTCCCCCCTGCATATCTTTCCCCATTGCACACACAACTCAATGCGTGCGATAACAGGAGCTGCGGGCGTCATGCTGTATTATGGCATTATGTGAGATCTATATGACGGTATTATGTGATCTGTACGGTGGTATTATGCTTGATCAGTATTGTGAGAATTATATGGTGGTATTGTGTGTGATCTATATGGCGGTATTATGTGAGAACACTGGCAGCATTATGTGTGATCTATATGGCGGTATTATGTGAGAACACTGGCAGCATTATGTGTGATCTATATGGCGGTATTATGTGAGAACCCTATGGCAGTATTATGTGTGATCTATATGGCGGTATGTGAGAACACTGGCGGTATTGTGTGATCTATATGGCGGTATTATGTGAGAACACTATGGCAGTATTATGTGTGATCTATATGGCGGTATTATGTGAGAACACTGGCGGTATTATGTGTGATCTATATGGCGGTATTATGTGAGAACACTATGGCAGTATTATGTGTGATCTATATGGCGGTATTATGTGAGAACACTATGGCAGTATTATGTGTGATCTATATGGTGGTATTATGTGAGAACACTATGGCAGTATTCTGTTTGATCTATATGGCGGTATGTGAGAACACTGGCGGTATTATGTGTGATCTATATGGTGGTATTATGTGAGAACTGTATGACAGTATTGTGTGATCTATTTGATAGTATTGTGTGTGATCTATATGGCGGTATTATGTGAGAACACTATGGCAGTATTATCTTCAGAAAGCGGACGCATTCTATGGTGGTACTGGCTGAGCACCTGCACGCGGGTCTGGGGTAATAGAGGGGGCAGCATGACCTCCAGTTAGGTGTAGCCAGGGGAAGGCTGGTGAGGTAGCTGAAGAGAGGGGTCTCATTTTTATCGTTACTATATGGCTACATGACATTGCTATTGGTCGATCCTTCGAAGGGATGACACCCCATTTCTATACCTTAACTTTAGGTATTCTAACTCCCCCAAATAACGACAGACTCTGAGCTTGGATTATAAATGGCCACAGTGGCCTTTATTATAAACATACAACAAGAATAATAACGTAGGGAGGAGTCCTTGAAGCTCCAAACTGGTGGTCAACCATAACAGGGAGTGGACAGAAACAAACCATGTATTTACTCCCAGCCGTAACCATCCAGGCTCGGAAGCACCAAGATACCCCGAAGGGTTAACCATGTCCACTTTTCACCTGGGGATCCGGCCCACCGTTGCCAAGATCCCCCCCCGAACCACCAGACCCGAAAACCAAGTTTACACCCACTGAAGGATCCGTACCCCGACGGATCCCCCAGGCCAATTTATCACCAACTCCAAGGACCCCTCCCACCGCCTCAGGCCACCATGACCCAACAATTACCCGAAACGCAACAATACCCAAACACGAAAAAAGGGGCGGGCGGGCGGGCGGGATCTTCTTGCTGCTCCAGAGCGGGAACTGGTAAGCCCCACCCCACCCTATCCTTATAACCCCTGCCTCATGCATATACTCCCTCCTCCCCAAATTAACCCCTTCCTCTCCTAATTCTCCCTCCCAAACCCCTGTCATGACGGCCTGCACGTACGCCGTCTGCGGGGGGATGGGACGGCTCGCTCCGGCCTGCTCTTGACATTGCTATTGGTCGATCCTTCGAAGGGATGACACCCCTTTTCTATACCTTAACTTTAGGTATTCTAACTCCCCCAAATAACGACAGACTCTGAGCTTGGATTATAAATGGCCACAGTGGCCTTTATTATAAACATACAACAAGAATAATAACGTAGGGAGGAGTCCTTGAAGCTCCAAACTGGTGGTCAACCATAACAGGGAGTGGACAGAAACAAACCATGTATTTACTCCCAGCCGTAACCATCCAGGCTCGGAAGCACCAAAATACCCCGAAGGGTTAACCATGTCCACTTTTAACCTGGGGATCCGGCCCACCGTTGCCAAGATCCCCCCCCCGAACCACCAGACCCGAAAACCAAGTTTACACCCACTGAAGGATCCGTACCCCGACGGATCCCCCAGGCCAATTTATCACCAACTCCAAGGACCCCTCCCACCGCCACAACGAGGGTATTTGAAAACCTTAAATACCCGAGACCCCACCACACTTCACCGCTATTGCCCTTTCAATACCGGTCTGTAGACCCAAAGCCCACAAGTCAGTGCCCACAGCGTTCAAGTGAACACCATCACCCAGGAGGAAATCCCCCCCACCCTGTTCCAGCTCCAGATGACGGACAAACAAACCTCCATTCTTCACCACAAACTTGGCGACCGTCCGATTAACCTTAATCCTGGCCTTGTTGACCTTGTCCGCCGATCTGGCGTGCCTCCAACACCTCCTCGGAACAATGTCCGACCATACAACCAACACATTCCCAAAGGACGCCCATAATCTGCGAAGGTCATGCTTTATATTTCGGATCAGTTCCCTACAAGGGCGAATCCCCAAATCGTTCCCTCCAACGTGCAAGACCAGAATGTCCGGGAATTTGTCTAAACAAGCATTGTTATGCACTTCCTTCAAAACCCCGTTCCAGCCCAATCCCCGAAAACCCAACCATCTGACCACGGCCACCTCTTTGGAGAACCCGAGCTGCCGACCGTCCCGCCGAACGTCCGCCCGTCTCGCGCCCCAGTACACGTACGAGTGACCGACGATCCAGATCAACAGGGGATTGGAACCTGAAAATACATAACAACTAAAATCCACAACCGTACTACAAATACAAACAACATAACAAAACACCCCCATCCTCCCTTTCATCCTTACTTAAGGTCTCACGTAACTCCTGTAACGCTTCGACTCCCATCTCCCAATCCGTTGCACCACTTCCGGTGCTAAACCACCCAACGCCGCCTCAGTCGCAGCCCCAATTCGGAAGGAGTGAGAGGCAAAAAGGGAAGCATCCAAACCCAACTCCCCCAGGGCTCGTCTAAGCACTGCCACAAACTGAAACTTGGACAAAAAGGACCCATTTTCGTGACACAACAAAGGACCCTCTTTTGGGGGCTGAAAACAACTAAAAGCCTCCCAACAACTAACGGGACACATAAGCGAACCCACAACAGCGCCCAAAACCACACGTTTTCCTCTACCCTCCTGATCAGTCTTTGATCTACGCAACCAAAATTGTAACCCCCTTTCGGTAAGCACCACATCCCTGGCCCAAAGCCCCCCCTGCACATACGTATTAGGCGACACGATCTCACTCACCCGCAGCGCGCCAAAAAATGCCAAGGAAAATGCCAGACGAAAAAGAGCCACCTCAAAGTCAGATGTGCAAATCTCACTGAGCTTCACACCTACTCGTTCCAACAAGCTAAAGGAAATCGGGCGCCTAAGATCGCCCTTTCCCGCCCTCCTTCTAAATCCCTTCACCGCCTGCCTTACTAAAAACAACTTCGTTAAATCCCGTAAACCTCTAAGCTGAAAACCAAAAGCCAAGGCCGACCGAATCCTCTCCACTTTAGACGCCGACCATCCGTCATCAGCACCCCGTCTCAACCACAACAACAGGGCCCCCACATAATCATCCCCCATGTTACCCACCCCACAAGACACCAACCAGGCCTCCCAATCACTCCACACCGACCGGTATGCTGCCCAAGTGCTGGGTGCCAAAGACGCCTGAATCAAAGGTCCTGCAGCCCGGATACCACGATCCAGAGTTCCTGCGGGCAGTCCCGACCCGTCTCCTCCGCCTCCGGAGCCAAAGCACGGAAACGCTCCCACTGAAACCGAGACAAAGAGTCAGCGATGGAATTCTCAACACCGGGCACATGAGTTGCCGAAACATACGCATTGATAGACATGCAGAACAACACTAACTGACGCAAAACCCGAATAACTGGGGGGGACGATGCCGTCAAACTGTTGATAACACAAACAACCGCAATGTTATCACAATTAAACCGTACCTTGCGATTGCGGAAATCCTCCTTCCACAGATAAACCGCCACCAAAATAGGAAAAATCTCCAATAAAGTTACGTTTTTTACCAGCCCGGAACCGAACCAGTCGTCCGGCCACCTTGAGGCACACCACCGACCCCCAAAAAAAGGCGCCAAAACCAATCCCACCCGACGCGTCCGTGAACAAATCCAAGTCATGATTGCCCACCACTTCCTCCATCAGAAGCGATCGGCCATTGTACCGTGCCAAAAAACTATCCCAAACCTCCAAATTGGCTTTGTGCTCACTAGATAAGCGCACGAAATGATGGGGGGCCTTCACCCCCGCTGTAGCACCTGCGAGCCTCCGAGAAAACACTCTCCCCATGGGGATAATTCTGCACGCAAAGTTCAACTTGCCAAGAAGAGACTGAACTTCCCGCAGAGGCAACTTCTTCAAGCGACGCGCACGAGCCACCTCGCTTCTCAAACCGACCACCTTCTCCTCGGGTAACCGAAACTCCCATGCGACCGTATCAATGACGATGCCCAGGAATGAAATACACGTACTGGGCCCTTCGGTTTTTCCTGGCGCCAACGGAACACCAACCGCCTTGCCACCCAAATCATTGTTTGCAAAACCATTTCGCAACAACCAGATTGAGCAGGCCCGATGCACAAAAAATCATCCAAATAATGGATGATGTAATCCAAACCAGACACATCCCGAACGACCCACTCTAGAAACGAACTGAAAGCCTCAAAATATGCGCAAGACAAAGAACAGCCCATCGGCAAACATCTGTCAACATAAAACCCCTGGTCCCAATAACAACCCAACAATCTAACGCTGTCCGGATGGACAGGCAGTAACCGGAACGCCGACTCAATATCCGTCTTGGCCAATAGTGCTCCCCTGCCGCATCTACGCACCAAACGTGTAGCCTCATCAAAAGACGTATAAACCACGGAGCAAAGCTCCGGATCTATTCCGTCATTCACCGACCGCCCCTTAGGTTAAGACAAATGATGAATTAGCCTAAACTTGTTAGGCTCTTTCTTTGGAACCACACCCAATGGGGAAATAACCAAATCCTCAATGGGCGGATCGGTGAAAGGGCCAGACATCCTACCCAACGCCACTTCCTTGCTCAACTTTTCCGACACTACCGCCGCGTGTAACACTGCCGACTTCAGATTCCTTACAACCTGCGGAATACTAAAAGTAGGGGCAGGTATCCGAAAACCATCCCGAAAGCCCAAAAACAACAACTCCGCTTTCGGCCTATCTGGAAACCTATCTAGAAAGGGGGCCATCTCGTCCAACCTCACCGGCGTCGCCCCCTTTTGAATTACCGTCAGGCTTAGCCTTCTTTTTGAAGCACTTTGCAGCCCCATAGGAGGATCCACTGCAATGCGAGCACGCGTGCTTGAATTTACAGGTGGCCCCAAATTTACACTGGCCGTCGTTAAACTGCCAGCACAAGCCGTGCTTCTGGCTCGCTTGGCCAGACTGACTTCCCGCTCCTGAACTGCCTTGTGCTGCGGTCTGGCCGGCATTTCCGGCCCCCCCTTGAAAGGAGTGACCAAACTTTGTGGGCGCCATCACTCGCAACCACAAGCCAATGTCCTTCTGATCCCACCGGATCTCCGGACGAACCACCTTCCGCTGCCTAAACTGCTCATCGTACCGGAGCCAGGCCTGGCCCCCGTACGCTCTGTGCGCCTCCCCTATCGAATCCATATAACAGAAAAGCGCCAAACAATTTTCAGGAGCCTTCTCACCGACTACGCTCGCTAAAATTGCAAACGCTTGCAACCAGTTCACAAACGTCTGCGGAATAAGGCGCCACCTCCTTTTTTCCTCGTCCTCTTTCTTACTGTCCTCTTTTTTGCTCTTATCTAAATTGAACTTTTCTAAAGGCAGAAGCGAAAAAATTTCCACGTATTCATCTTTCCATATCTTCTCCCTTACTTCCTTCTTCAAATGGGCCCCAAGCGGCCCCTCAAAACAGACGTAAACCTCCCCCCGCGCTTTATCGTCTAAACGGATCCCGCCTTCCTTCTCCTTCTCAGTTTGTACCGACACCGACACCGGAACACTCGAACCTCTGGGTGCCAATACGCCCTCCCCAGATGCCCCGACGCCCAAATCCGTAGACCCAACCCACGCGGCCAACGGGGACGGCACCGACCTAACCCCACCCAACCTCGCGAGCAACTCACGTACGCTAGACAGTAACTCACCAACCCCTTCGTTCCCTGAACTCCCCGCCTGCTCCCCCATAGCCACTTGTCTGACTAGCCCCCACCACCGGGGAAAACAATCGTGTTGCTGACAAAACAGACACAGAGTCTTGCTCACCAAGCTGCAGAGGAACTGAAGTCCCCCCAGCCGCAGGCGTCGTCCTTGTCCTGTTGTCCTCGGCTCCTGGTCCACTCTGCCCGCGACGCTGCGTCTCACCGCGGGATGATGAACGAGAGGATGCGGCCCCGTCTCGGCCCGACGCTGAAGATCCCGATGCGGCCCGATAGGAAGGACTGCCCGGCACTGGACCACCGTCCGATCCAGGCCCTGGGGACGCCCGGCCACTACTCCATCTGGATCCCACTTGTGATCCGGCTGACGCACCTTGCGACCTGGACGGGCCCAGCCGCACAGGGGACGAAGCGGCGCTGCCGGCCGCTGCCGAACCGGCTCTCCCTCGCTGTCTCGTTGCAGCAGCAGGAGCAGAGCGCCCAGCAGCGGCTACACTGCGGCGCCCCCCCGTGACGTCACTGACCATCGGCGCTCCAGCTCATGAAGGCCCCGCCCCCTGAGCTGAGGAAGCTGGCCTCACCACCGCCGCAGGCCCTGTCGCCGCCTGTGTATTCCTCCCGGACCGGGCCCTGCTGGGACGCTTACCGGCGGGCACCCGGTCCGGAGGGTCCCTGGAGGGGCTCCTTTGCCGTCGCTGAGGCCGAATCGGATCCGGGGACAGCCGTTGAGGAGGCCGCACGCGCCGGGAGCGCCGCTCACCGCTGGCCACCGTCTGGGCTCCGCCGCTGCCGCTACCGCTACCTCCGCTGCCGGTGCCCAGTATACTGGCGACCTGGGCCTCTAACCAGCCTGGAGGCTGGCTCTCTGCTGCCGCCCGCAGCTGCTGCAGGACACCATCTATCCCGGACATGGCTATCTTCTTGCTGCTCAAGAGCGGGAACTGGTAAGCCCCACCCCACCCTATCCTTATAACCCCTGCCTCATGCATATACTCCCTCCTCCCCAAATTGACCCCTTCCTCTCCTAATTCTCCCTCCCAAACCCCTGTCATGACGGCCTGCACGTACGCCGTCTGCGGGGGGATGGGACGGCTCGCTCCGGCCTGCTCTTTTCCTTCCCAGCATCACCCCGGACTGCGCCTGTCACCTCGCTTTCACACATCGCCAGGACAGGATGGGGAAGACAGGATCTGAGGAGGGGAATGGGGTCTGCATGCAAAATCTGGATCAGAACAGGCCATCAATCCGCAGAAATGTTTCCTGGATTTCTGTGGAGCAGACGGTCCATCCATGTGTATAAAAGACAGCGCTCTATGTACAATCCCTGGCTGCTCCGCGCACCAAACAGGGTGCCCCTATAGACCAGCACACTGCTCTCCTGAAATACTCTGTGCTGCTGTCACCCTGCTCCCTCCACCACATATCTCCCAGAATCCTTGCTGCCTGCCATCCTCGGTGACTGTCTACTTGTCAGTATAGGGCTGCTTTCACACTAGCGTCGGTACGGGCCCGTCGCAGTGCGTCGGGCCGACGTACCGACGCATGCTGTCAAAGAAATGTCCGACGTGGGCAGCGGAAGCAGTCTTACGACGCTTCTGCTGCCCCATTGTAAGGTCTGGGGAGGATGGGGCGGAGTTTCGGCCATGCATGCGCGGTCGAAAATGGCGGACTCGACACACAAACAAACGTTACATGTAACTTTTTGTGGCGGCGGCCCACCAAAGCATGACGCAACCGTCGCATGACAGTTGCGACGTGAGGCAATACGTCGCAATGCGTCGGTAATGTTAGTCTATGGGGAAAAAACGCATCCTGCAGACAACTTTGCAGGATGTGTTTTTTCTCCTGAACGACGCATTGCAATGTACAGCCAACAACGCTAGTGTGAAAGTAGCCTAAGGCTGCCATCCACATTCAGTATTTGGTCAGTATTTTACCTCAGTATTTGTAAGCCAAAACCAGGAGTGGGTGATAAATACAGAAGTGGTGCATATGTTTCTATTATACTTTTCCTCTATTTGTTCCACTGCTGGTTTTGGCTTACAAATACTGATGTAAAATACTGACCAAATACTGATAGTGTGACGGCAGCCATACTCTGGAGTCACCAACAAAATGGCTGCTCACTGGATTCCTGAATATCATCCTCTCTAATCCCTTAGCAAACACCCAGAAGGGGAGGAGAGGAGACATCACACACGTCAGCAGACTCCGCCCATAATTACTGCAGTGCAGTAATGTGAGCTATTTGTGCACTAGGTTTTTCTGAAATTTCAGCAGCTGCTCCCCCTAGTGTTTAAAAGTGGAAATTCCAAAACTTTTCAAATTGTTTTTCATATTTTACTAAATTATAATTTTACTAAATTATAAACAAATGATAATATTTTTTAAGAAAATGTAATCATTAATTCTTTACATTTTTACAATTTCTGAAAAAAAAATTTTTTTGATGGCACCTTCCCTTTAAGCCAGGAAGGCTGTTTTTGTTTTCGTTGACCATGCCTTGGTTTATTCTGACCTTAATAAACTAGCAGGTGTTTCACTATCCAAGTGTTCCTGTGTCTACCTGTAGAAGTAGCGAAGCGTGTCAACCCCTCACAATATTTAGGAACGTCAATTATATATACATCAACTTCATATAAATCAAATTATCTTCCTTTATTACAGACTCTATAATCTGTCCTAAATAAAATACACCAATACGAGATTTCATGGGTGGGATGTGTTACAGCCTTTCAGATGTCATCATTACCCAAATTATTATACGTGTTTTGCACTGTTCCAATCTCCCTCCCAAAAACTTTTTTCTATCAGATAAACAGAATCTTAAACACTTTTGTGTGGATGAACAAAAAACCTCGCTTGTCTAATTATCTTTTGAAAGGACCTAAGAAATTTGGAGGGCTCAACCTCCTTAATATCCATGATTACTATCTAGCTACCCAGTTAGATCAAGTTAGGGCATGGTGGAATGGAAATAAAACTTGTAATTGGGTTCAAATTGAATCATACTGTGCGGCCTCTAAAAATCTAAAAGCTCTATTTAGTGAATCTTTGATTGCTCCAACAAAAAACAACTAAAAAGATAGATGCTCTTCCTCTGACGGTGTCCTCCATCTCCAGCTGGAAAGCATTCCATAAGAAAGGTTCTAACATCTCAGCCCCTGTTATGTCCATAACTCCATTGGAAACCTTAGACCTCTTAATACCAGATCTTAATATTATAGCTTGGACAAAACAAGGCATCGTACTAGTGAAAGATTCGTATGAAGGCCCTAACCTCCTGTCTTTTGCTTCTTTACATTATCATTTCAAAATTCCCAATAAAGTTTTATAAATATCTCCAAATTGAGCACACATTACAACATTTTCCGATATCAGAGGAACGATTAACTCAGGATTGATATTGACTTTTTCAAATGTTGCATCCAATAAAGTGGGCCTAAAACCTATATATAATTTAATAAACATGAAAAATGTTATTATAAAGTCGACTCCCTTTTTATCGTGGGAAAAAGAAGTGAATAAGACATTCTCGAGCAGTGAATGGACAAGCTCACTTGTTTTTTTCAGCTCACACCTTCAAATGTGCTTCTTATCTTGAGTCCTAAATGAAAACAGTTTTAAGATGGTATTAAACCCCAACGAGGCTTCACTCTCTGTTCCCCTCTTCTACTCAACACTGCTGGCGTAACTGTGGCCAAAAAGGTTCTTTAATCCACACATTTTAGAGCTGTCCAGTAATCACTTCCACCTGGTTGTTCACTTTTCATCTGATCTCTTCTCTACTCCACCAAAAAATAAAACCATCTCCTTCTTTAGCATTACTTTTGTTAGCTATTAGTGATGAGCGAGTGTACTCGTTGCTCGGGTTTTCCTGGGTACGTTCGGGTGTCCTCCGAGTATTTGTTAGTGCTCGGAGATTTAGTTTTCATAGCGGCAGCTGAATGATTTACAGCTACTAGCCAGCTTGATTACATGTGGGGATTCCCTAGCAACCAGGCAACCCCCACATGTACTCAGGCTGGGTAGTAGCTGTAAATTATTCAGCAATGGTGATGAAAACTAAATCTCCGAACACTAACAAATACTCGGAGATCACCCGAGCGTGCTCGGGAAAAAACCCGAGCAACGAGTACACTCTCTCATCACTATTAGCTATACATTCTATCCTCTCCAATGGCAGAGTAATTGCCTCACAAATTCTTCTATCTACAAAAGTATCTATTACAAGATATTGGAAGTCCCCAGGAATTCCTGCCAACGAAGAGATAATACAATTGATAAATAAAACTTGTGCTTTTGAAAAAATAGCTCCCAAAAATAATAAGTTACAAGTTTTCCATGTTAATTGGAAGAGTTGGTTGAATAATCCAGAAAATATTATTCTAATTTAATAGTAGTCATTAAAAATTGTAATCCTTGAAATCTGTTGAATATAGCCCTGTATGTTATGTTGTATTTTATTTTCTGCACGTTTAATCCCTTTGTAGACTTCAATGTTTGTCAATATTGTATACATGGTCTGTTGTTAATTTTGTTAAAGCCAAATAAAAAGATATTGTTAAACAAAAAGTGAAGCCCGTGTACTATGTCCCAGAACACAGTGAAATACTTCCGGAACATAGTGAGCAGGCGCACGCGCCAACTATGGCACACGCATACTCTTATGCACTAAACTATTGCGGAAAAAAAGGACGGACGGGGTGGAGAAATTACAAGGATACGCTGCCCATCTTACCGGTAACAACTCATTTTAATATCCCGCCAAATTGAGGCGACAGAGTCCCTTTAAAAATATAGGTTTTTTTTGTAAATTGCATTGAAAGAAATGAAAAATTGCTACTAAAATTTTAACCCTTTTAACATCTAAAGGTACCGTCACACTAAACGATATCGCTAGCGATCCGTGACGTTGCAGCGTCCTGGCTAGCGATATCGTTCAGTTTGACACGCAGCAGCGATCAGAATCCTGCTGTGATGTCGTTGGTCGCTGCAGAAAGTCCAGCACTTTATTTCGTCGCTGGACTTCCTGCTGACATCGCTGAATCGGCATGTGTGACGCCGATTCAGCGATGTCTTCGCTGGTAACCAGGGTAAACATCGGGTTACTAAGCGCAGGGCCGCGCTTAGTAACCCGATGTTTACCCTGGTTACCAGCGTAAAAGTAAAAAAAAAAAACACCACATACTTACATTCCGGTGTCTGTCCCTCGGCGCTGTGCTTCTCTGCCCTGTGTAAGCACAGTGGCCGGAAAGCAGAGCGGTGACGTCACCGCTCTGCTTTCCGGCCGCTGTGCTTACACAGGTGTGACAGCTCCCCAGCGACCAAACAGCGATGCTGTAGCGATCCGGATCGTTGTCGGTATCGCTGCAGCGTCGCTTAGTGTGACGGTACCTTAACAAGTCTTTTCAAGAATGATGTAGATGTAAGATAGATATGTAATAAAGGTTATTTATTATATATTGTGTGGTATGACTATGGTTTAAATTCGCAAACATTCAAAGTTCGAAAACTGCTAATTTTTGTCGTCAAATTATTATTTTCATAAATAAATGCAACGTATATAATAAACCTAAATTTACCACTACCGAAAAGTACAATATCACAAAAAACAATCTGGAATATGCTGATGCCATAGAGTTATTGCCTCATAAAGTGACACTGGTCACAGTTGAAAAATTTGGCCTTGTCAAAGGTGAAAATGGGCTTTGACGGGAAGGAGATAAACTTAGATGATATCATAAAGGTTGTACTCCACATTTTTACATCTAAATTCAAACTGTGATGACAAAGATGCCATCCTGGATTCTACTATAATGATGTCACAATAGTTTTAGTCTTGGCTCAACTGGAATGATGTCCCCATGGTGCTGGTCTGGGTTCCACTGCGGTGACTGCATACTGGGATCTATCCTGATGAGATCTCAATGCTGCTGCTCTGGTTCCTGCTGTAAGGCCTCCTGCACACATTCAGTATTTGGTCAGTATTTTACCTCAGTCTTTGTAACTGTACCAGGAGAGGGACAGTCAGAGGAAAAGTATAATAGAAACACATCACCACTTATGTATTTATCACCCACTCCTGGTTTTGGCTTACAAATACTGAGGTAAAATACTGACCAAATAAATACTGAACGTGTGAACCTGGCCTAAGAGTTTCACAATGATACTTGTGTTTGTTCTGCTGTGGTGACTAAGATATAATACTTCTGATCTGCATTATACAATGACTAAATGTCAAATTGGTGCCATACAGTCTTGTCACACTTTGAAGAGGTTGTCCTGGATTTTTTTTTATTATAATGAGGGTTCAAACCAGTGGCATAACTACAAAGTGAGGGGCCCCGGTGCGAACTTTCAAATGGGGCTCCCCCCCACGCCAAAATATTTCCCACCGAAATTCACATTTTCCCTATTCATTTCGCACACTATAGTTTTGTTGCAATGTTGTATAGTCTGACCTAATACTGCCCTGTAATCGCTGAGAAAAATGATTTTATAACTAACATGTCCCTATACTAATTAGGGCGATGTCTTCGGAAGTGCAGATGCAGCGCCCCAGAGACCTGGTCGTTGCAGTAAAGTCGCTCTGCCGCTAAGGAGGGTGATGTTATGTCTGATTGCACTAAAGGAGTTCATCTGACCAGGTATCACAAGCACACAATACACTTCACACTCCGGCCACTAGGGGGAGCAAAATGCACTATGTATTAGGCCACTCCTCACACTGGTAAAACTAGGGGTCGGATAGGAAGTTAGAACAGGGCGCAGCCTGGGGAGAGTCCAGGGAGGACCTGTCAGGGGTGGGTTCCTGACAGGGGCCTAGCAGAACGATTAGAAAGCAACGGAACCGCGCCTGCACTATCTTGCGGCGGTATCCTAAGAAAGGATAGGGTCCCAGAATAGCTCCGAGCCTTCCCGTCAAACGGGTGCGTCCTATCCAGATATACTTGGAGGACGGAGAGAGAGAGAGAACGAGAAAGAACGAGAACAGAAGTTGTGAAGACTATCCCGAATGCTCAGCAGGGAAGAACTACAACACACAGGCGCTAGTGGTAGGCAACGATTTCCACCTGCAAAGGGAACTCTGGATGTGCCTTCGGACCGGCCGTTCTCAGACAGCCCAGTTGACAGTGCTCTGGATTGAGAATCCCAAAGCCTTCAGTAAAAGGTAAAGAGACTGCAACCCTGTGTCCTCGTTATTGACTGCGCCTCACACCATTGCCACCTACACTACCGGGAAGCCCTGGGGACATACTTCACCTGTGGGAAGGTATACCATCTAGCTGCCATTCCATCACCCCAGTGGACCCCAAGCAGCGTCGGTCGACCTGACGGAATACCACAGGTGGCGTTACGAAACCTTAGCCGACTTTATTCATCATCTTTCATTGGACGCCCCTTAGCAGGGTCACGGACCAGGTCCAGCCACCGTGACAACCCCAGAACTGAGACAGAGAGGATCGGTACTGAGTAACCCGCGGCCCTGCGTCTGGGGGCGCTCCACAGACACTGGACGTTCATGTCCTCCCTCGCTCTAATTCCAAGCGCACTCCCGGCGTTTGAAATCTGTGTGCTGTTTCTTCCTGGTATGACGCTGCAGTGCGTCATTTCCGGACCTGTGCAGTGTGGGGGTGTATTGGGTGTACTGATTGGCTCCGGAGCATACGCACTGCACCTTCTGACGCTGGCGAGTACACGCAATACTCCCCCACAGTGCACATGCTGGGCTCTGCCCACAGCCGTGTACCATTCTTCCCGACTCGGAAATTTGCAGCCCGTACACACGCGGCTTAGCTCCGTGAACCCCGTACACACACGGCTCTGCTCCGTATACCTTGTACACACACGGCTCCGCTCCTTACACCCGCGGATCTGCTCCATACACCTCATACACACGTGGATCCACTCCGTACACCTCACACACACAGCTCCGCTACGCACACTCCATACACACGCGGCTCTACTTCGTACACTCCATACACACGGGCTCTGCTTCGTACACCTCATGAACACGCAGCACCAATCCATACATGCACGACTCCGCTCACCTCTTTCACACTCGGCTCAGCTTTGTACACTTTGTACACACCTGACTCTGCTCCGTACACCTCGTACACATTGCTCCACTACACACATACACGGCTCCGCTCTGTACACCTTGTACACACACGGCTCTGCTACATCCACACTGTAAACCCCTCCTTACCCCACACATAAACTTCCCCTAATTCAGCACCATGACAATCAGCACAGCAGAGTCCTGCATACACTGAGGCCACTGATCATGTGACCCTGACTCCTCCCCTACTGTGACCTCATCACAGGTCCTGTACGCACAGAACAGGTGTGTGTGCATGCGTGCGTGTGTGTGTGTTGTGTGGCTCTGCAGGTGGAGGTAGGAGAATGACAGGTGTAAGCAGCACACTAGCCGCACATCAGCACTTTACAGCCGCGACTGCACTTGACTCACCAGCTACTGCCTATGCGCCTCACCCGGACTCTGTGACAGCTGCTGCAGGCTCCTCAGGTTTGTTGTTTCCCCCTCCATCTCTGTCAATCTTCAGTGACACGCCCAGCCCTTCTGCTAGGTCAGATGTCCACGCCCACTCGCCTCACACCCCTGGAAGTCTGGGGAAGCTGGCCGTCGTGGGCGTGGCCAGCATGGTGCGTGACTTGTCTGCCGAGTTTCCCGGCTAGTGCTACTTGTTTGTTGGACTGGGCGGGCTGTTATGATCCGGTGACCTTGGAGCCGCATGAAACTTTCTCTGGAGTAGGTGGAAACTATACTGACCGCAAATCCTGAACTGACACCGCAACTAGAAGTAGCTGTGGGGTGTGCCTAACAAATCCTAGACACCTCGACACAGCCGGAGGACTAAATACCCCTATAGATGGAAATAGGAATTCTACCTTGCCTCAGAGCAGAACCCCAAAGGATAGGCAGCCCCCCACGAATATTGACTGTGAGTAGTAGAGGAAAGACACACGCAGGCAGAAAACAGGATTTAGCAAAAGAGGCCACTCTAGCTAAATAGGAAAGGATAGGACAGAATACTAAGCGGTCAGTATTAAAACCCTTCCAAAAATATCCACAGCAGATAATACAAAAATTTCCACAATCTAACTAAAGACGTGGAACGTATATCTGCAACTCCTGAGAATCCAACAAGACTGAGAAAATACTGACACAATCTAAGCTGGACAAGAAAAAACAAATGAATAGCACAGAATTATAAAGCACACAGCATGTGTGCCCAAGAAACAAAAACCAACCACTTATCTTATTTAGCAGCAAGGCAGGAGGAAAAAGACAGAGATCCAAATCCTCCCAAAACCATGGACAACTGGCAAGGACTAATGAATCCTGCACACCTAAATACCCCAGTCAGAACTGCAATCAGTAGACACACCTGACCAGGACTGCAACCCAGGGACATCTGCATTACCACCTACAACCACCGGAGGGAACCCACAAGCAGAATTCACAACAGTACCCCCCCCTTGAGGAGGGGTCACCGAACCCTCACCAGAGCCCCCAGGCCGATCAGGACGAGCCAGATGAAAGGCATGGACCAAATCAGCAGCATGGACATCAGAGGCAAAAACCCAAGAATTATCCTCCTGGCCATAACCCTTCCATTTGACAAGGTACTGAAGCCTCCGCCTCGAAAAACGAGAATCCAAAATCTTCTCAACCACATACTCCAACTCCTCATCAACCAACACAGGGGCCGGAGGATCAACAGAGGGAACAACGGGTACCACATATTTCCGCAATAAAGATCTATGGAAGACATTATGGATAGCAAAAGAGGCAGGAAGTGCCAATCGAAAAGACACCGGATTAATAATCTCAGAAATCCTATAAAGACCAATAAACCGAGGCTTAAACTTACGGGATGAAATCTACATAGGAACATGACGGGAAGACAACCAGACCAGATCTCCAACCCGAAGCCGGGAACCAACACTGTTGTGAATTCTGCTTGGGCTCCCTCCGGTGGTTATGAGTGGTAGTGCTGCTGTCTCTGGATCACAGCATTTATCTGGTATGTTAATTTTTTGCAATTTGGGCTGGGCTATATAGTCTTGCTTGATCCTTTAGTCAGTGCCAGTTGTCCATTGTTTTTGGAGGATTCACATCCATTCCTGGTCTCTCCTGTTTCGCTGTTCATTTTCTACAAAGATAAGTTCTGGCTTGGTTTTTGCTGTCCACATGCTGTGGACCTTATTGTTCAGTGCATTTTCATGTTTTGTTTTGTCCAGCTTTGTCTGTGAAGGATTTTTTGCAGCCAAGCTGTGTCTCTGGAGATGCAGATACACCCTCCATGTCTTTAGTCAGATGTGGAGATTTGTATTTTCTGTGGTGGATATTTTCTAGTGTTTTAATACTGACCGCATAGTACTCTGTCCTATTCTTTCTTTTTAGCTAGTATGGCCTCCTATGCTAAATCCTGATTTCATGTCTGCGTATGTTATTTCCCTCTCCTCTCACAGTCAATATTTGTGGGGGGCTGTCTATCCTTTGGGGATTTTCTCTGAGGCAAGATAGTTTTCCCGTTTCTGTCTTTAGGGGTAGTTAGTTTTTAGGCTGTGTCAAGGGGTCTAGGGAGTGTTAGGTACTCCCCACGGCTACTTCTATTTGCGGTGCTAAGTTCAGGGTTTGCGGTCAGTACAGGTACCACCTTCTCCAGAGTACGTCTCATGCTGCTCCTCGGCCACCAGATCATAACAGTACAACTGGCCAACAATGAGTTAATTGCATCTCAGAAGAAGGGAGGAAAGGTTTTGAGCCATTTTTTTTTCCTTAGCCTGTTTTGTCTTTTCCTCCCTCTTAATCTCTGGGTGGCTACGGAACCTAGTAATAACATGAATGTTTAGGAGTTAGTTTCTCGGGTGGATCAGCTTGCTGCTAGGGTACAGGGTATTTCAGATTATATTATTCAGACTCCTGCCTTAGAGCCTCAGATTCCCACTCCTGATTTGTTTTTTGGTGACAGATCCAAATTTTTGAGTTTCAAAAATAACTGTAAACTGTTTTTTTGCATTGACACCCCGGTCCTCTGGTGATCCCATTCAGCAGGTTAAAATCATCATATCCCTGCTGCGTGGTGACCCACAGGATTGGGCATTTTCCCTGAAATCTGGCAATCCTGCTTTGCTTGATGTTGATTCTTTCTTTCAAGCATTAGGGTTATTGTATGATGAGCCTAATTCTGTGGATCAAGCTGAGAAGATCTTGTTGGCCCTGTGTCAGGGTCAAGAAGCGGCAGAATCGTATTGCCAGAAATTTAGAAAATGGTCTGTACTGACTAAATGGAATGAGGATGCCTTGGCGGCAATTTTCAGAAAGGGTCTTTCTGAATCCGTTAAAGATGTTATGGTGGGGTTCCCCACGCCTGCTGGTCTGAGTGATTCTATGTCTCTGGCCATTTAGATTGATCGGCGCTTGCGCGAGCGCAGAGTTGTGCACACTGTGGCGTTGTCCTCCGAGCGGAGCCCTGAGCCTTTGCAGTGTGATAAGATTTTGTCTAGAGCTGAACGACAAGGATTCAGGCGTCAGAATAGGTTGTGTTTTTACTGCGGCGATTCTGCTCATGTTATTTCTGATTGCCCTAAGCGTACTAAGAGAATCGCTAGTTCTGTTACCATCAGTACTGTACAACCTAAATTTCTGTTATCTGTGACCTTGATCTGCTCATTATCGTCATTTTCTGTCATGGCATTTGTGGATTCAGGCTGTTGTGAATTCCGCTCTTGGGTTCCCTCCGGTGGTTGTAAGTGGCAATTTTGTGAGTTCTGCTCTTGGGCTCCCTCTTGTGGTTTCTAGTGGTATGGCTGCTCCTTGGAGTTAGCCGTCATCAGCTGCCTCCACTTATCGTCTCTTCTGCTCGGCTATTTAAGTCTGGCTCTATCTTCAGCCAGTGCCACTTGTAAATGGTTCCTGGTTGGATTCACATCTCTTTGGAGTTCCCTGTTATCCTGACCAGTTCAGCTAAGCTAAGTTTTTGCTTGCCCTTTTCTGTCCATAGATTGTGGACTTATCCATTCTGTGCTTTCTATGTTTGTCCAGCTTATCAGTGTGAATTAATTCTGTCTTGCTGGAAGCTCTGGGGGGCAGATTTGCCCTCCACACCTTTAGTCAGGTGTGGAGATTTTTTGTAAACTCTGCGTGGATTTTTGTAGTGTTTTATACTGACCGCACAGTATTCCATCCTGTCCTATCTATTTAGTTAGACTGGCCTCCTGTGCTCATCCTGATTTCATTCTGTGTATGTCTTTTCCCTCTCCACTCACAGTCATTATTTGTGGGGGGCTAATCTATCCTTTGGGGATTTTCTCTGAGGCAAGATAGTTTTCCTGCTTCTGTCTTTAGGGGTAGTTAGCTCTTAGGCTGTGACGAGATGCGTAGGGAGAGTTAGGAGCATTCCACGGCTATTTCTAGTGTTGTGTTGAGCTTAGGGACTGCGGTCAGTACAGTTACCACTTCCTTCAGAGCTCGTTCCATGTTGCTCCTAGACCACCGTATCATAACAGTACAAGTGGCCAAAAATGTATTAAATGCATCTCAAAAGAAGGAAAAGAAAGTTGTTTTTTTTCTTTTCCTCTTGATATCTGGGTGGTTCAGGATATATAATTTGCATGGATGTTCAGGGTTTGTTTTCTCATGTGGATCAACTTGCTGCAAGAGTACAGAGTATCCAGGACTATGTTGTCCAGACTCAGGCTTTAGAGCCCAGAATTCCTACTCCTGATTTGTTTTTTGGGGACAGATCCAAGTTTTTGAACTTTAAAAATAACTGCAAATTGTTTTTTGCTTTGAAACCCCGTTCTTCTGGTGATCACATTCAGCAAGTAACAATCATCATATCCTTGCTGCGTGCTGACCCTCAAGACTGGGCTTTTTCTCTTGAAACAGGGGATCCGGCATTATTGAATGTAGATGCATTTTTTCAAGCGCTCAGATTATTGTATGACGAACCTAATTCTGTGGATCATGTGGAAAAAACCCTGTTGGCCTTGTGTCAAGGTCAGGAAGCGGCAGAGTTATACTGCCAGAAATTTAGAAAATGGTCTATCCTCACTATATGGAATGAAGAGGCTCTGGCTGCTATTTTCAGAAAAGGTCTTTCTGAAACCCTTAAAGATGTTATGGTGGGCTTTCCTACGCCTGCCGGTTTGAGCGAATCTATGTCTCTAGCCATTCAGACTGGTCGGCGTCTGCGCGAGCGCAAAGCTGTGCACCATATGGCAGTATCCTCTGAGCAAAGTCCTGAACCTATGCAATGTGATAGGATTTTGACTAGAATAGAATGGCGGGAATTCAGACGTCAGAATAGGCTGTGTTTTTACTGTGGTGATTCGGCTCATGTTATCTCTGATTGCCCTAAGCGTACTAAGAGAGTCGCTAGATCTGTTACCATTAGTACTATACAGCCTAAATTTCTCTTATCTGTGACCCTGATTTGCTCATTGTCGTCCTTTTCTGTCATGGCATTTGTGGATTCAGGCGCTGCCCTGAACTTAATGGACTTAGAATTCGCCAGGCGCTGTGGTTTTTCCTTGCAGCCTTTGCAGAGCCCTATTCCTTTGAGGGGCATTGATGCTACACCCTTGGCAAAGGATAAACCTCAGTACTGGACACAGATGACTATGTACATGGCTCCTGCACATCAGGAAGATTGCCGTTTTCTGGTGTTGCATAACCTGCATGATGTTGTTGTACTGGGATTTCCATGGTTACAGGAACATAATCCGGTGCTGGATTGGAAAACTATGTCGGTGACTAGTTGGGGTTGTCGAGGAGTACATAGTGACGTTCCTTTGATGTCAATTTCCTCTTCCCCCTCTTCTGAGGTCCCTGAGTTTTTGTCGGATTTCCAGGATGTATTTGATGAGCCCAAGTCCAGTTCCCTTCCTCCGCACAGGGACTGTGATTGTGCTATTGACTTGATTCCTGGTTGTAAGTTCCCTAAGGGCCGACTTTTCAATCTGTCTGTGCCAGAGCATGCCGCCATGCGGAGCTATGTTAAGGAATCTTTGGAGAAAGGGCATATTCAGCCCTCTTCGTCACCATTGGGAGCGGGTTTCTTTTTTGTTGCTAAGAAGGATGGCTCCTTGAGACCCTGTATTGATTATCGTCTTCTTAATAAGATCACGGTCAAATTCCAATACCCCTTGCCTTTGCTTACTGATTTGTTTGCTCAGATTAAGGGGGCTAGTTGGTTTACTAAGATTGACCTCTGAGGGGCATATAATCTTGTTCGTATTAAACAGGGTGACGAAAGGAAAACTGCATTTAATACGCCCGAAGGCCATTTTGAATACCTTGTGATGCCATTTGGGCTCTCTAATGCTCTGTGTTCCAGTCTTTCATGCATGATATTTTCCGCAATTATCTTGATAAATTCATGGTCGTATATTTGGATGATATTTTGATTTTTTCCGATGATTGGGAGTCTTATGTGAAGCAGGTCAGGATGGTGTTCCAGATCCTTCGTGATAATGCTTTATTTGTGAAGGGGTCTAAGTGCCTATTCGGAGTTCAGAAGGTCTCTTTTTTGGGTTTTATTTTTTCTCCCTCGTCTATAGAAGTGGATCCTGTTAAGGTCCAAGCTATTCATGACTGGATCCAACCCACATCTGTGAAGGGTCTTCAAAAATTTTTGGGTTTTGCTAATTTCTATCGCCGTTTCATTGCCAACTTTTCCAGTGTGGTTAAGCCCCTTACTGATTTGACGAAGAAAGGCGCTGATGTGACGAATTGGTCCTCTGAGGCTGTTGAGGCCTTTCAGGAGCTTAAACACTGATTTACTTCTGTGTTGTGAATTCTGTGGCAGAGTTCACTCCTGTGGTCACAAGTGGTAGT
Organism: Ranitomeya imitator; assembly: GCF_032444005.1. Classification (NCBI taxonomy): domain Eukaryota; kingdom Metazoa; phylum Chordata; class Amphibia; order Anura; family Dendrobatidae; genus Ranitomeya; species Ranitomeya imitator. The sequence continues at coordinate 299,939,903 of NC_091282.1, read as the reverse complement.
TCGGCTGATTCTCTCTGGGAGCTTCCGTTTGTGGAGGAAAGTGGTACTGCAGCTTCTGAGTTTCCTCCCTCTGGTGATCTGGGGAGGTCGTTAGCTGCTTCTCTACTTAACTCCACCTGATGCTTTGATCCATGCTTCCTGTCAATGTTCCAGTGTTGGACTTGTGTTTCTCTGGATCATTCCTGTGGCCTGCTGCTCTGCATAGCTAAGTGCTTCTCTGCTATTTGTTGCTATTTTTTCTGTCCAGCTTGCCTATTTGTTTTGCTGGAAGCTCTGGGACGCAAAGGGTGTACCTCCGTGCCGTTAGTTCGGTACGGAGGGTCTTTTTGCCCCCTTTGCGTGGTTTTCTTTAGGGTTTTGTGTAGACCGCAAAGTTATCTTTCCTATCCTCGTTCTGTCTAGAATATCGGGCCTCACTTTGCTGAATCTATTTCATCCCTACGTTTGTCTTTTCATCTTACTCATAGTCATTATATGTGGGGGGCTGCCTTTTCCTTTGGGGTATTTCTCTGAGGCAAGGTAGGCTTATTTTTCTATCTTCAGGCTAGTTAGTTTCTCAGGCTGTGCCGAGTTGCATAGGGAGCGTTAGGCGCAATCCACAGCTGCCTCTAGTTGTGTTTGAAGAGGATCAGGAAATGCGGTCTACAGAGTTTCCACGTCTCAGAGCTCGTTCTATTATTTTGGGTTATTGTCAGATCACTGTATGTGCTCTGATCGCTATGTACATTGTGTTACTGAATTGCCTTTCATAACAGTACAGGAAGCCAAAAGTACTAATGATTCTCAATAGAGGGAAAAAAGAAGTTCTGAGACCATTTTTTTTCCTTTGCACTGTGATTTGTCTTTTTTTTCCCCTAGACATTTGGGTGGTTCAGGACACAGGTGTTACAATGGACATTAAAGGTTTGACTTCATGTGTAGATCAGCTCACGGCAAGAGTTCAAGATATTCAAAATTTTGTGGTTCAGAATTCTTTGTTAGAACCGAGAATTCCTATTCCAGATTTGTTTTTTGGAGATAGAACTAAATTTCTGAGTTTCAAGAATAATTGTAAACTGTTTCTGGCTTTGAAACCTCGCTCCTCTGGTGACTCAGCGCAACAGGTTAGGATCGTCATTTCTTTTTTGCATGGCGACCCTCAGGACTGGGCATTTTCTCTTGCGTCAGGAGATCCTGCATTGAGTGATATCGATGCGTTTTTCCTGGCGCTTGGATTGCTGTACGATGAGCCTAATTCAGTAGATCAGGCAGAAAAAACTTTGCTGGCTCTTGGTCAGGCTCAGGATGAGATAGAGCTATATTGCCAGAAATTTAGAAAGTGGTCCGTGCTCACTCAATGGAATGAATCTGCGCTTGCAGCCATTTTCAGAAAGGGTCTCTCTGAAGCCATTAAGGATGTCATGGTGGGATTTCCTATGCCCGCTGGTTTGAATGAGTCTATGTCTTTGGCCATTCAGATCGGTCGACGCTTGCGTGAGCGTAAATCTGTGTACCATTTGGCAGTATTACCTGAGATTAAACCTGAGCCTATGCAGTGCGATAGGACTATGACCAGAGTTGAACGGCAAGAACACAGACGTCTGAATGGGCTGTGTTTCTACTGTGGTGATTCCACTCATGCTATCTCTGATTGTCCTAAGTGCACTAAGCGGTTCGCTAGGTCTGCCGCCATTGGTACTGTACAGTCAAAATTTCTTCTGTCCGTTACCTTGATATGCTCCTTGTCGTCGTATTCTGTCATGGCGTTTGTGGATTCAGGCGCTGCCCTGAATTTGATGGACTTGGATTATGCTAAACGTTGTGGATTTTTATTGGAGCCCTTGCAGTGTCCTATTCCATTGAGAGGAATTGATGCTACACCTTTGGCCAAGAATGAGCCTCAATACTGGACCCAGCTGACCATGTGCATGGCTCCTGCACATCAGGAGGTTATTCGCTTTCTGGTGTTGCATAATCTGCATGATGTGGTCGTGTTGGGGTTGCCATGGCTACAAGCCCATAATCCAGTATTGGATTGGAATTCCATGTTGGTGTCCAGCTGGGGTTGTCAGGGGGTACATGGTGATGTTCCATTTCTGTCAATTTCGTCATCCACCCCTTCTGAGGTTCCAGAGTTCTTGTCTGATTACCGGGATGTATTTGATGAGCCCAAGTCCGATGCCCTGCCTCCGCATAGGGATTGTGATTGTGCTATCAATTTGATTCCTGGTAGTAAATTCCCAAAAGGTCGACTGTTTAATTTATCCGTGCCTGAGCACACCGCTATGCGCAGTTATGTGAAGGAATCCCTGGAGAAGGGGCATATTCGCCCGTCATCGTCGCCATTAGGAGCAGGGTTCTTTTTTGTAGCCAAGAAGGATGGTTCGCTGAGACCGTGTATAGATTACCACCTTCTTAATAAGATCACTGTTAAATTTCAGTACCCCTTGCCATTGTTATCTGATTTGTTTGCTCGGATTAAGGGGGCTAGTTGGTTCACTAAGATAGATCTTCGTGGTGCGTATAATCTGGTGAGAATCAGGCAAGGCGATGAATGGAAAACTCCATTTAATACGCCCGAGGGTCATTTTGAGTATCTAGTGATGCTGTTCGGACTTGCCAATGCTCCATCAGTGTTTCAATCCTTTATGCATGACATCTTCCGTGAGTACCTGGATAAATTCCTGATTGTGGACTTGGATGACATTTTGATCTTCTCGGATGATTGGGAGTCTCATGTGAAGCAGGTCAGAACGGTTTTTCAGGTCTTGCGTGCTAATTCTTTGTTTGTGAAGGGATCAAAGTGTCTCTTTGGTGTGCAGAAGGTTTCATTTTTGGGGTTCATCTTTTCCCCTTCTACTATCGAGATGGATCCGGTTAAGGTCCAAGCCATCCATGATTGGACTCAGCCGACATCTTTGAAAAGTCTGCAAAAGTTCCTGGGCTTTGCTAATTTTTATCGTCGCTTCATCTGCAATTTTTCTAGTGTTGCCAAACCATTGACCGATTTGACCAAGAAGGGTGCTGATTTGGTCAATTGGTCTTCTGCTGCTGTGGAAGCTTTTCAAGAGTTCAAGCGTCGTTTTTCTTCTGCCCCTGTGTTGTGTCAACCTGATGTTTCTCTTCCGTTCCAGGTCGAGGTTGATGCTTCTGAGATTGGAGCAGGGGCTGTTTTGTCACAGAGAGGTTCTGGTTGCTCAGTGATGAAACCATGCGCTTTCTTTTCCAGGAAGTTTTCGCCTGCTGAGCGAAATTATGATGTGGGCAACCGAGAGTTGCTGGCCATGAAGTGGGCATTCGAGGAGTGGCGTCATTGGCTTGAAGGAGCTAAGCATCGCGTGGTGGTCTTGACTGATCATAAGAACTTGACTTATCTCGAGTCTGCCAAGCGGTTGAATCCTAGACAGGCTCGATGGTCCCTGTTTTTCTCCCGTTTTGATTTTGTGGTCTCGTATCTTCCAGGATCTAAGAATGTTAAGGCTGATGCCCTCTCTAGGAGTTTTTCGCCTGATTCTCCTGGAGTCCTTGAGTCGGTTGGCATTCTTAAGGAGGGGTTGATTCTTTCTGCTATCTCCCCTGATTTGCGGCGGGTGCTTCAGGAATTTCAGGCTGATAGGCCTGACCGCTGTCCAGTGGGGAAGCTGTTTGTTCCTGATAGATGGACAAGTAAGGTAATTTCTGAGGTTCATTGTTCAGTGTTGGCTGGTCATCCTGGGATTTTTGGTACCAGAGATTTGGTTGCTAGGTCCTTTTGGTGGCCTTCCTTGTCGCGCGATGTGCGTGCTTTTGTGCAGTCCTGTGGGACTTGCGCCCGGGCCAAGCCTTGCTGTTCCAACGCTAGTGGGTTGCTTTTGCCTTTGCCGGTCCCTGAGAGGCCCTGGACACATATTTCCATGGATTTTATTTCTGATCTTCCTGTTTCCCAGAAGATGTCTGTTATCTGGGTTGTTTGTGACCGGTTCTCTAAAATGGTCCATCTGGTACCTTTGCCTAAGTTGCCTTCCTCCTCAGATCTGGTTACATTATTTTTTCAGCATGTGGTTCGTTTGCATGGCATTCCGGAGAATATTGTGTCTGACAGAGGTTCTCAGTTTGTCTCTAGATTTTGGCGGGCCTTTTGTGCTAGGATGGGCATTGATTTGTCTTTTTCTTCGGCGTTTCATCCTCAGACTAATGGCCAAACTGAGCAAACTAATCAGACCTTGGAGACCTATTTGAGTTGCTTTGTGTCTGCTGATCAGGATGATTAGATGTCTTTCTTGCCGTTGGCCGAGTTTGCCCTTAATAATCGGGCTAGTTCGGCTACTTTGGTTTCACCTTTCTTTTGTAATTTTGGTTTTCTTCCTCGTTTTTCTTCTGGGCAGGTTGAGCCTTCTGATTGTCCTGGTGTTGATTCTGTGGTGGACAGGCTGCAGCAGATTTGGACTCATGTGGTGGACAATTTGACGTTGTCTCAGGAAAGGGCTCAACGTTTTGCCAACCGCCGTCGGTGTGTTGGTCCCCGGCTTCGTGTGGGGGATTTGGTTTGGTTGTCTTCTCGTCATGTTCCTATGAAGGTTTCTTCACCTAAGTTTAAGCCTCGGTTTATTGGTCCTTATAAAATTTCTGAAATTATTAATCCGGTGTCTTTTCGTTTGGCTCTTCCTGCCTCTTTGGCATTCATAATGTTTTCCATAGATCTTTGTTGCGGAGATATGTGGTTCCCGTTGTTCCCTCGGTTGACCCTCCTGCCCCGGTGTTGGTTGAGGGAGAGTTGGAATATGAGGTTGAGAAGATTTTGGATTCTCGTTTTTCGAGGCGGAGGCTTCAGTATCTTGTCAAGTGGAAGGGTTATGGCCAGGAGGATAATTCTTGGGTTGTTGCCTCCGATGTCCATGCCACCGATTTGGTTCGTGCTTTTCACTTGGCTCGTCCTGATCGGCCTGGGGGCTCTGGTGAGGGTTCAGTGACCCCTCCTCAAGGGGGGGGGGTACTGTTGTTAATTCCGCTCTTGGGCTCCCTCCGGTGGTTGTAAGTGGCACTTTTGTGAGTTCTGCTCTTGGGCTCCCTCTTGTGGTTTCTAGTGGTATGGCTGCTCCTTGGAGTAAGCTGTCATCAGCTGCCTCCACTTATCGTCTCTTCTGCTCGGCTATTTAAGTCTGGCTCTATCTTCAGCCAGTGCCACTTGTAAATGGTTCCTGGTTGGATTCACATCTCTTTGGAGTTCCCTGTTATCCTGACCAGTTCAGCTAAGCTAAGTTTTTGCTTGCCCTTTTCTGTCCATAGATTGTGGACTTATCCATTCTGTGCTTTCTATGTTTGTCCAGCTTATCAGTGTGAATTAATTCTGTCTTGCTGGAAGCTCTGGGAGGCAGATTTGCCCTCCACACCTTTAGTCAGGTGTGGAGATTTTTTGTAAACTCTGCGTGGATTTTTGTAGTGTTTTATACTGACCGCACAGTATTCCATCCTGTCCTATCTATTTAGTTAGACTGGCCTCCTGTGCTCATCCTGATTTCATTCTGTGTATGTCTTTTCCCTCTCCACTCACAGTCATTATTTGTGGGGGGCTAATCTATCCTTTGGGGATTTTCTCTGAGGCAAGATAGTTTTCCTGCTTCTGTCTTTAGGGGTAGTTAGCTCTTAGGCTGTGACAAGATGCCTAGGGAGAGTTAGGAGCATTCCACGGCTACTTCTAGTGTTGTGTTGAGCTTAGGGACTGCGGTCAGTACAGTTACCACTTCCTTCAGAGCTCGTTCCATGTTGCTCCTAGACCACCGTATCATAACATCAGGCGCCGCTCTGAACTTAATGGTCTTAGAATTTGCCAGACATTGTGGTTTCCCCTTGCAGCCTTTGCAGAACCCTATTCCTTTAAGGGGGATTGATGCTACAGCGTTGGCTATAAATAAACCTCAGTTTTGGACACAGCTGACCATGCGCATGGCGCCAGCCCATCAGGAAGATTGTCGTTTTCTGGTGTTGCATAATTTGCATGATATTGTGCTGGGTTTTCCATGGTTACAGCTACATAATCCGGTGTTAGATTGGAAATCTATGTCTGTGACTAGTTGGGGTTGTCAGGGGGTTCATGGTCACGTTCCTTTGATGTCAATTTCCACATGAGCCCAAATCTGCTGCAACCTGTCAACCACAGAATCCACACCAGGACAGTCAGAAGGCTCAACCTGCCCAGAAGAAAAACGAGGATGAAAACCAAAATTACAAAAGAAAGGCGAAACCAAAGTAGCTGAACTAGCCCGATTGTTAAGGGCAAACTCGGCCAATGGCAAAAAGGCCACCCAATCATCCTGATCAGCAGACACAAAGCATCTCAAATAAGTCTCCAAAGTCTGATTAGTTTGCTCGGTCTGGCCATTTGTCTGAGGATGAAATGCAGAAGAAAAAGACAAATCAATGCCCAGCCTAGCACAAAAGGCCCGCCAAAACCTAGAAACAAACTGGGAACCTCTGTCGGACACAATATTCTCCGGAATACCATGCAAACGAACCACATGCTGAAAAAACAACGGAACCAAATCTGAAGAGGAAGGCAATTTAGGCAAAGGCACCAAATGAACCATCTTAGAGAACCGGTCACAAACAACCCAGATAACCGACATCCTCTGGGAAACCGGAAGATCTGAAATAAAATCCATAGAAATATGCGTCCAGGGCCTCTCAGGGACCGGCAATGGCAAAAGCAACCCACTAGCACGGGAACAACAAGGCTTGGCCCGTGCACAAGTCCCACAGGACTGCACAAAAGAACGCGCATCACGTGACAAAGAAGGCCACCAAAAGCACCTACCAACCAAATCTCTGGTACCAAAAATACCAGGATGACCAGCCAACACAGGACAGTGAACCTCAGAAATCACTCTACTAGTCCATCTGTCAGGAACAAACAGTTTCCCCACTGGACAGCGGTCAGGTCTATCAGCCTGAAATTCCTGAAGAACCCGTCGTAAATCAGGGGAAATGGCAGAAAGGACCACCCCTTCTTTCAGAATGCCGACCGGTTAAAGGACCTCAGGAGAATCAGGCAAAAAACTCCTAGAGAGGGCATCAGCCTTAATATTCTTAGAACCCGGAAGATACGAAACCATGAAATCAAAACGGGAAAAAAACAAGGACCAACGAGCCTGTCTAGGATTCAGCCGTTTGGCAGACTCGAGGTAAATCAGATTCTTATGATCAGTCAAGACCACAATACGGTGCTTAGCTCCCTCAAGCCAATGTCGCCACTCCTCAAATGCCCACTTCATAGCCAACAACTCCCGATTGCCGACATCATAATTGCGTTCAGCAGGCGAAAACTTACGGGAAAAGAAGGCACACGGTTTCATCAAGGTACCAACAGAATCCCTCTGAGACAAAACGGCCCCTGCCCCAATCTCAGAAGCGTCAATCTCAACCTGAAACAGAAGAGAAACATCCGGTTGGCGCAACACCGGAGCAGAAGTAAATCGGCACTTAAGCTCCTGAAAGGCAGCGACAGGCGCAGAGGACCAATTCGCCACATCAGCGCCTTTCTTCGTCAAATCGGTCAAGGGTTTAACCACGCTGGAGAAGTTAGCAATGAAACGGCAATAAAAATTTGCAAAACCCAAAAATTTCTGAAGGCTCTTCACGGATGTGGGTTGAATCCAATCATGAATGGCCTGAACCTTAACCGGATCCATCTCCATAGATGATGGAGAAAAAATGAAGCCCAAAAAAGAAACCTTCTGCACCCCAAAAAGACACTTAGACCCCTTCAAAAACAAAGCATTGTCATGAAGGATCTGAAATACCATCCTGACCTGTTCCACATGAGACTCCCAATCATCGGAAAAAATCAAAATATCGTCCAAATATACAATCAAGAACTTATCAAGATAAGTCCGGAAGATATCATGCATGAAGGACTGAAAAACAGATGGAGCATTAGTGAGCCCGAATGGCATCACAAGGTATTCAAAATGGCCTTCGGGCGTATTAAACGCAGTTTTCCATTCATCACCCTGCTTAATACGAACAAGATTATATGCCCCCCGAAGGTCAATCTTCGTAAACCAACTAGCCCCCTTAATCCTAGCAAACAAATGGGAAAGCAAAGGTAAAGGGTATTGATACTTGACCGTGATCTTATTCAAGAGGCGATAATCAATACAGGGTCTCAAGGAGCCATCCTTCTTAGCAACAAAAAAAGTCCCGCTCCCAACGGTGAAGAAGATGTCCGAATATGCCCCTTCTCCAAAGACTCCTTAATATAATTCCGCATGGCGGTATGTTCAGGCACAGACAGGTTGAAAAGTCGGCCCTTAGCTAACTTACAGCCTGGAATCAAGTCAATAGCACAATCACAGTCCCTATGCGGTGGAAGGGAACTGGACTTGGGCTCATCGAATACATCCTGAAAATCAGATAAAAACTCTGGAATTTCAGAAGAGGAAGAAGAGGAGATTGACATCAAAGGAACATCATTATGAACCCCCTGACAACCCCAACTAGTCACAGACATAGACTTCCAATCCAACACAGGATTATGTATCTGCAACCACGGAAAACCCAGCACGACAGCATCATGCAAATTATGCAACACCAGAAATCGACAATCTTCCTGATGGGCTGGCGCCATGCGCATGGTCACCTGTGTCCAAAACTGGGGCTTATTTTTAGCCAAAGGTGTAGCTTCAATGCCCCTTAAAGGAATAGGGTTCTGCAAAGGCTGCAAGGGAAAACCACAACGCCTGGCAAACTCAAAGTCCATTAAGTTCAAGGCGGCGCCTGAATCCACAAACGCCATAACAAAAAATGATGACAATGAGCAGATCAAGGACACAGATAGCAGAAATTTAGGTTGTACAGTACTGATAGTAAATGAACTAGCGATTCTCTTTGTCCATTTAGGGCAGACTGAAATGACATGAGAAGCGTCGCCACAATAATAACACAACCTATTCTGACGTCTGAATCCTTGTCGTTCCGTTCTAGACAGAATCCTATCACACTGTATTGGCTCAGGAATTTGCTATGAGGACAACGCCACGGCACGCACGGTTCTGCGCTCCCACAAGCGCCGGTCAATCTGAATGGCCAGAGACATAGAATCACTCAGACCGAAAGGCGTGGGAAACCCCACTATAACATCTTTAACGGATTCAGAAAGACCCTTTCTGAAAATAGCCGCCAAAGCATCATCATTCCATTTAGTCAACATAGACCATTTTCTAAATTTCTGACAATACAATTCTGCCGCCTCTTGACCCTGAGACAGGGCCAACAAGGTCTTCTCCGCTTGATCCACAGAATTCGGTTCATCATATAATAATCTTAAAGCCTGAAAAAAGGAGTCTACATTAAGCAAAGCCGGATTCCCAGATTCCAGGGAAAATGCCCAATTCTGTGGATCGCCACGCAGCAGGGAGATGATGATTTTAACCTGCTGAATGGAATCACCGGAGGATCGAGGTCTCAGAGCAAAAAACAGTTTACAGTTGTTTTTAAAACTCAAAAATTTGGACCTGTCACCAAAAAAACAAATCAGGAGTAGGAATCTTCGGCTCTAAAACAGGAGTCTGAGCAATATAATCAGAAATACCCTGTACACTAGCAGCAAGCTGGTCTACACGAGAAGCTAATTCCTGAACATTCATGCTAGCACAAGACTCCTCAGTCACCCAGAGAAAAAGAGGGAAGAAAAAACAAAAAAAAAAACAGACTGCAGAAAAAAAAATGGCTCAACACCTTTCTTCCCTTCTTCTGATATGTATTTAACTCATTATAGGCCAGTTGTACTGTTATGATCCGGTGACCTTGGAGCCGCATGAAACTTTCTCTGGAGTAGGTGGTGGAAACTATACTGACCGCAAATCCTGAACTGACACCGCAACCGCAAATCCTAGACACCTCGACGCAGCCGGAGGACTAAATACCCCTATAGATGGAAATAGGAATTCTACCTTGCCTCAGAGCAGAACCCCAAAGGATAGGCAGCCCCCCACGAATATTGACTGTGAGTAGTAGAGGAAAGACACACGCAGGCAGAAAACAGGATTTAGCAAAAGAGGCCACTCTAGCTAAATAGGAAAGGATAGGACAGAATACTAAGCGGTCAGTATTAAAACCCTTCCAAAAATATCCACAGCAGATAATACAAAAATTTCCACAATCTAACTAAAGACGTGGAACGTATATCTGCAACTCCTGAGAATCCAACAAGACTGAGAAAATACTGACACAATCTAAGCTGGACAAGAAAAAACAAATGAATAGCACAGAATTATAAAGCACACAGCATGTGTGCCCAAGAAACAAAAACCAACCACTTATCTTTAGCTGATTTAGCAGCAAGGCAGGAGGAAAAAGACAGAGATCCAAATCCTCCCAAAACCATGGACAACTGGCAAGGACTAATGAATCCTGCACACCTAAATACCCCAGTCAGAACTGCAATCAGTAGACACACCTGACCAGGACTGCAACCCAGGGACAACTGCATTACCACCTACAACCACCGGAGGGAACCCACAAGCAGAATTCACAACAGCGGGCCCCTAAGCACTCTGGGCCCGGTCGCAACTGCGACCCCTGCGACCGCAGTTGTTACGCCCCTGGTTCAAACATAGAAAATTAAAATACTCCCGTCCCCAGATCCATCGACACCTCTGTGCTTATTGTCATTGTTGATAAGCTGCAATGATGATGTCACAACTTCAGAGGATTTTAGCAGCTCATGACCTCAATGTTGGCGAAAACATAGCGGAGCAGCCATGCTGGACGTAGGGAGGATAATGGTATGTGCACACGTTGCAGATTTGCTTGCAGAATTTTCTGCACAGAATCTGCACCTCTTGGCAGAAAACGCAGGTAAAAATCCGCACGTTTTTGATGCAGATTTGATGTTTTTTCATGTGGATTTGTATGTGTTTTTGCAACCTAAAAAAAGAACTATTATTAAAAAAAGAAAAAAAAGAATTGTGATGTCTTTTCTTTGTCCAACCTCTTATTTTACCTACTCCATGGAAGAATAGTGTTTACACACAGACAGACAGACAGACAGATAGATAGATAGATAGATAGATAGACAAATATACACTGCTCAAAAAAATAAAGGTAACACTAAAATACCACATCCTAGATATCACTGAATTAAATATTTCAGTTGCAAATGTTTATTCATTACATATTGGAATGTGTTGAGAACAATAAAACATAAAAATGATCAATGTAAGTCAAAATTAATATCCCATGGAGGTCTGGATTTGGAATGATACTCAAAATCAAAGTGGAAAATCAAATTACAGGCTGGTCCAACTTCAGTAGAAATGATGTTCTGTTGCGTGTGTGGCCTCCACGTGACTGTATGACCTCCCTACAATTCCTGGGCATGCTCCTGATGAGGCGGCAGATTGTCTCCTGAGGGATCTCCTCCCAGACCTCGACTAAAGCATCTGCCAACTCATGGACAGTCTGTTGTGCAACGTGGCATTGGTAGATGGTGCGAGGCATGATGTCCCAGATGTGTTCAATCGGATTCAGGTCTGGGGAACGGGTGGGCAAGACCATAGCTTCAATGCCTTCATCTTGCAGGAACTGCTGACACACTCCAGCCAAATGAGGTCTAGCATTGTCCTGCATTAGGAGGAACCCAGGGCCAACCGCACCAGCATATGGTCTCACAAGGGGTCTGAGTATCTCATGTCGGTACCTAATGGCAGTCAGGCTACCTCTGGCGAGCACATAGAGGGATCTGCGGCCCTCCAAGGAAATGCCATCCCACACCATTACTGACCCACTGCCAAACCGGTCATGCTGAAAGATGTTGCAGGCAGGAAATCACTCTCCACGGCATCTCCAGACTCTGTCTCACCTGTCATATGTGCTCAGTGTGAACCGGTTTTCATCTGTGAAGAGCACAGGGCGCCAGTGGCGAATTTGCCATTCCTGGTGTTCTGTGGCAAATGCCAAGCGTCCTGCACGTGTTGGGCTGTGAGCACAACCCCCATCTGTGGATGTCGGGCACTCAGACCATCCTCATGGAGTCGGTTTCTAACAGTTTGTGCAGACACATGCACATTTTTGGCCTGCTAGAAGTAATTTTGCAGGGCTCCTCCTGTTCCTTCGCTGAGGTAGCGGTCCGGCTGCTGGGTTGTTGCTCTCCTACGGCCCCCTCCACATCTCCTGGAGTACTGGCCTGTCTCCTGGTAGCGCCTCCAGCCTCTGGAGACTACGCTGACAGACACAGCAAACCATCTTGTCACAGCTAGCAATGATGTGCCATCCTGGATGAGCTGCACTACCTGAGCCACTTGTGTGGGTTGTACAGTCCGTCTCATGCTACCACAAGTGTGAAAGCACAACCAACATTCAAAAGTGACCAAAACATCAGCCAGAAAGCTGTACAGAAATGTGGTCTGTGGTCCCCACCTGCAGAACCACTCCTTTATTGAGTGTGTCTTGATAATTGCCAATAATTTCCATCTGTTGTCTATTCCATTTGCACAACAGCATGTGAAATTGATTGTTAAACTGTGTTGCTTCCTAAGTGGATAGTTTGATTTCACAGAAGTTTGATTTACTTGGAGTTATATTCTGTTGTTTACGTGTTCCCTTTATTTTGTTGAGCTGTGCAGACAGATATAGATAGATGAAACATAGATAGATATAGACAGATGATAGATAAAAAAATGGTACATAAATAGTTAAAGACACACACACTCAAAAAATCTGCACACAATATCTTTAATTAAAAAAAAGAATGGTGTGGGCTCCCGCGCAAATTTTGTGCGCCAGAGAGGGAAAGCCGATGGCCAATATTTCTAGCCCGAGAAGGGGTTAATACTCATGGAGCTTCCCAGGCTATGAATATCAGCCCGCAACTGATTTAGCCTTTACTGGCTATTAAAATAGGGGGGAACCCCAACCCCCCCCCCCAAAAAAAAATGACGTGGGGTCCCCTTATAATTTAGAGCCAGAAAAGGCTACGCAGACAGCTGCGGGCTGATATTCATAGCCTAGAGTGGGGCCATGGATATTGGCCCCCACGGCTACAAATACCAGCACTCAGCCACCCGAGAATTGGCGCATCTGTACGATGTGCCAATTCTGGCACTTAGCCTCTCTCTTAATTAAATTATTAATGGGTAAAAAAAAAAAAGACAGCCAGAAAAAAGTATTTTAATGAAATAAGACACTATACCTTTTTTCATCATTTTTATTCCATGCCTAATCCAATCGAAGCCATCAATCACCTGCAAAAAAATTTAAAAAAAGCAAACAAACACAAAAATCCCTGGCAGTCTCTCTTTAATAACAAGTGTCCCACGACGATCTCCCCTATAGAGTGGTCACATCAGCAGATGTGACCGCTCTCTAGGGCCTCCGATGACACACTAACTGGAGATACACTGCGGGAGGGTTATCATCGGAGTTCACTTTATGGCACTACAGCCGTGAGAAAATTCTCATGCTGTAGTGCCGCAAGTGACAGGTGAACTCAGGTGACCTGTAGGAGGCAGAGTGATACAGTGTGGAGGATTATCTCCGTCATTGTATCCCGAAACTCCAGGAGAGCTGTCGCATCAGCTGATGTGACAGCTCTCCACAGGATATTGTTGTGGGACAATCGTTATTAATTGGATTACGTCGGACACAGGGAGTATATTGTTTATTATTTTAATTTTATTTGCAGATGATCGATGGCTTTGGGGATTAGGTGTATATGGTAAGTATGTACTATATGTGTACTGTATGTCAGGCATGTCAAACTCGGGGTACCCCCAGGGCCACATGAGTAACAAGAGGTTGTTGCGAGGGCCGCACACGTATTTTAACAGCAGTCAATGAAAACAAGATATGAATGTAACAGCAACATATATTTGCAGTGAACAACAGCAACTATTATATTCAACAAAAATACAGCAATTAAAAACGGATCCGCAGCAGTTTCCCATGAGTTTACAGTTCAATGTAAACCTATCGGAAACAAAAATCGCTGTACACATGCTGCAGAAAAACTGCACGGAAACGCAGCGGTTTACATTCTGCAGCATGTCACTTCTTTCTTCGGATTCCGCAGCGGTTTTACAACTGCTCCAATAGAAAATCGCAGTTGTAAAACCGCTGTGAAATGCGGTTTAGCACTGAAGATTTATCAAATCCGCAGCGGAAAAATCCGCAGAGGAACAGAATACGTCTGCACATATACCGAAACCCTAACCCTAACCCTATTCTAACCTTAGTGGAAAAAAAAAATTCTTTATTTTTTTATTGTCCCTACCTATGGGGGTGACAAGGGGGGGGGGTCATTGTTATGGCTGGCAATCAGGCAACACAGCGTGCAGTAATCAGCGCACATACAGAGATCTGGCAATAACCAAAAACAATAGGACGAGCTCTGAGACGTGGAATCTCTGTAGACTGCAGTACCTGATCTATCCTCACACAACTATAAGCAGCAGTGGATTGCGCCTAACAACTACCTATGCAACTCGGCACTGCCTGAGGAGCTGACTAGCCTGAAGATAGAAATACAAGCCTGACTTACCTCAGAGAAATACCCCAAAGGAATAGGCAGCCCCCCACATATAATGACTGTTAGCAAGATGAAAAGACAAACGTAGGAATGAAATAGATTCAGCAAAGTGAGGCCCGATATTCTAGACAGAGCGAGGATAGCAAAGAGAACTATGCAGTCTACAAAAAACCCTAAAACGAAAACCACGCAAAGGGGCAAAAAGACCCACCGTGCCGAACTAACAGCACGGCGGTGCACCCCTCTGCTTCTCAGAGCTTCCAGCAAAAGACAATAGCAAGCTGGACAGAAAAAAAACAGAAAACAAACTAGAAGCACTTATCTAGCAGAGCAGCAGGCCCAAGGAAAGATGCAGTAGCTCAGATCCAACACTGGAACATTGACAAGGAGCAAGGAAGACAGACTCAGGTGGAGCTAAATAGCAAGGCAGCCAACGAGCTCACCAAAACACCTGAGGGAGGAAGCCCAGAGACTGCAATACCACTTGTGACCACAGAAGTGAACTCAGCCACAGAATTCACAACAGTACCCCCCCCTTGAGGAGGGGTCACCGAACCCTCACCAGAACCCCCAGGCCGACCAGGATGAGCCACATGAAAGGCACGAACAAGATCTGGGGCATGGACATCAGAGGCAAAAACCCAGGAATTATCTTCCTGAGCATAACCCTTCCATTTGACCAGATACTGGAGTTTCCGTCTAGAGACACGAGAATCCAAAATCTTCTCCACAATATACTCCAATTCCCCCTCCACCAAAACAGGGGCAGGAGGCTCCACAGATGGAACCATAGGTGCCACGTATCTCCTCAACAACGACCTATGGAATACATTATGTATGGAAAAGGAGTCTGGGAGGGTCAGACGAAAAGACACCGGATTGAGAATCTCAGAAATCCTATACGGACCAATAAAACGAGGTTTAAATTTAGGAGAGGAAACCTTCATAGGAACATGACGAGAAGACAACCAAACCAAATCCCCAACACGAAGTCGGGGTCCCACACGGCGTCTGCGATTAGCGAAAAGCTGAGCCTTCTCCTGGGACAAGGTCAAATTGTCCACCACCTGAGTCCAGATCTGCTGCAACCTGTCCACCACAGAATCCACACCAGGACAGTCCGAAGACTCAACCTGTCCTGAAGAGAAACGAGGATGGAACCCAGAATTGCAGAAAAATGGAGAGACCAAGGTAGCCGAGCTGGCCCGATTATTAAGGGCGAACTCAGCCAACGGCAAAAATGACACCCAATCATCCTGGTCAGCGGAAACAAAACATCTCAGATATGTTTCCAAGGTCTGATTGGTTCGTTCGGTCTGGCCATTAGTCTGAGGATGGAAGGCCGAGGAGAAAGATAGGTCAATGCCCATCCTACCACAAAAGGCTCGCCAGAACCTCGAGACAAACTGGGAACCTCTGTCAGAAACAATATTCTCAGGAATGCCATGTAAACGAACCACATGCTGGAAGAACAAAGGCACCAAATCAGAGGAGGAAGGCAATTTAACCAAGGGCACCAGATGGACCATTTTAGAAAAGCGATCACAGACCACCCAAATGACCGACATTTTTTGAGAAACGGGAAGGTCAGAAATGAAATCCATCGAAATATGTGTCCAAGGCCTCTTCGGGACCGGCAAGGGCAAAAGCAACCCACTGGCACGTGAACAGCAGGGCTTAGCCCTAGCACAAATTCCACAGGACTGCACAAAAGCACGCACATCCCGTGACAGAGATGGCCACCAGAAGGATCTAGCAACCAACTCCCTGGTACCAAAGATTCCTGGATGACCGGCCAGCACCGAACAATGAAGTTCAGAGATAACTTTACTAGTCCACCTATCAGGGACGAACAGTTTCTCGGCCGGACAACGATCAGGTTTATTAGCCTGAAATTTCTGCAACACTCTCCGCAAATCAGGGGAGATGGCAGACACAATGACTCCTTCCTTGAGGATACTCACCGGCTCAGATAACCCCGGAGAGTCGGGCACAAAACTCCTAGACAGAGCATCCGCCTTCACATTTTTAGAGCCCGGAAGGTATGAAATCACAAAATCAAAACGAGCAAAAAATAACGACCAACGGGCCTGTCTAGGATTCAAGCGCTTGGCAGACTCGAGATAAGTCAAGTTCTTATGATCAGTCAATACCACCACGCGATGCTTAGCACCCTCAAGCCAATGACGCCACTCCTCGAATGCCCACTTCATGGCCAGCAACTCTCGGTTGCCCACATCATAATTACGCTCAGCAGCAGAAAATTTCCTGGAAAAGAAAGCACATGGTTTGAACACTGAGCAACCAGAACCTCTCTGTGACAAAACCGCCCCTGCACCAATCTCAGAAGCATCAACCTCGACCTGGAACGGAAGAGAAACATCAGGTTGACACAACACAGGGGCACAGCAAAAACGACGCTTCAACTCCTGAAAAGCTTCCACGGCAGCAGAAGACCAATTAACCAAATCAGCACCCTTCTTGGTCAAATCGGTCAATGGTCTGGCAATGCTAGAAAAATTACAGATGAAGCGACGATAAAAATTAGCAAAGCCCAGGAATTTCTGCAGACTTTTTAGAGATGTCGGCTGAGTCCAATCCTGGATGGCCTGAACCTTAACCGGATCCATCTCGATAGTAGAAGGGGAAAAGATGAACCCCAAAAATGAAACTTTCTGCACACCGAAGAGACACTTTGATCCCTTCACGAACAAGGAATTAGCACGCAGTACCTGGAAAACCATTCTGACTTGCTTCACATGAGACTCCCAATCATCTGAGAAGATCAAAATGTCATCCAAGTAAACAATCAAGAATTTATCCAGATACTCACGGAAAATGTCATGCATAAAAGACTGAAAAACAGATGGAGCATTGGCAAGTCCGAACGGCATCACCAGATACTCAAAATGACCCTCGGGCGTATTAAATGCCGTTTTCCATTCATCTCCCTGCCTGATTCTCACCAGATTATACGCACCACGAAGATCAATCTTAGTAAACCAACTAGCCCCCTTAATCCGAGCAAACAAGTCAGAAATCAATGGCAAGGGATACTGAAACTTAACAGTGATCTTATTAAGAAGGCGGTAATCAATACACGGTCTTAGCGAACCATCCTTCTTGGCTACAAAAAAGAACCCTGCTCCCAATGGTGACGACGATGGGCGAATATGTCCCTTCTCCAGGGACTCCTTCACATAACTGCGCATAGCGGTGTGTTCAGGTACGGACAAATTAAATAAACGACCCTTAGGGAATTTACTACCAGGAATCAAATCGATAGCACAATCACAATTCCTATGCGGAGGTAGGGCATCAGACTTGGACTCTTCAAATACATCCTGAAAGTCCGACAAGAACTCTGGGATGTCAGAAGGAATGGATGACGAAATAGACAAAAATGGAACATCACCATGTACTCCCTGACAACCCCAGCTGGTTACCGACATAGAGTTCCAATCCAATACTGGATTATGGGTTTGTAGCCATGGCAACCCCAACACGACCACATCATGCAAATTATGCAGTACCAGAAAGCGAATAACTTCCTGATGTGCAGGAGCCATGCACATGGTCAGCTGGGCCCAGTACTGAGGCTTATTCTTGGCCAAAGGTGTAGCATCAATTCCTCTCAACGGAATAGGACACCGCAAAGGCTCCAAGAAAAATCCACAACGTTTAGCATAATCCAAATCCATCAGATTCAGGGCAGCGCCTGAATCCACAAACGCCATGACAGAATACGATGACAAAGAGCACATTAAGGTAATGGACAAAAGGAATTTGGACTGTACAGTACCAATAACGGCAGAGCTATCGAACCGCCTAGTGCGTTTAGGACAATTAGAAATAGCATGAGTAGAATCACCACAATAGAAACACAGTCTGTTCAGACGTCTGTGTTCTTGCCGTTCTACTTTAGTCATAGTCCTGTCGCACTGCATAGGCTCAGGTTTACTCTCAGGCAGTACCGCCAGATGGTGCACAGATTTACGCTCGCGCAAGCGACGACCGATCTGAATGGCCAAGGACATAGACTCATTCAAACCAGCAGGCATAGGAAATCCCACCATTACATCCTTAAGAGCTTCAGAGAGACCCTTTCTGAACAAAGCCGCTAGTGCAGATTCATTCCACAGAGTGAGTACTGACCATTTCCTAAATTTCTGACAATATACTTCTACATCATCCTGACCCTGGCATAAAGCCAGCAGATTTTGCTCAGCCTGATCCACTGAATTAGGCTCATCGTAAAGCAATCCGAGCGCCAGGAAAAATGCATCAACATTACTCAATGCAGAATCTCCTGGTGCAAGAGAAAACGCCCAGTCCTGTGGGTCGCCGCGCAAAAAAGAAATAATAATCAAAACCTGTTGAATAGGATTACCAGAAGAATGAGGTTTCAAGGCCAAAAATAGCTTACAATTATTTCTGAAGCTCAGGAACTTAGTTCTGTCACCAAAAAACAAATCAGGAATCGGAATTCTTGGTTCTAGCATCGATTTCTGATCAATAGTATCTTGAATCTTTTGTACATTTACAACGAGATTATCCATTGAGGAGCACAGAGCCTGAATATCCATGTCCACAGCTGTGTCCTGAAGCACTCTAATGTCTAGGGGAAAAAAAAGACTGAAGACAGAGCTAAGAAAAAAAAATGATGTCAGGATTTCTTTTTTCCCTCTATTGGGAATCATTGGTGTGGCTCCTTGTACTGTTATGGCTGGCAATCAGGCAACACAGCGTGCAGTAATCAGCGCACATACAGAGATCTGGCAATAACCAAAAACAATAGGACGAGCTCTGAGACGTGGAATCTCTGTAGACTGCAGTACCTGATCTATCCTCACACAACTATAAGCAGCAGTGGATTGCGCCTAACAACTACCTATGCAACTCGGCACTGCCTGAGGAGCTGACTAGCCTGAAGATAGAAATACAAGCCTGACTTACCTCAGAGAAATACCCCAAAGGAATAGGCAGCCCCCCACATATAATGACTGTTAGCAAGATGAAAAGACAAACGTAGGAATGAAATAGATTCAGCAAAGTGAGGCCCGATATTCTAGACAGAGCGAGGATAGCAAAGAGAACTATGCAGTCTACAAAAAACCCTAAAACGAAAACCACGCAAAGGGGCAAAAAGACCCACCGTGCCGAACTAACAGCACGGCGGTGCACCCCTCTGCTTCTCAGAGCTTCCAGCAAAAGACAATAGCAAGCTGGACAGAAAAAAAACAGAAAACAAACTAGAAGCACTTATCTAGCAGAGCAGCAGGCCCAAGGAAAGATGCAGTAGCTCAGATCCAACACTGGAACATTGACAAGGAGCAAGGAAGACAGACTCAGGTGGAGCTAAATAGCAAGGCAGCCAACGAGCTCACCAAAACACCTGAGGGAGGAAGCCCAGAGACTGCAATACCACTTGTGACCACAGAAGTGAACTCAGCCACAGAATTCACAACAGGTCATTTATTATTTTTTTCATTTTGATCACTGTGATAGATTATATCTCAGTGATCAAAATGCACTTTGGAACGAACCTGCCGGCCGGCAGATTCGGCGGGTGCACTGCGCATGCGCCCGCCATTTTGGAAGATGGCGGCGCCCAGGGAGAAGACGGACGGACCCCGGCAGGATCGGTAAGTATGATGGGGTGGGGGGGAGCACGGGGGGGGGATCGGAGCATGGGGGGTTGGTGGAACGGAGCATGGGGGGGTGGATTGGAGCACGGGGGGGTGGATCGTAGTGCGGGGGGGTGATTGGAGCACGGGGGGTGGGATTGGAGCACGGGGGAACGGACAAGAGCACAGGGGGAGCGGAGCACAGGACGGAGCAGAGCACAGGACGGATAGCACCGATCGGAGGACTGGGGGGGGGGCGATCGGTGGGGTGGGGGGTGCAGACCAGTGTTTCCAGCCATGGCCGATGATATTGCAGCATCGGCCATGGCTGGATTGTAATATTTCACCAGTTTTAATAGGTGAAATATTACAAATCGCTCTGATTGGCTGTTGAAAGTGAAACCGCCAATCAGAGCGATCGTAGTCACGGGGGGGGAGGTGAAGCCCCCCCCCCCTCCTGGGCTAAACTACCACTCCCCCTGTTCCTGTAGATCGGGTGAAATGGGAGTTAACCCTTTCACCCGATCTGCAGGGACGCGATCTTTCCATGACGCCACATAGGCGTCATGGGTCGGATTGGCACCGACTTTCATGACGCCTACGTGGCGTCAAAGGTCGGGAAGGGGTTAACGGTTAAATAACACTAATATTACCGGTAATAGGATAAATGTTAACCCTCTTATACAAGGAGAGGAGCTTACAGACACGCACACATGAGCTGGGAAAGCCTGTGTACAGGAGCGCCACTCACTTACTTGGACTTTTGTCCCTTCTTGCTCGGTCACAGTATCCGTCACTCTCAGCCTTCCTGACGGTGATCAGCAGCAACGCGAGCCGCAGCAGTACAAAACGCGCGATCAGCACTTCCGGGCCGTCATTCATTGGCCCACATCCCTGCATATGACCTGCTTACGTGATCAGCAGCCGACCAAAGTACACACGTCATGGATTGACACGGAGCTAGTTGGTCGGCTGCTGATCACGTAAGCAGGTCATATGCAGGGATATCGCCCAAATGAATGAAGAGCCGAAAGTGCTGATCGTGAAGTTTTGAGCATCTGTGGCCCGCACAAAAATCTCAAACTTTGTGTTTAAAGACAAAGTTTGAGACTTTTGTGCGGGCCGCAGATATGCCTGTAAAGGGCCGCATGCGGCCCGCGGGACGCGTGTTTGACATGCCTGCTGTATGTGTTTTTTTTTTTTAAACTTTCAACACATTAGCCGGATGAAGGGACTACTTTCCCATCATTGGATAATGGTGTCACTGTAGCAGGCATAGTCAGGTGGGATTAGTCGTGCCATCGGACGATGCCTGCCTACACACAGACACACACAGCCCCGCACACAGATTCACACAGACACCGCACACACATACAAGCACATAGCTCCGCCCACACTCTTCCCTCCTCCCGATCTGCAGAGTTTCTAGCACCCACATCCTCAGCAAATCCACAAATCTTTTTTAGACCTGCGGCTTTGCTGCGGATGTGCCTGATTCAATGGAAGTTAATGGGTGCAGAAACGCTGTAGATCCACAAAAAGAATTAACAAGCTGCTGAAAAAAAGCCCCTGCGTTTGTGCAGATTTTTCCGCAGCATGTGCACAACAAATCTCCATTTCCCATAGATTAACACTAGCTGTGCACTACACTGCGGATTTGATGCAAATTCGTGTGGCCAAAAACACCGCGGATCCGCATCTAAATCTGCAACGTGTGCACATAGCCTAAGTATTGGTGTATATTATTGTCTGTGCCTGCAATCTGGTATTAAGAGAAAAAGAAGAAAAAATTCTGGGACAATCCCTTTAAGCAGCGATTTGTGAAATTCACTAGATATTATATAAGAAGTCCACAAAAAAAAAAAAGAAAAAAAATAGACCGGCACTAGGTAAGGCGATATTCGATGGATGGTAGGACAAAATGCTGCACAAGCCAATATCTCATGTGACTATGAAGCGGTGGTGGTTTCAACTCGCACTGCGGTGCTCAACCAAAAAGTAATTCATAATGAGAAATATGAAGAAAAAGAAATAGTGGCACCAGGGCCGGACTGAGACTAAAATTCAGCCATGGCATTTGAAGTTACACAGGCCCACTTGCCACATGAGGACTATATAATATCTTTGTACACTTGTAGGCAGGGCTGGTTTTAGGCAAAGTGGGGCCCTAGGCAAAGTTTATAATGGGTCCCAAATGCTAACATATTGCACATCACACAAAAGCATTTCGGTTGTATTTACATGCGCTGAGTTCAGGCCGCTAAATGAGTTTGATCGACAATTCTGAAGTTGTTCAACGCTTGTTTCCCGGCCTCTTTCTACCAGCTGAGGAATAATGATGGGACAGAATGATCACTAATGGATCACAAACAGATCACCATACAGTATCGTGCCATCAGCAGCACATCTACAGTTTACGTCGGCAATGTGCTGCTGAGAACAATAATTTTTGTTCCGGCAAAAAAAATCTGAATATGCAGCATTTTACTTGTTTAGTAAAATACACCCCATAGTCCTCCATATATTATAATGTGCACCACAGTCCTCCATATAGTATAATACACTCCCTATAGTCCTCCATATATTAAAATACACTGCTCAGTCTTCCACATACAGTTAGGGCCAGAAATATTTGGACAGTGACACAATTTTCGCGAGTTGGGCTCTGCATGCCACCACATTGGATTTGAAATGAAACCTCTACAACAGAATTCAAGTGCAGATTGTAACGTTTAATTTGAAGGGTTGAACAAAAATATCTGATAGAAAATGTAGGAATTGTACACATTTCTTTACAAACACTCCACATTTTAGGAAGTCAAAAGTAATTGGACAAATAAACATAACCCAAACAAAATATTTTTATTTTCAATATTTTGTTGCAAATCCTTTGGAGGCAATCACTGCCTTAAGTCTGGAACCCATGGACATCACCAAACGCTGGGTTTCCTCCTTCTTAATGCTTTGCCAGGCCTTTACAGCCGCAGCCTTCAGGTCTTGCTTGTTTGTGGGTCTTTCCGTCTTAAGTCTGGATTTGAGCAAGTGAAATGCATGCTCAATTGGGTTTAGATCTGGAGATTGACTTGGCCATTGCAGAATGTTCCACTTTTTGGCACTCATGAACTCCTGGGTAGCTTTGGCTGTATGCTTGGGGTCATTGTCCATCTGTACTATGAAGCGCCGTCCAATCAACTTTGCAGCATTTGGCTGAATCTGGGCTGAAAGTATATCCCGGTACACTTCAGAATTCATCCGGCTACTCTTGTCTGCTCTTATGTCATCAATAAACACAAGTGACCCAGTGCCATTGAAAGCCATGCATGCCCATGCCATCACGTTGCCTCCACCATGTTTTACAGAGGATGTGGTGTGCCTTGGATCATGTGCCGTTCCCTTTCTTCTCCAAACTTTTTTCTTCCCATCATTCTGGTACAGGTTGATCTTTGTCTCATCTGTCCATAGAATACTTTTCCAGAACTGAGCTGGCTTCTTGAGGTGTTTTTCTGCAAATTTAACTCTGGCCTGTCTATTTTTGGTATTGATGAATGGTTTACATCTAGATGTGAACCCTTTGTATTTACTGTCATGGAGTCTTCTCTTTACTGTTGACTTAGAGACAGATACACCTACTTCACTGAGAGTGTTCTGGACTTCAGTTGATGTTGTGAACGGGTTCTTCTTCACCAAATTAAGTATGCGGCGATCATCCACCACTGTTGTCATCCGTGGACGCCCAGGCCTTTTTGAGTTCCCAAGCTCACCAGTCAATTCCTTTTTTCTCAGAATGTACCCAACTGTTGATTTTGCTACTCCAAGCATGTCTGCTATCTCTCTGATGGATTTTTTCTTTTTTTTCAGCCTCAGGATGTTCTGCTTCACATCAATTGAGAGTTCCTTTGACTGCATGTTGTCTGCTCACAGCAACAGCTTCCAAATGCAAAACCACACACCTGGAATCCACCCCTGACCTTTTAACTACTTCATTGATTACAGGTTAACGAGGGAGACGCCTTCAGAGTTAATTGCAGCCCTTAGAGTCCATTGTCCAATTACTTTTGGTCCCTTGAAAAAGAGGACGCTATGCATTACAGAGCTATGATTCCTAAACCCTTTCTCCGATTTGGATGTGGAAACTATCATATTGCAGCTGGGAGTGTGCACTTTCAGCCCATATTATATATATATAATTGTATTTCTGAACATGTTTTTGTAAACAGCTAAAATAACAAAACTTGTGTCACTGTCCAAATATTTCTGGCCCTAACTGTAGTATAATACACTCCTCATAGTCCTCCATATAGCATAATACACTCCTCATAGCGCTCCATATAGTATAATGCACCGCCTTTGTCATTCAAGTAGTACAATTCACTTCCCATAGTATAATGCACCCCATAGTTCTTCATATAGTATAACGTATTCCCCATAGTCCTCAATACAGTATAATACAGCCCACATATAGTATAATGCAGCCACCACCCTACAGAGTATAATGCAGCCACCCCAGAGTATAATGCAACCACCCCACAGAGTATAACGTAATCCCCATAGAATATAATGCAGCCCCCCTCAGAGTATGATGCAATCAACCCTCATAGAACATAAATATAATACAGCCCCCCACAGAATATAATGTAGCCCCGAATAGAATATAATACAGCCCACTTCCCCATAGACTATAATGCAGCCCCATCAAAGAGTTTGATGCAATCATCCCTCATAAAATCTAATAAGCCCCCCACAGAATATAATACAGCCCAACTCCCCATAATACATAATGTAGCCCCCCATAGAATATGATGCAGCCCCCCATAGTATATAACACAACCTCCCACATAGAAAATAATATACCCCCCTGGGATATAGCACAACCCACATAGTATATAGCACAGCCTGCATAATATAGCACAGCTCACGTAGTAGAAAACACAGCCCACGTAGTATATAGCACAGCCCACACAGTATAAAACACAGCCCACATAGTACATAACACAGCCCACGTAGTATATAACACAGCACACGTAGTATATAACACAGCCCACATAGAAGTATACAGCACAGCCCACACAGTAGTATACAGCACAGCCCACACAGTAGTATACAGCACACACAACCCACACAGTAGTATACAGAACACACAGCCCACGGAGTAGTATACTGCACAGCCCCCCTTTCCCCGAGAACGGCCCCACAGTCCAGTTAAAAAAAAAAAAAAAACACACACCACTCTCCTCGTGCCCATGCTGCTCCCTGCTCCAGTCTCGGTGGCTGCCGCTACACTGCCTGGCACACAGTGAGTGCGCGATGACGTCATTGCGCACCCGCAGTGTCAGAGGCAGAGCGGGGAATGATGGGAGAGGGAACGTCGCTGGCGGGGGGTGCGAGTCGGCGCTGGTCCCGCTGACAACGGCGCAGTGTGCAGCGGCCCACTACTGGCACTGGCCCTTCTGGCATTTGCCAGAACTGCCCCATGGCCAGTCCGGCCCTGAGTGGCACTCACCAAGCGATGCGTTTAAAAGTCCTTTTATTCTCCCACTTAGTGGGTGTCACCTGGACCCGTTGAAGCGCAGTTGGCGCGAAACGGCCTTCGTCCTGTTTGCTCCTTGCACCTTCGTGTACACCCGCCGCCCTAGAGGTATGTCCTCACCCCACTAAGTGGGAGAATAGAAGGACTTTTAAACGCATCGCTTGGTGAGTTATATCAACTTATACTGTATACATGAGACAAAACTTTAGGTTGGGGTCCCACTTAATGTATGAAAAAAAAAAATGGTAAAAGTCTCCATGCCGAGAGTTGCACAAGTGTTCTTCGTATGGTAATCCTTGTGCAATGCTTTTGCAATGCAATTTTCTCGCACCTACAGTAAGTATCTGTATGACATCCGTATGGCTTTACATTTCTTACTGTTTTTCCACGTTGAATTTAATGGCTTAATGGGCTGAAATGAGGAAAATGTGTGCGTATTTGTCGCAAGCTACACTGATGGTCCGTGTGGTGTCAGATTTTTTCTCGCACCCATAGGCGAGTCTCGGACAATATACGCGCCCAATCGTAGCATGCTGTGATTTTACACACATGTCAAATACGCCTGAGGAAAAATACAGTGATGGGAGCTGCCCTATAGGTTAGCACTGGTCCGAGTGCTAAGCGATGTTTTCTCGCATAGCACTTGTCCATACAGTTGTGGCCAAAAGTATTGACACCCCTGCAATTCTGTCATATAATACTCAGTTTCTTCCTGAAAATGATTGCAATCACAAATTCTTTGGTATTATTATCTTCATTTAGTTTGTCTTAAATGAAAAAACACAAAAGACAATGAAGCAAAAAGCAAAACATTGATCATTTCACACAAAACTCCAAAAATGGGCCAGACAAAAGTATTGGCACCCTCAGCCTAATACTTGGTTGCACAACCTTTAGCCAAAATAACTGCGACCAACCGCTTCTGATAACCATCAATGAGTTTCTTACAATGCTCTGGAATTTTAGACCATTCTTCATTGGCAAACTGCTCCAGGTCCCTGATATTTGAAGGGTGCCTTCTCCAAACTGCCATTTTTAGATCTCTCCACAGGTGTTCTATGGGATTCAGGTCTAGACTCATTGCTGGCCACCTTAGAAGTCTCCAGTGCTTTTTCTCAAACCATTTTCTAGTGCTTTTTGAAATGTGTTTTGGGTCATTGTCCTGCTGGAAGACCCATGACCTCTGAGGGAGACCCAGCTTTCTCACACTGGGTCCTACATTATGCTGCAAAATTTGTCGGTAGTCTTCAGACTTCATAATGCCATGCACATGGTCAAGCAGTCCAGTGCCAGAGGCAGCAAAGCAACCCTAAAACATCAGGGAACCTCCGCCATGTTTGACTGTAGGGACCGTGTTCTTTTCTTTGAATGCCTCTTTTTTTCTCCTATAAACTCTATGTTGATGCCTTTGCCCAAAAAGCTCTACTTTTGTCTTATCTGACCAGAGAACATTCTTCCAAAACTTTTTTGGCTTTTTCAGGTAAGTTTTGGCAAACTCCAGCCTGGCTTTTTTATGTCTCGGGGTAAGAAGTGGGGTCTTCCTGGGTCTCCTACCATACAGTCCCTTTTCATTCAGATGCCGACGGATAGTACGGGTTGACACTGTTGTACCCTCGGACTGCAGGGCAGCTTGAACTTGTTTGGATGTTAGTCGAGGTTCTTTATCCAACATCCGCACAATCTTGTGCTGAAATCTCTTGTCAATTTTTCTTTTCCGTCCACATCTAGGGAGGTTAGCCACAGTGCCATGGGCTTTAAACTTCTTGATGACACTGCGCACGGTAGACACAGGAACATTCAGGTCTTTGGAGATGGACTTGCAGCCTTGAGATTGCTCATGCTTCCTCACAATTTGGTTTCCCAAGGCCTCAGACAGTTCTTTGGTCTTCTTTCTTTTCTCCATGCTCAATGTGGTACACACAAGGACACAGGACAGAGGTTGAGTCAACTTTAATCCATGTCAACTGGCTGCAAGTGTGATTTAGTTATTGCCAACACCTGTCAGGTGCCACAGGTAACTTACAAGTGCTGTTAATTACACAAATTAGAGAAGCATCACATGATTTTTTGACCAGTGCCAATACTTTTGTCCACCCCCTTTTTTATGTTTGGTGTGGAATTATATCCAATTTGGCTTTAGGACAATTCTTTTTGTGTTTTTTCATTTAAGACAAATTAAATGAAGATAATAATAACAAAGAATTTGTGTTTGAAATCATTTTCTGGAAGAAATTGAGTTGTGCTGCTCAGTTTATTCTGATAGACTTTCAGTCATACATGGACATTTATGTAGTGCTAATATGCTCAGTTCTATCATTTATTGTATTTGTTATACTTTGCTGCCATCTACTGGCCGTTTGCTATATCACTGTAATATTTGTTATGGCATTTTTCCCACAACACCTTTCTGTCTTTAGCTCCTACTATCTTTTTCCTTCTCTTCCTGTTTTGTACTCCGTGCCATCTTGGAATACACATGTGCTGCAGAGCTGGAGAAGGATTCTCTTGTTACCTCTAACCTGAAGCTTCTATTATCTCTGTCTGGTGATTCTGTAACAGCTCTAACCTACAGTCCTCATCTCACCAAGGTACTCTAAATAAAACCTGTTGAATGTATCACTGCATCATCCTTCCGGATCACCACGCGCGGCTGATAGAGACTGGTGGCACAGGTTGGCGAGTAACGCTACCTGCCATTGTTTATATAGCGATTTGTGATCACATCCCTCAGACACATCTCATCCACGTATATCGGTGGCAGAATATGAGTATTATCTGACAGAATTGCAGGGTTGTCAATACTTTGGGCCACAACTGTATTCTATTGTTGTGTGACCCCGGCCATAGAGAAAGTATTTTAATGTTGCTGTTTATAGCGGCTAACCGCACTGTCTCCCACTGGGTGCAACCACTCATCTTTTATTGGCAGAACATTGGTTAACTTGAACTTTTGTCAGATTCTCCCTGATTTCTCACCAGATATTCTTCAAACAATCCACAGATTGAACTACACTTGAGTCACAGAACTAGAAAAAGAACCAAAGTAAAGATGATGCCCAAGGACAGTCTTCCTACAGATGCAATAAAATTTGAAGACAGATTTAAATGGTTGTTCTAAAATATAAAGAAGATATAAAAGCTATTTTTTTCCATTACATCATTTCTCTACATTAGTATTTTAAGGTCTTTCTTTAACTCTGTATATTATTGTGAAGAATACATTAACATTTTCTCAAAATGCAGATATATATGTACTTAAAATGTAGTCTTTGCAAGTGACAGGATATTTCTAGAATATGCTATCACTACTTGCTCCAATCACAAAGACTGCCATCAGTCATGAAGGGGACAAGGCCTCTGTGCCATGTTCTCTCTGGTACACCACTGCTGTCTAGGTCATTATGATACCACAATCAAGCAAATGGGGCTCAGTTTCAGCAATTCACTTTTTTAGCTAGATTTTGGTAATCTTACAGAGGTGAGGTAGTAGCGACTGCTGATTTCATAGAAACATAGTGTGTAACACACAGAAGGAGGGTTTCAGGGTGAGTCTTTTCTCCACTCCAGTTAGCATTCAGTCCAATGGGAAAAAGGTCAGAAGGTGGACTCAATAAGAGCCCCACAGCGCAAGGAACCAAAGTGTCAGAAGAAGAGAAGAACAAACGTAAATTTTCACAATAGACTTTATTTTTATAAGATCTATATGTAAACGTTGAGTAGACAGTTAGCCCCTTTTCCTGTGGAATTAGGTCAGCAGCTGGTATAATGCCCCAGCATGTAGCACTTGGGGAAACTAAGACGGACATACAATGATGATGAAATAAGAAAACTGCAACAAAATAATGTAGTGTAGCAGAAAATAACCAAATCCCAATTTATAGATGCATGTAGCTGGAATCATAACACTTTATATGCAATGCAAAAGTCCTTTGAACATACTTTTTTAATTTAATAATTCTGCTCACTTATGAAATGTATCTACATGTAGTCAGATCGCTTCCCTGCTCATTTATTACACTTGTTGTACAGGAGCTGGGAGCCCTCTGATATGCCAATCTAATCTGGTTTTATATCCCTCTTTGAGCTCAGGAGGGAGTGACTGATACTCCTTCATGCACATTATTATTGACTCATGTGTTTCTTTGAACAGATCTGCTCCGATTGCTTCCTCCACTCTTTGCTTCCAGGCTGACAACTTGGGCTTGTCCTCAAAAACATCAACCCCAAATGCTATTGCCTGTAAATAAAGACTTGTGATAATACACTAGATATTAAAGGGAACATTCAATTCCAGCTGCACAAATCAAGCTTTCAATGTGAGACAGGTGCCATGGGACCCACTCTGCATGCGGGGATCCCACAAACCCGGATGTTCAAGATCAACTTTTTAGAAAGTTGAGACCTGGGGCATTAGGGTCTGTTCTGCAGACTTCTGACAATTCATAGTTAGAAAAATCACCAGTCTGGGGCTGCCCATTCTTTTATTAATTAAAAAGGGCAGCCCGCCCTTACTAAAAAAAATAAAAATAAAATAAGGTAGCCTTTTAAAAGGTGGTTGTCTACTACTGGACAACTTATACTAATATCACTTCTGGGCCCCATAAGAAAAAAAGAATGAATACTACGCTCCTACCACAGCTGCATTCTTCCAGGGATGATGGCGATTGTTGTATCACGGGACTGACCGTCACATGACCCACTGGCAATAGCAATACCAACATGAATGGAAGGGCACCACTTCAGGTGGCGATTATCCACTGTTTTATTTTAAATGGGGCCCGAAATGATTGAGCAGTGGTTGTCTAATAGAGATTTTAGCGGGAAAACAAAATAGAGAAAACAGTATTTACTCACCTGCATAATTTCTACAATAGCAACCAAATCCGCAATGGAGATCTCATCCCCTGCAAAGAATGGTTTGTCCTGCAGGAATTTAGTTTCTATGGCTGTCAAAGTCCCATTAAGCTCGGATAGAGCAGGATTTACATTTTCAGGTGCAGCTTCATGACCAAGGACATATGGAGTCATGCCCTGGAACAAAAAGGAAGGAGTACTTAGAATTTATTACAACTACATCCTACTGTAACAAATATTACCGTATATACTCATGTATAAGTCGACCCAAGTATAAGCCGAGGCACCTAATTTTGCCACGAAAAACTGGGAACATTTATTGACTCGAGTATAAGCTGGGTATGCATTGTCCCCTCATCCCTATCCTGGTATGCATGGTTCCCCATCCCTGACCTTGTATGCATGGCTCCCCGTCCCTGTCCTTGTATGCATGGCTCCCCGTCCCTGAACTTGTATGCATGGCTCCCCGTCCCTGTCCTTGTATGCATGGCTCCCCGTCCCTGAACTTGTATGCATGGCTCCCCGTCCCTGACCTTGTATGCATGGCTCCCCGTCCCTGACCTTGTATGCATGGCTCCCCGTCCCTGACCTTGTATGCATGGCTCCCCGTCCCTGTCCTGTATGCATGGCTCCCCGTCCCTGTTTGCATGGCTCCTTATCCCCTATCCTTGTATGCAGGGAAGGTAAGTAGGATGTGTGCTGGAAGCCGGCGGCTGTGGCTGTAACTGTGCCCGCTATAAGAGAAATAAATATTCACTGCCAGTACAGTGAATATTAATTTCTCTTTAGAAGCGGGCACAGGCTTTAGCCGCATCCGCCGGCTCCTGCCTCTGTGACCAGCTTCGCCGCCGCTCCCCCTCCCCTGCCATCTTTCTGGGACAATGACTCGTGTATAACCCGAGGGGGGCGTTTTCAGCACAAAAAAAGTGTCCTGAAAAACTCGGCTTATACATGAGTATATACGGTAATTAACATCAATTTACAATCATAAATTGACAGTATGCATTTCACATATAAAAGGCAGGATGCCCATAGAATTACTGAAACAACCTTGCACCACCACAACTTGGTGATTGCTTAGGGGGCCCTCCACTGGGAGTCCCGTTATCCTGACACTGGGGTTTTCAAGTGCCCTTTTAAAGGCGTTTTCCCCACAAATAAAGTTAATTTTAGTCACTTTAATCAATAGATCTTGGAATAATAATACAATTGAACGTGTTTAGATAAATGTTTTTCCTGTGCTGAGATAATCTTATACATGTGCCCCTGCTGTGTATTGTGTAATGGCTGTGTCTGACCGTACAGAAACAAGGTCTGATCATACCACAGCTCCTGGCAAGACAGTATGCAGACAGGACAGCACAAGATCGCAGCTGATTCTTTCTGTGAAGTAAAACATGTTTAAAAACATAAAAACAGGCAGTGAAATGTATTACCTCACAGAAAGAATCAGCTGTGATCCCATGCGGTCCTGTCTATATACTCTTTTCCTTCCTCCCCTGCCCAGGAGATGTGGTATGATCACACCATGTCCCTGTATGGTCAGACACAGCAAACCCATTACAATGTTTCAGTTTCATTTCTCTTTCACACCCATACTACTCTATTTTTCCCTACCTCCCGAAATCCCCCCACCTAGTAAGGAACTAGTAATTTCACCCTTCATTGTCCCCAGCCATGTCACCTCCTCACAGCTGTTTCTCCACATACAATCCTTTTTCGCCAGACACATACGGCCGCGTCATGTCCTATCCTGCTCCAACCTTCTAACGCTATGTCTGCTACTCATTGCTGGTGATGTATCCCCAAATCCTGGCCCTCCTCAACACATCCCCACACTCATTTCTAACCCCCTGACACGATCTTCTACATGTTTTCCCAATCATGATAACCTCATACCCATTCATCCAGCCCCCACTCCACCGGTCCCCCTACCTGGAGCACTATGGAACGAACGCTGTGTCTGCAACAAACTGCCATTTATCCATGACCTCTTCATCACAAACAAACTCTCGTTCCTCGGCATCACTGAAACCTGGCTCACCCCCTCTGACTCAGCCTCTCCAGCTGCACTTTCCTATGGCGGATTCCACCTTTCTCACCCCTCACCTCAGCACCAAACGTGGTGGAGGAGTTGGCTTGCTCCTGTCCAACACCTGCTTCTTTACTCCAATCCCGCTACCACCCTCCGCTACTCTTACCTCGTTTTAGGGGCACTCCGTCCGCATCTATTCCCCCTCCAACTTCCAGCTGGCTGTCATCTACCGTCCACCAGAACTAGCCACCTTTCTCGACCACTTCACCACCTGGCTACTTCATTTCCTCTCTGCTGACATCCCCACTATCATCATGGGTGACTTCAATATCCCCATTGACACTTCCACCTCAGCTGCCTCTAAACTTTTATCGCTCACTGCCTCCTTCAGCCTTACTCAATTGTCTTCTGCGGCCACTCACAAAGATGGTCACACACTAGACCTTATCTTTGCCCGCTTCTGTTCCCTTACTAACTCACGCCTCACCCTGTCTGACCACAACCTACTGACATTCTCTTCCCTCTCCTCTCCTAGTGCGCAACCCCCACTCCACAAACTCACTCACCCTCGCACAAATCTCACACCTCAATTTACAATCACTCTCTGAGTCCCTTCTCCCTCTTACAGACATAGCTTCCCTTCATGCCGCCCCCTCATGCATAGCAAAACTTGTACAATCAACAGACCGCCCTTGCTGACCAGCCTGACCAAAGAATTGAGATGGGCTTCCAGGGTCGCTGAGCGGAGATGGAAGAGATCCCACTCTGCCGAGCACTTCATTGCATACAAGCAGTCCCTCGCCAGCTTCAAGTCCACGCTCACTGCTGCAAAACAAACTTACTTCTCATCTCTCATATTCTCCCTCTCTCACAACCCCAAACAGCTTTTCAACACTTCCAATTCGCTACTCCGTCCCCCAGCACCTCCTCCCTCCCCTCTCATTTCTGCTGATGACTTTGCCTCTTTCTTTAAACAGACGATCGATACTATCAGAGAAAGCTTTGGCCCACAGAGCCCAATGCCCCTGTTAGCTGCTCAACCCTGTTCCTCCAAAACCAGCTTCTCCACCATGACAAAAGATCAGCTCTCCATCCACCTGTCAAGATCACACCTCACCACTTGCACGCTTGATCCGCTCCCGTCCCACCTCATCCCTAACCTCACCATAGTTTTCATCCCAACCCTAACACACCTCTTCAACCTCTCACAACTGGTGTCTTCCCCTCATCCTTCAGTCATGGCAAGATCACAACCATCCTCAAAAAGCCCTTCCTCGACCCATCCTCTGTGTCTAGCTATCGCCGTATATCTCTTCTCCCTTATGCCTCAAAACTGGAACAGCATGTCCACCTTGAACTGTCCTCCCACCTCTCCTTCTGCTCCCTCTTTGACTGGTTACAATCTGGCTTCTGACCCCATCACTCAACTGAAACTACACTAACTAAAGTCACCAATGACCTACTAACTGCCAAGAGCAAGCGACACTACTCTGTCCTCCTTCTCCTGGACCTGTCTTCTGCCTTTTTTTTAAATCAGATACATTTTTATTTAACCAAACTCAAGGTACAAAGCAATAAGACAAAAATCGCAATGAGAACAGCATTAACAATGGTCATTAGTTTCAGAAATTCCCTCCCTCCCTTCCACTCCCCCCATTACATAGAAGAGCAGCAAATGATGTATTTTATACCTAAGTTCGTCTTCTGCCTTTGACACTGTGGACCACTCCCTCCCTACAGATTCTACCATCTCTTGGCATCACAGACTTGGCCCTATCCTGGATCTTGTCATATCTAACAGACCGAACATTCAGTGTCTCCCTCTCCCAAACCACCTCCTCACCCCTACTCTTCTCCATCTACACCTTCGGCCTGGGACAGCTCATAGAATCCCATGGTTTGCAGTATCATCTCTACGCCGATGACACGGAGATCTACCTATCCGGACCTGACCTCTCCTCCTTACTCACCAAAATCGCACACTGTCTGTCTGCTATCTCGGCCTTCTTTTCTGCTCGCTTTCTAAAACTGAACATGGACAAAACAGAATTCATCATCTTTCCCCCATCTCACTTTACCCCTCCATCAGACCTATCCATCAATGGTTGCTCACTTTCCTCAATCCCACATGCTCGGTGCCTCGGGGTGATCCTCGACTCTGCCCTCTCCTTCAAGCCACATATCCAAGCCCCTGCCTACTCCTGTCGTCTCAAACTCAAAAATATTTCCCGGATCCGCGCATTCCTTCACCACAAAAACACTAGTGCACGCACTTATCTCCCGCCTTGACTACTGCAACTTCCTACTCTCTGGCCTTCCCTCTAGCACTCTGGTACCACTCCAATCCATCCTACACTCTGCTGCCCAACTAATCTAGCTGTCTCCCCGCTATTCCCGAGCCTCTCCCCTGTGCCAAGCCCTTCACTGGCTTCCTATCATCCAGAGATTCTAGTTCAAAGCCCTTACTATGACATACAAAGCCATCCACAACCAGTCTCCTTCACACATCTGTGGCATGATCTCAGGGTACTTACCTACATGCAACCTTCGATCCTCACAAGATCTCCTTCTCTACTCCCCTCTTATCTCTTCTTCCCACAACCGCATCCAAGACTTCTCCCATACTCTGGAACACTCTACCCCAACACATCAGACTCTCACCTACCATAGAAACCTTCAAAAACAATCTGAAGACTCACCTCTTCCGACAAACCTACAGCCTGCAGTGATCCTCGACCTACTGAACCGCCGCAGAACCAGCTCTACCCTCTCCTCGTGTATCCTCACCCATCCCCTCCAGACTGAGCCCTCGCGGGCAGGGTCCTCCCTCCTTCTGTACCTGTTAGTGCCTTGTTTTTTTGCTCATGTTTATTGTATTTGTATATTTTTATTCCCCCTTTTTCACATGTAAAGCGCCATGGAATAAATGGCGCTATAAAAAATGTATAACAATAATATTAATAATAGTTACACAGTACACAGCAGGGGCACATTTATAAGATTATCTCAGCACAGGGCCATTATATTTTAAAAGATCCAGTTGTGGAAATTATTATTATTCCAAGATCTATTGATTAACCCCTTCATGACCCAGCCTATTTTGACCTTAAAGACCTTGCCGTTTTTTGCAATTCTGACCAGTGTCCCTTTATGAGGTAATAACTCAGGAACGCTTCAACGGATCCTAGCGGTTCTGAGATTGTTTTTTCGTGACATATTGGGCTTCATGTTAGTGGTAAATTTAGGTCAATAAATTCTGCGTTTATTTGTGATAAAAACGGAAATTTGGCGAAAATTTTGAAAATTTCGCAATTTTCACATTTTGAATTTTTATTCTGTTAAACCAGAGAGATATGTGACACAAAATAGTTAATAAATAACATTTCCCACATGTTTACTTTACATCAGCACAATTTTGGAAACAAAATTTTTTTTTGTTAGGAAGTTATAAGGGTTAAAATTTGACCAGCGATTTGTCATTTTTACAACGAA
The DNA here is from genome assembly GCF_032444005.1 of Ranitomeya imitator. NCBI lineage: Eukaryota > Metazoa > Chordata > Amphibia > Anura > Dendrobatidae > Ranitomeya > Ranitomeya imitator. The sequence goes on along the minus strand of NC_091282.1, from coordinate 299,903,889 downwards.
ATTTACAAAACCATTTTTTTTAGGGACCACCTCACATTTGAAGTCAGTTTGAGGGGTCTATATGGCTGAAAATACCCAAAAGTGACACCATTCTAAAAACTGCACCCCTCAAGGTACTCAAAACCACATTCAAGAAGTTTATTAACCCTTCAGGTGCTTCACAGCAGCAGAAGCAACATGGAAGGAAAAAATGAACATTTAACTTTTTAGTCACAAAAATTATCTTTTAGCAACAATTTTTTTATTTTCCCAATGGTAAAAGGAGAAACTGAACCACGAAAGTTGTTGTCCAATTTGTCCTGAGTACGCTGATACCTCATATGTGGGGGTAAACCACTGTTTGGGCGCACGGCAGGGCTTGGAAGGGAAGGAGCGCCATTTGACTTTTTGAATCAAAAATTGGCTCCACTCTTTAGCGGACACCATGTCACGTTTGGAGAGCCCCCGCGTGCCTAAAAATTGGAGCTCCCCCACAAGTGACCCCATTTTGGAAACTAGACGCCCCAAGGAACTTATCTAGATGCATAATGAGCACTTTGAACCCCCAGGTGCTTCACAAATTGATCCGTAAAAATGAAAAAGTACTTTTTTGTTTTCACAAAAAAATTCTTTTAGCCTCAATTTTTTCATTTTCACATGGGCAACAGGATAAAATGGATCCTAAAATGTGTTGGGCAATTTCTCCTGAGTACGCCGATACCTCATATGTGGGGGTAAACCACTGTTTGGGCACATGGTAAGGCTCGGAAGGGAAGGAGCGCCATTTGACTTTTTGAATGAAAAATTATTTCCATCGTTAGCGGACACCATGTCGCGTTTGGAGAGCTCCTGTGTGCCTAAACATTGGCGCTCCCCCACAAGTGACCCCATTTTGGAAACTAGACCCCCCAAGGAACTTTTTTAGATGCCTAGTGAGCACTTTAAACCCTCAGGTGCTTCACAAATTGATCTGTAAAAATGAAAAAGTACTTTTTTTTCACAAAAAAAAATTTTCGCCTCAAGTTTTTCATTTTCACATGGGCAGTAGGATAAAATGGATCATAAAATTTGTTGGGCAATTTCTCCCGAGTACGCCGATACCTCATATGTGGGGGTAAACCACTGTTTGGGCACACGGCAGGGCTCGGAAGGGAAGGCGCGCCATTTGACTTTTTGAATGGAAAATTAGCTCCAATTGTTAGCGGACACCATGTCGCGTTTGGAGAGCCCCTGTGTGCCTATGCATTGGAGCTCCCCCACAAGTGACCCCATTTTGGAAACTAGACCCCCCAAGGAACTTATCTAGATGCATATTGAGCACTTTAAACCCCCAGGTGCTTCACAGAAGTTTATAACGCAGAGCCATGAAAATAAAAAATAATTTTTCTTTCCTCAAAAATGATTTTTTAGCCTGGAATTTCCTATTTTGCCAAGGATAATAGAAGAAATTGGACCCCAAATATTGTTGTCCAGTTTGTCCTGAGTACGCTGATACCCCATATGTGGGGGTAAACCACTGTTTGGGCGCACGGCAGGGCTCGGAAGGGATGGCACGCCATTTGGCTTTTTAAATGGAAAATTAGCTCCAATCATTAGCGGACACCATGTCACGTTTGGAGAGCCCCTGTGTGCCTAAACATTGGAGATCCCCCAGAAATGACCCCATTTTGGAAACTAGACCCCCAAAGGAACTAATCTAGATGTGTGGTGAGGACTTTGAACCCCCAAGTGCTTCACAGAAGTTTATAACGCAGAGCCATGAAAATAAAAAAAAAAAAATATTTTCTCAAAAATGATCTTTTAGCCTGCAATTTTTTATTTTACAAAGGGTAACAGGAGAAATTTGACCCCAAAAGTTGTTGTCCAGTTTCTCCTGAGTACGCTGATACCCCATATGTGGGGGTAAACCACTGTTTGGGCACATGCCGGGGCTTGGAAGTGAAGTAGTGACATTTTGAAATGCAGACTTTGATGGAATGCTCAGTGGGCGTCACGTTGCGTTTGCAGAGCCCCTGATGTGGCTTCACAGTAGAAACCCCCCACAAGTGACCCCATTTTGGAAACTAGACCCCGAAAGGAACTTATCTAGATGTGTGGTGAGCACTTTGAACCCGCAAGTGCTTCACAGAAGTTTATAATGCAGAGCCGTGAAAATAATAAATACGTTTTCTTTCCTCAAAAATAATTATTTAGCCCAGAATTTTTTAATTTTCCCAAGGGTAACAGGAGAAATTTGACCCCAATATTTGTTGTCCAGTTTCTCCTGAGTACGGTGATACCCCATATGTGGGGGTAAACTACTGTTTGGGCACATGCCGGGGCTCGGAATTGAAGTAGTGACGTTTTGAAATGCAGACTTTGATGGAATGCTCTGCGGGCGTCACATTGCGTTTGCAGAGCCCCTGATGTGCCTAAACAGTAGAAACCCCCCACAAGTGACCCCATTTTGGAAACTAGACCCCGAAAGGAACTTATCTAGATGTGTGGTGAGCACTTTGAACCCCCAAGTGCTTCATAGAAGTTTATAATGCAGAGCCGTGAAAATAATAAATACGTTTTCTTTCCTCAAAAATAATTATTTAGCCCAGAATTTTTTATTTTCCCAAGGGTTACAGGAGAAATTGGACCCCAATAGTTGTTGTCCAGTTTCTCCTGAGTACACTGATACCCCATGTGTGGGGGTAAACCACTGTTTGGGCACACGTCGGGGCTCGGAAGTGAGGGAGCACCATTTGACTTTTTGAATACAAGATTGGCTGGAATCAATGGTGGCGCCATGTTGCGTTTGGAGACCCCCTGATGTGCCTAAACAGTGGAAACCCCTCAATTCTAACTCCAACACACCTCTAACCCTTATCCCAACTGTAGCCGTAACCCTAATCACAACCCTAACCCCAACACACCCGTAACCCCAACACACCCCTAACCCTAACCACAACCCTAATTCCAACCCAATCCCAGCCCTAAGGCTATGTGCCAACGTTGCGGATTCGTATGAGATTTTTCAGCACCATTTTTGAAAAATCCGCGGGTAAAAGGCACTGCGTTTTACCTGCGGATTTACCGCGGATTTCCAGTGTTTTTTGTCCGGATTTCACCTGCGGATTCCTATTGAGGAACAGCTGTAAAACGCTGCGGAATCCGCACAAAGAATTGACATGCTGCGGAAAATACAACGCAGCGTTCCCGCGCGGTATTTTCCGCACCATGGGCACAGCGGATTTGGCTTTCCATATGTTTACATGGTACTGTAAACCTGATGGAACTCTGCTGCGGATCCGCAGCGGCCAATCCGCACCGTGTGCACATAGCCTAATTCTAAAGGTATGTGCACACGCTGCGGAAAACGCTGCGGATCCGCAGCAGTTTCCCATGAGTTTACAGTTCAATGCAAACCTATGGAAAACAAAAATCGCTGTACACATGCTGCAGAAAAACTGCACGGAAACGCAGCGGTTTACATTCCGCAGCATGTCACTTCTTTCTGCGGATTCCGCAGCGGTTTTACAACTGCTCAAATAGAAAATCGCTGTTGTAAAACCGCATTGAAATGTGCAGAAAAAACATGGTAAATCCGCCATAAATCCGCAGCGGTTTAGCACTGCGGATTTATCAAATCCGCAGCGGAAAAATCCGCAGAGGACCAGAATACGTGTGCACATACCGAAACCCTAACCCTAACCCTACCCCTAACCCTAACCCTAACCCTACCCCTAACCCTAGTTCTTACCCCAACCTTAGTGGGAAAAAATTTTTTATTTTTTTTATTGTCCCTACCTATGGGGGTGACAAAGGGGGGGGGTCATTTACTTTTTTTTTTTATTTTGATCACTGAGATATAACCTACCTCAGTGATCAAAATTCACTCTGGAACGAATCTGCCGGCCGGGTGGGGATCGCTGTGCGGGCGGGTGGATCGGAGCACGGGGGGGGGGAATCGCTGTGCGGGGGGGGGAATCGCTGTGCGGGGGGGGGATCGGAGTGCGGGGGGGTTTGATTGGAGCACGGGGGGTGTGATTGGAGTACGGGGGGAGCGGGCAGGAGGACGGGGGAGCGGAGCACAGGACCGAGGGGAGCGGACCACAGATCGGGGGGCTGGGGGGGCGATCGGAGGAGTGGGGTGGGTGCACATTAGTGTGTCCAGCCATGGCCGATGATATTGCAACATCGGCCATGGCTGGATTGTAATATTTCACCATTTTTTTAGGTGAAATATTACAAATCGCTCTGATTGGCAGTTTCACTTTCAACAGCCAATCAGAGCGATCATAGCCACGAGGGGGTGAAGCCACCCCCCCTGGGCTAAACTACCACTCCCCCTGTCCCTGCAGATCGGGTGAAATGGGAGTTAACCCTTTCACCGGATCTGCAGGGACGCGATCTTTCCATGACGCATATGCTGCGTCATGGGTCGGAATGGCACCGACTTTCATGACGCAGCGTATGCGTCAAAGGTCGGGAAGGGGTTAAAATGTACTTTGTTTGTGTAAAAACTCTTTTAATTTAAAGATGGCTGTGCATATGCACCACTGCTCCAGTCTCACTCTTGTACTGCTGGAGCAGAGTACAGCATTTGGCCGGGGTCAGACTAGAAATACATGCAGCCTCATACACTGGTCCCGATTGCTGGCAGCAGTGCCGGCCGGGTATTGATTCGCGGGAATCTCGCATTGCACACGCAAGTCTGACCCCGGCCTTAGGCCAACTATGCAAGTTGTAAAGAAAAGATAAAGAAGCTGTGGCAGCCATCACTCCAAATAATGCACTTCAGAGTGTGGCCTCCATTTCTTCATATGCCACACAATGCAAACAATCCACCAGAAGAGACTGAACACTGGGCCACCCAAACTCCTATCCATATTCCAAAAACCATACCTTGACCCAAAACACTCTGCCACCGTTGGGACGTGTATTTGTATGATGCCAAGACAGGTACTCATCTACATGAGCACGTTTCTGGAGGTCTGATGGGTACCAGTGATCAGGGGTCTTATACTTGTTAGCTAGATATTGCAGGATTGCAGTGCTGGAAAGAGAATGAAAGCCGAGTAAGCACAAACTATTAGGGTAAATATATAATTATGTACACAACATTAATGATAGTTGCTGGATCATCACATGTTCTGGATTACTAGGCAGTTGTTAAAAACGTACGAAGGCCACGAGGAATACAAAAACAATATTAACCCCTTTACCCCCAAGGGTGGTTTGCACGTTAATGACCAGGCCAATTTTTACAATTCTGACCACTGTCCCTTTATGAGGTTATAACTCCGAAACGCTTCAACGGATCCTGGTGATTCTGACATTGTTTTCTCGTGACATATTGTACTTCATGATAGTGGTAAAATTTCTTTGATAGTACCTGAGTTTATTTGTGAAAAAAACGGAAATTTGGCGAAAATTTTGAAAATTTCGCAATTTTCAAACTTTGAATTTTTATGCAATTAAATCACAGAGATATGTCACACAAAATACTTAATAAGTAACATTTCCCACATGTCTCCTTTACATCAGCATAATTTTGGAACCAATTTTTTTTTTTGTTAGGGAGTTATAAGGGTTAAAAGTTGACCAGCAATTTCTCATTTTTACAACACCATTTTTTTTAGGGACCACGTCTCATTTGAAGTCATTTTGAGGGGTCTATATGATAGAAAATGCCCAAGTGTGACACCATTCTAAAAACTGCACCCCTCAAGGTTCTCAAAACCACATTCAAGAAGTTTATTAACCCTTCTGGTGTTTAATAGGAATTTTTGGAATGTTTAAATAAAAATGAACATTTAACTTTTTTACATAAAAAATTTACTTCAGCTCCAATTTGTTTTATTTTACCAAGGGTAACAGGAGAAATTGGACCCAAAAAGTTGTTGTCCAATTTGTCCTGAGTACGCTGATACCCCATATGTGGCAGTAAACCACTGTTTGGGCGCATGGGAGAGCTCGGAAGGGAAGGAGCGCTATTTGACTTTTCAATGCAAAATTGACAGGAATTGAGATGGGACGCCATGTTGCGTTTGGAGAGCCACTGATGTGCCTAAACATTGAAACCCCCCCACAAGTGACACCATTTTGGAAAGTAGACCCCCTAAGGAACTTATCTGGATGTGTGGTGAGCACTTTGACCCACCAAGTGCTTCACAGAAGTTTATAATGCAGAACCGTAAAAATAAAAAATCATATTTTTTCACAAAAATTATATTTTTGCCCCCAATTTTTTATTTTTCCAAGGGTAAGAGAAGAAATTGGACCTCAAAAGTTGTTGTCCAATTTGTCCTGAGTACGCTGATACCCCATATGTGGCAGTAAACCACTGTTTGGGCGCATGGGAGAGCTCGGAAGGGAAGGAGCGCAGTTTGACTTTTCAATGCAAAATTGACAGAAATTGAGATGGGACGCCATGTTGCGTTTGGAGAGCCACTGATGTGCCTAAACATTGAAACCCCCCACAAGTGACACCATTTTGGAAAGTAGACCCCCTAAGGAACTTATCTAGAGGTGTGGTGAGCACTTTGACCCACCAAGTGCTTCACAGAAGTTTATAATGCAGAACCGTAAAAATAAAAAATCATATTTTTTCACAAAAATTATATTTTTGCCCCCAATTTTTTATTTTTCCAAGGGTAAGAGAAGAAATTGGACCTCAAAAGTTGTTGTCCAATTTGTCCCGAGTACGCTGATACCCCATATGTGGCAGTAAACCACTGTTTGGGCGCATGGGAGAGCTCGGAAGGGAAGGAGCGCCGTTTGACTTTTCAATGCAAAATTGACAGGAATTGAGATGGGACGCCATGTTGCGTTTGGAGAGCCACTGATGTGCCTAAACATTGAAACCCCCCACAAGTGACACCATTTTGGAAAGTAGACCCCCTAAGGAACTTATCTGGATGTGTGGTGAGCACTTTGACCCACCAAGGGCTTCACAGAAGTTTATAATGCAGAGCCATAAAAATAAAACAAAATTTTTTTCCCACAAAAATTATTTTTTAGCCCCCAGTTTTGTATTTTCCCTAGGGTAACAGGAGAAATTGGACCCCAAAAGTTGTTGTCCAATTTGTCCTGAGTACGCTGATACCCCATATGTGGGGGGGAACCACCGTTTGGGCGCATGGGAGTGTTCGGAAGGGAAGGAGCGCCATTTGGAATGCAGACTTAGATGGAATGGTCTGCAGGCGTCACATTGCGTTTGCAGAGCCCCTAATGTACCTAAACAGTAGAAACCCCCCACAAGTGACACCATTTTGGAAAGTAGACCCCCTAAGGAACTCATCTTGATGTGTTGTGAGAGCTTTGAACCCCCAAGTATTTCACTACAGTTTATAACGCAGAGCCATGCAAATAAAAAATATTTTTTTTTCCACAAAAATTATATTTTAGCCCCCAGTTTTGTATTTTTCCAAGGTTAGCAGGAGAAATTGGACCCTAAATGTTGTTGTCCAATTTGTCCTGAGTACGCTGATACCCGATATGTGGGGGGGAACCACCGTTTGGGCGCATGGGAGGGCTCGGAAGGGAAGGAGCATCATTTGGAATGCAGACTTAGATGGATTGGTCTGCAGGCGTCACATTGCGTTTGCAGAGCCCCTAATGTACCTAAACAGTAGAAACCCCCCACAAGTGACCCCATATTGGAAACTAGACCCCTCAATGAACTTATCTAGATGTGTTGTGAGAACTTTGAACCCCCAAGTGTTTCACTACAGTTTATAACGCAGAGCCGTGAAAATAAAAAATCTTTTTGTTTTCCCACAAAAATTATTTTTTAGCCCCCAGTTTTGTATTTTCCCAAGGGTAACAGGAGAAATTGGTCCACAAAAGTTGTTGTCCAATTTGTCCTGAGTACGCTGATACCCCATATGTTGGGGTAAACCCCTGTTTGGGCACACAGGAGAGCTCGGAAGGGAAGGAGCACTGTTTTACTTTTTCAACGCAGAATTGGCTGGAATTGAGATCGGACGCCATGTCGTGTTTGGAGAGCCCCTGATGTGCCGAAACAGTGGAAACCCCCCAATTATAACTGAAACCCTAATCTAAACACACCCCTAACCCTAATTCCAACGGTAACCCTAACCACACCTCTAACCCTGACACACCCCTAACCCTAATCCCAACCCTATTCCCAACTGTAAATGTAATCTAAACCCTAACCCTAACTTTAGCCCCAACCCTAACTGTAGCCCCAACCCTAACCCTAACCCTAGCCCTAACCCTAGCCCTAACCCTAACCCTAGCCCTAACCCTAACCCTAGCCCTAACCCTAGCCCTAACCCTAGCCCTAACCCTAACCCTAGCCCTAGCCCTAACCCTAGCCCTAACCCTAACCCTAGCCCTAGCCCTAACCCTAGCCCTAACCCTAGCCCTAGCCCTAACCCTAGCCCTAACCCTAGCCCTAACCCTAACCCTAGCCCTAGCCCTAGCCCTAACCCTAGCCCTAACCCTAGCCCTAACCCTAGCCCTAACCCTAGCCCTAGCCCTAACCCTAGCCCTAACCCTAGCCCTAATGGGAAAATGGAAATAAATACATTTTTTTTTATTTTTCCCTAACTAAGGGGGTGATGAAGGGGGGTTTGATTTACTTTTATAGCGAGTTTTTTAGCGGATTTTTATGATTGGCAGCCGTCACACACTGAAAGACCCTTTTTATTGCAAAAAATATTTTTTGCAATACCACATTTTGAGAGCTATAATTTTTCCATATTTTGGTCCACAGAGTCATGTGAGGTCTTGTTTTTTGCGGGACGAGTTGACGTTTTTATTGAAAACATTTTTGGGCACGTGACATTTTTTTATCGCTTTTTATTCCGATTTTTGTGAGGAAGAATGACCAAAAGCCAGCTATTCATGAATTTCTATTGGGGGAGGCGTTTATACCGTTCCGCGTTTGGTAAAATTGATAAATCAGTTTTATTCTTCGGGTCAGTACGATTACAGCGATACCTCATTTATATCATTTTTTTATGGTTTGGTGCTTTTATACGATAAAAACTATTTTACAGAAAAAATAATTATTTTTGCATCGCTTTATTCTCAGGACTATAACTTTTTTATTTTTTTGCTGATGATGCTGTATGGCGGCTCTTTTTTTGCGGGACAATATGACGCTTTCAGCGGTACCATGGTTATTTATATCTGTCCTTTTGATCGCGTGTTATTCCACTTTTTGTTCGGCGGTATGATAATAAAGCGTTGTTTTTTGCCTCGTTTTTTTTTTTTTTTTCTTACGGTGTTTACTGAAGGGGTTAACTAGTGGGACAGTTTTATAGGTCGGGTCGTTACGGACGCGGCGATACTAAATATGTGTACTTTTATTGGTTTTTTTTTTTTATTTAGATGAAGAAATGTATTTATGGGAATAATATTTTTTTTTTTTTTTCATTATTTTGGAATATTTTTTTTTATTTTTTTTACACATTTGGAAAATTTTTTTTTTACTTTTTTACTTTGTCCCAGGGGGGGACATCACAGATCAGTGATCTGACAGTTTGCACAGCACTCTGTCAGATCACTGATCTGACATGCAGCGCTGCAGCCTTCACAGTGCCTGCTCTAAGCAGGCTCTGTGAAGCCACCTCCCTCCCTGCAGGACCCGGATCCGCGGCCATCTTGGATCCGGGGCTCGAGCAGGGAGGGAGGTGAGGAGACCCTCGCAGCAACGCGATCACATCGCGTTGCTGCGGGGGGCTCAGGGAAGCCCGCAGGGAGCCCCCTCCCTGCGCGGTGCTTCCCTGCACCGCCGGCACATCGCGATCATCTTTGATCGCGGTGTGCCAGGGGTTAATGTGCCGGGGGCGGTCCGTGACCGCTCCTGGCACATAGTGCCGGATGTCAGCTGCGATAAGCAGCTGACACCCGGCCGCGATCGGCCGCGCTCCCCCCGTGAGCGCGGCCGATCGGCTATGACGTACTATCCCGTCCAGGGTCAGATAAGCCCAGGGCACCTCGACGGGATAGTACGTCTAATGTCACAGAGGGGTTAAACATTGTTCACACACTATTATTGTGACAACTGAGACTCTATTCCATAGATGTGAATTATTATTATTATGTATTATTATAGCACCATTTATTCCATGGCGCTTTACATGTGAGGAGGGGTATACATAATAAAAACAAGAATAATCTTAATCAATACAAGTCACAATTGGTACAGGAGGAGAGAGGACCCTGCCCGCGAAGGTTCACAATCTACAAGGGATGGGTGAGGATACAGTAGGTGAGGGTAGAGCTGGTCGTGCAGTGGTTTGGTCGATCGGTGGTCACTGCAGGTTTTAGGCTTGTCGGAAGAGGTGGGTCTTCAGGTTCTTTGAATGGTGAGGTTTCTGCAACAAGAGCATGAATTTCACCTGCCACCTTTCAGAAATATGATTCAGATATTTCTGCAACAATTCTGTTGTGGGTAAACTTTCCTTAAGAGTAAATTAAAAACCAAATTTTTTCTGGAGCATTAGGGGTTATCTTCTGCTGTATTCCCGTTCTAAAATACACAGTAATTATAATGTGCAGTCAGTAAATCAATTCATAAATGAAAATGTAACAGCAACTTAACCCAAGATTATAAGGGTTAGGAAGTGATCTAAACATGGATTTGTAGCATCTGCTATGCAATCCCAATGTTCTAAATGTAATATACTGTTACTCCGCTTTGTAGTAATAATGAGTGAGAACTGCCTTCTGAGAGAAAAAAAATCCAATCCGAGCGATTATTTTATTTTTTATGTAAAATACCTTTATTTTTTATTCCTGATATATGCGCTCTGGAAACTATTCACATACTTAATGTACATAACTACTTAATGTATATATTAATGGTGGAATTAGAACTGATAACTGTCTTTAAACATATCTAGGCTATACAACAGGGGACAGGTCATCAGGAAATAGACTTTATATTGGGAGGGACGGAGAAGGATGGTATGTTTTATTTTGTTTTATTTTTATTTTCTATATCATCATCTTCATAAAAAAAAAATGTATCTAACATCACCTCTTCTCCCTTCCTTCATAATTACGTCTGTGCAGATCAAACCATGTTGCATCAGTTTTTCACGTAAAAAAAAGAAAATCTACAGTTAAAGAAAATACAGTGGGGCAAAAAAGTATTTAGTCAGTCAGCAATAGTGCAAGTTCCACCAGTTAAAAAGATGAGCGGCATCTGTAATTTACATCATAGGTAGACCTCAACTATGGGAGACAAACTGAGAAAAAAAAATCCAGAAAATCACATTGTCTGTTTTTTTATCATTTTTTTTGCATATTATGGTGGAAAATAAGTATTTGGTCAGAAACAAACAATCAAGATTTCTGGCTCTCACAGACCTGTAACTTCCTCTTTAAGAGTCTCCTCTTTCCTCCACTCATTACCTGTAGTAACGGCACCTGTTTAAACTTGTTATCAGTATAAAAAGACACCTGTGCACACCCTCAAACAGTCTGACTCCAAACTCCACTATGGTGAAGACCAAAGAGCTGTCAAAGGACACCAGAAACAAAATTGTAGCCCTGCACCAGGCTGGGAAGACTGAATCTGCAATAGCCAACCAGCTTGGAGTGAAGAAATCAACAGTGGGAGCAATAATTAGAAAATGGAAGACATACAAGACCACTGATAATCTCCCTCGATCTGGGGCTCCACGCAAAATCCCACCCCGTGGGGTCAGAATGATCACAAGAATGGTGAGCAAAAATCCCAGAACCATGCGGGGGGACCTAGTGAATGAACTGCAGAGAGCTGGGACCAATGTAACAAGGCCTACCATAAGTAACACACTACACCACCATGGACTCAGATCCTGCAGTGCCAGATGTGTCCCACTGCTTAAGCCAGTACATGTCCAGGCCCATCTGAAGTTTGCTAGAGAGCATTTGGATGATCCAGAGGAGTTTTGGGAGAATGTCCTATGGTCTGATGAAACCAAACTGGAACTGTTTGGTAGAAACACAACTTGTCGTGTTTGGAGGAAAAAGAATACTGAGTTGCATCCATCAAACACCATACCTACTGTAAAGCATGGTGGTGGAAACCTCATGCTTTGGGGCTGTTTCTCTGCAAAGGGGCCAGGACGACTGATCCGGGTACATGAAAGAATGAATGGGGCCATGTATAGTGAGATTTTGAGTGCAAACCTCCTTCCATCAGCAAGGGCATTGAAGATGAAACGTGGCTGGGTCTTTCAACATGACAATGATCCAAAGCACACCGCCAGGGCAATGAAGGAGTGGCTTCGTAAGAAGCATTTCAAGGTCCTGGAGTGGCCTAGCCAGTTTCCAGATCTCAACCCTATAGAAAACCTTTGGAGGGAGTTGAAAGTCCGTGTTGCCAAGCGAAAAGCCAAAAACATCACTGCTCTAGAGGAGATCTGCATGGAGGAATGGGCCAACATACCAACAGTGTGTGGCAACCTTGTGAAGACTTACAGAAAACGTTTGACCTCTGTCATTGCCAACAAAGGATATATTACAAAGTATTGAGATGAAATTTTGTTTCTGACCAAATACTTATTTTCCACCATAATATGCAAATAAAATGTTAAAAAAATAGACAATGTGATTTTCGGGATTTTTTTTCCTCAGTTTGTCTCCCATAGTTGAGGTCTACCTATGATGTAAATTACAGACGCCTCTCATCTTTTTAAGTGGTGGAACTTGCACTATTGCTGACTGACTAAATACTTTTTTGCCCCACTGTATATATATATATATATATTCTTTAGAATTAAGTTTGATAAATGTGCTTTAACATATGATTCTTTACCTCTCCCCCATTGTGAAGTCTCCATCTTTGAGAGCCGGCAACTTACGAAGTGGATTCACCTTGCCAAAATCTTCTTTCCTCTGTTCTCCTAAAAAAAAGGATTCAAGTATTGTAATCTGTATCCATATCAGGACATTTCCAGAAATGAAAAAAAGAGAGAGAGACAGAGAGAGAGACACGCAGAGAGAGATTTTTCCCCACATCATTCAAATGCAGTAACATAAACACGGAAAAACACAATATTTTACGCTGCATTATTTCTGACAAGAGACACTTATTGGTGCAGAAATGTCTGCAGCAAATACTAAAAGGGATTGTCCGGCCTTAGGGTACAAGTCTAGAGTAATTCTAAGGCCGCAACCATCTAGTCGGCACGTGACTGTGTGGATACAAATCAGATACTTGTGGTTACGTACCCGCCATCGGAGAATCCTCACAGTGCGCAGTGAATGTGATGTGAGGATTTGCAAGTGTGTCACACCATGCAGACTTGTACCCCAAGGCCAGACAACCCCTTTAAGGGGAACCTGTCATGTCAAAGAAAGCTATTAACCTGCAGATATGGGGTTAACCGGATTTCCATGGCTGAGCAGCAGATACAAGCCTTATATCACCAAGCACAACACCAAGATGGAATAACGTACAGCACTCGGACACTGGAATCTGAAACACTGGAATCTGAAGCACTGGAAACATATTTTGTGGAGTGACAAATCACACTGCTGTCTCTGGTGGAAGAGTCTGGATTTAAGGAAAGCCAAGAGAATGTTACCTGCTCTACTGTAGTGTGCTAATTTTGAAGCTTAGTAGATGAGGGATACTGCCATGGAGTTAATTTTTTAGGCCTTGGCAATTTAGAGTCCAAGGATGACTGTGCACACTACACAAAGCAAGGTCCAGCATGGTTGGGCAGATTATAGAACCAAAAACACATGGGCTACTTGCACAGTGAACAAGTCTGTAGAAACCTGTTCACACCACCAAAAAACTTGAAGACACAAAAAGAGCACAGCGAGGTCAAAAATACTCTGTTGTAAAGAAGTCACAGTAAATGAGCAAGTGCTAGTCAAAAAATGAAAAAAAAACACAGGGTATTTAGTTAATACTTTTTTTGCAAAAAAATGTATATTAAGCTGCTCCACCAATCGCCAAGGTATACCCATAATAGAGCAGTCCTATCTAATGTATATAATCCCTATCTGATGTATTAAAAACCTGATCATCTGTATAGTACCTGTATAAGCAGGGTTCAGAGAGAAAAATAACAGGTGTGAACAGGTTTCTACAGACTTGTTCACTTTGCAAGTAGCCCGTGTGTTTTTGGTTCTATAATTGTTCTCTTGTTTCTACAAGACTGGGGAGTCCACCACTCCTCTGTGGGTCACTTGCACTAAAGCTGTTGCATCCTGCATGTCCACATGGATTTTTTCTCTCTGAACCCTGCTTATACAGGTACTATACAGATGATCAGGTTTTTAATACATCTGATAGGGATTATATACATTAGATAGGACTGCTCTATTATGGGTATACCTTGGCGATTGGTGGAGCAGCTTAATATACATTTTTTTGCAAAAAAACGTATTAACTAAATACCCTGTATTTTTTTCATTTTTTGACTAGCACTTGCTCATTTACTGTGACTTCTTTACAACAGTATTGTTGACCTCGCTGTGCTCTTTTTGTGTCTTCATGGTTGGGCAGAATGTGTAAGAACTTGACTGGAGTCCTGACACCAACCCAATGAAGTGGTGGTGGAGCCTATTAATCTCAGCTCCTTTCATTCTTCATGGGACTACCGGAGATTGCCGAGTACTGTGTGGTGTAGCCTTACCTGTGACATTTACATTGATGTCCTATCGTCAGGTATAAGTCATCAATGTCTGAACAGTGGAGGGTCAGTGGGGTCATACCCTCACAGATCAAAATAAAAGTCCTGGACAAATGTTAAACTTTGTTGCCAAAACCCTAATTTAAATCTATATTTGAACCAAATAAACGGCAAGATAAGTTTACTGAAAGCTGAATTCACACACTGCATATTTGGTTGCAGAAAGCTCTGTAACCACCTCACTTCTCTGCAACAATCCAATTCAGATAGAGCGGATTTATAGATAACCCCTTAATGGACGCCAATATGTCTTTTTACGGACCTCATATGAACTCGAGCATGGGAATTTTTCAGAATATTTTCTCATGCTCGAGTTCATATGAGTTTATGCCAGCAGGCGGCGCAGCATCGTAAGTCTAGGTAGCTAGTTCCCCTGCATTCCATTCATTTCCCACTTTTTACAGGCAGGAGCACAGCTGCATTAGCAGGCTTGCGCGGGAGCCCACACCAGTTTTTTCCGTGATTTAACCCTTTATTTTAACAGCTAGAGCCCCCAAATTTTGCACACAGACACTTCTAACATTATTAGTGAAGAATATGTAAAAAAAAAATAAGGGATATGAAATGGTTTACAGTATGTAAACCATGTCTCATATCCTGTCGTGTTTGGGAAGGAGATAGGAAAAGCCGTCAATTGAATTACGGCTTTTCTGCTATCTAGCGCTATATATATATATATATATATATATATATATATATATATATATATATATATATATATATAGTGGGGCAAAAAAGTATTTAGTCAGTCAGCAATAGTGCAAGTTCCACCACTTAAAAAGATGAGAGGCGTCTGTAATTTACATCGTAGGTAGACCTCAACTATGGGAGACAAACTGAGAAAAAAAAATCCAGAAAATCACATTGTCTGTTTTTTTAACATTTTATTTGCATATTATGGTGGAAAATAAGTATTTGGTCAGAAACAAAATTTCATCTCAATACTTTGTAATATATCCTTTGTTGGCAATGACAGAGGTCAAACGTTTTCTGTAAGTCTTCACAAGGTTGCCACACACTGTTGTTGGTATGTTGGCCCATTCCTCCATGCAGATCTCCTCTAGAGCAGTAATGTTTTTGGCTTTTCCCTTGGCAACACGGACTTTTGACTCCCTCCAAAGGTTTTCTATAGGGTTGAGATCTGGAGACTGGCTAGGCCACTCCAGGACCTTGAAATGCTTCTTACGAAGCCACTCCTTCATTGCCCTGGCGGTGTGCTTTGGATCATTGTCATGTTGAAAGACCCAGCCACGTTTCATCTTCAATGCCCTTGCTGATGGAAGGAGGTTTGCACTCAAAATCTCACGATACATGGCCCCATTCATTCTTTCATGTACCCGGATCAGTCGTCCTGGCCCCTTTGCAGAGAAACAGCCCCAAAGCATGATGTTTCCACCACCATGCTTTACAGTAGGTATGGTGTTTGATGGATGCAACTCAGTATTCTTTTTCCTCCAAACACGACAAGTTGTGTTTCTTCCAAACAGTTCCAGTTTGGTTTCATCAGACCATAGGACATTCTCCCAAAACTCCTCTGGATCATCCAAATGCTCTCTAGCAAACTTCAGACGGGCCCGGACATGTATTGGCTTAAGCAGTGGGACACGTCTGGCACTGCAGGATCTGAGTCCATGGTGGTGTAGTGTGTTACTTATGGTAGGCCTTGTTACATTGGTCCCAGCTCTCTGCAGTTCATTCACTAGGTCCCCCCGCATGGTTCTGGGATTTTTGCTCACCGTTCTTGTGATCATTCTGACCCCACGGGGTGGGATTTTGCGTGGAGCCCCAGATCGAGGGAGATTATCATTGGTCTTGTATGTCTTCCATTTTCTAATTATTGCTCCCACTGTTGATTTCTTCACTCCAAGCTGGTTGGCTATTGCAGATTCAGTCTTCCCAGCCTGGTGCAGGGCTACAATTTTGTTTCTGGTGTCCTTTGACAGCTCTTTGGTCTTCACCATAGTGGAGTTTGGAGTCAGACTGTTTGAGGGTGTGCACAGGTGTCTTTTTATACTGATAACAAGTTTAAACAGGTGCCATTACTACAGATAATGAGTGGAGGAAAGAGGAGACTCTTAAAGAAGAAGTTACAGGTCTGTGAGAGCCAGAAATCTTGATTGTTTGCTTCTGACCAAATACTTATTTTCCACCATAATATGCAAATAAATTGTTAAAAAAACAGACAATGTGATTTTCTGGATTTTTTTTCTCAGTTTGTCTCCCATAGTTGAGGTCTACCTATGATGTAAATTACAGACGCCTCTCATCTTTTTAAGTGGTGGAACTTGCACTATTGCTGACTGACTAAATACTTTTTTGCCCCACTGTATATATATATATATATATATATATATATATATATATATACACACATACATATGTGTCACTGACATGATATATTATTTATTGCTATAGCGCCATTTATTACATGGCCCTTTACATGTGAGGAGGGGTATACATAATAAAAACAAGTACAATAATCTTAAACAATACAAGTCATAACTGGTACAGGAGGAGAGAGGACCCTGCCCACGAAGGCTCACAATCTACAAGGGATGGGTGAGAATACAGTAGGCGAAGATTGAGCTGGTCATGCAGCGGTTTGGTCGATCGGTGGTTACTGCAGGTTGTAGGCTTTTCGGAAGAGGTGGGTCTTCAGGCTCTTTTTGAAGGTTTCGATTCTATGTGTAGACATTGATTTTATCTGTTCTATTCTAACCTGTCAGTGTGATTTTACTGTACACCGCACTGTATTGCTGGCTTTTCTATACAACACCGCAAGTCACTCTGATGGTCCGTGTGTAATCCGTTTTTTTCTCGCACCCATAGACTTGCATTGGCTATGCTCAGCTGAGATACGCTGACAATCGCAGCATGCTTGGATCCTGAATACGGCCAAGAAAACAACGGATAATAGGAGCTGCCCCATAGATTAACATTGGGCCGAGTGCTATGCGATTTTTATCGCATTGCACTTGTCCGCATTACGGTCTAGTGTGACTCCAGCCTTAAAAATATAATCATTCAAAGCTTGAAAATTGCTAATTTTTTACATTTTTTTGTCAAAATTTCTGATATTTTTAGAAATAATCTCAAAATTTATCAACCTAAATTTACCATTATCATAAAGTATGATGTGTCACGAAAAAACAGTCTCAAAATCTTAGGCTGCCATCACACTAGAAGTATTTGGTCAGTATTTTACATCAGTATTTGCAAGCCAAAACCAGGAGTGGGTGATAAATACAGAAGTGGTGCATATGTTTCTATTATATTTTTCTTCAATTTGTTCCACTCCTGGTTTTGGCTTACAAATACTGATGTAAAATACTGAAAAAATACTGCTAGCGTGACGGCAGCCTTACTTCATAAATTGGCACTGGTCGGATTTTAAAAAATTGGCTCTGTCACTAAGGGGTTAACCCCTTAGATGCTGCTGTGACTACAACATATAAATGGTTAAAAGAGTGTGGGGGCTCCCTCTTTAACCCCATTGGCACCCTGAGATCATGATTGGGTGGTCCCGATATTTGCCATGGCAATTCACAACCAAATAGGGGCCTTAGAGTCTGCCGGCTACAGTAACCTGTTCAGAATACACTTTTTAATTCCTGTCATGTCACATTGCATTCATTCCTGCAAAGCACCTGGAGGGCAAATAAACTACCTGAGGCCTGTCTCACACGTCCAGATAATTCCGGTACCGGAAAAAAAAAAAAAAAATCGGTACCGGAATTATCCGTCTCCGTGTGCCCCTACGTTTTTGTGGCACATCAGTGTGGCACACGTGCGGCACACGTACCAGCATCTGGTGCTGAAGCCCCATTCATATCTTCCATGCAGCAGCGTTTGCTGCAGAGAAGATATGAATAATAATGTTTAAAATAAAGATCTATCTTCCCCCCGCCCTCCCACCCCCTGTGCGCCCCCCCACCCCCTGTGCACCCCCCCACCCCACGCTGTTCTGAAAATACTCACCCAGCTCCCTCATTGGCTGTCACTTCTTCCTGTTCTGGCCGCATCTTCTCCTGTATGCGGTCACGTGGGGCCGCCGATTACAGTCATGAATGTGCGGCTCCACCCCTATGGGAGTTGGAGCCGCATATTCATTACTGTAAATGAGCGGCCCCACATGACCGCATACAGGAGAAGATGCGGCCAGGAGAGGAAGCAGCGTCGACGAGGGAGCGAGCTGGGTGAGTATTTTCAGAACAGCGGGGGGGAGGGGGTGGGCACATAGATCTTTATTTTAAACACACTTATTCATATCTTCTCTGAAGCAAACGCTGCTGCAGGGAAGATATGAATCGCGGCTTCAGCACCAGTGGGGGGGGGGGGGACAGCGCTTAATGTAGCGCTGTCTCCTGCACGGCACACGGACAACGTCCGTGTGCGGTACGTGTTATGAAAAGGTAATTCAGTACCACAATGGACATAGAGGTCAGAGCACATACAGTGACCTGACAATAACCCAAAAACATTGAACGAGCTCTGAGACGTGGGAACTCTGCTGACCGCAATCCCTAATCCTCTCCAACCACACTAGAGGCAGCCGTGGATTGCGCCTAACGCTCCCTATGCAACTCGGCACAGCCTGAGAAACTAGCTAGCCTGAAGATAGAAAATAAGCCTACCTTGCCTCAGAGAAATACCCCAAAGGAAAAGGCAGCCCCCACATATAATGACTGTGAGTTAAGATGAAAAGACAAACGTAGAGATGAAATAGATTTAGCAAAGTGAGGCCCGACTTTCTGAACAGAGCGAGGATAGGAAAGATAACTTTGCGGTCAACACAAAACCCTACAAAAACCACGCAAAGGGGTAAAAAGACCCTCCGTACCGAACTAACGGCACGGAGGTACACCCTCTGCGTCCCAGAGCTTCCAGCAAGCAGGAAAAAACAAATATACAAGCTGGACAGAAAAAAACAGCAAACAAAATAGCAAAGCAGAACTTAGCTATGCAGAGCAGCAGGCCACAGGAACGATCCAGGAGGGAACAGGTCCAATACTAGAACATTGACTGGAGGCCAGGATCAAAGCACTAGGTGGAGTTAAATAGAGCAGCACCTAACGACTTCACCACAACACCTGAGGAAGGAAACTCAGAAGCTGCAGTACCACTTTCCTCCACCAACGGAAGCTCACAGAGAGAATCAGCCGAAGTACCACTTGTGACCACAGGAGGGAGCTCTGCCACAGAATTCACAACAGTACCCCCCCCTTGAGGAGGGGTCACCGAACCCTCACCAGAGCCCCCAGGACGACCAGGATGAGCCATATGAAAGGCACGAACAAGATCGGGAGCATGGACATCAGAGGCAAAGACCCAGGAATTATCTTCCTGAGCATAACCCTTCCACTTAACCAGATACTGGAGTTTCCGTCTTGAAACACGAGAATCCAAAATCTTCTCCACAATATACTCCAACTCCCCCTCCACCAAAACCGGGGCAGGAGGATCAACAGATGGAACCATAGGTGCCACGTATCTCCGCAACAATGACCTATGGAATATGTTATGTATGGAAAAAGAATCTGGAAGGGTCAGACGAAAAGACACAGGATTAAGAACCTCAGAAATCCTATACGGACCAATGAAACGAGGTTTAAACTTAGGAGAGGAAACCTTCATAGGAATATGACGAGAAGATAACCAAACCAAATCCCCAACACGAAGTCGGGGACCCACACAGCGTCTGCGATTAGCGAAACGTTGAGCCTTCTCCTGGGACAAGGTCAAATTGTCCACTACATGAGTCCAAATCTGCTGCAACCTGTCCACCACAGTATCCACACCAGGACAGTCCGAAGACTCAACCTGCCCTGAAGAGAAACGAGGATGGAACCCAGAGTTGCAGAAAAACGGCGAAACCAAGGTAGCCGAGCTGGCCCGATTATTAAGGGCGAACTCAGCCAAAGGCAAAAAGGACACCCAGTCATCCTGATCAGCAGAAACAAAGCATCTCAGATAAGTTTCCAAGGTCTGATTGGTTCGTTCGGTCTGGCCATTAGTCTGAGGATGGAAAGCCGAGGAAAAAGACAAGTCAATGCCCATCCTAACATAGTTAGTAAGGCCGAAAAAAAGACATTTGTCCATCCAGTTCAGCCTATATTCCATCATAATAAATCCCCAGATCTACGTCCTTCTACAGAACCTAATTGTATGATACAATATTGTTCTGCTCCAGGAAGACATCCAGGCCTCTCTTGAACCCCTCGACTGAGTTCGCCATCACCACCTCCTCAGGCAAGCAATTCCAGATTCTCACTGCCCTAACAGTAAAGAATCCTCTTCTATGTTGGTGGAAAAACCTTCTCTCCTCCAGACGCAAAGAATGCCCCCTTGTGCCCGTCACCTTCCTTGGTATAAACAGATCCTCAGCGAGATATTTGTATTGTCCCCTTATATACTTATACATGGTTATTAGATCGCCCCTCAGTCGTCTTTTTTCTAGACTAAATAATCCTAATTTCGCTAATCTATCTGGGTATTGTAGTTCTCCCATCCCCTTTATTAATTTTGTTGCCCTCCTTTGTACTCTCTCTAGTTCCATTATATCCTTCCTGAGCACCGGTGCCCAAAACTGGACACAGTACTCCATGTGCGGTCTAACTAGGGATTTGTACAGAGGCAGTATAATGCTCTCATCATGTGTATCCAGACCTCTTTTAATGCACCCCATGATCCTGTTTGCCTTGGCAGCTGCTGCCTGGCACTGGCTGCTCCAGGTAAGTTTATCATTAACTAGGATCCCCAAGTCCTTCTCCCTGTCAGATTTACCCAGTGGTTTCCCATTCAGTGTGTAATGGTGATATTGATTCCTTCTTCCCATGTGTATAACCTTACATTTATCATTGTTAAACCTCATCTGCCACCTTTCAGCCCAAGTTTCCAACTTATCCAGATCCATCTGTAGCAGAATACTATCTTCTCTTGTATTAACTGCTTTACATAGTTTTGTATCATCTGCAAATATCGATATTTTACTGTGTAAACCTTCTACCAGATCATTAATGAATATGTTGAAGAGAACAGGTCCCAATACTGACCCCTGCGGTACCCCACTGGTCACAGCGACCCAGTTAGAGACTATACCATTTATAACCACCGTCTGCTTTCTATCACTAAGCCAGTTACTAACCCATTTACACACATTTTCCCCCAGACCAAGCATTCTCATTTTGTGTACCAACCTCTTGTGCGGCACGGTATCAAACGCTTTGGAAAAATCGAGATATACCACGTCCAATGACTCACCGTGGTCCAGCCTATAGCTTACCTCTTCATAAAAACTGATTAGATTGGTTTGACAGGAGCGATTTCTCATAAACCCATGCTGATATGGAGTTAAACAGTTATTCTCATTGAGATAATCCAGAATAACATCCTTCAGAAACCCTTCAAATATTTTACCAACAATAGAGGTTAGACTTACTGACCTATAATTTCCAGGTTCACTTTTAGAGCCCTTTTTGAATATTGGCACCACATTTGCTATGCGCCAATCATGCGGAACAGACCCTGTCGCTATAGAGTCCCTAAAAATAAGAAATAATGGTTTATCTATTACATTACTTAGTTCTCTTAGTACTCGTGGGTGTATGCCATCCGGACCCGGAGATTTATCTATTTTAATCTTATTTAGCCGGTTTCGCACCTCTTCTTGGGTTAGATTGGTGACCCTTAATATAGGGTTTTCATTGTTTCTTGGGATTTCACCTAGCATTTCATTTTCCACCGTGAATACCGTGGAGAAGAAGGTGTTTAATATGTTAGCTTTTTCCTCGTCATCTACAACCATTCTTTCCTCACTATTTTTTAAGGGGCCTACATTTTCAGTTTTTATTCTTTTACTATTGATATAGTTGAAGAACAGTTTGGGATTAGTTTTACTCTCCTTAGCAATGTGCTTCTCTGTTTCCTTTTTGGCAGCTTTAATTAGTTTTTTAGATAAAGTATTTTTCTCCCTATAGTTTTTTAGAGCTTCAATGGTGCCATCCTGCTTTAGTAGTGCAAATGATTTCTTTTTACTGTTAATTGCCTGTCTTACTTCTTTGTTTAGCCACATTGGGTACCACAAAAAGCTCGCCAAAACCTCGAAACAAACTGGGAACCTCCGTCAGAAACGATATTCTCTGGAATGCCATGTAAACGAACCACATGCTGGAAGAACAATGGCACCAAATCAGAGGAGGAAGGTAATTTAGACAAGGGTACCAAATGGACCATCTTAGAGAAGCGATCACAGACCACCCAAATGACTGACATCTTTTGAGAGACGGGAAGATCCATAGAGATATGTGTCCAAGGCCTCTTCGGGACTGGCAAGGGCAAAAGCTGTTGTGAATTCTGTGGCTGAATTCACTCCTGTGGTCACAAGTGGTACTGCAGCTTCTGAGCTTCCTCCCTCAGGTGTTCTGGTGAGCTCGTTAACTGCTTCATTACTTAACTCCGCCTGATGCTGCTATCCTTGCTCCTTGTCAATGTTTCAGTGTTGGATCTGAGCTTCTCCTGATTGTTCCTGTGACCTGCTGCTCTGTATAGCTAAGTGCCTTTTGCTTTTTTGTTGCTTTTTTTCTGTCCAGCTTGTCTTTTGTTTTGCTGGAAGCTCTGAGACGCAAAGGGTGTACCGCCGTGCCGTTAGTTCGGCACGGTGGTTTTTTTTTGCCCCCTTTGCGTGGTTTTGCTTTAGGGTTTTTTGTAGACTGCAAAAGTTCGCTTTACTGTCCTCGCTCTGTCCTAGAATATCGGGCCCCACTTTGCTGAATCTATTTCATCCCTACGTTTTGTCTTTTCATCTTACTCACAGTCATTATATGTGGGGGGCTGCCTTTTCCTTTGGGGAATTTCTCTGGGGCAAGTCAGGCCTATTTTTCTATCTTCAGGCTAGCTAGTTTCTTAGGCTGTGCCGAGTTGCCTAGGTAGTTGTTAGGCGCAATCCACAGCCGCTTTTAGTTGTGTTTAGGATAGGATCAGGTGTGCAGTCTACAGAGTTTCCACGTCTCAGAGCTCGTTCTTGTATTTTTGGGTATTTGTCAGATCACTGTGTGCGCTCTGATCGCTAAGCACACTGTGTTTCTGGATTGCCTTCATAACACCTGTCATTAGCAAACATAACAGTACAAGGAGACAAACTAATGATTCTCAATAGAGGGAAAGAAAAAGTTCTGACATCATTTTTTTTTTTTCTGCTCTGTGTTCACTTTTTTTTTTCCCCTAGACATTTGGGTGATTCTGGACACAGGTGTGGACATGGATATTCAGGGTCTGTGCTCTTCAATGGATAATCTCGTTATAAATGTACAAAAAATTCAAGATACTATTGATCAGAAATCTATGTTAGAACCAAGAATTCCTATTCCTGATTTGTTTTTTGGAGATAGAACTAAGTTTCTAAGTTTCAAAAATAATTGTAAGCTATTTCTGGCCTTGAAACCTCATTCTTCTGGTAATCCTATTCAACAGGTTTTGATTATTATTTCTTTTTTGCGCGGCGACCCTCAAGACTGGGCATTTTCGCTTGCGCCAGGAGACCCTGCATTGAGTAGTGTCGATGCGTTTTTCCTGGCGCTCGGATTGCTGTACGATGAGCCTAATTCAGTGGATCAGGCTGAGAAAAATTTGCTGGCTTTGTGCCAGGGTCAGGATGATATAGAAGTATATTGTCAGAAATTTAGGAAATGGTCAGTACTCACTCAGTGGAATGAATCTGCGCTGGCAGCTGTGTTCAGAAAGGGTCTCTCTGAGGCTCTTAAGGATGTCATGGTGGGATTTCCTATGCCTGCTGGTTTGAATGAGTCTTTGTCTTTGGCCATTCAGATCGGTCGACGCTTGCGCAAGCGTAAATCTGTGCACCATTTGGCGGTACTGCCTGAGGTTAAACCTGAGCCTATGCAGTGCGATAGGACTATGACTAGAGTTGAACGGCAAGAACACAGACGTCTGAATGGGCTGTGTTTCTACTGTGGTGATTCCACTCATGCTATTTCTGATTGTCCTAAGCGCACTAAGCGGTCCGCTAGGTCTGCCGTCATTGGTACTGTACAGTCCAAATTCCTTCTGTCCATTACCTTGATATGCTCTTTGTCGTCGTTTTCTGTCATGGCGTTTGTGGATTCGGGCGCTGCCCTGAATCTGATGGATTTGGATTATGCTAAACGTTGTGGGTTTTTCTTGGAGCCTTTGCGGTGTCCTATTCCATTGAGAGGAATTGATGCTACACCTTTGGCCAAGAATAAACCTCAATACTGGGCCCAGCTGACCATGTGCATGGCTCCTGCACATCAGGAAGTTATTCGCTTTCTGGTGTTGCATAATCTGCATGATGTGGTCGTGTTGGGGTTGCCATGGCTACAAACCCATAATCCAGTATTGGATTGGAATTCCATGTCGGTATCCAGCTGGGGTTGTCAGGGGGTTCATGGTGATGTTCCATTTTTGTCGATTTCGTCATCCACCCCTTCTGAGGTCCCAGAGTTCTTGTCTGATTATCAGGATGTATTTGAAGAGCCCAAGTCCGATGCTCTACCTCCGCATAGGGATTGTGATTGTGCTATCAATTTGATTCCTGGTAGTAAATTCCCTAAAGGTCGATTATTTAATTTATCCGTGCCCGAACACGCCGCTATGCGCAGTTATGTGAAGGAATCCCTGGAGAAGGGACATATTCGCCCATCGTCATCACCACTGGGAGCAGGGTTCTTCTTTGTAGCCAAGAAGGATGGTTCGCTGAGACCGTGTATTGATTACCGCCTTCTTAATAAGATCACTGTTAAATTTCAGTATCCCTTGCCATTGTTATCTGACTTGTTTGCTCGGATTAAGGGGGCTAGTTGGTTCACTAAGATAGATCTTCGTGGTGCGTATAATCTGGTGAGAATCAGGCAAGGAGATGAATGGAAAACTGCATTCAATACGCCCGAGGGTCATTTTGAGTATCTAGTGATGCCGTTCGGACTTGCCAATGCTCCATCTGTGTTTCAGTCTTTTATGCATGACATCTTCCGTGAGTATCTGGATAAATTCCTGATTGTTTACTTGGATGACATTTTGATCTTCTCAGATGATTGGGAGTCTCATGTGAAGCAGGTCAGAATGGTTTTTCAGGTCCTGCGTGCTAACTCTTTGTTTGTGAAGGGATCAAAGTGTCTCTTCGGTGTGCAGAAAGTTTCATTTTTGGGGTTCATCTTTACCCCTTCTACTATCGAGATGGATCCAGTTAAGGTCCAAGCCATCCAGGATTGGATTCAGCCGACATCTCTGAAAAGTCTGCAAAAGTTCCGGGGCTTTGCTAATTTTTATCGTCGCTTCATCTGTAATTTTTCTAGCATTGCCAAACCATTGACCGATTTGACCAAGAAGGGTGCTGATTTGGTTAATTGGTCTTCTGCTGCTGTGGAAGCTTTTCAGGAGTTGAAGCGTCGTTTTTGTTCTGCCCCTGTGTTGTGTCAGCCAGATGTTTCTCTTCCATTCCAGGTCGAGGTTGATGCTTCTGAGATTGGAGCAGGGGCGGTTTTGTCACAGAGAGGTTCTGATTGCTCAGTGATGAAACCATGTGCTTTCTTTTCCAGGAAGTTTTCACCCGCTGAGCGTAATTATGATGTGGGCAATCGAGAGTTGCTGGCCATGAAGTGGGCATTCGAGGAGTGGCGTCATTGGCTTGAAGGAGCTAAGCATCGCGTGGTGGTATTGACTGATCATAAGAACTTGACTTATCTCGAGTCTGCCAAGCGCTTGAATCCTAGACAGGCCCGTTGGTCGTTATTTTTTGCCCGCTTCGACTTTGTGATTTCGTACCTTCCGGGCTCTAAAAATGTGAAGGCGGATGCTCTGTCTAGGAGTTTTGTGCCCGACTCTCCGGGTTTATCTGAGCCAGCGGGTATCCTCAAGGAAGGAGTCATTGTGTCTGCCATCTCCCCTGATTTGCGGCGGGTGCTGCAAAAATTTCAGGCGAATAAACCTGATCGTTGTCCAGCAGAGAAACTGTTCGTCCCTGATAGGTGGACTAATAAACTTATCTCTGAACTTCATTGTTCGGTGTTGGCTGGTCATCCTGGAATCTTTGGTACCAGAGAGTTAGTGGCTAGATCCTTCTGGTGGCCATCTCTGTCACGGGATGTACGTACTTTTGTGCAGTCCTGTGGGATTTGTGCTAGGGCTAAGCCCTGCTGTTCTCGTGCCAGTGGGTTGCTTTTGCCCTTGCCGGTCCCAAAGAGGCCTTGGACACATATTTCGATGGATTTCATTTCTGACCTTCCCGTTTCTCAAAAGATGTCAGTCATTTGGGTGGTCTGTGATCGCTTTTCTAAAATGGTCCATCTGGTGCCCTTGGCTAAATTGCCTTCCTCCTCTGATTTGGTACCTTTTTTTTTCAGCATGTGGTTCGGTTGCATGGCATTCCTGAGAATATTGTTTCTGACAGAGGTTCCCAGTTTGTTTCAAGGTTTTGGCGAGCCTTTTGTGGTAGGATGGGCATTGACCTATCCTTTTCCTCGGCTTTCCATCCTCAGACTAATGGCCAGACCGAACGAACCAATCAGACCTTGGAAACATATCTGAGATGTTTTGTTTCTGCAGACCAGGATGATTGGGTGTCCTTTTTGCCGTTGGCTGAGTTCGCCCTTAATAATCGGGCCAGCTCGGCTACCTTGGTTTCTCCATTTTTTTGCAATTCTGGGCTCCATCCTCGTTTCTCTTCAGGACAGGTTGAGTCTTCGGACTGTCCTGGTGTGGATTCTGTGGTGGATAGGTTGCAGCAGATCTGGACTCAGGTAGTGGACAATTTGATCTTGTCCCAGGAGAAAGCTCAACTTTTCGCTAATCGCAGACGCCGTGTGGGTCCCCGACTTCGTGTTGGGGATCTGGTTTGGTTATCTTCTCGTCATATTCCTATGAAGGTTTCCTCTCCTAAATTTAAACCTCGTTTTATTGGTCCGTATAGGATTTCTGAGGTTCTCAATCCTGTGTCTTTTCGTTTGACCCTCCCAGACTCCTTTTCCATACATAATGTATTCCATAGGTCGTTGTTGCGGAGATACGTGGCACCTATGGTTCCATCTGTTGAGCCTCCTGCCCCGGTTTTGGTGGAGGGGGAATTGGAGTATATTGTGGAGAAGATTTTGGATTCTCGTGTTTCTAGACGGAAACTCCAGTATCTGGTTAAATGGAAGGGTTATGCTCAGGAAGATAATTCCTGGGTTTTTGCCTCTGATGTTAATGCTTCCGATCTTGTTCGTGCCTTTCATGCGGCTCATCCTGGTCGGCCTGGGGGCTCTGGTGAGGGTTCGGTGACCCCTCCTCAAGGGGGGGGGGGTACTGTTGTGAATTCTGTGGCTGAATTCACTCCTGTGGTCACAAGTGGTACTGCAGCTTCTGAGCTTCCTCCCTCAGGTGTTCTGGTGAGCTCGTTAACTGCTTCATTACTTAACTCCGCCTGATGCTGCTATCCTTGCTCCTTGTCAATGTTTCAGTGTTGGATCTGAGCTTCTCCTGATTGCTCCTGTGACCTGCTGCTCTGTATAGCTAAGTGCCTTTTGCTTTTTTGTTGCTTTTTTTTCTGTCCAGCTTGTCTTTTGTTTTGCTGGAAGCTCTGAGACGCAAAGGGTGTACCGCCGTGCCGTTAGTTCGGCACGGTGGGGTTTTTTTGCCCCCTTTGCGTGGTTTTGCTCTAGGGTTTTTTGTAGACTGCAAAGTTCGCTTTACTGTCCTCGCTCTGTCCTAGAATATCGGGCCCCACTTTGCTGAATCTATTTCATCCCTACGTTTTGTCTTTTCATCTTACTCACAGTCATTATATGTGGGGGGCTGCCTTTTCCTTTGGGGAATTTCTCTGGGGCAAGTCAGGCCTATTTTTCTATCTTCAGGCTAGCTAGTTTCTTAGGCTGTGCCGAGTTGCCTAGGTAGTTGTTAGGCGCAATCCACAGCCGCTTTTAGTTGTGTTTAGGATAGGATCAGGTGTGCAGTCTACAGAGTTTCCACGTCTCAGAGCTCGTTCTTGTATTTTTGGGTATTTGTCAGATCACTGTGTGCGCTCTGATCGCTAAGCACACTGTGTTTCTGGATTGCCTTCATAACACCTGTCATTAGCAAACATAACAAAAAGCAACCCACTGGCACGAGAACAGCAGGGCTTAGCCCAAGCACAAATCCCACAGGACTGCACAAAAGAACGCACATCCCGCGACAGAGATGGCCACCAAAAGGATCTAGCCACTAACTCTCTGGTACCAAAGATTCCAGGATGACCAGCCAACACCAAACAATGAACCTCAGAGATAACTTTATTCGTCCACCTATCAGGGACAAACAGTTTCTCCGCTGGGCAACGATCAGGTTTATTAGCCTGAAATTTTTGCAGCACCCGCCACAAATCAGGGGAGATGGCAGAAACAATTACTCCCTCTTTGAGGATACCCGCCGACTCAGATAAACCCGGAGAGTCGGGCACAAAACTCCTAGACAGAGCATCCGCCTTCACATTTTTAGAGCCCGGAAGGTACGAAATCACAAAGTCAAAACGGGCAAAAAACAGCGACCAACGAGCCTGTCTAGGATTCAACCGCTTGGCAGACTCGAGATAAGTCAAGTTCTTATGATCAGTCAATACCACCACGCGATGCTTAGCTCCTTCAAGCCAATGACGCCACTCCTCGAATGCCCACTTCATGGCCAGCAACTCTCGATTGCCCACATCATAATTTCGCTCAGCAGGCGAAAACTTCCTGGAAAAGAAGGCGCATGGTTTCATCACCGAGCAATCAGAACCTCTCTGCGACAAAACAGCCCCTGCTCCAATCTCAGAAGCATCAACCTCGACCTGGAATGGAAGCGAAACATCTGGTTGACACAACACAGGGGCAGAAGAAAAACGACACTTCAACTCTTGAAAAGCTTCCACAGCAGCAGAAGACCAATTGACCATATCAGCACCCTTCTTGGTCAAATCGGTCAATGGTTTAGCAATACTAGAAAAATTGCAGATGAAGCGACGATAAAAATTAGCAAAGCCCAGGAACTTTTGCAGACTTTTCAGAGATGTCGGCTGAGTCCAATCATGGACGGCTTGGACCTTAACAGGGTCCATCTCGATAGTAGAAGGGGAAAAGATGAACCCCAAAAATGAAACCTTCTGAACTCCAAAGAGACACTTTGACCCCTTCACAAACAAAGAATTAGCACGAAGGACCTGGAACACCATTCTGACCTGCTTCACGTGAGACTCCCAATCATCCGAGAAGATCAAAATGTCATCCAAGTACACAATCAGGAATTTATCCAGGTACTCTCGGAAGATGTCATGCATAAAGGACTGAAACACTGATGGAGCATTGGCAAGTCCGAATGGCATTACTAGATACTCAAAATGGCCATCGGGCGTATTAAATGCAGTTTTCCATTAATCGCCTCGCTTAATACGCACAAGATTATACGCACCACGAAGATCTATCTTGGTGAACCAAATAGCCCCCTTAATCCGAGCAAACAAATCAGATAACAACGGCAAGGGGTACTGAAATTTAACCGTGATCTTATTTAGAAGGCGGTAATCTATACAAGGTCTCAGCGAACCATCCTTCTTGGCTACAAAAAGGACCCTGCTCCTAATGGCGACGATGACGGGCGAATATGCCCCTTCTCCAAGGACTCTTTCACATAACTCCGCATAGCGGCGTGCTCAGGCACAGATAAATTAAACAGTCGACCTTTTGGGAATTTACTACCAGGAATCAAATCGATAGCACAATCACAATCCCTATGCGGAGGTAGGGTATCGGACTTGGGCTCATCAAATACATCCCGGTAATCAGACAAGAACTCTGGAACCTCAGAAGGGGTGGATGACGAAATAGTCAGAAATGGGACATCACCATGTACCCCCTGACAACCCCAGCTGGACACAGACATGGATTTCCAATCTAACACTGGATTATGGACTTGTAGCCATGGCAACCCCAACACGACCACATCATGCAGATTATGCAACACCAGAAAGCGAATAACCTCCTGATGTGCAGGAGCCATGCACATGGTCAGCTGGGTCCAGTACTGAGGTTTATTCTTGGCCAAAGGCGTAGCATCAATTCCTCTCAATGGAATAGGACACTACAAGGGCTCCAAGAAAAACCCACAACGCCTAGCATACTCCAAGTCCATCAAATTCAGGGCAGCGCCTGAATCCACAAATGCCATGACAGAATACGACGACAAAGAACAGATCAAGGTAACGGACAGAAGAAATTTTGACTGTACCGTACCAATGGTGGCAGACATAGCGAACCGCTTAGAGCGCTTAGGACAATCAGAGATAGCATGAGTGGAATCACCACAGTAGAAACACAGCCCATTCAGACGTCTGTGTTCTTGCCGTTCAACTCTGGTCAAAGTCCCATCGCACTGCATAGGCTCAGGTTTTAGCTCAGGTAATACCGCCAAATGGTGCACAGATTTACGCTCACGCAAGCGTCGACCGATCTGAATGGCCAAAGACATAGACTCATTCAGACCAGCAGGCATAGGAAATCCCACCATGACATCCTTAAGGGCTTCAGAGAGACCCTTTCTGAAAATAGCTGCGAGCGCACCTTCATTCCATTGAGTGAGTACGGACCACTTTCTAAATTTCTGACAATATACCTCTATCTCATCCTGACCCTGACACAGAGCCGGAAAATTTTCTCTGCCTGATCCACTGAATTAGGTTCATCGTACAGCAATCCGAGAGCCAGGAAAAACGCATCGATATTACTTAATGCAGGATCTCCTGACGCAAGAGAAAATGCCCAGTCCTGAGGGTCGCCACGTAAAAAAGAAATAATGATCCTAACTTGTTGAACTGGGTCACCAGAGGAGCGAGGTTTCAAAGCCAGAAATAGTTTACAATTATTTTTGAAACTCAGAAATTTAGTTCTATCTCCAAAAAACAAATCAGGAATAGGAATTCTCGGTTCTAACATAGAATTCTGAACCACAAAGTCTTGAATATTTTGTACTCTTGCCGTGAGCTGATCCACACATGAAGACAGACCTTTAATGTCCATCGCTACACCTGTGTCCTGAACCACCCAAATGTCTAGGGGAAAAAAAAGGCAAAACACAGTGCAGAGAAAAAAAAATGGTCTCAGAACTTCTTTTTTCCCTCTATTGAGAATCATTAGTACTTTGGGCCTCCAGTACTGTTATGAAAAGGTAATTCAGTACCACAATGGACATAGAGGTCAGAGCACATACAGTGACCTGACAATAACCCAAAAACATTGAACGAGCTCTGAGACGTGGGAACTCTGCTGACCACAATCCCTAATCCTCTCCAACCACACTAGAGGGAGCCGTGGATTGCGCCTAACGCTCCATATGCAACTCGGCACAGCCTGAGAAACTAGCTAGCCTGAAGATAGAAAATAAGCCTACCTTGCCTCAGAGAAATACCCCAAAGGAAAAGGCAGCCCCCACATATAATGACTGTGAGTTAAGATGAAAAGACAAACATAGAGACGAAATAGATTTAGCAAAGTGAGGCCCGACTTTCTGAACAGAGCGAGGATAGGAAAGATAACTTTGCGGTCAACACAAAACCCTACAAAAACCACGCAAAGGGGGCAAAAAGACCCTCCGTACCGAACTAACGGCACGGAGGTACACCCTCTGCGTCCCAGAGCTTCCAGCAAGCAGGAAAAAACAAATATACAAGCTGGACAGAAAAAAACAGCAAACAAAATAGCAAAGCAGAACTTAGCTATGCAGAGCAGCAGGCCACAGGAACGATCCAGGAGGGAACAGGTCCAATACTAGAACATTGACTGGAGGCCAGGATCAAAGCACTAGGTGGAGTTAAATAGAGCAGCACCTAACGACTTCACCACATCACCTGAGGAAGGAAACTCAGAAGCCGCAGTACCACTTTCCTCCACCAACGGAAGCTCACAGAGAGAATCAGCCGAAGTACCACTTGTGACCACAGGAGGGAGCTCTGCCACAGAATTCACAACAGGTACGTATTTTACACAGACCCATTGACTTTAATGGGTCCGTGTAATACGTGCGCTCCCACGAACGCTGACATGTCTCCGTGTTTGGCACACGGAGACACGGTCCGCAAAAAATCAATGACATCTGAACAGATGCATTGATTTTTATGTGTCTACGTGTGTCAGTGGCTCCGGTATGTGAGGAAACTGTCACCTCACGTACCGGAGCCACTGACGTGTGAAACTGGCCTGACTGCAGTTTTCAAAATGTCGGGGGGTGTGGTTTTTAAAATTGTATATTTACTGGTTTTCCAATATATAGGACCCCCAAAGTCACTTCAAACCTGAATAGGTCCCTCAAAAAAAATAAATTGTAAATTTCCTTGATAAAAAGGAAAAATTGCTGCTACATTTTTAAACCTGAAAGGCTGACAAAATAAAATGTTACAAATGGTGCTGATATAAAGCAGGCATGAGGGAAATGTTATTTATTAATGTTTTCTGTGCTGTGACCATTTTGATTAGGGCTCCTTTTCACTTGCGAGAAATACGTCCGAGTCTCACAGGTGAAATCCCTCCTCTGGTGCCGGCACTCCAGAGCGGAGTGTGCAGCTCCATGTGTTGCTGTGCGGCCGCACGCTCCGCTCTGGAGTGCCGGCGCCAGAGGAGGGATTTCACCTGCGAGACTCGGCCATATTTCTCGCAAGTGAAAAGGAGCTCTTAAAGAGATAATCATTTAACCCCTTAGTAACTGAGCCAATTTGCAGCTTAATGACCGGGCTAATTTTTACAATTCTTACCATTGTCACTTTATGAGGTTATAACTCTGGAACGCTTTAACAGATCCCGCTGACTCTGAAAATGTTTTTTGTGACATATTGTACTTCATGTTAGCAGTAAAATTTATTCGATATTACTTGCTTTTATTTATGAAAAAAATGGATATATGATGAAAATGTTTTAAATTTAGCAATTTTCAAACTTTGAATTTTTAAGCCCTTAAATCAGAGAGATATGTCACACAAAATAGTTAATAAATAACATTTCCCACATGTCTACTTTACATCAGCACAATTTTGGAAACAACATTTTTTTTTGTTAGGAAGTTATAAGGGTTAATAGTTGAGCAACAAATTTCTCATTTTTACAACAAATTTTACAAAACCATTTTTTTTAGGGACCATCTCACATTTAAAGTCACTTTGAGGGATGTTCATGATAGAAAATACCCAAAAGTGACACCATTCTAAAAACTGCACTCCACAAGGTGCTCAAAACCACATTTAAGAAGTTTATTAACCCTTTACGTGCTTCACAGGAACTGAAGCAATGTGGAAGGAAAAAATTAACATTCAACTTTTTTTTTTACATTTTTCTTCAGAACCAATTTTTTTTTATTTCACAAGTGCAAAAAAAGAAAATGAACCACAAAATTTGTTGTACAGAAATTAAATGGCACATCAGACTTTTGTTTTTCTTTTTTTGGCAACCCCCGGCAGCCAAGACCCCAAGATCTGTCGGGTGCCGGCTGGCAGATCTCGGCGGGTGCACTGCGCATGCGCCTGCCATTTTCTTCTCGGGAGAAGATGGTGGCGCCCATGGGGGGGAAGCAGGAGGGCTGAGGACCAGCTGGAGACACTGGTGAGTATCGGAGAGCCATTGGAGACCCCTATTTCTCTGTCCTCTGATGTGCGATCACATCGGAAGACAGAGAAATTACATGGCACATCAGACTTTTTTTCTTTTTTGCGGTCGCCAATATACGGTTAGTACTGGCAATCGCAACCCGGGGGTAGGTAAAAAACAAGCCAAGACCCCGAGATCTGCTGGGTGCACTGTGCATGCGCCTGCCATTTTCTTCCCGGGAGAAGATGGCGGCACCCATGGGGGGGGGGGAAGCAGGAGGGCCGAGGAGCTCCGGGGAGGGATTGGAGACCATTTCTCTCTCCTCTGATGTGTGATCACATCGGAAAACAGAGAAATTAAGTGGCACATCAGTTTGGGTTTTTTCGTGGTCGCCGGTACACGGTTAATACCAGTGATCGCAACCCAGGTTCTCTGGGGTCTCTTCTACCCCCAGCAGCCGAGACCCCGGAGAAAATCCGACTCTGGGGGCGCTATACATTTTTTCCACAGCGCTGTTAATTAACAGCGCTGTGGTTTAAGTACCCTTAACTACCGCCGTTAAAAGGGGTATCAGTGGTCGTTAAGGGGTTAAAGTTTGAAAAATGCATTTATTTTTTTTTACATTTTTGTCAAATTTCTGAATTTTTTATAAACAAACACAAAACATATCTACCTAAATTTATCATTATCTTAAATTATAATGTGGCACGAAAAAAAAAAACAATTTCAAAATCACTGGGATTTGTTGAAGTGTTCCAGAGTTATTACCACATAAAGTGACATTGATCAGATTTTAAAAATTTGGCTCCGTCACTAAGGGGATAAAGTCCCCCAGAATCAGTCACCATTGCGGCTTTGGGCGATCTGTGCCCCTTATAGGCTACTTTCACACTAGCGTGTTTTTTACGTACGTCGCAATGGGTCATTTTGGAGTAAAAACGCATCCTGCAAAGTTGCCCGCAGGATGCGTTTTTTTCTCCATAGACTTTCATTAGCTACGTATCGCCACACGTCGCATCGGTCGTGCGACGGATGCGTCGTGTTTTGGCGCACCGTCGGCACAAAAAAGTTACATGTAGTGTTTTTGAGTGTCGAGTCCGCCATTTCCGACCGCGCATGCACAGCCGGAACTCCGCCCCCTCCTCCCCGGACATTACAATGGGGCAGCGGATGCGTTGAAAAACTGCATCCGCTGCCCCTGTTCATATTTTTTGCAGTTTGCGTCGGTACGTCGGGCCGACGCTAGTGTGAAAGTAGCCTTATGCCGCTGCCTCACAATGAGCTCCTGGGTGCACAGATCATCTACCACGGCACTGATTAACAGGGCTGCAGTGCGGGGGCCCCTGGGGGCCACACAGGAGGACAGTGACCTCCGACCCAGCTACCTGCCTGACTGCTGATGTAAAGGATGCTCTGCCTCTTAGTCCGGCACTGAAGCAGTCAGAGCATCCTTTCCATCAGCCCGCACACTTCTGACACCATCTATTCAGAGAACACAGCTAAGGCTACGTTCACACTAGCGTTCGGCTAGTGTGCGTCGCGCTAGCGTCGGGCGACGCAGCGGCGACGCACGCGTCATGCGCCCCTATGTTTAACATGGGGGACGCATGCGTTTTTGCTTGTTGCGTTTTCCGACACGTGCGTCTTTTTTGACGCTAGCGTCGGATCAAGAAAACGCAACAAGTTGCATTTTTCTTGCGTCCGATTTTCGTCAAAAAACGACGCACGCGTCGAAAAACGCAGCGTTTTTCGGTGCGTTGTGCGTCGCGTCGCCGACGCAGCGGCGCACAACGCTAGTGTGAACGTAGCCTTATCCACCATTGCAGCAGCTGCAAGTCTCAAAAGTTTTATGCCAAGAACTGCCCCCCACACTCACTTCACAAGACCCCCGACTGACCTCTGAACAGCAGCACCTCCTGGTGCTTAAAGGGGATGCTGTTAGCCTTGGCGAAGATATAGACCGCGCGGCAGGGCTGGGAGAACAGGTCCAGGTACAGGGTCAGGTCCGACATGATGATGACACACCAGTCCGGTACTCGGCAGTGAGAGGCTCCGGGAAGGGGCTCCGGTTACTCAGCAGTGCCCACGCCCACGGCACGGAGCCTCGCCCGCCCCAAGCTCTCACCTATTGCGCTGCCTATGGCTCCATTAGGGTTAATTGCACGGTGTCACATTGTGGCTTCATGGCTGAAAGTCCAAGGATGACAGCAACAAATGTGCATGACGAAGCTCCTCACTGCCGAGGTTCCTCATTCATCCTGGTCACTGACATCTTGTTCTAAACTCCTGTCAGGATTCTACAATCATTTCCTCCACGTGGAGAAACACTTGCTGGTGGCATTCAGAGAAAGCCCATGTCGGGCTCATTAGCTGTGGATTTTCCACTTGGCTTCTGCAGCATAACATTAGGGCATGTTCACACAGCGTGTCTGTTTTCCAAGCGAAAGACGCCTCAGCATTCTTCCTTTTCTCTGAAGTTTTGTACTGATGTGTCTGTTGCCAGCGTTTTTATTTCAGAGGGTTGCAGACTTTTTTAAAAATATTTATCAAGAAATTAAGAAAACACTAGCATTTATTTTCAGTAAAAAAAAGCACACGCACACAGAAAAAAACCTTGGCAGGTCTTTTATTTTTTTAGTGCTCTCATTGACTAACAGCAGGGGTGGGGAACCTCTGGCGTAGGCCTCGATGACCTTTTCTCTGGCCCCTGGGCAGAATCCCTGGGTCGGCAGTGCTCGGGGCAGCAGCTACATTTTGACGGTTGTCAGCCTCCTAAATTATCCTTGCGTGTGCAATAAGAGATTACGTCCTGATACTTGTCAGTGCCAGTGTCAGGATGTGCTTTGTGGATGGAGTTAGCACACTATGCGCTGCCATCCCACAAAGAAAGACAGCAGCAGCCCCGGCGTCTCCTGTGGGATCTGTGCCACAGCCCTGGTGTCGTCTGTGATGCTGCCCCGGCGTCTCCTGCGATGTCTGTACCACTGCCAAATGTCTCCTGTGATGTCTGTGTCGAAACTCCAGCGTCTCCTTCCCCATGTCTCCTGCGATGTCTATACCGCAGCCCCATGTCTCCTGAAGTGTATATGCTGCAGCCCCATGTCTCCTGTGATTCTGATGTAGGCCTGTCCCAAACGTCCAGATAATTCCGGTACCGGAAAAATCGGTACCGGAATTATCCGTGTCCGTGTGTCCGTGTGCTCACGTGGCACATCAGTGTGGCACACGTGCAGCATCCGTGTGCCGCCCGTGTGTCGACTGGGTACCACACGCACCGTGCAGGAGACAGCGCTACAGTTAAGCTAAGTGGTGCTGAAGCCGCCATTCATTTCTTCTCTCCAGCAGCATTCGTTGGAGAGAAGATATGAAAAATCTTTTTGTTGTTTTTGGTGCTTAAAAAAAGATCCCTGTCCCCAACCCCCTCCCACCCCCTGTGCGCCCCCCCCCCCCCCGCTGTTAATAAAATACTTACCCGGCTCCCTCGCTGCTTCCTCTCCTCATCGCAGCTTCTCCTGTATGAACGGTCACGTGGTACCGCTCACTACAGTGATGAATATGTGGCTCCACCCCTATGGGAGGTGGAGCCGCATATTCATCACTGTAATGGGCGGCACCACGTGACCGCTCATACAGGAGAAGCTGCGGCGAGGAGAGGAAGCAGCGAGGGAGCCGGGTAAGTATTTTATTAACAGCAGGGGGGCGCACAGGGGGTGGGAGGGGGTTGGGGACAGGGATCTTTTTTTTAAATACCAAAAAAAAAAGATTTTTCATATCTTCTCTCCAGCGAACACTGCTGGAGAGAAGAAATGAATGGCGGCTTCAGCACCACGCTGGGGGGACAGCGCTTACTGTAGCGCTGTCTCCTGCACGGCACACGGACTGCACACGGACAGCATCCGTGTGCGGTACGTGTTATACACGGACCCATTGACTTTAATGGGTCCGTGTAATACGTGCGCTCCCACGAACACTGACGTCTCCGTGTTTTTTAAACGGACACACGGTCCGTGAAAACACGCTGACATGTGCAGAGACACATTGATTTTAATGTGTCTACGTGAGTCAGTGTCTCCGGTACGTGAGGAAACTGTCACCTGATGTACCGGACCCACTGACGTGTGAAACCGGCCGTATACACAGCAGTCTCCGTGTTCCTGTTCCCAATTTGTTTGCATATAAAAGGTGTGGCCTGCCTTTTGTTTGAGCTGGACATGGCTGTGGGTCTACTAGCCGGGATCAGTGCTTCTCAACCCTTATCCACATGTACATCACTTGACAGATGGTAAGGTCTTAATATAAAAGTTAGGACTGTCCTATTTAGGGTCATCGTGAAATGTAAAACCTCCAAAAGTCAGAACATTTTAAAAACAGCACCCTCTGACATATTGAAAACTTCTGTCAGGTAGCTTATTTATCCTTGAGGTGATTTTCAGGAATTAATACAAAGTGGCATGAGAGGAATGAAAATAGAATTAGTCTTACCGGTAATTCGGTTTCTAGGCACCTTCCATGACAGCAGTATCGGAGGATGTCTCCCCGCCCTAAGGCTATGGGCACACGTTGCAGAATTGCCGCGG
This sequence comes from Ranitomeya imitator, assembly GCF_032444005.1. NCBI lineage: Eukaryota > Metazoa > Chordata > Amphibia > Anura > Dendrobatidae > Ranitomeya > Ranitomeya imitator. The sequence continues at coordinate 299,865,096 of NC_091282.1, read as the reverse complement.
AAATTTCCGTGGCAATTCTGCAACTCTCTGCCATGGATATAACGCATGCAGAATTGGCATGCATTTTCCCGCTAAACACTAGCGTTTTGCAAGCGTAATTAGCTTGCAGAATGCTAGCGTTTTCCAAGCGATCTGTAGTATCGCTTTGAAAAGTGATTGACAGGTTGGTCACATTTGTCAAGCATAATGCTCGACAAGTGTGACCAACTTTTTACTATTGATGTTGCCTAAGTAGCATCAATAGTAAAAGATAGAATGCTAAAAATAATTTTAAAACATGGTTATTCTCACCTTCCGACAGCCCCCGATCTCCTTAGCGGCGCTCCCGGCGGCTTGTGTTCCCAGGGATGCATTGCACGAAGGACCTTTGTGATGTCACGGTCACATGATCACGACGTCATCCCAGGTCCTTCGCGCAATGCATCCCTGGGAACGGAAGACGCTGCGTGCACCGCTGAGAGGTGGGAGGACTCCGGGGGCCACCGGAACGTAAGTATATCAATATTTTTTATTTTAATTCTTTTTTTTAACTGAAACATGGTTCCCAAGGGCATGGAGGAGAGTCTCCTCTCCTCCAGACCCAGGTACCACCGCACATGAAGCACTCACTTTACGCATGGTGGGCATAGCCACATGTGTAAAGTGAGCGTTTCAATGCATTCCAATCACCTGACCGCTCACGTGACCGCGACTAGAGTTGAGCGACCTTGACCTTTTTAGAGTCGAGCCGTGTTTCGCGAAACCCGACTATCTTAGAAGTCGAGTCGAGTGGAATCGGCCGATTATCGCGAAAAGTCGGGTATCGACCGAAACACGAAACCCAATGCAAGTCAATGGGGGAGCATAGTCGGCAGTGAGTGGAGGCCAGGAAAACACCTACACTGCCCATTTTAATGGCAAAAACATCCATTCTTGTTACAGAAGCTTGTCAATCGTAATTTACCTTATAATAATTGGAAGGCATTTGAAATTGGGGGTCATTTGGCTAAAGTTGTGAAGGGTAGGGCTGGTTCAAGTAATTAGTGGGCCCAGGAAATCTGGACCACGTCACGGCAGTGGAGCAGGGAGAGGTAAGTATTTCAACTTTGCAAGTGCTGTGATCCTGAGCAAGCAGGGGGGGCCCACTCGTTGGCATTGGCACTGGCACAGGGCCCTTCAAAGTACAGCGGTGTGTTTGCACGGCAGGGGCGCCTCCCACCGGCAGCAACACTTTTGCGTACTATGAGAGGCCCTGTGCCAGTGACGTCACCAACTAGTATTCCTCCCCCCACCTGATGAAGGAACCTGCACTTTTATCTGCACCTTCCTCTTTGTCCCCGTGTAAGGTGGTATGGTATGCGGGAAGAGGAACCTGACTTTCAGCAGGGTCACAATCTTGTTGTGTAGCGTGCACGGGGAATGTTGCGTTATGGGTCAATGTACCAGCAGACTCATCTATCACTGGCTGGGCAATGGGCAGGATGAGGAGGAAACACAGATATAGGCCCAAAGAATAAAGTTGGCTAAATGCAGTTCAAAATTGGTAACACAGGACTAACCAGGGGGCATTGCAGTGGAGGACAACTGGAATGAGAGGCTGACACAGAGAGTAGGCCCAAATCAGTAAGTAGTCGAAATGCAGTTCAAAATTGGCAACCGTAGTAAACAGGCGGCACAGCTTTGTTCAGTGGAGGAGAACAGCAAGGAGCGTCAGACACCGATAGTAGGCCCCAACCCAACTAGTAGGCCAAATGCAGTCTAACATTAACAACTACTTAACGAGAGCCTGAAAATGGAATTTCAGGACAGGAAACCAGGAGAACAGCAAGGAGCGGCAGACACTGTTAGTAGGCCCCAAACCAACTAGTACGCCAAATGCAGTTGTTCCATTTAACCACTATTTAACAAGAGCCTGAAGATAGAAGCTCAGGAAAGGCAACCTGGAGAACACCTTGGATTGGAACACACCGTCTCTACACCCCATACCCAATTTGTAGGCCTAATGCAGTGTAGTTTCCAACAACTACTAAACGAGAGCATTAAGATTGAAGCAATGGAGAGGAAACCTGGGGAACACCTTGGAGTTGAACACACCGTCTCTCTACACCCCATACCAAATGTGTAGGCCTAATGCAGTGTAGTTTCCAACAACTACTAAACGAGAGCCTGAAGATAGAAGCTCAGGAAAGGCAACCTGGAGAACACCTTGGAGTGGAACACACCGTCTCTACACCCCATACCCAATTTGTAGGCCTAATGCAGTGTAGTTTCCAACAACTACTAAACGCGAGCATGAAGATTGAAGCAATGGAGAGGAAACCTGGGGAACACCTTGGAGTGGAACACACCGTCTCTCTACACCCCATACCCAATTTGTAGGCCTAATGCAGTGTAGTTTCCAACAACTACTAAACGAGAGCCTGAAGATAGAAGCTCAGGAATGGCAACCTGGAGAACACCTTGGAGTGGAACACACCGTCTCTCTACACCCCATACCAAATGTGTAGGCCTAATGCAGTGTAGTTTCCAACAACTACTAAACGAGAGCATTAAGATTGAAGCAATGGAGAGGAAACCTGGGGAACACCTTGGAGTTGAACACACCGTCTCTCTCTACACCCCATACCAAATGTGTAGGCCTAATGCAGTGTAGTTTCCAACAACTACTAAACGAGAGCCTGAAGATAGAAGCTCAGGAAAGGCAACCTGGAGAACACCTTGGAGTGGAACACACCGTCTCTACACCCCATACCCAATTTGTAGGCCTAATGCAGTGTAGTTTCCAACAACTACTAAACGAGAGCATTAAGATTGAAGCAATGGAGAGGAAACCTGGGGAACACCTTGGAGTGGAACACACCGTCTCTCTACACCCCATACCCAATTTGTAGGCCTAATGCAGTGTAGTTTCCAACAACTACTAAACGAGAGCCTGAAGATAGAAGCTCAGGAAAGGCAACCTGGAGAACACCTTGGAGTGGAACACACCGTCTCTCTACACCTCATACCAAATGTGTAGGCCTAATGCAGTGTAGTTTCCAACAACTACTAAACGAGAGCATTAAGATTGAAGCAATGGAGAGGAAACCTGGGGAACACCTTGGAGTTGAACACACCGTCTCTCTACACCCCATACCAAATGTGTAGGCCTAATGCAGTGTAGTTTCCAACAACTACTAAACGAGAGCCTGAAGATAGAAGCTCAGGAAAGGCAACCTGGAGAACACCTTGGAGTGGAACACACCGTCTCTCTACACCCCATACCAAATGTGTAGGCCTAATGCAGTGTAGTTTCCAACAACTACTAAACGAGAGTCGGAAGATCGAAGCAATGGAGAGGAAACCTGGGGAACACCTTGGAGTGGAACACACCGTCTCTACACCCCATACCCAATTTGTAGGCCTAATGCAGTGTAGTTTTCAACAACTACTAAACGAGAGTCAGAAGATCGAAGCAATGTAGAGGAAACCTGGGGAACACCTTGGAGTGGAACACACCGTCTCTACACCCCATACCCAATTTGTAGGCCTAATGCAGTGTAGTTTTCAACAACTACTAAACGAGAGTCAGAAGATCGAAGCAATGGAGAGGAAACCTGGGCAACACCTTGGAGTGGAACACACCGTCTCTACACCCCATACCCAATTTGTAGGCCTAATGCAGTGTAGTTTTCAACAACTACTAAACGAGAGTCGGAAGACCGAAGCAATGGAGAGGAAACCTGGGGAACACCTTGGAGTGGAACACACCGTCTCTACACCCCATACCCAATTTGTAGGCCTAATGCAGTGTAGTTTTCAACAACTACTAAACGAGAGTCAGAAGATCGAAGCAATGGAGAGGAAACCTGGGCAACACCTTGGAGTGGAACACACCGTCTCTACACCCCATACCCAATTTGTAGGCCTAATGCAGTGTAGTTTTCAACAACTACTAAACGAGAGTCGGAAGACCGAAGCAATGGAGAGGAAACCTGGGGAACACCTTGGAGTGGAACACACCGTCTCTACACCCCATACCCAATTTGTAGGCCTAATGCAGTGTAGTTTTCAACAACTACTAAACGAGAGTCGGAAGACCGAAGCAATGGAGAGGAAACCTGGGGAACACCTTGGAGTGGAACACACCGTCTCTACACCCCATACCCAATTTGTAGGCCTAATGCAGTGTAGTTTTCAACAACTACTAAACGAGAGTCAGAAGATCGAAGCAATGTAGAGGAAACCTGGGGAACACCTTGGAGTGGAACACACCGTCTCTACACCCCATACCCAATTTGTAGGCCTAATGCAGTGTAGTTTTCAACAACTACTAAACGAGAGTCGAAAGATCGAAGCAATGGAGAGGAAACCTGGGGAACACCTTGGAGTGGAACACACCGTCTCTACACCCCATACCCAATTTGTAGGCCTAATGCAGTGTAGTTTTCAACAAATACTAAACGAGAGTCGGAAGACCGAAGCAATGTAGACGAAACCTGGGGAACACCTTGGAGTGGAACACACCGTCTCTATACCCCATACCCAATTTGTAGGCCTAGTGCATTGTAGTTTCCAACAACTACTAAACGAGAGACTGAAGATAGAAGCTCAGGAAAGGCAACCTGGAGAACACCTTGGAGTGGAACACACCGTCTCTCTACACCCCATACCAAATGTGTAGGCCTAATGCAGTGTAGTTTCCAACAACTACTAAACGAGAGCATTAAGATTGAAGCAATGGAGAGGAAACCTGGGGAACACCTTGGAGTTGAACACACCGTCTCTCTACACCCCATACCAAATGTGTAGGCCTAATGCAGTGTAGTTTCCAACAACTACTAAACGAGAGCCAGAAGATCGAAGCAATGGAGAGGAAACCTGGGGAACACCTTGGAGTGGAACACACCGTCTCTCTACACCCCATACCCAATGTGTAGGCCTAATGCAGTGTAGTTTCCAACAACTACTAAACGAGAGCCTGAAGATAGAAGCTCAGGAAAGGCAACCTGGATAACACCTTGGAGTCGAACACACCGTCTCTACACCCCATACCCAATTTGTAGGCCTAATGCAGTGTAGTTTCCAACAACTACTAAACGAGAGCCAGAAGATCGAAGCAATGGAGAGGAAACCTGGGGAACACCTTGGAGTGGAACACACCGTCTCTCTACACCCCATACCCAATTTGTAGGCCTAATGCAGTGTAGTTTCCAACAACTACTAAACGAGAGCCTGAAGATAGAAGCTCAGGAAAGGCAACCTGGAGAACACCTTGGAGTGGAACACACCGTCTCTACACCCCATACCAAATGTGTAGGCCTAATGCAGTGTAGTTTCCAACAACTACTAAACGAGAGCCTGAAGATAGAAGCTCAGGAAAGGCAACCTGGAGAACACCTTGGAGTGGAACACACCGTCTCTACACCCCATACCCAATTTGTAGGCCTGATGCAGTGTAGTTTCCAACAACTACTAAACGAGAGCATTAAGATTGAAGCAATGGAGAGGAAACCTGGGGAACACCTTGGAGTGGAACACACCGTCTCTCTACACCCCATACCCAATTTGTAGGCCTAATGCAGTGTAGTTTCCAACAACTACTAAACGAGAGCCTGAAGATAGAAGCTCAGGAAAGGCAACCTGGAGAACACCTTGGAGTGGAACACACCGTCTCTACACCCCATACCCAATTTGTAGGCCTAATGCTGTGTAGTTTCCAACAACTACTAAACGAGAGCCTGAAGATAGAAGCTCAGGAAAGGCAACCTGGAGAACACCTTGGAGTGGAACACACTGTCTCTCTACACCCCATACCCAATTTGTAGGCCTAATGCAGTGTAGTTTCCAACAACTACTAAACGAGAGCCTGAAGATAGAAGCTCAGGAAAGGCAACCTGGAGAACACCTTGGAGTGGAACACACCGTCTCTACACCCCACACCCAATTTGTAGGCCTAATGCAGTGTAGTTTCCAACAACTACTAAACGAGAGTTGGAAGATCGAAGCAATAGAGAGGAAACCTGGGGAACACCTTGGAGTGGAACACACCGTCTCTATACCCCATACCCAATTTGTAGGCCTAATGCAGTGTAGTTTCCAACAACTACTAAACGAGAGCCTGAAGATAGAAGCTCAGGAAAGGCAACCTGGAGAACACCTTGGAGTGGAACACACCGTCTCTCTACACCCCATACCAAATGTGTAGGCCTAATGCAGTGTAGTTTCCAACAACTACTAAACGAGAGTATTAAGATTGAAGCAATGGAGAGGAAACCTGGGGAACACCTTGGAGTTGAACACACCGTCTCTCTACACCCCATACCAAATGTGTAGTCCTAATGCAGTGTAGTTTCCAACAACTACTAAACGAGAGCCAGAAGATCGAAGCAATGGAGAGGAAACCTGGGGAACACCTTGGAGTGGAACACACCGTCTCTCTACACCCCATACCCAATGTGTAGGCCTAATGCAGTGTAGTTTCCAACAACTACTAAACGAGAGCCTGAAGATAGAAGCTCAGGAAAGGCAACCTGGAGAACACCTTGGAGTGGAACACACCGTCTCTACACCCCATACCAAATGTGTAGGCCTAATGCAGTGTAGTTTCCAACAACTACTAAACGAGAGCCTGAAGATAGAAGCTCAGGAAAGGCAACCTGGAGAACACCTTGGAGTGGAACACACCGTCTCTACACCCCATACCCAATTTGTAGGCCTGATGCAGTGTAGTTTCCAACAACTACTAAACGAGAGCATTAAGATTGAAGCAATGGAGAGGAAACCTGGGGAACACCTTGGAGTGGAACACACCGTCTCTCTACACCCCATACCCAATTTGTAGGCCTAATGCAGTGTAGTTTCCAACAACTACTAAACGAGAGCCTGAAGATAGAAGCTCAGGAAAGGCAACCTGGAGAACACCTTGGAGTCGAACACACCGTCTCTACACCCCATACCCAATTTGTAGGCCTAATGCAGTGTAGTTTCCAACAACTACTAAACGAGAGTCGGAAGATCGAAGCAATGGAGAGGAAACCTGGGGAACACCTTGGAGTGGAACACACCGTCTCTCTACACCCCATACCCAATTTGTAGGCCTAATGCAGTGTAGTTTCCAACAACTACTAAACGAGATCCTGAAGATAGAAGCTCAGGAAAGGCAACCTGGAGAACACCTTGGAGTGGAACACACCGTCTCTACACCCCATACCAAATGTGTAGGCCTAATGCAGTGTAGTTTCCAACAACTACTAAACGAGAGCCTGAAGATAGAAGCTCAGGAAAGGCAACCTGGAGAACACCTTGGAGTGGAACACACCGTCTCTACACCCCATACCCAATTTGTAGGCCTGATGCAGTGTAGTTTCCAACAACTACTAAACGAGAGCATTAAGATTGAAGCAATGGAGAGGAAACCTGGGGAACACCTTGGAGTGGAACACACCGTCTCTCTACACCCCATACCAAATGTGTAGGCCTAATGCAGTGTAGTTTCCAACAAGTACTAAACGAGAGCATTTAGATTGAAGCAATGGAGAGGAAACCTGGGGAACACCTTGGAGTTGAACACACCGTCTCTACACCCCATGCCCAATTTGTAGGCCTTATGCAGTGTAGTTTTCACCAACTACTAAACGAGAGTAGGAAGATCGAAGCAATGTGGACTTAACCTGGGGCACACCTTGTGGCGGCAGACACCGTTAGTAGGCCCTACGAAAGTTGTAGCCCCAATGCAGTTTTAAAATTCCTAGAGGCTGAAAACAAGAATATTGACGCTCAGCTTTTTTCAAAGGAACGCAGCTGTATTGAGTGGCGCAGACAGACACAGGTAGTAGGCCTTAAACCAAAAATGTGGCTCACTGCAGCTTAAAAAAGGTTACAGGGGTACACAGGCAGCATTGCTCTGGGCAGTGGAGGACAATTTCAATAGTGGACCGCAGACAGACTTTGTACGCCTACTATTAAAAAAAGGATGCTCTATGCAATTAAAAATAGGTTCCAGGGGTACACGGGCAGCAGTGGTATGGTCAGTGGAGGCCTAGTGGAAGGAGGGACCGCAGACAGGCTTCGAAGGCCTAACATAATAAAATTGGACAGGCTGTAAGCACTTTATGATTGGTTCCAGGGGTACACGGGCAGCAGTGGTCTGGTCAGTGTAGGAGTAGTAGAAAGAACGGGCCGCAGACAGGCTTCGAAGGCCTAACATAATAAAATTGGGCTGGCTGTAGGCACTTTAAAATTGGTTCCAGGGGTACACGGGCAGCAGTGGTCTGGTCAGTGGAGGCCTAGTAGAAGGAGGGACCGCAGACAGGCTTCGAAGGCCTAACATAATAAAATTGGGCTGGCTGTAGGCAATTTAAAATTGGTTCCAGGGGTACACGGGCAGCAGTGGTCTGGTCAGTGGAGGCCTAGTGGAAGGAGGGACCGCAGACAGGCTTCGAAGGCCTAACATAATAAAATTGGACAGGCTGTAGGCACTTTATGATTGGTTCCAGGGGTACACGGGCAGCAGTGGTCTGGTCAGTGTAGGAGTAGTAGAAAGAACGGGCCGCAGACAGGCTTAGAAGGCCTAACATAAAAAAATATTGGACTGTAGGCACTTTAACATTGGTTCCAGGGGTACACGGGCAGCAGTAGACTGGTCAGTGTAGTAGTAGTAGTAGAAAGAACGGGCCGCAGACAGGCTTCGGAGGCCTAACATAATAAAATTGGGCTGGCTGTAGGCAATTTAAAATTGGTTCCAGGGGTACAAGGGCAGCAGTGGTCTGGTCAGTGGAGGCCTAGTGGAAGGAGGGACCGCAGACAGGCTTCGAAGGCCTAACATAATAAAATTGGACAGGCTGTAGGCACTTTATGATTGGTTCCAGGGGTACACGGGCAGCAGTGGTCTGGTCAGTGTAGGAGTAGTAGAAAGAACGGGCCGCAGACAGGCTTAGAAGGCCTAACATAAAAAAAATTGGACTGTAGGCACTTTAACATTGGTTCCAGGGGTACACGGGCAGCAGTAGACTGGTCAGTGTAGTAGTAGTAGAAAGAATGGGCCGCAGACAGGCTTCGAAGGCCTAACATAAAAAAATATTGGGCTGTAGGCACTTTAACATTGGTTCCAGGGGTACACGGGCAGCAGTAGACTGGTCAGTGTAGTAGTAGTAGAAAGAACGGGCCGCAGACAGGCTTCGAAGGCCTAACATAAAAAAAATTGGACTGTAGGCACTTTAACATTGGTTCCAGGGGTACACGGGCAGCAGTAGACTGGTCAGTGCAGTAGTAGTAGAAAGAACGGGCCGCAGACAGGCTTCGAAGGCCTAACATAATAAAATTGGGCTGGCTGTAGGCACTTTAAAATTGGTTCCAGGGGTACACGGGCAGCAGTGGTCTGGTCAGTGGAGGCCTAGTGGAAGGAGGGACCGCAGACAGGCTTCGAAGGCCTAACATAAAAAAATATTGGACTGTAGGCACTTTAACATTGGTTCCAGGGGTACACGGGCAGCAGTAGACTGGTCAGTGTAGTAGTAGTAGAAAGAACGGGCCGCAGACAGGCTTCGAAGGCCTAACATAATAAAATTGGGCTGGCTGTAGGCACTTTAAAATTGGTTCCAGGGGTACACGGGCAGCAGTGGTCTGGTCAGTGGAGGCCTAGTGGAAGGAGGGACCGCAGACAGGCTTCGAAGGCCTAACATAATAAAATTGGGCTGGCTGTAGGCAATTTAAAATTGGTTCCAGGGGTACACGGGCAGCAGTGGTCTGGTCAGTGGAGGCCTAGTGGAAGGAGGGACCGCAGAGAGGCTTCGAAGACCTAACATAATAAAATTGGGCTGGCTGTAGGCCCTTTATAATTGGTTCCAGGGGTACACGGGACGCAGTGGTCTGGTCAGTGGAGGACGATTGTAATGAGTGTCTGCCAGTTAGTAGTCCAAAACAATAAATACATGTGAATGTTTCACATTAAAACAAAATGAAAACACTAAAGGGTGCAATCATTAGGTACAGGGGTGGGATCCTCTGCGTAGTTTCAGACCTACTCATTTAGCGCAAAGTATTTACTGTGGTAAATAAAGGACACTGCCCCTGACTATGTTAAGTACCATCATACATGTCAACACAATGGTATTGTCCGTGGCAGGAATGGAAGGATGTCAGAGCATAGACTAAACATTGGTGTAAGTGTGAGAGATAACTGTGGAAGTGGTAGAGCAATGTTTGACCTGTGGGTGGGTGAACTCTCTTGTGGCCGGCGGTACAGGCCCAGGGCCCCTCATGTTACAACAGTGTGTCTGACGTTGGGTGCGCACCACCACCGCCAGAGACACTTTATTGTACTATGAGGGACCCAGTGGCAGTGCTGTCGACCAAAAGCGGGCACACCCACCTCTTCAGACAAACAGCACTCTCACGGGTGCTTGCGCCAAGTCGCGATACCACGGCCCCGTGTGGGGAGTTTGGCCATTTAGGGAGGTGTAAACATGTCGTATGCTGGACAATCAGCTGCAGCAAATTAGACGTTAGAAAAGTAATTCACAGTAGTCCACAGGCAAGAGCTTTTCATAGGAAAGCTAGGTGTCGGCCGGGCAAGGTGGGGCAAAAGAATTTGAAATCCAGTTGTGGTTCATTTTAATGAATGTTAGATCATCAACATTTTGGGTAGCCAGACGAGTCCTTTTTGTCGGTTAATATTGAACCTGCAGCACTGAATACTCTTTCTGATAGGACACTAGCTGCCGGGCAAGCAAGCTCCTGCAATGCATATTCTGCCAATTCTGGCCAGGTGTCTAATTTTGATGCCCAGTAATCAAATGGGAATGACGGTTAAGGGAGAACATCGATAAGGGATGAAAAATAGTTTGTAACCATACTGGACAAATGTTGTCTCCTGTCACTTTCAATTGATGCAGCAGTACCTGTCCTGTCTGCGGTCATAGCAAAATCACTCCACAACCTGGTCAGAAAACCCCTCTGTCAAACGTCACTTCTGATGTGTGCACCCCTAACACTCCTGGTCTGCTGCCCCCTGGAGCTCGTGTGAGAACGATCACGGGCGCTGTGTGCTGGGAATGCCTGAAGCAAACGGTCAACAAGAGTTGATTGTTTGGTTGCTAATATTAGTTCCAAGTTCTCATGTGGCATTATATTTTGCAATTTGCCTTTATAGCGAGGATCAAGGAGGCAGGCCAACCGGTAATCGTCATCGTTCATCATTTTAGTAATGCGTGTGTCCCTTTTGAGGATACGTAAGGCATAATCCACCATGTGGGCCAAAGTTCCAGTTGTCAAATCTGCGGTTGTGATTGGTTGAGGGGCAGTTTCAGGCAAATCTACGTCACTTGTGTCCCTCAAAAAACCAGAACCCGGCCTTGCCACGCAACCAATTTCCAGTGCCCCCGGGAAAGCTTCCTCATTAAAAATATACTCATCCCCATCATCCTCCTCGTCCTCCACCTCCTCTTCGCCCGCTACCTCGTCCTGTACACTGCCCTGACCAGACAATGGCTGACTGTCATCAAGGCTTTCCTCTTCCTCTGGTGCAGACGCCTGATCCTTTATGTGCGTCAAACTTTGCATCAGCAGACACATTAGGGGGATGCTCATGCTTATTATGGCGTTGTCTGCACTAACCAGCCGTGTGCATTCCTCAAAACACTGAAGGACTTGACACATGTCTTGTATCTTCGACCACTGCACACCTGACAACTCCATGTCTGCCATCCTACTGCCTGCCCGTGTATGTGTATCCTCCCACAAAAACATAACAGCCCGCCTCTGTTCGCACAGTCTCTGAAGCATGTGCAGTGTTGAGTTCCACCTTGTTGCAACGTCTATGATTAGGCGATGCTGGGGAAGGTTCAAAGACCGCTGATAGGTCTGCATACGGCTGGAGTGTACAGGCGAACGGCGGATATGTGAGCAAAGTCCACGCACTTTGAGGAGCAGGTCGGAGAACCCAGGATAAGTTTTCAATAAGCACTGCACCACCAGGTTTAAGGTGTGAGCCAGGCAAGGAATGTGTTTCAGTTGGGAAAGGGAGATGGCAGCCATGAAATTCCTTCCGTTATCACTCACTACCTTGCCTGCCTCAAGATCTACTGTGCCCAGCCACGACTGCGTTTCTTGCAAGAACTCGGACAGAACTTCCGCGGTGTGTCTGTTGTCGCCCAAACACTTCATAGCCAATACAGCCTGCTGACGCTTGCCAGTAGCTGGCCCATAATGGGACAAGTGGTGTGCAACAGTGTCTGCTGCCGATGGAGTGGTTGGGCGACTGCGGTCTGTGGAAGAGCTCTCGCTTCTGCAGGAGGACGAGGAGGAGGAGGGGGTGCGAATGCCTACAGTCAACTGTTTCCTAGACCGTGGGCTAGGCACAACTGTCCCGAAATTGATGTCCCCTGTGGACCCTGCATCCACCACATTCACCCAGTGTGCCGTGATGGACACGTAACGTCCCTGGCCATGCCTACTGGTCCATGCATCTGTAGTCAGGTGCACCTTTGTACTCACAGATTGCCTGAGTGCATGGACGATGCGCTGTTTAACATGCTGGTGCAGGGCTGGGATGGCTTTTCTGAAAAAAAAGTGTCGACTGGGTAGCTCGTAGCGTGGTTCAGCGTACTCCATCAGGGCTTTGAAAGCTTCACTTTCAACTAACCGGTAGGGCATCATCTCTAACGAGATTAGTCTAGCTATGTGGGCGTTAAAACCCTGTGTACGCGGATGCGAGGATAAGTACTTCCTTTTTCTAACCATAGTCTCATGTAGGGTGAGCTGGACTGGAGAGCTGGAGATCGTGGAACTAGCGGGTGTGCCGGTGGACATGGCAGACTGAGAGACGGTTGGAGACGGTATTGTTTCCGCCGGTGCCCTAGATGCAATATTTCCTCCTACAAAACTGGTGATTCCATGACCCTGACTGCTTTTGGCTGGCAAAGAAACCTGCACAGATACTGCCGGTGGTGCGGAAAATGGTGGCCTTACAGTGACGGAAGGGATGTTGCGTTGCTGACTAGCTTCATTGGCCGAGGGTGCTACAACCTTAAGGGACGTTTGGTAGTTAGTCCAAGCTTGAAAATGCATGGTGGTTAAATGTCTATGCATGCAACTTGTATTGAGACTTTTCAGATTCTGACCTCTGCTTAAGCTAGTTGAACATTTTTGACAGATGACTTTGCGCTGATCAATTGGATGTTGTTTAAAAAAATGCCAGACTGCACTCTTCCTAGCATCGGATCCCTTTTCAGGGATTGCAGACTGAGCTTTAACCGGATGGCCACGCTGTCCTCCAACAGGTTTTGGCTTTGCCACGCGTTTTGGGCCAGATACGGGCCCGGCAGATGGAACCTGTTGTGATGTTGATGCCTGCTGCGGCCCCTCCTCCACCTCCGCTTCAGAACTACTGCCGCCTGCACCCTGTTCCCCCAATGGCTGCCAATCGGGGTCAACAACTGGGTCATCTATTACCACCTCTTCTAGCTCATGTGCAACTTCGTCTGTGTCACCGTGTCGGTCGGTGGTATAGCGTTCGTGACGGGGCAACATAGTCTCATCAGGGTCTGATTGTGGATCAGTACCATGAGAGGGCAATGTTGTAGTCTGAGTCAAAGGACCAGCATAGTAGTCTGGCTGTGGCTGTGCATCAGTGCACTCCATGTCAGAATCTACTTGTAATGGGCATGGCCTGTTAACTGTTTCACTTTCTAAGCCAGGGACGGTATGTGTAAAGAGCTCCATGGAGTAACCCGTTGTGTCGCCTGCTGCATCCTCTCTTGTTGTTGTTTTTGCTGAAGAGGACAAGGAAGCGACTTGTCCCTGACCGTGAACATCCACAAACGACGCGCTGCTTTTACATTTACCAGTTTCAGAAGAGGAGGCAAAAGAGCTAGAGGCTGAGTCTGCAAGGTAAGCCAAAACTTGCTGTTGCTGCTCTGGCTTTAAAAGCGGTTTTCCTACTCCCAGAAAAGAGAGCGTTCGAGGCCTTGTGTAGCCAGACGACGAACCTGGCTCCACAGCTCCAGACTTAGGTGGAATATTTTTTTTCCCACGACCACCTGATGCTCCACTACCACTACCATCATTACCAGCTGACAATGAACGCCCACGGCCACAACCTCTTGCACCAGACTTCCTCATTGTTTTAAAAAATTAACCAAAGTAACTTTATTTGTTGCTGTCAAACAACTTACACGGTGAGCTATAACTTCAGTATGATTTCAATATCCCTTTACAGGTTGGTGAGACCACAAGGAAAATCAGGCACAATGTTACACACTCTGTTTTCTGTGGCACCAAATCACAGAGATGCCACACACGCAGGACTGTCACTCAAGCACAAATGTCAATATTAATCTCCCACTGTTTTTTTTTTTGTTTTTTTTCAGGGAGACTTTAGAAACAAAATAAAATAAAATGATTTTTTCAGGAAGAATTTAGAAACCAAATAAAATAAAATGATTTTTTTCAGGGAGAATTTAGAAACCAAATAAAAAAAAATAGGCTTTCTATGGCCCACTGAGTGAGAGATGGCACACACAGGAGTCAGGAGTGGCATACAAGCCCAGAGGTCAATATTTATCTCCCACTGATTGATTTATTGATTTTTTCAGGTAGAATTTAGAACCCAAATCAAGCAAAAAAAGAAATAGGCTTTCTATGGCCCACTATTTGAGAGAGAGAGAGAGATGGCACACCCAGGAGTCAAGACTGGCACACAAGCAGAAAGGGCAATATTAATCTCCCACTGTTTTTTTTTTTTTTTTTTTTCAGGGAGACTTTAGAAACAAAATAAAATAAAATGATTTTTTCAGGAAGAATTTAGAAACCAAATAAAATAAAATGATTTTTTCAGGAAGAATTTAGAAACCAAATAAAAAAATAAATAGGCTTTCTATGGCCCACTGAGTGAGAGATGGCACACACAGGAGTCAGGAGTGGCACACAAGCCCAGAGGCCAATATTTTTCTCCCACTGATTGATTTATTGATTTTTTCAGGTAGAATTTAGAACCCAAATCAAGCAAAAAAATAAATAGGCTTTCTATGGCCCACAATTTGAGAGAGAGAGAGATGGCACACCCAGGAGTCAAGACTGGTACACAAGCAGAAAGGGCAATATTAATCTCCCACAGTTTTTTTTTTTTTTTTTTTTTTCAGGGAGACTTTAGAAACAAAATAAAATAAAATGATTTTTTCAGGAAGAATTTAGAAACCAAATAAAATAAAATTATTTTTTCAGGGAGAATTTAGAAACCAAAAAAAAAAAAAAAAAATAGGCTTTCTATGGCCCACTGAGTGAGAGATGGCACACACAGGAGTCAGGAGTGGCATACAAGCCCAGAGGCCAATATTTATCTCCCACTGATTGATTTATTGATTTTTTCAAGTAGAATTTAGAACCCAAATCAAGCAAAAAAATAAATAGGCTTTCTATGGCCCACTATTTGAGAGAGAGAGAGAGGGAGAGAGATGGCACACCCAGGAGTCAAGACTGGCACACAAGCAGAAAGGGCAATATTAATCTCCCACTGTTTTTTTTTTTTTTTTTTTTTTTCAGGGAGACTTTAGAAACAAAATAAAATAAAATGATTTTTTCAGGAAGAATTTAGAAACCAAATAAAATGATTTTTTTCAGGGAGAATTTAGAAACCAAATAAAAAAAAATTAGGCTTTCTATGGCCCACTGAGTGAGAGATGGCACACACAGGAGTCAGGAGTGGCACACAAGCCCAGAGGCCAATATTTATCTCCCACTGCTTGATTTAGTGATTTTTTCAGGTAGAATTTAGAACCCAAATCAACCAAAAAAATTAATAGGCTTTCTATGGCCCACTGAGTGAGAGATGGCACACACAGGAGTCAGGAGTGGCACACAAGCCCAGAGGCCAATATTTATCTCCCACTGATTGATGTAGTGATTTTTTCAGGTAGATTTTAGAACCCAAATCAAGCAAAAAAATAAATAGGCTTTCTATGGCCCACTGAGTGAGAGATGGCACACACAGGAGTCAGGAGTGGCACACAAGCCCAGAGGCCAATATTTATCTCCCACTGATTGATGTAGTGATTTTTTCAGGTGGATTTTAGAACCCAAATCAAGCAAAAAAAATAAATAGGCTTTCTATGGCCCACTGAGTGAGAGATGGCACACACAGGAGTCAGGAGTGGCACACAAGCCCAGAGGCCAATATTTATCTCCCACTGATTGATGTAGTGATTTTTTCAGGTGGATTTTAGAACCCAAATCAAGCAAAAAAATAAATAGGCTTTCTATGGCCCACTGAGTGAGAGATGGCACACACAGGAGTCAGGAGTGGCACACAAGCCCAGAGGCCAATATTTATCTCCCACTGATTGATTTAGTGATTTTTTCAGGTAGAATTTAGAACACAAATCAACCAAAAAAATAAATTGGCTTTCTATGGCCCACTGAGTGAGAGATGGCACACACAGGGATGGCACTCTAGCAGAAATGCCAATCTTAATCTCCCACAAAAAAAAAAAAAAAAACAGGGACTGTCCTACAATTACTATCTCCCTGCAGTAATCTCAGCCAGGTATGGCAGGCAGCAATAAGGAGTGGACTGATGCACAAATTAAATAAAAAGTGTGGACAAACAAAAAAGATAGCTGTGCAGAAAGGAAGGAACAAGAGGATTTGTGCTTTGAAAAAAGCAGTTGGTTTGCACAGCGGCGTACACACAGCAATGCAGCTATCTTCCCTTCTAGGGCAGCCCAATGAGCTACAGCGCTGAGAAAAAAAAAAAAAACTAGCTTCCACTGTCCCTGCACACCGAAGGTGGTGTTGGACAGTGGAAATCGCTACAGCACAAGCGGTTTGGTGGTTAATGGACCCTGCCTAACGCTATCCCTGCTTCTGACGAAGCGGCAGCAACCTCTCCCTAAGCTCAGATCAGCAGCAGTAAGATGGCGGTCGGCGGGAACGCCCCTTTATAGCCCCTGTGACGCCGCAGACAGCAAGCCAATCACTGCAATGCCCTTCTCTAAGATGGTGGGGACCAGGACCTATGTCATCACGCTGCCCACACTCTGCGTTCACCTTCATTGGCTGAGAAATGGCGCTTTTCGCGTCATTGAAATGCGACTTTGGCGCGAAAGTCGCGTACCGCATGGCCGACCCCGCACAAGGGTCGGATCGGGTTTCATGAAACCCGACTTTGCCAAAAGTCGGCGACTTTTCAAAATGAACGACCCGTTTCGCTCAACCCTAACCGCGACGTCATCGAAGGTCCTTCACTCACTGCATTCTTAGGAACAGAGGCAGATGCTTGCAGCGGTGAGAGCCAGGGTCCTTCGGAGGGGTGAGTAAATCCATATTTTTTAATTTTTATTCTTTATTTTAACATGAATATGGATCCCAGGGCCTGAAGGAGAGTCTCCTCTCCTCCAGACCCTGGGAACCACACGCCGTATAAGATGACTGGGCGTACAAGATGACCCCCGTCTTATACGGCGGGTATATCCCAAATTCCATATTTTATATGGAAAAGTTGGGGGTCGTCTTATACGCCCAGTAGTCTTATACACCAGAAAATACGGTAACTCTTGTAAATTATCTTTTGAAATGGCATATCCCTGTTTGTATCTTCCTCATCCACTTCATTCCTTGCCTTCCAATAAATCTACCCTTTGTTGTTTGCACCTCATCTTGTGTACGGTAGTCTTCCTGCACCGTGGTGGTCCCCCAGCCATCGCTTCAGGAGTATCAGAGTAATGCCAACAACTAATTTCTTAGGGAGGGACAACTGCCTGCAGAACACGTCTGCCAAACGATAGGTCCCTATTGAAAGATTCTGTGATGAATACGCTAGACAAATGGCTTTTTTGATCCAGTTAGCGATTGTATTCTTAGCAGCCTTCTTGCCTTTTTTTCCATCCTGCAAACTGGACGAATAGGTTTTGGTCTATTCTCCAATCTTCAGTCTGCTGGAGCTAAAAGAACCACCCTGCGGACGTCCAGGGTCTGAAAAGTTTCTTCCTTTGGATTAGAGGGATTTGGGCAGAATGAGGGTAAAATGATATCCTGACCTCTATGGAAGTCTGAGACTACTTTAGGCATAAAGGAGGTGTCCAACCTAAGGATTATACTATCCATAGTCATGGTTAAATATGGCTCCTGCATTGATAGGGCCTGCAGCTCTCCTATACGCCTAGTGGTAGTGATTGCCACTAGAAAAACGGTTTTAAGGGCCAGGATTTTAAACTCGTGGCTGATATAGGTTCAAACGGATCCCCGGTTAGACCATTTAGGACTAGTGTCAAATTGCAAGGAGGGGTTTGGCTATGGAGCCTAGGTTATGGTTCCTAGTTGCAGATGTCATGAAGCGTTTAACCCAGCGATTGCCCGCTAAATCCTGATCAAAGGAGGAACTACGAGCTGACACCTGAACCTTCAGTGTACTAGGCAAGAGGCCTAAATCCAATCCCCTCTGGAGAAAATCTAAAATTTGTGCAATATTGGAATGGAAGGGATCGGGCTTATTTGGGAAACACCAGGATGAGAATTTTTTCCAAACCTTGCCATAGATGGCGTTTGTTACCGGTTTCCTACTGTTCTGGAGAGTCTGTATTACATCATCTGAGAGATCTCTTTCTTTCAGAATCCCGGCCTCAATAACCAGGCTGCAAAATTCAATCTGTGTAAGTCCGGGTGTAGCAGGGGACCCTGCTGAAGAAGGTCAACCATCTGGGTCAGAAGTATCAGACCTTCCTGAGTCATGTCCGTCAACGCGCTGTACCAGCTTCTTCCTAGCCACATAGGTGCTACCAGAATCGTTGTGACTCGGTCTGACAATCTTTTGCAGAGTTCTCACTAACATAAGAATTGGCGGGAAGGCGTATGCCAGACCGAACTTCCAAGGATGGGAGAAGGCATCCAACCCCTGTGCTCCGCTTGTGGGATTGAGGGAGAAGAATGTCATCGACTTTGTGTTCTGGCTGTTGGCAAGCAGGTCTATGTCGGGACTTCCCCACCTCAAAACCAGGGACAAGAAGACCTCCTAGTTTAGGCACCACTCCCCCAGGTGGATGTCCCTCCTGCTGAGGAAGTCTGCTTGGGTATTGTCTGATTCCTTTATATGCACTGCTGTGATGGACAAATGTTTTTCCACCCAGGAAAAAATCCTTGCAGCGGTTAGTTTCAGGCTGGTGTATTTTGTGCCTCCCTGGTGTCAGATATAGGCCACTGTGGTCGTATTGTCGGAGAAGACATGTACATGGTGACCCTGAATGAGGACAGATGCGGCTTTCAGCGCTTCCTCTACGGCCTTCAGTTCCCTCAGATTTGAGGAGCTGGACCTGAGGTTTGGGTGCCACAACCCCTGGATATGAGATCCTTCCATTACAGAGCCCCGGCCTCTCTGACTGGCGTCCCATGTAAGTACCTTCAGAGGAAGTAGATCCCAGCTGACTCCCTGTTGGAGGTTTTGATAGTTCAGCCACCATGAAAGGGAGGAATTCACATGGCCAGGAATGGGAATCCTCTTGGTCAGTGCATTCTGATGTCCTTTTGAATGTAGCAAGACGTGAGATTGAAGGACCCTTGTGTGGGACTGAGCCCAGGAGACTGTCTGGATGCATGACATCAATGAGCCTAGGATTGACATCGAGTCTCTTAAGGTTGGAGTCCTCTGGTTTCTGAATCTGGAAGTCCTCTGGACGAGGTTAAGCTGATGATCTCTGTAATCCCTCTGGAAAGCTGGCTCACAGGAGGGACAAAAAAAAACATTTCCTAGAGCTTTTCTGCTCTAGAAGAACTTCTTATCTGTAGCCTTATCTAAAATTTCATCATGGTCTGTGCAGCGCACCAGGGTCATGGTCGTTGCAGTAATATCATTCTCCTCTAGGGGAGGGTGGTGTTAAGTTTGGAGGCAAAGAAGGACAACTGCATCCAGGTATCACAAACATGCAACACATTTCACACTCCAAGCCACCAGGGGGAGCTCTGCTCCTATTTATTAGGTCACTCCCCACACTTTGGCAAAACTGGTGACCTGTAGGGAAAGTTAGTTAGTTGCTGGCTGAGCTTCACTCAGGTAGTTGGTCCCTGGCAGGGGTGGGATCCTGTCAGAGATCGAAGCAGAAGGACACGGAGCTGTGCATGCCCTGAGAGCTGCAGCTTCTAGAAAGAGACACTGAAGGAGAACTGTATTGCAGTGAGGGTGAAAAAAGTCGTAGCAAAGGAGTGGATACCAGAAGGGGATCAGCCCTATACAGGCTGCCTCCTTCTGAGGCGCAGGATCCAGGTAGCCGGAACACCGAGGGAGCAATGATCCTTTATGCCTTGCTCTAGAGACCGGCAGGACAGCTAATTTCACGTTACCTGTCCGCCCTACACCCAGGAGTGTTGTGAATTCTGTTGTCGGGCTCCCTCCTGTGGTCGTGAATGGTACTTCGGCTAGTTCTGTCCATAGGCTTCCTCTGGTGGTTGTGAGTGGGGCTGCGGCTTCTGAGTTTCCTTCCACAGGTGACGAGGTTAATTCGTTAGCTGGCTGCTCTATTTAACTCCACTTAGATCATTGCTCCAGGCCACCTGTCAATGTTCCAGTATTGGTCTGTTTGCTCCTGGATCGTTCTTGTGACCTGTCTTCTCCAGCAGAAGCTAAGTTCCTGCTTGTTTTTCTCTTGTTTGCTATTTTTCTGTCCAGCTTGCTATTTTGATTTTTGTCTTGCTTGCTGGAAGCTCTGGGATGCAGAGGGAGCGCCTCCGCACCGTGAGTCGGTGCGCAGGGTCTTTTGCGCCCTCTGCGTGGTTTTTTTGTAGTTTTTGTGCTGACCGCAAAGTCACCTTTCCTATCCTCTGTCTGTTCAGTAAGTCGGGCCTCACTTTGCTAAATCTATTTCATCTCTGTGTTTGTGATTTTCATCTTAACTCACAGTCATTATATGTGGGGGGCTGCCTTTTCCTTTGGGAAATTTCTCTGAGGCAAGGTAGGCTTATTTTTCTATCTTTAGGGCTAGCTAGTTCCTTAGGCTGTGACGAGTTGCATAGGGAGCGTTAGGAGCAATCCACAGCTATTTCTAGTGTGTGTGATAGGATTAGGGATTGCGGTCAGCAGAGTTCCCACCTCCCAGAGCTTGTCCTGTATTATTATTTACTATCAGGTCTTTCCGTGTGCTCTTTACCACCTGGTCCATTATTGTCCTAACCACCAGGTCATAACAGTACAGGTGGCCCAAAGTATTAATGCATCTCAATAGAGGGATAAGAGAAGTTCTGAGACCATTTTTTTTTTCTTTGCACTGTGTTTTGCCTTTCTTTTCCCCTAGACCTCTGGGTGGTTCAGGATACAGGTGTGGATATGGACATTCAATGTCTGTCCTCTTGGATGGATAATCTCACTGCAAGGGTGCAAAACATTCAAGATTTTGTGGTTCAGAATCCGATGTCAGAGCCTAGGATTCCAATTCTTGATTTATTTTTTTGGGGATAGATCTAAGTTTCTGAGTTTCAAAAATAATTGTAAATTGTTTCTTGCTTTGAAACCTCGCTCCTCAGGTGACCCTGTTCAACAAGTGAAAATCATTATTTCTTTGTTACGTGGCGACCCTCAAGACTGGGCATTTTCCCTTGCGTCAGGAGATCCGGCATTGCGTGATGTTGATGCGTTTTTTCTGGCGCTTGGATTGCTTTATGATGAACCAAATTCAGTGGATCAGGCAGAGAAAATCTTGCTGGCTCTGTGTCAGGGTCAGGATGAGGTAGAGATATATTGTCAGAAGTTTAGGAAGTGGTCTGTACTCACTCAGTGGAATGAATGTGCCCTGGCAGCAATTTTCAGAAAGGGTCTCTCTGAAGCCCTTAAGGATGTCATGGTGGGATTTCCCGTGCCTGCTGGTCTGAGTGAGTCTATGTCTTTGGCCATTCAGATCGATCAACGCTTGCGTGAGCGTAAAGCTGTGCACCATTTGGCGTTATCATCTGAGCATAGACCTGAGCCTATGCAATGTGATAGGACTTTGACCAAAGCTGAACGGCAAGAACACAGACGTCGGAATGGGCTGTGTTTTTACTGTGGTGATTCCACTCATGCAATCTCTGATTGTCCTAAGCGCACTAAGCGGTTCGCTAGGTCTGCCACCATTGGTACGGTACAGTCAAAATTTCTTCTGTCCGTTACCTTGATCTGCTCTTTGTCGTCGTATTCTGTCATGGCATTTGTGGATTCAGGCGCTGCCCTGAATTTGATGGACTTGCCAATGCTCCATCAGTGTTTCAGTCCTTTATGCATGACATCTTCCGAGAGTACCTGGATAAATTCCTGATTGTATATTTGGATGATATTTTGGTCTTCTCGGATGATTGGGAGTCTCACGTGAAGCAGGTCAGAATGGTGTTCCAGGTCCTTCGTGCTAATTCTTTGTTTGTGAAGGGGTCAAAGTGTCTCTTTGGAGTTCAGAAGGTTTCATTTTTGGGTTTCATTTTTTCCACTTCTACTATCAAGATGGACCCTGTTAAAGTCCAGGCCATTTATGATTGGACTCAGCAGACATCTGTGAAGAGTCTGCAAAAGTTCCTGGGCTTTGCTAATTTTTATCGTCGCTTCATCAGTAATTTTTCTAGTGTTGCTAAACCATTGACTGATTTGACCAAGAAGGGTGCTGATGTGGTCAATTGGTCTTCTGCGGCTGTGGAAGCTTTTCAGGAGTTGAAGCGTCGTTTTTCTTCTGCCCCTGTGTTGTGCCAGCCAGATGTTTCGCTCCCGTTTCAGGTCGAGGTTGATGCTTCTGAGATTGGAGCAGGGGCTGTTTTGTCGCAAAGAAGTTCTGATGGCTCGGTGATGAAACCGTGTGCCTTCTTTTCTAGAAAGTTTTCGCCTGCTGAGCGCAATTATGATGTTGGCAATCGAGAGTTGTTGGCCATGAAGTGGGCATTCGAGGAGTGGCGTCATTGGCTTGAAGGAGCCAAGCATCGCGTGGTGGTCTTG
Source organism: Ranitomeya imitator (assembly GCF_032444005.1). Taxonomy (NCBI): domain Eukaryota; kingdom Metazoa; phylum Chordata; class Amphibia; order Anura; family Dendrobatidae; genus Ranitomeya; species Ranitomeya imitator. The sequence continues at coordinate 299,842,208 of NC_091282.1, read as the reverse complement.
ACGGATCACAAGAATTTGACTTATCTCGAGTCTGCCAAACGGTTGAATCCTAGACAGGCTCGTTGGTCGCTATTTTTCTCCCGTTTTGATTTTGTGGTTTCGTACCTTCCGGGCTCTAAGAATGTGAAGGCTGATGCCCTGTCAAGGAGTTTTGTGCCCGACTCTCCGGGTGTTCCTGAGCCGGCGGGTATTCTCAGAGAAGGGGTAATTTTGTCTGCCATCTCCCCTGATTTGCGGCGGGTGCTGCAAAAATTTCAGGCTGATAGACCTGACCGTTGCCCAGCGGAGAAACTGTTTGTCCCTGATAAATGGACTAGTAGAGTTATCTCTGAGGTTCATTGTTCGGTGTTGGCTGGTCATCCTGGAATCTTTGGTACCAGAGATTTGGTGGCTAGATCCTTTCGGTGGCCGTCTTTGTCATGGGATGTGCGTTCTTTTGTGCAGTCCTGTGGGACTTGTGCTCGGGCTAAGCCCTGCTGTTCTCGTGCCAGTGGGTTGCTTTTGCCCTTGCCGGTCCCGAAGAGGCCCTGGACGCATATTTCTATGGATTTTATTTCGGATCTCCCTGTCTCTCAAAAGATGTCGGTCATTTGGGTGCTTTGTGATCGCTTCTCTAAGATGGTCCATTTGGTACCCTTGTCTAAATTGCCTTCCTCCTCTGATTTGGTGCCGTTGTTTTTCCAGCATGTGGTTCGTTTACATGGCATTCCGGAGAACATCGATTCGGACAGAGGTTCCCAGTTTGTTTCGAGGTTTTGGCGATCCTTTTGTGCTAGGATGGGCATTGATTTGTCTTTTTCCTCGGCTTTCCATCCTCAGACAAATGGCCAAACCGAACGAACTAATCAGACTTTGGAAACATATCTGAGATGCTTTGTTTCTGCTGATCAGGATGATTGGGTGTCCTTTTTGCCTTTGGCTGAGTTCGCCCTTAATAATCGGGCCAGCTCGGCTACTTTGGTTTCGCCGTTTTTCTGCAATTCTGGTTTCCATCCTCGTTTCTCTTCAGGGCAGGTTGAGTCTTCGGACTGTCCTGGTGTAGATACTGTGGTGGATAGGTTGCAGCAGATTTGGACTCATGTGGTGGATAATTTGACATTGTCCCAGGAGAAGGCTCAATGTTTCGCTAACCGCCGGCGTTGTGTGGGTCCCCGACTTCGTGTTGGGGATTTGGTTTGGTTGTCGTCTCGTTATGTTCCTATGAAGGTTTCCTCTCCTAAGTTTAAGCCTCGTTTCATTGGTCCGTATAAGATTTCTGAGGTTCTCAATCCTGTGTCATTTCGTTTGACCCTTCCAGCTTCTTTTGCCATCCATAATGTATTCCATAGGTCGTTGTTGCGGAGATATGTGGCGCCTGTGGTTCCATCCCTTGATCCTCCTGCCCCGGTGTTGGTTGAGGGGGAGTTGGAGTATGTGGTGGAGAAGATTTTGGATTCTCGTATTTCGAGACGGAAACTCCAGTACCTGGTCAAGTTGAAGGTTTATGGTCAGGAAGATAATTCCTGGGTCTTTGCCTCTGATGTTCATGCTGCCGATCTGGTTCGTGCCTTTCATTTGGCTCGTCCTGGTCGGCCTGGGGGCTCTGGTGAGGGTTCGGTGACCCCTCCTCAAGGGGGGGGTACTGTTGTGAATTCTGTTGTCGGGCTCCCTCCTGTGGTCGTGAATGGTACTTCGGCTGGTTCTGTCCATGGGCTTCCTCTGGTGGTTGTGAGTGGGGCTGCGGCTTCTGAGTTTCCTTCCACAGGTGACGAGGTTAATTCGTTAGCTGGCTGCTCTATTTAACTCCACTTAGATCATTGCTCCAGGCCACCTGTCAATGTTCCAGTATTGGTCTGTTCGCTCCTGGATCGTTCTTGTGACCTGTCTTCTCCAGCAGAAGCTAAGTTCCTGCTTGTTTTTCTCTTGTTTGCTATTTTTCTGTCCAGCTTGCTATTTTGATTTTTGTCTTGCTTGCTGGAAGCTCTGGGACGCAGAGGGAGCGCCTCCGCACCGTGAGTCGGTGCGGAGGGTCTTTTGCGCCCTCTGCGTGTTTTTTTTGTAGTTTTTGTGCTGACCGCAAAGTCACCTTTCCTATCCTCTGTCTGTTCAGTAAGTCGGGCCTCACTTTGCTAAATCTATTTAATCTCTGTGCTTGTGATTTTCATCTTAACTCACAGTCATTATATGTGGGGGGCTGCCTTTTCCTTTGGGAAATTTCTCTGAGGCAAGGTAGGCTTATTTTTCTATCTTTAGGGCTAGCTAGTTCCTTAGGCTGTGACGAGTTGCATAGGGAGCGTTAGGAGCAATCCATGGCTATTTCTAATGAGTGTGATAGGATTAGGGATTGCGGTCAGCAGAGTTCCCACCTCCCAGAGCTTGACCTGTATTATTATTTACTATCAGGTCTTTCCGTGTGCTCTTTACCACCTGGTCCATTATTGTCCTAACCACCAGGTCATAACACAGGAGGCAAGGTGGCACCCCTTAGAGGCTGGGGCATGATAGAGTCCCTGTAAAACGCCTCAAGCCACCGGTCATACGGGTTTGTCCTATCCTATCCGGGGGACAGAGAGAGAGAGACATAACATCTACAACATCTGTGAGGACCTTATGAGAATCTTAGCAGCAAGGGACTACAACACTGCAGCGCTAGAGGAAGGCTACTGATTTCCACTTGCACAAGGGAACTCTGGACTTGCCTCTAAACCGGCTGGACTCTGCCAGCCCTCTGATCGGGTGCTCTGGACTGTGGATGCTGAAGTCTTCAGTAAAGGTAAAGAGACTGCAACCTTGTGTCCACGTTCCTCACTGCGTCTCTCACCATCCACACACTGGGAATCCCTGGGGATACACTTCACCTGTGGGAAGGTATACCATATAGCTGCCATAACATCACCCCAGCGGACCCCTTAAAGCAGTGTTGGTCACCCTGACCGAATACCAGAGGTGGCGTCATGAACATTTCCCATTTAAAGACCTTTCCCTTTTACACAGACGTCCCAGGGCCACGGGCCGGGTCAGCCGCCATGACATCCCCCTGTGAACTGAAGGACCCGGTACCGAGTACCCCACGGCCCCATGGGGGCGCTCCAGTCCGGGCCGAACATAAAGTCCCTGAAAGCGAATACCACAGAGTTTGGATTTGGAGGAAAGGACACCTGTACATCCACCTTGGGGTTTTCCCATAAAGAACAGTCCCCTTCAAGAGGGAAGCGATTCTTTAACTCTGAAGGGACACTCAGACCTTTTTCAGGTAGGCCCCATTCACGAAGGACAAGGTTTTCAATATTTTCATGCATGGGAAAACCTTTTTGGATCTTGGGTTTTAACCCCCCAAACATATCATCCTGTACGGAGTGACTCACTTCCTTCTCCTCCACCCCCATGGTGTCCCTCACCATATTTATTAGCTCTTCCATATCTTCAGAAAAGAAAAGATATCTTTTATTGTCTGGTTTGGAGGTGGAAGTGGAACCCTAATTCTCCCAAATGTCCCCCAAACCCGGGGTATGGATCTTGCCTGAGTCAGAGTCTGATTTCACAGGTACCATCTTCCTTTTCTTAGGAGGAGGGGGTTGTGGTGTCGGGGCCTGGAACAGGGCCACCATAGAGGATTGAACCTTCTGTTTGATGAGGGTTCTGATGCTGTCCAGGAGGGAGGGCTGCACTTTCGTAGCACGTTATCCGTGCACGGTTGGCAAAGCTTCTTCCTATATGCGGAGGGAAGATTGGAAGCACATACACCACACTTGTGGCTGGGCACCTTATCCTTTTTAGGGGCAGGGACCTTGTCTCCCTAAAAAATGAGAATGGTAAGCTAAGTCACCCCACAAATATCTGGACAGCAAGGGACCTAAATCCAGTAGGAGGGTGAACGCTGGGCTCTGCAGAAGCAGAGTGTAAGGGTTTGTCGCTGTCGATATGGTCAGTCTGTCACCAGTCACACAGAGAACGTGGAGATGGGAGCAGTCACTGGAACAGGAGAGCGGAGACTCGACTGCCCCGTATACATAGGTAACCAGTGCTCCCGATCGCCAGCCACAGCAGCACTATCTGGAACCTCTTCATGCCCCATAGGGAACAGAAAAACACTGGTGGTTGCAGGAAGGGGAGGGGTATTTAACCTCTTTGATTCCTGTCCCCTATTAGGGCGAGGAGACCTCCTTCAATACTGTTGTCATGGAAGGTGACTGGAGAAAATAGAATTAGACTTACCAGTAATTCGGTTTCTAGGAACCTTCCACGACAGCATAGGAGGTTGTCTCCATGCCCTAATGGGGGACAGGAAGCACAAAGGGGTTAAAAGTCACTGGCAAGTGGATGGAGGGCCTTATAACAGACACCATAGCATCGGTTTACCTTTAGGATCCAGGGATTTAACCGAGGAACATAGGGAGGGAAATAGTACTGTCGTGGAAGGTTCCTAGAAGCCAAATTACTGGTAAGTCTAATTCTATTTTCTCTAGTCACCTTCCACAACAGCATAGGAGGAGTACCAACTAATTCTGCACTAGGGGGGAACAATAGCCTGGAGAACTTTCCGGCCAAAGGCTAGATCACATTTGGACATTAACCCCTTAATCCCATTGGACGTACTATCCCGTTAAGGTGACCTGGGACTTAATTCCCAGTGATGGGATAGTATGTCCAGCACGATCAGCTGCACTCACGGGGGGAGCGCGGCCGATCGCGGCCGGGTGCCAGCTGACTATCGCAGCTGACATCTGGTACTATGTGCCAGGAGCGGTCACGGACCGCCCCCGGCACATTAACCCCAGGCACACTACGATCAAACATGATCGCAGTGTTCCGGCGGTATAGGGAAGCATTGCGCAGGGAGGGGGCTCCCTGCGGGCTTCCTTGAGACCCTCGGAGCAGAGAGGTGGCTTACCAACCCCTGCTCAGAGCAGGCGCTGGAAAGCCTCCATGCTGTGCATGTCAGATCGCTGATCAGACACAGTGCACAGCAAAGTGTCAGAGCAGCGATCTGTCACTTTACTGTTATGTCCCCCCCCTGGGGCAAAGTAAAAAAAAAAAATTACATGTGTAAAAAAAGAAATAAAAAAAAATTCCTAAATAAAAAAAAATATATATTGTTCCAATAAATACATTCCATTATCTAAAAAAAACAAAAAAAACATAAAAGTACACATATTTAGTATCGCCGCATCCATAACGACCCGACCTATGAAAACTGCCCCACTAGTTAACCCCTTCAGTCAACACCGTAAAAAAAAAGAGGCAAAAAACAACGCTTTATTATCATACTGCCGAACAAAAAGTGGAATAGCACGCGATCAAAAAGACGGATATAAATAGCCATGGTACCGATGAAAACGTCATCTTGTCGCGCAAAAAAGGAGTCACCATAAAGCATCATTAGCGAAAAAATAAAAAAGTTATAGTCCTCAGAATAAAGCGATGCAAAAACTATTTTTTTTATAAAAGTTTTTATCGTATAAAAGTGCCAAAACATAAAAAATTATATAAATGAGGTATCGCTGTAATCGTACTGACCCGAAGAATAAAACTGCTTTATCCATTTTACCAAACGCGGAATGGTATAAACGTCCCCCCCAAAAGAAATTCATGAATAGCTGTTTTTTGGTCATACTGCCTCACATAAATTGGAATAAAAAGCGATCAAAAAATGTCACATGCCCGAAAATGTTACCAATAAAAACGTCAACTCGTCCCACAAAAAAAAAAACCTCACATGACTCTGTGGACCAAAATGTGGGAAAAATTATAGCTCTCAAAATGTGGCAACGCCAAAGAATATTTTTTGCAATAAAAAGCGTCTTTTAGAGTGTGACGGCTGCCAATAATAAAAATCCGCTAAAAAACCCGCTATAAAAGTAAATCAAACCCCCCTTCATCACCCCCTTAGTTAGGGAAAAAAATGTATTTATTTCTATTTTCCCATTAGGGTTAGGGCTAGGGTTTGGATTACATTTGCGGTTGGGATTAGGGGTGTGTCAGGGTTAGGGGTGTGGTTAGGGTTATGGTTGGGATTAGGGTTAGGGGTGTGTTGGAGTTGGGGTGTGCTTGGGTTAGGGTTTCAGCTAGAATTGGGGGTTTCCACTGTTTAGGCACATCAGGGCTCTCCAAACGTGACATGGCGTCCGATCTCAATTCCAGCCAATTCTGCGTTGAAAAAGTAAAACAGTGCTCCTTCCCTTCCGAGCTCTGCTATGCGCCCAAACGGTGGTTCCCCCACAAATTGGACAACAACTTTTGGGGTCCAATTTCTCTTGTTACCCTTGGGAAAATAAAAATTTGGGGGGCTAAAATACCATTTGTGTAGGAAAAAAATGATTTTTTATTTTCACGGCTCTGCGTTATAAACTGTAGTGAAATACTTGGGGGTTCAAAGTTCTCACAACACATCTAGATAAGTTCCTTGGGGGTGTAATAATAAGGGGTTAACTAAGGAGACTCTTTGCCTTTGCGTGGAACAAGAGAACTACAGGACACATGACTACAGGCACATGACTGTGCTCAACACTAATACTTTTAACATTAGACTAACCTATAAGTCTGACCCCCGTGAAATTGACTTCCTGGATATATTACTGAGGGTAGGGGATGATCAACTTATAGAGACAGAGGTCTTTCGAAAAACTACGGCCGTAAATGCTTTGGTCCATGCGACTTCTGGGCACAGTCAAGCCACAATTAGGGCCGTCCCGGTCGGACAGTTCCTCCGGGTCAGGCGGATCTGCTCTGATGATCATACTTTCGAACGACAGGCAAGCGATTTGAAAGAACGCTTTGTACAGCGGGGATATAGCCATCAGTGTGTGAGACATGGGTATAACAGGGCCAAAAATACGTCACGTAATCGGTTGTTATACTCCAAAAAGGAAAAGAGGACGGATGAATCAATACGATTCATATCCGAATTCAATCATGAATGGGATAGTATACGTACCATTCTGAGCAAACACTGGCGGATTCTTAGCACTGAGCCCTCCCTGAGTCCCTTCCTGTCCGACCGTCCCCTGATGACCCCAAGGAGGGCGAGGAACTTAAAAGATCTCTTGGTCAAGAGTCATTATGTGGCACCTGTGACTCCTCTTTTTGGTTCGGTACGTCGTACTGTGGGATGTTACACGTGTGGACACTGTGTTGCCTGCGCCAATGTCCTGCGCAGCTCCTCATTCTCCTCGGCAGACGGCAAAATAAATTTTGAAATAAGACACTTTATATCCTGCAGTAGCAGAAGTGTTATTTATTATGCTACTTGCAGCTGTCGTCTTATCTATGTTGGTTTAACATCACGTGAATTAAGAGTAACCCTAGTGAATTTATGGTAAGGGGGATAGACCTCATCCACACGGGCATACGAGGGGGCAACATCAAACAACTCCTCGCCCAACGTGAACTTAAATGGATCGTGACCCTGGGTACCACTAGACCCGGGGGTCTTAACGAAGCTCTCAATTTTGCCCCGTTCTTGTAGACTTTAGTAAGATCTCTTTCTCCCCTCTGTTGTAAGGTGTCTGCTTCACCTTTTTATTCTTTTTAATGTATTCTGTCTAATTATATGTTTTTCGTTGTTCATCATAGTTCTCTATATGGTGTCCTTGGTATCCTCTGAACATTTGGACCTCACACCGGCATGCTGAAGTACCAGACAGATTCAACACGCGCTCTCTGTATTGTTGGTCGTTGTGCCTATGTATATTTATTGTTTCATGTGAGCAATTTTTGCTATTGTACTGTCATTGTATTAGCATATACATCATATGGTACCTTTTTGCTGTGGTATTGTCCTGGTCTGCAGTGCGCGTGTGCCCGTTTGCTCCCGGCTCCGCCCCTCCTTGGTCCGGCCGTTTGGCGTCCCTGGCCGGTGACTGGGTGTCATGGTAACACCAGGCTTTGGAGCCTGGCCGGGCGGGTTGGTTGCGGCGTCGGGGGCCATGGACGCATGCGCCGTTCACAGGCAGTCCTCGTAGACTTCCGGGTCACATGTCATTCATGTGACCGGAAGCAGTGGATATAAGGCTCGTTTGGTGGAGTATGGACACTTCCCCTTGAGAAAGCTAATAGAACGCTGGAGCGAAACGCGCGTCGGGGGTGTCGCCCAACTTTATCCATCTCTTTACCTGGGTAAGAGGAACATTTGGAGACTATCCTTACTGCGCTCTTTACGTTATGGGCACTTACGGTACCGGCAGTTTGGCAGGTCTCCTATAGTGTGTCCTGGACTTTGGATCGCTAACAGGATAATACTATTTGGGTACAGCTTAATTGATCCATTGTCCATATAGGGACATGGTAATTCCTCTGTACTACTATTATGTTATACTATTCCTAGGACAGGGTGGGTTAAAGGGATGGTCTTTAGTGTCCTTATTTTATATGTGTGTTTGTATGTGTGTTTTTTTCAGTATCTTAATAAAATTTTGTATCTTTTAAATTTTGTAATCTGTAAGCTCCTTTGTTCTCCTGAATGATATCATTGCCATTCGGAGCAGGATTTGGTAGTATCCAGGACATGGTTTTTGGACACTCTGCAGTATGAGTCTGGGTTTATATATAGTGGTAAAGTCTATATTATAACACGGTGATTCAAACAGGTGCAGAGAGAAACTCAAGTCCACAACACTTGGAGTAAATTTTAAACACAGCGTAGCAGTCTATAAGGGAACTTCAGAGGAAAATGCAATCACGCAGAAAGTCTATGAAGCATAATTCTTCTTGAGGACACTTGACACGAATAAGTCCTTGTTAGTCCAAAACACAGATAGCTATGCTTATAAGGCAGTTCAAATAATATCTTAGCTCAACCAGGGAGGCCTGGGTAATAGTCTCAGGTCTTTGCAGAGCAGAAACAGCTTACATGTCCACAGAGACGTAACTAGAGCTTTTGCCGCCTGGGGCTGCTCCCGAGTTTGGCAAACCCCCCCCCCCCGCTCAATACACACAAAGTTTACCAAAAATAGTTTTCCTGTTTTGTAGAACTTAAACTGGGCCTAGTGGTGTCACCCCCACATGCCAAACCTGTGACTTTTAATTAATTAATATCAGAGAGAACAAATGACCGCCATACACAACAGAATCCACTATACCAAGACCAATAATATCACATACAGGAAGAAACACCACCACACCATGACCAGACCACATAGTGACCGAATAATACTATATACAAGGGACAAACACCGCCTCACCATGACCAGATCACATATTACCACCACTTGGTGACCAAATAGCACATACAAGGGACAAATACCACAACACCATTTCCAGACCACATATTACCACCACATAGTGACTGAATACTACAATACAGTAATAAAGAAAAAAAAACACAATACTATCACCATTAGGGTATGTGTCCACGTTCAGGATGGCCGGCGGTATCGCCGGAGCGGCTTAGCCGCTCTGCGGTAAGCCCCGCCCCCTTTCTGGGACGCGATGATGACGGATGTGTTCATAGCACACATCCGGGATCATCGCTCCCCACTATAGGGCCCTGTGCTATATCTTGCAGATATACGGACATGCTGCGATCTGAAAAGACGCGCAGCATGTCCGGAGTCGCAGGGCCGCCGCGTGCGTGTTACCACGCATAGTGGAAACGGGATTTCATTAAATCCCCTCCACTATGCTGTAACATCTGGACGCTGCGTGTCTGACGCTGCGGTTCTATGCAGCGTCAGACACGCAGCGTTTACTGCACGTGGACACATACCCTAAGTGCCAGTATTCACAGGAGATCTGTACTTTGTATGCAGTGTCTGTGTAGAGGTAATACAGAGATCGCTGGTGGTATTATACACAGGAGCTCTGTATATAATGTATAGGTAATACAGTGATTATTGGTGACATTGTACACAGGACCGCTGTATATAGTATATAGTGTATAGTGTCAGTGTATAGGTAACACTGACTCACCAGTGACGTCTCTAGATGAAGTCCTTCATTCATCTTTCATCCAGCACAGACCGCCATCACTTCTCCCAGCCAGCACTCGTTTCTGCAGGAAATAACACAGTTATCTCCAGCTCCGCTTGCAGAACACATTACTTAATTTTTCACAACTTCTACATTACACCACATGAAGAAAAAAAGGTGATATAGTGTCACTCTGCACAGTAACAGGACCGCCCCCCCATTTAAAACAGTATACTCAAAAAATAAAATAAATACATCACTGCAGTAATAACATCCCTTAATTAGCCCCTATGGTAATAATATTCCCCACCCTGGCCCCGTTTATCTCATTCCTGGCTCCAGCCATATGTTCTCGCATCCTGCCCTCATGAGTATCCATTCTACACCATATGATCTCCCCATCCTGCCCCATCTGTCTCCATCGTATCCATCCTGCCCCATGATCCAATCCTGCCCCATGTCTTTAATTCTGCCCCGTGTCTCCAATCATGCCCCGTATCTACATTCTGCCTATGCCTCCAGTCCTGCCCCCAGTGTGTCCAGCAATCTGCCCCAGTGTGTCCAGCATATTACCCCTAGTGTGTCCAGCATATTACCCCCAGTGTGTCCAGCATATTACCCCCAGTGTGTCCAGCATATTACCCCCAGTGTGTCCAGCAACCTGCCCCAGTATGTCCAGCAACCTGCCCCAGTATGTCCAGCATATTGCCCCAGTGTCCAGCAATCTGCCCCAGTGTGTCCAGCATTGCCCCCAGACAGTGTGTCCAGCAATCTGCCCGTGTGTCCAGCATATTACCCCCAGTGTGTCCAGCAATCTGCCCCAGTATGTCCAGCAATCTGCCCCAGTATGTCCAATTGTCCAGCATTGCCCACAGTGTGTCCAGCAATCTGCCCCAGTGTCCAGCATTGCCCCAGTGTGTCCAGCATTGCCCCCAGTGTGTTCAGCAATCTGCCCCAGTGTGTCCAGCATATTACCCCTAGTGTGTCCAGCATATTACCCCCAGTGTTTCCAGCAACCTGCCCCAGTATGTCCAGCATATTGCCCCAGTGTCCAGCAATCTGTCCCAGTTTGTCCAGCATTGCCCCCAGACAGTGTGTCCAGCAATCTGCCCCAGTGTGTCCAGCAAGCTGCCCCAGTGTGTCCAGCATATTACCCCCAGGTTGTCCAGCAATCTGCCCCAGTGTGTCCAGCATATTACCCCCAGTGTGTCCAGCATATTACCCCCAGGTTGTTCAGCAATCTGCCCCAGTGTGTCCAGCATATTACCCCCAGTGTGTCCAGCAATCTGCCCCAGTATGTCCAGCAATCTGCCCCAGTGTGTCCAGCATTGCCCCAGTGTGTCCAGCATTGCCCCCAGTGTGTCCAGCATTGCCCCCAGTGTGTCCAGCATTGCCCCCAGTGTGTCCAGCATTGCCCCCAGTGTGTCCAGCATTGCCCCCAGTGTGTCCAGAAATCTGCCCCAGGGTCTCCAGCATTGCCCCAGTGTGTCCAGCATTGCCCCCAGTGTGTCCAGCGATCTGCCCCAGTGTCCAGCATTGCCCCAGTGTGTCCAGCAATCTGCCCCAGGGTCTACAGCATTGCCCCAGTGTGTCCAGCATTGCCCCCAGTGTGTCCAGCAATCTGCCCCAGTGTCCAGCATTGCCCCAGTGTGTCCAGCAATCTGCCCCAGTGTGCCCAGCAATCTGCCCCAGGGTCTCCAGCATTGCCCCAGTGTGTCCAGCATTGCCCCCAGTGTGTCCAGCATTGCCCCCAGTGTGTCCAGCAATCTGCCCCAGTGTCCAGCATTGCCCCAGCGTGTCCAGCAATCTGCCCCAGTGTCCAGCATTGCCCCAGTGTCCAGAAATCTGCCCCAGGGTCTCCAGCATTGCCCCAGTCTGTCCAGAAATCTGCCCAAGGGTCTCCAGCATTGCCCCCAGACAGAGTCAGACAAGGAAAAAAAAAAAAAGTAAAATCCTCACCTCTCCCGTTCCCAGTGCAGGTCCGGTGCACTCAACGTCTCTCTGGGTCTGCAACGCTCAGGGCAGAGGCTGAGCGCGCAGTGATGACGTCATCGCACCCTCTGCCCTGAGACGTCGCAGAGTCAGAGGGCGCTGAAGACGCTGCAGCTACCGCGCAGCCGCAGGAACCAGGAGAGGTGAGTATTAGCGCTGGCACGGGGGGGGGGGGCGCCCGAAGATTTAAAGGGCACACATCTTTTTTTTTTTCCCTCCTCCTGCAGCGCCGGCCGCGGCCCGGTGACCCGCCCCCCACAGTGTGCCGCCCGGGGCGGCCCGCCCCCCCCGCACCCTCCTTCCTACGCCACTGCATGTCCAACAAATGCAGATGGAAGTAAACACGCGCAGCAGATGAAGGGGGATTACTGGAAACTGGTGTATGCAGCATGAACACAGAGCAGAGTAGCAGGATCACCATACAGGTTCACAGGAGCAGGTATATAGCCAGGGAGCCACCAGGGTCAGGAGCTGGATGCAAGGCAGAATACTCTAGCACAGACTGAAGGCTGGGGGGGAGTTTTATAGCAGGAAGACAGTGCACATGAGACCAGAGACGCCATCTTGGAAAAGGGCAGTAATGCACAAAAGGTAATAAAAAATGTTCAGAGTCCTGATAGGGGGTCTAGGTTCTAATATGGGGTCACTTGTGGGTGGTTTCAACTGTTTAGGTACATCAGGGGCTCTGCAAATGCAACGTGACGCCTGCAGACCAAACCATCTAGGTCTGCATTCCAAATGGCGCTCCTTCCCTTCCGAGCTCTGCCATGCGCCCAAACGGTGGTTGCCCCCCCACATATGGGGTAACAGCGTACTCAGGACAAATTGGACAACAACTTTTGGGGTCCAATTTCTTCTAGTACCCTTGGTAAAATAAAACAAATTGAAGCTGAAGTAAATGTTTTGTGAAAAGAGATTAAATGTTCATTTTTTTTTTAAACATTCCCAAAATTCCTGTGAAGCACCAGAAGGGTTAATAAACTTTTTGAATGTGGTTCTGAGCACCTTGAGGGGTGCAGTTTTTAGAATGGTGTCACACTTGGTTATTTTCTATTATATAGACCCCTCAAAATGACTTCAAATGTGATGTGGTCCCTAAAAAAAATGGTGTTGTAAAAAAGAGAAATTGCTGGTCAACTTTTAACTCTTATAACTCCCTTACAAAAAAAATGTTGTTTCCAAAATCGTGCTGATGTAAAGTAGACATGTTACTTATTAAGTAGACATGTTACTTATTATGTTACTTATTATGTTACTTATTAAGTATTTTGTGTGACATATCTCTGTGATTTAAGAGCATGAAAATTCTAAGTTGGAAAATTGCGAAATTTTCGCCAAATTTCCATTTTTTTCACAAGTAAACGCAGGTAATATCAAATAAATTTTACCACTATCATGAAGTACAATATGTTTTGAGAAAGCAGTGTGAGAATCACCAGGATCCGTTGAAGCGTTCCAGAGTTATAACCTCATAAAGGGACAGTGGTCAGAAATGTAAAAATTGGCCCGGTCATTAACGTGCAAACCACCTTCGGAGCTTAAGGCCTCTTTCACACTTCAGTTATTTGGCGTCAGTCTAAAACCGCCATTTTCCTCAAATAACGGATCCGTCATTTTTTTTGACGGATCCGTTATTTTCCCATAGACTTGCATTAGTGACGGATTGTGACGGATGGTCGTCCGTTCCATCCGCCATGCGACGGATCCGTCGAAATTTGGCGGACGTTTTCTGAAAATAGACGGACATTGTAACGTTTTTTGTCAACGCCGAAATGGCGGATCGCGACGGATCCGTCGCGTCCGCCATTCCATAGAATGGGCGCCTATGGGCGACGGATCCGCCGCAACCGTTTTTTCGGCGGATCCGTCGCCCCAATCCGTTTTTTCAATTGCGCATGCTCCAAAAAGTAGATACTTCTCCCAGACAACCCCCAAGTAACTGATCCGTCAAAAAAACGGATCCGTTAGAACCGTTTTCGCAACAATTGTGACGGATCCGTCAATCCGTCACTATGTCGGTAGTGACTGACGCCAAATAACTGAAGTGTGAAAGAGGCCTAAGGGGTTAAATAGCATTCTGTTAGTCGCTGCCCATAGTCCAAGCTTATCTAGATCCTTCTGAATCCTTTCTCTGTCTTCTCTAGTGTTAGCTATCCCTCCTAGCTTTGCATCATTGGCAAATTTACAAGTTTAACTTCAGTTTCCTTATCTAGATCATTTATAAAAATGTTGAAGAACACTGCAACCAGGATGCAGCGTTGTGGTACCCCACTTGAAACACTCTTCCAATCACTAAGCCAGTTATGAATCCACCTAACTGTAGCCTCGTCAATCACATACATTTTTTCAATAATGATAGTGTAATGCTGCTGCTGCTGCTGCTGCTAATGCTCCACCAGGGGATTAAGATGAAGGATGAGAGGTTGCACACACAGCATAACACCACTGAACAGCAGCACAAGCGCCACATGGTGGCGAAAGAGTGGTCAGACGGCCGAGTCAGAAACGGTCAGGTCAAGAAGTACCAGAGGTCACAGCAATACATGTGGTCAAATACAAGCCAGAAGTTAGAGCCAGACGGCAGCAGAGAAATCAGGAGACGAGAGACAGTCAAACAGGTCAGAAGACAAGCAGGGTCACATACCAAGTGGTCAAAGAATAGGGAGCGAATACTAAGACAAGCACGGTGGCAGGAAAGGGAAGTCACAGGAACAGATTAAATGGACAGAGGACAAAAACATGATATTAAGGGGTCAGCTGCTCTAGCCTGGGAGCATGAACTATCACTGACATTGGTCTGCAGGCACAGCAGACTGAAATAGCCACACCGAACCCAAAACAAGGCAGAGGTTAACCCCAGCATGACCAGACCAGGGAGAGAATAACATGAAACAAACCCTGGCCTGGATCATGACAGAAATTATGAGCTCCACCCAGTGATTCCATCATAGAAGAAAATTAGATTATTCTGGCATGACTTTTTCATAGTCTCCATGACGACGGCCTGGGGCCTGCGTTTCATGGGGAAGCGAGTCGGAGTGTCCCCGTGGTTATCGTGGACAGGGGTGCATGCGCCGAATTCGGGATGGGTGCATCATCAAATCTGATCACATGAGCTTCATGTCATTAGTCACATGATTTATATACACCCTCAATTAAGCATTTTAATTGGCAAATAAGTATTATGCACCTGTCTGTTATACACGCCTCCTGCAGCTGAACACTACAATTTGTTGGCCAACACTACTTAATGGCATGTATCCCCTCCCCAAGACACGCCTCCTGATGTAATTTTAAACAAAATTTGAGTTGGGGACGCCATAGCAAGCAGGTTTACATACATACAGCTGCTCTACATACTCTACATTCTCTCTTGTTTAAAACTGATTGGGGAAGGTTAACCCTTAGCATCTTTATTATGTCAGGACTGATATTTGGTCTTTGTGTTTAGTATAAGGTGTTTATTGCAGCTTTTATTTAATATCGTCTCTCTGCACGCTTGTTCAGCAGCCTCCAAGCTATTATCTGATTCCTTACTAATGTGTTTTAATCATACTGAATACAATTTTATTTTTAATGGGTATATACTCTTTGGGTTGTTTGTCAGGACTTTTTTTTCCATAAAGATTTCGTGAGTTTTTCTTTCTTTAAGTGTGTTATATGTGGGTACCTTTTGCTATTGACATCATTAATCTTTGTTTTTTGAGCAGATTAAATCAGAACAGGTCACTATGGATCATAAGGCCAAGGAAAAAATCTGGCTTAGTAGAGCCTGTGACATTTTAAAACAGAGTGCTCCTGATAATAATATGGATACCCATAATGATTTAAAAAATCTACTAGAAAGTACTAGAGTTTTCTACATAAAAAGACCCGCTAATCATTAGAGAATAATCATAAACAAAAGATTATTACCATAGGCCTCAATCAAACTTTATTCCATATTTTGCTTGGTTGATGATGAAACACTGACCAAAAAAATGGAAAGAAGCTTACACTATATGCTTCCGTGACATTCATAGAACTAATTAATGAGAAAAATGCTAAGCTACTGGAGGTTGATGCACAAATCAATCCACTTCAGGTGCAGTTGACGAAAGATGTTCAGACTAATGAATTGGAGAAATTTTACAATGACCTTGACAAAGATCTTAAAAATAGGGATTTTTGTGTACTCACCGTAAAATCCTTTTCTCCGAGCCACTCATTGGGGGACACAGGACCGTGGGTGTATGCTGCTGCATCTAGGAGGCTGACACTAAGTAAATACAAAAAGGATTAACTCCTCCTCTGCAGTATACACGCCCACTGGCTCCTGATAGAATCAGTTTAGTGATGAAGCAGTAGGAGATAAACAAAAAATGTAACCTTAGGTACATGTCAAAACCATAACGCTCAACATAGGCAACAAGCTAAAGAAGGGTGGGTTCTGTGTCCCCCAATGAGTGGCTCGGAGAAAAGGATTTTACGGTGAGTACACAAAAATCCCTAATTCTCCATCGCATTTGGGGACACAGGACCGTGGGACATCCCAAAGCAGTCCCTGGGTGGGAAATAACAACATAACAGTGTAAACTCATGGCACCTGCTGTCTAAAGGTGCGCTACAGCTGCCTGCAGAATACGCCTACCCAGGGTTGCATCTGCAGATGCCTGTATATGGATGTTATAATGCTTTGAGAAAGTGTGCAGGCTAGACCAGGTCGCAGCTTTGCAAAATTGCTCTGCAGATGCTTGATTCCGAATGGCCCAGGAAGCACCCACCGACCGAGTGGAGTGTGCCCTGATACCCGCTGGGATAGGCTTGCCTCTGATACGATAAGCTTCTTGAATAGTCGACCGAATCCATCTGGCGATTGTCGACTTAGAAGCGGCCAATCCCCTCCGGTGTCCTGCCGAGAGCACGAACAGAGCTTCCGTCTGTCGAAAAGGTGCCGTCCTAGACACATACTTCCTGAGAGCTCTTACAAGATCCAGGGAGTGAAGAGCCTTCTCACAGCGGTGCGTCTGAGCAGGACAAACGAAGGAAGTACGATATCCTCGTTAAGGTGGAAGACACCACCTTTGGAAGAAAGGTAGGGCACGGTCTGAGGACCACCTTGTCTCGGTGGAATGTAAGGAACGGCATCCGACAGGAAAGGGCAGCCAACTCAGAGACTCGTCTGATCGAAGTAATAGCGACAAGAAAGGCCACCTTCCATGAGAGGAGAGATAGAGAGATGTCCTGCAATGAGTCAAAGGGAGATTCCTGCAGGATGCCTAGGATGAGATTAAGGTCCCAAGCCTCTAGAGGTGCTCTATAGGGAGGCACCACGTGGGAGACTCCCTGAAAGAACATTCTCACCTGAGGTTTTGAAACAATTTATCCACTGGAAAAGGACTGACAAGGCCGAGACCTGCCCTTTAAGGGAACTCGGCGATAGCCCCAAGTCCAGACCGGATTGAAGGAATTCCAGGATGGTAGGGATGTTTAAAACCAACAGAGGGCGACCTCTACTTCTGCACCATTCAAAGAAAGTCTTCCAGGTCCGATGATAGATGCGCGATGACACCGGCTTTCGGGCATTGATCAAGGTGGAAACTACCAGGGCTGTGGAGTCGGTAAGCCACAGTTGCGACTCCGACTCCTGGATTTTATCAGCTTCCGACTCCGACTCCTTCATAAATGGCCAATTCGTAACAATAAATTTACTGTTGTCAAATATTAACATCATGCTTATTCAGTTTCTCACCATCATATAAGTAATCAGACCACTTAGAGCAAAAACTATATTTATTAGAATACAATTAGAATCTAGCAAATAACTTTTATAAACTCTTCTAAACTCTTGTAAGTAAACATGCAATAAACACTGTTATGCAGTTAATAAGAAGAAATCTATAAATTTGTAATCAGAAAAAAGTATTGCCTCTGTCAGATCCTCCTTCATGGATGCCCTCAAATCTGATCTAATTATTTTGAGAGCAGAGAACAACCTCTCTACACAAACTTGGGTTGGTGGCAAAGCAGTAACCACTCGGGCAACATCTCTGACAATGTCAGGATACAGAGGAATCGCTTGTTGCACTGTTATTTTTGATGAACGGTCAAATTTCTCAATTTCTTTTAGTGCACATGAAAAATTCTGCTGAAATGTACTGGCTGTGTTCTTTGATGGGGATGACTCTTCTATGCGGGAACGCTTTGCACGGTCCTTGAGATCCAAATATTTTTCAAAATTAAATTCTTCATCAGTTGATGAGGGTGAAGATGTGGCAGGACGACCACATTCTTCTTGTTCCTCCTGACTGTTCTGCAATCCTTTCATCCTTACTGCTATTTCAAACAGAGCTTATTTTCCTTTAGTCAGCTGTTGATCATCTAGAAGAATCCGATGCATTGGGTCTACATAAACAGCTGCCAAAAGAATGTTATTTTGTAACAGTAGCTCCTCTCTCCGTTTCATTGATGTAGCAATGCCACTTGCAATTAACCCTCCTCTTTGGGACAGGCGAAACATCAGGTTCTTCCACTCCTTTAAGAAAATACCTGGAGTTAAGTCCTCTGCTTGTAATTTTGTAGTCACTGTAAATGGGTGCTCTAGCAATTTTTCCAGCTCAGGTCACCTGATTCCACTGACTTTCATTTAGCGTCAGTTGAGGGTTAGCCATGTCTACAAGAAAGGTTTTCAGTTCAACCAAGCGCTGAATCATTAAGTACTGCCCCATCGCGTGGCTTGATCAATAATTGCCCCTTTTCCAGCACGTCTCTTCAAAATTGAGTCAACTTTAGGGGTTCTGGCAACAGTAGCCAATTTTCTCACCTTGCCAATCAGTGCAGCAGCATGTCCTTCTTGCAGACTGTCTCTTATAGCCAGCTGTAGCGTATGCACAACACAGCGCATGTGATGAATGAAAGAACGTATTGACAGTTTCAACAAGATCATCTAAACTATCATGTTGTTGTTCATCTGAAGCAACTTCAGTTTGCTCCTCAGTTACAATAGTGTTCCTCTATTTCAAACATTTCTGTGTCTGTGGACCCAGAATGTTCTTCTAGCTGCTGGTCACCATCATTACTCTCATTCATTAGCTTAATAGTACTTATATTTGAAGCATTGTCAGTTACGACAGAAAGAACTTGCTCTTTTTTAAGTTCATAGTCTTACAGAACCTTTTCTACCAAGACCTGGAGAAACTCACTGGTGTGATGAGCTTTGATGTCTTTTACTGCCAATGTCTTGGTAACCATTTCATTTTTGTCACAAACAAATCGGACATTCATGGCAAAATAGTTCACTCTGAGACGTGTGCAGGCATCCATTTTAAGAAACAGAAAGCGTCCCTTGAGAGTTTTATTAAGTTCTTCCTTTTGTTTAAAAGCTTCTTCGATTACTAATTTTCTAATTCTCTCTCCAGAGAAACACCAAGCTTGCGGGCCATTTCCCCATTCAGACACATAAAAGCTGGTCGTGAAAATAATGAAATAGGCACACTATCCTTTACAACAAGCTCTATGATCTGTTTTTTAAATGTATCTACTGTCATTGTCACAGTAACTTTGTCACTGACAAAATATCTTGCAACTGATAGCTGCAAAGTTCTCTGCTCCTTTGTTTGACTGGAAGAGCTGGGCACTGGTTCATTGGTTTGGATGCAGTCTTTCTCATCCACTGCTTTTAGTATTTCTGGATGAAAGCACTGTAAATGTCTCTTTAGATTAGAAGCTCTGGTAGGAGCAATTTTATCTTTGCCTGAATATGCACTGATCTTGGCTTCACAGCATTTGTTTTCGTCTGGATCATTTGTCATACACTGACAGACATAATGTTGAGTGATGGTGAAATGTTCAAATACAGCTGATTTAATGTGACGCTTCTTTGGTATTCTCAGGTTTTTAATTCTGCATTCACAATCCAAATGACAATTGTTTTTCCTAAAAACAATTGTACAAAAATATTGCCAGGTCGTACAACTGATATAGTGGTCAGTAATACTGTTATTCCTCATGTACTCACAGTTAACTGATGCAAAGTTTGTTGAAAGGATAATACTTCTTACAGTCTTCCTCTTCTGAGTAGCAGCTGTGAGATGCTTGGAAGATGCACATCAAACATCTAGTCTAGAGGAGGAGCTTTACTACTAAGAATTTGCAACACATTTTCACTTTCAGTTTCATACATTGTAAGTAGGGGGGTTGGGGCAGCATGAGGTTAACCAAGTATAAGATTAGATAAGGGCAGTGGAGAACAGTGACACACAAGAAGTAAAGGTACCGTCACACTAATCTACAACGATGTAGATCGCTGCAGTGTCGCTGTTTGGTCGCTGGAGAGCTGTCAAACAGACAGCTCTCCAGCGACCAACGATGCCGGTAACCAGGGTAAACATTGGGTTACTAAGCGCAGGGCCGCGCTTAGTAACCCGATGTTTACCCTGGTTACCAGCGTAAAAGTAAAAAAAAACAAACACTACATACTTACCTTCCGCTGTCTGTCCCCGGCGCTGTGCTTTCCTGCACTGGCTGTGAGCACAGCGGCCGGAAAGCAGAGCGGTGACGTCACCGCTGTGCTTTACGGCTGGCCGGCGCTCACAGCCAGTGCAGGAAAGCAGAATGCCGAGAACAGACAGCGGAAGGTAAGTATGTAGTGTTTGTTTTTTTTTACTTTTACGCTGGTAACCAGGGTAAACATCGGGTTACTAAGCGCGGCCCTGCGCTTAGTAACCCGATGTTTACCCTGGTTACCAGTGAAGACATCGCTGAATCGGCGTCACACACGCCGATTCAGCGATGTCTGCAGGAGGTCCAGCGATGAAACAAAGTGCTGGACTTTCTGCAGCGACCAACGATATCACAGCAGGATCCTGATCGCTGCTGCGTGTCAAACTGAACGATATCGCTAGCCAGGACGCTGCAACATCACGGATCGCTAGCGATATCATTCAGTGTGACGGTACCTTAAGAAATGTCTATCTCCAGCAGAACTGCTTATCACTGTTGTTCATAGTTTGATAGAAAATATGAGTAACATTTATAAAATTCATATGAAAGTTCAATTATGAAATAATACAATTTTTTTAACCCCTTCATGACCCAGCCTACTTTGACCTTAACCTCTTTACCCCCAAGGGTGGTTTGCACGTCAATGACCAGGCCAATTTTTACAATTCTGACCACTGTCCCTTTATGAGGTTATAACTCCGAAACGCTTCAACGGATCCCGGTGATTCTGACATTGTTTTCTCGTGACATATTGTACTTCATGATAGTGGTAAAATTTCTTTGATAGTACCTGCGTTTATTTGTGAAAAATACGGAAATTTGGCGAAAATTTTGAAAATTTCGCAATTTTCAAACTTTGAATTTTTATGCAATTAAATCACAGAGATATGTCACACAAAATACTTAATAAGTAACATTTCCCACATGTCTCCTTTACATCAGCATAATTTTGGAACCAATTTTTTTTTTTGTTAGGGAGTTATAAGGGTTAAAAGTTGACCAGCAATTTCTCATTTTTACAACACCATTTTTTTTTAGGGACCACGTCTCATTTGAAGTCATTTTGAGGGGTCTATATGATAGAAAATGCCCAAGTGTGACACCATTCTAAAAACTGCACCCCTCAAGGTGCTCAAAACCACATTCAAGAAGTTTATTAACCCTTCAGGTGTTTAATAGGAATTTTTGGAATGTTTAAATAAAAATGAACATTTAACTTTTTTACACAAAAAATTTACTTCAGCTCCAATTTGTTTTATTTTACCAAGGGTAACAGGAGAAAATGGACCCCAAAAGTTGTTGTCCAATTTGTCCTGAGTACGCTGATACCCCATATGTGGCAGTAAACCACTGTTTGGGCGCATGGGAGAGCTCGGAAGGGAAGGAGCGCCGTTTGACTTTTCAATGCAAAATTGACAGGAATTGAGATGGGACGCCATGTTGCGTTTGGAGAGCCACTGATGTGCCTAAACATTGAAACCCCCCACAAGTGACACCATTTTGGAAAGTAGACCCCCTAAGGAACTTATCTGGATGTGTGGTGAGCACTTTGACCCACCAAGGGCTTCACAGAAGTTTATAATGCAGAGCCATAAAAATAAAACAAAATTTTTTTCCCACAAAAATTATTTTTTAGCCCCCAGTTTTGTATTTTCCCTAGGGTAACAGGAGAAATTGGACCCCAAAAGTTGTTGTCCAATTTGTCCTGAGTACGCTGATACCCCATATGTGGGGGGGAACCACCGTTTGGGCGCATGGGAGGGCTCGGAAGGGAAGGAGCGCCATTTGGAATGCAGACTTAGATGGAATGGTCTGCAGGCGTCACATTGCGTTTGCAGAGCCCCTAATGTACCTAAACAGTAGAAACCCCCCACAAGTGACACCATTTTGGAAAGTAGACCCCCTAAGGAACTCATCTTGATGTGCTGTGAGAGCTTTGAACCCCCAAGTACTTCACTACAGTTTATAACGCAGAGCCATGCAAATAAAAAATATTTTTTTTTCCACAAAAATTATATTTTAGCCCCCAGTTTTGTATTTTTCCAAGGTTAGCAGGAGAAATTGGACCCTAAATGTTGTTGTCCAATTTGTCCTGAGTACGCTGATACCCAATATGTGGGGGGGAACCACCGTTTGGGCGCATGGGAGGGCTCGGAAGGGAAGGAGCATCATTTGGAATGCAGACTTAGATGGATTGGTCTGCAGGCGTCACATTGCGTTTGCAGAGCCCCTAATGTACCTAAACAGTAGAAACCCCCCACAAGTGACCCCATATTGGAAACTAGACCCCTCAATGAACTTATCTAGATGTGTTGTGAGAACTTTAAACCCCCAAGTGTTTCACTACAGTTTATAACGCAGAGCCGTGAAAATAAAAAATCTTTTTGTTTTCCCACAAAAATTATTTTTTAGCCCCCAGTTTTGTATTTTCCCAAGGGTAACAGGAGAAATTGGTCCACAAAAGTTGTTGTCCAATTTGTCCTGAGTATGCTGATACCCCATATGTGAGGGTAAACCCCTGTTTGGGCACACAGGAGAGCTCGGAAGGGAAGGAGCACTGTTTTACTTTTTCAACGCAGAATTGGCTGGAATTGAGATCGGACGCCATGTCGTGTTTGGAGAGCCCCTGATGTGCCGAAACAGTGGAAACCCCCCAATTATAACTGAAACCCTAATCTAAACACACCCCTAACCCTAATTCCAACGGTAACCCTAACCACACCTCTAACCCTGACACACCCCTAACCCTAATCCCAACCCTATTCCCAACTGTAAATGTAATCTAAACCCTAACCCTAACTTTAGCCCCAACCCTAACTGTAGCCCCAACCCTAACCCTAACCCTAGCCCTAACCCTAACCCTAGCCCTAACCCTAGCCCTAACCCTAGCCCTAACCCTAGCCCTAACCCTAGCCCTAACGGGAAAATGGAAATAAATACATTTTTTTTTATTTTTCCCCTAACTAAGGGGGTGATGAAGGGGGGTTTGATTTACTTTTATAGCGAGTTTTTTAGCGGATTTTTATGATTGGCAGCCGTCACACACTGAAAGACCCTTTTTATTGCAAAAAATATTTTTTGCGTTACCACATTTTGAGAGCTATAATTTTTCCATATTTGAGTCCACAGAGTCATGTGAGATCTTGTTTTTTGCGGGACGAGTTGACGTTTTTATTGAAAACATTTTTGGGCACGTGACATTTTTTGATCGCTTTTTATTCCGATTTTTGTGAGGAAGAATGACCAAAAGCCAGCTATTCATGAATTTCTATTGGGGGAGGCGTTTATACCGTTCCGCGTTTGGTAAAATTGATAAATCAGTTTTATTCTTCGGGTCAGTACGATTACAGCGATACCTCATTTATATCTTTTTTTATGGTTTGGCGCTTTTATACGATAAAAACTATTTTACAGAAAAAATAATTATTTTTGCATCGCTTTATTCTCAGGACTATAACTTTTTTATTTTTTTTGTGACGCTTTCATCGGTACCATGGTTATTTATATCTGTCCTTTTGATCGCGTGTTATTCCACTTTTTGTTCGGCGGTATGATAATAAAGCGTTGTTTTTTGCCTCGTTTTTTTTTTTTTTTTCTTACGGTGTTTACTGAAGGGGTTAACTAGTGGGACAGTTTTATAGGTCGGGTCGTTACGGACGCGGCGATACTAAATATGTGTACTTTTATTGGTTTTTTTTTTTTATTTAGATGAAATGTATTTATGGGAATAATATATATATTTTTTTTCATTATTTTGGAATATTTTTTTTTATTTTTTTCACACATTTGGAATTTTTTTTTTTTACTTTTTTACTTTGTCCCAGGGGGGGACATCACAGATCAATGATCTGACAGTTTGCATAGCACTCTGTCAGATCACTGATCTGACATGCAGCGCTGCAGCCTTCACAGTGCCTGCTCTGAGCAGGCTCTGTGAAGCCACCTCCCTCCCTGCAGGACCCGGATCCGCGGCCATCTTGGATCCGGGGCTGGAGGGAGCAGGGAGGGAGGTGAGACCCTCGCAGCAACGCGATCACATCGCGTTGCTCCGGGGGTCTCAGGGAAGCCCGCAGGGAGCCCCCTCCCTGCGCGGTGCTTCCCTGCACCGCCGGCACATCGCGATCATCTTTGATCGCGGTGTGCCAGGGGTTAATGTGCCGGGGCGGTCCGTGACCGCTCCTGGCACATAGTGCCGGATGTCAGCTGCGATAAGCAGCTGACACCCGGCCGCGATCGGCCGCGCTCCCCCCGTGAGCGCGGCCGATCGGCTATGACGTACTATCCCGTCCAGGGTCAGATAAGCCCAGGGCACCTCGACGGGATAGTACGTCTAAGGTCACAGAGGGGTTAAAGACCTTGCCGTTTTTTGCAATTCTGACCAGTGTCCCTTCATGAGGTAATAACTCAGGAACGCTTCAATGGATCCTAGCGATTCTGAGATTGTTTTTTCGTGACATATTGGGCTTCATGTTAGTGGTAAATTTAAGTCAATAAATTATGTGTTTATTTGTGATAAAAACGGAAATTTGGCGAAAATTTTGAAAATTTCGCAATTTTCACATTTTGAATTTTTATTCTGTTAAACCAGAGAGTTATGTGACACAAAATAGTTAATAAATAACATTTCCCACACGTCTACTTTACATTTTGGAAACAAAATTTTTTTTTGCTAGGAAGTTATAAGGGTTAAAATTTGACCAGCGATTTCTCATTTTTACAACGAAATTTACAAAACCATTTTTTTTAGGGACCACCTCACATTTGAAGTCCGTTTGGGGGGTCTATATGGCTGAAAATACCCAAAAGTGACAACATTCTAAAAACTGCACCCCTCAAGGTACTCAAAACCACATTCAAGAAGTTTATTAACCCTTCAGGTGCTTCACAGCAGTAGAAGCAACATGGAAGGAAAAAATGAACATTTAACTTTTTAGTCACAAAAATGATATTTCAGCAACAATTTTTTTATTTTCCCAATGGTAAAAGGAGAAACTGAACAACGACGTTGTTGTCCAATTTGTCCTGAGTACGCTGATACCTCATATGTGGGGGTAAACCACTGTTTGGGCGCACGGCAGGGCTTTGAAGGGAAGGAGCGCCATTTGACTTTTTGAATGAAAAATTGGCTGCACTCTTTAGCGGACACCATGTCACGTTTGGAGAGCCCCCGTGTGCCTAAAAATTGGAGCTCCCCCACAAGTGACCCTATTTTGGAAACTAGACGCCCCAAGGAACTTATCTAGATTCATAGTGAGCCCTTTAAACCCCCAGGTGCTTCACAAATTGATCCATAAAAATGAAAAGTACTTTTTTTTCACAAAAAATTCTTTTAGCCTCAATTTTTTCATTTTCACATGGACAACAGGATAAAATGGATCCTAAAATGTGTTGAGCAATTTCTCCCGAGTACGGCGATACTTCATATGTGGGGGTAAACCACTGTTTGGCCACACGGCAGGGCTCGGAAGGGAAGGCGCGCCTTTTGACTTTTTGAATGGAAAATTAGCTCCAATTGTTAGCGGACACCATGTCGCGTTTGGAGAGCCCCTGTGTGCCTATGCAATGGAGCTCCCCCACAAGTGACCCCATTTTGGAAACTAGACCCCCCAAGGAACTTATCTAGATGCATACTGAGCACTTTAAACCCCCAGGTGCTTCACAGAAGTTTATAATGCAGAGCCATGAAAATAAAAAATAATTTTTCTTTTCTGAAAAATGATTTTTTAGCCTGGAATTTCCTATTTTGCCAATGGTAATAGGAGAAATTGGACCACAAATGTTGTTGTCCAGTTTATCCTGAGTACGCAGATACCCCATATGTGTGGGTAAACCACTGTTTGGGCGCACGGCAGGGCTCAGAAGGGAAGGCACGCCATTTGGCTTTTTAAATGGAAAATTAGCTCCAATCATTAGCGGACACCATGTCGCGTTTGGAGAGCCCCTGTGTGCCTAAACATTGGAGATCCCCCACAAATGACCCCATTTTGGAAACTAGACCCCAAAAGGAACTAATCTAGATGTGTGGTGAGCACTTTGAACCCTCAAGTGCTTCACAGAAGTTTATAACGCAGAGTCATGAAAATAAAAAAAAAATTTATTTTCTCAAAAATGATTTTTTAGCCCGCAATTTTTTATTTTCCCAAGGGTAACAGGAGAAATTTGACCCCAAAAGTTGTTGTCCAGTTTCTCCTGAGTACGCTGATACCCCATATGTGGGGGTAAACCACTGTTTAGGCACATGCTGGGGCTCGGAAGTGAAGTAGTGATGTTTTGAAATGCAGACTTTGATGGAATGCTCTGCGGGCGTCACGTTGCGTTTGCAGAGCCCCTGATGTGGCTAAACAGTAGAAACCCCCCACAAGTGACCCCATTTTGGAAACTAGACCCCAAAAGGAACTTATCTAGATGTGAGGTGAGCACTTTGAACCCCCAAGTGCTTCACAGAAGTTCATAACACAGAGCAGTGAAAATAATAAATACGTTTTCTTTCCTCAAAAATAATTTTTTAGCCCAGAATTTTTTATTTTCCCAAGGGTTACAGGAGAAATTGGACCACAAAAGTTGTTGTCCAGTTTCTCCTGAGTAAGCTGATACCCCATGTGTGGGGGTAAACCACTGTTTGGGCACACGTGGGGGCTTAGAAGGGAAGTAGTGACTTTTGAAATGCAGACTTTGATGGAATGGTCTGAGGGCATCACGTTGCGTTTGCAGAGCCCCTGGTGTGCCTAAACAGTAGAAACCCCCCACAAGTGACCCCATTTTGGAAACTAGACCCCCCAAGGAACTTATCTAGATATGTGGTGAGCACTTTGAACCCCCAAGTGCTTCACAGACGTTTACAACGCAGAGCCGTGAAAATAAAAAATCATTTTTCTTTCCTCAAAAATGATGTTTTAGCAAGCAATTTTTTATTTTCTCAAGGGTAACAGGAGAAATTGGACCCCAGTAATTGTTGCGCAGTTTGTCCTGAGTATGCTGGTACCCCATATGTGGGGGTAAACCACTGTTTGGGCACACGTCGGGGCTCGGAATTGAGGGAGCACCATTTAACTTTTTGAATACAAGATTGGCTGGAATCAATGGTGGCGCCATGTTGCGTTTGGAGACCCCCTGATGTGCCTAAACAGTGGAAACCCCTCAATTCTACCTCCAACACTAACCCCCCCACACCCCTAATGCTAATCCCAACTGTAGCCATAACCCCAACACAACCCTAACCCCCCCACACCCTTAACCATAATCCCAACTGTAGCCGTAACCCTAATCACAACCCTAACCCCAACACACCCCTAACCCTAACCACAACCCTAATTCCAACCCAACCCTAACCCTAAGGCTATGTGCCCACGTTGCGGATTCGTGTGAGATTTTTCAGCACCATTTTTGAAAAATCCGCAGGTAAAAGGCACTGCGTTTTACCTGCGGATTTCCAGTGTTTTTTGTGCGGATGTCACCTGCGGATTCCTATTGAGGAACAGGTGTAAAACGCTGCGGAATCCGCACAAAGAATTGACATGCTGCGGAAAATACAACGCAGCGTTTCCGCGTGGTATTTTGCGCACCATGGGCACAGCGGATTTGGTTTTCCATACGTTTACATGGTACTGTAAACCTGATGGAACACTGCTGCGGATCCGCAGCAAAATCCGCACCGTGTGCACATAGCCTAATTCTAAAGGTATGTGCACACGCTGCGGAAAACGCTGCGGATCCGCAGCAGTTTCCCATGAGTTTACAGTTCAATGTAAACCTATGGGAAACAAAAATCGCTGTACACATGCTGCGGAAAAACTGCACGGAAACCCAGCGGTTTACATTCTGCAGCATGTCACTTCTTTCTGCGGATTCCGCAGCGGTTTTACAACTGCTCCAATAGAAAATCGCAGTTGTAAAACCGCAGTGAAATGCGCAGAAAAACCGCGGTAAATCCACAGCGGTTTATCTCAGTGATCAAAATGCACTCTGGAACGAATCTGCCGGCCGATTCGGCGGGCGCACTGCACATGCGCCCGCCATTTTGGAAGATGGCGGCGCCCAGGAAAGAAGACGGACGGACCCCGGGAGGCTAGGTAAGTATAAGGGGGGGGGAGATCAGGGACCGGGGGGTGGTTTGGGGGGGCATCGGAGCACGGCGGGGTGGATCGGAGCATGGGGCGGTGGATCGGAACATTGGGGGGTGGATTGGAGCACGGAGTGGGGGATCGCTGTGCGGGCTGGTGGATCGGAGCACGGGGGGATCGCTGTGCGGGGGGGGTATCGGAGTGTGGGGGGGTTTGATTGGAGCACGGGGGGTGTGATTGGAGCACGGGGGGAGCGGACAGGAGGACGGGGGAGCGGAGCACAGGACGGAGGGGAGCGGAACACAGATCGGAGGGCTGGGGGGGCGATCGGTGGGGTAGGGTGGGTGCACATAAGTGTTTCCAGCCATGGCCGATGATATTGCAGCATCGACCATGGCTGGATTGTAATATTTCACCAGTTTTTTTAGGTGAAATATTACAAATCGCTCTGATTGGCTGTTGAAAGTGAAACTGCCAATCAGAGCGATCGTAGCCACGGGGGGGTGAAGCCACCCCCCCTGGGCTAAACTACCACTCCCCCTGTCCCTGCAGATCGGGTGAAATGGGAGTTAACCCTTTCACCGGATCTGCAGGGACGCGATCTTTCCATGACGCATATGCTGCGTCATGGGTCGGAATGGCACCGACTTTCATGACGCAGCGCATGCGTCAAAGGTCGGGAAGGGGTTAAAGCTGGAGTCGGAGTCAGTACATTTCTACCGACTCCGACCAAAACTAACTCCGACTCCACGACTCCGACTCCACAGCCCTGGAAACCATTTCGTGGGAAAAACCAGCTTGAGTCAGAACCCAGGATTCAAAGGCCAAGCCGTCAAACACGGCCCCTGAGTTCTGGTGGTAGATCGGACCCTGAGAAAGCAGATCTGGACGATCGGGTAGCCACCAAGGAACATCTGCGATGAGTTGGACCAGCTCTGCATACCACGCCCGGCGAGGCCATCACCGGCACGCCCTCTGCCCTGATCTTCCTGATGACTCTCGGAAGCAAGGGCAGGGGAGGAAACAGATAAGGAAGGCGAAACTGACTCCAAGGAAGGACCAGCACGTCCACCCCGATTGCTCTCGGGTCCCGAGACCGGGCTACAAACTGAGGTACCTTGGCATTGAACATTGAACCAGGAAGCTATCAAGTCTACGTCCGGAGTGCCCCAACGCAGACAGATCTGTTGGAAAATGTCCTGATGGAGAGACCACTCTCCTGAGGCAAGACCTTGATGGCTGAGGAAGTCCGCGGCCCAATTTTCCACTCCTGGAATGTGAACGGCCGATATGACCGAGTGATTGTTTTCGGCCCAGCGAAGGATGTGCTCTACCTCGTGCATTGCAGCTCTGCTGCGGGTGCCCCCCTGATGATTTATATAAGCCACAGCCGTGGCATTGTCCGACTGAATACGGATGGGGCGGCCTGCTAGGAGATGATGGAACCGCCTCAGGGACAGCCAAATCGCATGGATCTCCAGGATATTGATCAGAAGGCGAGACTCGTGATGAGTCCAGGTCCCCTGTGCAGTGTAATGACGAAAAACCGCTCCCCAGCCGTGGAGGTTGGCATCGGTAGTGAATACCAGCCAATGGACTGGGAGGAAGGACCTCCCTTGGAGAAGAGAGGTTCAAAGCATCCACCATTGGAGTGCCTGCTTGACCCGAGGGGTGAGAGGACACGGTCGGTCGAGGGAAAAAGGACTCCTGTCCCATGCGTCCAGCAGTGCATGCTGAAGGGGACAAAGATGCAGTTGCGCAAACGGAATTGCTTCCATTGAGGCCACCATCTTCCTGAGAATCCTCATGCTGAAACGGAAGGAACAGGGGGACGGTTGAAGAAGCTTCAGGACCCCCTGTTGAAGAGCTAGGACCTTGTTCCGAGGGAGAAACACCAACCCTCAGGAAGTGTCCAAAGTCATGCCCAGGAAGGAGATCCGCTGAGCTGGAACAGGAGATGACTTTTTTAAGTTGATCAACCAGCCCAGCTGAGAGAGTATCCAAGGAAATGCGGACGCACTCCTCGCAGGCTTGGAAGGATGGACCCTTGACCAGTAGGTCGTCTAGATAGGGGAGCACGACTAGACTCCGAGCGTGTACAATGGCCATGACTGCCGCCATGACCTTTGTGAAAACTCTGGGGGCGGTGGCGAGGCCGAAAGATAAGGCCGTGAACTGAAAATGTTCCCCATGGACAGCGAAGAGAAGGAACCTTTGATGAGGTGGGAAAATTGGGATGTGAAGATACGCATCCCGAATGTCGATGGAGGCTAAGAACTCGCCCTGCTCCATCGAGGCAATGAAGAAACGGAGGGACTCCATCCTGAAATGTTGGACCTTGACAAATCTGTTTAAGAGCTTTAGATCCAGGATTGGCCTGACTGTTCCTTCTTGGGGACCATGAAGAAATTTGAATAAAAGCCTCGGAACCTTTCGTCCTCTGGGACAGGGACAATGACCCCGTCTCGACAGAGTGACTCGATGGCCTGGGAAAAAGCTAGAGCGCGCGTTCCCATTGGGGAGGCCGGGAAGCAAAAAAACAGGTTGGGGGGGGGGAAATTTGATCTTGTATCCGGAGGACACCAGATCCCTGACCCACTCACCGTGAACAACTGCAAGCCAGGTATGACGAACCAAGAGAAGGCGTCCGCCTACTCTGCTGGTGTCGTCCAGACGAGATTGCGAGTCATTTAGTAGATCTTTGGGGTCTGGATCCCCTGGACCTAGACTGCATGGTGTGGCCCCTCCAGGAGTGGTTGGGCCTGTACGAGGCAAGTGGGCTTTTATCTCTGGCGGCACGATGCACCGATCCAGGGGAACTGGCCGAGGAGGACCATGCGCAATTGACACGAAAGGACTAAAAACGAGCCTGCCGCTGTCGGCGGATTGGTTGTCTGAATCTCTGCTTGGGAAGGGAAGTACTTTTCCCTCCTGTAGTGTCCGAAATCAGTTGGTCCAGCTTTTCACCAAATAAGCGGCCATTGAGATATGGAAGGGACATTAGGGACTTTTTAGATGTAGAGTCCGGTCGCCAGTTTCTCAGATATAGTGCTCTTCTAATCACCACAGCGTTTGAAGATGTAAGCGCAGAGCAGTTAGCCACGTCCAAGAAAGCGTTTACTAAGTAATCGCCAGCCAAGGAAATTTGATTAGCTAGCTCCGCTATGTCAGAGGGGAGATCACTGTTCTGTAAGGCCTTATGCAGAGTCTGCCCGAAATGTCACGGCTTTGGCTACCCAGGTAGCAGCAAAAGAGGGAAAGAGTGCCGAGCCTGATGCCTCAAAAACTGAACGGGCGAGGCTGTCAACTAGGCGATCCATGGGATCTTTGATGGAAAATCTATCCGGAAAGGATAGAAGAGCTTTGGAGGACAAACGTGAAACAGGAGGATCCACAGGAGGGGATTCTGTTCATTGTTTGCGGAGGTCAGGAGAGAAAGGATATTTGGACTCCAAAGATCTCTGAACTGCAAAGCGTTTGTCCGGTAGCTCCCTATGTCGCTGAACTATGTCCTGGAACTCCGGGTGATTGGCAAACACCAAATTATCCGTATGGGAGGTCACAGGCTCCTCATCAACCTAAAGTGACTGGTTGACGGCCTCAATGACACTATCTATAGTACTCTGATAACTCTACATCAAGGGGCCCATCAGACTCTGGTTCAGAGTCTTGGTCGCTACAGGTGCCTGGAGAGCAAGAGCGGGAAACAGCTAACGGACGCCGAGGCACTAGAAGGCCTGGGGGACGAGCTACAAACACGCTTCCTAGATGCCCGCTTGTGTCTAGAATGAGAGCGGCCCCTGCAGGCCAAAGATTCCACTGTGGTAGAGGAATTTTCTTGGGCAGGTGGATTAGTGGTCCTGCTCCTGGATGAATCCTGGAGGGACTCAATCACTTCAGTCAAGGAAGCCATAGATTGCGAGAGTGACAAAGCCCACTCAGGGGGACTGGTCACCGTGGGTTCAGTCGCCGTGGGGGGCCCCTAAGTGCATTTAGGGTCGCAAGCATGACAGAGCAGTATGCCTGCTTGGTAGCGCAGCCTGACAGGAGGAGCAAGAAGTGAAAAACACTGTATGTGTTTTAGAAGACTTTTTGGAGGTTTTAGGTAGAGACATGTTGAACCTTGCTAGCCTCCAAAAGGAGCTGCAGGGATGCTGCGGCAGAAAAAAATAAATAAAAAAAATCAGCGGAACACTCTGTGTGGCTGAAAATTAGCAGAGCACTTTATGTGCAGCTGTCCAAGTAGGCTATATGAAGGGGAGACCTGCGGTAGTGTTTGGCAGAGCACTTACCCAGGTACTGTGCCCGTGTGCCCCAGCGGAGTGCCTGTTCCTGCATTCTTTACCGGCGTTAGGGGGACAGAAGATGGCCACTGAGATTACATGGGCGCTTCTCGCACTATCCGCGAAGCGCTACACCGGTGGGTGTGGCCTGCGGCGTGACGCCGCTGTGGAAGGCGTTTTTCCGGCCTGCGGCATAGTCCAAGGTCGGGGACTAAATTAGAAGAGTCTGGCCGCCGGACCAGCGCTGCGCTCAGGAGCCCCCACCCCCCCAAAAAAAACTCACCACTGAAGCTGGAGGGTGGAGTCCTGTCTGGCAGAGGTAGCAGGAGGGGGGACGGTGCAGGAGCCTTCGATTCTTCATCCCCTTTGCTGGGGAGGTGGAGAAGGACCATCCAGAGCCATGCAGGACTGCTGTTAAAACAGTGGTAGTGCAGAGGGGGGCAGCCGGACGTCATGGCAAGGGGACCTCTGTGTATCCTAAGGGTTCGATCTCCTAGGATTTCACACGTCTGTGTGCGGCTGTGGCATCCCACGTAGCAGGAGAGGGTACGGGGAGGTGACACTCGTCATGCTCACCTGTTGATGTTTGGGGGAGATCGGCCCCTTGAAAGGGTCCGTCTCCACAGTATTCCTCTTGCGCAAAAAGTGTTAAAAAAGAAAAAGAAAATGTGGTCTGAATGACAGACCCCAGTGTGCCTCCTACGGACACTAAGCTTAAACTGGTTCTATCAGGAGCCAGTGGGCGGTGTATACTGCAGAGGAGGAGTTAACCCTTTTTGTATTTACTTAAGGCCCCTTCACATTAAGCGACGCTGCAGCGATACCGACAACGATCCGGATCGCTGCAGCGTCGCTGTTTGGTCGCTGGAGAGCTGTCACACAGACCGCTCTCCAGCGACCAACGATGCCGGTAACCAGGGTAAACATCGGGTAACTAAGCGCAGGGCCGCGCTTAGTAACCCGATGTTTACCCTGGTTACCATGCTAAAAGTAAAAAAAAACAAACACTACATACTTACCTACAGCCGTCTGTCCTCCAGCGCTGCGCTCTGCTTCTCTGCTCTCCTCCTGTACTGTCTGGGAGCCGGAAAGCAGAGCGGTGACGTCACCGCTCTGCTTTCCAGCTCCCAGCCAGTACAGGAGGAGTGCAGAGCACAGCGCTGGAGGACAGACAGCGGTAGGTAAGTATCTAGTGTTTGTTTTTTTTACTTTTAGGATGGTAACCAGGGTAAACATCGGGTTACTAAGCGCGGCCCTGCGCTTAGTTACCCGATGTTTACCCTGGTTACCAGTGAAGACATCGCTGGATCGGTGTCACACACGCCGATCCAGCGATGTCTCCAGGGAGTCCAGCGACGAAATAAAGTTCTGGACTTTATTCAGCGACCAACGATCTCCCAGCAGGGGCCTGATCGTTGGTCGCTGTCACACATAACGATTTCATTAACGATATCGTTGCTACGTCACAAATAGCAACGATATCGTTAACGATATCGTTATGTGTGAAGGTACCTTTAGTGTCAGCTTCCTAGTGGCAGCAGCATACACCCACGGTCCGGTGTCCCCCAATGTGGCGATGGAGAAAATGGGAAAAGGATATAAGTACATCTAAAATGAATACCAAAAGGGATCTAAAGGACTACAAACTGAACAAAGTGCATAGATGGCAGGGAAGATGAACGTCACAAACCAATGTCAAGAAGATCCGCAATACCTAATTAGCTTTCTACTCAAGTCAGGCATCACAACAAGATGCCGACTTTCCAAACTATACGAGAAATGAGGGGAAGAGATAGCATCCAAAATTCTAGAAACGCAACTTTGGATATAGGATGACCACTACAAAGTAATAAATCTCTCTAATCATTGCCTTACTATCATCCATAAAAAAAACATGTTAGAATGTGGTTTAACTTTCTCTCCCCCCAAAACTATAGATGCTTTCACGGCGGTGAAAGATGTGCACTTATTTGCACGAAAATTGATCCTCAATCATTTCCATGAAAGATCTTCATTTGGTACTCCTTTTGAGATACAAGACGAGAGGAAGGCCCTTGCAAAATTTGAATCATTAGCTGAAGAAAATGAAACATCTGTGGTAAGTGCCCTACCCATTTGTATAGCAAGTCCCAACAATTTTCTTGCCTTAACATCGATCCAGCAGTGCACATTTTTGTCAAGATGGTCACTGCAGACAGACATCGAAACACTGAGCAAAAAT
This sequence comes from Ranitomeya imitator, assembly GCF_032444005.1. Classification (NCBI taxonomy): domain Eukaryota; kingdom Metazoa; phylum Chordata; class Amphibia; order Anura; family Dendrobatidae; genus Ranitomeya; species Ranitomeya imitator. The sequence continues at coordinate 299,807,286 of NC_091282.1, read as the reverse complement.
TCCTCATCTCATGTCAATAAACTAGAGGATAGAGTTATCAAGGAAATTCAAAGTTGGATTGATGTGATAACCAGATTGGCAGATTAGGGCTGAGATTTAGGAATTTGGCTAAACTCGCTCTATGAGAAACAGTGATTCAAACTGTTGGGTGAAAAAGCTTGCTATATAAAAAAAAAAAAAAATTGAGCCATAATTCCCTATCTGTTTTCCAACAGGAACTGTCTGACATCTTTACCAAGGCCTTTGAGGAAGGAATTACCCCAAAAAAATTATGGACGCAATTCTTACAGTTAAGCCATTATTACCAACCTTCTACCTACCGTATTTTGAGGGATGAGGGGGTGTTTGGAGATGCGACACTGAGGGTGTTCGGTGGTGCGTGGGCTTCGCCAACATTTTGTGAAAGCCCGGGACCCCCACACTTACATGATTTACATTGCGATAGACTCCAAGAAAATGGCCACCAGGGGCAACGCATGCATAGATGGAAATCTCAGCACCAAGATCTCGCGAGATCTCGAGGCCAAGATCTCCATCTGCGAATGCGCCGCAACCAGCAGCCATTTTCCAAGAGTCCACCGCAAAGTTAACCATGGAAGTACTGGGGCTCCGGGCCTTCACATTATGTAGGCGGAGCCACCGCACCACCGAACACCTGCAGCATCGCACATCCGAACATTCCTTACTCCTAGTCTGGGGCCCGCAACATCTCCCCACTCCTGCCTCTACCAGCAGAAACCCTGGGACCCCACTGCAGCCACCACCCCTGGCAAGCAATAAGATGCATGGATTGTAAGAAGCACCACCATTTTATTAAAAAAGGTTTTTTTCCCTATTTGTCTCAACATTTGTGGTGCGTCTTATAATCCGATGCGTCTTATAAGCCGCACAATATGGCAATTCCCAAAATACAAATGGATCCCATCAATCCTCCGGGTAGACCTATCGTGTCCGGGATTGAGGGTTTGTGTGAGCTGGCATGTCAAGTGGTAGATTTCTACCTTTAATCTATAGTCGCCATCTTACCCTCATATTACGGACACTACAGCGACACTATGCAGTTTTGATTGATTATACCTACAAGATAACATGCTATTTGTAACTGAGGATGTAGAAAGCCTATATACCTCAATTCGGCACAAGGATGGCCTTAAAGCCGTCTCCTGGTTTCTTGAAGCTAGTAGTTTGGAAAGACCTTTGGGTGAACTTATTTTGAATCTTTTGGAATATATCCTCACCCTTAATTGGAAATCTTTTCCAGTAATCCCATAGACCAAATTGATAGGGTACATGACTGGATCCACTTTATCGATGATGTGTGCTTTGTATGGGAGGGTTCTTCCAACTAACTGACAAAACTTAATCAGAATGATTCGAATATCAAACTCATTTATACTTATGGCCACCATCTTAATTTTCTCGATATAGATATTCAAGTAACACCACATGGACATGTTCTTACTGATTTATATCAATAGCCTACAGCCACAAACTCACTCTTACATGCCAGTTCATCGCATCCAAAATCTACAATCTGTGGGATTTCCATTGGCCAGCACATGCGAATTAAATGTATCTGCTGTAGCGATTAAGCATTTGGTGGGCAAGCAAAACCTTTACCAAAATTTTCGTGAACGGGGATATAGCCACAGACAGATCCATAAAAGGCATAAAAGGGCATAAGCCCTGCAATCATTTGTTATACAAAAAGAAGGACCAAGACGGGGATAATCATGAACAGGTCAGACTAATTACACATTTTAATAGCCACTGGGATTAACTTACTAATATTATTTTCAAGCACTGGAATCTGTTGAAAAAGAAATCAATCCTAAAGCAAATTCTCCCATCAAGACCACTAATTACAGCAAAAGAGCTGGTAATCTACCTGATTGAAAGCAAGCTGGTTCTACAGCCAGTAAAGCATACAAGTATCTAGTGAAAAGCAAAGAATTCATTAATTCTGATGGGACTCGTGTATACCAAATTCTACATCCATTAACCTGTTCATCTGAGGGCGTTATTGACTACGCCCAATGCCTATGTAAGAAAATTTATATTGAGATGACCACCCGAGAATTTAAAATATGAACAAGAGAGCATATTCAAGACTTAGAAAAAGCAAGAACATCACAAAATGACGAACAACTGAAAACCTTGCCCAAGCATTTTAGGCGTTACCACATCATGTAAACTGAAATATAAATTACTCAATGGACGACTGCCTTGATATGTATGGAAGGATATATATATATATATATATATATATATATATATATATATATATATATATATATAATTTTTTTTTTTCTTCGATTGGACTAACATCAGACAGTCGTTATGCACTGTACAATATATGTTCTTACCTGGATCCTTTAGATCAGTGTTTCCCAAACTCCAGTCCTCACGGACCCCACGGGTCATGTTATCAGGATTTCCATAGTGTTGCACAGGTGAGACAATTCCTGATGCCTCGATGATACTTCCACTACTTGAGCAATATTAAGGAAATCCTGAAAACATGACCCATGGGGTCCGTGAGGACTGGAGTTTGGGAAACACTGCTTTAGATAGTCCTTTTTTGTATTTTGTGTATGACCTGAGCCATGACCACTTGGGGCACAAGATAATACTGTAGGACTTCTGTATGCATGTATGTATGTATGTATGTATGTATGTATGTATGTATGTATGTATGTATGTATATTATATATATATATATTTTTTTTTTTTTTTTTTTTTTAATTGAATCTACAGTTTCATAATTTGGTTAATTTTCTGTAATTATAACATCTTGCACTTTATTAGCTCATGTGACATATGAAACTTTGCATTAGTTTCATTTTTATTTTTTATCACTGTATCAGTATTCAAGTATTCAGTATTGTTGGGCAAAAAATAGTATTCTAGGACCTATGACACTGAATACAACTTTAAATGGCAGCAGCTTTGTTTTTTTTTACATTTATAATTCTTCTTAGTCTGCACATTTTGGGGATCTTCCACTGAGCACACTTCCATTTTTATATAATAAGGGTCAATTACACCTTATTCCTGCACCTTTATTCTGCACTTTAATACATACGTACCTCTATAATAACTGTATCTAGCACTTTTATATTCACCTTTATAATCTAAAGATAAATGAGATGGTATCTCTTACCCTGCCCAAGCACCTAATTATTCATACTATCAATATTCAAAATATTGATTTATTTCACTGCTTCATTTCTTAGGTTGCATCTATTCTCGCACAGAGCACTTTACCTTTCATTTATATTATGATGTATACACAACTTATTTTTAGGTCTGTAATTACAATATCCATTCCTACTGTTAGTTTTTTTTTTTTTTTTTATATATTGTATGACACAATAAAGTTAGGCCACTTTAACACTAGTCCGTCGGTACGGGCCGTCGCAAACCATCGGCCCGACGGACAGTGTGTTAATTTAGCACAACATGGGCAGCGAATGCAGTTTTACAATGCATCCGCTGCCCCATTGTAATGTCCTGGGAGGAGGGGGCGGAGTTCCGGCCGTGCATGCGCAGTCGAAAATGGCGGACACGACGCACAAAAAAAATGTTGCATGGAACTTTTTTTGTGCCGACGGTCCACTAAAACACGATGCATCCATCGCACGACGGATGCAACGTGTGGCAATCCGTCGCTAATGCAAGTGTATGGAGAAAAAACGCATCCTGCGGGCAAATTTGCAGGATGCGTTTTTTCTCCAAACCAATGCATTGCGACGTGCGTCGAACGACGCTAGTGTGAAAGTAGCCTAAGTGATATTATGGCATACACTTTTTTTTATGACCTTTGTCCCCATACACATGAAGTAAATCCCGTGCTGAAATTTTTTGGTATAACTCGATCCCAGCCCATGGGCACGGATATTCAGACAAGTGGCCAATATGCACGCTTGCGCATGCACGGTCTCCATGACGACGGCCTGGCGCTTGCGTTTCATGGGGCCGCGAGTTGGAGTATCCCCATGGTGACACCATTTTGAAAACTAGACCCTTCAGGGAATTTATTTCGATTTGTGGCGAGTACCCTGAAATCCCAGGTGCTTTACAGATGTTTGCAACGTTGAGCCATGAAAAAATAAATAAAAAAATAAAATCACATTTTCCTACAAAACTGTTTTTTAGCCCCAAATTTTGCATTTTCCTAAGGGTAACAGGTGAAAATGGACCCCAAAGTTTGTTTTGCAATATCATTTAAGATGAAACGTGGATGGTCTTTCAGCATGATAATGATCCTAAGCACACCGCCAGGGCAATGAAAGAGTGGCTTCATAAGAAGCATATGAAGGTCCTGGAGTGGCCTGGCCAGTCTCCAGATCCCAACCCCATAGAAAACCTTTGGAGGGAGTTGAAAGTCTGTGTTGCCCAGCGACAGGCCCAAAACATCACTGCTCTAGAGCAGGGGTCCCCAACTCCAGTCCTCAAGGCCCACCAACAGGTCATGTTTTCAGGATTTCCTTTGCATTGCACAGGTGATGCAATTATTACCTGGGCAAGACTAAGGAAATCCTGAAAACATGACATGTTGGTGGGCCTTGAGGACTGGAGTTGGGGACCCCTGCTCTAGAGGAGATCTGCATGGAGGAATGGGCCAACATACCACCAACAGTGTCTGCCAACCTTGTGAAGACTTACAGAAAACGTTTGACCTCTGTCACTGCCAACAAAGGATATACGGTATAACAAAATATTGAAATTAACTTTTGTTAATGACCAAATACTTGTTTTCCACCATAATTTGCAAAATAAATCTTGCCAAATCAGACAAGGTGATTTTCAGGATTTGTTTTCTCATTTTGACTCTCATAGTTGTTGTCTACCTATGATGTCAATTACAGGCCTCATCTTTTTAAGTGGGAGAACTTGCACAATTGGTGGCTGGCTAAATACTTTTTTCCCCACTGTATATGTATAAGTTGAGTAGTCAGTTAGCTCCTTTTGCTGTGGAATTAGGTCAGCAGCTGGGATAAAGCCGTAGTACATAGCAGTTGGGGAAAACTAAGACGGCTACACAAGGATGATGAAATAGGAGAACTGTAACAAAATAATCTAGTGTAGCAGAAAATAACTGAATCCTAAATTATAGATGCATATAGCTGGAATCATAGTACTTTCAATGCAATAAAAAAAAAAGTCCCTTTAACATACTTTTTTTAATTTAATAATTTTGCTCACTTATTAAATATATCAACACGTAGTCAGATCACTTCCCTGCTCATTTATTAGATGAGTCGCACAGGAGCTTGGAACCTTTGGAATGGCTATTTGCGATTGAAATAATCTAATCTGGCTTTAAGTCGCTCTTTGAGCTCAGGAGGGAGTGACTGATGCTCCTTGAAACGCGTTATTGACTCATGTGCTTCTTTGAACAGATCTGCTCCAATTGCTTCTTCCACTCTTTGCTTCCAGGCTGACAACTTGGGCTTGTCCTCAAAAACATCAATACCAGCTGAAATTGGCTGTAAGTAAAAAAAGAGTTGTAATAATATACTATATATTAAAGGGAACATTTAATTCATGCTGCAGAAACCAAGCTGATCGAATATTTTCAATGTGAGACAGGGGCCATGGGACCCACTCTGCATGCCGGGATCACACAACCTGGATGTTCAAGCCCACCTTTGGCTAGAAAGTTGAGCCCTGGGGCATTAAGGTCTGTTCTGCAGACTTCTGACAATTCATAGTTAGAAAAATCACCAGTCTGGGGCTTCCCATTCTTTTATTAATTAAAAAGGGCAGCCCGCCATTACTAAAAAAGAAAAAATAAATAAGGTAGCCCTAGATTGGATCTCTTTAAGCGATTCTATAAACTTTCAACTGCTCAAGTTGCAGGAGTCAAAGATCAAGTAGGCATTGAAAGGAATCTGTCGGTCGATTCATGCTTCTCAAACCACAGGCAGCATGTATGAGAATATGGCTACAGATTGAGCCAGGTATAATTTTCTAAATAGTTTGAAGAACTGACCGGGGAGCATAGGCAGAGATGAGCCCAGTCCTGTGCCGTACCTGGCTGTCGTTTCCCAGAACCACTCCAGCCAATTGACAAGTCTTTCAATAGAAAGAGACCTGTCAATCACCTGGAGCGGTGCTGGGAAAAGATAGCCAGGAGCAGCCCAGGCCTAGTCTCGTATCTGCCTTTCGTTCTGGGCCGGCTCTTCAAACTATACCTTCTAGAACCTCCGGAGTGTTACATATAATTTTATACCTGGCTGCAATCGTTCATTCTGCCGATGTTTGAGCAGCAGGAATTACTCACACGTTCCTTTTAAAATGTGGTTGTCTACTACTGGACAACTATATGATTGAGCAGTGGTTGTCCAATAGATATTTTAGGGGGGAAACAAAATAGAGCAAATAGGATTTACTCACCTGCATAATTTCTACAATAGCAACCAAATCCGCAATGGAGATCTCATCCCCTGCAAAGAATGGTTTGTCCTGCAGGAATTTAGTTTCTATGGCTGTCAAAGTCCCATTAAGCTCGGATAGAGCAGGATTTACATTTTCAGGTGCGGCTTCATGACCAAGGATATATGGAGTCATGCCCTGGAACAAAAAGGAAGGAGTACTTTGTAATTTATTAAATCTATATCCTACTGTAATAAATATTAAATATACATTAATTTATAATCACAAATTGACTGTATGTTTCAGATATAAAAAGGCAGGATGCCCATAGAATTACTGAAACAACCTTGCACCACCATAACTTGCTTAGGGGGCCCTCCACTGGGAATCCCGTTATCCTGACACTGGGGATTTCAAGTGCTCTGCTTAAAAGGAGTTTTCCTCACAAATAAAGTTAATTTTAATCAATAGGACTTGGAATAATAATAATTTCCACAATTGAATGGGTTTAAATAAAACGTTCCTGTGCCGAGATAATCTTATAAATGTGCCCCTGCTGTGTACTGGATGTCTGAATGTACAGTGACATGGTCTGATCATACCACATCTCCTGGGCAGGAGAGGAAGCAAAAGAGGATACAGACAGGACAGCACGGGATCACAGCTGATTCTTTCTGTGAGGTAAAACATGTTTAAAAACAGGCAGGGAAATGTTTTACCTCACAGAAAGAATCAACTGCGATCCCATGCTGTAACATCTGTATCCTCTTTTGCTTCCTCCCCCTGCTCAGGAGATGTGATCTGATCAGACCAGACCATGTCCCTGTACTGTGAGACACGGCCATTACACAGTACACAGCAGTGGCACATTTATAAGATTATCTCGGCACAGGAACATTTTATTTTAACACATCCAATTGTGCAAGTTATTATTCCAAGATCTATTAATTAAAATGGGCATTGTTTGTGGGAAAACCCCTTTAAATGGAACCATGGCTGTGCATATGCCCCACTGCTCCAGTCTCACTCTTGTACTGCCGGAGCAGAGTACAGTATTCGGCCAACTCTGGCAGTTCTAAAGAAAATAAGCTGTGGCAGCCATCACTCCAAATAGTGCACTTCAGAGCAAGTGTGGCCTCCATTTCTTCATATGCCACACAATACAAACAATCCACCAGAAGAGACTAATGACCGTGCAACCCAAACTCCTATCCATATTCCAAAAATCGTATCACCTGATTGGGGCTCTTTATTTTAAAGACACATTTACCTTGACCCAAAACACTCTGGCACCGTGGGGACGTGTATTTGCATGTTGCCAAGACAGGTACTCATCTACACGAGCACGTTTCTGGAGGTCTGATGGGTACCAGTGATCTGGGGTCTTATACTTGTTAGCTAGATACTGTAGGATTGCAGTGCTGGAAAGAGAATGAAAGCCGAGTAAGCACAAACTATTAGGTTAAATATATAATTATGTACACATCATCGACAAGGCCTGATAGTTGCTGGATTATCACATGTTCTGGATTACTAGGCAGTTGTTAAAAGAAAAAAAGTACCAAGGGCACGAAGAATAAAAAGCCAATATTAAACATTGTTCACAACACTCTTATTGTGAGAACTGAGAATCTATTCCTTGAAGGCCCTGAACCAAGTATGGAAAGGTCCTAGGACTGTGAGGGAGGTTTGGTTGGTACCCTTAGGTAAAAGTGGAGGAAATAATGGGGCTGCCCTATGCAAATAGGGGTGTGGTTTGATAAGGATGATAAGAGGGCAAAAGAACGCCAATGGACATTCAGCCAATTTACCTGAGTGTGAGGAGCCCACCCACCCGCCTTTATTTTTATGTTTTAAATTAATAGTTTATAGCAAGATTTATGGTTTTGTTAGTTGTTACAGCACGGCGGTTCTCGTCCAAGCCTGATGAGGTTTTATTGCAAGGCTTGCTGTACATCAGCGGTTGGCCTTTGGTTTTTCTTTTGGAATAAAAGCATAAAAAATGGGAATGGACGATGAATGATTTTTGGCAATGTATGTAATGTGTATTTTCGTTAAATAAAAGCTGTGGCCAACCCACTTAACCCAACATTTGTGTTTCCTGGTATTTGTATTCAAAAGGTACACCTGGTAAGGTTGTGTGTTTTGTTGGTAATGCAGCCAAATTATTATGGGAAAGGGTTGCTATGTTTTACACTCCTTGCAGTCATAGATGTGAATATGAGGTTTCTGAAACAAGAGCATGAATTTCATCTGCACCATTCAGAAATAGGAGTTCAGATATTTCTGCAACAATCCTGTAAAAATACCCTTAAGAGTAAATGGAAAAAAAAGTTTTTTCTGCAGCATTAGGGGTTATCTTCTTTGTATTTTACAATGGGAATACAGCAGTAATTATAATGTGCAGTCAGTAAATCTAATTCATAAATGAAAATGTAACAGCAACTTAATCCAAGATTATAAGGGTTAGGAAGTGATCTAAACATGGATTTGTAGCATCTGCTATGCAATCACAATGTTCTAAATGTAATATACTGTTACTCTGCTTTGTAGTAATAATGATTGAGAACTGCCATCTCAGAGAAAAAAATCAGAGCGATTATTTTATTTTTTATGTAAAATACGGGATAAGGAGACAATGCATACCAGGCTTGTACTCGAGTCAATAAGCTTACCCAGTTATCCGTCGCAGCATCTCGTTGGTGCCGGCTTCCAGCAGCTCTTCCTGTGCTGAGCAATCACGTGGTACTGCTCATTAAGGTAATGAATATGCACTCATCTCCACTCCCATAGGCGTGGAGGGAAGATTCAATACCTTAATGAGCGGTACCACTTGAACGCTCGGCACAGGAAGAGCTGCTGGAAGCCAGAACGAGGTGCTGCGAGGGCACGCTGGCGGGTGAGTAGGATGTTTGTTTTTAGTAATAGGAAGCATGCATACAAGGACGGGAGGGGTCACACATACCAGGACAGGACGGGGGGAGCCAAGCATACCATGACAGGACAGGGAGGGGGGCACGCATACCAGGACAGGGATGGGGGGGACAATGCATACCTGGCTTATACTCGAGTCAATAAGCTTAATCAGTTTTCCGTGGCAAAATTAGGTGCCTCAGCTTATAGTCGAGTATATACGGTACCTTTATTTTTTTATTCCTGAGATACGCTCTCTGGAAACCATTCACATACTTAATGTACATAACTATACTTAATGTATATATTAATGGTGGAATTAGAACTGATAACTAAGTAAACATATCTAGGCTATACAAAAAGGAACAGGTCCTCCGGAAATAGACTTTACATTGGGTGGGACAGAGGAGTGTATTTGTTTTATTTTTATTTCCTATATCATCATCTTCATTAAAAAAAATCATCTAACATCACCTCCTCTCCATTCATAATTACTTCTGCGCTAATCCAGCCCTGTTGCATCAGTTTTTCACGTAAAAAAAAAAAAAAGAAAAATCTACATTTAAAAAGTACAGTATATTTACATAGTTTAGAATTTAAAAAAAAAATTTAACAGCGGTAGATAAGGGTACTTAAACCACGGCGACGTAAAGGCGATGTGGAAAAAATGTATGGCACCCCTCCAGAGTCAGAATTTCTCCAGGGTCTCAGCTAGTGACGTCTTCTTCTGGTAAGAAAATGGTGGGCGCATGCACAGTGCGCCTGCCTAGATCTGCCGGCCGGCACCAATAGGAGATTTTTCCTATTGATTAATTTTGATCACTGTGATAGACCCTATCACAGTGATCAAAATAGAAAAGTAAAACCCCGCTTTATCACCCCCTTAGATAGGAAACAATAATGAAATTATATATAATTTCATTATTGTTTCCTATCTAAGGGGGTGATAAAGCGGGGTTATATATATATATATATATATATATATATATATATATATATATATATATATATATATATATATATATATATATATATATATATATATATACATACATACATACATACATACCCCGTATATACTCGAGTATAAGCCGACCCGAGTATAAGCCGACCCCTCTAATTTTCCCACAAACAACTGGGAAAACTTATTGACTCGAGTATAAGCCTAGGGTGGAAATGCAGCACCTACCGGTGAATTTCAATAATAAAAATAGATCATTATTTCCCCATAGCTGTGCCATATAGTGCTCTGCGCCGTTCATTATTGCCCTATAGCTGTGCCCCATATAGTGCTCTGGACCGTTCATTATTGCCCTATAGCTGTGCCCCATATAGTGCTCTGCGCCGTTCATTATTGCCCTATAGCTGTGCCCCATATAGTGCTCTGCGCCGTTCATTATTGCCCTATAGCTGTGCCCCATATAGTGCTCTGCACCATTCATTATTGCCCTATAGCTGTGCCCCATATAGTGATCTGCACCGTTCATTATTGCCCTATAGCTCTGCCCCATATAGTGCTCTTGCACCGTTCATATTGCCCCATAGAAAGCTCTGCCCCATATAGTGCTCTTGCACCGTTCATATTGCCCCATAGAAAGCTCTGCCCCATATAGTGCTCTGCGCCGTTCATTATTGCCCTATAGCTGTGCCCCATATAGTGCTCTGCGCCGTTCATTATTGCCCTATAGCTGTGCCCCATATAGTGCTCTGCACCGTTCATTATTGCCCTATAGCTGTGCCCCATATAGTGCTCTGCACCGTTCATATTGCCCCATAGAAAGCTCTGCCATTGTCGCTGCTGCTGCAGTAAAAAAAAAAAACAAAACACATACTCACCTCTCTTGCTTGCAGCTCCCGGCGTCTCCGCTCTGACTGATCAGGCAGAGGGCGCCGTGCACACTATATGCGTCATCACACCCTCTGACCTGAACAGTCAGAGCGCAGAGACGCCGGGAAGATGGAGCGACGCCGGGAAGATGAAGCGGCGCCCGGAACGCGGACAGGTGAATATTACATACTTACCTGGTCCTGGCGTCCGGCTCCTTCCCCCGGACAGCTGTCTTCGGTGCTGCAGCTTCTTCCTCTATCAGCGGTCACCGTTACCGCTGATTAGAGAAATGAATAGGCGGCTCCACCCCTATGGGAGGTGGAGCCGCCTATTCATTTCTCTAATGAGCGGTCCCACGTGACCGCTGATAGAGGAAGAACTGCAGCACAGAAGACCGTGGGACGGCAGGGGGAGCGCCAGGATCGCTGGGACTAGGTAAGTATGCCTCAGCGCCCTCTCCCCCTCACCCGCCGACCGTGACTCGCGTATAAGCCGAGAGGGGCACTTTCAGCCCACAAATCTCGGCTTATACTCGAGTTATATATATATATATATATATATATATATATATATATATATATATATATATATATATATATATACATATACATATACATATACATACACACACACATACATATATACACACACACACATTTTTCCATTGGGGTTAGAGTTGAGCTTAAATGAGTTGGGTTAAAGTTAAGGTTAGGGCTAATGTTGGGGCTAGAGTTGGGGTTAGGGTTTGGATTACGTTTATGGTTGGAATTAGGGTTAGGGGTGTGGTTAGGGTTATGGTTGGGATTAGGGCTAGGGGTGTGTTGGGGTTAGGGTTGGAGTTAGAATTTGGGCGTTTTCACCGTTTAGGCACATTGGGGCTCTCCAAACGCGACATGGCGTCCGATCTCAAATTGGACAATAACTTTTGTGGTCCAATTTCTCCTGTGACCCTTGTGAAAATAAAAAAAATTTGGGCTAAAAAAATCATTTTTATGGAAAAAAAATAATTTTTATTTTTGCGGCTCTGCGTTATAAACTTTAGAGAAACACTTGGGGATTCAAAGTTCTCACAACACATCAAGATAAGTTCCTTGAGGGGTCTAGTTTCCAAAATGGTGTCACTTGAGGGCGGTTTCCGCTGTTTAGGCACATCAGGGGCTCTCCAAATGCGACACGACGTCCGATCTCAATTCCAGCCAATCCTGCATTGAAAGAGTCAAACAATGCTTCTTCCCTTCTGAGCTCTGCCGTGCGCCCACACTGTAGTTTACCCCCACATATGGGGTATCGGCATATTCAGGAGAAATTGCATAACAAATTTTGTGGTTCATTTTCTCTTTTTACATTTGTGAAAATAAAAAAAACTGGTTCTAAAATAAAATGTTTGTGAAAAAAAAGCCAAATGTTCATTTTTTCCTTCCACATTGCTTCAGTTCCTGTGAAGCACGTAAAGGGGTGCAATTTTTAGAATGGTGTCACTTTGGGTATTTTCTGTCATGTATACCCCTCAAAGTGACTTCAAATGAGATGTGGTCCCTAAAAGAATGGTGTTGTAAAAATGAGAAATCGTTGGTCAAATTTTAACCGTTATAACTCCCTAACAAAAAAAAATTTGTTTCCAAAATTGTGCTGATGTAAAGTGGACATCTGGGAAATGTTACTTATTAAGAATTTTTTGTGACATATCTCTCTGATTTAAGAGCAAAAAAATTCAAAGTTTGAAAATTGCAAAATTTTCAAACTTTGCCATATTTCCATTTTTTCATAAATAAACACAAGTCATATTGAAGAAATTTTACCACTAACATGAAGTACAATATGTAAAGAAAAACAATCTCAGAATCACCGGGCTCCATGGAAGTGTTCCAGAGTTATAACCTCATAAAGAGACAGTGGTCAGAGTTGTAAAAATTGGCCCGGTCATTAAGTACAAAATTGGCTCTGTCACTAAGGGGTTAACACGATTCTTTACCTCTCCGCCATTGTGAAGTCTCCATCTTTGAGAGCCGGCACCTTACGCAGTTGATTCACCTTGCCAAAATCTTCTTTCAGCTGATCTCCTAAAAAAAAAAAAAAAAGGATCCAAATATTCCGTATCCAGATCAGGACATTTCCAGAAATATACTACCATGATTTGTCATTATATTATTATTATTATTATTATTAATTATTATATTTGTTCATTTTCACAATCTGGGCACAGTATGTGATGCTATCAGTATCGCATTAAGAGGATATGATAACCTGTATACAGTAATTCTAATTTCACATTTTTTCACATGTCTGCTCCGTCCAAAGTACTGCAGACTTTTGTAAGCGCGGTGATTACACGTGTTCATTGAACCATGCGGAATCGCCGCTTCTTATACATTGCATGGGTGATTTTTATCTTGCGGAGACGGAGCATCTCCACAATATAAATAGGAATGCTGCGGTCTGGAGAGACGGGCCGCGTGTCCAGGTAGGCAGGGACGCCGAAGGCTGTAACATCTGGCCGCTGCAGGTTGGAGGCTGCGGATGTACGCAGCGTCCAACCCGCATCGTTTACTGACCATGGGAACATACCCTTACAAATTCAAACAAAATCTGAAAAAGACTCTCCAATCCAAAGTGCAGCAGCATCTCTCCAAGCCCCATGTCATAATCTGGCAGAAAAACCACTTCAGTGCCCGGGTAGAACCTGTCTAGTGGGCACGGCCTCGCTCAATACAAGTGGCCCGCGCCCATGAGACCGGCTCTGCATATCGTTCCTCGGGCAGAGAACAGAGTCCTCGCAGAGTACAGTGCTGGGAGGATTGAAGAGTCTGTAGTCACATAGAGAGACTGCAGCCTATTCATTTTAGACTGGACGCCCCTATTAATAAAATTATGCTTTAGCCAACAACAACATGGTTGCGTTTTTTTTTTTTAATCTTCTCATTGCTTTCTATGGGTGAAAAAATGCAGCAAAAATGCTGGAAAAATTGACATGCTGCAAATTTAGAAAACGCTGCAGTGCTCAAATTCAGTCAGGAAAAAGACAAGTGCGTGCATCAGATTTCTGAAATCTCAGTTTTTACTGGTACTGTAAAATGCAGCTTTACATTTGCAGAAAAATACAGCAAAAATGCTGCATATGAACATAGCCTAAGGGTATGTGCACACATTAATGGGAACCAGTCACCAGTTTTTTTTTTTTTTATAAACTCTGCCCATCACCTTTAAGATGATAAGAATGAGGTTCCTGCAATCCCTTTATATCTTCAGACGTGCCCTTGCATACCTCCGAAAATGTGTTTTATACTTTTCCCGTGCTCTATGTAAATTGCAGCAGGTGTTTCCAAACGCCGCCTCTGTAAGTCATCCATGTAGTGCCCGAAGTCTCGCACTTTCACAGTGGAATCAGAGAGCTGCGCAGTCGCCTCACTGTGCCCTATTGAACAGCCAGTAACCCACTGCACATGCGCGAGACTAAGCACTAGGTGGATGGCGGAGAGACGTCACCCATCTACATGCACTTATAAGCAGTGGCGTTTGAAGGGACCGGGGCAGCAGTGTTAACGTGGAGAAACGCATTGGAACGCACCGTGCAATTCACATACAGCATGGGACAAGTATAAAACACATTTTTGGAGGTATGCAGGGGCACGTCTGAGGATACAAAGGGGTTGCAGGATCCTCATTCTTACGATCTTAACCCCTTTTCGACGTGTGTAATCGTACGCCAATGCTAGACTCCCCCTGTTTGGTGTGAGCTCCGGCACGGAGTCCACACCTTTCTGGGCACATGTCAGCTGATCTATACGGCTGACATGTGCCCGCAACAGCTGCGATCCACCCGCGGCTGTTAACTAATTAAATGCCGCTGTCAATCTCTCCCAGTGGCATTTAACTTGTGCTTACAGGAAGCGCATCACTAATCCCGCCCATCGGTGACCTAGTCACATGATTGCGGGTCACCGATGGGTCGGCATGACAAACAGAGGTCTGCAGCAGACCTCTATGCTTGTCATTGCTAGATTGTGATGAGCGCCACCCTGATGTCGGCACTCATAGCAAGTAAGCATTTCTGCTACACACAGTCGATCTGTGCGAAATTTTGCATTCCCGTGTGATCGCCGCACACCTCAAATTGCCGCATGCGGACACATCCGCA
Organism: Ranitomeya imitator; assembly: GCF_032444005.1. Classification (NCBI taxonomy): domain Eukaryota; kingdom Metazoa; phylum Chordata; class Amphibia; order Anura; family Dendrobatidae; genus Ranitomeya; species Ranitomeya imitator. The sequence continues at coordinate 299,792,029 of NC_091282.1, read as the reverse complement.
TACAACGCATGTCCCTGCGTACCCAGTATTAGAGATACGTACACAGAGAAACGCAGGATGCAGGCAGCAGTATGCAGAGCTTCACGGAGGAAGCAAGAGGAAGTACGCTGCCACCCGCAGCGCAGGAAACGCAAGTGTGAAACCAGCCTTATTGGTGCAGAAGTGTCTGCAGCAAATATTTAAAGGGATTGTCCAGCCTTAGGGTACAAGTCTATAGTCACTCTAAGGCCGGGATCACACATGCGAGAAACACGTCCGTGTCTCGCATGTGAAATTCAAGCTCTGGCGCCGGCACTCCAGAGCGGAGTGTGCGGCCGCATAGCAACACATGGAGCCGCACGCTCTGCTCCCAAGTGCCGGCGCCAGAGCTTGGATTTCACATGCGAGACACGGACGCGTTTCTCGCATGTGTGATCCCGGCCTAAGGCCACGACCATCTAGTCGGCACGTGACTGTGTGACTGCAAATCAGATACTTGTGGCTACATACCCGCCACAGGAGAATCCTCGCAGTTGTATCCCAAGGCCGGACAACCCCTTTAAGGGGAACCTGTCATGTAAAAAAAAAAAGCTATTAACCTACAGACATAGGATTAGCTGCATTCTCTGCACTGATGTGCTGCCTGTCAGCAGGGCCGGGTTAGGGGCAGGGAGACAAGGCAGCTGCCTAGGGCCCCCTCTCCTCCAGAGGCCCCCAGCCAGTGGATTGCCGCTAATAGCAGCAAACCACGTGGCCGCTATGGGGCCCAGCTCCACCCCTCCATCGGACATGCAACTTGTATGCATCATAGACACCAATACAGTTGAAAGCAGTTATGGAGGAGAGAGCGTCAGCTGACGCTCCCTCTCCCATCAGTCCCACTCTGACTGTGACTCAGCGGGTGCGCGATGATGTCAGATCATCGTGCGCCACACTGTGCCAGGAGTGGAGCTTGCCGAGACTGAAAGCAGAGCCTGGAGCAGCGTGGGGAACAAGGAGGAGAGGTGAGTACTGCGTGTGTTTGTATATGTGTGTACTGTGTGGGCTGCACTACAGTGTGTGTATCTGCATTATAGTCTGTGTTTGTCTCTGCACTATACGGTGTGTGTGTGCGGGGGGGGGGGGGGGGGGGGGGGGGGAGTTGCACTACTGTTGTGAATTCCGTGGCAGAGCTCCCTCCTGTGGTCACAAGTGGTACTTCGGCTGATTCTCTCTGTGAGCTTCCGTTGGTGGAGGAAAGTGGTACTGCGGCTTCTGAGTTTCCTTCCTCAGGTGATGTGGTGAAGTCGTTAGGTGCTGCTCTATTTAACTCCACCTAGTGCTTTGATCCTGGCCTCCAGTCAATGTTCTCGTATTGGACCTGTTTCCTCCTGTGGCCTGCTGCTCTGCATAGCTAAGTTCCGCTTTGCTATTTTGTTTGCTGTTTTTTTCTGTCCAGCTTGTCTATTTGTTTTTTCCTGCTTGCTGGAAGCTCTGGGACGCAGAGGGTGTACCTCCGTGCCGTTAGTTCGGTACGGAGGGTCTTTTTGCCCCCTTTGCGTGGTTTTTGTACTGTTTTGTGTTGACCGCAAAGTTACCTTTCCTATCCTCGCTCTGTTCAGAAAGTCGGGCCTCACTTTGCTAAATCTATTTCATCTCTACGTTTGTCTTTTCATCTTAACTCACAGTCATTATATGTGGGGGCTGCCTTTTCCTTTGGGGTATTTCTCTGAGGCAAGGTAGGCTTATTTTCTTTCTTCAGGCTAGCTAGTTTCTCAGGCTGTGCCGAGTTGCATAGGGAGCGTTAGGCGCAATCCACGGCTGCCTCTAGTGTGTGTTGGAGAGGATTAGGGATTGCGGTCAGCAGAGTTCCCACGTCTCAGAGCTCGTTCTATGTTTTTGGGTTATTGTCAGGTCACTGTATGTGCTCTGACCTCTATGTCCATTGTGGGACTGAATTATCTTTTCATAACACACTACATTGTGTGTAAAAAAAAACAAAACAACAAGAGACAAAATGAGCAAAAGCGCTGCTGTAACTAAATAAGGAAAAAGCAAAAGTGCATTTAAATAACACAGAGTTCTTAGTAACACTGTTTTTGATTAAAAAAAACATAAAAGCCATCCCACCATCGACAAGGTGACCCTGACGGTCCTACACTGTCTAGTATTAAAACCTTACCATGTGTAAATGTTGACTTCAGTGTGTGAATAAGGGCAGACAAAAGGACTATACTGTGCGTGTCTGGGGGGCTGCATTACAATGCGCAGGGCGCTGCTCTATACTGTGTATGGGGGGGGGACTGCATTATACTTTGTCACTCTGTGGGGGCTGCAGTATACAGTTTGTGTGTGGGGGCTGCGTTATATTCTTAGGGGGCTACATTATACTGTGTGTGGGGGTTCTGCAGTATAGTCTATGAAGGGGGATGCATTATACTGTGTGTACTAATGCAGCCCCACACACACAGAGTACTCTATGGGGGAGGTCGTATACACTGAGGGAGGATGCCATATACTCTGAGGGGGGGTGAAGTATACTGGGTGTGGGGCTTCAGTATATTCCGAGGAGAGTACATTACTCTATTAAGGACCATGGGGAGTGCATTATGCTATATGTTCTATATGGTACCTGTATGAAGGACTACCTGTCACTCTTCCTCAGCCGATGTAAAGAAACTCAGGAACAAGCGTCGAATGACTTCAATAGTGTGTGCGCAGCGGGGCTACATTATACTATGTGTGTGGGGTGGGGCTGCAGTATACTATTATGGGGGTGGCATTATAATCTGAGGGGGGCTGCAGTGTACTCTGAGGGGGCAACATTATACTGGGTGTGGGGAGCCTGCATTATACTCCTAGGGGTCTACATTATTCTCTATGAGGGGGCTGCATTGTACTCTATCAATGACCATGGGGAGTGCATTATGCTATAAGTTTTATATGGGACCAGCATTATAATTATACTGTATCAAGTCATTCTTCCTCAGTCGGTGTAAAGAAACTTGGGACCAACCGTTAAAACGACTTCAATATTGTCGCTCACACTTATTTAACGGCTGGAAATCAGCGCATGTAAATACAACTGAAACGTTTCTGTATGATGGTGCAATGTGTTAGCATTTGGGGCCTCACTTTGTATAAAACCGGCCCTGCCTCTCAGGGCGCAGTTTACTGAGAGATGACTGAAGCCGGAGGTTGCAGGGATGGATAAAGTCCTTTTCCTCCTGTCTGTGTCGTTCGCCGTGTGGCGGCGGCGGCATGGCTTAAGAAAGCCGTTAACCAGCTGATTAACAGCGGATTTTGGCACCACAGGTTCCCTTTAACATGTGCCCATTCCATAACTCAGCTATGAACGCTGTTCAGTAACTCTGCTGACTCAGTCACATGGATTTCCAGGCCTAGCAGCATGCAAGCCTTATATCACCAAGCACAACGCCAAGATGGAATGGCGTACAGCACACGGACACTCGATCTGTGCCCCTTATGCCGTTGCCTCACTATGAACTATGGTGCAAAGATCGTCTACCATATCACTGACTTCCAATTCTGCAGTTTAGGGGCCCTGGGGGGCCACAGAGGACAGTCACCTCTGACCCAGATACATCCTTTCCATCAGCCCGCACACTTCTGACACCATCTATTCAGAGACATGGCTAATCCACCATTGCAGCAGCTGCAAGTCTCCGAAGATTCTTGCCAAGAACTGCCCCCCACACTCACTTCACAAGACCCCCCACTGACCTCTGAACAGCAGCACCTCCTGGTGCTTAAAGGGGATGTTGTTAGCCTTGGCGAAGATATAGACCGCGCGGCAGGGCTGGGAGAGCAGGTCCAGGTACAGGGTCAGGTCCGACATGATGATGACACACCAGTCCGGTACTCGGCAGTGAGAGGCTCCGGGAAGGGGCTCCGGTTACTGAGCAGTGCCCACGCCCACGGCACGGAGCCTCGCCCCAAGCTCGCCTCTCACCTAGTGCGCTGCCTATGGCTCCATTAGGGTTAATTGCACGGTGTCACATTGTGGCTTCATGGCTGACACAACTCCTCACTGCCGAGGTTCCTCATGCATCCTGGTCACTGCGGCTGCCATCTTGTTCTAAACCTCCTGTCAGGATTCCACTTATTTCCTCCACATAGAGAAACACTTTCTGGTGGAGTTCAGAGTTGTACCCCTGTGAGAAAGCACATATCATTAGCAGAAAATTAGGGCATGTTCACACTGCGTGTCTGTTTCCAAACAAAAGACGCCTCAGCATTCTCTGAAGTTTTGTAATACTGAAGCGTGTTTTGCCAGCGTTTCTGGGGTCATTTCCTCAGCAGTTTCTTTAATAGGGTTCGAGACTTTAAAAAAAATATATTTATAAGGAAATTAAGAAAACACTAGCGTTTATTTTCAGGGAAAAAAAAGCACAAAAAAAAACCTTGGCAGGTCCCATTAACGTAAGGCTACTTTCACACTAGCGTTGTTTGCTGTACGTCGCAATACGTCGTTTTGGAGTAAAAACGCATCCTGCAAAGTTGTCCCCAGGATGCGTTTTTTCTCCATAGACTTGCATTAGCGACGCATTGCGACGTATGTCCACACATCGCATCCGTCGTGCGACGGATGCGTCGTATTTTGGCGGACCGTCGGCACAAAAAACGTTCAATGTAACTTTTTTTTGTGCGACGTGTCCGCCATTTTCGACCGCGCATGTACGGCAGAAACTCCGCCCCCTCTTCCCCGCTCATCACAATGGGCAGCGGATGCGTTGTAAAACTGCATCCGCTGCCCACCTTGTAGTAAATTTAGCACAACGTCCGTCGGTACGTCGGGCCGATGGTTTGTGACATCCCCGTAACGACGGAAGTGTGAAAGTAGCCTTACCTCCGTCCGCTGTCTGAAGATGTGCGGGCAGTGGGTGCAGCAGAAGAACCAGGAGGAAAGGTGACTCGGGTGAGTATTGTATTCATATTTATTTTTTATGGGGGGTGCTTTATATTATATAGAGTCTGCCTATTGGGGTGCATTATACTATGTAGAGGCTGCCTATACGGGTGCATTATACCATAGAGTCTGCATATTGGAGTGCATTATACTATATAGAGCCTGCCTATGGGGGTGCATTATACTGTAGAGTCTGCTTATGGGGAGTGCATTATACTATAGAGTCTGCCTATCGGGAGTGCATTATACTATATAGAGTCTGTCTATCAGGAGTGCATTATACTGTATAGAATCTGCCTATGGGGGGTGCATTATACTATAGAGTCTGCCTATTGGGAGTGCATTATACTATAAAGGCCTATGGGGGTGCATTATACTATATAGAGTCTCCCTACAGGGTGTGCATTATACTATAGAGTCTGCCTATGGGGGGAGTGCATTATACTATAGAGGTCTATGGGGGCAGCATTATACTGTATATAGTCTACCTGTGGGGGTGCATTTTACTATATAGTCTGCCTAAGGGAGTGCATTATATTATATACAGTCTGCCTATGGGAATGCATTATACTATATAGAGTTTGCCTATGGGGAGTGCATTATACTATAGTCTGCCTCAGTGGCGTATCTAGGGGGGGGCAGCCGGGGCATTTGCCCCGGGCGCAGCCGGCAGAGGGGCACAGTCGGGCCGCCTAATTCGGCGGTCCGCAGTGTCTCCCCCGGCGGCTGCATTCTGCCGCCCCCCGCACTGGGAGTCAGCTGTTCTCTGTGCCGACTGTCAAGCTGACAGCCGGCACAGAGAAGCTGCAGAGTGCCGGCTCCCAGTGTGTGCAGAGGGGGAGAGGAGCCCCTGCAGAGTGGCTGCGGCGGGCAGGGAGAAATCCCTGCAGCTCCACTGCCCAGCCGCACAATCTGTCTTCTTCCTGCTTCCTCTCACACAGACGCGCCGCTGGATGACGTCATCATTCAGCGGCCGGCTGTGTCAGAGGAAGGCGATGGAGCTGCTGCGTAGAGCGCGAGGAGAGGTGAGAGGAGTGTGTGTATGTGTGTGTGTGTATGTGTGTGAATGTGAGTGTGTATGTGTGTGAATGTGTGTGTGTGTGTGAATGTGTGTGTGTGTGTGAATGTATGTGTGTGTGTGAATGTGTGTGTGTGTGTGAATGTATGTGTGTGTGTGTGTGTGTGTGTGTGAATGTGTATGCGTGTGAGTGTGTATGTGAGTGTGCGTATGTGTGTGTCTCAGTATTGTGTGTGTGTGTGTATCGCGCTGCAGGGGAATGTGCAGAGAAGTGAATGGTGTGGGGGGGGACGAGAGGGCAATGATGGGGCTGACGGGGGGCATATGCCCTTGGAGGGGGGGGGGGCGCCAAAATGAATTCTTGCCCCGGGTGCCAGAAACGCTAGATACACCTCTGGTCTGCCTATGGGGGTGCATTGTACTATTGAGTCTGCATATGGGGGTGCATTATACTATATATAGTCTGACTATGAAGGGTGCATTATACTATATATAGTCTGTCTATGAGGTGTGCATTAAACTATATAGAGTCTCCCTATGGGGAGTGCATTATACTATAGGGTCTGCCTATGGGGGGTGCATTATACTATATATAGTCTGCCTATGGGGGGTGCATTATAGAATAGAGTATGACTATGGGGGGTGCATTATACAATATAGAGTCTCCTTATGGGGGGTACATTATGCAGTAGTCTGCCTATGGGCATGCATTATACAATAGAGTATGCATATGGGGAATGCATTATACAACATAGAGTCTGCCTGTGAGAAGTGCATTATACTATATGGAGGCCTATGGGGAGTGCATTATATTAAACTGCTCAAAAAAATAAAGGGAACACTAAAATCCCACATCCTAGATATCTCTGAATGAAATATTCCAGTTGCAAATTTTATTCATTGCATAGTGGAATGTGTTCAGAAAAATAAAACATAAAAATGATCAATGTAAAACAAAATTAATATCCCATGGAGGTCTGGATTTGGAATGATACTCAAAATCATAGTGGAAAATCAAATTACAGACTGATCCAACTTCAGTAGAAATGCCTCATGACAAGGAAATGATGTTCAGTAGTGTGTGTGGCCTCCACGTGCCTGCATGACCTCCCTACAACGCCTGGGCATGCTCCTGATGAGGCGGCGGATGGTCTCCTGAGGGATCTCTTCTCAGACCTGGACTAAAGCATCCGTCAACTCCTGGACAGTCTGTGGTGCAACGTGACGTTGGTGGATGGAGCGAGACATGATGTCCCAGATGTGTTCAATCGGATTCAGGTCTGGGCGGGTTAGTCCATAGCTTCAATGCCTTCATCTTGCAGGAACTGCTGACACTCCAGCTTCAGCTGACAGCCCCTCTGCCTTTGGATCAGAGATCCCGCAGCATGCCTCAGGGTCCCGATCGCTGCAATGGAGACCCGATGTCGTTATGACGACATCCGGGTCTCCAGACCTGAGAGACTTCCTGTCATGCGCAGAGCATGTCAGTAAGTGTCTGAGGTCAGTGTATAGAAGCTGCAGGGCTGACCGCTTCTATGGCATGCAGATCTGCATGCTATAGAAGCGATCAGCCTGCAAAAAATGAGTGTCCCATAGTGGGACACAGTGTAAAAATAAGAATGAATTAAAAAAAATTTAAAACAATTGTAAAAATAAAAAATAAAAATAATAATAATAAAAAAATCAATATTTATTCCATCAATAAATGAATATTTGAATTAAACAAAAAATCGAAATAAAAATATACATATTTAGTATTGCCGCGTCCGTACCGACCCAACCAATAAACTATCCCACTAGCCTTAAAATAAAAAAGTAGGATCTATGCACTTTTAAATAGGTTCCAGGGGTACACAGGCAGCATTGCTGTGGTCAGCGGAGGACAATTGGAAGGAGGGACCGCAGACAGACTTAGTAGGCCTAAAATAAAAAAAAAGTAGGCTCAATGCACTTTTAATTAGGTTCCAGGGGTACACAGGCAGCATTGGTGTGGTCAGCGGAGGACTAGTGGAAGGAGGGACCGCAGACAGACTTAGTAGGCCTAAAATAAAAAAAGTAGGCTCTATGCACTTTTATTTAGGTTCCAGGGGTACACAGGCAGCATTGGTGTGGTCAGCGGAGGACTATTGGAAGGAGGGACCGCAGACAGACTTAGTAGGCCTAAAATAAAAAAGTAGGCTCTATGCACTTTTAATTAGGTTCCAGGGGTACATAGGCAGCATTGGTGTGGTCAGCGGAGGACTATTGGAAGGAGGGACCGCAGACAGACTTAGTAGGCCTAAAATAAAAAAAAAGTAGGCTCTATGCACTTTTAAATAGGTTCCAGGGGTACACAGGCAGCATTGGTGTGGTCAGCGGAGGACAATTGGAAGGAGTGTCTGACACAGTTAGTACTCCAAAATAATACATAGATGTTAATGTCTCGCAAAAAAACTAAACAAAAAAAAAGGGTGGCATACTTAGGTACAGGGGTGGGCTCCTCTGCTGACTTTCAGACATTGTTATTTGGCGCAAAGTATTTACTGGTGTAAATGTAGGACAGTTAAACTAGCCTGGCTTGAACAAATGGGTCAAAAACCAAAAAGTACCAAAATAAGCAGGTTTTTGAAAAAATGGAAGCGTTAAAACGTAACTTTTACTCTGTTACTTGATAAAAAGTGGTATAAACAAACAGTGCCACTAAGGTGCTAGTGCTGACATATACAAAAACACAGAAACGAACAAACCATAAAATATCTCACTGCCTCGGATCACTCCAAAGGACAACGAAATGGTCACCATTCGGAAAGAAATGAACAAACCCAGCTAATAGTGGAGTCCACCGTGCCACATCAGAGGGAGTCCCCCCTACCAATATCATCAGATGAATAATAGTGATAACAAACTACCCCGTGAAAAACGGGGGCAACACACTGTAGAACAGTAGGTATATCGGGGGATACCTCTCACGGAGCTCCTCCGTGAGGGGTGTAGAGTACAATATAGGTAGATCCTACAATGGCAGTGTACAAATGCGATATGCTAAATATGCAGACAAAAACATGACCTTACATGACATAGGTCCTGGGTGGACTGGACGTCTCCCAACAGGAGGCCAGACAAACAATAACACCGTTTTCCACTGAGGGAAACCTCTCAAGGTGTGTGTCTACAAGGGCCACCTAGTGGGATTTAATCTAACGTCCACCTATTGAAAATATACTCATCTGCTTGTACTGTTGATTATCACAGTCCTCCTGCAGAGTTGAGTTTAACAGGACTCTCTAGCGGTTTTCTCAGACATCAGCCTTAAGGTATCCTGCTTAGAGTATGCCTCCCGACGCGTTTCTTCCTGAATAGATTCATCAGGGGATTTGATGGAGAGCAATCGCTGGTTTACTTACATGCTGCCAGCCCTTATAACAGAAAGTCACCGGCATTCATGGTCGCGCACTTCCGGACGCCGTGGTTCCTACTTCCGGTCTGAGAGGGCGCGCGCACCCAGCGGCGGCGCGCACTCATGTGACCGGCCTTGTGTAACCCGTAGCACAACGTTAGAATTCGGGTATGTCAAGGCGCATGCACCAAATTGTGACGCGCACAGTCTCTCTGGCAACCGGGACGCTCAGACCCAATGGGGTAGCGTCATTTCCGATTTTTTATCGCTCCTGAATCCTCATACAGTGGAGATCTGTGCGTACCGTATTATTTAGAAATGAGGCGCACATACACGGTCATCCATTCATGGTGAACCGTTCACACCGTGCTGCCTCCCTCCACTATAAGACGGGTAAAAAATACCCTAAAGCCAAAAGATAGATATGTGCGGGTAGAAAAGACTATCCCTAAAACACTGTTAATACCTCCATGGACAAAGGCCTCCATAACAGTACAAATGTCAGACGTAACCCAGACCCAGAATAAAAAAGACAAACCCAGAATAGAAAAATAAATGAATAAATAGATAAATACTCTATACGGAGTGACACGGCAGACCCTCAATGATGGAAAAGATAGAAAAGGGGTGAAACTACACAAACCCCTATTACGCCCTCCCTATGCTGATCCCTACCTCACGCGGAGGTTGGCACCTTAAACCTGCGCAGTGGCGCCCCCACTCGACGGCGGCTGTCCCTAGACAAATTATGCCCTCGTGCGCCCTGCTTGTACAGGAAGGAAGAAAAGCTTAATTGGTCATTAAGACCATGTGGTGTTGTAGTTTTTAGTCGAAATATCCATTTGCTTTCCCTTTGCAAAATGTTCTTGTCCCAGTCACCACCTCTTTGGGGCTGGTATACTCTATCTATCCCCATGAACTTAACGGCCTTCAAATTGCCTTGGTGTACCCTGTTGATATGGTTAGCCACAGGGGTATCTCCCTTTTATTGTGTCCCTGTGGTGTTCACCCACCCTCCTTCTCAGCTCTCTACTTGTCTTTCCAATATACTCCACTCCACATTCACAAGTCATCTTATAAATTACACCTTTAGTCTTGCAGTTTATGAAATGGTTGATGTGGAAGATTTTTCCTGTCACGTTGCTGGCAAACTCCTTCCCTTGGCACAATGCTCCACAGTATTTACAGCTACCACATTTATAGCAACCTTTCACTCTCTCGCCCAGCCATGTGGAGTTCACTTGGGGAAGGGGGGAGGTAAAATGGCTGTGGACCACTCTGTCTTTAATTGAACGGCCTTTTCTGAAAGTGATTTGCGGGGCCGGAGTAAGAATATCCTTCAAATCATCATCCATCTGGAGGATTGGCCAGTGCTTTTTTAAAATTTCCCTCAAGTTTGTAGCCCCATTGGTGTACCTAGTGATCAGTCTCACATGTTTATCCCCTTCCTTTTTAGGGGTAGGTGTTAAGAGGTCTTTCCTCTGTTTCGTTAAAGATGCACTATAAGCCTCCTTTAAAATCTTATGGTGGTGAATGGGACAAGAACATTTTGCAAAGGGAAAGCAAAAGGATATTTCGACTAAAAACTACAACACCACATGGTCTTAATGACCAATTAAGCTTTTCTTTCTTCCTAGGTGTTAAGAGGTCTTTCCTCTGTTTTGTTAAAGATGCACTATAAGCCTCCTTTAAAATCTTATCCGGATATCCCCGTTCACGGAAACGTGCTCTTGAGATCATCCGCCTGTTCACGATATGTAGAGGGCTCAGACAGGGCCGCCATCAGGGCATTACAGCCGTGACTGGCGTATGGGGCCCGGTGAACAGAGGGGGCCCGCATCGGGCCCCCTCTTACCTGCTCACTGGGCCCCTACCGGCCCTTAGCGGCGGCCGGCGCTACAGCTGTTTAACACTATTGACGTGCGGGCCCGCACGTCAATAGTTAACAGCCGCCAGCCGCAGCGTGCAGGTCGCCGGCGTCTGACGTCATTGTCAGTCGCCGGCGAGCGCAAGCTGCAGCTGCGTGGAGAGAGCAGGAGCGCGGCAGGTAAGCAGAACTTTTTTTTTTTTTTTTTATTGAGAGCGGCGATCCGGGGGGGGGGGGGGGGGTTTGGGGGAAGGCCAGGGCAGTAAAGCTGGACACGGGGGGGGGGGGGGGGGGCAGAAAGCTGGACACAAAGGGGGCAGTAAAGCTGGACACGGGGGGGGGGGCAGAAAGCTGGACACAGGGGGGGGCAGAAAGCTGGACCCAGAGGGAGCAGAGTGCTGGACAGAGATGGGGCAGAGTGCTGGGCAGAGATGGGGCAGAGTGCTGGACAGAGATGGGGCAGAGTGCTGGACAGAGATGGGGCAGGATTGGAAACAGATGGGGCAGAGTGCTGGACACAGATGGGGCAGGATTGGACACAGACGGGGCAGAGTACTGGACACAGATGGGGCAGAGTGCTGAACTCAGATGGGGCAGAGTGCTGGACACAGATGGGGCAGAGTGCTGGACACAGATGGGGCAGAGTACTGGACACAGATGGGGCAGGATTGGACACAGATGGGGCAGGATTGGACACAGATGGGGCAGAGTGCTGGACACAGATGGGGCAGAGTGCTGGACACAGATGGGGCAGAGTGCTGGACACAGATGGGGCAGAGTGCTGGACAGAGATGGGGCAGGATTGGACACAGATGGGGCAGAGTGCTGGACACAGATGGGGCAGAGTGCTGGACACAGATGGGGCAGAGTGCTGGACACAGATGGGGCAGAGTGCTGGACACAGATGGGGCAGAGTGCTGGACACAGATGGGGCAGAGTGCTGGACACAGATGGGGCAGAGTGCTGGACACAGATGGGGCAGGATTGGACACAGATGGGGCAGAGTGCTGGACACAGATGGGGCAAGATTGGACACAGAAGGGGCAGAGTGCTGGACACAGATGGGGCAGAGTGCTGGACACAGATGGGGCAGGATTGGACACAGATGGGTGTTGTGAATTCTGTGGCTGAGTTCACTTCTGTGGTCACAAGTGGTATTGCAGTCTCTGGGCTTCCTCCCTCAGGTGTTTTGGTGAGCTCGTTGGCTGCCTTGCTATTTAGCTCCACCTGAGTCTGTCTTCCTTGCTCCTTGTCAATGTTCCAGTGTTGGATCTGAGCTACTGCATCTTTCCTTGGGCCTGCTGCTCTGCTAGATAAGTGCTTCTAGTTTGTTTTCTGTTTTTTCTGTCCAGCTTGCTATTAACTTTTGCTGGAAGCTCTGAGAAGCAAAGGGGTGCACCGCCGTGCTGTTAGTTCGGCACGGTGGGTCTTTTTGCCCCTTTGCGTGGTTTTCGTTTTAGGTTTTTTTGTAGACTGCATAGTTCTCTTTGCTATCCTCGCTCTGTCTAGAATATCGGGCCTCACTTTGCTGAATCTATTTCATTCCTACGTTTGTCTTTTCATCTTGCTAACAGTCATTATATGTGGGGGCTGCCTATTCCTTTGGGGTATTTCTCTGAGGTAAGTCAGGCTTGTATTTCTATCTTCAGGCTAGTCAGCTCCTCAGGCAGTGCCGAGTTGCATAGGTAGTGGATAGGCGCAATCCACTGCTGCTTACAGTTGTGTGAGGATAGTTCAGGTACTGCAGTCTACAGAGATTCCACGTCTCAGAGCTCGTCCTATTGTTTTGGGTTATTGCCAGATCTCTGTATGTGCGCTGATTACTGCACGCTGTGTTGCCTGATTGCCAGCCATAACAGTACAAGGAGCCCTTCAATGATTTCCAATAGAGGGAAAAAAGATATCCTGACATCATTTTTTTTTCTTAGCTCTGTCTTCAGTCTTTTTTTTCCCCTAGACATTAGAGTGCTTCAGGACACAGCTGTGGACATGGATATTCAGGCTCTGTGCTCCTCAATGGATAATCTCGTTGTAAATGTACAAAAGATTCAAGATACTATTGATCAGAAATCGATGCTAGAACCAAGAATTCCGATTCCTGATTTGTTTTTTGGTGACAGAACTAAGTTCCTGAGCTTCAGAAATAATTGTAAGCTATTTTTGGCCTTGAAACCTCATTCTTCTGGTAATCCTATTCAACAGGTTTTGATTATTATTTCTTTTTTGCGCGGCGACCCACAGGACTGGGCGTTTTCTCTTGCACCAGGAGATTCTGCATTGAGTAATGTTGATGCATTTTTCCAGGCGCTGGGATTGCTTTACGATGAGCCTAATTCAGTGGATCAAGCTGAGAAAAATCTGCTGGCTTTATGCCAGGGTCAGGATGATGTAGAAGTATATTGTCAGAAATTTAGAAAATGGTCAGTACTCACTCTGTGGAATGAATCTGCACTAGCGGCTTTGTTCAGAAAGGGTCTCTCTGAAGCTCTTAAGGATGTAATGGTGGGATTTCCTATGCCTGCTGGTTTGAATGAGTCTATGTCCTTGGCCATTCAGATCGGTCGTCGCTTGCGCGAGCGTAAATCTGTGCACCATCTGGCGGTATTGTCTGAGAGTAAGCCTGAGCCTATGCAGTGCGACAGGACTATGACTAAAGTAGAACGGCACGAACACAGACGTCTGAACAGACTGTGTTTCTATTGTGGTGATTCTACTCATGCTATTTCTAATTGTCCTAAACGCACTAGGCGGTTCGATAGCTCTGCCGTTATTGGTACTGTACAGTCCAAATTCCTTTTGTCCATTACCTTAATGTGCTCTTTGTCATCATATTCTGTCATGGCGTTTGTGGATTCAGGCGCTGCCCTGAATCTGATGGATTTGGATTATGCTAAACGTTGTGGATTTTTCTTGGAGCCTTTGCGGTGTCCTATTCCGTTGAGAGGAATTGATGCTACACCTTTGGCCAAGAATAAGCCTCAGTACTGGGCCCAGCTGACCATGTGCATGGCTCCTGCACATCAGGAAGTTATTCGCTTTTTGGTACTGCATAATTTGCATGATGTGGTCGTGTTGGGGTTGCCATGGCTACAAACCCATAATCCAGTATTGGATTGGAACTCTATGTCGGTAACCAGCTGGGGTTGTCAGGGAGTACATGGTGATGTTCCATTTTTGTCTATTTCGTCATCCATTCCTTCTGACATCCCAGAGTTCTTGTCGGACTTTCAGGATGTATTTGAAGAGTCCAAGTCTGATGCCCTACCTCCGCATAGGAATTGTGATTGTGCTATCGATTTGATTCCTGGTAGTAAATTCCCTAAGGGTCGTTTATTTAATTTGTCCGTACCTGAACACACCGCTATGCGCAGTTATGTGAAGGAGTCCCTGGAGAAGGGACATATTCGCCCATCGTCGTCACCATTGGGAGCAGGGTTCTTTTTTGTAGCCAAGAAGGATGGTTCGCTAAGACCGTGTATTGATTACCGCCTTCTTAATAAGATCACTGTTAAGTTTCAGTATCCCTTGCCATTGATTTCTGACTTGTTTGCTCGGATTAAGGGGGCTAGTTGGTTTACTAAGATTGATCTTCGTGGTGCGTATAATCTGGTGAGAATCAGGCAGGGAGATGAATGGAAAACGGCATTTAATACGCCCGAGGGTCATTTTGAGTATCTGGTGATGCCGTTCGGACTTGCCAATGCTCCATCTGTTTTTCAGTCTTTTATGCATGACATTTTCCGTGAGTATCTGGATAAATTCTTGATTGTTTACTTGGATGACATTTTGATCTTCTCAGATGATTGGGAGTCTCATGTGAAGCAAGTCAGAATGGTTTTCCAGGTACTGCGTGCTAATTCCTTGTTCGTGAAGGGATCAAAGTGTCTCTTCGGTGTGCAGAAAGTTTCATTTTTGGGGTTCATCTTTTCCCCTTCTACTATCGAGATGGATCCGGTTAAGGTTCAGGCCATCCAGGATTGGACTCAGCCGACATCTCTAAAAAGTTTGCAGAAATTCCTGGGCTTTGCTAATTTTTATCGTCGCTTCATCTGTAATTTTTCTAGCATTGCCAGACCATTGACCGATTTGACCAAGAAGGGTGCTGATTTGGTTAATTGGTCTTCTGCTGCCGTGGAAGCTTTTCAGGAGTTGAAGCGTCGTTTTTGCTGTGCCCCTGTGTTGTGTCAACCTGATGTTTCTCTTCCGTTCCAGGTCGAGGTTGATGCTTCTGAGATTGGTGCAGGGGCGGTTTTGTCACAGAGAGGTTCTGGTTGCTCAGTGTTCAAACCATGTGCTTTCTTTTCCAGGAAATTTTCTGCTGCTGAGCGTAATTATGATGTGGGCAACCGAGAGTTGCTGGCCATGAAGTGGGCATTCGAGGAGTGGCGTCATTGGCTTGAGGGTGCTAAGCATCGCGTGGTGGTTTTGACTGATCATAAGAACCTTACTTATCTTGAGTCTGCCAAGCGCTTGAATCCTAGACAGGCCCGTTGGTCGTTATTTTTTGCTCGTTTTGATTTTGTGATTTCATACCTTCCGGGCTCTAAAAATGTGAAGGCGGATGCTCTGTCTAGGAGTTTTGTGCCCGACTCTCCGGGGTTATCTGAGCCGGCGAGTATCCTCAAGGAAGGAGTCATTGTGTCTGCCATCTCCCCTGATTTGCGGAGAGTGTTGCAGAAATTTCAGGCTAATAAACCTGATCGTTGTCCGGCCGAGAAACTGTTCGTCCCTGATAGGTGGACTAGTAAAGTTATCTCTGAACTTCATTGTTCGGTGCTGGCCGGTCATCCAGGAATCTTTGGTACCAGGGAGTTGGTTGCTAGATCCTTCTGGTGGCCATCTCTGTCACGGGATGTGCGTGCTTTTGTGCAGTCCTGTGGAATTTGTGCTAGGGCTAAGCCCTGCTGTTCACGTGCCAGTGGGTTGCTTTTGCCCTTGCCGGTCCCGAAGAGGCCTTGGACACATATTTCGATGGATTTCATTTCTGACCTTCCCGTTTCTCAAAAAATGTCTGTCATTTGGGTGGTCTGTGATCGCTTTTCTAAAATGGTCCATCTGGTGCCCTTGGTTAAATTGCCTTCCTCCTCTGATTTGGTGCCTTTGTTCTTCCAGCATGTGGTTCGTTTACATGGCATTCCTGAGAATATTGTTTCTGACAGAGGTTCCCAGTTTGTCTCGAGGTTCTGGCGAGCCTTTTGTGGTAGGATGGGCATTGACCTATCTTTTTCCTCGGCCTTCCATCCTCAGACTAATGGCCAGACCGAACGAACCAATCAGACCTTGGAAACATATCTGAGATGTTTTGTTTCCGCTGACCAGGATGATTGGGTGTCATTTTTGCCGTTGGCTGAGTTCGCCCTTAATAATCGGGCCAGCTCGGCTACCTTGGTCTCTCCATTTTTCTGCAATTCTGGGTTCCATCCTCGTTTCTCTTCAGGACAGGTTGAGTCTTCGGACTGTCCTGGTGTGGATTATGTGGTGGACAGGTTGCAGCAGATCTGGACTCAGGTAGTGGACAATTTGACCTTGTCCCAGGAGAAGGCTCAGCTTTTCGCTAATCGCAGACGCCGTGTGGGACCCCGACTTCGTGTTGGGGATCTGGTTTGGTTATCTTCTCGTCATATACCTATGAAGGTTTCCTCTCCTAAATTTAAACCTCGTTTTATTGGTCCGTATAGGATTTCTGAGATTCTTAATCCGGTGTCTTTTCGTCTGACCCTCCCAGACTCCTTTTCCATACATAATGTATTCCATAGGTCGTTGTTGAGGAGATACGTGGCACCTATGGTTCCATCTGTGGAGCCTCCTGCCCCTGTTTTGGTGGAGGGGGAATTGGAGTATATTGTGGAGAAGATTTTGGATTCTCGTGTCTCTAGACGGAAACTCCAGTATCTGGTCAAATGGAAGGGTTATGCTCAGGAAGATAATTCCTGGGTTTTTGCCTCTGATGTCCATGCCCCAGATCTTGTTCGTGCCTTTCATGTGGCTCATCCTGGTCGGCCTGGGGGTTCTGGTGAGGGTTCGGTGACCCCTCCTCAAGGGGGGGGTACTGTTGTGAATTCTGTGGCTGAGTTCACTTCTGTGGTCACAAGTGGTATTGCAGTCTCTGGGCTTCCTCCCTCAGGTGTTTTGGTGAGCTCGTTGGCTGCCTTGCTATTTAGCTCCACCTGAGTCTGTCTTCCTTGCTCCTTGTCAATGTTCCAGTGTTGGATCTGAGCTACTGCATCTTTCCTTGGGCCTGCTGCTCTGCTAGATAAGTGCATCTAGTTTGTTTTCTGTTTTTTTCTGTCCAGCTTGCTATTAACTTTTGCTGGAAGCTCTGAGAAGCAAAGGGGTGCACCGCCGTGCTGTTAGTTCGGCACGGTGGGTCTTTTTGCCCCTTTGCGTGGTTTTCGTTTTAGGGTTTTTTGTAGACTGCATAGTTCTCTTTGCTATCCTCGCTCTGTCTAGAATATCGGGCCTCACTTTGCTGAATCTATTTCATTCCTACGTTTGTCTTTTCATCTTGCTAACAGTCATTATATGTGGGGGCTGCCTATTCCTTTGGGGTATTTCTCTGAGGTAAGTCAGGCTTGTATTTCTATCTTCAGGCTAGTCAGCTCCTCAGGCAGTGCCGAGTTGCATAGGTAGTGGATAGGCGCAATCCACTGCTGCTTACAGTTGTGTGAAGATAGTTCAGGTACTGCAGTCTACAGAGATTCCACGTCTCAGAGCTCGTCCTATTGTTTTGGGTTATTGCCAGATCTCTGTATGTGCGCTGATTACTGCACGCTGTGTTGCCTGATTGCCAGCCATAACAGTACAAGGAGCCCTTCAATGATTTCCAATAGAGGGAAAAAAGAAATCCTGACATCATTTTTTTTTCTTAGCTCTGTCTTCAGTCTTTTTTTTCCCCTAGACATTAGAGTGCTTCAGGACACAGCTGTGGACATGGATATTCAGGCTCTGTGCTCCTCAATGGATAATCTCGTTGTAAATGTACAAAAGATTCAAGATACTATTGATCAGAAATCGATGCTAGAACCAAGAATTCCGATTCCTGATTTGTTTTTTGGTGACAGAACTAAGTTCCTGAGCTTCAGAAATAATTGTAAGCTATTTTTGGCCTTGAAACCTCATTCTTCTGGTAATCCTATTCAACAGGTTTTGATTATTATTTCTTTTTTGCGCGGCGACCCACAGGACTGGGCGTTTTCTCTTGCACCAGGAGATTCTGCATTGAGTAATGTTGATGCATTTTTCCAGGCGCTGGGATTGCTTTACGATGAGCCTAATTCAGTGGATCAAGCTGAGAAAAATCTGCTGGCTTTATGCCAGGGTCAGGATGATGTAGAAGTATATTGTCAGAAATTTAGAAAATGGTCAGTACTCACTCTGTGGAATGAATCTGCACTAGCGGCTTTGTTCAGAAAGGGTCTCTCTGAAGCTCTTAAGGATGTAATGGTGGGATTTCCTATGCCTGCTGGTTTGAATGAGTCTATGTCCTTGGCCATTCAGATCGGTCGTCGCTTGCGCGAGCGTAAATCTGTGCACCATCTGGCGGTATTGTCTGAGAGTAAGCCTGAGCCTATGCAGTGCGACAGGACTATGACTAAAGTAGAACGGCACGAACACAGACGTCTGAACAGACTGTGTTTCTATTGTGGTGATTCTACTCATGCTATTTCTAATTGTCCTAAACGCACTAGGCGGTTCGATAGCTCTGCCGTTATTGGTACTGTACAGTCCAAATTCCTTTTGTCCATTACCTTAATGTGCTCTTTGTCATCATATTCTGTCATGGCGTTTGTGGATTCAGGCGCTGCCCTGAATCTGATGGATTTGGATTATGCTAAACGTTGTGGATTTTTCTTGGAGCCTTTGCGGTGTCCTATTCCGTTGAGAGGAATTGATGCTACACCTTTGGCCAAGAATAAGCCTCAGTACTGGGCCCAGCTGACCATGTGCATGGCTCCTGCACATCAGGAAGTTATTCGCTTTTTGGTACTGCATAATTTGCATGATGTGGTCGTGTTGGGGTTGCCATGGCTACAAACCCATAATCCAGTATTGGATTGGAACTCTATGTCGGTAACCAGCTGGGGTTGTCAGGGAGTACATGGTGATGTTCCATTTTTGTCTATTTCGTCATCCATTCCTTCTGACATCCCAGAGTTCTTGTCGGACTTTCAGGATGTATTTGAAGAGTCCAAGTCTGATGCCCTACCTCCGCATAGGAATTGTGATTGTGCTATCGATTTGATTCCTGGTAGTAAATTCCCTAAGGGTCGTTTATTTAATTTGTCCGTACCTGAACACACCGCTATGCGCAGTTATGTGAAGGAGTCCCTGGAGAAGGGACATATTCGCCCATCGTCGTCACCATTGGGAGCAGGGTTCTTTTTTGTAGCCAAGAAGGATGGTTCGCTAAGACCGTGTATTGATTACCGCCTTCTTAATAAGATCACTGTTAAGTTTCAGTATCCCTTGCCATTGATTTCTGACTTGTTTGCTCGGATTAAGGGGGCTAGTTGGTTTACTAAGATTGATCTTCGTGGTGCGTATAATCTGGTGAGAATCAGGCAGGGAGATGAATGGAAAACGGCATTTAATACGCCCGAGGGTCATTTTGAGTATCTGGTGATGCCGTTCGGACTTGCCAATGCTCCATCTGTTTTTCAGTCTTTTATGCATGACATTTTCCGTGAGTATCTGGATAAATTCTTGATTGTTTACTTGGATGACATTTTGATCTTCTCAGATGATTGGGAGTCTCATGTGAAGCAAGTCAGAATGGTTTTCCAGGTACTGCGTGCTAATTCCTTGTTCGTGAAGGGATCAAAGTGTCTCTTCGGTGTGCAGAAAGTTTCATTTTTGGGGTTCATCTTTTCCCCTTCTACTATCGAGATGGATCCGGTTAAGGTTCAGGCCATCCAGGATTGGACTCAGCCGACATCTCTAAAAAGTTTGCAGAAATTCCTGGGCTTTGCTAATTTTTATCGTCGCTTCATCTGTAATTTTTCTAGCATTGCCAGACCATTGACCGATTTGACCAAGAAGGGTGCTGATTTGGTTAATTGGTCTTCTGCTGCCGTGGAAGCTTTTCAGGAGTTGAAGCGTCGTTTTTGCTGTGCCCCTGTGTTGTGTCAACCTGATGTTTCTCTTCCGTTCCAGGTCGAGGTTGATGCTTCTGAGATTGGTGCAGGGGCGGTTTTGTCACAGAGAGGTTCTGGTTGCTCAGTGTTCAAACCATGTGCTTTCTTTTCCAGGAAATTTTCTGCTGCTGAGCGTAATTATGATGTGGGCAACCGAGAGTTGCTGGCCATGAAGTGGGCATTCGAGGAGTGGCGTCATTGGCTTGAGGGTGCTAAGCATCGCGTGGTGGTTTTGACTGATCATAAGAACCTTACTTATCTTGAGTCTGCCAAGCGCTTGAATCCTAGACAGGCCCGTTGGTCGTTATTTTTTGCTCGTTTTGATTTTGTGATTTCATACCTTCCGGGCTCTAAAAATGTGAAGGCGGATGCTCTGTCTAGGAGTTTTGTGCCCGACTCTCCGGGGTTATCTGAGCCGGCGAGTATCCTCAAGGAAGGAGTCATTGTGTCTGCCATCTCCCCTGATTTGCGGAGAGTGTTGCAGAAATTTCAGGCTAATAAACCTGATCGTTGTCCGGCCGAGAAACTGTTCGTCCCTGATAGGTGGACTAGTAAAGTTATCTCTGAACTTCATTGTTCGGTGCTGGCCGGTCATCCAGGAATCTTTGGTACCAGGGAGTTGGTTGCTAGATCCTTCTGGTGGCCATCTCTGTCACGGGATGTGCGTGCTTTTGTGCAGTCCTGTGGAATTTGTGCTAGGGCTAAGCCCTGCTGTTCACGTGCCAGTGGGTTGCTTTTGCCCTTGCCGGTCCCGAAGAGGCCTTGGACACATATTTCGATGGATTTCATTTCTGACCTTCCCGTTTCTCAAAAAATGTCTGTCATTTGGGTGGTCTGTGATCGCTTTTCTAAAATGGTCCATCTGGTGCCCTTGGTTAAATTGCCTTCCTCCTCTGATTTGGTGCCTTTGTTCTTCCAGCATGTGGTTCGTTTACATGGCATTCCTGAGAATATTGTTTCTGACAGAGGTTCCCAGTTTGTCTCGAGGTTCTGGCGAGCCTTTTGTGGTAGGATGGGCATTGACCTATCTTTTTCCTCGGCCTTCCATCCTCAGACTAATGGCCAGACCGAACGAACCAATCAGACCTTGGAAACATATCTGAGATGTTTTGTTTCCGCTGACCAGGATGATTGGGTGTCATTTTTGCCGTTGGCTGAGTTCGCCCTTAATAATCGGGCCAGCTCGGCTACCTTGGTCTCTCCATTTTTCTGCAATTCTGGGTTCCATCCTCGTTTCTCTTCAGGACAGGTTGAGTCTTCGGACTGTCCTGGTGTGGATTATGTGGTGGACAGGTTGCAGCAGATCTGGACTCAGGTAGTGGACAATTTGACCTTGTCCCAGGAGAAGGCTCAGCTTTTCGCTAATCGCAGACGCCGTGTGGGACCCCGACTTCGTGTTGGGGATCTGGTTTGGTTATCTTCTCGTCATATACCTATGAAGGTTTCCTCTCCTAAATTTAAACCTCGTTTTATTGGTCCGTATAGGATTTCTGAGATTCTTAATCCGGTGTCTTTTCGTCTGACCCTCCCAGACTCCTTTTCCATACATAATGTATTCCATAGGTCGTTGTTGAGGAGATACGTGGCACCTATGGTTCCATCTGTGGAGCCTCCTGCCCCTGTTTTGGTGGAGGGGGAATTGGAGTATATTGTGGAGAAGATTTTGGATTCTCGTGTCTCTAGACGGAAACTCCAGTATCTGGTCAAATGGAAGGGTTATGCTCAGGAAGATAATTCCTGGGTTTTTGCCTCTGATGTCCATGCCCCAGATCTTGTTCGTGCCTTTCATGTGGCTCATCCTGGTCGGCCTGGGGGTTCTGGTGAGGGTTCGGTGACCCCTCCTCAAGGGGGGGGTACTGTTGTGAATTCTGTGGCTGAGTTCACTTCTGTGGTCACAAGTGGTATTGCAGTCTCTGGGCTTCCTCCCTCAGGTGTTTTGGTGAGCTCGTTGGCTGCCTTGCTATTTAGCTCCACCTGAGTCTGTCTTCCTTGCTCCTTGTCAATGTTCCAGTGTTGGATCTGAGCTACTGCATCTTTCCTTGGGCCTGCTGCTCTGCTAGATAAGTGCTTCTAGTTTGTTTTCTGTTTTTTCTGTCCAGCTTGCTATTAACTTTTGCTGGAAGCTCTGAGAAGCAAAGGGGTGCACCGCCGTGCTGTTAGTTCGGCACGGTGGGTCTTTTTGCCCCTTTGCGTGGTTTTCGTTTTAGGGTTTTTTGTAGACTGCATAGTTCTCTTTGCTATCCTCGCTCTGTCTAGAATATCGGGCCTCACTTTGCTGAATCTATTTCATTCCTACGTTTGTCTTTTCATCTTGCTAACAGTCATTATATGTGGGGGCTGCCTATTCCTTTGGGGTATTTCTCTGAGGTAAGTCAGGCTTGTATTTCTATCTTCAGGCTAGTCAGCTCCTCAGGCAGTGCCGAGTTGCATAGGTAGTGGATAGGCGCAATCCACTGCTGCTTACAGTTGTGTGAGGATAGTTCAGGTACTGCAGTCTACAGAGATTCCACGTCTCAGAGCTCGTCCTATTGTTTTGGGTTATTGCCAGATCTCTGTATGTGCGCTGATTACTGCACGCTGTGTTGCCTGATTGCCAGCCATAACAGATGGGGCAGAGTGCTGGACACAGATGGGGCAGGATTGGACACAGATGGGGCAGAGTGCTGGACACAGATGGGGCAGAGTGCTGGACACAGATGGGGCAGAGTGCTGGACACAGATGGGGCAGAGTGCTGGACACAGATGGGGCAGAGTGCTGGACACAGATGGAGCAGAGTGCTGGACACAGATGGGGAAGGATTGGAAACAGATGGGGCAGAATGGAGACAGATGGGGCAAGATTGGAGACAGATGGGGCAGGATGGGGAGATCATATGGGGCAGAATGGATACTCATGAGGGCAGGATGGGAGAACATATGGCTGGAGCCTGGAATGAGACACACGGGGGCTAGGATGGCGAATATTACCATAGGGGCTAATTAAGGGATATTATTATTGCAGTGATGTATTTATTTTATTTTTTGAGTATACTGTTTTAAATTGGGGGGCAGTCCTGTTACTGTGTAGAGTGATACTATGTTGCCTTCTTGTGGTGTAATGTAGAAGTTGGGAAAATTAAGTAATGTGTTCTACAAGCGGAACTCGAGATAACTGTTTTATTTTCTGCAGAGACGATTCCTGGCTGGATGAAGTGATGACGGTCTGTGCTGGATGAAAGATGAAGGACATCACCTAGAGACGTCACTGGTGAGTCAGTGTTACCTATACACTGACACTATACACTGTATACTATATACAGAGGTCCTGTGTATAATGTCACCGGTGATCACTGTATTACCTGTACACAGACACTGCTTACTAATTACAGATCTCCTGTGCATAATGGCACTGATGGTGATAGTATTGTGGGTTTTTTTTATTACTGATCAGTATTGTAGTATTCAGTCATTTGTGGTAATATGCGATCTGGTCATGGTGTAGCGGTATTTGTTCCTTGTAATTTATATTATTCGATCACTGTGGTGGTAATATGTCATCTGGTCATAGTGCTGTGGTATTTGTTCCTTGTATGTAGTATTATAGGTCATTTTAAAAATTGAAAAATAAATAAAAATATACCTAAATTGTATTGCATATTTTAACAAATATTTAATAGGTTACAGTAGAGTAGGGCCTGGCAAAAAGTGTCTACCGTGTTATGGTGGCGGCTTAAAAAAATCTTTTGGCCAAAACAAAAGCTGCCGGCTATATGTGTGATCTGGTGATGGGAACTGTCAATGTGTGATAGGTGAGAAGTGGAGATTTTCCAAGAGAGAGCGGTGGGACTGTGGACAGTTCGTGGGGTGGAGCCTGGAGGCGGGGCTGGGGTGGAGCCTGGGCGGAGTTTCAATGGGGCCCCGAAAATTTTGCCAGTATGGGGCCCCAAAATTTGTAGTGGCAGCCCTGGGCTCAGAGCAGTTTCTTCGGACCCGTAGGTACTGTCCCTTGGAGATACCCTTCCTGAGAGGAGCAGGATGATTTGACTCCCACCGCAGGAGGGAGTTAGACGATGTCGGCTTTCTGTATGTATTCGTGGTTAATTGACCGTCACTACCTTTTTCAATCAGGACGTCCAGGAATGGTAATCTGGTTCGGTCCATCTCATAGGTAAAATGTAAGCCCAGATCATTATTATTAAGGCCTACTGCGAAGGAAACAAAACTCTCCTCACTGCCCCTCCAGATGACAAAAACATCGTCTATGTACCGCAGCCACATGATGATGTTGTCCTCAGTAGACGATGTTTCACTGAAGACGATATTCTCCTCCCACCAGCCCAGGAGCAAATTTGCATACGAGGGGGCACAAGGGCTCCCCATCGCAGTACCCCTGAGCTGGTGGAAGTACGTACCGTCAAAAAGGAAATTATTTTTTGTCAGACAGAATTCCAGGGCCTTTACCACAAACTCGTTATGTCGGCAAAATTGTAGCCCTCTTGTATTCAGAAAGTACTCCACGGCCATAATACCTTTGCTGTGTGGGATAGAAGAGTAAAGTGCCTCCACATCTATGGAACACAACAACATATCCGCATCAAGCACCACACTTTCAAGTTTCAAAAGAAGGTCTGCCGTGTCACGGGTGTAAGAACTCAAAGAAACTACGAAGGGACACAGAATGCGATCCACGTACAGTCCTAGATTTTGTGTAAGGCTACCAATCTCCAAGACTATAGGTCTCCCTTTCAGGGGATTGGTGCCTTTGTGTATTTTTGGTAGACAGTAAAAAGTCGATACCACAGGATGCAAGGGTATCAAAAACTCCATCTCATTAGCATCTATCAATTTCTTGTTGAAAGCCTCCACTACCAAGGCCCTTAGTTGTCCATAATACATCTTGGTGGGATTTGTCTCGAGTTTCTCATATACCATTTCTTCCTGAAGAAGGGAGTGACACAAGTCTCTGTATTGCGCTGCATCCATCACTACTACGTTTCCCCCTTTGTCTGAGGGTTTTATAACCCTATCACGATCTTTCTCTAAGTCACATAAACTCTTCATCTTGTTTTTTGTCAGATTATAGGGACCTTTCTTTTTTGGCTTTGATTCCAGTTCCACTAAGTCTCTAGTCACCAAGTTCAAAAAAACGTCAATCGGGCTTAAATCACTCATAGCAGGTGGCATGCGTCTACTTTTGTTTTTGAGATTGGTGAATGGTCCTTCCCCTCTTTCATTCAGGTCAGTATCACTAAGATGGAACAGGAACCTGACATCACCCAAAAGGTCCTCATCTATACCCAGTTCTAAACAACGCTTTTTGTCTTCACTAACAAAGTGTTTTTTCCATTTGAGTTGGCGGATAAACAGGTTAAGATCTTTAACTGCTTCAAAGCTCTCGTAGTCCGTTGTAGGGACAAAAGACAGGCCCTTGCTCAAAACGGCCATCTGCTTGTTACTCAGGACCTTTGAAGACAGATTAATGACTCGGTTATCTAGAGGGGGTTCCGGGGATTGGACCGGTTCCTCAGCGGATAGCTGAGGTCTAAAAAACGGTCCCCTTGTGGTGACCCTCTGCCTGCTCCTCTACCTCCACGTGCCCCTCCTCCTCTTCCTTTTGTTTTACCTCTTGAGTTTTTAAAATGAATATCTGAATCTGAAAACTCAGTTTCCGAGGATGAGAGGTCTGTCTCCTGTGGTCTAGGTGGTTTAGGATTGGGTAGGGAATATGCCTTATTGTCCCTGAAATCCTGTAGGTCTCTGACAAAAAATTTATGTTTCTTTTCTTTAAGGTGGTACTGGAATTTTTCAATAGTATTTTGAAGGCTTTTCTCTTTATTACAGAACTCTGGTTCAGTGGAGAATTTCTTTGTAACCTCTATCTGCTCCTTTAGGTTATTATTTAATTCCACAAGCATCAATCTCTCCTCATCCAGGAGTAATTTCATAAGTCTTAGGGAGCTATCTGTTGCTTCCTTCTCCCACTTCTTAAAGAGTTCTGTCCCCCTGTATCTATATCCTGGAGAATTTGTTATTCTTAGATGCCTAGGTACTATCCCTGCTCTGATATAGTTATCGAGACTTTGCACCTCCCACCAAGATGTAATCTGATCCTTATAGGCCTTGGTTAGCTCTATAAAAGCGGAGTTGAAGGAGGGTGTATACTTTTTTCTGGGTAAAGGTACCGTCTGAAAAAATACTCTTGGCCTCATTAATCCATGTGTTGGTATCTATACCCGTGGATAGAAAACCCGCCATACCATCAAATATATACTTAAACTAGCCTGGCTTGAACAAATGGGTCAAAAACCAAAAAAAACAAAAAGTACCAAAATAAGCAGGTTTTTAAAAAAATGTTAGCGTTAAAACGTAACTTTTACTCTGTTACTTGATAAAAAGTGGTATAAACAAACAGTGCCACTAAGGTGCTAGTGCTGACATATACAAAAACACAGAAACGAACAAACCATAAAATATCTCACTGCCTCGGATCACTCCAAAGGACCACAAAATGGTCACCATTCGGAAAGAAATGAACAAACCCAGCTAATAGTGGAGTCCACCGTGCCACATCAGAGGGAGTCCCCCCTACCAATATCATCAGATGAATAATAGTGATAACAAACTACCCCGTGAAAAACGGGGGCAACACACTGTAGAACGGTAGGTATATCGGGGGATACCTTTCACGGAGCTCCTCCGTGAGGGGTGTAGAGTACAATATAGGTAGATCCTACAATGGCAGTGTACAAATGCGATATGCTAAATATGCAGACAAAAACATGACCTTACATGAAATAGGTCCTGGGTGGACTGGACGTCTCCCAACAGGAGGCCAGACAAACAATAACACCGTTTTCCAATGAGGGAAACCTCTCAAGGTGTGTGTCTACAAGGGCCACCTAGTGGGATTTAATCTTACGTCCACCTATTGAAAATATACTCATCTGCTTGTACTGGTGATTATCACAGTCCTCCTGCAGAGTTGAGTTTAACAGGACTCTCTAGCGGTTTTCTCAGACATCCGCCTTAAGGTATCCTGCTTAGAGTATGCCTCCCGACGCGTTTCTTCCTGAATAGATTCATCAGGGGATTATGGCATGATGGTGAGCAATCGCTGGTTTACTTACATGCTGCCAGCCCTTATAACAGAAAGTCACCGGCATTCATGGTCGCGCACTCCCGGACGCCGTGGTTCCTACTTCCGGTCTGAGAGGGCGCGCGCACCCAGCGGCGGCGCGCACTCATGTGACCGGCCTTGTGTAACCCGTAGCACAACGTTAGAATTCGGGTATGTCAAGGCGCATGCACCAAATTGTGATGCGCACAGTCTCCCTGGCAACCGGGACGCTCAGACCCAGTGGCGTAGCGTCATTTCCGGTTTTTTACCGCTCCTGAATCCTCATACAGTGGAGATCTGTGCGTACCATATTATTTAGAAATGAGGCGCACATACACGGTCATCCATTCATGGTGAACCGTTCACACGGTGCTGCCTCCCTCCACTATAAGATGGGTAAAAAATACCCTAAAGCCAAAAGATAGATATGTGCGGGTAGAAAAGACTACCCCTAAAACACTGTTAATACCTACATGGACAAAGGCCTCCATAACAGTACAAATGTCAGACGTAACCCAGACCCAGAATAAAAAAGACAAACCCAGAATAGAAAAATAAATGAATAAATAGATAAATACTCTATACGGAGTGACACGGCAGACCCTCAATGATGGAAAAGATAGAAAAGGGGTGAAACTACACAAACCCCTATTACGCCCTCGCTAAGCTGATCCCTACCTCACGCGGAGGTTGGCACCTTAAACCTGCGCAGTGGCGCCCCCACTCGACGGCGGCTGTCCCTAGACAAATTATGCCCTCGTGCGCCCTGCTTCTACAGGAAGGAAGAAAAGCTTAATTGGTCATTAAGACCATGTGGTGTTGTAGTTTTTAGTCGAAATATCCATTTGCTTTCCCTTTGCAAAATGTTCTTGTCCCATTCACCACCATAAGATTTTAAAGGAGGCTTATAGTGCATCTTTAACAAAACAGAGGAAAGACCTCTTAACACCTACCCCTAAAAAGGAAGGGGATAAACATGTGAGACTGATCACTAGGTACACCAATGGGGCTACAAACTTGAGGGAAATTTTAAAAAAGCACTGGCCAATCCTCCAGATGGATGATGATTTGAAGGATATTCTTACTCCGGCCCCGCAAATCACTTTCAGAAAAGGCCGTTCAATTAAAGACAGAGTGGTCCACAGCCATTTTACCTCCCCCTTCCCCAAGTGAACTCCACATGGCTGGGCGAGAGAGTGAAAGGTTGCTATAAATGTGGTAGCTGTAAATACTGTGGAGCATTGTGCCAAGGGAAGGAGTTTGCCAGCAACGTGGCAGGAAAAATCTTCCACATCAACCATTTCATAAACTGCAAGACTAAAGGTGTAATTTATAAGATGACTTGTGAATGTGGAGTGGAGTATATTGGAAAGACAAGTAGAGAGCTGAGAAGGAGGGTGGGTGAACACCACAGGGACACAATAAAAGGGAGATACCCCTGTGGCTAACCATATCAACAGGGTACACCAAGGCAATTTGAAGGCCGTTAAGTTCATGGGGATAGATAGAGTATACCAGCCCCAAAGAGGTGGTGACCGGTACAAGAACATTTTGCTAAGGGAAAGCAAATGGATATTTCGACTAAAAACTACAACACCACATGGTCTTAATGACCAATTAAGCTTTTCTTCCTTCCTGTAGAAGCAGGGCGCACCAGGGCATAATTTGTCTAGGGACAGCCGCCGTCGAGTGGGGGCGCCACTGCGCAGGTTTAAGGTGCCAACCTCCGCATGAGGTAGGGATCAGGATGGGGAGGGCGTAATAGGGGTTTGTGTAGTTTCACCCCTTTTCTATCTTTTCCATCATTGAGGGTCTGCCGTGTCACTCCGTATAGAGTATTTATCTATTTATTCATTTATTTTTCTACTCTGGGTTTGTCTTTTTTATTCTGGGTCTGGGTTACGTCTGATATTTGTACTGTTATGGAGGCCTTTGTCCATGGAGGTATTAACAGTGTTTTAGGGATAGTCTTTTCTACCCGCACATATCTATCTTTTGGCTTTAGGGTATTTTTTACCCGTCTTATAGTGGAGGGAGGCAGCACCGTGTGAACGGTTCACCATGAATGGATGACCGTGTATGTGCGCCTCATTTCTAAATAATACGGTATGCACAGATCTCCACTGTATGAGGATTCAGGAGCGGTAAAAAACCGGAAATGACGCTACGCCACTGGGTCTGAGCGTCCCGGTTGCCAGAGAGACTGTGCGCGTCACAATTTGGTGCATGCGCCTTGACATACCCGAATTCTAACGTTGTGCTACGGGTTACACAAGGCCGGTCACATGAGTGCGCGCCGCTGCTGGGTGCGCGCGCCCTCTCAGACCGGAAGTAGGAACCACGGCATCCGGGAGTGCGTGACCATGAATGCCGGTGACTTTCTGTTATAAGGGCTGGCAGCATGTAAGTAAACCAGCGATTGCTCACCATCATGCCATAATCCCCTGATGAATCTATTCAGGAAGAAACGCGTCGGGAGGCATACTCTAAGCAGGATACCTTAAGGCGGATGTCTGAGAAAACCGCTAGAGAGTCCTGTTAAACTCAACTCTGCAGGAGGACTGTGATAATCACCAGTACAAGCAGATGAGTATATTTTCAATAGGTGGACGTAAGATTAAATCCCACTAGGTGGCCCTTGTAGACACACACACCTTGAGAGGTTTCCCTCAGTGGAAAACGGTGTTATTGTTTGTCTGGCCTCCTGTTGGGAGACGTCCAGTCCACCCAGGACCTATGTCATGTAAGGTCATGTTTTTGTCTGCATATTTAGCATATCGCATTTGTACACTGCCATTGTAGGATCTACCTATATTGTACTCTACACCCCTCACTGAGGAGCTCCGTGAGAGGTATCCCCCGATATACCTAACGTTCTACAGTGTGTTGCCCCCGTTTTTCACGGGGTAGTTTGTTATCACTATTATTCATCTGATGATATTGGTAGGGGGGACTCCCTCTGATGTGGCACGGTGGACTCCACTATTAGCTGGGTTTGTTCATTTCTTTCCGAATGGTGACCATTTCGTGGTCCTTTGGAGTGATCCGAGGCAGTGAGATATTTTATGGTTTGTTCGTTTCTGTGTTTTTGTATATGTCAGCACTAGCACCTTAGTGGCACTGTTTGTTTATACCACTTTTTATCAAGTAACCAGAGTAAAAGTTACGTTTTAACGCTTCCATTTTTTAAAAAACCTGCTTATTTTGGTACTAATAATGTAGGACAGGGCCACTGAATATTTTAACTGGCATCATACATGTCAACAAATTGGTATTGTCAGTGCCAGGAATTGAAAGATTTCAGCGCATAGACTAAACATTGGTGGAGCTGTGAGAGATAATTTTGCAAGTGGTAGAGCACTGTTTGAGCTGGGGGGGACACACTCTTGTGGACGGCGGTACAAGCCCAAGGCCCCTCATGTTACAATGGTGTGTCTGACGTTGGATGCGCGCCACCACCACCAGAGACACTTCATTGTACTATGAGGGACCCAGTGGCAGTGCCGTCGACCAAAAGTGGGCACACCCACCTCTTCAGACAAACGGCACTCTCACGGGTGCTTGCACCAAGTGGCAAGACCACAGCCCCGTGGGGGGAGTTAGCCCATTTTGGGAGGTGTGAACATGTCGTATGCTGGACAAACAGCAGCTGCAAATTAAGAGATTGGAACAGTCAGTAAAGGTACCTTCACACATAACGATATTGTTAACGATATCGTTGCTTTTTGTGACGTAGCAACGATATCGTTAATGAAATCGTTATGTGTGACAGCGACCAACGATCAGGCCCCTGCTGGGAGATCGTTGGTCGCTGAATAAAGTCCAGAACTTTATTTCGTCGCTGGACTCCCTGGAGACATCGCTGGATCGGCGTGTGTGACACCGATCCAGCGATGTCTTCACTGGTAACCAGGGAAAAACATCGGGTAACTAAGCGCAGGGCCGCGCTTAGTAACCCGATGTTTACCCTGGTTACCATCCTAAAAGTAAAAAAAAACAAACAGTACATACTTACCTACCGCTGTCTGTCCTCCAGCGCTGTGCTCTGCTCTCCTCCTGTACTGGCTGTGAGCGTCAGTCAGCCGGAAAGCAGAGCGGTGACGTCACCGCTCTGCTTTCCGGCCGCTGTGCTCACAGACAGTACAGGAGGAGAGCAGAGCACAGCGCTGGAGGACAGACGGCTGTAGGTAAGTATGTACTGTTTGTTTTTTTTTACTTTTAGGATGGTAACCAGGGTAAACATCGGGTTACTAAGCGCGGCCCTGCGCTTAGTTACCCGATGTTTACCCTGGTTACCGGCATCGTTGGTCGCTGGAGAGCGGTCTGTGTGACAGCTCTCCAGCGACCAAATAGCGACGCTGCAGCGATCCGGATCGTTGTCGATATCGCTGCAGCGTCGCTTAATGTGAAGGGGCCTTTAGACCAGTCCACAAGCAAGATCTCTTTATAGGAAAGCTAGGTGTCAGGGCAAAATAATTAGAAATCCATGAGTGGTTCATTTTAATGAAGGTTAGATCATCAACATTTTGGGTAGCCAGACGAGTCCTTTTTTCGGTCAATATTGAACCAGCAGCACTGAATACTCTTTCTGATAGCACACTAGCTGCTGGGCAAGCAAGCTCCTGCAATGCATATTCTGCCAATTCAGGCCAGGTGTCTATTTTGGATGCCCAGTAATCAAATGGGAATGATGGTTGAGGGAGAACATCGATAAGGGATGAAAAATAGTTAGTAACCATACTGGACAAATGTTGTCTCCTGTCACTTTGAATTGATGCTGCAGTACCTGTCCTGTCTACGGTCATTGCGAAATCACTCCACAACCTGGTCAGAAAACCCCTCTGTCCAACGCCACTTCTGATTTGTGCACCTCTAACACCTCTGCCCTGTTGCCCCCTGCAGCTCGTGTGAGAACCATCACCGGCGCTGTGTGCTGGGAATGCCTGAATCAAACGGTCAACAAGAGTTGCTTGTTTGGTTGCCAATATTTGTTCAACGTTCTCATGTGACATGATATTTTGCAGTTTCCCCTTATATCGTGGATCCAGGAGGCAGGCCAACTAGTAATCTTCATCGGTCATCATTTTTATAATGCGGGGGTCCCTTTTTAGGATACGCAAAGCATAATCCACCATGTGGGCCAATATTCCAGTTGTCAATTCACTGCTTGTGCTGGGTTGAGGAGCACTTTCTAGCAAATCAACGTCACTTGCCTCCCTCAAAAACCCTGAACCTGGCCTTGCAACGCCACCAGTTTCTATTGCCCCCTGAGAAGCTTCCTCATCCGAAAAATACTCATCCCCATCATCCTCCTCCTCTTCGGCCGCCACCTCGTCCAGTAGACTTCCCTGACCAGACAATGGCTGACTCATCAAGGCTTCCCTCGTCCTCGGCTGCAGACGCCTGCTCCTTTATGTGCGTCAAACTTTGCATCAGCAGACGCATTAGGGGGATGCTCATGCTTATTATGGCGTTGTCTGCACTAACCAGCCGTGTGCATTCCTCAAAACACTGAAGGACTTGACACAGGTCTTGTACCTTCGACCACTGCACACCTGACAACTCCATGTCTGCCATCCAACTGCCTGCCCGTGTATGTGTATCCTCCCACAAATACATAACAGCACGCCTCTGTTCGCACAGTCTCTGAAGCATGTGCAGTGTGGAGTTCCACCTTGTTGCAACGTCGATGATTAGGCGATGCTGGGGAAGGTTCAAAGATCGCTGATGGTTCTGCATACGGCTGGAGTGTACGGGCGAACAGCGGATGTACGAGCAAAGTCTGCGCACCTTCAGGAGCAGGTCGGGTAACCCCGGATAACTTATCAGGAAGCACTGCATCACCAGGTTTAAGGTGTGAGCCAGGCAAGGAATGTGTTTCAATTGTGAAAGGGCTATGGCAGCCATAAAATTCCTTCCGTTATCACTCACTACCTTGCCTGCCTCAAGATGTACACTGCCCAGCCATGTCTGAGTTTCTTGCTGCAAGAACTCGGACAGAACTTCCGTGGTGTGTCTGTTGTCGCCCAAACACTTCATTGCCAATACAGCCTGCTGACGCTTGCCACTAGCTGTTCCATAATGGGACACCTCGTGTGCAACAGTTGCAGCTGCGGATGGTGTGGTCGTGCGACTGCGGTCTGTGGATGAGCTCTCGCTTCTGCTGGAGGACGAGGAGGAGGAGGAGGAGGGGGGGCGAACGCCTTCAGCCAACTGTTTCCTAGACCGTGGGCTAGGCAGAACTGTCCCAATATTGCTGTCCCCTGTGGACCCTGCATCCACCACATTAACCCAGTGTGCCGTGATGGACACGTAACGCCCCTGGCCATGCCTACTGGTCTATGCATCTGTTGTCAGGTGCACCTTTCTACTCACAGATTGCCTGAGTGCATGGACAATGCGGTCTTTCACATGCTGGTGGAGGGCTGGGATGGCTTTTCTCGAAAAGAAGTGTCGACTGGGTAGCTCGTAGCGTGGTACAGCGTAGTCCATCAGGGCTTTGAAAGCTTCACTTTCAACTAACCTGTAGGGCATCATCTCCTCTAACGAGATTAGTCTAGCAATGTGGGCGTTTAAACCCTGTGTACGCGGATGAGAGGATGAGTACTTCCTTTTCCTAACGAGAGTCTCTTGTAGGGTGAGCTGGACTGGAGAGCTGCATATGGTGGAACTAGCGGGGGTGCCGGTGGGCATGGCAGACTGAGAGAGGGTTGGTGATGGTATTCTTGCTGTTGGCCTACATACAGTGTTTCCTACCAAGAACCTGGTGATTCCCTGACTGCTTTGGCCTTGTGACAAAACCTCCACATTTGCTGCAGGTGGTGTGGTAAACGGTGGGGTTACAGTGAGGGAAGGGATGTAGCGTTGCTGACTAGCTTCATTGTGAGAGGGTGCAACAACGTTAAGGGACGTTTGGTAGTTAGTCCAGGCTTGCAAGTGCATGGTGGTTAAATGTCTACGCATGCAACTTGTATTTAGATTTTTAACATTCTGACCTCTGCTGAAGGTCCTTGAGCATTTCTTACAGATGACTTTGCACTGATCATTTGGATTTTGGTTAAAAAAATGCCAGACTGTACTCTTCCTACTATCGGATACCTTTTCAGGCATTGCACACTGAGCTACTTTAACCGGCTGGCCACGCTGTCCTACAACTGTTTTTGGTTTTGCTACACGTTTTTGGCCAGATACGGGCCTGCCAGATGGAACCTGTTGCGATGTTGATGCCTGCTGTGGCTCCTCCTCCACTTCAGAGCTACTGCCGGCTCCACCCTGTTCCCCCAATGGCTGCCAATCGGGGTCAACAACTGGATCATTATAACCTCCTCTTCTATGTCCTGTGCACCTTCCTCTGTGTCACCCTGTAAGCTGGTGCTATAGCGTTCGTGACGGGGCTCCATAATCTCATCAGGGTCAGATTCTGGATCAGTACACTGCGAGGGCAATGTTGTGATCTGAGTCAAAGGAACAGCATAATAATCTGGCTGTGGCTGTGCATCTGTGCACTCCATGTCCAATTCATCTTGTAATGGGCATGGCCTGTTAACAATTTCCCTTTCTAACCCAGGCACGGTATGTGTAAAGAGCTCCATGGAGTAACCCGTTGTGTCGCCTGACACATCCTTCCCTGTTGTTCTGGGTGAAGAACACAAGGAAGCGACTTCTCCCTGACCGGGAACATCCACTGACGACACGCTGCTTTTACATTTTGCACTTTCCGAAGAGGAGGCAAAAGAGCTATAGGCAGAGTCAGCAAGGAAAGCCAAAAATTGTTCCTGCTGCTCCGGCTTTAAAAGCGGTTTTCCTACTCCCAGAAAAGGGAGCGTTCGAGGCCTTGTGTAGCCAGACGATGACGGTGGCTGAACAACTCAAGACTTAGGTGCTATATTGCTTTTCCCACGACCACCTGATGCTCCACCACCACTACCATCATTACCAGCTGGCAATGACCGCCCACGGCCACGACCTCTTCCACCAGACTTCCTCATTCTTGGAAATATGTAACCAAACTAACAAACGGTATTTAGTACTGTAAAACCAGTTACATACTGTAAAACCAGTTACAAGGTGGACGCAAACATGTTGTGAATTTAAATCTCCCTTTATAGGTGTGAGAGACTGCAGGGAAAACCAGGCACACTGTATTACAGTACACAGCTTCAGTGGCAGACAGTGGCAGACAGATATGCCACTAACAGGACTGACGCAGATGCACACACTGGAAATAAAAATCTCCCCCTCTTTTTTTTTATATGGAAACTAGTGAATAAATCTGGCCCACTGTATTACAGTATATTTTCTGTGGCAGAAAATGACTGACAGATACCACAGACTGGACTGGCACAGATGCACAGATTTGCCAATATTAATCTCCCCTTCTTTTTTTTTATTTTTATGAGAGACTAGTGAATAAATCTGGCCCACTGTTTTACAGTATAGTTTCTGTGGCAGAAAATGACTGACATACCACAGACTGGACTGGCACAGATGCACAGATTTGCCAATATTAATATCCCCTTTTTTTTTATGGGAGACTAGTGAATAAATCTGGCCCACTATTTTACAGTATAGTTTCTGTGGCAGAAAATGACAGATAACACAGACTGGACTGGCACAGATGCACAGATTTGCCAATATTAATCTCCCCTTCTTTTTTTTATGGGAGACTAGTGAATAAATCTGGCCCACTGTTTTAAAGTATAGTTTCTGTGGCAGAAAATGACTGACAGATACCACAGACTGGACTGGCACAGATTTGTCAATATTAATCTCCCCTTCTTTTTTTTATGGGAGACTAGTGAATAAATCTGGCCCACTGTTTTACAGTATAGTTTCTGTGGCAAAAAATGACTGACCGATAACACAGACTGGACTGGCACAGATTTGCCAATATTAATCTCCCATTCTTTTTTTTTTATGGGAGACTAGTAAATAAATCTGGCCCACTGTTTTACAGTATTGTTTCTGTAGCAGAAAATGACTGACAGATACTACAGACTGGACTGGCACAGATGCACTGATTGGCAATTTAAATCTCCCTTTTTAGGTGTGGGACAGTGCAGAAAAATACAGGCCAACTGTTTCACACTACACAGTTTCAGGGGCAGAAAGTGGCTTGAAGATATATATAAAAAAGGGACTGTACTACAATTACTATCTCCCTGCAGTAATCTCAGCAAAGTATGGCAGGCAGCAATAACAAGGAGTGGACTGCTGCACACAAAAGTGTGGACAAACAAACAAGATAGCTGTGCAGAAAGGAAGGAGCAACAGGATCTGTGCTTTGAAAAAAGCAGTTGGTTTGCACAGTGGCGTACAAACAGCAATGCAGCTATCATGGAGCCTTATAAGGCAGCCTAATAAGCTACAGAGCTGATGCACTGAAATCTAGCCTCCACTGTCCCTGCAAGGAAAAGGTGGTGTTGGACAGTGGAAATCGCTACAGCACAAGCGGTTTGGGGGTTTATATTCCCTGCCTAATGCTATCCCTGCTTCTGACGAAGTGGCAGCAACTTCTCCCTATGCTCAGATCAGCAGCAGTAAGATGGCGTTCGGCGTGCACGCCCCTTTATAGCTCCTGTGACGCCGCAGAAAGCAAGCCAATCACTGCCATGCCCTTCTCTAAGATGGTGGGGACCGAGAACTATGTCATCACGCTGCCCACACTCTGCATCCTCCTTCATTGGCTGAGAAATGGCGCTGAATGCGTCATATGAAACGCGACTTTGGCGCGAAGGTCGCCGACCGTGTGGCCGACCCCACACAGGGATAGGGTCAGGTTTCATGAAACCCGACTTTGCCAAAAGTCGGCGACTTATGAAAATGACCCATCCGTTTCACTCAACCCTAGTTATAACGTTTAAAAATTGACCAGTGATTTTTCATTTTTCCAACAAAATTTACAAAACCATTTTTTAGGGAACACAATCACATTTGAAGTGACGGAGGGGCCTATATGACAGAAAATACTCAACAAACAACAACACGAAGGTTACTTACCACTAGCCGTTTTTTCTAGAACTCATGACAGCACCCCTGAGAGGGGGATCTGCCCAGCCAGGACAGAAAACCTACTGAAGTAAAAGAGCAGTACCTCTCCCCCGCTACGGTTGGGTTACAGAGTATGAGTGGACCGCCGGGTTAATTTACACATATTACCAACACCACATCATAAAACACCCAAACTATAGTGCATACTCATTAAGGTGAGAAAAGGGGGGAATATATATGGATTCTGGAGAAAAGGTTTAGCGGTAAGCAACCTTGGTATTTTCGTTTCACCCATGATAGCATAAGAGGGGCGTTCATTAACGATTTCCCCTGAACCACTTCCTTTGGACTGAGAGCAATGAATCTTGGCACCGTTATTAGTCCTTCTCTACATAGGTGCTACCTAGGGACACACACTTCTCTATTTCAGCAACTGTAAACACCTCGCTTGTAGGCGTCAACAGGTTGCTCCAAAAGTCACGTTGTGACTTTGGAAATCAGAGTCTCATCATCTGGAAAATGCTTGCTCTTCAAAATAACTTTATTGTTGGAAAGAGGTGGAAGCCGATGGTGCAAGTTTGATTAAATAAGGGGGATGCAGTCGAATTTCAAAGCCACAGGCGCATGCTTCCATATGGGCAACATGTGAGTTGTGAACAGGTGCATTCTCTTGCAGACGACAGACACTTTTGATGAGCATGCGACGTCTCTTGGTTTTGATGGTCTCCCGTAAACAGGGACCTCCTTACATCTAAGCCATGGAATTTTTCCTCTCCTGGTTTCTTAGGATTGCTACAAAAGGAGTAATCTTTTGGCTCCTATGGAACTTAAGAACCACTTTGGGAAGATGTAACGAATCGAAATGGAGGCACAGATGGTGAAGTTCACATTCGTTTTTATTGAAGTTTAACGTGGAACCTCGTGACTACGTGAGCCCCAGACACCCATTGTAAGACCCCTCGGACAGGGTCAGAATAGAATGCCTGGGGGACACGGGTGCTACCTCCAGTTAGACCCCGGACTTGTGGTAGCTGTCCCAGCGGGACAGGTGAACAAGCAGGTTTAGCAGGTGACGTGGAGCTAACCGGTGGGTAGCGGGGGTATGGGTAGAAGCTGGTTCCGGTGGTACTGATGTTTTCCAGAAGTGCGGATGGCTAAATGGCGGGACGAGATGGAACTGGAGTAGACCGATCGGAGGTCGTCCAGAAAAGCCGGGTAACGGGTAGCAGATAGTCTGTGGAGATAAACAGTGTAAGCGGAGCACTGGCAGAGAACTTCAGAAACAGAAGCACATGCTAGCAGAAACAGGAAGTTAGCAACAGAGGATACTTGTTGCTCTGGCACCCTCCCTATGGTCGAGGGGCTAGAAATAGTGATCATTAACACGCCATTGGTCAGAAGTACTTTTTTTCTTTAAGAGACTGGAAGCGAACGTGCGCGACTTAAGCACTCTGCCCGAGAACCTGCTGGCTGTGTGCCAGGAAGCAGAGGAAGAGGAAGCAGAGGCTGTATCAAGACAGCGTGGAGCCAGCACAGAGCGGGAGTCCCGACAGGGACCCAGCGAAGGTATAGGGACCGGACCGGGTGTAACAGAAGATACAGTCATGGCCAAAAGTATTGACATCCCTGCAAATCTGTCAGATAATACTCAGTTTCTTCCTGAAAATGATTGCAATCACAAATACTTTGGTATTGTCTTCATTTAATTTGTCTTAAATGAAAAAACACAAAAGAGAATGAAGCAAAACATTGATCATTTCACAAAACTCCAAAAATGGGCCAGACAAAAGTATTGGCACCCTCAGCCTAATACTTGGTTGCACAACCTTTAGCCAAAATAACTGCGACCAACCGCTTCCGGTAACCATCAATGAGTTTCTTACAATGCTCTGCTGGCATTTTAGACCATTCTTCTTGGGCAAACTGCTCCAGGTCCCTGATATTTGAAGGGTGCCTGTTGTGAATTCTGTGGCAGAGTTCACTCCTGTGGTCACAAGTGGTACTTCGGCTGATTCTCTCTGGGAGCTTCCGTTTGTGGAGGAAAGTGGTACTGCAGCTTCTGAGTTTCCTCCCTCAGGTGATCTGGTGAGGTCGTTAGCTGCTTATCTACTTAACTCCACCTGATGCTATGATCCATGCTTCCTGTCAATGTTCCAGTGTTGGACTTGTGTTTCTCTGGATCGTTCCTGTGGCCTGCTGCTCTGCATAGCTAAGTGCTTCTTTGCTATTTGTTGCTATTTTTTCTGTCCAGCTTGTCTATTTGTTTTGCTGGAAGCTCTGGGACGCAAAGGGTGTACCTCCGTGCCGTTAGTTCGGTACGGAGGGTCTTTTTGCCCCCTTTGCGTGGTTTTCTTTAGGGTTTTGTGTAGACCGCAAAGTTATCTTTCCTATCCTCGTTCTGTCTAGAATATTGGGCCTCACTTTGCTGAATCTATTTCATCCCTACGTTTGTCTTTTCATCTTACTCACAGTCATTATATGTGGGGGGCTGCCTTTTCCTTTGGGGTATTTCTCTGAGGCAAGGTATGCTTATTTTTCTATCTTCAGGCTAGTCAGTTTCTCAGGCTGTGCCGAGTTGCATAGGGAGCGTTAGGCGCAATCCACAGCTGCCTCTAGTTGTGTTTGGAGAGGATCAGGAATTGCGGTCTACAGAGTTTCCATGTCTCAGAGCTCGTTCTATTATTTTGGGTTATTGTCAGATCACTGTATGTGCTCTGATCGCTATGTACATTGTGTTACTGAATTGCCTATCATAACAGTACAGGAAGCCCAAAGTACTAATGATTCTCAATAGAGGGAAAAAAGAAGTTCTGAGACCATTTTTTTTCCTTTGCACTGTGATTTGTCTTTTTTTTTCCCCTAGACATTTGGGTGGTTCAGGACACAGGTGTTACAATGGACATTAAAGGTCTGTCTTCATGTGTAGATCAGCTCACGGCAAGAGTTCAAGATATTCAAAATTTTGTGGTTCAGAATTCTTTGTTAGAACCGAGAATTCCTATTCCAGATTTGTTTTTTGGAGATAGAACTAAATTTCTGAGTTTCAAGAATAATTGTAAACTGTTTCTAGCTTTGAAACCTCGCTCCTCTGGTGACCCAGCGCAACAGGTTAGGATCGTCATTTCTTTTTTGCGTGGCGACCCTCAGGACTGGGCATTTACTCTTGCGTCAGGAGATCCTGCATTGAGTGATATCGATGCGTTTTTCCTGGCGCTTGGATTGCTGTACGATGAGCCTAATTCAGTAGATCAGGCAGAAAAAAATTTGCTGGCTCTTTGTCAGGCTCAGGATGAGATAGAG
The DNA here is from genome assembly GCF_032444005.1 of Ranitomeya imitator. Lineage (NCBI taxonomy): Eukaryota > Metazoa > Chordata > Amphibia > Anura > Dendrobatidae > Ranitomeya > Ranitomeya imitator. The sequence goes on along the minus strand of NC_091282.1, from coordinate 299,751,360 downwards.
CTATATTGCCAGAAATTTAGAAAATGGTCCGTGCTCACTCAATGGAATGAATCTGCGCTTGCAGCCATTTTCAGAAAGGGTCTCTCTGAAGCCATTAAGGATGTCATGGTGGGATTTCCTATGCCCGCTGGTTTGAATGAGTCTATGTCTTTGGCCATTCAGATCGGTCGACGCTTGCGTGAGCGTAAATCTGTGTACCATTTGGCGGTATTACCTGAGATTAAACCTGAGCCTATGCAGTGCGATAGGACTATGACCAGAGTTGAACGGCAAGAACACAGACGTCTGAATGGGCTGTGTTTCTACTGTGGTGATTCCACTCATGCTATCTCTGATTGTCCTAAGCGCACTAAGCGGTTCGCTAGGTCTGCCGCCATTGGTACTGTACAGTCAAAATTTCTTCTGTCCGTTACCTTGATATGCTCCTTGTCGTCGTATTCTGTCATGGCGTTTGTGGATTCAGGCGCTGCCCTGAATTTGATGGACTTGGATTATGCTAAATGTTGTGGGTTTTTATTGGAGCCCTTGCAGTGTCCTATTCCATTGAGAGGAATTGATGCTACACCTTTGGCCAAGAATAAGCCTCAATACTGGACCCAGCTGACCATGTGCATGGCTCCTGCACATCAGGAGGTTATTCGCTTTCTGGTGTTGCATAATCTGCATGATGTGGTCGTGTTGGGGTTGCCATGGCTACAAGCCCATAATCCAGTATTGGATTGGAATTCCATGTTGGTGTCCAGCTGGGGTTGTCAGGGGGTACATGGTGATGTTCCATTTCTGTCGATTTCGTCATCCACCCCTTCTGAGGTTCCAGAGTTCTTGTCTGATTACCGGGATGTATTTGATGAGCCCAAGTCCGATGCCCTGCCTCCGCATAGGGATTGTGATTGTGCTATCAATTTGATTCCTGGTAGTAAATTCCCAAAAGGTCGACTGTTTAATTTATCCGTGCCTGAGCACACCGCTATGCGCAGTTATGTGAAGGAATCCCTGGAGAAGGGGCATATTCGCCCGTCATCGTCGCCATTAGGAGCAGGGTTCTTTTTTTGTAGCCAAGAAGGATGGTTCGCTGAGACCATGTATAGATTACCGCCTTCTTAATAAGATCACTGTTAAATTTCAGTACCCCTTGCCATTGTTATCTGATTTGTTTGCTCGGATTAAGGGGGCTAGTTGGTTCACTAAGATTGATCTTCGTGGTGCGTATAATCTGGTGAGAATCAGGCAAGGCGATGAATGGAAAACTGCATTTAATACGCCCGAGGGTCATTTTGAGTATCTAGTGATACCGTTCGGACTTGCCAATGCTCCATCAGTGTTTCAATCCTTTATGCATGACATCTTCAGTGAGTACCTGGATAAATTCCTGATTGTGTACTTGGATGACATTTTGATCTTCTCGGATGATTGGGAGTCTCATGTGAAGCAGGTCAGAACGGTTTTTCAGGTCCTGCGTGCTAATTCTTTGTTTGTGAAGGGATCAAAGTGTCTCTTTGGTGTGCAGAAGGTTTCATTTTTGGGGTTCATCTTTTCCCCTTCTACTATCGAGATGGATCCGGTTAAGGTCCAAGCCATCCATGATTGGACTCAGCCGACATCTCTGAAAAGTCTGCAAAAGTTCCTGGGCTTTGCTAATTTTTATCGTCGCTTCATTTGCAATTTTTCTAGTGTTGCCAAACCATTGACCGATTTGACCAAGAAGGGTGCTGATATGGTCAATTGGTCTTCTGCTGCTTTGGAAGCTTTTCAAGAGTTGAAGCGTCGTTTTTCTTCTGCCCCTGTGTTGTGTCAACCAGATGTTTCTCTTCCGTTCCAGGTCGAGGTTGATGCTTCTGAGATTGGAGCAGGGGCTGTTTTGTCACAGAGAGGTTCTGGTTGCTCAGTGATGAAACCATGCGCCTTCTTTTCCAGGAAGTTTTCGCCTGCTGAGCGAAATTATGATGTGGGCAACCGAGAGTTGCTGGCCATGAAGTGGGCATTCGAGGAGTGGCATCATTGGCTTGAAGGAGCTAAGCATCGCGTGGTGGTATTGACTGATCATAAGAACTTGACTTATCTTGAGTCTGCTAAGCGGTTGAATCCTAGACAAGCTCGTTTGTCGTTGTTTTTTGCCCGTTTTGACTTTGTGATTTCGTACCTTCCGGGCTCTAAAAATGTGAAGGCGGATGCCCTGTCTAGGAGTTTTGTGCCCGACTCTCCGGGTTTATCTGAGCCGGCGGGTATCCTCAAGGAAGGAGTAATTGTGTCTGCCATCTCCCCTGATTTGCGGCGGGTGCTGCAAAAATTTCAGGCTAATAAACCTGATCGTTGCCCAGCGGAGAAACTGTTTGTCCCTGATAGGTGGACGAATAGAGTTATCTCTGAACTTCATTGTTCGGTGTTGGCTGGTCATCCTGGAATCTTTGGTACCAGAGAGTTAGTGGCTAGATCCTTTTGGTGGCCCTCTCTGTCGCGGGATGTGCGTACTTTTGTGCAGTCCTGTGGGATTTGTGCTCGGGCTAAGCCCTGCTGTTCTCGTGCCAGTGGGTTGCTTTTGCCCTTGCCGGTCCCGAAGAGGCCTTGGACACATATCTCTATGGATTTTATTTCTGACCTTCCCGTTTCTCAAAAGATGTCAGTCATTTGGGTGGTCTGTGATCGCTTTTCTAAGATGGTCCATCTGGTACCCTTGTCTAAATTGCCTTCCTCCTCTGATTTGGTGCCTTTGTTCTTCCAGCATATGGTTCGTTTGCATGGCATTCCAGAGAATATTGTTTCTGACAGAGGTTCCCAGTTTGTTTCGAGGTTTTGGCGAGCCTTTTGTGGTAGGATGGGCATTGACTTGTCTTTTTCCTCGGCTTTCCATCCTCAGACTAATGGCCAGACCGAACGAACCAATCAGACCTTGGAAACATATCTGAGATGCTTTGTTTCTGCTGATCAGGATGACTGGGTGTCCTTTTTGCCTTTGGCTGAGTTCGCCCTTAATAATCGGGCCAGCTCGGCTACCTTGGTTTCGCCGTTTTTCTGCAATTCTGGGTTCCATCCTCGTTTCTCTTCAGGACAGGTTGAGTCTTCGGACTGTCCTGGTGTGGATACTGTGGTGGACAGGTTGCAGCAGATTTGGACTCAGGTAGTGGACAATTTGACCTTGTCCCAGGAGAAGGCTCAACTTTTCGCTAATCGCAGACGCCGTGTGGGTCCCCGACTTCGTGTTGGGGATCTGGTTTGGTTATCTTCTCGTCATATTCCTATGAAGGTTTCCTCTCCTAAGTTTAAACCTCGTTTTATTGGTCCGTATAGGATTTCTGAGGTTCTTAATCCTGTGTCTTTTCGTCTGACCCTTCCAGACTCTTTTTCCATACATAACGTATTCCATAGGTCATTGTTGCGGAGATACGTGGCACCTATGGTTCCATCTGTTGAGCCTCCTGCCCCGGTTTTGGTGGAGGGGGAATTGGAGTATATTGTGGAGAAGATTTTGGATTCTCGTGTTTCAAGACGGAAACTCCAGTATCTGGTTAAATGGAAGGGTTATGCTCAGGAAGATAATTCCTGGGTTTTTGCCTCTGATGTCCATGCTCCCGATCTTGTTCGTGCCTTTCATGTGGCTCATCCTGGTCGGCCTGGGGGCTCTGGTGAGGGTTCGGTGACCCCTCCTCAAGGGGGGGGTACTGTTGTGAATTCTGTGGCAGAGTTCACTCCTGTGGTCACAAGTGGTACTTCGGCTGATTCTCTCTGGGAGCTTCCGTTTGTGGAGGAAAGTGGTACTGCAGCTTCTGAGTTTCCTCCCTCAGGTGATCTGGTGAGGTCGTTAGCTGCTTATCTACTTAACTCCACCTGATGCTTTGATCCATGCTTCCTGTCAATGTTCCAGTGTTGGACTTGTGTTTCTCTGGATCGTTCCTGTGGCCTGCTGCTCTGCATAGCTAAGTGCTTCTTTGCTATTTGTTGCTATTTTTTCTGTCCAGCTTGTCTATTTGTTTTGCTGGAAGCTCTGGGACGCAAAGGGTGTACCTCCGTGCCGTTAGTTCGGTACGGAGGGTCTTTTTGCCCCCTTTGCGTGGTTTTCTTTAGGGTTTTGTGTAGACCGCAAAGTTATCTTTCCTATCCTCGTTCTGTCTAGAATATTGGGCCTCACTTTGCTGAATCTATTTCATCCCTACGTTTGTCTTTTCATCTTACTCAGTCATTATATGTGGGGGGCTGCCTTTTCCTTTGGGGTATTTCTCTGAGGCAAGGTATGCTTATTTTTCTATCTTCAGGCTAGTTAGTTTCTCAGGCTGTGCCAAGTTGCATAGGGAGCGTTAGGCGCAATCCACAGCTGCCTCTAGTTGTGTTTGGAGAGGATCAGGAATTGCGGTCTACAGAGTTTCCACGTCTCAGAGCTCGTTCTATTATTTTGGGTTATTGTCAGATCACTGTATGTGCTCTGATCGCTATGTACATTGTGTTACTGAATTGCCTATCATAACAGGTGCCTTCTCCAAACTGCCATTTTTAGATCTCTCCACAGGTGTTCTATGGGATTCAGGTCTGGACTCATTGCTGGCCACCTTATAAGTCTCCAGTGCTTTCTCTCAAACCATTTTCTAGTGCTTTTTGAAGTGTGTTTTGGGTCATTGTCCTGCTGGAGACCCAGCTTTCTCACACTGGGCCCTACATTAGGCTGCAAAATTTGTTGGTAGTCTTCAGATTTCATAAAGCCATGCACATGGTCAAGCAGTCCAGTGCCAGAGGCAGCAAAGCAACCCCAAAACATCAGGGAACCTCCGCCATGTTTGACTGTAGGGACAGTGTTCTTTTCTTTGAATGCCTCTTTTTTCTCCTGTAAACTCTATGTTGATGCCTTTGCCCAAAAAGCTCTACTTTTGTCTCATCTGACCAGAGAACATTCTTCCAAAACGTTTTAGGCTTTTTCAGGTAAGTTTTGGCAAACTCCAGCCTGGCTTTTTTATGTCTCTGGGTAAGAAGTGGGGTCTTCTTGGGTCTCCTACCATACAGTCCCTTTTCATTCAGACGCCAACGGATAGTACGGGTTGACACTGTTGTACCCTCGGACTGCAGGGCAGCTTGAACTTGTTTGGATGTTAGGCGAGGTTCTTTATCCAACATCCGCACAATCTTGCGTTGAAATCTCTTGTCAATTTTTCTTTTCCGTCCACATCTAGGGAGGTTAGCCACAGTGCCATAGGCTTTAAACTTCTTGATGACACTGCGCACGGTAGACACAGGAACATTCAGGTCTTTGGAGATGGACTTGTAGCCTTGAGATTGATCATGCTTCCTCACAATTTGGTTTCTCAAGTCCTCAGACAGTTCTTTGGTCTTCTTTCTTTTCTCCATGCTCAATGTGGTACACACAAGGACACAGGACAGAGTTTGAGTCAACTTTATTCTATGTCAACTGGCTGCAAGTGTGATTTAGTTATTGCCAACACCTGTTAGGTGCCACATGTAAGTTACAGGTGCTGTTAATTACACAAATTAGAGAAGCATCACATGATTTTTCGAACAGTGCCAATACTTTTGTCCACCCCCTTTTTTATGTTTGGTGTGGAATTATATCCAATTTGGCTTTAGGACAATTCTTTTTCTGTTTTTTTCATTTAAGACAAATTAAATGAAAATAATATTACCAAATAATTTGTGTTTGCAATCATTTTCAGGAAGAAAATGAGTATTATCTGACAATTGCAGGGGTGTCAATACTTTTGGCCATGACTGTAGGCCAGATCAGGCCTTAGTACAATCCTATCCTCACACACCTGTGTATAGGGGGAAAATTTGGACAGGGACTGTACAATGGCGAAAAAAGTATTTCGTCAGCCACCAATTGTGCAGGTTCTCCCACTTAAAAAGATAAGAGAGGCCCGTTGACATTAAAGGTAGACCACAACTATGGTAGTCAAAATGAGAAAACAAATTTAGAAAATCACCTTGTCCGATTTGGCAAGATTTATTTTGCCATATACGGTGGAAAATAAGTATTTGGTCACCTAAAAACATGCAAGATTTCTGGCTCTCACAGACCTGTAACTTCTTTAAGAGGCTCCTCTGTCCTCCACTCGTTACCTGTAGTAATAGCACATGTTGGAACTTGTTATCAGTATACAAGACACCTGTCCACAACCTCAAACAGTCACACTCCAAACTCCACTATGGTGATGGCTAAAGAGCTGTCAAAGGACAACAGAAACAAAATTGTAGTCCTGCATCAGGCTGGGAAGACTGAATCTGCAATAGGCAAGCAGCTTGGTGTGATGAAATCAACTGTGGGAGCAATAATAAGAAAATGGAAGACATACAAGACCACTGATAATCTCCCTTGATCTGGGGCTCCATGCAAAATCTCCTCCCGTGGGGTCAAAATGATCACGAGAATGGTGAGCAAAAATCCCAGAACCACACAGGGGGACCTAGTGAATGACCTGCATAGAGCTGGGACCACCCTAACAAAGGCTTCCATCAGTAAAACACTACGCCACCAGGGACTCAGATCCTGCTGTGCCAGACGTGTAACCCTGCTTAAGCCAGTACATGTCCAGGCCCGTCTGAAGTTTGCTAGAGAGCATTTGGATTACCCAGGAGAGTATTTGGTAGAAACAAAACTCGTTGTGTTTGCAGATGACAGAATGCTGAGTTGCATCCAAAATTACTATACCTAATGTGAAGCATGGGGGTGGCAACATCATGCTTCGGCGCTGTTTCTCTGCAAAGGGACCAGGACAACTGATCCATGTACATAAAAGAATGAATGGGGCCATGTATCATGAGATTTTGAGTTCAAACCTCCTTCCATCAGCAAGGGCATTGAAGATGAAACAAGGATGGGTCTTTCAGCATGATAATGATCCCAAGCACACCGCCAGGGCAACGAAGAGTGGCTTCTTAAGACATATATGAAGGTCCTGGAGTGGTCTAGCCAGTCTCCAGATCTCAACCCCATAGAAAACCTTTGGAGGGAGTTGAAAGTCTGTGTTGCCTAGCAACAGGCCCAAAACATCACTACTCTAGAGGAGACCTGCATGGAGGAATGGGCCAACATACCACCCAATAGTGTATGCCAACCTTGTGAAGACTTGCAGAAAACGTTTGACCAAGGATATATAACAAAATATCGAGATGAACTTTTGTTAATGACAAAATACTTATTTTCCAACATAATTTGCAAAATAAATCTTGCCAAATCAGACAAGGTGATTTTCTGGATTTGTTTCCTCATTTTTACTCTTATAGCTGTGGTCTACCTATGATGTCAATTACAAGCCTCTCATCTTTTTAAGTGGGAGAACTCGCATAATTGGTGGCTGACTAAATACTTTATATACCCATTCTTCGGTGAATAATGGCAATCATGTGACAGGGACTGTAAAACCCGTCCTTGATCATGTTCTCCATGGTCTCTGATACCGTAGGTGGCCAAGACCCTAGAGATTTTCCGACACTGGGGTGTGTCATATGCTTATTTCTCAGTGCCGTTAAAAAAGCGGCGCTGAGGAAAAAGTATCCTTAACTGCCGCCGTTAAAAATTTGTATTGGCGGTCGTTAAGGGGAGATAACTGTGTCTTTAAAGGATCAAGCAAAAGCTACAAGGGCTCAAGCATCTAATCATGCTAATGGAAGATGGGGGCCCAGGTCCAAAATTTTGCTCTGGGGCCCATAAGTCTCTTGTAACTCCTCTGACTGTAAAAATGTTAGCCGTTAAATATTATCTGGATCAGCAGTTTGAGCGTGAAAGAATATAACAGAAAAGGTTATTTGGCTCAGTTCCCAGTTATGTAATCAGGAAATGGTGTACAAAGTTTCTGGTTACTGATTTCTTCACAAGTACATTGTCAAAGCTTCATGATGCACTGCAGGGAATCCTCAGTGCAGAGCTGTTGATTTCTTAGAATTGTACCAAGGAACACAATGAGGACTTTATCTCAGCGATTCTGATGGTTCAATAAGTTTCAAGTCTTGCATATAACCTTAGGAATCATATTTGCTACATTAATTTTAGCTTGAAAAAAAAAATGAGTTTCATGATTTTTCTCTTTTTTTTTTTTTTTTTTTAAACAAGAAATACAAGCATTTTTTGTTCAAATTTTTTTTTTCATGCACGAAAAGTATCACCAAACTTAGAACATGCTATGTTGGGAGAAAAAGATGAAAAACTGCAAAACATGTTAAAAAAAAAAAGAAAAAAAGCCACTGTAGTACATTTCATGTTTCCCTACTACTGCGGTGTTTTTTGGACTACTAATCTCGGTAAAAGCCATTAACCTGAAAGCAGATACATGCTGCTCAAACCACAGGCAGAATGTATTAGACGTAGGCTCTATCAGTTATGTTTAATGGCAGGTTTTGATACGTGTGCTGTGACACACTGACCAAATTCTGCTAAGACTCTATTACAAAATACAGATGAAAATCCGTTGTTTTGGGGGTTTTTTACATACGAGAAAAATCACTGATGTCTGAATGAGGCATGAAACATACATGTAAGCGCCATTCTGGGACCATTGCGCTTAGATGACTATTCCGAGATGCCTATCCCCAGTGACTTCTCCAGGCTCCGGTCCTGGAGTAACAGCGCTTTCCCTATACGCACACATAGGGAAAAGACATGTCACTCAAGTTGAGCATGGCCGGGAAAAGCCTTTCAGGTGTGGCCTTTTGGCTCAATCATGTAAGCAGCATGGTTCCCAGCCGCCACTTAAAACATACCAGGCCAAAATCATAGAGCAAGTTTCTGTTACATGACTGCTGTTGGAGCAGCATGTATCAGCGGTCAGGATTTCTTTAGAGAACTTAATAAACTCTTGAAAGCCTGAAATACACATGCTGTTTTATGTGATAGTATTTCAAACCAAAACGGTTTCTTTACGTCACTGTTATATAAAAACAACAAAAACACATTACACTTACCATTCTACGCTCCCTTGCAGCGTCATGTTCCTGTGCCAGCAGCTATTTTATGCTTGTAAGCAGCGCACGGCAGTGACGTCATGTGCTGCTTACAAGCAGAGCACAGCTTTCGGAATATTCACTGCTCTGCATGCCGTGACTATGTGCATGGAGGGAAGTGAGTATTCATGGGTGTCGCCCATGGGTGTGGAATGAGTGAATATTCATTTCTCTTAAGTAGCAGGCACAACTGACAGCCTAGCAACTGCAGGAAGCTGGCGGCTGACACTGCGCCTACTAAAGTGTGAGTGGGGATGAGAGGGGCCATATATACCAAGACAGGGGATACCAAGTACAGAATTGACCACATTTTTTGCTTCAGTTTTTTTTTTTTTTTACAATTTCCTACTCTAAAACCTCAGTGCGTCTTATGGTCCGGTGTGTTTTATAATCTGAAAAATACGGTATTGAATGTTTGTATATTAGAACATAGAGTGTAGCCTTTTTCTTAGCTTTATTGACTAGGTCTTCTCAGCTTGCACCTGTTCACACTTGTCTTGTTCTGTTTGGAGGTGGTGTTCAGTCTTTTTGACATTAATAATGAAAAATGACAGAGGGAAAAAAGTATTGAACACATTAAGAAAGAGAATTGCAAAAAGCCATGGAAAGTCATGACACCACCTGAAATCTATCAGTAATTAGTATGCAATCCTGCCACTTAGTGAAAAATAATATCAGCTGGTTTAACTGATAGCCTATAAAAAGATGTCTCATTACCAAGGAGCCACACAAGAAATCATGATGAGAGCAAAACCAGTGAGCTGTCTCAAGACCTTTGCAACCTTATTGTTGCAAAAACATACTGATTGGTTACAGAAAAATTTCTAAACTACTGAAGGTCCCAGTTAGATCGATTTGGGCCATAATCTGGAAATAGAAAGAACATAATTTGACTATAAACCGTCCATGACCAGGTTTTCCCGGGAAAATTTCAGACAGAAACGTGAAAATTATCAGAATTGTCCAAGAGCCAAGAAAAACATATGGAGAGCTACAGAAAGACCTAAAATCATCAGGTAAAATTGTTTTATTTTAAATAATAAGTAATGCACTCAACCTCCACAGCCTGTATGGACGCTCACCACGCAAGACTCCATTGCTGAACAAAAAACATGCACGTTTAAAGTTTGCTGAACAACATTTAGACAAGCCTGTGAAGTACTGAAAGAATATAGTCTGGTCAGATGAGACCAAAATTGAAAATGTAGATGCCACAATACACAATATGTTTGGAGGCCAAAAGTTACTGTATATCAACCAAAAAATACATCATGGTGTTGGACTTTTTTTTAACCCCTTAATGACATTGGGTGTAATAATACATCGTTGTCGCACTCCCTCCCTTTGATGTGGGCTCCGATGGTGAGCCCACATCTTTCCCAGCACATATCAGCTGTTTTGAACAGCTGACGTGTGCTCTGAATAGCCGCGGGTGCAGCTGTTAACCAGTTAAATGCCGCTGCCAAACTGACAGCGGCATTTAACAAGCACTTCCAGCAATCACACCGGAAATACGCTCACGGGTGACCTGCGTCACGTGATCGTGGGTCTCCGGTGTGTTGGCATGACAACCGGAGGTTTCCTGGAGACCTCTATGGTTGTCAGTGCCGACTTGCTGTGAGCGCCACCCAGTGGCCGGCGCTCATAGCAAGTGAGTAAATCTGCTATATAGAGGCAATCTAATCTTGACCCCTATGTAGCAGAGGTGATCGGGTTGGGGCAACTTCTAGTCTCCCATGGAGACTATTGAAGCATGCCATAAGTGGGAAAAAAGTCTTTAAAAATATAAAAAAAATTTTTTTAACCCTTTTACCCCCAAGGGTGGTTTGCACGTTAATGACCGGGCCAATTTTTACAATTCTGACCACTGTCTTTTTATGAGGTTATAACTCTGGAACGCTTCAACGGATCCCAGTGAATCTGACATTGTTTTCTCGTGACATATTGTACTTCATGACAATGGTAAAAATTCTTTGATAGTACCTGCGTTTATTTGTGAAAAAAACGGAAATTTGGCGAAAATTATGAAAATTTCGCAATTTTCCAACTTTGAATTTTTATGCAATTAAATCACAGAGATATGTCACACAAAATACTTAATAAGTAACATTTCCCACATGTCTACTTTACATCAGCACAATTTTGGAACCAAAATTTTTTTTTGTTAGGGAGTTATAAGGGTGAAAAGTTGACCAGCAATTTCTCATTTCTACAACACCATTTTTTTTTTTAGGGACCACATCTCATTTGAAGTCATTTTGAGGGGTCTATATGATAGAAAATATCCAAGTGTGACACCATTCTAAAAACTACACCCCTCAAGGTGCTCAAAACCACATTCACGAAGTTTATTAACCCTTCTGGTGCTTCACAGGAATTTTTTGAATGTTTAAATAAAAATGAACATTTAACTTTTTTTCACAAAAAAAAAATTAATTCAGCTCCAATTTGTTTTATTTTACCAAGGGTAACAGGAGAAAATGGACCCCAAACATTGTTGTACAATTTGTCCTGAGTACGCCAATACCCCACATGTGGGGGTAAACCACTGTTTGGGCGCATGGCACAGCTCGGAAGCGAAGGAGCGCCATTTGACTTTTCAATGCAAAATTGACTGGAATTGAGATGGGACGCCATGTTTCGTTTGGAGAGCCCCTGATGTGCCTAAACATTGAAACCCCCCACAAGTGACACCATTTTGGAAAGTAGACCCCCTAAGGAACTTATCTAGAGGTGTGGTGAGCACTTTGACCCACCAAGTGCTTCACAGAAGTTTATAATGTAGAACCGTAAAAATAAAAAAATCATTTTTTCACAAAAATTATCTTTTCGCCCCCAATTTTTTATTTTTCCAAGGGTAAGAGAAGAAATTGGACCACAAAAGTTGTTCTACAGTTTGTCCTGAGTACGCTGATACCCCATATGTGGGGATAAACCACTGTTTGGGCGGATGGGAGAGCTCGGAAGGGAAGGAGCGCCGTTTGACTTTTCAATGCAAAATTGACAGGAATTGAGATGGGACGCCATGTTGCGTTTGGAGAGCCACTGATGTGCCTAAACATTGAAACCCCCCACAAGTGACACCATTTTGGAAAGTAGACCCCCTAAGGAACTTATCTAGATGTGTGGTGAGCGCTTTGACCCACCAAGGGCTTCACAGAAGTTTATAATGGAGAGCCGTAAAAATAAAACAAAAATTTTTTCCCACAAAAATTATTTTTTAGCCCCCAGTTTTGTATTTTCCCGAGGGTAACAGGAGAAATTGGACCCCAAAATTTGGACTCCCCACAAGTGACACCATTTTGGAAACTAGACCCCCTAAGGAACTAATCTAGATGTGTTGTGAGAGCTTTGAACCCCAAAGTGTTTCACTACAGTTTGTAACGCAGAGCCGTGAAAATTAAAAAAAAAATCTTTCCCCCAAAAATTATTTTTTAGCCCCCAGTTTTGTATTTTCCCGAGGGTAAGAGGAGAAATTCGACCTCAAAAGTTGTTGTCCAATTTGTTCTGAGTACGCCGATACCCCATATGTTGGGGGGAACCACCGTTTGGGCGCATGGGAGGGCTCGGAAGGGAAGGAGTGCCATTTGGAATGCAGACTTAGATGGAATGGTCTGCAGGCGTCACATTGCGTTTGTAGAACCCCTAATGTACCTAAACAGTAGAAACCCCCCACAAGTGACCCCATATTGGAAACTAGACCCCCCAGGGAACTTATCTAGATGTGTTGTGAGAACTTTGAACCCCCAAGTGTTTCACTACAGTTTATAACGCAGAGCCGTAAAAATAAAAAATCCTTTTTTTTTCCCACAAAAATTATTTTTTAGCCCCCAGTTTTGTATTTTCCCAAGGGTAACAGGAGAAATTGGACCCCAACAGTTGTTGTCCTATTTGTCCTGAGTACGCTGATACCCCATATGTTGGGGTAAACCCCTGTTTGGGCACACGGGAGAGCTCGGAAGGGAAGAAGCACTGTTTTACTTTTTCAACGCAGAATTGGCTGGAATTGAGATCGGGCGCCATGTCGCGTTTGGAGAGCCCCTGATGTGCCTAAACAGTGGAAACCCCCCAATTATAACTGAAACCCTAATCCAAACACACCCCTAACCCTAATTCCAACGGTAACCCTAACCACACCTCTAACCCTGACACACCCCTAACCCTAATCCCAACCCTATTCCCAACTGTAAATGTAATCTAAACCCTAACTGTAACTTTAGCCCCAACCCAAACTGTAACCCTAGCCCTAACCCTAACCCTAACCCTAGCCCTAACCCTAGCCCAAACCCTAGCCCTAGCCCTAATGGGAAAATGGAAATAAATACATTTTTTTTAATTTTTCCCTAACTAAGGGGGTGATGAAGGGGGGTTTGATTTACTTTTATAGTGGGTTTTTTAGCGGATTTTTATGATTGGCAGCCGTCACACACTGAAAGACGCTTTTTATTGCAAAAAATATTTTTTGCGTTACCACATTTTGAGAGCTATAATTTTTCCATATTTTGGGTCCACAGAGTCATGTGAGGTCTTGTTTTTTGCAGGACGAGTTGACGTTTTTATTGGTAACATTTTCGGGCACGTGACATTTTTTGATCGCTTTTTATTCCGATTTTTGTGAGGCAGAATGACCAAAAACCAGCTATTCATGAATTTCTTTTGGGGGAGGCGTTTATACCGTTCCGCGTTTGGTAAAATTGATAAAGCAGTTTTATTCTTCGGGTCAGTACGATTACAGCAACACCTCATTTATATCATTTTTTTATGTTTTGGCGCTTTTATACGATAAAAACTATTTTATAGAAAAAATAATTATTTTTGCATCGCTTTATTATCAGGACTATAACTTTTTTATTTTTTGCTGATGATGCTGTATGGCAGCTCGTTTTTTGCGGGATAAGATGATGCTTTCAGCGGTACCATGGTTATTTATATCTGTCCTTTTGATCGCGTGCTATTCCACTTTTTGTTCGGCGGTATGATAAAGCGTTTTTTGCCTCTTTTTTTTTCTTACGGTGTTTACTGAAGGGGTTAACTAGTGGACCAGTTTTATAGGTCGGGCCGTTACGGACGCGGCGATACTAAATATATGTACTTTTATTGTTTTTTTTACTTATTTAGATAAAGAAATGTATTTATGGGAATAATATTTTTTTTTTTCATTATTTAGGAATATTTTTTTTTTTTTTTTACACATTTGTAAAAATTTTTTTTTTACTTTTTTACTTTGTCCCAGGGGGGGGACATCACAGATCAATGATCTGACAGTTTGCATAGCACTCTGTCAGATCACTGATCTGACATGGAGCGCTGCAGCCTTCACAGTGCCTGCTCTGAGCAGGCTCTGTGAAGCCACCTCCCTCCCTGCAGGACCCGGATGCGTGGCCATCTTGGATCCGGGCCTGGAGCAAGCAGGGAGGGAGGTAAGACCCTCGCAGCAACGCGATCACATCGCGTTGCTGCTGGGGGCTCAGGGAAGCCCGCAGGGAGCCCCCTCCCTGCGGGAAGCTTCCCTATACCGCCGGCACATCGCGATCATCTTTGATCGCGGTGTGCCAGGGGTTAATGTGCCGGGGGCGGTCCGTGACCGCTCCTGGCACATAGTGCCAGATGTCAGCTGCGATAGGCAGCTGACACCCGGCCGCGATCGGCTGCGCTCCCCCCGTGAGCGCCGCCGATCGCGCTGGACGTACTATCCCGTCCGTGATCATAGGGGCCCACCCCACCTCAACGGGATAGTCCGATGTCAGAAAGGGGTTAAAAGATAAAAAGTTCAAATCACCCCCCTTTAGCCCCATTCAAAATAAAATAAAAATCAATTCAAACATATACATATTTGGTATCGCCGCATTCAGAATTGCCTGATCCATTAATAACAAAAAGGATTAACCTGATCGCTAAATGGCGAAGGGAGAAAAAAGTCAAAACATCAGAATTACGTTTTTATGATCACCGCGACATTGCATTAAAATGCAACAGGCGATCAAAAGATCGTATCTGCACCAAAGGATGCTTCCACACATCAGTTTTTTGCAGTCAGTCACAATACGGCGAATTTTGAAAAAACGGATCCAGCAAAAGTTGCCGCCAGATCGTTTTTTTTCTTATAGACTTGTATTAGCGATGTATTGCCTCACGTTTCATCCGTTTTTCCACTGGATCCGTCGAAAATTTGTTTTCCAGCGGCCAGAGAAAACGAACATAGTAACGTTTTTTGTGTCCGTCGAAAAAACGGATAGCGACAGATCCAGCGGCGTCCGGCGTTTGCTACAATGGAAGCCTATGGTGCCGGATCCGTCAAATGACTGAATTTGGCAACGGATTCCATTTTTTAAAACTGAGCATGTTCAGTAGCATTTTCCATTCTGGTTTCCCCCCGGATCAGCTAGTCGGATCCATTTTTTTCAAAAATTCGCCGGATTGAGCCTGACGCAAAAAAACTGATGTGTGAAAGTAGTCGAATTGGTATCAATAAAACGTCAGCTTGGCATGCAAAAAAAAGCCCTCACCTAATCCGAGATCATGAAAAATGGAGATGCTACGGGTATCGGAAAATTGCGTGTCATGAAAGTCAGTGCCAATCCGACCTAGGACGCCTATGTGGCGTCATGGAGGGATCGCGTCCCTGCAGATCGGGTGAAAGGGTTAACTCCAATTTCACCCGATCTGCAGGGACAGGGGGAGGGGTACTTCAGCCCAGGAGGGGGTGGCTTCACCCCCCCCCCCCTGATGTGCCCCCCACACCGATCTCCTCCCCAGTCCTCAGTCCTGTGCTCCGCTCCCCTCCGTCGTCCTGCCCGCTCCCCCGTGCTCCGATCCCACCCCCGTGCTCCGATCCCCCCCATACTCCGATCTCCCCCCCCTCATACTTACCTAGCCTCCCGGTGTCCGTCCGTCTTCTCCATGGGCGCCGCCATCTTCCAAAATGGCAGGCGCATGCGCAGTGCGCCCGCCGAATCTGCCCGCCGGCAGATTCGTTCCAGGTATATTTTGATCACTGATATTTATTTAATATTTAATCACAGTGATCAAAATAAAAAAAATAGTAAATGACCCCCCCCCTTTATCACCCCCATAGGTAGGGACAATAACAAAATAAAGAAAATATATATTTCTTTTCCACTAGGGTTAGGGTTAGAACTAGGGTTAGGGCTAGGGTTAGGGTATGTGCACACGGTGCGGATTTGACTGCGGATCCGCAACGGATTGGCCGCTGCGAATTCGCTGCAGTGTTCCATCACGTTTACAGTACCATGTAAACCTATGGAAAACCAAATCCGCTGTGCCCATGGTGCGGAAAATACCGTGCGGAAACGCTGCGTTGTATTTTCCGTAGCATATCAATTTTGTGCGGATTCCACAGCGTTTTACACCTGTTCCTCAATAGGAATCCGCAGGTGAAATCCGCACAAAAAAACACTGGAAATCCGCTGTAAATCTGCAGGTAAAACGCAGTGCCTTTTACCTGCGGATTTTTCAAAAATCGTGCGGAAAAATCTCACACGAATCTCACACGAATCTGCACCGTGGGTACACAGCCTTAGGGTTAGGGTTGGAATTAGAGTTAGGGTTGGAATTAGGGCTAGGGTTGGAAATAGGGTTAAGATTAGGCTTGTGGTTAGGGTTATGGATAGGGTTAAGGGGTGTGTTGGGGATAAAGTTGTGGTTAGGGTTGGGATTAGGGTTACGGGTGTGTTGGGGTTAGGGTTGTGGTTAGGGGTGTGTTGGGGTTAGGGTTGTGATTAGGGTTATGGCTACAGTTGGGATAAGGGTTAGGGGTGTGTTGGGGTTAGTGTTGAAGTTAGAATTGAGGGGTTTCCACTGTTTAGGCACATCAGGGGTCTCCAAACGCAACATGGGGCCACCATTGATTCCAGCCAATCTTGCGTTCAAAAAGTCAAATGGCGCTCCTTCCTTTCCGAGCATTGCCGTGTGCACAAACAGTGGTTTGTGACCACATATGAGGTATCGGTGTACTCAGGAGAAATTGCCCAACACATTTTAGGATCCATTTTATCCTGTTGCCCATGTGAAAATGAAAAAATTGAGGCTAAAATAATTTTTTTGTGAAAAAAAAGTACTTTTTCATTTTTACAGATCAATTTGTGAAGCACCTGGGGGTTCAAAGTGCTCACTATGCATCTATATAAGCTTGGGGGGGGGGGGTCTAGTTTCCAAAATGGGGTCACTTGTGGGGAAGCTCCAATGTTTAGGCACACAGGAACTCTCCAAACGCGACATGGTGTCGGCTAAAGATTGGAGCCAATTTTTCATTGAAAAAGTCAAATGGCGCTCCTTCCCTTCAGAGCCCTGTCGTGCGCCCAGACAGTGGTTCCCCCCCCCCCACATATGAGGTATCGGCGTACTCAGGCCAAACTGTACAATAACGTTTGGGGTCCAGTTTCTCTTTTTACCCTTGGGAAAATAAAAAAAATTGTTGCTAAAATCATTTTTGTGACTAAAAAGTTAAATGTTCATTTTTTCCTTCCATGTTGCTTCTGCTGCTGTGAAGTACCTGGAGGGTTAATAAACTTCTTGAATGTGGTTTTGAGTACCTTGAGGGGTGCAGTTTTTAGAATGGTGTCACTTTTGGGTATTTTCAGCCATACAGACCCCTCAAACTGACTTCAAATGTGAGATGGTCCCTAAAAAAATTGTTTTGTAAATTTCATTGTAAAAATGAGAAATCGCTGGTCAAATTTTAACCCTTATAACTTTCTAGCAAAAAAAAATTTTGCTTCCAAAATTGTGCTGATGTAAAGTAGACATGTGGGAAATGTTATTTATTAACTATTTTGTGTCACATAACTTTCTGGTTTAACAGAATAAAAATTCTAAATTTGAAAATTGCGAAATTTTCAAAATTTTAGCCAAATTTCCATTTTTTTCACAAATAAACGCAAAAATGATTGACCTAAATTTACCACTAACATGAAGCCCAATGTGTCACGAAAAAAACAATTCAGAACCGTTAGGATCTGTTGAAACATTCCTGAGTTATTACCTCATCAAGGGACACTGGTCAGAATTGCAAAAAACGGCCAGGTCATTAAGGTCAAAATAGGCTGGGTCATGTAGGGGTTAAACAAAGTTTGGAATTTTTTTCACACCACTTAGATAAAAAAAAGAACCTGGACATATTTGGTGTCTATGAACTAGTAATGACCTGGAGAATAATAAAGGCAGGTCAGTTTTAGCATTTAGTGAACTTAGTAAAAAAGCCAAACAAAAAACAAGTGTAAGATTGTGCACTTTTTTTTACAATTTCAACACACTTTGAATTTTGTTCCTGTTTTGTAGTACACGACATGGTAAAACCAGTGGTGTCGTTCAAAAGTACGAGTCCCGCAAAAAACAAGCCCTCACATGGCCATATTGACGGAAAAATAAAAAAGTTATGGCTCTGGGAAAAAGGGGAGTGAAAAACTAAGACGTAAAACCGAAAAAAGCATCGGGTGTTAAGCAGCCATATGCAAACTTCATGGAACTGAAGTAAGAATGAATAGAGAAGTGTACTGAGGCCAAAATCTGCTGCCATCTACGAGGATTACAACTATGAAAATCGACAGTGGCATTTCAGCAAGACAATGATCCCAAACACACAGCCAAGGAAACTTACCGTATATACTCGAGTATAAGCCGACCCCCCTAATTTTGCCAAAAAAACTGGGAAAACTTATTGACTCGAGTATAAGCCTAGGGTAGGAAATGCAGCAGCTACCGGTGAATTTCAAAAATAAAAATAGATACCAATAAAAGTAAAATTATATATATAATGCTCTGCACCGTTCATTATTGCCCCATAGATGTGCCATAGAAAGCTGTGCCCCATATTGAATGCTCTCACCGTTCATTATTGCCCCATAGATGTGCCATAGAAAGCTGTGCCCCATATAGATTGCTCTGCACCGTTCATTATTGCCCCATAGATGTGCCATAGAAATCTGTGCCATATAGATTGCTCTGCACCGTTGATTATTGCCCCATATAAAGCTGTGCCCCATATAGATTGCTCTGCACCGTTCATTATTGCCCCATAGATGTGCCATAGATAGCTGTGCCCCATATAGATTGCTCTGCACCGTTCATTATTGCCCCATAGAAAGCTGTGCCATTGCTGCTGCAATAAAAAAAAAAAATGACATACCTCTTGCTGCCTGCAGCTCCTCAGCGTCCCGTCTCGGCGTCTCTCCGCACTGACTGATCAGGCCGAGGGCGGCGCGCACACTAGTACGTCATCGCGCCCTCTGACCTGAACAGTCAGAGCCAGAGGATGGGAAGACTGAGCGGCGCCCGGCAGGTGGAACGCGGACAGGTGAATATGTAATACTTACTTGCTCCCAGCATCCCTGGCTCCTTCTCCCGGACAGATGGTCTCCGGGTGCCGCAACCTCTTCCTCTATCAGCGGTCACCGTTACCGCTCATTAGAGAAATTAATATGTGGCTCCACCCCTATGGGAGTGGAGTCCATATTCATTACTTTAATGAGCGGTCCCACGTGACCGCTGAACAGGGGAAGAGCTGCGGCACCCGAAGACCGTGGGACTGCAGGGACAGTATGCCTCAGACCTCTCTCCCCCTCACCCGCCGACCCTGCCGCTGACCTTGACTCGAGTATAAGCCGAGAGGGGCACTTTCAGCCCAAAAATTTGGGCTGAAAATCTCGGCTTATTATCGAGTATATACGGTAATTTGTTTCTGACAAAGAAAATAAAGCTGCTGCAGCTGGCCAAGCCAATCACCTAACCTAAACTGATTAAGACATGAAGGAAGGAATGCTCAGAGCTCATAGATGGAGCCCACAGAACATTTAGGATTTAAGTGGAAGAATGGGACAAAAATCACACCTGAGCAATGCATGCAACTAGTTTCTCCATACAGGAGGTGTCTTAAAGCTGTCAGCATGAACAAAAACTTTTATAAGAAGTATTAATTACATTTCAGTAAGCATGTTCAATACTTTTTCCCAGTGTCATTTCTCATTATTACACAACTTATTTTATGGACATCTATGATTTGATTTATTTGCCTGTGTGGATTGGATGGGTAGTTACTGGATTAGATGGGTTGTTGCAAGTTTTCCCACCTACAAAGAATGGAGAAGTCTGTAATTTTTAGGTACACTTGAATTGTGAGACACAGAATCTAAAAATAAAAAAAAACAGAAAATCGCATTGTATGATTTTTAAATAATTGCATTTTATTGCATGAAATAAGTATTTGATCACATACCAACCAGCAAGAATTCTGGGTGTCACAAAAAATCCTCCTACTCACAAACCCTCCTACTCTGCACTCATTACCTGTATTAATTGCACCCGTTTGAACTCGTTACTTGTATAAAAGACACCTGTCCATACAATTAGTCAGGCTCCAACCTCTCCACCATGGCCAAGACCAAAGAACTGTCTAAGGACATCAGGGACAAAATAGTAGACCTACACAAGGCTGGGATGGGCAACAGGACAATAGGCAAGCAGTTTGGCACAATTATTGGAAAATGGAAGAAACACAAGATGACTGGGTATGAAATTCAGCCCTGGCATTGAAATCACACAGGCCCATGCTGTCCCTGTCCCCAAGCACCTTATGGGATATATTACTAATATTACCCTGGATGGAGGAAAGCAAGATTTACTACAAGACCAATATTTCCAATGATACCAGTGGCCTGCTGGGGTAAGTGATGGAGTCAGTGACTTTGTGCTTCGTCACAGCTCTTAACAGTACGGGTGTATTGAGAACACCGATTCTGTTAACAAGCAGGCAAGGAGGTCCATAACCAAACAGGCCCTTCTGGCACTTGCCAGGTAGCCAGTTTGGCCCTGCTACCAGTCTTCCTCGGTCTGAAACTCCATACAAGATCTTGCCCTCGTTGGGTAAGAATGATTCTGAGAAAGGTCAAGAATCAGCCCAGAACTACATGGGAGGACCTGGTCAATTACATGAAGACAGCTGGGACCACATTCTAAAACATTACCGTTAGTAACACAATACGCCGTTGTGGATTAAAATCTTGCAGAGCACGGAAGATCCCCCCTGCTCACGCCAGCACATGTCTAGGCCCGGTTGAAGTTTGCTGATTATCTGGATGATCCAAGGAGGCATGGGAGAAGGTCATGTGGTCATATGAGACCAAAATAGAACTTTTTGGTATCAAGTCCACTTGCCATGCTTGGAGGAAGGTCTTTCGGCAGGACAATGACCCAAAACACACAGCTAGGGCAACTAAGGAGTGGATCAGTAACACAAATTTTTAAGGCCTGGAGTGGCCTAGCCAGTCTCCAGACCTGAACCCAATAGAAAATCTTTGGAGGTAGCCTAAAATAAATGATGGTCAGCGACAGCCCTGAAACCTGAAAGATCTGGAGAAGATCTGTGTATGGAGAAGTGAGCCAAACACCCTGCTGCAAACAAAGGTTTCTGTACCAGATAATAAGCTGTTTTTCTATAGTATCAAATACTTATTATTTCATGCAATAAAATGCAAATTATGTAAAAATCATACAATGTGATTTCTTTCTTTTAAGATTTTGTCTCGCACAGTTAAGTGTACCTATACAAAGAGACGGGTGTTTTTTTTCCCTACTTGTGTATACAGGAACCATGAGGAAAAAAACCATATGTTGTGGCACATTGCATGTTGTATTGTGGAGTAATTACTTCAGAAGGATCACATCTAGTGATGAGCCAGTATACTCGTTGCTCGGGTTTTCCCGAGCACGCTCGGGTGCTCTCCGAGTATTTGTACCTCACTGGGGCACCATAGAGGATTAAACAGTGTGTCTACAGTTTTGTACATGCATAGACCTATAGGCCTTGTGCCCTCATTTCTGACTGCACCGTATGGCCATATTTACAGTGCGCACATTCTTTTTGCATAAAATTTGTGCACTGCTAGAGGGAATCCTCTCAGGTAGGGCATGATATAGACTTTATTTTGGTATATTTACAGCAGAATTTTCTGCTACTGAAATACATTTCGAATCATCTGATCAGGTTTATTTCTCCAGCTCAGGCATGGACAGCCATAAGATTTAGAACAGATGTAGAAATGTATGTGAAAAATCCGAGTAGATAAACCCTTACATGATGATAAAGATTCCTATTCTGATTTGAAGCATTTCCCATGAACACAGGAAACATTTTTTAATTCCGATTTCTCTATTGGGGACTTTATCCTTATATTATATGGTGTCATCAGTGAGTGACAGGCATTTGAGCAGGAGACAGGCTGCCCATAATATCTATACTTACATGTGAAGGGATATACTGCTTCTCCTGGCAAGACATCTTTTTCATTAATAAACATTACTATTATTATTTATTTATATAGCACCATTGATTCCATGGTGACAGACTGGAACAGAGGGGCGAGGACCCTGCCCTTGCGGGCGTACATTCTACAGGATGGTGGGGAAGGAGACAATAGGTTGGGGGGTTGCAGCAGGTCCGTTGTTGGTGAAGGGGCAGCAGGGTAATTGTAGGCTTTCCTGACGAGGTGGGTTTTCAGGTTCCGTCTGAAGGATCCGAATGTGGTTGACAGTCAGACGTGTTGGGGCACAGAATTCCAGAGAATGGGGGATATTCGGGAGATGTCTTGGAGGCGATTAGGTGAGGAGCACATAAATGTGGAGGAGAGAAGGAGGTCTTGGGAGGACCGGAGATTACGTGAGGGAAGATATTGGGGGATTAAGTCAGAGATATATGGAGGAGACAAGTTATGGATGGCTTTGTAGGTCATTATTAGTAATTTGAACTGGATACGCTGAGGGAATGGGAGCCAGTGAAGAGATTTGCAGAGGGGAGAAGCAGACGAGTAGCGAGGAGAGAGATGAATTAGTCGGGCAGCAGAGTTAAGGATGGACTGGAGAGGTGTGAGAGTGTTAGAAGGGAGGCCACAGAAAAGGATGTTGAAGTAGTCGAGGCGGGAGATGATGAGAGCATGCACAAGCATTTTAGTAGATTGAGGGTTGAGGAAAGGACGGATTCTGGAGATTTTTTTGAGCTGGAGGTGACAGGAGGTGGAAAGAACTTGGATGTGCAGTTTGAAGGACAGGGTTACTCCGAGGCAGCAGACTTCCGGTATGGGGGAAAGCGTGATGTTATTGTGATAGATCAGGTAAGGTAGATCTGTGAGATGGAGGAAAGATGATGAGTTCAGATTTGTCCACATTGAGTTTAAGGAAGTAACAGGAGGAGGATATGGCTGATACACTCCGGTGTTGTGAATTCTGTTGTCGAGCTCCCTCCTGTGGTCGTGAATGGTACTTCGGCGAGTTCTGTCTATGGGCTCCCTGTGGTGGCTATGAGTGAAGCTGCGGCTTCTGAGGTTCCTTATACAGGTGACGTGGTTTGTCCTTTGGTTGGCTGCTCTATTTAACTCCTCTCAGATCGTTACTCCATGCCAGCTGTCAATGTTTTTGCATTTGTTCAGTTCGCTCCTGGATCTCTCTGGTGACCTGCCTTCTCCTGCAGAAGCTAAGTTCCTGATAGTCATTATTTGTTCATTGTTTTCTTGTCCAGCTTTTTATCATGATTTTGTCTTGCTAGCTGGAAGCTCTGGGATGCAGAGTGGCCCCGCCGCATCGTGAGTCGGTGCGGAGGTCTTTTATGCATACTCTGCGTGGTCTTTTGTAGGTTTTTGTGCTGATCGCAAAGTTACCTTTCCTATCCTCTGTCTATTTAGTAAGTCTGGCCTCCCTTTGCTGAACCCTGTCTCATTTCTGCATTTGTGACTTTCATCTTTACTCACAGTCAATATATGTGGGGGGCTTCCTTTACCTTTGGGGAATTTCTCTGAGGCAAGGTAGGCTTTATTTTCCTTCTCTAGGGCTAGATAGTTCTTAGGCTGTGACGAGGCGCCTAGGGTCTGGTCAGGAGCGCTCCACGGCTATTTCTAGTGTGTGTGGTAGGATTAGGGCTTGCGGTCAGCAGAGTTCCCACATCCCAGAGTTCGTCCTGTATGAGGTTTAACTATCAGGTCATTCCGGGTGCTCCTAACCACCAGGTCATAACACTCCGGGATTATGAACAGCAGAGAGGTGAATCTGAGTGTCATCAGCATACAGCTAGTACTGGAATCCATGGGACTTTATGAGTTGTCTAGGCCCAAGTGTATAGATTGAGAAGAGTAAGGGTCCTAGAGCCTTAGGGGACTTCAACAGAGAGAGGGTGGTATGAGGAAGTAGTGTGGGAGACGCTGAATGAGCGGTTGGAAAGGTATGAGGAGATCCAGGACAGGGCGAGGTCTTTGATGCCAAAGGAGAGGATCTGTAGTAGGAGGCAGTGGTCAGCTGTGTCAAAAGCAGAGGACAGGTCTAGAAGGAGGAGTATAGAGTACTGTCCTTTAGCTTTGGCTGTAAGTAGGTCGTTAGTAATTTTGGTCAGGGCAGTCTCAGTGGAATGATGGGGATGGAAACCAGACTGTATTGGGCGATTGCTGGACATAGCGGTTGGGTCGAGGGTTGGCTTTTTAAGGATAGGCGTGATTGTGGCATGTTTGAAAGCAGAAGGGAAGTTACCAGAAGTTAGTGAAGAGATGGGTTAGGGATGGGATAAGTGTGGTGGTAAGGTTGAGGAGGAGGTGGGATGGGGTCTAGTGCACAAGTAGTGAGGTGTGATTTGGAGAGGAGACCATTAAGCACCTTTCAGTGATGTTGGACAGGGAGGTTATGTGGTTCGGGCATTGGTCTGGTATACAAAGGGGTTGTGGTGTTTGAACAATAAAGACTTGCCTTGATTGATCGATCTTATTTTTGAAGTGTGTAGCAAAGTCCTCAGCAGAGATGTGGGAGGTTGGACGGAGCAGTGATGGACGGAGGAGGGAGTTAAATGTTTTGGATAACTGTTTGGAGTTGGAGGATAGGGAAGATACAAGGGTTGTGAAGTAGGCCAATTTAGCAGAGGTGAGGGCAGATTTGAAAGCAAGCGTTGTCTGTTTCAATGCAGTGAAATCATCTTGCAAATTCGTTTTCTTCCAACGCTACTCTGTAACCTTGGACACTTTTAGTGATGTTATTGTGCCAGGGTTGTCTATTGATACGTCACACTCTGCCATGAACGAGAGGGGCGACAGAATCCATAGCTGATGTGAGAGTGGCATTCTAGGGAGTAGAGGCACTATCTGTGTCGTGGAGTGAAGATATGGATGCCAGTAGAAAAGAGTCAGAGTGTGTGGGTGTCTAGGTGTGGGAGGTTTCTGTGGGGGTGCGCATGTTTCTGGAAATGGGTGACCGGTGAGGAGGACAGGGATGAGTAAGTGAGTAGATGATAGTCGGATAAAGGGAGAGGGGAGGTGGTGAAGTTAGATAGAGTAGACGGGTGAAGACCAGGTCTAGTGTATGGCCGTCTGTAAGGGTGGCTGCGGAGGACCACTGAGTAAGTCCAAAAGATGAAGTAAGGGACAGAAGTTTGGAGGCTGTTGACTGAGGTGTATCAGTGGGAATGTTGAAGTCACCCATGATGATAGTGGGAATGTCAGTGGAAAGAAAGTGAAGAAGCCAGGTAGAGAATTGGTTAATAAAGGCAGTGGCCGGGCCTGGAGGTCGGTATATAACGGTCACTTGGAGGGATAGTAGATGCGGACAGAGTGGACTTCAAAAGAGGGGAGGATAACGAAGGGTAGAAGTGGGATTGGGTTGAAGGTGCAGTTAGTGGAAAGAAGACCCACATCTCCACCATGTCTGCTGCCGGGGCGAGGCATGTGGGTGAAGTGGAGGCCGCCATAACACAGCGCAGCAGGGGAGGAAGTGTCGGAGGGGGTCAGCCATGTTTCTGTGAGGCCAAGGAAGGCAAGATTGCAAGAGAGAAAGAGGTTGTGAATCACATGAAGCAGGCAGTCCAGAGTGCTCCAGAGAGAGGGAGCAGGGGGGCGGGCATCAGGGGCGCGGGTTTTATGTTGGAAAGATTGCGATACTTCATATTAGATAGGGAGCGGTAGGAGGGGGTAGTAATCAGAGGTATGAGCTGTGAGGGTCCAGGATTGGGAGATATGTCGCCAGCAGGGAAAAGCAGAAAGAGGGAGAGCAGGTGGGAGAAAAAGAGTGGGCGACTTCTTTTATTAGGAGAGATCTGAGGTTGAGAAGCAGGTCAGCAGAGGAAGTCAGGTGGGGAGGAAGGAGGGAGATGATTATTTGGTTAGAGGGTGCAGGGGTTTGGGGATAGTGAAGAAGAGTGAGGATCAATGGAGCAAACACTGTAAGGGCATAGGTAAACATGGTGAAGGGGTAAGATGGGTTAAAAGAAAAGCTAGGCCCAAGTAATAATAAGTGCTTACTTGGCAGACATACTGAAAAGAGAGATACATAGTGTGGGGTCCTGACTCCTGCCGTGACTAACTGCTGTTGAAATAACTGCTTCTTCTTGATGCTTAGCTGCAGGGGGGCGCGTGCCAGACCACACACTGAATGCACCCCTTAGGATGCCACTAAATTTATAGGACTGAGTAAAGGATCAGGTGAAAGGGATTGTGGGAGCTTGTTTTGGATAAATTAGCAGCTGGCCAACACAGCAGGGGAGGTTAGATGACCAAAGGCACTGGGCCTGGCTACATGTATGTGCTATAACACCTTGCACCAGATAACATCTCTTGTGACCCCAGCATGGCTATATGGTAGAGAGTATTGAGTACAATGCAACAAATTAATTTAGCAAAGATTCAGCAGGCACTATTATATACCGTTAAACGGAATGTTGCAGGATGATAAACAGCAGATGAAAGCAATCAGGGGTTTTACCATTAAAGGGAGTGTTGCCGGATGATAAACAGCAGATGACAGCAATCAGGGGTTGTACCATTAACCCCTTAACGACTGACTATAAGCCTTTTCACGGCGGCAATTAAGGGTACTTAAACCACAGCTCCGTTAATTAACTGCGCTGTGGAAAAACTGTACAGCGCACCCCCCCAGAGTTGGATTTTCTCTGTGGTCTCGGCTGCCAGGGGTAACCGAGACATCAGAGAACATGATTTGGGTCGGTTTTTACCGACCCTGGGGTTGCGATCGCCGTTATTAACCGTATAACGGCGACCGCAAAAAAAAAGTCAGATTTGCCATTTAATTTCTCTCTCCTTTGATGTGATCACACATCAGTGAAGAGAGAAATAGGGTCCCCGATCCCCCCGGTACATCCCGGTGTCCCTGGGTCCTCTCACAGCCACCAGCGTCTTCTTCCGGTAAGAAAATGGCAGGCGCATGCGCAGTGCGCCCACCGAGATCTGCCGGCCGGCACCCGGCAACAATAGATTTTTGCTATTGGTTCATTTTGATCACTGTGATAGACCCTATCACAGTGATCAAAAAAAAAAAAAAAGTAAATAAACCCCCCTTTATGACCCCCTTAGTTAGGGAACAATAATGAAATAAAAAAATATATATTTATTTGCATTTTTCCATTAGGGTTAGAGTTAGGCTAAAGTGAGTTGGGATTAGGGTTTGGGGTGTGTTAGGGTTGGGGCTAAAGTTAGGGCTGGGGCTAAAGTTGGCTTTTGAATACATTTACAGTTGGGGTTAGGAGTGTGTCAGGGTTAGGGGTGTGGTTAGAGTTATGGTTGGGATTATGGTTTCGGGTGTGTTGGGGTTAGGGTTGGAGTTAGAATTGGGGGGGTTTCCACTGTTTAGGCACATCAGGAGCTCTCCAAACGCGACATGGCGTCCGATCTCATTTCCAGCCAATTCTACATTGAAAAAGTCAAATGGCGCTCCTTCCCTTCTGAGCTCTGCCGTGCGGCCAAACAGTGGTTACCCCCACATATGGGGTATCGGCGTATTCAGGAGAAATTGCACAACTTTGGGGGTCTAATTTCTTCCGTTACCCTTGGGAAAATAAAAATTTGGGGGCGAGAAGATAATTTTTGTGGAAAAAATATGATTTTTTATTTTCACGGCTCTACGTTATAAACTTCTGTGAAGCGCTTGGGGGTTCAAAGTGCTCACCTCACAACTAGATAAGTTCCTTGGGGGGGGGGGTCTAGTTTCCAAAATGGGGTCACTTGGGGTTTCTAGTATTTAGGCACATCAGGGGTTCTCCAAATGCAACATTGAGTTCGATCTCAATTCCAGCCAATTCTGCATTGAAAAAGTCAAACGATGCGCCTTCCCTTCTGAGCTCTGCCGTGTGCCCAAACAGTGGTTTACCCCCACATATGCTGTATCGGCGTACTCAGGAGAAATTGCAAAACAAATTTTGTGGTTCATTTTCTCTTTTTACATTTGTGAAAATAAAAAAAAACAGGTTCTGAATCAAAATGTTTGTGCAAAAAAGTTAAATGTTCATTTTTTCCTTCCACATGGCTTCAGTTCCTGTGAAGCACATAAAGGGTTAATTTAACTTGAATGTGGTTTTGAGAACCTTTTAGTATGGTGTCACTTTTGGGTATTGTCTGTCATGTACACCCCTCAAAGTGACTTCAAATGTGATGTGGTCCCTAAAAAAAAAAAATGGTGTAAAAATCAGAAATCGCTAGTCAACTGTATGTGCACACGCTGCGGATTTTGCTGCGGATCCGCAGCGGTTTCCCATGCGTTTACAGTACCATGTTAACCTATGGGAAACGAAATCCGCAGTGCACATACTGCGGAAAAAAACGCGCGGAAACGCAGCGGTTTACATTCCGCAGCATGTCAATTCTTTGTGCGGATTCCGCTGCGGTTTTACACCTGCTCCAATAGAAAAAATAAATCCGCAGCAGTTTTCCACTGCGGTTTTTCCAAATCCGCTGCGGAAAAATCTGCAGTCCTCCAGAATACGTGTGCACCCTAACCCTTATAACGTCCTAACAAAAAAAAATAAAAAAATTGGTTCCAAAATTGTGCTGATATAAAGTAGACATGTCGGAAATGTTATTTATTGACTATTTTGTGTGACATATCTCTGATTTAAGGGAATAAAAATTAAAAATTTGAAAATTGTGGCATTTTTTTGCCATATTTCCATTTTTTTCATAAATAAACGCCAGTCATATTGAAGAAATTTTACCACTAACATGAAGTACAATATGTCCCGAAAAAAAATTCTCAGAATCAGCAGAATCCGTTAAAGCGTTCCAGAGTTAGGGCTCATCTCCACTTGTGAGGAAAACGGACGAGTGCAATCCGATAAAAAAAATCGGATTGCACTCGGACCAATGTTAATCAATATGTGACACTCCATTTGCGATTTTTTTCCCAGCCGAAATCGGACTGAGAAAAATCTGTGTCGGCTGAGAAAAAAATCACAGCATGCTGCGTATTGCTGAGATTCTCGGACGAGACTCGCCAATGCAAGTCAATGGGTGCGAGAAAAAAAACGCACAGCACTCGCACCATGCGAGTGCTGTCTGATTTTTACGCACCCGTGTCCTTAGAAAAGCCGGCAATTCAGCGCAGAGTACAGTAAAATCACAGTGACAGGTTAGATTAGAGTAGATATATACACATAGAATAGGTATATATACATATATATATGTCAGGGAGACACCTATATATATATATATATTTATATTTAATGCAGCGCTAGATAGCTTTAAAGCTGGTAATTCAATTACCGGCTTTTGCTTTCTCCTTCACAAACCCGACATGATATGAGACCTGATTTACATACAGTAAACCATCTCATATCACCATTTTTTTTGCATATTCCACACTACTAATGTTAGTAGTGTGTATATGCAAAATTTGGGCGTTCTAGCTATTATATTTAAGGGTTAAACGGCGGAAAAAATTGGCGTGGGCTCCCGCACAATTTTCTCCGCCAGAGTAGTAAAGCCAGTGACTGAGGGCAGATATTAATAGCCTGGAGAGGGTCCATGGTTATTGGCCCCCCCCTGGCTAAAAACACCTGCCCCCAGCCACCCCAGAAAAGGCACATCTGGAAGATGCGCCTATTCTGGCACTTGGCCACTCTCTTCCCATTCCCGTGTAGCGGTGGGATATGGGGTAATGAAGGGTTAATGCCACCTTGCAATTGTAAGGTGACATTAAGCCTAATTAATAATGGAGAGGCGTCAATTATGACACCTATCCATTATTAATCCAATTGAAAGAAAGGGTTAAAAAAATACACACACACATTATTAAAAATTATTTTAATGAAATAAAAACAAAGGTTGTTGTAATTTTGTATTTAACGCCCAATCCACTCAGTGAAGACCCTCGTTCTGTGACAAAAAAAAAATAATAAACCAACAATATACTTACCTTCCACAGATCTGTAAAGTCCAACGATGTAAATCCTTCTGAAGGGGTTAAAACATTTTGCAGCCAGGAGCTTTGCTAATGCAATGCTACTCCTCGCTGCAAAACCCCGGGGAATGAGTCTAAATATAGATCAATGAGCTATATTTAGCTTCATTTGCGGTGAGGCGCCCTCTGCTGGCTGTTCATAGATCGTGGGAACTTTCCTTGAAAGCTCCCAGGCTTTCTAGGAAAGTTCCCACGATCTATGAACAGCCAGCAGAGGGCGCCTCACCGCAAATGAAGCTAAATATAGCTCATTGATCTATATTTAGACTCATTCCCCGGGGTTTTACAGCGAGGAGTAGCATTGCATTAGCAAAGCTCCTGGCTGCAAAATGTTTTAACCCCTTCAGAAGGATTTACATCGTTGGACTTTACAGATCTGTGGAAGGTAAGTATATTGTTGGTTTATTATTTTTTTTTTGTCACAGAACGAGGGTCTTCACTGAGTGGATTGGGCGTTAAATACAAAATTACAACAACCTTTGTTTTTATTTCATTAAAATAATTTTTAATAATGTGTGTGTGTATTTTTTTAACCCTTTCTTTCAATTGGATTAATAATGGATAGGTGTCATAATTGACGCCTCTCCATTATTAATTAGGCTTAATGTCACCTTACAATTGCAAGGTGGCATTAACCCTTCATTACCCCATATCCCACCGCTACACGGGAATGGGAAGAGAGTGGCCAAGTGCCAGAATAGGCGCATCTTCCAGATGTGCCTTTTCTGGGGTGGCTGGGGGCAGGTGTTTTTAGCCGGGGGGGGGGCCAATAACCATGGACCCTCTCCAGGCTATTTATATCTGCCCTCAGTCACTGGCTTTACTACTCTTGCGGAGAAAATTGTGCGGGAGCCCACGCCAATTTTTTCCGCCATTTAACCCTTAAATATAATAGCTAGAACGCCCAAATTTTGCATATACACACTACTAACATTAGTAGTGTGGAATATGCAAAAAAAATGGTGATATGAGATGGTTTACTGTATGTAAACCAGGTCTCATATCATGTCGGGTTTGTGAAGGAGAAAGCAAAAGCCGGTAATTGAATTACCAGCTTTAAAGCTATCTAGCGCTGCATTAAATATAAATATATATATATAGGTGTCTCCCTGACATATATATATGTATATATACCTATTCTATGTGTATATATCTACTCTAATCTAACCTGTCACTGTGATTTTACTGTACTCTGCGCTGAATTACCGGCTTTTCAAAGGAGACCCGTGTGTAAAAATCGGACAGCAATACGGATGTCATACGGATGTTGCGATAAAAAAATCGCATGACACTCGCATGACACTCGCAGACGTTACATCAGTTTTTTCGGTCCGTAAATCGGACCGTTTTTTTCTCACACAAGTGGAGATGAGCCCTTATAGCCTCATAAAGTGACAGTGGTCAGAATTGTAAAAATTGGCCTGGTCATTAAGCTGCAAATTGGCTCTGTCACTTAGGGGTTAAAGGGAGTGTTGCAGGATGATAAACAGCAGATGACATCAATCAGATGACTGCACTTTAGCATATGTATGTAGAGAATGGATTATAAAAAGGCACAAAAGACGTCCAAAGAAGTAGCAACTAGAGGTCATCATGGATGGTATATTACATAAATGATAGAGACATTACCAAATCACAGGTGATATCCACTGATATGTCCTATTCAACAATACATGTACTCCTACCACAAAAATCTCCTTTAGAGGTGGACCACAGAAGTTTTTTGATTTTGTAAAAGCTTTGAATAACTATTTTTTTAATTAATCCAACAGTTTTGTAGGTAAAGGACATGGTTGGCTGAATAAAACTGTAATTCCATTGACAACGCTTTCAGCATGGTTGTGACCATATTGTGCGGTACTGTATTTGTTTTCTAACATATATATGCCAGCATAAAAGGCTACCGCTGGCTAAGGCCGGGTCCACGTTGCTTCAATGGCAATGTGCTGATGTCATCTGTTACAAAGCGGCACCAACGCTATGTAACGGATGCGTTAGCGCACCCAATGACTGCCACTATGTAGCTCATCGCTAACGCATGTCATAATCGCCATGCGTTAGCGATGTTCCGTCATTCTGTGACGGACCCGGTCTGCAGCGTTTCCGGATCCGTCACGATAGCGTAGGTGGAGCATCTGCGCTATCGCATAACGCGATCTTTAAAAGGCACTAGCGTTGGTGCAGTCCGTTTAACGCATGCGTTGAACGGACTGCACCAACGCAATGTGAACCCTGCCTAATACAAGCCGTGTTATCTTAGTCTACGTTCACATCATGTCTGTGGCCTCTGTTTACTGCATATGTTCAGATGTATAAGTTAAATTGTTCCCATACAGTAGCATCTGTCACTTGTCCATCAAAATAAAAGTCATATCTGTTGCCATATCTATACCACTACATGGACTTGCTATTCCATAACCCTATGGGCACGTTTAGCATATACGTTGAGTGCTTTACTGGTATACCCACCAAACATCATGTAAACATAGCCTTATTGACTATTCATTCAATTAACAAAAATAGGGAAAAAGGAAAAAATGGGAAGAAAATAAGTCAGCTCACCAATCCCTCAACAGTGCAATGATGTCCATGCACGGAGCCGCCTTGGTCAAGGGCGTAGTCCAGAGCCAGCAATGAAAAAGAAAAAACAATCTCCAGCATGGATCTTCTAAAAAGTCAATTTATTGGAAACACTTTAAAATGCAAACATTTGCAAAAAAGAGATGGGGGTCCCAGGTGGTCAACGCCGACGCGTTTCGACCATTAGGTCTTAGTCATGGCATGAAAATGGAACCACATATTAACATTTTATACTTCATTCAATTAAAGAAGCACTCAATATTTTTCTAGTAACTAAACACTAATAATTTAGGGTTGTGTGTTAGTATACTTACTGATCTCCATCTTCTCTCGTTTCCATCACTGTTCAGGTCCTCTTCTCACTCAGGTGATTTCTATTCTGACTTGCCAGCTCACATTGGGGTTTAGGTGTGAGCTTGAAGTCGCTTTTACAATATAGTCCCAAGAAGCCTTGTTCTGACACTCCTTAGACTTACATTGTCAAAGCTCACACACAGACCCCAGAGTGAATTGGTAAGTCGGAAGAAAAGTCAAGTGAGTGAGAAGAGGACCTGAATGGTGATGGAAACCGGAGAACACTCTAACATTACAAACACATTTACATAAATAAAGCAAATCAAAAAAATATTGGGTGAGTACCTAAATTTTAGGCACCACTTAACTAAAAAAAAAAAGTCACCGTACATGAAAATAATAGGAAAGCAATTTGTCAAACGTCCTGTCAATCATTAAGGCACAAAGTCAGCAGTTCATAGAATTTATGATCCCCATAAAACAGAGTTCATCCATACCAGGCTACTGAATTATCACACACATTCCCAATAGAAGGCACAGAAATCTGGCAGGCTTTAGTTAATACGTCTTCATGCTTAATGTCTGCCTATTGGTTCAGAAGAGTTTCTTTTGCATCAATTGTTATTAGTTCCTAATAACGGAACCGATAATTTTTTCATTTATGTTTCCATAATTCAGCGGCGCTTCTCTGCTCGTTCTTCCTGTGAACAGAAAAAAAAAACAAAAATCAACATAAATTTAATATTTCAAAAAAAGAAGCCGTAATGCGATTTATCTTAATTTAACTTTTGTATTAAACTGACAAAACATGCAGATTTTTATTGGGGAGGTGGAGTGGGGATTTAAGATGGAACATTTATCCTTGTAAAGAGTGCCAACCTGGCATAAATAGACCTCTAGGCAATGCAATGTTTTTCTGAGAAATGAAATAAGCAAATACCATATATACTCGTGTATAAGCCGAGATTTTCAGCAAATTTTTTGGCTTATACACGAGTCATTGTCCCAAAAAGCCGGCGGGGGAGGCAGAGCAGCAGGCGACAGAGGCAGGAGCCGGCGGCTGTGGCTAAAGCCTATGCTGCTGCTAAAGAGAAATGAATATTCATTTCTCTTATAGCGTACAAAGTGACGACCGCAGCTGCCGGCTTCCAGAACATATCCTACTCACCCTCCTCTACGTGCCCTCGGAGCATCTTGTTGGTCCCGGCGCCGGCAGCTCTTCCTGTGCTGAGCGATCACGTGGTCCGGCTCATCAAGGTAATGAATATGCACACCTCCACTCCCATAGGTGTGGAGGGAATATTCATTACCTTAATGAGCGGGCCAATGTGATCGCTCTGCACAGGAAGAGCAGCCGGTGCCAACAAGATAATGCGAGGGCGCATGGAAGGTGAGTAGGATGTTTTTTTTCTTTTATTTAAATAGGAAGCATTCATACAAGGATAGGGGATAAGGAGCCATGCATACCAGGACAGCAGATGGGGGAGCCATGCATATCAGGACAGCAGATGGGGGAGTCATGCACACCAGGACAGCAGGTGGAGGAGCCATGCATACCAGGACAGCAGGTGGGGGAGCCATGCACACCAGGACAGCAGATGGGGGAGCCATGCACACCAGGACAGCAGATGGGGGAGCCATGCACACCAGGACAGCAGATGGGGGAGCCATGCATACCAGGACAGCAGACGGGGGAGCCATGGATACCAGGACAGCAGATGGGGGAGCCATGCATACCAGGACAGCAGATGGGGGAGCCATGCATACCAGGACAGCAGATGGGGGAGCCATGCATACCAGGACAGCAGATGGGGGAGCCATGCATACCAGGACAGCAGATGGGGGAGCCATGCATACCAGGACAGCAGATGGGGGAGCCATGCATACCAGGACAGCAGGTGGGGGAGCAATGCATACCAGGACAGCAGGTGGGGGAGCAATGCACACCAGGACAGGACGGGGGAACAATGCATACCAGGACACGGATGAGGAGACAATGCATACATGGCTTATACTCGAGTCAATAAGTTTCCCATATTTCCGTGGCAAAATTAGGTGCCTCGGCTTATACTTGGGTTAGCTTATACTCGAGTATATACAATAGCTTCTTCAGAGAGGAAAAGGACTAGAATTTTAGCACCAACTATTGGGGGCAGCATTCATAAAAGTCAACATCAACATGTCAATGATGTTTACTAATGTCCTTATGTGGGAAGGGATTAAACACATTTGCTCAAATGTCCTATTTTTGCCTGCACACATTATAAAATAGAGAGGTCTCTGACTTGTGAACTCTGTTTATAGCTAAAGGTTTTTTGTAAAATGAAGGTAATTGTACTAAATGGTCACGCATTCATTTGAATGGATGCTACGTAGCAGTCGATTTAGAGACTACACACAACAGTTACATTTTGGGGTTTATTTTAGAAGGGATCATTTAGTTGAAATTTACTTTTAGGGTTTTGTCCACAAACCAAAAATCCACAGCAAAACAGTGGCAGTAAAATCCACAAATAATCAAATTTTTTGAAGAAATACTGCAAACTGACAGCAGATTCACCATTTGCGCTGCATACATTGTTGACCTGTGCTGTGAATCTGAAATCTGCAGTTTAAGTCATGCTGTCTTTTTTTTCTGCAGTGTGTGTATGTGTTTTTAAAATCTTAGTCACACTGCTGCTATTGTAGCATTGTCTTAAAAATGTACAGTATATGGGCGCCCCGTGGGGACATACCCAAAAAGAATGTATTGGAAAGTGATCTTTTGCTTAAATACAGTTTTTTATGTTAAAAATATATATTTTATTTTTATTTACAATTATATTTAAAATCTATTTAATAGATGGAGGCAGATAATACAAGATCCATCATTCACAATAGGTGATGGTCACAGGTCGCCTCCTCCCTCTACCTGCACAGGTCACTAAACATGCACACAAAACTTTACTCTAGAAGTCAAAGATCATTTCCAGTGTACAGCTTATTATTCATGTAACAGCTGGAAATCATCTCTCTGAATGCTGATAATAGCAGCTCAGGCACCTTTAGAATCATTGTGGCCACCTCAATAATCATGCACAGAAAAAAAAAAACAATAAAATAAATAATGTAATTTTAATTAGTAAAAAGTATGGTGAGCGAAAATGATAAAACTTGAAAGGGAATCTACTATAAAACCACAGTCACCTTAATAACTGTCTGTAGCTGTGACAGCACCTCTTCATATCGCTCCTCAAACTGCCTGAGCTTCTCCCTCTTCACCAGCTGCTTTTGTAGCTCTGGGACGCCAGCTTCCTGCATCATGTTCAGATATCTCTGCTCCTACAGGAGTAGCATGTCTCAGTGAGAGGATAACATTTATATCTTCCACCCATAACAAGGGCACACATTACAGACCTGTATTCTCAGCAGCATTGTGAACGCCAGGCCAGCTGTCCCTCCTCGGGCCGTCCTTCCCACCCTACAAGAACAATTAAGCCTCGAACGTGAAAAACGGACTGTTTTTTATCCGTGCTTTTCATAGATAGAACATGTACCCATTATAGTCCATGTAGCTGTTTGCGTATCAGTATTTTTTCTTGCGAACCGTACATTCAGAAAAAAAAGCCAAAAGGAGATATTTCCATTTTTGGCTTTTTATTCAAAACGTGTTTCAATGCCGTACCAGCATCTTCTTCGAGTGAAAAGACGCCGTATGGCATTGAAACGCGTTGGGAATACAAAGCTTTTTCCTCATTGTCCTTTCTGAAGAATTGATGCACGCCAGCAGTGCAGTCCACCTATGTGTTCATCCAACTGGATCCAATATCTCCTGGAGGATTTAGCTATTTTTCTTCATGCCTACATAGGAGGTGAGCACACAGCACTGTCCTACTCTCCCTCCATAGGGTATCACCCTATTATGCGCTCTGCTTCCCACTTCTAGATTAACACATTTTTGATCCAAGTCACAGATAAAAATTTCCCATACAAGTCTATGGGTCCAAGTGGCACACGGATGGCATCAGTGTGCTGCCGATATTTAACATTCATAAAAAGAAGAAAGTTGATCCAGCACTTCAGATAAAATGCAAAACTTTATTCCAAAAGTCTTTCCATCGGTAAAAACATGATTCAAGGAAAAAAATCTACATTCTAAAATGGATAAATGTATCATCCGAGGAGAAAGTCCCAAGAGAAAACTAATGTCCTGGTTGACACGTTTCGAAGTGATACTTATGATCCATAACCTCTTCTTCTTATTCATAACCTATAGGTTATGAATAAGAAGAAGAGGTTATGGATCATAAGTATCACTTCAAAACGCGTCAATTAGGACATTAATTTTCTCTTGGGACTTTCTCCTTGGATGTTACATTTATCCATTTCAGAATGTGGATTTTTCCTTGAATCGTGTATTTACCGATTGAAACATTTTTGTAATAAAGTTTAGCATTTTATCTGAAGTGCTGGATCAACTTTCTTCTTTTTATGGGCTGCCTTTCCTTGGATTTGGTTTCCTGTGCACTCATGGATGGGCGAGCTGATCATACCACTTTTTCTATTGCCATATTTAACATTGTAATATGTAGGAAGGTTTGTCTTTTTTTTGCATATGAGAAAATCAGTGATTGTAAAAACTGACACTGACCAAACAAAGAAGAAAATCCTGAAAATTGGTCTATGATTTTACCTACGAGAAAAATCTGCCACAGCACTTATTTTCACAATATGTCTTGTTTTCACGGTTTGAATAAGAACCGTGATTTTAAGACTGACCAAGAACGTCTTTACTTGAACACAGTAGTTTCATATATGCCCTTGAAGTTGTTTTACTAGGTCAGGAGACAGGTATACTGTGACCACAAAAAACGGATGTGTGATTCCAGCCCAAGTGTATTACACACATCAGACAGCAATTTAAATCTAGACGATTCACACAGTATACATATTTGTATACACCCAAGACGACCTTACCTGTGAACATATACCCTGATGTACTGCGGGGCATCATAGTTGATCACACACTTCACCCCTGTGATATCTATTCCTCTTGCGGTGGCATCGGTGCTTATTAGCCTGTATGGCATGAACATGTATAGTACGGTTAGCAAATATGTTTAACACTTTAAGAAAAATCAATCTATATTTTCCTGTTATGCTAAACTCAGATGCCCACAGTATGGCTCTGTACAGGTGGCTTATATTTTGTGTCAAACTGCATTCAATTCAACTCTTGACACTAAATATACAGCTCCTATATGCAGAAGGTCAGAACCAGAGCTAAATAGACACTTGGCCAGCACTCGGCTGACCACCCTCGCTCGGGCTTCTCGAAGCCCTGGCTGTTTCTGCTGGAGGAAGCTGGGCCTGATCATACATTTTTACATATGAAAATGAATGGCTGACCTTGTAGTACATAGACAAGCCACTTCCAACTTGGGAGAGCAGGGGACCATGCCCTAATGGGGATATTGAAATGGGTCATTGTCCTTAAGACACCTGCTTTAAATTATACAAATTACATATAAGTTATAGCCCCCTCTAATATACAAACAACATGGGTATCATTCACTGAACAGGGTCAAAGTGAAGAGTAACAAGGGGTTCAGTGGGTACAAAGTTTGGAGTTTGGGAGTTAGACACATACTCCAAGCAGAATTCTAATTTTTCTTAGAATAAGTCTTTAAAGTGAACCTCACAACTGATATGTGCTGCCCGATCCAAATGCAGCAGGTATCGGTCACTGGCTTTATGATCTCAGCCACGTAACATAGCGTAATAGCTGAGGGACCAAGCTGCATGTTAGACTAGTCAGACAGGTGGGTAGGATTACAGTCTGTCAATTCAGATACATGGCTCCAGCTTCTTACAAACTTGGCTTGACAATGTTTCTCTTTTCTGACTCAGAGAGGGGTCCTGAGAAGGGGACATTTTAAACCCTTTTAAGAACCAGGACATTTTTCATATTTGCACTTATTTTTACATCAACATAGACACATGACATCACTTATTTTGCCACACAATATACTGCAAAACAGGAAAAACAATTCCAAGTGGGATAAAACAGTGAAAAATTCCAATTTCACCATTGTTTTCTGGGTTTTGGTTTTACTGCGTTCATTGTGAAGTACAAATTACATGGAAAAAGGATTCACCAGGTCAGTCTGATTACAGCAATAACAACTTGAATCAATTTTTTTTTGTATTTCAGTGATGGAAAAAAAAAAAATCAGACATTGTAAAAAAAGAAGAAAAAAAATTACGGTATGTTGTTTTCACTTTGTGATGCCGTATTCTGAAACCCGTAATATTTTATTTTTCTGTTGATGGTGCTGAGCGAGGGCTTAGGTTTTTTTGCGGTGAGCTGATGTTTTTATCAAAAGCGATTTGGTGCACATACAATGGTTTGATTGCTTTTTTTTTTTAGGCATGTGAGGACCTGACCAAAAAACCCACAATCCTGGCATTTTTATTTATTTTCTGTTTACGATGTGTACCGCAGGGGTTAATTATTCCATATTTTGACTGATCGGACTTTGACGGATGTAGCAATACCAAATACGTTTCTTTATCTTTATGGAAAAAAAAAACAGAAATATGTTGAAAATCTTGAAAATTTTGCAAATTTTCAAACTTTGAATTTTTATGCCCTGAAATCAGTGAGTGGCGTCACACAATATACTTAATTAATAACATTTCCCACATGTCTACTTTACATCAGCAGAATTTTGGAAACAACATATTTTTTGTTAGGAAGTTATAAGGGTTAAAAGTTGACCGGCGATTTCTCATTTTCCACCAAAATTTACAAAACCATTATTTTTAGGAACAACCTCACATTTGAAGTTACTTTGGGGGTTCAATATAACAGAAAATACCCAAAAGTGACACCATTCTAAAAACTGCACCCCTCAAGGTGCACAAAACCACATTCAAGAATGTGCAGAGCTTTCTCAACACGATGGACTGGTGTCGGACAGAATGATGGCAGAACAATCTCCTCATTGAGGTGAAAAGAGGAAACAACTTTTGGTAGAAAAGAGGGAGAAGTCCTCAAGACTGCCTTATATGGGTGAAAAATCAGAAACGGGGATCGGCAGGAGAGAGCTGCCAACTCCGAGACTCGCCTGATTGACGTAATGGCCACTAGAAAAACCACTTTCCAGGAAAGGAAGGTTAGAGAGGCGTCATGCAGTGGCTCGAAAGGAGCCTCCTGAAGAGCTCCGATAACCAAACTAAGATCCCATGGATCCAAAGGCATTTTATAGGGAGGCGCCAAGTGGGAAACTCCCTGAATGAACGTCTTAACCGGTAATCTGGTGGAAATTTTTCGTTGGAATAGAACGGACAATGCTGACACTTGGCCTTTTGAGCGAGCTAAGTGCTAGACCCGACTCCAATCCTGATTGGAGGAATTCCAATATGGAAGGAATGGAGAATACCAGAGGGGATCGACAATGGGTGTTACACCATGCGAAGAAGATTCGCCAGGTGTGATGATAAATGCACATGGACACAGGCTTCCTAGCACTAATCATGGTGGAGGACACCTCAGGGGAGAATCCAGCTTGGGCTAGAATCCAGGATTCAACGGCCACGCCGTCAAAGACAGGGCCCTGGAGTTCTGGTGGTAAATCGGGCCCTGTGAGAGAAGATCCATGCGATCTGGAAACCGCCAGGGAATGTCGGCGACTAGCTGAACCAGTTCCGCGTACCATGCCCGGCGCAACTAGGATCACTGGTACCTCTGCCCTGATCTTCTTGATGACCCTTGGTAGCAGGGTAAGAGGAGGAAAAAATGTACGGAAGGCAGAATTGATGCCACGGCAGAACCAGGGCATCTGCTCCAGCGGAACGTGGATCCAGTGATCGGCAATGAACTGGGGAACTTTGTTGTTTAGCCTTGAGGTCCACATCCGGAGTCCCCCAGCGACGGCAAATCTGCTGAAAGACCTCCGGATGAAGAGACCACTCCCCCGAGGCGAGGCCTTGGCGACTGAGAAAGTCTGCCGCCCAATTCTCCACACCCAGGATGTGGATCGCCGAGATGGGCGAATGGTTGTTCTCGGCCCAACGTAGGATGTGGGTCACTTCGAGCATGGCCGTCCTGCTGCGGGTTCCCCCTTGACGGTTGATGTACGCCACCACTGTGGCGTTGTCGGACTGGATTCTGATGGGGTGACCTGCAACAAGATGGTGAAACCTGAGCAAAGCTAGTCTGATCGCTCGTATTTCCAAGATATTGATAGGGAGATGCCACTCTCGAGTGGACCAATGACCCTGTGCAGTGTGGTGGCTGAAGACTGCACCCCAGCCCAAAAGGCTGGCATCGGTGGTCACCACCAGCCAGCGTACTGAGAGAAAGGACTTCCCTTGGTTCAGGGAGGAATTCTGCGTCCACCACCTGAGGGTCTGCCTGACGTACAGAAACGATGGTCGGGCGAGAATGGGCTCCCGTCCCATGCCAACAGCAGCGCATGTTGTAAGGGACGAAGGTGGAATTGCGCGAAAGGAACCGCTTCCATGGCTGCTACAATTTTCCTGAAAATGCGCATGCTGAAATGAATGAAGTGAGGAACTGGACGGGAAAAACTCCATGCTCCCTGTTGTAACGTCAAGGCCTTTTCTGGAGGGAGAATGACCAACCCGCGGGAAGTGTCCAAGGTCATTCCCAAGAAAGAAATACCGGAGAAGATTTTTCGAAGTTTATCTTCCAGCCCAGGCGAGAAAGACTATCCACCGTGATATCGATTGACTCCTCGCAGGCTGAATAGAACGGGCCTTTTATCAGTAGGTCGTCCAGGTACGGAAGTACCACCACTCCCCGAGCATGAAGGATGGCCATGACAGCAGCCATGACCTTGGTGAAGACTCTGGGAGACGTGGCAAGGCTGTAGGGTAAGGCCACAAACTGGAAGTGTTCCTCGCAAAAAGCAAAGCGAAGAAACTGTTGATGAAAGGGAAAAATTGGGATGTGGAGGTAAGCATCCTTGATGTCTATGGATGCTAAGAACTCTTCCTTTTCCATGGACGCGACGACAGAACAGAGAGATTCCATTCTGAAGCGTCGAACTTTGACAAAGTTGTTTAGGTCGTTGTCTTTGTTTTGGGAGGACACGACTGGAAAAAAGTGTTGGGGTGGAAGACTATTTTGTATCCGGAGGACACCAGTTCTCTGACCCACTCGTCGTGAACGACCGAGAGCCAGGCTTGACGGACTTGATGAGACCTGGGAACCTCTGTCTCCGGGCGAAACTCGTCCTGATCCAGTAGAGAAGGATGTAGATGACGAATTGGGATTGTTGCGAAAGGGCCGGAATCGAGATTGTTGTTGATACCGAAACGGCCGGTAGGCTTTTGTTGAGGGAGAAATTTACTCTTTCTTCCAGTAGCGTCAGAAATTATTTGGTTCAACTTTCTCCGAATAAACGACCTGCTTG
Source organism: Ranitomeya imitator (assembly GCF_032444005.1). Lineage (NCBI taxonomy): Eukaryota > Metazoa > Chordata > Amphibia > Anura > Dendrobatidae > Ranitomeya > Ranitomeya imitator. The sequence goes on along the minus strand of NC_091282.1, from coordinate 299,708,908 downwards.
GTAAGGCAGAGATGTCAATGATTTTTTGGAAGCAGAATCTGCTCGCCAATCTCTGAGCCACAGGGCTCTTCTGATGGAGATTGCATTTGCGGCTGCCCGTGCAGCGCAATTGGTCGCGTCTATTGAGGCGTTAACTACAAAGTCCCCGGCTTGGTCTATCTTGTTAGCTAGGTTGGCCACCTCTGGAGGGAGATTACTGTCGTGGTTGGTTGCGGTGAGAACCACTGCCCAAGCGACCATTGCCTTAGCCACCCAAGCAGCGGCAAAGGATGGAAAAAGTGACGCTCCTGTAGCCTCGAAGACAGAGCGAGCCAGATAGTCAATTTGACGGTCAGTGGGGTTTTTGACTGAAGAACCATCAGACAAAGATAGGAGCGTTTTGGAAGCGAGATGCAATACGGCAGGATCCACTGAAGGAGACTGTAGCCAATCCTTCATTAGATCCTGAGCAAAGGGATATTTGGACTCAATAAGCTTTTGACCCGTGAACAGTTTATTGGGCCGGTCCCTGTGTTTCTGAACAATGTCCTTAAACTCAGGATGAGTGACGAATACTTTTTGGACACGTTTAGTCTTTTTAAAAGACACCACGTGTTGCGGAGTGGATACGGATTCCTCATCCACCTTCAGGGTCTTGTTGACCACCTCAATGAGAGAATCAAGTATCTCTTGCGAAGTCGAGGGATCCTGGACTAAAGATGCACCGGACTCGTATTCAGAGTCATGTGCGTTGTGGTTCTCCGGAGAAGGGCAACGAGAAATTGAAGTCGCAGATGCAGAAACACAAGCGCGGTCGTGATCAGAGGATGTGACATAGGTCCGTTTTCTGGAACCCTGAGCCCTTAGTGAAGGAGTACGCCCCCTGCTGGTGGACGGATCCATACCGTCGCCAGAGCCCTCCGCAGTCAACAAAATGGCGTTCTGACTTAGAGGGACCCCAGAGAGAATCTATTGCCTTGGCTAGGGAAGCCATAGATAGTGACAGGGAAGCAGCCCACTCAGGGGGACTAGGCTCAGCAGGGTCAGAGATGGCGTTGGCGGCTGCACACAGGCCGGCTCACAATCCACATATAACGGAGTATTGTGAGCTCGGGCAAGGCAGTATTGCAGGTGGCACATGAAGAACACCGTGTGCTTTTTGTTAACCTGTTTGGCCTCTTTAGGGTGAGACATAGTGTTTCTTAGAGATAAGGGCAGGATAGGCAGAGTATGCGCTATAGTGCAGAGAAGGGGTTAAGCTCTCCTAGTACAGCTTACCCACGGTCCTGTGCCTGTGTCCCCAGGGAGGAATAGGATGGCAGAAGGATGTTCGTCGGTCCTGTAGACTTGCGAAGCTGTCAGTCAGCTTGATCCGCCGCAGATGTGAGAAAAAACATGGCCCCTGAGATTAGCAGGCCGCCTCTCATTCCAAATGAGAAGCGCCAGGAGAGGGGGCGAAGCTCCAGCGGTGGGCAGAGCTATGTAATCCGCGGTCTAGTCCGGCTGAAAGCCGGGGACTAAATTTTTTGGGCCCTGCCGGCGAGCGCGACGGCAGGCCGCGACGGCTCCTCTCCCCAGGGACCAGGACCGCACTTTCCGACGCAGGGAGGCTCATACTCACAGCTGTGTGATGCAGCAGAGCCGAAAATGTGCAGCGCCTCCTGTCACTGTAAGGGTATGAGCTCAAACCATCCTCTCTGAATCGGGGGATGGAGAGGACCCTCCATCCATCTTCTCCAGCGGTCGTGGGGCTGCGTGATGCGATCAGGTGGGTGGCCTCTGTCAAGTAGCAGTTGGGCCCCGGAGAGGAACATGAGAGCCAGAAACTATGTGCTCGCCGTCTTACAGGGGTGGGGAGATCGGGACCATAAAGGAACCAGCGCCCAAGAATAGATTAGGCGTGCCCCAGTCGTCGCAGGAGAGGGTACGGGGAGGTATACTTCGCGTTCTCGCCTGTTGATGGTTCAGGGAAGAACGGACCCTTGAAAGGAATCCGTCGCCCCTTCACTCCATTGATTAACCCCTTCCCGACCCATGACGCCACGTAGGCGTCATGAAAGTCGGTGCCAATCCGACCCATGACGCCTATGTGGCGTCATGGAAAGATCGCGTCCCTGCAGATCGGGTGAAAGGGTTAACTCCAATTTCACCCGATCTGCAGGGACAGGGGGAGTGGTAGTTTAGCCCCCCGTGCTCCCCCCCACCCCATCATACTTACCGATCCTGCCGGGGTCCGTCCGTCTTCTCCCTGGGCGCCGCCATCTTCCAAAATGGCGGGCGCATGCGCAGTGCGCCCGCCGAATCTGCCGGCCGGCAGATTCGTTCAAAGTGCATTTTGATCACTGAGATATAATCTATCCCAGTGATCAAAATAAAAAAATGATAAATGACCCCCCCCCCTTTGTCACCCCCATAGGTAGGGACAATAAAAGAAATATAGATTATTATTTTTTTTCCACTAATGTTAGAATAGGGTTAGGGTTAGGGGTAGGGTTAGGGGTAGGGTTAGGGCTAGGGCTAGGGTTAGGGGTAGGGTTAGAGCTAGGGTTAGGGTTTCGGTATGTGCACACGTATTCTGGTCCTCTGCGGATTTTTCCGCTGCGGATTTGATAAATCCGCAGTGCTAAACCGCTGCGGATTTATGGCGGATTTACCATGTTTGTTCTGCGCATTTCACTGCGGTTTTACAACTGCGGTTTTCTATTGGAGCAGTTGTAAAACCGCTGCGGAATCCGCAGAAAGAAGAGACATGCTGCGGAATGTAAACCGCTGCGTTTCCGTGCAGTTTTTCTGCAGCATGTGTACAGCGATTTTTGTTTCCCATAGGTTTACATTGAACTGTAAACTCATGGGAAACTGCTGCGGATCTGCAGCGTTTTCCGCAGCGTGTGCACATACCTTTAGAATTAGGCCATGTGCACACGGTGCGGATTTGGCTGCGGATCTGCAGCGGATTGGCCGCTGCGGATTCGCAGCAGTGTTCCATCAGGTTTACAGTACCAAGTAAACCTATGGAAAACCAAATCCGCTGTGCCCATGGTGCGGAAAATACCGTGCGGAATCCGCAGATGAAATCCGCACAAAAAACACTGGAAATCCGCGGAAAATCCGCAGGTAAAACGCAGTGCCTTTAACCCACGGATTTTTCAAAAATGATGCTGAACAATCTCACACGAATCCGCAACGTGGGCACATAGCCTTAGGGTTAGGGTTGGGGTTAGGGTTGTGATTAGGGTTATGGCTACAGTTGGGATTAGGGTTACGGGTGTGGGGGGGTTAGTGTTGGAGTTAGAATTGAGGGGTTTCCACTGTTTAGGCACATCAGGGGTCTCCAAACGCAACATGGCGCCACCATTGATTCCAGCCAATCTTGTATTCAAAAAGTCAAATGGTGCTCCCTCAATTCCGAGCCCCGACGTGTGCCCAAACAGTGGTTTACCCCCACATATGGGGTATCAGTGTACTCAGGACAAACTGCGCAACAATTACTGGGGTCCAATTTCTCCTGTTACCCTTGTGAAAATAAAAAAATGCTTGCTAAAACATCATTTTTGAGGAAAGAAAAATGATTTTTTATTTTCACGGCTCTGCGTTGTAAACGTCTGTGAAGCACTTGGGGGTTCAAAGTGCTCACCACATATCTAGATAAGTTCCTTGGGGGGGTCTGGTTTCTAAAATGGGGTCACTTGTGGGGGGTTTCTACTGTTTAGGCACACCAGGGGCTCTGCAAACGCAACGTGACGCCCGCAGACCATTCCATGAAAGACTGCATTTCAAAAGTCACTACTTCCCTTCTGAGCCCCGACGTGTGCCCAAACAGTGGTTTACCCCCACACATGGGGTATCAGCGTACTCAGGAGAAACTGGACAACAAGTTTTGGGGTGAAATTTCTCCTGTTACCCTTGGGAAAATAAAAAATTGCAGGCTAAAAGATCATTTTTGAGAAAATTTTTATTTTTTATTTCCATGGCTCTGCGTTATAAACTTCTGTGAAGCACTTAGGGGTTCAAAGTCCTCACCACACATCTAGATAAGTTCCTTTCGGGGTCTAGTTTCCAAAATGGGGTCACTTGTGGGGGGTTTCTACTGTTTAGCCACATCAGGGGCTCTGCAAACGCAACGGGACGCCCACAGAGCATTCCATCAAAGTCTGCATTTCAAAACATCACTACTTCACTTCCGAGCCCCGGCATGTGCCCAAACAGTGGTTTACCCCCACATATGGGGTATCCGCGTACTCAGGAGAAACTGGACAACAACTTTTGGGGTCAAATTTCTCCTGTTACCCTTGGGAAAATAAAAAATTGCAGGCTAAAAGATCATTTTTGAGAAAATATATATATTTTTTTTTCATGGCTCTGCGTTATAAACTTCTGTGAAGCACTTGGGGGTTCAAAGTCCTCACCACACATCTAGATTAGTTCCTTTGGGGGTCTAGTTTCCAAAATGGGGTCATTTGTGGGGATTCTCCAATGTTTAGGCATACAGGGGCTCTCCAAACGTGATATGGTGTCCGCTAATGATTGGAGCTAATTTTCCATTTAAAAAGCCAAATGGCGTGCCTTCCCTTCCGAGCCCTGCCGTGTGCCCAAACAGTGGTTTACCCCCACATATGGGGTATCAGCATACTCAGGACAAACTGGACAAGAACATTTGGGGTCCAATTTCTCCTATTACCCTTGGCAAAATAGGAAATTCCAGGCTAAAAAATCATTTTTGAGGAAAGAAAAATTATTTTTTATTTTCATGGCTCTGCGTTATAAACTTCTGTGAAGCACCTGGGGGTTTAAAGTCCTCAATATGCATCTAGATAAGTTCCTTGGGGGGTCTAGTTTCCAAAATGGGGTCACTTGTGGGGGAGCTCCAATGTTTAGGCACACAGGGGCTCTCCAAACGCGACATGGTGTCCGCTAACAATTGGAGCTAATTTTCCATTCAAAAAGTCAAATGGCGCGCCTTCCCTTCCGAGCCCTGCCGTGTGCCCAAACAGTGGTTTACCCCCACATGTGAGGTATTGGTGTACTCAGGAGAAATTGCCTAACAAATTTTAGGATCCATTTTATCCTGTTGCCCATGTGAAAATGAAAAAATTGAGGCTAAAAGAATTTTTTTTGTGAAAAAAAAGTACTTTTTCATTTTTACGGATCAATTTGTGAAGCACCTGGGGGTTCAAAGTGCTCACTATGCATCTAGATAAGTTCCTTGGGGCGTCTAGTTTCCAAAATGGGGTCACTTGTGGGGGAGCTCCAATTTTTAGGCACACGGGGGCTCTCCAAACGTGACATGGTGTCCGCTAAAGAGTGGAGCCAATTTTTCATTCAAAAAGTCAAATGGCGCTCCTTCCCTTCCAAGCCCTGCCGTGCGCCCAAACAGTGGTTTACCCCAACATATGAGGTATCAGTGTACTCAGGACAAATTGGACAACAACTTTCGTGGTTCAGTTTCTCCTTTTACCATTGGGAAAATAAAAAAATTGTTGCTAAAAGATAATTTTTGTGACTAAAAAGTTAAATGTTAATTTTTTCCTTCCATGTTGCTTCTGCTGCTGTGAAGTACCTGAATGGTTAATAAACTTCTTGAATGTGGTTTTGAGTACCTTGAGGGGTGCATTTTTTAGAATGGTGTCACTTTTGGGTATTTTCAGCCATATAGACCCCTCAAACTGACTTAAAATGTGAGGTGGTCCCTAAAAAAAATGGTTTTGTAAATTTCGTTGTAAAAATGAGAAATCGCTGGTCAAATTTTAACCCTTATAACTTCCTAGCAAAAAAAAATTTTGTTTCCAAAATTGTGCTGATGTAAAGTATACATGTGGGAAATGTTATTTATTAACTATTTTGTGTCACATAACTCTCTGGTTTAACAGAATAAAAATTCAAAATGTGAAAATTGCGAAATTTTCAACATTTTCGCCAAACTTCCATTTTTATCACAAATAAGCGCAGAATTTATTGACCTAAATTTACCACTATCATGAAGCCCAATATGTCACGAAAAAACAATCTCAGAACCGCTAGGATCCGTTGAAGCGTTCCTGAGTTATTACCTCATAAAGGGACACTGGTCAGAATTGCAAAAAACGGCAAGGTCTTTAACCCCTTTACCCCCAAGGGTGGTTTGCACGTTAATGACCAGGCCAATTTTTACAATTCTGACCACTGTCCCTTTATGAGGTTATAACTCCGAAACGCTTCAACGGATCTTAGCGATTCTGAAATTATTTTCTTGTAACATATTGTACTTCATGATAGTGCTAAAATTTCTTCGATATAACTTGCGTTTATTTGTGAAAAAAACGGAAATTTGGCGAAAATTTTGAAAATTTCACAATTTTCCAACTTTGAATTTTTATTCTGTTAAACCAGAGAGTTATGTGACACAATATAGTTAATAAATAACATTTCCCACATGTCTACTTTACATCAGCACAATTTTTGAAACAAACTTTTTTTTTTCAAGGAAGTTATAAGGGTTAAAATTTGACCAGCAATTTCTCATTTTTACAACCAAATTTACAAAACCATTTTTTTTAGGGACCACCTCACATTTGAAGTCATTTTGAAGGGTCTATATGGCAGAAAATACCCAAAAGCGACACCATTCTAAAAACTGCACCCCTCAAGGTGCTCAAAACCACATTCAAGAAGTTTATTAACCCTTCAGGTGATTCACAGCAGCAGAAGCAACATGGAAGGAAAAAATTAACATTTTACTTTTTAGTCACAAAAATGATCTTTCAGCAATAATCTTTTTAATTTCCCAAGGGTAAAAAGAGAAAATGGACCTCAAAAGTTGTTGTCCAATTTATCCTGAGTACGCTGATACCCCACATGTGAGGGGGAACCACTTTTTGGGCGCATGGCAGGGCTCAGAAGGAAAGGAGCGCCGTTTGACTTTTTCAAGCTAAATTTGGCTGGAATTGAGATCGGACGCCATGTCGCGTTTGGCGACCCCCTGATGTGCCTAAGCAGTGGAAACCTCCCACAAATGACCCCATTTTGGAAACTAGACCCCCTAAGGAACTTATCTAGATGTGTCATGAGCACTTTTATCCCCCAAGTGCTTCACGAAAGTTTATAACGCTCGGGCGTGAAAAAAAAAAATCCTATTTTTTCCACAAACATGATCGTTTAGTCCCCAATTTTTTATTTTCTCAAGGGTAAAAGGAGAAATTGGACCCCAAAAGTTGTTGTCCAATTTGTCCTGAGTACGCTGATACCCCATATGTGGGGGGGGGACCACTGTTTGGGCGCATGGCAGGGCTCAGAAGGAAAGGAGCGCCGTTTGACTTTTTCAAGCTAAATTTGGCTGGAATTGAGATCGGACGCCATGTCGCGTTTGGCGACCCCCTGATGTGCCTAAACAGTGGAAACCCCCCACAAATGACCCCATTTTGGAAACTAGACCCCCTAAGGAACTTATCTAGATGTGTCATGAGCACTTTTATCCCCCAAGTTATTCACGAAAGTTTATAACGCCCGGGCGTGAAAAAAAAAATTCCTATTTTTTCCACAAACATGATCGTTTAGTCCCCAATTTTTTTATTTTCTCAAGGGTAAAAGGAGAAATTGGACCCCAAAAGTTGTTGTCCAATTTGTCCTGAGTACGCTGATACCCCATATGTGGGGGGGGACCACTGTTTGGGCGCATGGCAGGGCTCAGAAGGAAAGGAGCGCCGTTTGACTTTTTCAAGCTAAATTTGGCTGGAATTGAGATCGGACGCCATGTCGCGTTTGGCGACCCCCTGATGTGCCTAAACAGTGGAAACCCCCCACAAATGACCCCATTTTGGAAACTAGACCCCCTAAGGAACTTATCTAGATGTGTCATGAGCACTTTTATCCCCCAAGTGCTTCACGAAAGTTTATAACGCCCGGGCGTGAAAAAAAAAATTCCTATTTTTTCCACAAACATGATCGTTTAGTCCCCAATTTTTTATTTTCTCAAGGGTAAAAGGAGAAATTGGACCCCAAAAGTTGTTGTCCAATTTGTCCTGAGTACGCTGATACCCCATATGTGGGGGGGGGACCACTGTTTGGGCGCATGGCAGGGCTCAGAAGGAAAGGAGCGCCGTTTGACTTTTTCAAGCTAAATTTGGCTGGAATTGAGATCGGACGCCATGTCGCGTTTGGCGACCCCCTGATGTGCCTAAACAGTGGAAACCCCCCACAAATGACCCCATTTTGGAAACTAGACCCCCTAAGGAACTTATCTAGATGTGTCATGAGCACTTTTATCCCCCAAGTGCTTCACGAAAGTTTATAACGCCCGGGCGTGAAAAAAAAAATTCCTATTTTTTCCACAAACATGATCGTTTAGTCCCCAATTTTTTATTTTCTCAAGGGTAAAAGGAGAAATTGGACCCCAAAAGTTGTTGTCCAATTTGTCCTGAGTACGCTGATACCCCATATGTGGGGGGGACCACTGTTTGGGCGCATGGCAGGGCTCAGAAGGAAAGGAGCGCCGTTTGACTTTTCCAAGCTAACTTTGGCTGGAATTGAGATCGGACGCCATGTCGCGTTTGGAGAGCCCATGATGTGCCTAAACAGTGGAAACCCCCCACAAGTGACCCCATTTTGGAAACTAGACCCTCTAAGGAACTTATCTAGTTGTGTGGTGAGAATTTTGAACCCCCACGTGCTTCACTAAAGTATATAATGCCCAGGCGTGAAAATAAAAAATCCTATTTTTTCCTACAAAAATGATATTTTAGTCCCCAATTTTTAATTTTCCCAAGGGTACCAGGAGAAATTGGACCCCAAAAGTTGTTGTCCAATTTGTCCTGAGTACGCTGATACCCCATATGTGGGGAGGAACTACTGTTTGGGCACACGTTGGGGCTCGAAAGGGAAGTAGTGACGTTTTGGAATGCAGACTTTGATGGAATGTTCTGCTGGCATCATGTTCCATTTGCAGAGCCCCTGATGTGACTAAACAGTAGAAACCCCCCACAAGTGACCCCATTTTGGAAACTGTACCCCCTAAGGAACTTATCTAGTTGTGTGGTGAGAATTTTGAACCCCCACGTGCTTCACTAAAGTTTATAATGCCCAGGTGTGAAAATAAAAAATCCTATTTTTTCCCACAAAAATGATATTTTAGTCCCCAATTTTTAATTTTCCCAAGGGTACCAGGAGAAATTGGACCCCAAAAGTTGTTGTCCAATTTGTCCTGAGTACGCTGATACCCCATATGTGGGGAGGAACTACTGTTTGGGCACACGTTGGGGCTCGAAAGGGAAGTAGTGACGTTTTGGAATGCAGACTTTGATGGAATGTTCTGCTGGCATCATGTTCCATTTGCAGAGCCCCTGATGTGACTAAACAGTAGAAACCCCCCACAAGTGACCCCATTTTGGAAACTGTACCCCCTAAGGAACTTATCTAGGTGTTTGGTGAGAAATTTGAACCCCCACGTGCTTCACTAAAGTTTATAATGCCCAGGCGTGAAAATAAAAAATCCTATTTTTTCCCACAAAAATGATATTTTAGTCCCCAATTTTTAATTTTCCCAAAGGTAACAGGAGAAATTGGACATCAAAAGTTGTTGTCCAAATTGTCCTGATTACGCTGGTACGCCATATGTGGGAAAAAACTGTTTAGGCACACGTTGGGGCTCGAAAGGGAAGTTGTGACGTTTTGGAATGCAGAAATTGTCTGCGGTCGTCATGTTCCGTTTGCAGAGCCCCTGATGTGCCTAAACAGTAAAAAAAAACCACAAGTGACATCATTTTGGAACCTAGGAACTTATCTAGATGTGCCCCCTTTTTGGAACTAATGTACGCTTTCTTGTAAAGTAAATTAGTAGTGCATGGAGGTGTGGTACAATCTGAAGCAATCCTTCATACACAGGCCAGGTTTTTCGGGGCAGGTGTCGCATTGATAAATGGTGTCCTTGCGTATTCCCCTTTTGTAACACACTCGGCACCTTTTTTGCGGCTTACCTTTTCTGCCGGTTGGCGGGACCACCCCCGGAAAATGCTGGCCTGGTACGATACGAGCACCTTCAGTTCCGGAAGTACTGGGGCCCTCTCCTTCCGGAGTACCAAATATCAGGGCCTTAACCACTACCTCCTGGAACTGAAGGTACGACGTATCGGTGTAGCGTGCACATCGTAACAGCAGGAAAGCGTTGAGCATTGCCATTTGTACGATGTGGACGGCCAACTTTTTGTACCACACCTTGGCCTTTCTCAAAGCACTGTATGGTTGGAGGAGTTGATCAGAGAGATCAACCCCCCCCATGCTTTTGTTGTAGCCCAGTACACAGTCCGGTTTGCAGACCTGTGTAGAGGTACCCCGTACAGTGCTGAGGGCTGTGCCATCACCATGTATGGTGGTCAAGAGAAGGACATCCCTCTTGTCCTTGTACTTGACCACCAGCAGGTGGTCGCTACATTGGGCCTTGCTCTCACCTTTTCTGAGCATCTGCCGAAGTAGCGTCTTTGGGAGGCCTCTCTGATTTTTGCGCACAGTACCGCAGGCTGCGGTACCTCGCGCAGAGAGGGATTTGTAGAGTGGGATGCTGGTATAAAAGTTATCAGTATAGAGGTGATAACCTTTATCCAGCAGTGGGTGCACCAAATCCCACACGATCTTCCCACTCACTCCCAGGACAGGAGGACACTCAGGGGGTTCAATCCTGCTGTCCTTCCCTTCATACACTCTAAACCTGTGGATGTACCCTGAGGCTCTCTCACACAGCTTGTAGAGTTTGATTCCGTACCTGGCCCTTTTGTTGGGCAGGTATTGACGGAATCCGAGCCGCCCCTTAAAATGGACCATGGACTCATCCACGCAGATGTCCCTTTTGGGCACGTACACTTCAGAAAACTTTTTGTTGAAGTGTTCGATGACCGGCCGAACTTTGAACAGACGGTCAAAGTTGGGGTCATCTCGTGCGGGACACTGTGCATTATCGGAATAATGCAGGAATTTATGGATGGCCTCAAAACGTCTCCGAACCATGGCCATTCGGAATACTGGAGTGTTATATAAAACATCTACACTCCAATATTGCCGCATTTCTGGCTTCTTCACGATCCCCATGTGGAGGACCAGGCCCCAAAACTGCATCATTTCAACTGCGTCTACAGGAGACCAGTTGGAAAATGATGTACCGGGGTTTTGCTCCAAAAATTGACGAGCATACAAATTAGTTTGCTCCACCATGAGGTTAATAAAATCCTCAGAGAAAAAGACTTTGAAAAAGTCTGTTTCTGTGAGGCCCGTGGTGTCAAACTTGATTCTTGATTCTGCCACAAAATCAGGAATCAGTGGCTCGTAATTTTCGGGGGGCGAGGTCCATGTGGGTTCCGCAGTGGGGAGCGCTGGTTCAGGAGTGGTGGGGGCTGCCTCATCTTCTGTCCTGGGGCGTCTGCGTGGTGGTTCCGCAGGACCCGAGGAGGAAGAGGAGGAGGAGGAGGAAGAGGATGAAGAATCAGAAAAGTGAAGAAAAGTGGGATCCTCTCCCTCGCTATCAGTGTCGGAGGCAAGGAAAGCATATGCCTCCTCCAATGAATAGCGCTGTTGGGACGAACGGGACGAGCGGGACATTTTTGTGTGAATATGGTGATTGGGTGCACTTTATTGATAACTGTATGTGTATGTGTGGGGGGATAGTGATTTGTGCAAACTTATCTGAAAAGAAAATGCTAAAAGGAGAAGAAAAACCTGTAAAAAAAAAAAAAAAAAAAGGCAGGCACAAACTCTGATAAGAGAACTGCGTCACTTATCAAAGTTTGGCGGCTGCGGGATGTGTGTACGGAGGTTGCGCAAAAAGGCTGAAGGGAAAAAAGCGAGCGCGAGAGTTGATCGGTGAACTGCGTCACCAATCAACGCTCGGCGGCTGTTAAATGGGCGCACGGAAGGAGGTGCAAAGGGGGGTAAAAAGAGGGGGAAGGGAGATGGGGGTGGAAGTGGGGATTGGGCAGGGATCAGTGATCAAAACGTATGGTTGTAGTCAGGTGGCGCAAAAGGGGGGTGAAAAAAAAAAAAAGGAAAACGGCAGGCACAAACTCTGATAAGTGAACTGCGTCACTTATCAAACTTTGGCGGCTGCGGAATGTGTGTACGGAGTTGGCGCAACGGGGGTGAGGGAAAAAAAGCGAGCGCGAGCGTTGATCGGTGAACTGCGTCACCAATCAACGTTCGGCGGCTGTTAAATGGGCGCACGGAAGGAGGTGCAAAGGGGGGTAAAAAGAGGGGGAAGGGAGATGGGGGTGGAAGTGGGGATTGGGCAGGGATCAGTGATCAAAACGTACGGTTGTAGTCAGGTGGCGCAAAAGGGGGGTGAAAAAAAAAAAAGGAAAACGGCAGGCACAAACTCTGATAAGTGAACTGCGTCACTTATCAAACTTTGGCGGCTGCGGAATGTGTGTACGGAGTTGGCGCAACGGGGGTGAGGGAAAAAAGCGAGCGCGAGCGTTGATCGGTGAACTGCGTCACCAATCAACGTTCGGCGGCTGTTAAATGGGCGCACGGAAGGAGGTGCAAAGGGGGGTAAAAAGAGGGGGAAGGGAGATGGGGGTGGAAGTGGGGATTGGGCAGGGATCAGTGATCAAAACGTACGGTTGTAGTCAGGTGGCGCAAAAGGGGGGTGAAAAAAAAAAAAAAGGAAAACGGCAGGCACAAACTCTGATAAGTGAACTGCGTCACTTATCAAACTTTGGCGGCTGTGGAATGTGTGTACGGAGTTGGCGCAACGGGGGCGAGGGAAAAAAAGCGAGCGCGAGCGTTGATCGGTGAACTGCGTCACCAATCAACGCTCGGCGGCTACTAAATGTGCGCACGGAGGCGGCACAAATGGGGGTGGAGGGGGTAAAAAGAGGGGGAAGGGGGGATTGGGGTGGATGAACGGGGATTGGGGTGGATGAACGGGGATTGGGGTGGATGAACGGGGATTGGGCAGGGATCAGGGATAAAACTTACGTTTAGTTGTCTTCTTTCTTTAGCAGGGATTGTGGTGCTACAGGCTGCTGTGGCACCACAATACCCAGCACGGCAGGGAGATCCAGGCACAAAATCCAGCAGGGAGATTCAGCAGTATGACCGCTCTGTAGGAATCCTCAGCTAGAATGAGGACCCTGCAGAGCGGTCATACACAGGTCAGGCAGGTGACACAGACAGGTCACAGAGCGGTCATGCTGCTGCTGTGACCTGTCATTGGTGGGATCGACCATAACATCGATCCCACCAATCAGAGCTTTCCTGGTGACCTGGCTGTGACCTGCCTAGGATCGGATCTGTTCGCGCCATCCTAGGCAGGTCACAGCCAGGTCACCTGCAGGGCACAGAGCGGTCACAGCGTGATCGCCGCTGCGCCCTGTGATTGGCGCGATCGACGATGACATCGATCGCGCCAATCGGCTCCTGCAGGCCCTGCTGGGCCTGCACTGTGTCCTATCCTAGGATCGGTGCTATTAGAGCACCGATCCACGCAGGTTCCGGCAGGGCACAGCGCGGTAATACCGCGCGGTGCCCTGCGATTGGCGCGATCGATGCGATCGGCGATCGCGCCAATCCGGGGTGTTCTTGCCGGTGCCTGGCGTTGCCAGGCACCGGACCTAGGATCGAGTACATCGGTACTCGATCCTAGCCTGTGACCTCATTGTTTCAGCCGCTCCGATTGGCTGAAACAATGAGAATGGCTGTGATTGGCTGTTCAGAATTGAACAGCCAATCACAGCGATCGAGAGGGCGGGTGGGCGGCGACAATGCCCTGGATGCCGAGGCCATCTCCCCCCAGGTGAGATGGCGTCGGAATTTTAATGCGATCACCGCGACTTAAGTCGCGGTATCGCATTAAAGGGCAGGACGTACTATCCCGTCAAGGGTCAGATAGGCCCAGGGCACCTCGACGGGATAGTACGTCCAAGGTCACAGAGGGGTTAAGGTCAAAATAGGCTGGGTCATGAAGGGGTTAAAAAATAAAAATTTACAGAAAAGAAGAAAATAAAAACGTTAGGGTCTGAAACAGACCCAAGTGCCTCCTGCAGGCACTAAGCAAGAACTGGTTGAATACTAGCCAGTGAGAGGGTGTACACTGCAGAGGAGGAGTTAATCTTTCTGTATTCACTTAGTGTCCTCCTAGTGGCAGCAGCATAAAACCCATGGTCCTGTGTCCCCCAATGAGGCTAGGAGAAAACAAGACCACAGAATTTCCGCAGATGTTTTTTTTTTCCCATCAGCTTTTTTGTCCAAATAATTTTTATTAAACATTATAAATGACAACTGTCAGATAGGCGAAAAAATATTACATTTTGTGAAGGGAAAGAAAGATGGTGGAATGAGGGAGGAGCGAAAGGGGAGGGGGAGGGAGGGATGAAATGGGAAGGGAATGGGGGAAAAAAAAAAGACAGGCGTAACAATGCATACATAAGCATTTCAAAAATACGCAGCAGTTTGTAGTTAAACGAGGTTTCAAAATAAACCTAGATAAAGTAAAGCATATTTTAGAGTAGTAGCTTAGCGTAAAGAGTAAACTAAGCTCAACGTTGCTTTTAAAACAGGAGCGTCTACAAACAAATTAATGCTTCCAAAGTTATGCAGCTAACTGTTGCTAATTAAGGCTTCGTTGCTAATCAAGGCTCTTGATTAAGCTTAGTAACCTGTAAGGAGACAAATACAGTAAAATAAAGTACATTGTAAACTTTTGTGCATGTAGGCCCGTCCTGTCTGGAAACGCCTCAAAGGCACCCCTAGACTAAGTGGGGGGAAAGTTCGGTTCTACAAGGTAATTATAAAAGTGGAAGACTCCTTAAAGTTATGATATTCTTTTTTCCTGCTTGGACAGGATCCAGTTTCAGCGAAGACCAGCTGCATCCAGGAAGGTGACACCCTCTTCCGGAGAAGAAATGTGTATTAAATTTGATGCGCATTTCACCTGGAGTGTCGATGATCGGAACCAAACATAGGGAACGCCCTTACGTAAAAGTTCGCTAGTAATGTGGGAGAAATTTCTTCTCTTTTGCAATGTGGCTCTTGATAAGTCTCTATAAAACAGTAAGTGGCTGTATGGAGATGAAACAAATTTTTGTTCCCTCGACATTCCAAGAAGCGTATTCCTTACCCAATTGGGGTAGAACGAAACAATGACGTCCCTTGACAGGTGCTCTGGAAGAGAGGGTGGCCTGCGAATTCTAAAAACTTTTTCGATCAAAAACTTTTCATTGGTATTTGGAATCAGATAAGAGATCATCGAGGAAACGGAACTTTTCAATTGTGATGTCTGAATCGACTCCGGGATTCCTCTGATCTTAATGTTATTTCTTCTTTTGGAATCCTCATAGTTGCCAAATTGGTTTTGAGGAGGGTAATGTCTTTTTGAATTTCGTCTATTAATTTTGAAGGTAAATTTAAGGCTTGGGGTATGATTTCGACTTTTTTATTAGAAGAATCGGTTGCCTCCAATACCTGAGCAGGACCAACATGAGTATCGTACTGTGTTGGCTCTGTGTCTTTGGCCACTAATATTAGTGTTGCATAGAAGAGACCTTTAATGAATTTTTCTGACGCTTTGGTGTCATTATTTATTCCGGAATCAACCATTAGGTGTTTGTGAATTTGTGATAGGCCTTTAGCCCCTTTAGCATTAAACGCTTTTTCCCCAAGATTCAGTGTAGATAAAAAGGTTTTAAGCACATTGATCATGAAACCCTCAGTCGGGCCTTCCTCAGAAGCATAAATCTCCTCCATCATTTGCAAATTAGAGGATGATCCCATATGATTAAGATCCCCAGTGGAGCCCGAACTCTCAAATGAGGCTCCACTTGACGAAGTATTGTCACAGAAATCATCTGAACTGTCAATGGAAGTGTCAAAGTTCTCAATAAGCTCTTCTGAGATTATACTCTCTATGCTTTCTAAAGAATCGGGAGAGCTGTATGATTGATCAGTTTGAACCTCACTGTTGTTACCCCCTCCGTGAGCCTCTAATGATGCTTCAAACTTTTTAAAATCTTATAAAAATCAGAATCTAATATTGGGCTGGCAGTCTGTTTATATGGATGCACTGGGGTTACCATAGAAAAAGTATTATGGGGCTGCTGTCTACAGTAGCGGTGTTGAGTCTGCCTATTACTTCCTGCTTTGTTGCCTTTCAGCAGCGTGGAAGCATTTGAATGAATCAGCTGGTGGCCGTTTATTATTGGGGGTGTCCTGCTCCATGTTCCCCCACATCCCCAGCCTGAGAGAGCGTCCCCTTTTCCCTGCATAGTATCCTGGACATCCACCTCTGTATCTCTCCCCCTGCCGGCTTTTACCTCCGATCTTGTTCCACAGCTGGCTCCCGCTGTCATGCTGGCATGAATCTCCCCGGGTCGGTCCACTTGTTGTTGCATGCCCGCTTGCTCCTTCACTGTCGCAGCGTGTAGCGGTGACTCCACAGCCCCCCGCGGCTTCGGCACAAACTCTGGAGCGCAGTGCCTCAGCCGCGAGAGTGCGGGTGCCATCTTGGAGTCACCCGGTAGTCCGGTCTCCGTCTTCTGCTCCACGGGTCTGCACCGGAGCCGACGGGATCTTCTTACCGCACGGGGTCGCGGCTCGGCGGCCGCCGCCGGGCCGGTCCTGACTTTGCCACGCCACGCCTCCCATCTGTGACGGCCGTGGCTTGTCAGCTCTCCGCAGCTCCGGCTTGAATCCCGGAGCGCTGATCCCAGGCAGCAGCTGAGCGGGCGCCATCTTGGCTTTTGGTGCTCTCCGGTCCCGCCGAGTCTCCGCTCCCTGCCGGCCACATTCACTGGCGCTGCAGGGCGGGTGCAGGGCTGTGCCAGCGGCGGATGTCCCGCTGTTAAAAGTCTTTATATGCGGCGGTGAACCCTGGGTCTTCAGCTTGTGCTGGATGAGGGGAGGGGACTTCTTTGTCCTTACATACCCGGCCTGAGTCTTGCTGTGAGTCGGATCTCCGTCCTTCTCAGCCCCTCTCTGGCTCCAAATTGCGGTGATCTTGTTGGGAGTAGATTTCCCATCAGCTTTTAACCCCTTCACCCCCAAGGGTGGTTTGCATGTTAATGATCAGGCCAATTTTTACAATTCTGACCATTGTCCCTTTATGAGGTTATAACTCTGGAACGCTTTCATGGATCCCTGTGATTCTGAAAATTTCCTCGATATTACTTGCGTTTATTTGTGAACAAAACGGAAATTTGGCACAAACTTAGAAAATTTTGCAATTTTCAAACTTTGAAATTTCATGCCCTTAACCCCTTCATGACCCAGCCTATTTTGACCTTAAAGACCTTGCCGTTTTTTGCAATTCTGACCAGTGTCCCTTTATGAGGTAATAACTCAGGAACGCTTCAACGGATCCTAGCGGTTCTGAGATTGTTTTTTCGTGACATATTGGGCTTCATGTTAGTGGTAAATTTAGGTCAATAAATTCTGCGTTTATTTGTGATAAAAACGGAAATTTGGCGAAAATTTTGAAAATTTCGCAATTTTCACATTTTGAATTGTTATTCTGTTAAACCAGAGAGATATGTGACACAAAATAGTTAATAAATAACATTTCCCACATGTTTACTTTACATCAGCACAATTTTGGAAACAAATTTTTTTTTTGTTAGGAAGTTATAAGGGTTAAAATTTGACCAGCGATTTGTCATTTTTACAACGAAATTTACAAAACCATTTTTTTTAGGGACCACCTCACATTTGAAGTCAGTTTGAGGGGTCTATATGGCTGAAAATACCCAAAAGTGACACCATTCTAAAAACTGCACCCCTCAAGGTACTCAAAACCACATTCAAGAAGTTTATTAACCCTTCAGGTGCTTCACAGCAGCAGAAGCAACAAGGAAGGAAAAAATGAACATTTAACTTTTTGGTCACAAAAATTATCTTTTAGCAACAATTTTTTTATTTTCCCAATGGTAAAAGGAGAAACTGAACCACGGAAGTTGTTGTCCAATTTGTCCTGAGTACGCTGATACCTCATATGTGGGGGTAAACCACTGTTTGGGCGCACGGCAGGGCTTGGAAGGGAAGGAGCGCCATTTGACTTTTTGAATCAAAAATTGGCTCCACTCTTTAGCGGACACCATGTCACGTTTGGAGAGCACCCGTGTGCCTAAAAATTGGAGCTCCCCCACAAGTGACCCCATTTTGGAAACTAGACGCCCCAAGGAACTTATCTAGATGCATAGTGAGCACTTTGAACCCCCAGGTGCTTCACAAATTGATCCGTAAAAATGAAAAAGTACTTTTTTTTCACAAAAAAATTATTTTAGCCTCAATTTTTTCATTTTCACATGGGCAACAGGATAAAATGGATCCTAAAATGTGTTGGGCAATTTCTCCTGAGTACACCAATACCTCACATGTGGGGGTAAACCACTGTTTGGGCACATGGTAAGGCTCGGAAGGGAAGGAGCGCCATTTGACTTTTTGAATGAAAAATTATTTCCATCGTTAGCGGACACCATGTCGCGTTTGGATAGCTCCTGTGTGCCTAAACATTGGCGCTCCCCCACAAGTGACCCCATTTTGGAAACTAGACCCCCCAAGGAACTTATTTAGATGCCTAGTGAGCACTTTAAACCCTCAGATGCTTCACAAATTGATCTGTAAAAATGAAAAAGTACTTTTTTTTCACAAAAAAATTCTTTTCGCCTCAATTTTTTCATTTTCACATGGGCAGTAGGATAAAATGGATCATAAAATTTGTTGGGCAATTTCTCCCGAGTACGCCGATACCTCATATGTGGGGGTAAACCACTGTTTGGGCACTCGGCAGGGCTCGGAAGGGAAGGCGCGCCATTTGACTTTTTGAATGGAAAATTAGCTCCAATTGTTAGCGGACACCATGTCGCGTTTGGAGAGCCCGTGTGCCTAAACATTGGAGCTCCCCCACAAGTGACCCCATTTTGGAAACTAGACCCCCCAAGGAACTTATCTAGATGCACATTGAGCACTTTAAACCCCCAGGTGCTTCACAGAAGTTTATAACGCAGAGCCATGAAAATAAAAAATAATTTTTCTTTCCTCAAAAATGATTTTTTAGCCTGGAATTTCCTATTTTGCCAAGGATAATAGGAGAAATTGGACCCCAAATATTGTTGTCCAGTTTGTCCTGAGTACGCTGATACCCCATATGTGGGGGTAAACCACTGTTTGGGCGCACGGCAGGGCTCGGAAGGGATGGCATGCCATTTGGCTTTTTAAATGGAAAATTAGCTCCAATCATTAGCGGACACCATGTCACGTTTGGAGAGCCCCTGTGTGCCTAAACATTGGAGATCCCCCAGAAATGACCAAATTTTGGAAACTAGACCCCCAAAGGAACTAATCTAGATGTGTGGTGAGGACTTTGAACCCCCAAGTGCTTCACAGAAGATTATAACGCAGAGCCATGAAAATAAAAAAAAAAATTATTTTCTCAAAAATGATCTTTTAGCCTGCAATTTTTTATTTTCCCAAGGGTAACAGGAGAAATTTGACCCCAACAGTTGTTGTCCAGTTTCTCCTGAGTACGCTGATACCCCATATGTGGGGGTAAATCACTGTTTGGGCACATGCTGAGGCTCGGAAGTGAAGTAGTGACATTTTGAAATGCAGACTTTGATGGAATGCTCTGTGGGCGTCACGTTGCGTTTGCAGAGCCCCTGATGTGGCTTAACAGTAGAAACCCCCCACAAGTGACCCCATTTTGGAAACTAGACCCCCAAAGGAACTTATCTAGATGTGTGGTGAGCACTTTGAACCCCCAAGTGCTTCATAGAAGTTTATAATGCAGAGCCGTGAAAATAATAAATACGTTTTCTTTCCTCAAAAATAATTATTTAGCCCAGAATTTTTTATTTTCCCAAGGGTAACAGGAGAAATTGGACCCCAATAGTTGTTGTCCAGTTTCTCCTGAGTACGCTGATACCCCATGTGTGGGGGTAAACCACTGTTTGGGCACACGTCGGGGCTCAGAAGGGAAGTAGTGACTTTTGAAATGCAGACTTTGATGGAATGGTCTGCGGGCGTCACATTGCGTTTGCAGAGCCCCTGGTGTGCCTAAACAGTAGAAACCCCCCACAAGTGACCCCATTTTAGAAACTAGACCCCCCAAGGAACTTATCTAGATATGTGGTGAGCACTTTGAACCCCCAAGTGCTTCACAGACGTTTACAACGCAGAGCCGTGAAAATAAAAAATAATTTTTCTTTCCTCAAAAATGATGTTTTAGCAAGCATTTTTTTAGATTCACAAGGGTAACAGGAGAAATTGGACCCCAATAATTGTTGCGCAGTTTATCCTGAGTACACTGATACCCCATATGTGGGGGTAAACCACTGTTTGGGCACACTTCAGGGCTCGGAAGTGAGGGAGCACCATTTGACTTTTTGAATACGAGATTGGCTGGAATCAATGGTGGCGCCATGTTGCGTTTGGAGACCCCTGATGTGCCTAAACAGTGGAAACCCCTCAATTCTACCTCCAACACTAACCCCCCCACACCCCTAACCCTAATCCCAACTGTAGCCATAACCCTAATCACAACCCTAACCACAACCCTAATTCCAACCCTAACCCTAAGGCTATGTGCCCACGTTGCGGATTCGTGTGAGATATTTCCGCACCATTTTTGAAAAATCCGCGGGTAAAAGGCACTGCGTTTTACCTGCGGATTTTCCGCGGATTTCCAGTGTTTTTTGTGCGGATTTCACCTGCGGATTCCTATTGAGGAACAGGTGTAAAAAGCCGCGGACTCCGCACAAAGAATTGACATGCTGCGGAAAATACAACGCAGCGTTTCCGCGCGGTATTTTCTGCACCATGGGCACAGCGGATTTGGTTTTTCATATGTTTACATGGTACTGTAAACCTGATGGAATACTGCTGCGAATCCGCAGCGGCCAATCCGCAGCCAAATCCGCACCGTGTGAACATAGCCTAATTCTAAAGGTATGTGCACACGCTGCGGAAAACGCTGCAGATCCGCAGCAGTTTCCCATGAGTTTACAGTTCAATGTAAACCTACGGGAAACAAAAATCGCTGTACACATGCTGCGGAAAAACTGCACGGAAACGCAGCGGTTTACATTCCGCAGCATGTCACTTCTTTGTGCGGATTCCACAGCGGTTTTACAACTGCTCAAATAGAAAATCGCAATTGTAAAACCGCAGTGAAATGCGCAGAAAAAAACGCGGTAAATCCGCCATAAATCCGCAGCGGTTTAGCACTGCGGATTTATCAAATCCGCAGCGGAAAAATCCGCAGAGGACCAGAATACGTGTGCACATACCGAAACCCTAACCCTAGCCCTAACCCTACCCCTAACCCTAACCCTAGTCCTAACCCTACCCCTAACCCTACCCCTAGCCCTAACCCTAACCCTACCCCTAGCCCTAACCCTAGCCCTAACCCTAACCCTATTCTAACATTAGTGGAAAAAAAAATTTTTCTTTATTTTTTTATTGTCCCTACCTATGGGGGTGACAAAGGGGGGGGTCATGTATTATTTTTTTTATTTTGATCACTGAGATATAATCTATCTCAGTGATCAAAATGCACTTTGGAACGAATCTGCCGGCCGGCAGATTCGGCGGGCGCACTGCGCATGCGCCCGCCATTTTGGAAGATGGCAGCTCCCAGGGAGAAGACGGACGGGACCCCGGCTGGATCGGTAAGTATGATGGGGTGGGGGGGGACCACGGGAGGGGGGATCGGAGCACGGGGGGGGGGGGGGGGGGGGATCGGAGCACGGGGGGGAATAGGAGCGCGGCAGGCGTGGAACGGAGCACGGGGGGCGTGGAACGGAGCACGGGGGGCTGGAACGGAGCATGGGGGGGTGGAACGGAGCACGGGGGGGGGGGATCTGAATGCAGGGGGGGGTGATTGGAGCACGGGAGGGTGATTGGAGCACGGGGGGAGCGGACAAGAGCACGGGGGGGAGCGGAGCACTGGATGGAGGGGAGCCGGAGCAGTGTACCGGCCAGATCGGGGGGCTGGGGGGGCGATCGGTGGGGTGGGGTGGGGGCACACTAGTATTTCCAGCCATGGCCGATGATATTGCAGCATCGGCCATGGCTGGATTGTAATATTTCACCCGTTATAATGGGTGAAATATTACAAATCGCTCTGATTGGCAGTTTCACTTTCAACAGCCAATCAGAGCGATCGTAGCCACGAGGGGGTGAAGCCACCCCCCCTGGGCTAAACTACCACTCCCCCTGTCCCTGCAGATCGGGTGAAATGGGAGTTAACCCTTTCACCCGATCTGCAGGGACGCGATCTTTCTGTGACACAGCATATGCGTCACAGGTCGGATTGGCACCGACTTTCATGACGCATACGCTGTGTCACAGGTCGGGAAGGGGTTAAATAACAGAGATATGTCACACAAAATATTTAAGTAACATTTCCCACATGTCTACTTTACATCAGCACAATTTTGGAACCAACATTTTTTTTTGTTAGGAAGTTAAAAGGGTTAAAAGTTGGCCAGCAATTTCTCATTTTTACAACACCATTTTTTTTTAAGGGACCACATCACATTTGAAGTCACTTTGTGGGGTCTATTTGATAGAAAATACCCAAGTGTGACACCATTCTAAAACCTGCACCCCTCAAGGTGCTCAAAACCACATTCAAGAAGTTTATTAATCCTTCAGATGCTTCACAGGAATATTTAAAAAAAAAAATAATGAACATTTAACTTTTTTTTCACAAAAAATTTAATTCAGATCCAATTTGTTTTATTTTCCCAAGGGTAACAGGAGAAATTGGACCCAAAATGTGTGGCGCAATTTGTCCTGAGTACGCTGATACTTCATATGAGGGGGTAAACCACTGTTTTGGTACATGGCAGAGCTCGGAAGGGAAGGAGCGCCATTTGACTTTTTCAATGTAGAATTGGCTGGAAATGAGACAGGACGCCATGTCACATTTGGAGAGCCCCTGATGTGCCTAAACAGTGGAACCCCCGCACAAGTGACAGCATTTTGGAAAGTAGACTCCCTAAGGAACTTATCTAGATTTGTGGTGAGCACTTTGAACCCCCAAGTACTTCACAGAAGTTTATACCGCAAAAATAGAAAATCATATTTTTTTATTTTTTTTTTTAACAAAAATTATCTTTTCGCCCCCAATATTTTATTTTCCCAAGAGTAACAGGAGAAATTAGACCCCAAAATTTGTTGTGCAATTTGTTCTGAGTACGCTGATACCTCCATATGTGGGGGTAAACCACTGTTTGGGTGCATGGCAGAGCTTGGAAGGGAAGGAGCGCCATTTAGAATGCAGACTTAGAGGGAATGGTCTGCGGGCGTTACGTTGCGTTTGCAGAGCCCCTGATGTACCTAAACAGTAGAAAACCCCCCATATCTGACGCCATATAGGAAACTAGATCCCAAAATGAACTTATCTAGATGTGTTGTGAGAACTTTGAACCCCCAAATGTTTCACTACAGTTTGTAACGCAGAGCCGTGAAAATAAAAAATCTTTTTTTTTTTCCACAAAAATGATATTTAGCCCCAAAATTTGTATTTTCCCAAGAGTTACAGGAGAAATTGGACTGCATTAGTTGTTGTCCAATTTGTCCCGAGTACGCTGATACCCCATATGTGGATCAACCACTGTTTTGGCAGAGCTCGGAAGGGAAGGAGCACTGTTTTACATTTTCAACGCAGAATTGGCTGGAATTGAGAACGGACGCCATGTTGCGTTTGGAGAGCCCCTGATGTGCCTAAACAGTGGAAACCCCCACAATTCTAACTCCAACCCTAATCCTAAAACACCCTTAACCCTAATCCCAACCCTAACCATAACCCTAACCACACCCCTAACCCTAATCCCAACCCTAACCACACCCCCAGCCCTAATCCCAACCCTAACCATACCCACACCCCTAACCCCGACACAATCCCTACCCCTAATCCCAACTGTAAACGTAATCCAAACCCTTACCCCATCTCTAGCCTTAACCCTAATCCGAACCCTAACTTTAGCCCCAACCTTAAAGGCAGGCAGGGCGTCCGCACAGGCGCAGTCTGCAAGACTGCATCTGAGGTCAGACAGGCAGCGCTCACTGCGCCTGCCCCTGGCAGAACTAAACAGCGCAGGCGCCGGATTTGATTTGAAAACAGTGCGGAGGGGGCGGCACCCGGTGCCGAAGAAGCTTTGAGTGACGGAAGTGTGGCGTTTGCAGCAGGGAGTTAAGACCTGCCTCCCTGTCTAAAGACAGGTATTTTTGCGAAATTATAAAACGCTTTATTTCTGCTTTGACTGCACCAATAACTAAAAGAGCCACCTTGTCAGAATGCAGCATTACTACTGCACAAGGTGGCTCTTTTAGTTTCTAACGTCTGGAGGGGGTCACAGAGTCCCTTTAACCCTAACTTTAGCCCCAACCCTAAAGGGAAAATAGAAATAAATACTTTTTTTATTTTATTATTTTTCCCTAACTAAGGGGGTGATGAAGGGGGTTTGATTTACAATTTATAGCGGGTTTTTGTTTGGCAGCTATAAACATAAGGATGAATGACCTCGGGGAGATCAAAACATCCAACACCGCGGAGACACCATCACGTGTTTCTCAACGCAGTGATTCCAGAACACTGCCCCCATCCCTTATGGGAAATATGCAGATGCATGTAAAGAAGCTGCGGAGACACCATCACGTGTTTCTCGACGCAAGCAGTGAATAGCCAGGCCTTTCCCCGGGAAGGAACAACCACGGGAAGGGCAGCATCCTATGAAGGAAAGCCACCTATGCCAAGCATGGTATCCATCCACAGACAGCTGTTTCAGGGTTTTTGCCCCTCATCAGTGTGGAGTAGGAATCTGGCTATTAGGAGCAGTGCCAAGTAAAAAGGCTATAAAGGCACAGATGATTGGCCTCGGGGAGACCAAAACATCCAACACCGCGGAGACACCATCACGTGTTTCTCAACGCAGTGATTCCAGAACACTGCCCCCATCCCTTATGGGAAATATGCAGATGCATGTAAAGAAGCTGCGGAGACACCATCACGTGTTTCTCGACGCAAGCAGTGAATAGCCAGGCCTTTCCCCGGGAAGGAACAACCACGGGAAGGGCAGCATCCTATGAAGGAAAGCCACCTATGCCAAGCATGGTATCCATCCACAGACAGCTGTTTCAGGGTTTTTGCCCCTCATCAGGGGATACCATGCTTGGCATAGGTGGCTTTCCTTCATAGGATGCTGCCCTTCCCGTGGTTGTTCCTTCCCGGGGAAAGGCCTGGCTATTCACTGCTTGCGTCGAGAAACACGTGATGGTGTCTCCGCAGCTTCTTTACATGCATCTGCATATTTCCCATAAGGGATGGGGGCAGTGTTCTGGATCACTGCGTTGAGAAACACGTGATGGTGTCTCCGCGGTGTTGGATGTTTTGATCTCCCCGAGGTCATTCATCCTTATGTTTATAGTCCTTTTACTAGGCACTGCTCCTAATAGCCAGTTTCCTACTCCACACTGATGAGGGGCAAATACCCCGAAACAGCTGTCTGTGGATGGATACCATGTTTTGGCATAGGTGGTTTTCCTTTATGGATGCTGCCCTTCCCGTGGTTGTTCCTTTCCGGTGAAAGACCTGGCTATTTATTGCTTGCGTTGAGAAACACGTGATGGTGTCTCCGCGGCTTTTCTACATGCATTTGTTTGGCAGCTGTCACTAAAAGACGCTTTTTATTGCAAAAAATAGTTTTTGCATCACCACATTTTGAGAGCTATAATTTTTCCATATTTTGGCCCACAGAGTCATGTGAGGTCTTGTTTTTTGAGAGACAAGTTGACATTTTTATTGGTACCATTTTCGGGCACATGACATTTTTTGATCGCTTGTTATTATGATTTTTGAGAGGCAGAATGAACAAAAAACAGCAATTCATGAATTTCTTTTGGGGGAGGCGTTTATACCGTTCCGCGTTTGGTAAAATGGATAAAGAAGTTTTATTCTTCGGGTCAGTACGATTACAGCGATACCTCATTTATATCATTTTTTTTATGTTTTGGCGCTTTTATACGATAAAAACTATTTTATATAAAAAATAATCATTTTTGCATTGCTTTATTCTGATGGCTATAACTTTTTTATTGATGATGCTGTATGGCGGCTCATTTTTCGGACAAGATGACGTTTTCAGCGGTACCATGTTTATTTATATCCATCTTTTAGATAGCATTATTCCACTTTTTGTTCGGCAGTATGATGATAAATCTTTGTTTTTTGCCTCGTTTTTAACAAGCCGGCAACGCTTGTTAAATGCCGCTGTCAGAGTTTTACTAGTTAATGGGCGCGGGCGGATCGCGATTCCAATCATGCCCATTGCACGCACATGTCAGCTGATGAAAACAGCTGACATGTCGTGGCTTTGAGGTGGGCTCACCACCGGAGCCCACCTCAAAGCAGGGGATACTGCCAGCTGACGTACTATTCCATCAGCTGGCAGAAAAGGGTTAAAGTATTAAAGGGTTGACTGGTCAAAACCGATAAATCTACAGACTTCCGAAACCCCCGCAGTGCACACATGCACACGCTATGGGAATTCGATGGTTTCAGACCTGGGAGCAGAAGATATGTATGAGTTATGAATACCCCCGGCCAAAGGAACACTTGAGTATTAAGCCGGGGCCACGTTCTGACCAGCGATATGGACGGCCAGTGGGCGTGTCTGACTAGAGGGTGCGGCGTAGCTCCATGCAAGTGTATGGAGACTGAGGCCCCGCCCACTGGCCAGGAGTATGTATAACTCATACATACCCTCTATCTCCGGGTCTGAAACTGACGAATCCCCGCAGCACACACTGCGAGCACCGCAGGGGGTTCATAAGTCTGAAGTTACACAAGAGTGACTGCAGACTTATCGGTTTTGATCAGACAACCCCTTTAAGGGACACCCCTTGATAAATTTTGGGCATCTTACTCTACCACGTTAGTTTTAGACTGGCCTAAAACAGAAATAAACAATAAAAACGCCAGTCTAACTAAATCTCTCCACTGTGTTTTGCAGTCTCGCACATAGATATCTTTCTTTAGAACTAAATGGTTTGTATCAAGATATAAAGATATCCCCAATCCGCGAAATAAGGGATAATTTTCTGATCACTGGCACCTCCAGTGATACTGAGAATGCTCCATAGAGACGTGAATGTAGGAGGGAAGTCGAGCACGCTCTTATCGTTTTCTCAGCACTGCAATAAAAACAAACTAATTCCTAAGCTCTCACGCCATTACACAGAATGCAAGAATGCTACCTTCCCTCTAAATCACCAGGATATTATTCCAACTCACAACTGTAGCTTTCCTTGCTCAAATTCCTTCAGGGTTTTCTTCCTCTCCCCAGCTTTAAGACGAGAGGAGAATTCGGCTACATTGATTCCACCAAAAAGCTTTATAAGCAGGAACAGGCTGTAAAATACAATGCATCCCATAGTACAGTTATAATGTTATATATTTGTGTAAAAATTTGATTAACCAGCATGCAAATCAAGTCTAAATGGGCATAGCAGTAGAATAATCCCAGACTGCAATGTGCAGGACACAACCATTGAAAATTGCCTAGGGGACCAGCCACCTCTGTGGTCTAGCAATAACACCGAAACATGCGCAGGGCTTACAAATTATCTGAGCTAGTAAACACTGCACTGCATTGAAGCTAGCCAAGATAACTGCAGCTTACTGGTAGTTCCTGATCTCAGCCAGCTTCACAGTTTCTGATGCTGCAGAGACAACACACTACCTCAGATAACGCATGGTTTTGGCCCAGCAACAAGACAATGCTGCAGATCTGAAATGTCAATCAGAACCAAACCCTCCATCAATCAGGTAGTCAGATGACTGGGTAGCAGGGAGCTGTCAAAGAGAGAAGATGGGACATCCCCTTTAAGGTGAACATGTCAACAGGATTTTGTTAAGCAAATTACAGACATTGTCAGGTTGCCGCTGTTACACTAATTAAAATGATACATGAGGTGCAGAAATCCGTCTTGTGGTTCTTGTGTAATCAGTGTTAGAAGTTTTCAGTTAATGAGATGCCCGTGCTCCATGTTGGGACTGTAGGCAGAGTCATAAAGACAGAGAGAGAGACAGACTGTTTGTGCTTCGGGGCAGCCTGTGGGCAGGTCTTTCCTTGGTTTCTCGGGCTTAGAGCAAGCGCGAGCATCTCATTAACTGAAAACTTCTAACACTGATTACATAAGAACCACAAGACTGATCTCTTCACCCCATGTTTCATTTTAATCAGTATAATAATAGCAACCCGACAGCATCTGTAGTTTACTAAGCAAAATTTTGCTGACAGGTTCGCTTTAACAAGCATATCTCACCAAAAATTCAGCTACCCTTCTGCTTTAGTCACATAGCTCATTTTGTATTTTAGTGAAATAATGCTTTTTTTTTATTATTATCATTTTGGAACTCTTTGTAGAGCTTTAAAAGATTTTGTTATGACAACTATTTGTGAATATGTTTAAGGGTAGTCTCTTACCGGTGTGAAGACTCTCTGGAGTTGGTGAAGCAAAGCACACGGGAAAAGCGTAGGGTGAGTAAGAAGTGGAGGAGGATGAGCGGCTTGGAGTTTAGGTTGCATGGAATATAATAGTGCTGTAAGACATAACAGTCATTTCTAACAACCCAGAATATATATACCTAATACACATTACACATCACACACGTGTTAGTTTTCAAAAGGAATCGGTCAACAGGTCTTTGCCACCTCATCTGAAAGCACCATGATGTAGATATAGAGATCACAATTTCAACAATATTTCATTTACTGGTATGTTCAATGTAGGTTTTATAAAATCAGATTTATCAGAAAGAGATTATCACTACAGGACTAGTAAATCTGCTGTCATTAAGTCCTCCATATTTAATGAGCTCTGTATAACTCTGGCCCCTCCACTAATAGTAGGCAGAAAGCTGCCAATCATTGGTGTGAGGGGGGGTTATGCACAGCTCAGCATTCAGATAAAACAGTGATTTTATCAATACTGCAGCCTTCAGACCAGCAAGTGACACATTGCTGGAATAAGTGTCTATTCCCCCGCATCATGCTGCTCTCAGATGTGGTAGTAAAGACCTGATGACAATCTCCTTAGGATATGTGCACATGTCAGCATTTGGTGCAGAAATTTCTGCATGTCTTGACAGGAAAAACGCAGAGTAAACTACGTTCATTTTTTGCCTTGTTTTCGGTGCAGATTTTTCCCCGCTCATTAGTATGGATGAAATCTGCAGCAAAAACGCTGAAAGAATTGACAAGCTGAAGATCTGCACCAAATCTGCAGCGTGTGCATGAGACCTCAGGATTCTCAATGTTTTCTGACAAATCTGAGCAGAAGAAAAGCGACAATTCTGCAATATATGCACAGACCCTTCAATGCTGCATACCGTAAGCTCCTTGGGGAGAGAGAATTTTTCAGAAGTGGGGGGCTCGGCCTCTTCTCCAGTGGTGTGTAACGTTGGCTGCTTGTATAAAGATGTAAAGAGCCGTGGTTGGTACAAGCCGAGCTTCTGAAGTGTTTCTGGGTTGTGCGTCAGCGTAGCAGAGAAAAGCAGCTTCTGCAGCGGTAACTGCATCTGGCCATAACTAGAAAATAGTAAGTGTGAAGTGACATATTCCAAGCTACCCCTGAATGTATACAGAGGACATTCGATAGGTAGGAAAGAAGATTATTAACAGTTAGTTACTTTGCTGCCGTGGGTACTCCAGGCATCTTGCGAGCAAAAAGCTTGCTACGATCTTGTGGTTCCTCCTTATAAACAGCATTGATCACTTGGGTGAGCCAGTCTTGATTCATAGTGTTAATCATGCGATCTGCCTCATCAATAACCTGTAATATGGAAAAGATGCAGCTCTATAAAATCAGGAAAACTCAACATACAACCTTTATAGCTTAGTGAAGCTTACCAAAATATTTAGAATTGAGAGTCCTCAATTCTAAATTCAAGTCGATCAAAATGAAGCTTACCAGAAATCGTAGATGCCTCAAGGTGAAGCCTTCTGTCATCTGTATGTGATCAACAAGCCTACCAGGAGTGCACACAAGAATGTCCGCCAGACTGCAGAACCCAAAGATCCTATAGTAAAAAGTAATGGAAAATAAGCAGTACATCATAAAAACCCAATAACGCTCACATCACAAAGGGTACTCTGTGCAATCGACAAAAGGTCAGCCGCTGTATAAAGGTATTCCTACAAGTAGCAGTTCTAGCACATCCATAGGTCGGAGCTTGTCCTCTGGGTGCCACGTTGCAGGTAAATATGGGATTGGCTGTTTCCCATGTGTTTTATGCGCTGCAGGCCCGTACAGTCATGGGACACTCATATATGATACATTTATGGCACATTCTCTGGATAACCTCCAACACCTCTCACTGAGGTATGCCTTTAAAAAGGGATGACCACTACCAGACCCCAGTTTAACAAATTCAGGACACCATATAAAATAAAAACAGTGTATACTCACCTCCTACCGCGGCATCAGCGCTGCTATTTTTGGGGGTGACATGACTTGCTGTATCACATGCAGGCTGCAGCTCAGCAATAGTCCGAAATTCCAATAGGGCAGACGTCTACTCTGACTAAATAGTAAAGGCAGCAAATGACTAGCTCATTGGCTGCAGCCGGGATGTAATGCCGAACATCAGGTATACACTGTTTCTATTTATTAAAGTAAACAACTCCTTTAAGAGATATAGAAATATATATACATACACACTTACTTTTTAGTGACCAGAGTCTCCTGCTCTTTAGAGAAAGATTTATGTCCAGATATCAGGACAACCTTGAGACCCGTACCGTCTGCATAGACATTAAACACCTTGCAGACCTGATAAGAGAAGTGAAAAACAAATGAATAAATAATGAAGCGTAATGGTAGTAAAAAATGACAAGACAAATAATGCCTTTGTTACGTACCTGTTGTGCCAGTTCCTTGGTGGGCAGCACTACAAGAGCTCGAACTTCACATACATTACGTTCCGTCAAAGCCTATGGGCAAAAAGTGAAACTAGCTTATTAATCCAGAAAAACAACCATTCTGCTTAGAAAACCACTTCTCTAGCCCCAAGAAATTAATAGTTATTGCCATGGACTGCCCCATCTGGCCAGACGGGACAAATCTACAACTACAAGGGGACCATTCAAATGTGTGGCTGTCAAATGTAAAGCATGGACAGGCCGGGACCACCACAGTGGTTATCCAATATGAACAGTGGACTGCACTCTATGATGTTTGTATGTTCGGAAAGGGCACAGGTAGAAAAGTTATTCGTACGAGGTAACCTAATCCAGACATCTCGAAAACATGTAAGCGCAAGTTGGGTACAGGTGTATCGAGGGGGCTCAGGAGGGGAGCCCGGGCCACACTCAGCATATGATGGCTGTGTTACACAGCCAGCATTTGCCTCTAACAGGAGTGCTCCGATCACTCCACAGTCACTCATCAATGCGTCGGTCAACGCATGTGATGTGATCATGGGGTGCCAATGGGTTACTATGGCAGCCGTAGGCCTGCTATATCAGTACTCCTATGAAGCCCACCCAAAGGCATAGCTTCATGTGACAATATTTTTCCCTATATACTATAATATAGCAGTGTTTCTGTATATAGAGAAGTGATTTGATAATTGATAACATAAAACAAAAATTCACCAAAAAAGCCAGAATTGCCAAACACCAGATTGCCCCGCTAAAATAGGGATTTTTGTGTGTACTCACCGTAAAATCCTTTTCTCCGAGCCACTCATTGGGGGACACAGGACCATGGGTTATGCTGCTGTCACTAGGAGGCTGACACTAAGCTGAGACAAAAAAAGGTTAGCTCCTCCCCTGCAGTATACACCCTCATGCTGGATTCCAGAGACCCAGTTCAGTGCAAAAGCAGTAGGATAATAAGAACAATATATTAAATAACATTAGAATATAACATGTCAAACAACAGTCAAAGACTAAAAAAGGTAACAAGCCGTAAGGCTACCAGGGTGGGTGCTGTGTCCCCCAATGAGTGGCTCGGAGAAAAGGATTTTACGGTGAGTACACACAAAAATCCCTATTTCTCCTTCGCCTCATTGGAGGACACAGGACCATGGGACGTCCCAAAGCAGTCCCTGGGAGGGAAACAATACAACCAAGTAACTCCGTATACCATCTGACTACAAATGCGCAACGGCCGCCTGCAGGATACACCTGCCAAGGGACGCGTCCGCAGAGGAGTGAGTGTGGACATTGTAATGCTTTGTGAAAGTATGCAGGCTGGACCACGTTGCGGCTTTGCAAACCTGCTCCGCTGTTGCCTGATGCCGGATGGCCCAGGAAGCCCCCATCGACCGAGTGGAGTGTGCTCTAATCCCCGCCGGGATAGGATTGCCCCTGACCCGATAGGATTCCTGGATAGCAGATCGGATCCATCTGGCTATCGTGGATTTTGACGCAGCCAAACCCTTTCTGTGACCCTCCGGGAGCACGAAAAGGGCGTCCGATTTTCTGAAGTGCGCCGTTCTGGAAATGTACCTCCTGAGGGCCCGTACCACGTCCAGAGTATGGAGAGCCTTTTCAACCCTATGTTTGGGCTGCGGACAAAAGGAGGGAAGAATGATGTCCTCGTTAAGGTGGAAAGATGAGACCACCTTTGGAAGAAACGCCGGAGAAGGGCGTAGGACTACCTTGTCCTGATGAAAGGCAAGGAAAGGTGCCCGGCAGGATAGAGCGGCGAGCTCTGAAACCCTTCTGATGGACGTCACCGCTACCAGGAAGGCAACCTTCCAAGAGAGAACAGAGAGCGGAACGTCTTGAAGGGGTTCGAACGGAGGTTCCTGAAGAACCCCCAGGACCAAGTTGAGATCCCAGGTCTCTAGCGGCATCCTGTAGGGAGGAACCACGTGGGAGACTCCCTGGATAAAAGTCTTGACCTGAAGGTTGGTGGCGATCCTACGCTGGAAAAGAACGGATAACGCGGAGATCTGACCTTTGAGGGAACTCAGGGCCAAACCGGAGTCCAGACCAGCCTGAAGGAAATTCAAGATGCAAGGGATAGAGAAGACGAGCGGAGGGTGACCCCGGAGCCTGCACCATGAGAAGAAGGATTTCCAGACGCGGTGGTAGATGGAGGCGGAAGACGCCTTGCGAGCGCTTAACATGGTGGGGATGACCTGCTGAGAGAAACCGGCACGAGTTAGAATCCAGGTTTCAACAGCCACGCCATTAAACGTAGGGCCCCTGAGCTCTGATGGTAGATCGGTCCTTGGCGAAGCAGGTCTGGGCGGTCTGGCAACCGCAAGGGAACGTCGGCTACGAGCTGAACGAGCTCCGCGTACCAAGCGCGACGAGGCCAGTCTGGGGCGACCAGGATGACTGGAACTCCCTCCGTCTTGATCTTTCGGATCACCTTCGGCAGTAAGGGAAGGGGAGGGAACACGTATGGGAGCTGAAATTGATGCCACGGAGAAATCAGCGCGTCCACTCCTATGGCCTGGGGATCCCGAGATCGAGCAATGAAGTTGTGGACCTTGGCGTTCAATCTGGACGCCATCAGATCCACGTCCGGGGTCCCCCAGTGAAGACAGATCTGGTGAAAAACCTCTGGGTGGAGTTCCCACTCCCCCGAGGCAAGGCCCTGGCGGCTCAGGAAGTCCGCCGCCCAGTTCTCGACTCCCGGAATGTGCACCGCCGAGATGATGGAATGGTTGGTTTCGGCCCAACGAAGGATGAGGGAGACTTCCCGCATCGCCGCCCTGCTGCGGGTACCCCCCTGGTGGTTGATGTAAGCCACCGCCGTGACGTTGTCCGATTGGACTCGTATTGGGTGACCCGCGAGCAGAGCGTGGAAGTGACTCAGTGCAAGTCTGATAGCACGAATCTCTAGAATGTTGATGGGGAGTCTGGATTCCCGAACAGTCCAACGGCCCTGGGCAGAGTGGGGAAGAAACACCGCCCCCCAGCCAAGAAGACTGGCGTCGGTGGTCACCACTAACCAGTGGATCGGAAGGAAGGACTTCCCCTGGAGAAGAGATGGGCCCAGGGTCCACCAAACGAGAGATTGTCTGACCCTCTGGGACAGGGGGCAAGGGTGGTCGAGAGAAAAGAGACTCCTGTCCCAGTTGTCCAGCAGAGCCTGTTGCAAGGGTCGGAGATGGAGTTGAGCAAAGGGAACCGCTTCGATTGCCGCAACCATCTTTCCCAGGATCTTCATGGCGAACCGAATGGTCCGCGGGCGAGGATGGCAGAGCGTACGGGCCCCCTGTTGAAGCGCTTGGGCCTTGGACCGAGGAAGCAAGACCAGCCCCCTTGAAGTGTCCAGGATCATTCCCAGAAAGGAGATCCGACGGGCAGGAACGGGAGAGGACTTGTCCAAGTTGATCAGCCAGCCCAGGCGCGAAAGAGAATCCAGGGTAATGTGGACGCTTGACTGGCAGGCTTGGAAAGACGGGCCCTTTATGAGGAGATCGTCTAAGTAAGGTAACACGACGACTCCTCGAGAATGAAGGATGGCCATGACAGCCGCCATGACCTTGGTGAATACCCTGGGCGCCGTGGCGAGACCGAAGGGTAAGGCCGTGAACTGGAAGTGATCCTACAGAACGGCAAAGCGGAGGAACCTCTGATGAGGCGGGAAAATCGGGATGTGAAGATAGGCATCCTTGATGTCTATCGAGGCCAAGAATTCCCCTCTTTCCATAGAAGAGATGACCGATCTGAGCGATTCCATCCTGAAGTGCCGGACTCTTACGCACTTGTTCAGGAGCTTCAGATCCAAAATGGGACGCACTTTCCCGTCCTTCTTTGGCACGACGAAGAGGTTTGAGTAGAAGCCTTTGAACCTCTCGTGTTCCGGGACCGGAACAATGACCCCGCTCTGGCGGAGGGAGTGGATGGCGCAAAGAAGGGCGCGAGACTGAGCTCCCGAACTGGGGAGACGAGAGGGGAAAAACCGAGTTGGAGGAGGAGAGGAGAACTCTATCTTGTAGCCAGACGATACCAGATCCCTGACCCATTCGTCGTGAACGACGGAGAGCCAGGCTTGCTGAAAAAGGAGTAGACGTCCGCCTACTCTGATGGTATCGACTGGCGCCGTTCCCGAGTCATTGAGACGGGAATCTGGGGGGTCTCGAACCTCTGGTTCTGGGCTGCCTCGGTTTCCCGCGCCAGGAAGGATTAGGCCTGAAGGATGGACGAGCGTCTCTGTCTGCGCGGGCGGAACGGTCCGATCTGGGAAGACCGGTGGGATTGGACCAGGCTGAGCCGGCACGAAAAGGCCGAAAACGAAAGTAAGGCTGGCGCTGGAAGGCCGCCTTGGGCCTCTGTTGGGGAAGAAACTTGCTCTTTCCCCCTGTGGCGTCGGAGATAAGCTGGTCAAGCTTTTCGCCGAAAAGATGCCCACTTTGAAAAGGGAGAGAGATCAGGGATTTTTTAGAGGAAGAATCTGCGCGCCAACCTCTGAGCCAAAGAGCCCTTCTAATAGCGATGGCGTTGGAAGCCGCCAATGCTGCGCAATTCGCCGCGTCGAGGGATGCGAACATCACATAATCACTGGCCATGGCTAACTGCTTAGCTAGGTCCGCCATTTCAGAGGGGAGGTCCTGCTCATTAATGGATTTCGCTAGAGCATCCGCCCAGGAAACCATAGCCTTGGTCACCCAAGCCGCGGCGAAGGAGGGAGACAGGGAAGAGCCAGAGGCTTCGTACACTGACCGAGCTAGAGAGTCTATCTGGCGTTCAGTGGGGCTCTTAATTGAAGCGCCCTCCGGGACTGAGAGGAGAGTTTTAGAAGCCAGGCGTGAGACCGGCGGATCTACAGTAGGGGGATCCGTCCAGTCTTTCACGAGATCAGCTGAGAAGGGGTACTTGGAAACCAAGTCCTTCTTACCCGTGAAGCGCTTGTCTGGGCGCTCCCTGTGACGCCTGACTATATCCAGGAAGGCTGGATGAGAGGCAAAAGATTTGTGGGAACGTTT
Organism: Ranitomeya imitator; assembly: GCF_032444005.1. Classification (NCBI taxonomy): domain Eukaryota; kingdom Metazoa; phylum Chordata; class Amphibia; order Anura; family Dendrobatidae; genus Ranitomeya; species Ranitomeya imitator. The sequence goes on along the minus strand of NC_091282.1, from coordinate 299,673,024 downwards.
GGTTCTGGAAAAAGGAGACCGCGTGTTCCGGAGCGGAATTAGAGTCGTCATCCACCTTAAGTGCGTGATTGACTGCTACAATGAGGGAGTCAACCGTAGCTCTGAACTCCGGAGCCTCCGGGTCCAAAGATATCTCGGACTCATGTTCAGAGCCGTGAACGCTGCGAGCCCCCAAAGAGGGAGAGCGAGAGGTGGAACTGCCAGAGTCTGAGCGGCGAGGTGAACGCTCAGGAGAGGTAGTACGGATCCGTTTTCTGGATGACCGTGCCTCTTTAAGAGGAGAGCGGCCCCTGCTGGCCGACGATTCCCCTTTTGAATGGATTTGATGGCGTTAGCTAAAAAATCCACGGACTGTGAAAGCGAGGCAACCCACGGGGGGGACTAGGTACGCCGGAGTCGGTGGCGGTGGAGGGCTCCTGGGCACATGGAGCATCGCAGGCAGAGCAGAGGGGAGAACTTTGAGGCCTGGGAAGTGGGGCCTGGCAGGTGGTACACGCAGAAAAAAAGGTCGTATGCACCTTAGAGGATTTTTTAGACCTTGACTGCGACATGATTCTAATGCAAAAAAACCACAGGGTCTTTAAATTGTAACCGAGCCTGAGAGGGCGGCGCTGCAGAGGAGAGCTAACGATGTCTCCTTACCCCGGTCCTGTGTCCCGCTGTCCAGGGAAGACGAACTGCGAAGAATTCCCTCTGAGAAGAGAAAGCCGGCTGCACGTGGGCGCTGTGACACACCGGAGATGCGACGGGCAGGAGCTGCGGCGCTGCAGTGAGGGACTAAGATGGCCGCCGAGATCAGGAGAGAGATCTCGGCGGCTGCGAGAAGCGCCAGGACCGGGGGGCGCTGCCGCTGTGACGCGCAGGAGTGGGCGGAGCCTAACGGCGGCGACCAGCGGCTAGGCCGAAGCCGGGGGCTAAATTTGCGGCCTCGGCCCCCAATGAGCGGTATCAGTGCCACAGGTTTGAGGAGCCCCCCGAACCGCCGGCGACCCCCCCAATCCCCCCACAGGACACTTACCCTGATCATGGAGGTGAGAGGGTGCCTTGGAATAGGGACGGTGCAGGGGTTGGGAAGCCTCTATCCACCGGCCCCAGATGGGGGGTGGAGAGGAACCGTCCACCACCTGAGTCACGCAGAGCATTGGTGATGCAGTGTGGTCTGCACGGACGCCACAGGGAAAAAGGCCTCTGTACAGCCGAGGGTAAACCTGGTGGACAGGGCAGAAGTCCGGCATACAAAAAGCCTGGCTGCAGAGGAGGATACTGGAGGTAAAACACCAGTGCTCGTCTGTATAAAAAAAAAAAAAAAAAAAAAAAAAGGGGAGATCGGGGCCCTTTAAGGGGAGAAACCGTCGCCCAAAAAAGGTCAGCTCAGGCAGTGGCTCCCACGTCGCAGGAGAGGATACGGTGAGGTGAAACTCCCGTGCTCGCCTGTTGTTGGTTCGGGGGAGATCGGACCTTAGAAGAATCCGTCGCCCCCTTCGTCCGGAATAGATTGAAAAGGAAAAAAAAAAGAAAATCCATGAGGATTAAAAATCAGTGTGCCTCCTACGGACACTAAGCTTAAACTGGGTCTCTGGAATCCAGCATGAGGGTGTATACTGCAGGGGAGGAGCTAACCTTTTTTTGTCTCAGCTTAGTGTCAGCCTCCTAGTGACAGCAGCATAACCCATGGTCCTGTGTCCCCCAATGAGGCGAAGGAGAAAACAAGCCTTCACACAGCTCGATTGATGCAAAAATGTAAGGGTGTCAAAACATGACAAACCATTTTTTTCTTTACCAATTTCAAAAAATCTCAACACACAAAAAAACTAACGTAAGTTAGATATCAGCGTAATCATACTGATCTGTAAAGTCATGCTACTATGTAGTTTTTACCAAAGATTGAATGTTGTAAAAACAAAACCCCAAAAACAAGGTGGAATCGGAATTTTGTTGCGATTTTTACTACACTTGGATTACTTTTTTTCATGTTGTCTTTCAAAACTACAACTCACTCAGCAAGAAAAAAGAAAATTCAGCTCATATGGCTATATCGATGAAAAAAATTAAAAAATAGGGATTTTGGTTTACTCACCGTAAAATCCTTTTCTCCGAGCCATTCACTGGGGGACAAAGACCATGGGGTGTATGCTGCTGCCACTAGGAGGCTGACACTAAGTGATACAAAGAAAGTTAGCTCCTCCTCTGCAGTATACACCCTCCTGCTGGCTCTCAGCTAACCAGTTCGGTGCAAAAGCAGTTGGAGATCAATAACAACATATGAGAGTATAGCATGTCATATTATATATGAGAGTATAGCATGTCAAAATATAAAACAAGCACAAGCTAATAACAGGGTGGGAGCTGTGTCCCCCAATGAATGGCTCGGAGAAAAGGATTTTACGGTGAGTAGACAAAAATCCCTATTTCTCCTTCGCCTCATTGGGGGACACAGACTGTGGGACGTCCCAAAGCAGTCCCTGAGTGGGCACAACATCAGATAAGGCCCTGTGTAACCGCTACTTACAAGTGCGCCACCGCTGCCTGCAGAGTCCGCCTGCCCACACTCACATCTGTGGAATTGTGGGAATTATAGTGCTTCAAGAATGCATGCGGACTGGACGAATCCGCAAGCTTGCAGCCGTGCTTGCCGACGTCTGGTGCCTAGAGCTCTCAGATAGGGAGATGGGCTGATATCTAGCACGGAAGGACTCCTGGATGGTGAAACGAATCCACCAGGCTAACATGGCCGAAGAAACGGCTAAACCCTTCCTGTGACCATCAGGAAGCCTTCTTCTTACCGTCAGGAAGCCCAAATAAAGTGACCAACCTTCGGAAGGACGCCGTCCTTGATACGTACCTACTCGGAGCACTCACTTCGTCCAGATTATGGAGAACCCATTCAGTTTTGTGGACTGGAGCCGAAAGAGATGAGGGAAGGACGATGCCCCTGTAACAGTGGGAATACAATACCACCTTGTAACAAGGGAAGGGGATGGCCTGAGGACAACCTTGCCTTGATGGTAATAAGGAAAAAAGTCTGGAAGAACAGAGCGGCAAGCTCTGAAGACTCATCAGGATGACAAGATCGCAGAGAAGAAAGGGAGCAACCTTTCCTGATAGTAAAGTCTGTCCAGATCAAAAAAGGAGCCTACTGTAAGACCCCCAGGACCATTAAGGTCTCAAAGATCTAACAGTATGTGACAGGGAAGATCCGCAGGCGAAGACTCCCTGCGAGGAAGTCCATAATTGCAGCTTTGTTGCAATAAGATGGAAAAATACTAGTACCACAAACGAGAAATCCTGACATGATCAGTGCGGATCTCCCAGGATTACTGGGGCCCTTCCTGCTTCCAAAAATATCTCAGAAGTAGTGGAAGAGGGGTTATGAAAATTGGTACCATGGAAGAACAAAGCATGCACTGCGATGGCTCTTGGATCTCGAGGCCGAACCATGAACTTGAGTACATTGGCGTTCAGTTTGGACGCCATCTGACCTACATCTGGAGTACTCCAGTGAAGGCAGATCTGATGGAAGACTCCCGGGTGAAGTTCCCACTCACTTGAGGAGAAACCCTGACGGCTGATTATGTCTGCCACCAAGTGTTCTACTCCAGGGATATGTACTGTCGAGATCACCGAATGATAGATCTCGGCCCATCAGAGAATGTGAGGTACCTCGGCCATGGCGCTTGACTATGGGTACCTGGTAGACGTATGGCACAGCCGTGGCATTGTCCAACTGAAGTCGGATGAGGTGACTCGCCTGAAAGCAGTGGACCTGCTGTAGGATTAGCCATACCGTTCGGATCCCCAGAGCAATGATCAGGAGAAGACTGGCATTGGTAATCACTAATAACCATTGGACCAGGAGAAGGCCCTGGATGAGGAAGGAGCTCAGAGACTACCCTTTGAAAGCCTGATTGACTTGCTGAAAACGAGCGGGGCGAAGGAAACTGCTTCCATTGTCGTCACCATTTTTCCTCAGAACCCTCCTAGCGAATCGAATGAACTGAGGGGATGAGTGATCAAGTGTGCGAGCTCCCTGTTGAAGGGCCACGACCTTGACTCGAGAGAGAATTACCATCCTTCTGGAAGTGTGCAGGATCATCCTCAAAAAGGATCTGCTGGGCTGGAAATGAGGAAAACTTGTCTTAAGTTTAGCTGCCAGCCCAGGTGAGAGGGTATCTCAAATGATATAGACAACTCAGCGTAGTCCTGGAAGAGTGACTAGAAAGTCGACCAAATAGGGCAGGACAACCACGCTACTAGGGTGCCAGAGGAACATGACAACCGCCATGACCCTTGCAAACAGTCTGGGTGCGGTAGCCAGGCCGAAGGGCAAGGTCGTGACTTGAAAATACTGTTCGCGAATGGAAAGGCATAGGGATTTTTGTAGAGGGGAAAAATAGGAATGTGAGGGTAAGAATCCCGAATGTCGATGGATGCCAGAAACTCCACCTTTTTCTGTTGAAGTAATGACTGAGCGGAGGAACTCCATCCAAAAAAGGAGGACCTTGTCAAAGGTTGTTAGAAGTTTGAGGTCCTAGATCAGTGTTACTTTTCATTCCCCCTTTTTGGAACCAAGATCCCTTAGATCTAGAGTGTCCTGGACAACCCTTCCACTGCTGGTTAGGTCTGTAGAAAAAATACGATCTCTTGATTGGACAGCTGTACTGTCTTTGGGGAAAGGTTACATGTGTGAATCGAAGTAGTTAAGGTCTCCAACCAGGAGATCATTGCTCAAGCAACCCATGTGGCGGCTAATTGATGATACATCGGGCAGGGATACTGGTAGGTATACGACAAGAGATTCTACCCGGTTAGACTGCCAAGTGGCAGAATGCGGGGCTGCATCCAGCAGGTCAGGAAAAAGCCGTCTCTTGCCATCGTCGCTCTCTTTTGACGTTGCAGAGTAGAAAATTAAAAACCCTCGATCCACCATCCTCTTAACAGGGAAGTGGAGAGGAATCGTCCGCCTTCTTGCATCATCCGCTAAATAGTTTTGATGCAAAGGGAGGTGCTAGGACGCCAAAAAGGGGTGCCTCTGTACATCCCCAGAGTTCAGGTCCCCAGGTGGACAGGGCAGGTTGTCTGGCGTTAGGTCTGGATGCAGCAGAGAATACATGGAGGCGACACTCCATGTGCTCGTCTGTTGATGGTGTGCGGAGATCGGTGGCCTTTAACCCTGCTGTTCTGTTCGGTCTGGGGAGACCTATTTTGAACTTTGGTATTTTTTGGGGTGTTCAAGATGCGGTTCTGAAACTTGTGGTTGATTGACTTAAATGAGGATGGGTCGGTCGGCCACGGGTTTCAGAGCCGCATCCTGAATATTTTAAAGAATATTGAAGTTCAAAGTCGGTCATTTTTGACCAACAGAACAGCAGGGTTAAAGGACCCGTCGCCCTTAAAAATCAGAACTGGTATGGCATCCCACGTAGAGACTTCTGTCCAGTGATTCGCTTATCCGGACTGAATGGCAAATGATCTATGAGGGAGTTTAATCTCCTTATGAGGGATACTGCGTAGTCTAGAGCAGAACCAGAGTCCTCGTCAATGTAATGAGATTGGTTGATGGTATAAATAGGCGAGTCATCCTTCTCTGAAGCTCTGGCAAGTCCAGGTCCTAGGCAATATCCGATCCACATTCAGAGCCTTGTTGTCATCAAATCATTGGAGAAGGATCAGGAAACAAAATCTTCCGTTTTCTAGATGCCTGTATGTTTCTAGAAGCCTGTACGTTTCTAGAATACTTGCGGTCCCTGCTAGCCGACGGCTCCCATATAGGAGAAGGACCATGTATATCGGTCCTGCGAGCACTCCGAGCCACAGAGGGTACACAGAGGGATTCAATCTCTTGGTCAGAGAACCATGGATTGCGGTCAGTGACGAAGTCCACTGAGGGAAACTAGGTATTCTGGGATAAGCTGGGGTCAGCGGCGGAGGGCTCCTGAGCTCATTTAGGTGACCGGCTTCAGATTGATCATGTGCCCTTAAGACCAGGGAATACTGGTTATGCGCCCTTAAGACCAGGGAATACTGGTCATGCCCCTTTAAGACCAGGGAATACTGGTCATGTGCCTTTAAGACCAGGGAATACTGGTCGTGCACCTTTAAGACCAGAGAATACTGGTCGTGCACCTTTAAGACCAGAGAATACTGGTCGTGCACCTTTAAGACCAGAGAATACTGGTTGTGCGCCGTTAAGACCAGGGAATACTGGTCGTGTGCCTTTAAGACCAGGGAATACCGCCAGAAAAGCGGGCGGAGCCGCCTTAGCTCGCCATAGTGCGGGCTCAGCTTCCGGGATGCGGCCTACACATCGGCCGAAGCCGGGGGCTAAATTTTTGCAGCCGGCCGGAGCTGTTACCTCAGGGAGGTGGGCCACAGGGAAGTGGCTGAGGCTGCCTGTCAGCATGTGAATATCCCACTGAAGATGGATCCACTCACCATCTGTGCGCGTCCCGGCATGGAGCCGCCGCGGATGTGCGTTTCAGCGCTGTTCTGTGCAGCATGGACGGTGCAGGGATAGAGGGTTAAACCTCAATCCACTGTCCCTTTGCTAGGGAGGTGGAGAGGAACCGTCCGCCTCCTTGTGCCATCCGCTTTCACAGTGGTGGGACAGTGGGGGCTGCTCAGACGCCATAGAGAGGGGCCTGTGTGCATCCACGGAGTTCAGCCCCTGGGTGGACAGGGCCAGTTGTCCGGCATTAGGCCTGGCTCCAGGAGAGGATATATGGAGGCAACACTCCATGTGGTCGCCTGTTGCTGGTGTGGGGAGATCGGGACCGTGAAGTAACCGTCGCCCCTGAAGTGAGCTCAGTCTTGGCTTCCCACGTCGCAGGAAAGGGTACGGGGAGGTATACTCGCCGTGCTAGCCTGGTGATGGTTCGAGGGAGATTGGAACCTTGAAAGGAACCGTCGCCCCCTTCACTCCGTTAATTAAAAAATAAAAATTTACAGAAAAGTAAAAATAAAATAAAAACGTTGGGGTCTGAACCAGACCCAAGTGCCTCCTACAGACACTAAGCAAGAACTGGTTAGCTGAGAGCCAGCAGGAGGGTGTATACTGCAGGGGAGGAGTGAACTTTCTTTGTATCACTTCGTGTCCTCCTGGTGGCAGCAGCATACAACCCACGGTCTGTGTCCCCCAATGAGGCGAAGGAGAAAGTTATAGGTCTTGGAAGAAAGGGATGAAAAAAATAAATTGCAAAAATGAAAAGTGGCTGCGGTGTGAAGAGTGCTATACAGTAGAGCAAAGACTAATTGTCACACTCCATTTTTTGGCAGCTCTGGTTCCACTATAATTTAAATGTAGCTTTTTTTCCTTTCAGGCCAGCAGGAGTTAATGTCAGTTTTCCTTGCAGGCAGTTTGCTGCAGCTGCTGAATGGCTAGGTCAGCTGATGTGGGTGGTGACAACTCCCACCATCCTTTAAATAGTCACCTGATGCATCAACTGACTGTTGGTGATAGAGTTACTCTAAGTAGACCAGCCGAGTGTGCAGATCTCTGGTGTTAGCCCTGTATCAGCTACTTCTGGAGTTCGGGGTCCTGTTTCTGTGTCCTCTGCAGTGTGGAGCTTGGCAGCGGTTCCTGGAGCTAAGTTTGTGTTTCTTACCTTGTCTGTCTCGTACTTGTCACCACCCGTGTTTGTACCATCTGCAGTGGTGAGGCTAGCGCTAGCCGGTCAGTGCACTAGTCAGGGTACAGTGAGGTGACAGCAAGGGACGACGTTCGTGACAGCGCACGGGGAGGAGGACCCGCTTAGGGTGTTAGGGGAGTGCAGGGATAGGCTCAGGAGGTGTCCCATCCCTCATTCCCTATTTGTTAGGGCCTTCCACTTCCATTTACCATCCCTTGAGTGTGTTGTGCCGTCCACTGACCAACCACCCTTGTGGTGGTGACACTAATTTTGCCAAACTGACCTGTACTATTGGAATGACAAATGCCAAAGTCTTCCCACTTCCAGTAGGTGCAGAAACACAAATGTCATTTGGGCGATACCCGCCTCTGCCCACAAGAAATCCATGGGCACAGCTATCCAAAATAGCTGGGATGACTTCAGCTTGAACTAAACATGAGTGAGAGGAAAAAAACAAAACTCAATAAAAGGGAAAATAGAGTTATTTGGACACTTTTTATAATTTTCTTTTTTAATAGCACTACGGAGATGCTCCTCCTCCCCCGAAAAATAAATATCAGTGCTCATGATCTCTACTTTTATCCCCAATATTTCCACTGCTGTAATTTTTGATACATAGTGTGAATTATTTACCCTTTCATATACCTTACTTTACGTTGCTGCAGTCTTCTGAATCCTGACAGCGTGTGCATCATATGCTGTTCTGATTCTCTGATGTTGTCGGCAAGAGAGGACGGTCACGTGACCGCAAATGTGTGATCTACATACATGCAGTCACATGCTGACTAGACATGTGCAGCCTCGCTGAGCACAAGTGAATACATGTCTAGTCAGAATGTGGCCGGAAATGTGCAAACTGAATTCTTGCGGTCACATGGCAACATCATAGAATCCTACGTGACTACAGACGTATAAAATGATCGAACATCCCCTTCAGTCATATAAAGGTACATATTTTCTAGGATATGGTTCCCCATCCCCCAGTGTCAAAAGGATCTCCACAACATCATATTAAATAGGCCTGAGTAAAAACTAAGTTGGTATTACTACCTGGAAAGAAAGATTTCACTTTGTTGGATTCCAGTCTCTTTAGCATGCTCGGGGCTAAGCATGGCATATCATGGATGGGGACAAGGTTCTGCTTAATATCTTTCTGAACCAGATTAGGTTTTGCTAACCACTGTGGTAGAACTGGAAGCACCTACAAGAGAAAGCAATCAAGGTGTCAGTTTACAAATTAATCATACTTTATAACCTTCAAGGGTTTGCATGTCTGCTGAATGGTCTTACCTTCTGAACTGGTTTGGCCTTAAAGCCTCCAAGAAGTAGAAAGTCTTTTTTCCCTCCACTCTTCTGTTCCAGCTCAGCCTCGTCACTTTTTGCCGTGCCCCCTTCTAATTCAGTGTTATCCTCCTTTGTGCAGGCTACTTTTGTATCTTCCATTACATCCCCCAATTCTTTGTCAGAGTTCTCATCTCCTTGTTTGGGTTCCTTCTCATGAGCAGTCTTTGAGTCTTCACTAAGGGCGGATTTGGAGTTAGATCTCATTCTTGCCTCACATTTACTGACTTTCTTCTTATGCTTCCTTTTTTCATCTGGTGCATCCAGACCTTTGATCTTTTCTTGCTCCTCATCGCTGACGTTTTGCTTGCGAGACTTCTTTACCTTCACATTTCCTACATCCTTTGCCTCAACATCAAGACAAGGATTCTCCACCTCAGTAGGGGACTCATCGAGAGTTTTCTTCCGTTTCTTAGGTTTCTTCTGTTTTTCTGACACCTTGGATTCCTGTACCTCCTCTACACTGTAGGACTTTGAAATTCCCCTCACATTTTTCTCCTGACATTTTAGTTGTGACTGCCGTTCCTTGGCTTGTTGATGTAGCTTCTTTAGCAAATCTTTGGCCCTATCTTCAGTTGAATCTACCTCATCACCAAGGTACCTAACAAGGAAAAGGATAATGGTTACATAATATTTAGGGAGCATCAATATTTTACCCCTATTAGGCAAGTATACATTATAGAGATGGGAAAAGATGGCCACAGTTATGGCAGTGGCACAGAAGCTGCGCTTGCCTCATTATTCGGAGATTGTAGGGTGCCGATAGGTGGCTGCTGCAGCCAGGAACCTTGCAAAAATGACTTACTCTGCCATGGCCTACGTCTATCAGGTTGTCAATTATGCACTTAAAAACAATAGTGCATTGCAATATAGAAACACTGCAGTGTATTATATGGGTGATCAGAGGATAACATGTGGCCTTGGTGAAAAAACAAAGCCAAAGTAGAGCTATGTTGATAGGTACATTAAAAAAATGGTTTTAGAAATGTGGAAGTGGGAAAAACAAGCTGTGTTTAAAATAGATCACACCATTAAAAGGTTCCAGTGCACCCATCATTGGCGGCATATATATAGGTGGTGCTGAGGTTGCACTTGCATAGACCCATGAAACACTGAAGACAACTCTAGTATTGTAAGGTGCTCATGGTAGATGGAAGGAGCCCTACTATGTATTTTGCATGGGTCCCCAAGAGCAGCGAGTTATGAGAAAATATATATTATAAACAGGGGATCAGGATCTTTTCTCAGAAAAATATATAATTTCTCATAACTCACTGCTCTAATATACATATAGCAGTGAGTTATGAGAAATGATATATATTTCTGATAAAGAGAAAAGATCCTGATCCCGTTACCTAGAATGAGGGGGCACAGGTCTTCTGCCCAGATACACTTTTGGCTTAGGTCGATTTTCTTTGCCAACACAGACCGCTGAAGATGAATTATGGTACAGTGCCGCCAAGGAAAACTGACAGGAGCCAAAGGAAAGGGGGAGTAAAGGGAAAATGTCACCAGAAAATAATTTATTGTTTCCAGTTTGTGTTTCATGTATTTGTCAAAATGTTTGACAATTTTTTATCTTTTAATAATAATAATAATAATCTTTATTTATATAGCGCCAACATATTCCGCAGCGCTTTACAGTTTAACAGTTTCAAACACAAAAGTCATAAGTAACAACGTTAACAATACAATAATTAAAGCAAAATAAGACGACCCTGCTCGTGAGAGCTTACAATCTACAATGAGGTGGGGGAGATACAAAGCACAGGTGTGTATTTACAATGATGTATTTACAATCATGGTCCAGCCATCTTTTACTTTTGATCTGCATTAAAAATGAGAAATCCTACAATTTTTACATTAGCCAGTAGGGTCTTTTTTTTTTTAGACTATCTCCCTGTTCTTTCAGAAAACGTACATGTACATTAGCAGCAATATAACTTTTGTATTTAAGAATCTAATAAGCCTGTGAAAGGCGATTGTGAAGCGGGGGCTCAGGGTCGCCGTGACATTGTGCATGGTGGATCCTGTGTTACCAGGGGGGTATAGAGCTGTTACCCATCACTGTAATCCTCCCTATGATAATGACACCTTAATATAAAGTCTTCCTGAGGGACAAAGTAGGAGACTAAAACAGCCCCAGTGGCCAATGTGAGAAATATAAAAAATGCCAAAATTAAGAAAACACAGATTTTGCACAAAAACCTAATTTAAACAACAGATCATTTTCTGATGACACCTTCCCTTTAAGGTGTTATGTCTGTAACTTATCATAACTAAGGGGGTCACTGGTCACCGACCACCATCAATAATAACACAAGTCAAACTAAACTTTCCCACAGGTGGAAACTTAGGCTACGTTCACACTAGCGTTCGGCTAGTGTGCGTCGCGCTAGCGTCGGGCGACGCAGCGGCGACGCACGCGTCATGCGCCCCTATGTTTAACATGGGGGACGCATGCGTTTTTGCTTGTTGCGTTTTCCGACACGTGTGTCTTTTTTGACGCTAGCGTCGGACCAAGAAAACGCAACAAGTTGCATTTTTCTTGCGTCCGATTTTCGTCAAAAAACGACGCACGCGTCGAAAAACGCAGCGTTTTTGCGTGCGTTTGCACGCGTTTTTCGGGGCGCACAACGCTAGTGTGAACGTAGCCTAATATGGAAGCTGCAGAGAACGACACAGAGATTCCAGCAATGAACTACAAGGAGAGCATGTTGTTTGCTGCAGGGGGAGATCAGCAACCCCCATTATGGGGAGAAAAGCTCATCAGAGATCCCACTCCATACACCGCCATTGTACGGCTCTCAGTTGCTGAAGCTGCCGCCGCAGGCCAGTGATCTGGTGGCCCTTTCCCGTCTGATCACGGTGCTGTAAGGACACAGACCGGAAGCAATATCAGATACGAGCACCTGTTTATGACAAAGAGCGACATCCCGAGCGAGGTTCTTCGCTGATCCCAGCAACACAGCGGCAGATCACGTGGGGGGACACGGCATGAGCTGTCGCATGTTAGTGACGTCAGTAGCGGCGATGTGCAGGATGTCTGGAGCGGATTCTTGTTGTTGTTGAGCGCCCTCTGCTGTCTCCGAATATGTTGACATCCGGATGGGCGCCTGTCCCTCGTTAGGCCGCACTGCAGTCATCGCTCATCCGGCCTCTGTTCTATCATTTATTAGTATAAAATGGAGCAGGAATTCTGAATATTAAATAACTTTTTGATGTCATGTAAACTGTTTGCCAAAAAGTATTTCACAGGTTTAAAATAGCGGTAAAATGTCAAATTACACTACCAGTCTCCTCCATACATCTGCGACATGGTCTCCTGGTACTTAGGCTAGGTTCACATTGCGTTAGGGCAGTCCGTTTAGCGCATAGCGCTACGGACTGCGCTAACGCAATGTCCCAAAAGGGATCGCGTTTGCTGATCCCGCTAGGGCAGATCCCCGAACTGCGCTAGCGAGGAACGGACCGCGAACGCTGCTTGCAGCATTCGCGGTCCGTCACTCAAATGACGGCACATCGCTAGCACACGCCCAATGTGGGCGTGCGCTAGCGATGCGTTCGCCATTACAAGCAATTGCGGCGTTAACGGACTACGTTACACCGCGGTGTAACGTAGTCCGTTAAACGGGTTCACATAACGTAATGTGAACCTAGCCTTACCTACATGCAACCGTCGATCCTCATAAGATCTCTACTCCCCTACTATCACTTCTTCCCACAATCGCATCCGAGACCTCTCCCGTGCTTCCCCCCCTACTCTGGAACTCTCTACCTCAACACATCAGACCACTGAGACCAGGGGTGGATTAAGGGTAGCCAGGGCCTTGGGCTGTTCAAACTCTGTTGCCCCGCCCCCCGCAGAGGCAACATTTTCAGGGCCCCCTTGAGACTCCGCTCAGGCTCCACACCAGCCCCGCCTCCACGCTCCACCCCTCAAACTGTCCACAGTCCCACCGCTCTCTCTAGGAAAAACTCCACTTCTCACCTATCACACATTAACAGTTCCTATCACCAGATCACACATAGCCGGCAGATTTTGTTTTGGCCAAAAGATTTTTTTAAGCCGCCACCATAACATGGTAGACACTTTTGGCCGGGCCCTACTCTGCTGTAACCTATTAAATATTTGATAAAATATGCAATACAATTTAGGTATTTTTTTATTTATTTTTCCATTTTTAAAATGACCAATAATACCACATACAAGGAACAAATACCGCTACACCATGTCCAGACCACATATTAGTACCACATAGTGACCAAATAGCACATACAAGGGACAAATACCACCGCACCATGCCCAGACGACATATTACCACCAGTGACCGAATAATATCACATACAAGGAACAAATACCACCACACCATGACCAGACCACATATTACCACCACATAGTGACTGAATACTACAATACTGATCAGTAATAAAAAAATAAAAAAAATACTAATATCACCATATGTGCCATTATACACAGGGGATCTGTACTTAGTATGTAGAGTCAGTGTACAGGTAATACAGTGATCACTGGTGACATTATACACAGGAGCTCTATATATAGTGTCAGTGTACAGGTAATACAGTGATCACTGGTGACATTGTACACAGGACCTCTGTATATAGTATACAGTGTATAGTGTCAGTGTACAGGTAACACACTGATTCGCCAGTGACGTCTCTAGGTGAAGTCCTTCATCTTTGCTTTTCATCTTTTATCCAGCACAGACCGCCATCACTTCTTCCAGCCAGGGCTCGTCTCTGCAGGAAATAACACAATTATCTTGAGCTCCGCTTGCAGAACACATTACTTAATTTTTCCCAACTTCTACATTACACCACTTGAAGAAAAAAAGGCGACATAGTATCACTCTACACAATAACAGGACGGCCCCCCATTTAAAACCGTATACTCAAAAAATAAAATAAATAAATCACTGCAGTAATAATATTCTTTAATTAGCCCCTATGGTAATAATATTCCCCATCCTAGCCCCCTTGTGTCTCATTCATGGCTTCAGCCATATGTTCTCCCATCCTGCCATCATGAGTATCCATTCTGCCCCATATGATCTCCCCATCCTGCCCCATCTGTCTCCATCGTATCCATCCTGCCCCATGAACCTGCTCCATCTGTCTCCAATCCTGCCCCCAGTGTCTCCAATCATGCCCCCATGTCTTTCATCCTGCCCCGTATCTCCATTCTGCCCCATGTCTCCAATCATGCCCCCATATCTGCAATCCTGCCCCGTGTCTCCATTCTGCCCCCAGTGTCTCCAATCATGCCCCGTGTCCAGCATTCTGCCCCCGTATCTCACAGTCTGCCCCGAGCCCCCCGGATCGTCGCTCTCAATAAAAAAAACAAAAAAAACAAAACAAGTACTTCTTACCTAGCCGCGCTCCTGCGGCGAAGCCCCTTCCACGCAGCTGAAGCGCACTCTCCCAGTCTCCCGCCCCTGGCTGCAGCGCGCCGCTGAACGTATCAGGATCAGGTCTCAAGCATCCGGAGGAGCTCCTAGTACCTGTGAGCTCCTAAGGCAATCGCTACAGGTGCTGAGCTGGGGCTGGGCTGATGTATATACAAGGGATGAGGGCTGGCTGTGGGGCTGGGCTGATGTATATACATGGGCTGGCTGGGCTGATGTATATACAGGTAACGTGCTGGGGGCTGGCTGTGGCTGGGCTGATGTATGTATATGCTGGGGGCTGGCTGGGCTGATGTATATACAGGGGCTGTCTGTGGCTGGGCTGATGTGTATATACAGGGGCTGGCTGGTCTGATGTATATACAGGTGCTGGGGACTTGGGCTGCTGTATACACAGGGGCTGGCTGGTCTGATGTATACAGGTGATGGGGTCTTGGGCTGATGTATGCACAGGGGCTGGCCGTGGCTGGGCTGATGTATACACAGGGGCTGGCTGTGGCTGGGCTGATGTATATACAGGGGCTGGGGGCTGGCTGGGTTGATGTATATACAGGGGCTGGGGGCTGGCTGGGTTGATGTATATACAGGGGCTGGGGGTTGGCTGGTCCAATGTATATACAGGTGATGGGGGCTTGGGCTGATGTATACACAGGGGCTGGCTGTGGCTGGGCTGATGTATATACAGGGGCTGGCTATGGCTGGGCTGATGTATATACAGGTGGTGCTGGGCTCAGTGTGCTGGGGCTGGTGATGATGTGTATATACAGGTGCTGGGCTCAGTGGGCTGGGGCTGGTGATGATGTCTATACAGGTATGGGGCTCATTATACTGTATGGAATATTATATGGGGCACATTATACTGCATGAAGCAATATATGGGAATCATTCTGTGTATATGCATGGGGCATGTTATTCTTATGGAGCGCTATGTGGTGCCCATAATACTGTATGGAGCAATATATGGGGCTCATTATACTGTATGGAGCAATATATGGAGGTTCATTATTCTGTATGGAGCACTATGCGGTGCTCAGAATACTGTATGGAGGACTATACTGATTTATGACCTATTTTAGAATGTACAATAGCTATCACTCATGTAATGTATGGGGGACTGTAAATGAAATGGGAGCCCTATGGGGGGCTGTATATGTTAGGGCTAGCGGAACGCACCAAATAATTAGAGAAAAGGAATATGGTGCATTCGCAGCCCGGGGTCCACCGTGCAGAGATGGAATCTGCTGCTAAGCAATTACTGACTATATGGCAGTACAATGAGGATACACACACGGGTTAGCTTCACCCTGTGTGAAAGAAGCAAACCCTGTTGCGTCACAGGGCCGCAGTACCGCACGTAACAAAATTAATAAAATAGCACGAGAGTGCATGCGGTGCCGTACTGGCGGACGCCACTAACCACCCAGACATGGGTTTGGTAAGCGCGGTGATAGCGCACGGCGCCGCACTGGCGGTCACAGCAATAGACGCTGTTTGTGTACCAATGTTGGTTACAAGTCGGCGCTAGATTACAATCATACTCCTTACGTGAGCATTCAAACACAAGGGAGGGGATGATTAAAGACCGACTTTCACTCACAACACACACACATAAACAAGTGTATACTAGCGCATGGCTGTGCGGCCATGCAAACCTTTTATAGCTGCAGCAAGTTCAGGACCTTCCTAGAAGACCAATGAGAACTGCTACAGTAACTGAGCAACTTCAGGACCTTCTTAGAGGACCAATAGGAGCTACTGCAGTACTTGAGCATGTGACCCCAGACCTCCACTGAGAGGTCTTTCTTTGGGCATGCTCAGAAGGGGAAAAGCAGGACTTAGTCCCAGAGACGTCTGCTTGCCTCTGATCAGTACAGGCTACAACGGCAGAGCCTGGAAAGGTAGCAACAACCCTTTGCACAGAATCAGACCGAGCAAGACGCTGGGACCGACGTCTCCGCTGAGCAGGCTCCACTGTGGCTGATGCAGAATGAGAGACCGCAGCAGACATGGTTCAAGATTCCCCCTATGCAGCGGCGGGAACTCGACTCCTAACAGTATGTGTGTTTGTGAGGGGGGTGCCGTTTTGAAGTTTCCCTCAGGCAGCAGTGTAGCTAGGTTCACCCCTGCCTATGACCAAAATTAAAAAAATATTATTATTATCCCTGTGCTTTATACTTACCTTGCAGCGTTCCCCCGGTGACCACCGGTGTCTTCTGATCCCCCGCCTGGGCCACAGCAAGCTCTAGGACCCAGAAGCACCATGTGACCGGTGATGTCACCCCCTGTCAAATGGTGCTGTTTAAGGTACGGTGCTGGGATGAGGAGCAATCACCATGGGAACCCGGCGAGCGAGGTGAGTAGTAAAAAGCATGACCATGGCTTGCCCCCCCTAGTTTGGATCCTGGGTATGCCCATGTATACAACGTACACAGGCATTATATCCTGAGGGCAGCTGACCGGACCCCCGCTCCAATGATTGAGGGGTCGTCAACTGCCAAAACTAAAAAGATTAAACATTTTTATAAATGGCCCATTGCATCAATGTAAAGGGATCTTTTGAAACTGTCCACCCCGCTGATGCAGTTTTAACACAATGAACTATTCCTTACTGACCCTTCCCAAGTCCAGAGAATTTTTCACCACAATCTGCTGTGAACTCGCTGAGCTTGAATTGCGGTGACCTTATCACTGACTTTTTCTCACGGTGCTGAAGTCACCACAGTTCAGCCCTGCTGGGAACACAGCCTCACTGATCGGCGGTAACCACAATGATGTCGCCGCCGGTCAATGATGCTGCGCTCGCAACAGTTCATTCACCAGTGATTCTCAGCCTTGATGGTCGTATCTTGGCACCGTCCAGGTTGAAAACTATTTATCCCCCAGACATGGATTATGGCATGAGAGAGAACAACTGACAGGTATGATATATTGTTGTTTTTTATTTTAGTTTTATTACAGAAGAGGGATTCAATGGAATTATGTGTTAGGAGAGTATAACTGTATTTGTTAATTTTAAATGAAAAACTAATACCGTGTTTAGTCTTATCTACTATATAATTGTCTAAGGGTCACTTCTGTCTGTCTGCCTGTCTTTCTGTCACAGATATTCATTGGTCGCAGCCTCTGTCTGTCATGGAAATCCAAGTCGCTGATTGGTCGTGGCAAAACGCCCACGAACATTGCCACGACCAATCAGCGACGGGCACAGTCCGGTGGCAACATGGCCGCTCCTTCCTCCCCGCAGTCAGTGCCCGCACCGTACTCCCCTCCAGTCAGCGCTCACACAGGGTTAATGGCAGCGCTAATGGACCGCGTTATGCCACGGTGTAACGCACTCCATTAACGCTGCTATTAACCCTGTGTGACCAACTTTTTTACTATTGATGCTGCCTATGCAGCATCAATAGTAAAAAGATCTAATGTTAAAAATAATTAAAAAAAAAAAATCATCATATACTCACCTTCCGGCGCCTTTCCCGCTCCTCGCGACGCTCCGGTGACCGGTCCATGCATTGTGATCTCACGAGATGATGACGTATCGGTCTCGCGAGACCGCTATGTCATCATCTCGTGAGACCGCAATGCACTCTTAAGACCGGAGCGCGCGAGGAGCGTCGGTAAACGCTTCCTGGATCCAGGGGCCAATGGAAGGTGAGTATATAACTATTTTTTATTTTAATTCTTTTTTTTTTTAAAGGGATATGATGCCCACATTGCTATATACTACGCGGGCTGTGCAATATACTACGCGCACTGGGCAATATACGGCAGTATACTACGTGTCTGTGCTGTATACTACGTGGCTCTGTGCTGTATACTACGTGGCTGGGCAATATAGTACGTGACTGGGCAATATAGTACGTGACTGGGCAATATAGCACGTGACTGGGCAATATACTTAGTTAGTTAGTTAGTAAGTAAGGCCGAAATAAAGACATTTGTCCATCCAGTTCAGCCTATATTCCATCATAATAAATCCCCAGATCTACGTCCTTCTACAGAACCTAATTGTATGATACAATATTGTTCTGCTCCAGGAAGACATCCAGGCCTCTCTTGAACCCCTCGACTGAGTTCGCCATCACCACCTCCTCAGGCAAGCAATTCCAGATTCTCACTGCCCTAACAGTAAAGAATCCTCTTCTATGTTGGTGGAAAAACCATCTCTCCTCCAGACGCAAAGAATGCCCCCTTGTGCCCGTCACCTTCCTTGGTATAAACAGATCCTCAGCGAGATATTTGTATTGTCCCCTTATATACTTATACATGGTTATTAGATCGCCCCTCAGTCGTCTTTTTTCTAGACTAAATAATCCTAATTTCGCTAATCTATCTGGGTATTGTAGTTCTCCCATCCCCTTTATTAATTTTGTTGCCCTCCTTTGTACTCTCTCTAGTTCCATTATATCCTTCCTGAGCACCGGTGCCCAAAACTGGACACAGTACTCCATGTGCGGTCTAACTAGGGATTTGTACAGAGGCAGTATAATGCTCTCATCATGTGTATCCAGACCTCTTTTAATGCACCCCATGATCCTGTTTGCCTTGGCAGCTGCTGCCTGGCACTGGCTGCTCCAGGTAAGTTTATCATTAACTAGGATCCCCAAGTCCTTCTCCCTGTCAGATTTACCCAGTGGTTTCCCGTTCAGTGTGTAATGGTGATATTGATTCCTTCTTCCCATGTGTATAACCTTACATTTATCATTGTTAAACCTCATCTGCCACCTTTCAGCCCAAGTTTCCAACTTATCCAGATCCATCTATAGCAGAATACTATCTTCTCTTGTATTAACTGCTTTACATAGTTTTGTATCATCTGCAAATATCGATATTTTACTGTGTAAACCTTCTACCAGATCATTAATGAATATGTTGAAGAGAACAGGTCCCAATACTGACCCCTGCGGTACCCCACTGGTCAGACACCCAGTTAGAGACAATACCATTTATAATCACCCTCTGCTTTCTATCACTAAGCCAGTTACTAACCCATTTACACACATTTTCCCCCAGACCAAGCATTCTCATTTTGTGTACCAACCTCTTGTGCGGCACGGTATTAAACGCTTGGAAAAATCGAGATATACCACGTCCAATGACTCACCGTGGTCCAGCCTATAGCTTACCTCTTCATAAAAACTGATTAGATTGGTTTGACAGGAGCGATTTCTCATAAACCCATGCTGATATGGAGTGTAAGGATTTCACTCACTCAGCTGCGACGGCTGACACTCAGGAGACGTGTTCCTTTAAAGTTCACTGGGTTTATTGCTTCATAAACCATGTGGCAAATAACAGAAAGCAAAATGGGCCTTTGGTTCAGGCAAAGAAAAGCAAGTGTCCAGTTCATCCGGCTCAGTCCTGAAGCCGTAACACACTCAGGAGGGTTTCACCTCCACACATATCTCCTGTGTAAAGGATTAGCCAGTCTTATAAAGAGCTAACCCCACCCAGTAACCCATCACATGATTAGCCATGTGGTCTGACATTACCACAGGTCCTGAAACACATATACAAGATTATGTGCAAGAAAGGAATACTCCGGGCTACATTACAGCAATCAGGCACTTATGTGGCACATACCTCCCATCGACCACAAACCCTTTAGCCATGCTACATACCTCCCCCCTCTGCCTAAAGCCGTGGGGCTTGGCACTTTCCCCCACTAAACAAGGGATTCTCGATAGGGCATCCGCATTACCGTGCAGCTTTCCGGCCCTATGTTCCACATGGAAACTGAAGTCCTGCAGGGCTAAGAACCAACGGGTGACCCTAGCATTTCTTCCTTTCGTTTCTCTCATCCACCTAAGCGGGGCATGGTCAGATACCAGTCTAAATTTACGTCCCAGCAGATAGTACCGCAATGTGTCCACTGCCCATTTTATGGCCAAGCACTCCTTCTCAACGACTGAGTAGTTCTTTTCAGATGAGGACAGCTTCCTACTCAGATAGAGAACAGGATGCTCCTCCCCATGTAGTTCTTGGGAAAGGACTGCTCCCACCCCAACATCTGAGGCATCTGTCTGAAGAATAAACTCTTTCTTGAAGTTTGGGGCCATCAGAACGGGTTGCTTACACAAAGCGTTTTTCATTTCTTGGAAGGCTGACTCTGTTTCTTCGGACCACTTAACCATTACTGATTTTGTCCCTTTTAGCAGGTCAGTCAGAGGTGCAGCCATCGTGGCGAAGTTTGGGATGAACCTCCTGTAATATCCCACGATTCCCAGGAAGGCTTTAACTTGTTTCTTGGAAACTGGTTTTGGCCATGTTTGGATTGCCTCCACTTTATTGATTTGGGGTTTTATTTCTCCATGACCCACTATGTATCCAAGGTACTTAGCTTCTTCTTTACCCAAGGCGCACTTCTTCGGGTTTATAGTAAATCCGGCCTCTCTTATAGCATCCAACACCGCTTGGACTTTCTCCAGATGACTCTCCCAGTCCGGGCTAAAGATGACGATATCATCTAGGTACGCAGCAGCGTAGGCCTTATGGGGTGCAAGGACTCTATCCATAGCCCTCTGGAAGGTCGCCGGAGCTCCCTGTAGGCCAAACGGCATCCGGGCATATTGGAAGCATCCATCAGGTGTCGAAAAGGCCGTCTTCTCCTTGGCTTCCTGTGCCATGGGGATCTGCCAATACCCCTTTGTCAAATCCAAGGTGGATATATATCTGGCGTGCCCAAGCCTTTCGATGAGCTCATCAATACGGGGCATGGGATAAGCGTCGAACTTGGAGACTTCATTCAACTTCCGATAGTCGTTGCAAAACCTCCACTCTCCATCAGGTTTTGGGACCAGGACAATTGGGCTCGACCAACTGCTCTTGGATTCCTCAATGATCCCAAGCCTCAACATACGCTCCACTTCCTTGGAGATAACTTCTCGACGAGCCTCAGGAATACGATAAGGTTTCACATTCACCCGCACATGTGGCTCTGTTAGGACCTCGTGCTCTATGACCTTCGTGTATCCTGGCAATTCTGAAAACAGGTCCCTGTTTTTCTGGAGTAACTCCCGGCACTGCTGTTTCTGTGTCTTTGATAGCGTCTCTGCTATAGTAACTGCTCCAACCTCACCTTCTGGGTTGCTTAACAATGATGGAGTTGCTGTCGGCTCTCTATCTTGCCATGGCTTGATGAGGTTGACATGGTAAACTTGGAATGGTTTCCGTCTTCCTGGTTGGTGAATTTTATAATTTACCTCACCAAGTTTCTCGACAACCTCATATGGCCCTTGCCATTTGGCCAAGAACTTGCTTTCCACCGTTGGAACTAACACAAGAACTCGGTCTCCCGGATTGAACTGCCTCACTCTTGCAGACCGGTTGTAGACCCTGGCTTGAGCTTCTTGTGCTTGGAGAAGGTGTTCTTTCACGATAGGCATCACCTTTGCAATCCTCTGCTGCATCAGGGCCACATGCTCAATGACGCTTCTGTGGGGTGTGACTTCGGCCTCCCAGGTTTCCTTGGCTATATCCAGGAGTCCTCGTGGATGTCGGCCATATAGAAGCTCAAACGGTGAGAACCCTGTGGAGGCCTGTGGAACTTCACGAATGGAAAACATCAGATGGGGTAAGAGACAATCCCAGTCTCTACCGTCTTTCTCTATAGCTTTTCTCAGCATGCTCTTTAGGGTCTTGTTAAACCTCTCAACAAGGCCATCTGACTGGGGATGGTACACCGAGGTCCTCAACTGGGAGATCTTCAGGGCTTTGCATAACTCCCTCATCACCTTGCTCATGAAAGGTGTACCCTGGTCAGTCAGGATCTCCTTTGGCAGACCTGTCCGGGAAAAGACATGGACCAACTCGCGGGCTATGCTTTTTGAGGAAGAATTTCTCAAGGGAATGGCCTCAGGATAGCGTGTGGCATAGTCCAGGATGACTAATATATACTGATGGCCCCGAGCTAATTTAACTAAGGGACCGACCAAGTCCATGGCAATTCTCTCGAACGCTACCTCAATAATGGGCAGTGGCACAAGGGGGTTCCGGAAATGAGGAGTAGGAGCAGTTAGCTGACATGTAGGGCAGGACCTGCAATAGTTCACTATTTCCCGGTGACACCCAGGCCAATAGAACCTCTGCACAACCCGTTCCTGCGTTTTTTCCACCCCCAGGTGTCCACCCAAGATGTGTGAATGGGCCATGTCCAACACTTTCCGTCTATACGGACCCGGCACTATCAACTGCTCTACCAACTCCTCCCGTATTTTCGTGACACGGTACAACAACTCCCCCCTCAACAGAAAATGGGGAAATCTTGTGTCTGCCCCCGGCTCCTGTACCACCCCGTCAATAACTGTGACATTATTAAAGGCTTCCCTCAGAGTGGGGTCCCTATGTTGGGCAGTCCCAAAATTTTCACCGGTAACTTCTAACTCCAGAATGTCAGATGTAGGGGATACTTCCTCCTCATCCCCAACCAGAACACAAAAAGGAAAACTGTCTGCCTCTGGGTGTGGCGATACCCTTCCAGGGTTCACTGGTTCCCTGCCAGGGAGCTCAGAACCATTTCCCCACAAATCCCAAAACAAACAGAAATCCCGGCCAATAATTATAGGGTGCAACAAGTCCTGAACCACGCCGACTATGTGGGACTCAGTGCCACATGCCGTTTCAATGTCCACCCTGGCCATAGGGTAGTCCTTTGCATCACCATGTATGCACCGCACTCCGACCTTCTTTCCTGGGAGCAGGTGGAGAGGAAAAGTGGCCCTCACCAGGGTCACTAGGCTCCCCGAGTCTAACAGTGCCGTTACTGCTCGACCGTTCACCTTTACGGGACACGCTTGAGGTCCCTCGTTGGATGGAGAGTTCACACTACAGGCTGGATACGCATAGTATGAACAACGGCGTCCCATGCTGCAGTCCATCTGCTCAGTGGTTTGGGAACAACGGGCAGCTATATGTCCTGGCTTGTGGCACCTCCAACAAATAATATCACCCGTGGGGACCTTGGGCACCACCTCCCCCGCCCTTTGTGACCTTGGACGCACCACCCCTTTTTGGGACTCAGCTGCCTTCTGGGACCCCCAGTACGGCATGGGCTGCCTCCCGAAGGAGCCTTCCAACCCTTGGTATCTCTCAACCAGTCCGATCAGCTCGTCGGCATTCTGGGGATCACCCTGGGCAACCCAAGACTGTATAGGCCTCGGGAGGGAATGGACAAACCGATCCATCATCACCCGTTCTACCATCTGTGCAGGCGCAGAGGATTCTGGCTGCAGCCATTTCTGGACCAGGTGCAACAGATCAAACATTTGGGAACGAGGTGGTTTGTCCCGGTGATAGCCCCAGGAGTGAACTCGCTGTGCCCTGACAGTCAGTGTCACCCCCAAACGTGCGAGAATCTCGGCTTTCAATTTGTGATACTCTTTGGCATCCTGCAAGGTCAAATCATAGTACGCCTTCTGGGGTTCTCCCGTCAGGTATGGCGCAAGTACCTCTGCCCACTGCTCTGGCGGAAGTTTTTCCCTCTTAGCGACCCTCTCAAACACCGTCAGGAAGGCCTCAACATCATCCCCGGGAGTCATTTTCTGCAATGCGCGTCTTACCGTCTTCCGGACGTGGGTGTCATCAGCCAAACCTGGGGTTGGGGCGCTCGCCTTGCCCTGGATGGCGGTTGCCAGAAGCTGCATCTGCTGCTGATGCTCCTGCTGGCTCTGCTGCATCTGCTGCCGTTGCTCCTGCTGACTCTGCCGTTGCTCCTCCTGACTCTGCCGTTGCTCCTGCTGGCTCTGTTGTATCTGCTGCATCAACAGCCTGTTGGTCTCTTGCTGCCTTTGCTCCTGCTGGACCAAGTGTTTCAGCAAGTCCTCCATTTTCTCCGGCAATGCTTGCTGGCTTGCAACAGCCTTGACCCAGGACATTCAAAAATAAACTCACGTCTCCGCTGGGAACGCTGCCCGCATTCTCCACCAATTGTAAGGATTTCACTCACTCAGCTGCGACGGCTGACACTCAGGAGACGTGTTCCTTTAAAGTTCACTGGGTTTATTGCTTCATAAACCATGTGGCAAATAACAGAAAGCAAAATGGGCCTTTGGTTCAGGCAAAGAAAAGCAAGTGTCCAGTTCATCCGGCTCAGTCCTGAAGCCGTAACACACTCAGGAGGGTTTCACCTCCACACATATCTCCTGTGTAAAGGATTAGCCAGTCTTATAAAGAGCTAACCCCACCCAGTAACCCATCACATGATTAGCCATGTGGTCTGACATTACCACAGGTCCTGAAACACATATACAAGATTATGTGCAAGAAAGGAATACTCCGGGCTACATTACAGCAATCAGGCACTTATGTGGCACATACCTCCCATCGACCACAAACCCTTTAGCCATGCTACAGGAGTTAAACAGTTATTCTCATTGAGATAATCCAGAATAACATCCCTCAGAAACCCTTCAAATATTTTACCAACAATTGAGGTTAGACTTACTGGCCTATAATTTCCAGGTTCACTTTTAGAGCCCTTTTTGAATATTGGCACCACATTTGCTATGCGCCAATCCTGCGGAACAGACCCTGTCGCTATAGAGTCCCTAAAAATAAGAAATAATGGTTTATCTATTACATTACTTAGTTCTCTTAGTACTCGTGGGTGTATGCCATCCGGACCCGGAGATTTATCTATTTTAATCTTATTTAGCCAGTTTCGCACCTCTTCTTGGGTTAGATTGGTGACCCTTAATATAGGGTTTTCATTGTTTCTTGGGATTTCACCTAGCATTTCATTTTCCACCGTGAATACCGTGGAGAAGAAGGTGTTTAATATGTTAGCTTTTTCCTCGTCATCTACAACCATTCTTTCCTCACTATTTTTTAAGGGGCCTACATTTTCAGTTTTTATTCTTTTACTATTGATATAGTTGAAGAACAGTTTGGGATTAGTTTTACTCTCCTTAGCAATGTGCTTCTCTGTTTCCTTTTTGGCAGCTTTAATTAGTTTTTTAGATAAAGTATTTTTCTCCCTATAGTTTTTTAGAGCTTCAATGGTGCCATCCTGCTTTAGTAGTGCAAATGCTTTCTTTTTACTGTTAATTGCCTGTCTTACTTCTTTGTTTAGCCACATTGGGTTTTTCCTATTTCTAGTCCTTTTATTCCCACAAGGTATAAACCGCTTACACTGCCTATTTAGGATGTTCTTAAACATTTCCCATTTATTATCTGTATTCTTATTTCTGAGGATATTGTCCCAGTCTACCAGATTAAGGGCATCTCTAAGCTGGTCAAACTTTGCCTTCCTAAAGTTCAGTGTTTTTGTGACTCCCTGACAAGTCCCCCTAGTGAAAGACAGGTGAAACTGTACAATATTGTGGTCGCTATTTCCTAGATGCCCGACCACCTGCAGATTTGTTATTCTGTCAGGTCTATTAGATAGTATTAGGTCTAAAAGTGCGGCTCCTCTGGTTGGATTCTGCACCAATTGTGAAAGATAATTTTTCTTGGTTATTAGCAGAAACCTGTTGCCTTTATGGGTTTCACAGGTTTCTGTTTCCCAGTTAATATCCGGGTAGTTAAAGTCCCCCATAACCAGGACCTCATTATGGGTTGCAGCTTCATCTATCTGCTTTAGAAGTAGACTTTCCATGGTTTCTGTTATATTTGGGGGTTTGTAACAGACCCCAATGAGAATTTTGTTACCATTTTTCCCTCCATGAATTTCGACCCATATGGACTCGACATCCTCATTTCCTTCGCTAATATCCTCCCTTAAAGTGGACTTTAGACAAGACTTTACATAGAGACAAACCCCTCCTCCTCTCCGATTTTTACGATCCTTTCTAAACAGACTGTAACCCTGTAAGTTAACTGCCCAGTCATAGCTTTCATCTAACCATGTCTCGGTTATTCCCACTATGTCAAAGTTACCTGTAGATATTTCTGCTTCTAGTTCTTCCATCTTGTTTGTCAGGCTTCTGGCGTTTGCGAGCATGCAGTTTAGAGGATTTTGTTTTGTTCCAATCTCCTCGCTGTGGTTTGTTTTAGAAATGTTCTTACCTCCCTTCTGAGTATGTTTTCCTGGATCTTCTTTGTTCAAGTCTAATGTTTTTCGTCCCGTCCCCTCTTCTTCTAGTTTAACGCCCTCCTGATGAGTGTAGCGAGTCTTCTGGCGAATGTGTGTTTCCCAGGTTTGTTGAGGTGTAGTCCGTCTCTGGCGAGGAGTCCATCGTACAAGTAATTCACACCGTGGTCCAGGAATCCGAATCCTTGTTGTCTGCACCATCGTCTTAGCCAGTTGTTTGCATCAAGTATCCTGTTCCATCTCCTGGTGCCATGCCTGTCTACTGGAAGGATAGAAGAAAAAACTACCTGTGCATCCAGTTCCTTTACTTTCTTCCCCAACTCTTCAAAGTCTTTGCAGATTGTCGGTAGGTCCTTCCTTGCCGTGTCATTGGTGACAACATGTATCAGAAGAAATGGGTGGACGTCCTTGGAGCTGAAGAGCTTTGGTATCCTATCGGTCACATCCTTGATCATCGCACCTGGAAGGCAGCATACTTCTCTTGCAGTTATGTCCGGTCTGCAGATGGCTGCTTCTGTGCATCTCAGTAGTGAGTCTCCCACCACCACCACTCTTCGTTGCTTCTTGGCTGTACTTTTTGCTGTCACTTGTTGCTGTGTGCCCTTTTCTTTTTTGCTTGCTGGTATTGCTTCATCCTTAGGTGTGCCATCTTCATCCTCTACAAAGATTTGATATCGGTTATTATTATTATTATTATTATTATTTATTTATATAGCACCATTGATTCCATGGTGCTGTACATGAGAAGGGGTTACATACAAGTTACAAATATCACATACAGTAAACAAACTAACAATGACGGACTGATACAGGGGGGCGAGGACCCTGCCCTTGCGGGCTTACATTCTACAGGATTATGGGGAAGGAGACAGTAGGTTGAGGGTTGCAGGAGCTCCGGTGTTGGTGAGGCGGTAGCTCTGGTGTTGGTGAGGCGGTAGCTCCGGTGTTGGTGAGGCGGTAGCTTTGATAGTGATGAGGCAGCAGCGGTGTCAGTGCAGGCTGTAGGCTTTCCTGAAGAGATGAGTTTTCAGGTTCCGTCTGAAGGATCCGACTGTGGTTGATAGTTGGACGTGTTGGGGCAGAGAGTTCCAGAGGATGGGGGATATTCGGGAGAAGTCTTGGAGGCTATTGGATGAGGAGCGAATAAGTGTGGAGGAGAGAAGGAGGTCTTGGGAGGACCGGAGATCACGTGAGGGAAGATATCGAGAGATTAGTTCAGAGATATATGGAGGAGACAGGTTGTGGATGGCTTTGTAGGTCAGTATTAGCAATTTGAACTGGATACGCTGAGGGAATGGGAGCCAGTGAAGAGATTTGCAGAGGGGGGAAGCGGAGGAGTAGCGAGGAGAGAGATGGATTAGACGGGCAGCAGAGTTAAGGATGGACTGGAGAGGTGCAAGGGTGTTAGCAGGGAGGCCACAGAAAAGGATGTTGCAGTAGTCAAGGCGGGAAATGATGAGGGCGTGCACAAGCATTTTAGTAGATTGGGGGTTGAGGAAAGGACGGATCCTGGAGATATTTTTGAGCTGGAGGCGACAGGAGGTGGAAAGAGCTTGGATGTGTGGTTTGAAGGACAGGGCAGAGTCGAAGGTTACTCCGAGGCAGCGGACTTCGGGTACAGGGGAAAGCATGATGTCATTGACTGCGATAGATAGGTCAAGTAAGGAAGATTTGTGGGATGGAGGAAAGATGATGAGTTCAGATTTGTCCACATTGAGTTTGAGGAAGCGAGAGGAGAAGAAGGAGGATATGGCTGATAGGCACTCTGGGATTCTGGACAGCAGAGCGGTGACGTCTGGGCCAGAGAGGTAGATCTGAGTGTCGTCAGCGTAGAGGTGGTACTGGAATCCATATCGGTTCTTCAGTTGTGTGGTTGGTGATTTCTCCATGGTCTTCTTGCTTCTTTTGGTCACATGCTTCCACTCATCTGCTTTTGGAGGTTCTCTGACACTTTTTTCACCTTCTGTGACCAGTAGAGATGCTTCTGTTCTGTCTAGAAAGTCTTCATTCTCTTTGATGAGTTTCAAAGTTGCTATTCTTTCTTCCAGACCCCACACCTTTTCTTCTAAAAGGGCCACTAGTCTACACTTCTGACAGGTGAAATTTGATTCTTCTTCTGGTCGATCTGTGAACATGTAGCACATGCTGCAGCTCACCATGTAGGTTGTCACATCTGCCATGTTGCTCCTAGATCCTGCTGACTTTCTGTGTGTTTTCCTTCTTGTGTAATCTACTCAGCCAAGCTCTCTTGCAATAATGTCCTACAGGCAAAAAAAAATTAGCCTCCTCAAGCTTGAATCCCTGGTTTGGTGATGCTTTCCAAGCAGCTGGTCCCGGCTGTACCCAACAATCTTCTAGCTTAGGGAGACTCTTCGCTTTTCCCAGAAGGCACCTGGAATATGCAAATTAGCCTCCTCAAGCTTGAATCCCTGGTTTGGTGATGCTTTCCAAGCAGCTGGTCCCGGCTGTACCCAACGATCTTCTAGCTTAGGGAGACTCTTCGCTTTTCCCAGAAGGCACCTGGAATATGCAAATTAGCCTCCTCAAGCTTGAATCCCTGGTTTGGTGATGCTTTCCAAGCAGCTGGTCCCGGCTGTACCCAACGATCTTCTAGCTTAGGGAGACTCTTCGCTTTTCCCAGAAG
The DNA here is from genome assembly GCF_032444005.1 of Ranitomeya imitator. NCBI lineage: Eukaryota > Metazoa > Chordata > Amphibia > Anura > Dendrobatidae > Ranitomeya > Ranitomeya imitator. The sequence continues at coordinate 299,643,960 of NC_091282.1, read as the reverse complement.
GCACCTGGAATATGCAAATTAGCCTCCTCAAGCTTGAATCCCTTGTTTGGTGATGCTTTCCAAGCAGCTGGTCCTGGCTGTACCCAACGATCTTCTAGCTTAGGGAGACTCTTCGCTTTTCCCAGAAGGCACCTGGAATATGCAAATTAGCCTCCTCAAGCTTGAATCCCTGGTTTGGTGATGCTTTCCAAGCAGCTGGTCCCGGCTGTACCCAACGATCTTCTAGCTTAGGGAGACTCTTCGCTTTTCCCAGAAGGCACCTGGAATATGCAAATTAGCCTCCTCAAGCTTGAATCCCTGGAATATACTACGTGACTGGGCAATATACTACGTGACTGGGCAGTATACTACGTGGCTGGGCAATATACTACGTGGCTGGGCAATATACTACTTGGGCTGGGCAATATACTACGTGGGCTGGGCAATATACTACGTGACTGGGCAATATACTACGTGGCTGGGCAATATACTACGTGGGTTGTGCAATATAATACGTGGATATGCATATTCTAGAATACCCAATGCATTAGAATCGGGCCACCATCTAGTCTACTATATAATTGTCTAAGGGTCACTTCCATCTTTCTGTCTGTCCGTCTGTCTGTCACGGATATTCATTGGTCGCGGCCTCTGTCTGTGATGGAAATCCAAGTCGCTGATTGGTTGTGGCAAAACAGCCACGACCAATCAGCGACGGGCACAGTCCGGTGGCAAAATGGCCACTCCTTCCTCCCCGCAGTCAGTGCCCGCTCCACACTCCCCTCCAGTCAGCCCTCACACAGGGTTAATGGCAGCGTTAATGGACCGCGTTATGCCACGGTGTAACGCATTCCATTAAAGCAGCTATTAACCCTGTGTGACCAACTTTTACTATTGATGATGCGTATGCAGCATCAATAGTAAAAAGATCTAATGTTACAAATAATAATAATTTAAAAAAAAAAAAAGGTTGTTCTCACCCTCCGACGTGCGCGCTGTCCTCGGCAGTGCAAGCGGCAGGTTCCGATGCCAAAGATGCTATGCGAGAAGGACCTTCCATGACGTCACGGTCATGTGACCGCGACGTCATCACAGGTCCTGCGCTCATACCAACCCTGGGACCGGAAGCTGCCGCGTGCACCGCACACAGCCGCCAGGACTTCAGTTGGCCTTCGGAAGGTGAGTATACAGTTAGGTCCATATATATTTGGACAGAGACAACATTTTTCTAATTTTGGTTATAGACATTACCACAATGAATTTTAAATAAAACAATTCTGGTGCAGTTGAAGTTCAGACTTTCAGCTTTCATTTGAGGGTATCCGCATTAAAATTGGATGAAGGGTTTAGGAATTTCAGCTCCTTAACATGTGCCACCCTGTTTTAAAAGGGACCAAAAGTAATTGGACAGATTCAATAATTTAAAAAAAAATATTCATTTTTAGTACTTGGTTGAATACCCTTTGTTGGCAATGACTGCCAGAAGTCTTGAACTCATGGACATCACCAGACGCTGTGTTTCCTCCTTTTTGATGCTCTGCCAGGCCTTCATTACGTTGGTTTTCAGTTGCTGTTTGTTTGTGGGCCTTTCTGTCTGAAGTTTAGTCTTTAACAAGTGAAATGCATGCTCAACTGGGTTGAGATCAGATGACTTACTTGGCCATTCAAAAATATTCCACTTCTTTGCTTTAGTAAACTCCTGGATTGCTTTGGCTTTATGTTTTGGGTCATTGTCCATCTGTAGTATGAAACGGCGACCAATCAGTTTGGCTGCATTTGGCTGGATCTGAGTACACAGTATGGCTCTGAATACCTCAGAATTCATTCGGCTGCTTCTGTCCTGTGTCACATCATCAATAAATACTAGTGACCCAGTGCCACTGGCAGCTATGCATGCCCAAGCCATCACACTGCCTCTGCCGTGTTTCACAGATGATGTGGTATGCTTTGGATCATGAGCTGTACCACGCCTTTGCCATGCTTTTCTCTTTCCATCATTCTGGTAGAGGTTGATCTTGGCTTCATCTGTCCAAAGAATGTTCTTCCAGAACTGTCCTGGCTTTTTTAGATGCTTTTTAGCAAAGTCCAGTCTAGCCATTTTATTCTTGATGTTTTAGAGTGGCTTGCACCGTGCAGTGAACCGTCTGTATTTACTTTCATGCAGTCTTCTCTTTATGGTAGATTTGGATATTGATACGCCGACCTCCTGGAGATTGTTGTTCACTTGGTTGCTTGTTGTGAAGGGGTTTCTCTTCACCATGGAGATAATTCTGCGATCATCCACCACTGTTGTCTTCCGTGGGCGCCCAGGTCTTTTTGCATTGATGAGTTCACCAGTGCTTTCTTTCTTTCTCAAGATGTACCAAACTGTAGATTTTGCCACTCCTAATATTGTAGCAGTTTCTCGGATGGGTTTTTCTGTTTTCACAGTGTAAAGGATGGCTTGTTTCACCTGCATGGAGAGCTCCTTTGACCGCGTGTTTACTTCACAGCAAAACCTTCCAAATGCAAGCACCACACCTCAAATCAACTCCAGGCCTTTTATCTGCTTAATTGAGAATGACATAGTGAAGGGATTGCCCACACCTGTACATGAAATAGCCTTGGAGTCAATTGTCCAATTACTTTTGGTCCCTTTAAAAACAGGGTGGCACATGTTAAGGAGCTGAAACTCCTAAACCCTTCATCCAATTTTAATGTGGATACCCTCAAATGAAAGCTGAAAGTCTGATCTTCAACTGCATCTGAATTGTTTTGTTTAAAATTCATTGTGGTAATGTCTATAACCAAAATTAGAAAAATGTTGTCTCTGTCCAAATATATATGGACCTAACTGTATGTTTATTTTTTTATTTTAAGTCTTTTTTAACCACGCATATAGTGCCCACATTGCTATATACTACGTGGGCAATGTTATATACTGCATGGGCTGCGTTATATACTACATGGCTGCTATATGCTATGTGGGCAGTGTTATATACTGTGTGGGCTGCGTTATATACTACATGGCTGCTATATACTATGTGGGCAGTGTTATATACTATACAACCTACAAAAAAGTTTTCCGTGGCCAAAACGGAAATATAACCCCTTAGACCAAACATATATACCAATGAAAAAGTGCTCATAAAGAGCAAAACTCAATTTGGGTCCATGTAATAATAACAATGTGCAGTGATAATACACAACACTATAGTAATATGTGTGGGGGCGGCCCTGGTGCAGCGTCGCAGTGATGGGGAGTGATAACATTGTCCTCCTCTCGATCATTCGCGTCGTGCGCTGGGCCGCCCCCTCGCCGGGCGGAGCATCACGCGCGATGGTGCGCCGACTCGCTGGCTCCACTCAGCCACCAGGCATAGATCTACTTTGCGCATGCTCCCCGGCGGCCCGATGCTTTGGCCAGCCGGGACGCGTCGCTACAGCGACAGGAGTCTGATGACGCATGTCCTGTAATCCCATCATCCATATCGCGCGCTGAGCCGCCCCTTCAGAGGGCGGGATCTTCCGCGCGTTAATGCATTGATTCGCCGGTATCTCCTCACTTCCCCTATATACCTCTGACCCTTACATTTTAATTACGCCTCCTGACGAAGCCGTAGGTGGTGAAACGCGCGTCGAGGCCAGCGCGTCTCACAGACACAGCAGCACTGAATGATCATCATGTCTCAAGGTATGATATTATAATCTGTTACCTTGTTCCAGACCTCCAGACTAAAACAACTGCCAGCTTATGATTACCGTCATTCCCGCACTGCAATAGGTTACCATTAGACACCAGCAGCTGCTAGCAATATAGCCTGTTTATTATCGCTACCACTATACTGCAGCAGGGCACTATTGTACATTAGCAGCTTTTCATAGCTATTTATTGGCAGGACGTCAGCTCTTATTTTAGCTGACTACGTCAACTCAATTACATAAAGGCAAACCTCCAAATTGGAGATCACTGTTTGATTTTTTGATCTGGATAGTATGTGTTGCCGTGCCCGCTGAGACACGTTTTTTGCTATCTTTTGGCACCACATTTTGCCATCCCTATGGTGCCAACCATCTTTTAGCTGTACTCTACCAATTATACCCCTCATTTGTATTCCTGTTTTACTGTTTGATACATGTTTAATAAAGGTATATTGTTCAATGATATTAACCCCTCCTTGCTTTCTTTGGGATTCCTTGATATAGACTTCATATTAGTATAGTGTTGTGTATTATCACTGCACATTGTTATTATTACATGGACCCAAATTGAATTTTGCTCTTTATGAGCACTTTTTCTTTGGTATGAGTGTTATATACTATGTGGGCAGTGTTATATACTGCGTGGGCTGCGTTATATACTACATTGCTGCTATAGACTAAGTGGGCAGTGTTATATACCGTACTATGTGGGCAATGTTACGGTACATACTGTGTGGGCTGCGTTATATACTGCATGGCTGCTATATACTACGTGGCCAGTGTTATATACTATGTGGGCAATGTTATATACTGCGTGGGCTGTGTTACAGTATATACTGTTTGGCCTGTGTTATATACTGCGTGGCCACTTATATACTGCGTGGCCTATATTAACGCATCGGGTATTCAAGAATATGTTGTGGCCTCTGCTATATACTATGTGGCTGCTACAGTTAGGTCCATATATATTTGGACAGAGACAACATTTTTCTCATTTTGGTTATAGGCATTACCACAATGAATTTTAAACAAAACAATTCAGATACAGTTGAAATTCAGACTTTCAGCTTTCATTTGAGGGTATCCACATTAAAATTGGATGAAGGGTTTAGGAGTTTCAGCTCCTTAACATGTGCCACCCTGAATTTAAAGGGACCAAAAGTAATTGGACAGATTCAATAATTTTAAATAAAATGTTCATTTTTAGTACTTGGTTGAAAACCCTTTGTTGGCAATGGCTGCCTGAAGTCTTGAACTCATGGACATCACCAGACACTGTGTTTCCTCCTTTTTGATGCTCTGCCAGGCCTTCACTGCGGTGGTTTTCAGTTGCTGTTTGTTTGTGGGCCTTTCTGTCTGAAGTTTAGTCTTTAACAAGTGAAATGCATGCTCAATTGGGTTGAGATCAGGTGACTGACTTGGCCATTCAAGAATATTCCACTTCTTTGCTTTAATAAACTCCTGGGTTGCTTTCGCTTTATGTTTTGGGTCATTGTCCATATGTAGTATGAAATGACGACCAATCAGTTTGGCTGCATTTGGCTGGATCTGAGCACACAGTATGGCTCTGAATACCTCAGAATTAATTCGGCTGCTTCTGTCCTGTGTCACATCATCAATAAACACTAGAGACCCAGTGCCACTGGCAGCCATGCATGCCCAAGCCATCACACTGCCTCCGCCGTGTTTTACAGATGATGTGGTATGCTTTGGATCATGAGCTGTACCACGCCTTCACAATACTTTTCTCTTTCCATCATTCTGGTAGAGGTTGATCTTGGTTTCATCTGTCCAAAGAAAATCTTTCCAGAACTGTGCTGTCTTTTTTAGATGTTTTTTAGCAAAGTCCAGTCTAGCCTTTTTATTCTTGATGCTTATGAGTGGCTTGCACCGTGCAATGAACCCTCTGTATTTACTTTCATGCAGTCTTCTGTTTATGGTAAATTTGGATATTGATACGCCTACCTCCTGGAGAGTGTTGCTCACTTGGTTGGCTGTTGTGAAGGGCTTTCTCTTCACCGTGGAGATTATTCTGCGATCATCCACCACTGTTGTCTTCCGTGGGCGCCCAGATATTTTTGCATTGATGAGTTCACCAGTGCTTTCTTTCTTTCTCAGGATGTACCAAATTGTAGATTTTGCCACTCCTAATGTTGTAGCAATTTCTCGGATGGGGTTTTTTCTGTTTTCGCAGCTTAAGGATGGCTTGTTTCACCTGCATGGAGAGCTCCTTTGACCACATGTTTACTTCACAGCAAAACCTTCCAAATGCAAGCACCACACCTCAAATCAACTCCAGGCCTTGTATATGCTTAATTGAGAATGACATAAAGAAAGGGATTGCCCACACCTGTCCATGAAATAGCCTTGGAGTCAATTGTCCAATTACTTTTGGTCGCTTTAAAAACAGGGTGGCACATGTTAAGGAGCTGAAACTCCTAAACCCTTCATCCAATTTTAATGTGGATACCCTCAAATGAAAGCTGAAAGTCTGAACTTCAACTGCATCTGAATTGTTTTGCTTAAAATTCATTGTGGTAAGGTCTATAACCAAAATGAGAAAAATGCTGTCTTTGTCCAAATATATATGGTCCTAACTGTATATACATACATATTCTAGAATACCCGATGCGTTAGAATCGGGCCACCATCTAGTTTCTAATAAAAGACTTTATTCTGGCTGTGTCTTTATTTACCATATAACTATAGGATTAGTAATGGCTAGGTGTCTTATAGACACCTCTCCCTTACTAAGCCATGGGCTTGATGTCACCTGACAATACAAAGGTGACATCAACCCCACAAATATGAACCCCTCTTTCTACTGCTACAGGGCAAGTGGGAAGAGCCAGGCAAAGTGCCAGAATTGGCGCATCTAATAGATAGCGGGCTGTTATTTTTAGGCTGGAGGTGCCTATATCAATGGCTCCTTACCAGCCTGAGAATATCAGCCCCAAGCTGTCAGCTTTAGCAAGGCTGGTTGTCAAAAATGGGGGGACCCCATGCCGTTTTTTTTATTTATTTCAATAATTAAATTCTTGATAACCAGCTAAGCTGACAGCTGAGAGTTGCAGCCCCAGCTGTGAGTTTTGCCTGGCTGGTTATAGAAAATAGAGGGGAACCCACGCCATTTTTAAAAAAAAATTATTTACTTACAGCGCAGGAGCTGGCTGATGAATACTCCCTCAGCCGCTACTGCTGTCTCTGTTATAAGCGGCAGCACGTGTAGGCTGATAGGAGTAATAGTCCATCAGCTGCCACCTGCTGTCATTGTTATCACTTGAATATAACTCTATTCATTCTCTCCTGCTCGGGCTGTTCGCCGGCAGAGCATGGGAGAATGAGGAGAGCCGTCTTCAGCACCCGGCGCCGGGGAATAGCGCTTACTGTAGCGCTTCTTCCCTGGCACCGATGCGTGTCACACGGATGACATTCATGTGTCTTCTCCGTGTGCGGGACGTTTTGTGGCCTGTGCTGACCGTAATAAATGGACATGTCAGCGTGTTTTGCCCACGGACATACGGTCCGTGGAAACACTGACATGTGCACAGACTCATTCACTTGAATGGGTCTAGGTATGTCAGTGTCTTCGGTACGTGTGAAAACTGTCACCGCACGTACCGGAGACACGGACGTGTGAAAGAGCCCTTAATGTGGGATAGTGAAGTCTCTGATGTGTGGATTATGAAGTTCTTCAGCAGCTGAAGTTTGTTATATGATGTTCTATAAAGCCAGTGGCAGACCACAAGGTCTTTATGTGCCTGTGAGTCGGGGGACTCGGTAACAGCACTCTCACTGGACCCCCCTTCTCTCCAGGCACCACATGTTCCTCTATGCAGATACAGTTGAAAGCTATGATAGAACTCAGAGCCATCAGTCCCAGCGCCATCATTCTGACATTTCAGCGCAACGGGCGCGATGACCTCACTACAACACATACAATGTGGAGAGATTCAGACCACGCACTGCAGAGACCGGAGCAACGTGGGAATGTGGAGAGGTTTAGCGTGTGTGTTTTTTTTTTTTGTTTTGTTTTTTTATAAATCAATGATTACATTATGAAGGCCACTATACTGTTTGGAGGGCGAACCCTTACAGGCAGATGCTGACTCTATTGTCGGGATCACATGATCTTATGTTCTCTCTTGCGAGAAAATCGGGGGCCTATTGTGTGAAATTGTGTGCAATTTGACTGTTTTCTGTTTTTTTTTTGTGCCATTCCAATACACACAAAGGTAATAAACATGTGTATAACAAAACGTGTGTATCTGCAATAATTTTCTGGGAGAAATACTTAATTTTCTGGAACAATTTCAAGGGTGCAAACACTTTCGGCCAGGACTGTATAACTATAGGATTATGTACTGTAATTCTTTTTCTCAGGCATAGTTTTCTTTTTTTTTTTTCTTTTTTTTTTTTTTTAAAGGTCCCCATACATCTTAGACTACAGTCAGCCAGACCCACCATTACCTTTGAAAAGTAGCTCACATATGAGTACATTTTCAAGAAAATGTAAATGTACCTTCAATTTGTTATTGCTTTGCATAAAACAGCATGAGCAATGCTCTAATATACTGCACAACTTTACCCAAATTACTACATCTACAAGTAGCAGGGACTGTATAACAGAGCAGGATAGCTGCATAGAATTTATTGAGTACCTTTCATTTCACACAAAACCTGTAGAAAATAATTGTCTTGCTGTCCTCGTCCTTATAGTATGTTACATGGGCTTTTAGTGCAGATAACAGTGTAATATGTCCAGAAATCATCTTCATTCCTATGTGAGATAATTTGTCATTCAACTCTTTTGGAGTGGCTTCTTCCTTTTCTTGGACATTCTTTTATGGCTATAGGTGTTGGAGTTCCGTTTTCGCACACCTATAATTATCCAATAACGTGTCTGCCCTGAACTGCCATGTTATACCTGAATGCAGTTTGGCATACAGGAGAGCAGGAGCAGACTAAGTACACTTTATAATAGATATTGGGCAGCTGTTACACAACTGTCCTGGGTATCGTGGGCTCTGCTCCCTTCACCTCAGTCTGCTGCCTTCTGTTGTGCTCCACGTCAGAACTTTAAAGGCCCATTAGGACACACACCTGTGCCTTTGGACTGTGATGTAAGACTCTAGTGTTTAGAGTTTGGTGCACCATAATTTGTACTCCTATGCCATGATTCTGCATCCATCCTTGCTCTGTTTCACTAGAACTGTACTGCTGGTTCTGAGTTTCCTGCATGTGCCACATCTTCGCTCCCCATGTGCCAAACTGCCGGCTGCACCAACGCCCGGGGCCCATGTAGCCACCCGGACCTGGGGCTTAGTGGGTCCACCTCACAAAGTGAGTAAAGCAGCAACTTGGACAGAAAGGAAACATCCAATGACCTGCATTTTGGAGTGCATTTTTTTAATGGGTAAGATTATTTTAAAATTGAGCAATCTGGAGATTTCCTATGGAGCGCCCCCAGACACAGGGCCACGGATTCTCGGTACCGGGCCTCTCTGGTTCAGTTCTGAGGCTGTCACGGTGGCTAGACCCGGTCCGCGACCCTAAGGGGTGTCCAATAAAGGTGGTACAGTCTGTCAGGGATTCGTGACGCCACCTGTGGTGTTCGGTCAAGGTGACAGACGCTGCTGTGGGGTCCGCTGGGGTGATGGAATGGCAGCTAGATGGTATACCTTCCCACAGGTGAAGTATGTCCCCAGGGCTTCCCAGTAAGGTGGATAGTGATGGTGTGAGGTGCAGTCAATAACGAGGACACAGGGTTGCAGTCTCTTTACCTATTTACTGAAGACTTCAGGATCTTCAATCCAGAGCACGCTTAACCGGGCTATCTGAGACCGGCCGGTCCGATGGGCACTTCCAGAATTCCCCTTGCAGGTGGAAATCGTTGCCTACCACTAGCGCCTGTGTGTTGTAGTGCTACCCTGCTGAGCATTCGGAATAGTCCTCACAACTTCTGTTCTCGTTCGTTCGTTCTTTCTAATGTGTTCCAGATGTTTCTAATTCAACGTCCCCCAGGTATGTTATGGCTAGGACGCACCCGTATGACGGGAAGGCCTGGAGGTCTTCCGAGACCCTAGAGACGCCCCTCTCCCACTGTTGCCCCCTATGTCTTCGTAGGTGTTTAGGTGAGACAGCCAACCTATAATTAACTGTCCTGCGGAGTTTGAAGTAAGGCGTAGAGTCAGTTACTCCCTCGGTGTTCCGGCTACGCGCCTCAGTAGGATGTTGCCTCGGTCTCACGGCACGACTCCTACTGGCTCTCCTTTGTGCTTGATCTCGTTTCTCACTGTCTCACAATATCCTTCGCTTCGTGTCTCTTTCTTAGGATACCGCCGCGAGGTGTGCAGGTGCGGTTCCGTAACGTTCTGTTCTGGTCGCTAGGTGCCTGCCAGGTTCCCACGCCTGACAGGGACCCCCATGTGTCTTCTCCCTGCAACACCCCCTGCCACGGGATGTTGCCTGAATCCAACCCAGTCAGCTTCTGACTAACTTCCTATCCAACCCCTAGTTTTACCAGTGTGAGGAGTGGCCCAATAAATAAAGCCTTTTCTCCCCCTAGTGGCCGGAGTGTGAAGTGTAATGTGTGCTGGTGATACCTGGTCAGTAGAATTCCTCCAGTGCCATCAGACGTACCATCACTCCCCTTAGTGGCAGAGTGTTACACTGCAACGACCAGATCTCTGGGGCACTGCACCTATTTACCACTTCATCTGCAAAATGAGATGAAATTGACTACCAATCCCTGAGTAGGACCGTCTACTTGATTGCTAAGTCTAAAATGATCTGGGATGTCAGTAATGAATAATATACTAAATCTTTACCCACAAGTCTATATATCAATCTGTTCACCTTCTCCTGCTCTATATTAATTTGCCCAAAGATATCAGGTGCAATCTGACAGGTTCCCTTTAATAAATACATTTCCAACTAGCATTAGCTACTACCATTTTTTGTAGACCTTTTTGAAAACTGTCCAATAAGACAAAAAATTATTGAATGAAGTCTCCCAATGTCATGAGAAGACAAAGGACTGAAGTCTAAAAGCTGTAACTGGCATTTATACATAACAGAAATGAATGACTGCTGTTTTTTTCCATTTATTTCATAGTACAATATATTCAGAGGAGGAAGTAAAATACATTGCAGATGCAAGTAGTATTATTTCAAGGTTTTAAAGAGCAACTCCAGCAAAAGTAGAACCGTTCCAACCAACATTGCCCGCATTTATGTCAATGAAAGTGATGTAAACCCTGAAAGAGACAATAGAAAAATATGTATGAGCTATACATGTACAGGTGAAAATATTGCTAGAAAACAGGGTAAGGAAAAGCTAGCATAGCACTATGGTCTTTACACATATGGATCGTTCGGACATGTGAAAATCAGTTGGGTCGGTAATGCTTTAGAACTGTGCTGGAGTGTCAGGGGCTTCAACAGGTTAGAACGCTAGTTTTGTTATTTTCAAGTATTACCTGCCCATGATCCTTTTTTTTTTTACATAAACCCCTTTACATGTAGTAGGTATAGGCTATAATAAGATAACTACCATATCTCCAGTGAGACATGGCAGCTATCATTTCTATCTTGTTAACCACGGCTTACCATATGTGCAATTCCTGTGATTGTGCAGAATCAACAATGGCAATGAGACATTTATCACAATCACAAGAACTTAACTTTGTAAGAGACCATTAATACAAGGATCCCTGTTTGATATAACTAAGGCCGGGTTCACATTGCGTTAGCAGCAGCCCGTTCAGCACATACGCTAACGGGCCGCTGTTAACGCAAGTGCCGACGTTGCATCACGCTAGCGCAGATAGAGCATCTGCTAGCTCTATCTGTGCTAGCAGTGATGGACCCGGAAACGCTGCAGCCCACGTCTCCGGGTCCGTCACTCAATGACAGCACATCCCTAGCGCATGCCCATTGTGGGCTAGTGATGCGTCCGACATTGGATTCAATGGCGGCCGTAACGGACTACATTACACCGCGTTTATGCCGCGGTGTAACGTAGTCCATTTAACGGACCACCATAACGCAGTGTGAACCTAGCCTAAGCAAGGTTTTGAGTTTACAATCAGCATAGCCTATCCTGATTGAATTTTGCGAAAAATAAAACCGATAGATATTTTGATCTCCTTCCAATATAATCCAATGAAGAGGTTCAAAGAGAAAATCCATTGTTATAAGTCAAATTCAAAATAAATTACTTCTATCGCGCCATTAATTCCACAGCGCTTACTGACATCATTGACACTGTGCCCATTGGTGCTCACTATCTAGATTCCCTTATCAGTATGGTTTTGGAGTGTGAGACATTGTCTTTGGTGGGATTTGAACCCGGGACCCCAGGGCTGCTGTGCTAACCACTGAGCCATCGTGCTGCCCTGTAATTGGGGTATAACAGAAATCTACCCTTTATTGTCAGAGATAGGCAGTAGGAAACTAATTGTTTCATTTCAAAGATTGAAAAATGTGAAAGCCATAGGAATAATTCACATATACAAGACAAAAGTTGACATATGACCGAGACACATGGGCCAGATCTAACCCCAGGCGATATATCGTGTAATAAAATGTTCAAGAGGGCACGATAAGACACAGTGGTCCCAATTCATCCAAACTTTCTTGGCAGAAAACTGGTGTAAAACACTTAGAAAGGTGGAAGTTGCGCAAACATTTTGAGACTTTTGCCATTTTCACGCCAGTTAAAGTGAGCTGAGCTGGACAGGAGCCTAGGCAGGACAGGATGGGGCTACCCCTGCCCACCAAATTCAGGAAAGGTGCCAGTCTTAATGAATGTGCCCCACACTACTGCTGAGGAATGTTGCTGAAATCATTTCACTTTTGGAAGCTTTTGGTTATGTAGGTCTAAATTACTGTAATCAACAGAGTCTTTTTCTAAAAGTATAAATGGCGACCAATGCCATAAGTATGTCTAGGTCTAATTTCATAATTTTGGAGGTTTAAAGACATTTTAACATAGTATTGTCTTCGGTATTTTATATGTAATTGAAGCTGGATAGTCTCCGCAACAGAAATGGACATGCTGCGGCTCGTATACCAGCGCCTTGGGTGAATTTACGCTGCGTCAAATAGAAGCACAGTGGGTATGGGATTTCTATAAATCCAATCCATGTGCTTGGATCATAGAATACAGCGGTTTGGACGCAGAGCAAGTGCGATGTGTCCACAACTCTGCTGACCGTGGGCACATACAGTAATAGCTGTAAAAGCAGGTCCAATATCAATAAAAAAGACACATAATACATGCATGCTTTTGACTTGCCTTTCAGGAGGTATTTGCAGCTGTTTGTTCAGAAATTCGCACAGCATCTTGGAGTATTTTTCATTACGTATACCACCAGTCTTCGCAATGCTTTGCAGACTGCACAGGCCACAGGGATCTTTAGTTCCACCAAAAGACATTTGTTGATCTGGGTGAATGATCACCGCAAAGAACTAGAAGACAGAAACAATATAATGTGTTCGTGTAGCACCATGCCACGAAAGCTGGCCACACAACCCAGTGAAGAGCATTTCTACAACATGCTCATATGCAAATATTTTCATTTACGTTTCATTATTTTAATTTTTAAACAATGATTATTATTGAAAGTTTTAAGTACATTACAAATGTTGCCCAGTACAAAATGTGATTGTATAAGCAAGTATTGAGACAAAAAAGCTGCAGTGGAGACAAACACATGGCATGGTGAGGTGGAGGGGTAGGGAATTGAGTGGAGCCTGGGAAGGGGACCAAATGGTTCTTCTGGGAGGTATTATTTAATGAAGAGTCAGGGGTGGAAGAAGCTTTAAAACATAGTACTGTAGAACGTGCGCACATTTAATCAAAGCTATGAATTTTGGCCAGAGGCATATATGTGGCAGGAGGGGGTTAGGTGGGGCATCTGGCCCGGTCACAGCCAGCAGGGGGGCACCGTCGAGCCACCTAATGCGTCGGTTCGAGGTGTCTCCTCTTATCTTGGAGGATTGGAAGGGACTCCTTACCCAGGGGAAAATTGAGAGTTAACCCACAAGGGGGAAACAAGGGCAGAGGAGTATTTTAAAGAATCACAGATTTTAAGCGAATGCGATATGATGGGAATAGTGATATGTTTTCATTGGCTCAGTATGTAAGGCTGCCGTCACACTATCAGTATTTGGTCAGTATTTTACATCAGTATCTGTAAGCCAAAACCAGGAGTGGAACAAATAGAGGAAAAGTATAATAGAAACATATGCACCACTTCTGTATTTATCACCCACTCCTGGTTTTGCCTTCGAAATACTGATATAAAATATTGAGCATATACTGATAGTGTGATGGCAGCCTTATAGTGTATCAAGGGTCAGTGGATGGCATTCTGGAGCTTCCAGAGAAAGCCAGAGAGGTTTTTCAGTGGAGGTATGGTATGCTGTTAGTTGGGCTAGCTGAGCTGCTTGGTAATATTTGACCAAATTGGAAACACCTATACCTCCTTTCAGACAATGTCAATATAGCTTGATTTGGTTAACTTGGGAGGAGACCACCCTTCCAGAGAAAAGTATTAATTAGGCATTGAGATATTTTAACCCCTTCACCCTCAGGCCATTTTCTGTTCTTTTTTTGTTCCCTTTCTTCCCAGAGCCACAACTTTTTTATTTTTATGTCAATATAACCGTATGATAGTTTGTTTTTTTTGCAAGAAGAGTTGTACCTTTGAACAACACCTTTGTTTTTCCCATATAATGTACTGGAAAAGGGAAAACCATTCCAAGTGCAATGAATTTGCATTGCATAAAACATGCATTTCCACAATTGTTTTTTTTCTTACCTTGTTCACCAAATGCTAAAATTGACCTGCCATTATGAGTCTCCAGGTCATTATGAGTTACCAAACCTGTCTAGGTTCTTTTTTATTTAAGTGGTGAAAAAAATCTAATGTTTGTTAGATTAAAAAAAATGGCATTTTCCGAGACTTGTAGCATCTCAATTTTTCAGGATCTGAGGCTGGGTGAGGGCTTTTTTGTGTGCGCCGAGCTGACGTTTTTACTGATACAATTTTGGGGTAGACACAAACTTTTGATTACATTATATTGTAATGTTGCGGTGCCCAAAAAATGTAATTCTGGCGGTTTTGAATTTTTTGTCTCAATACGCCACTTATCAATAAGATTAATTTACTTTATATTTTGATAGATCGGGCATTTCTGAACTCTCAATACCAAATATGTTTTTTTTTATTGTTTTATTTTGAATGGGGCAAACGTGAGGTGATTTGTACATAATTTTTTTTTTAATTTTTGACACTTGCTTCAATAGACTCCTTAGGATACTTGAAACTGCGATCTTCTTCTGATCGCTTGTGCTACACATGAGGAAGGCATCGTTAATGCATGGGTTGTTACAGGATGGGTTGTTATAAAGTAGTTTCAGGTATTGCTGAAACCAAAAGGGAATCCTTTGCGAGTTAGACGTTATACAGTCATGGCCAACATTTTTGAGAATGACACCAAAATTATATTTTCACATGATCTGCTGCCCTCTGGTTTTTATTAGTGTTTGTCTGATGTTTATATCACATACAGAAATATAATTGCAATCATATTATGAGTACCAATAGGTTATATTGACAATTAGAATGAGTTAATGCAGCAAGTCAATATTTGCAGTGTTGACCCTTCTTCTTCAAGACCTCTGCAATTGTCCCTGGCATGCTCTCAATCAACTTCTGGACCAAATCCTGACTGATAGCAGTCCATTCTTGCATAATCAATGCTTGCATTTTGCCAGAATTTGTTGGTTTTTGTTTGTCCACCCGTCTCTTGATGATTGACCACAAGTTCTCAATGGGATTAAGATCTGGGGAGTTTCCAGGCCATGGACCCAAAATCTCTATGTTTTGTTCCATGAGCCATTTAGTTATCACCTTTGCTTTATGGCAAGGTGCTCCATCGTGCTGGAAAAGGCATTGTTGGGCGCCAAACTGCTCTTGGACGGTTGGGAGAAGTTGCTCTTGGAGGACATTCTGGTACCATTCTTTATTCATGGCTGTGTTTTTAGGCAAGACTGTGAGTGAGCCGATTCCCTTGGCTGAGAAGCAACCCCACACATGAATGGTTTCAGGATGCTTTACAGTTGGCATGAGACAAGACTGGTGGTAGCGCTCACCTCTTCTTCTCCGAATAGGCTGTTTTCCAGATGTCCCAAACAATCGAAAAGGGGATTCATCAGAGAAAATGACTTTGCCCCAGTCCTCAGCAGTCCACTCCCTGTACCTTTTGCAGAATATCAGTCGGTCCCTGATGTTTTTTCTGGAGAGAGGTGGCTTCTTTGCTGCCCTCCTTGAAACCAGGCCTTGCTCAAAGAGTCTCCGCCTCACAGTGCGTGCAGAAGCACTCACACCAGCCTGCTGCCATTCCTGAGCAAGCTCGGCACTGCTGGTAGTCCGATCCCGCAGCTGAAACAGTTTTGAAACAAGCGATCCTGGCGCTTGCTGGTCTTTCTTGGGCCCCCTGGAGCCTTTTTGACAACTCTCCTTGAAGTTCTTGATGATGCGATAGATTGTTGACTGAGGTGCAATCTTTGTAGCTGCGATACTCTTCCCTGTTAGACCATTTTTGTGCGGTGCAATGATGGCTGCACGTGTTTCTTTAGAGATAACCATGGTTAACTGAAGAGAAACAATGATACCAAGCACCAGCCTCCTTTTAAAGTGTCCAGTGATGTCATTCTTACTTAATCATGACTGATTGATCGCCAGCCCTGTCCTCATCAACACCCACACCTGTGTTAATGGATCAATCACTAAAACGATGTTAGCTGCTCCTTTTAAGGCAGGACTGCAATGATGTTGAAATATGTTTTGGGGGTTAAAGTTCATTTTCTGGGCAAATATTGACTTTGCAAGTACAGTAATTGCTGTTAAGCTGATCACTCTGACATTCAGGAGTATATGCAAACTGCCATTAGAAAAAATGAAGCAGTAGACTTTGGAAAATTTAATATTTGTCTCACTCTCAAAATTTTTGTCCATGACTGTACTAGTCTCGGTGTGAAGCCATACAAGGGGGTGCAGTGTGGAGAGGCATTTTAGACGTTGAGCAAGATTGGCGGTGCTTTTATTGTTAAGTGCATAGAAGTGTTGTTGGGACCAGCGTAAGGTACGATCATCGTTCTCAAAGACAAAGCTCTAATTCGGTGCGTGCATGTCTGAGGTCACGATATATCGATGGGGTGGGTTTGCCCTTCATCTGGGACTCTAAGGCTGATACTCTGATTTCAAGATCAGTAGTTTTAGTGAGTCTTTCTTTTTTTTTCTTCTGTGCAGCTTCTTGAAGGAAGCTGTATGGGCTTCCCAAAGTGAAATTGGTGAAGCCACTGACAGTTGATTCAAAGTGAAATAATCATCAAGGTGATTACTTAGTCTTTGAGAAATTTCTGGGTAGGAAAGCAGGGAGTCAGAGACCAGTTGAATAACCATAGGAGTGGACGTAGTCAACTGAATTGGAGAGTGGTGAGACCAGGGAATAACGATATGAATAGGAATATTTGTTATGTTGGGTATTAAGGCTGGATGGGCTAATATGTGGTCTAATCTGGTGAAAACTGAATGCATGGAGAAAAATAGGCATAATCTTTGACTGTTGGGTGCACTTCCCTCCATTAGTCAAACCAGTAGTTGAGAGAAAGATGTTTACGGAAAGAGATCATGTCTAGTGAAAGCAGAGATGATGGGGAACTAGACAGTTGGGGGTCGCTAGACTTCTCAAGCTTGGGATTCAGTATACAAATTGAGTCAGCGTGGTGCCTTGGGCATGTTCTATTACTAGGTAAAGTAGGTGAGAGAAAGAGGTGGATTGGTGGGTGTTTGGGGTATAGAAAAGACAAGTCACCAGTTTGTTTGAGATGGTGCCTGTTGTCATTAAGTAGTGGCGTTCATTATCTGAAACTTGCAATTTGAAAACAAAAGGGACAGATTTTTTAAAGCAAATGGCTACACCTTTGGTTTTGCTTGAAGTGTTGGCCGCATAAAAAAGTGGATAGGAGGGGGATAAGAATTTTGGTTATGATATTTTGGAAAACTGTGTATTTTGCAGGCAAATCACTTCTGCCTGTAAGGATCTATAATAACAAAACGCTTTATTATGTTTGCGCGGGGAATTGAGGCCTCGAACATTGTGCGACACGTTGGTTAACGCAAGGTAATGGAGGCGATTGAGACGTATAGTAAGGCCGGAGTCACACTAAACGTATGAAAAATCGGTCGGAGTCTTCCTGCCGAGAGTCACATGAGTGTTTTCCATAAGATAATCTCTGTGTAATGTGTTTTCAATGCGATAATATGATTTTCTCCCACCCATGTATTCATATGGCATCTGTATGACATCTGTATGGCTTTACATTTCTCACTTTTTTTTAATAAAGATTGTGATAGAAAAATATTGCTAAAAGTTTTTCAACAATACATGTAACACAAAGAGCTGATTTAAGCCATATAGGTCATTTTCTGCTAATAGTTTCCCTTTTATAGAGTTACTAGATGGTGGCCCGATTCTAACGCTTCGGGTATTCTAGAATGCAATGCCCAAGTAGTATATAACACAGCCCACGTAGTATATAACACAGCCCACATAGTATATAACACAGCCCATGCAGTATATAACACAGCTACGTAGTATATTGCGCAGCCCATGTAGTATATAGCACAGCACATAGTATATAGCACAGCCCACGCAGTATATAACACAGCCATGTAATATATTGCACAGGCATGTAGTATATAATACAGGCCACGCAGTATACAACACAGGCCACATAATATATAGCAATGTGGGCACCATATCCCTGTTAAAAAAAAAAACAATTAAAATAAAAAAGTTAAATGCGCACCTTCCGTCGGCCCCCAGATCCCGCCGAGGCCTTTACTGATGCTCCTCGCGATGCTCCGTTCCCAGTAATGCCTAGTGGCAATAACCCGCGATCATGTAGCAGTCTCGCGAGACTGCCGCGTGATCTCGGGGCATTGTAGCAATACATTCTTGGGACCAGAGCACGAGGAGCGGAAAAGGCTGCGATGGACTTCGGAAGGTGAGAATATAATGTTTTTTGGTTTTTTTAATTATTTTTAACATTCTGTTTTTACTATTGATGCTGCTTAGGCAGCGTGTTTAATCCCGCCTCAATATCGCTGATTGGTTGCGGCCGGCCGACCAGGATTTCCATTACAGACAGACAGAAGTTAGAAACAGATGGAAGTACCCCTTAGGCAATTATATATAGATACTTATACCAGAGCATCATGCACACAGTCTGCTTGGCATCGCGCTCCTGCGCAGGTGTACAGATTTGCCCTGTTGGCGGCAGAGCAAAGTTCTGCAGTGCGCAGGTGCTGGGCCTATCTGACCTTTCCGGGTGCCTGCACACTGCAGTACTTTGCTCTGCCCTCAACAGGGCAGGTCAGTAAACGAAGCAAGCAGAAGGACAGCATCGCATGAAGATGGGAGGCGCTGGACCAAGAAGAGCGACACCCCCCAAACCGGACCTCCCTGCAGGTTAGTATAGTAAAAGTTATTTTTCAATTCTTCTAGGTCGGGATGGGGGCAGCATTATAGAATGTTGTATATCAGCCCTGAAAGGCGATGGCTGCATCTCATATCGCCCAAACCTCGTGACAGGTTCCCTTTAAGTTCTCACCCATAGATACCAAAAAAAGGAAATGGCTAATCTTAAAATAGTTTTCTGGTACATCATAGGTTTGGGTATAATGAGGAAACGTAAGATGGCGTTCTATTGTTTTTGATTCCTAGTTCTTCACATAGTTTGCTTCCAAGAGACTTACGTTGTAGTTGATAACACTCAGAGGCTTTGAAAACAGGGAGTGCAGTGTTTCCAAATTCCAAATGGGGGTCTATTCTGTTGCATACGGCTGTTTTATGAGCGCCGTGTGATCCGGAAGGGTGTTATCTTTTCGTTGATTGCTTTATTGACTCAATACCATATGTCATTCTTGGGGTGTATGTTCCTCCTCCTGTCTCCATCAAGCGCCTATTTTATAGCTCACTATATAAATGCTATATGATTCTACACCCTGTATTAGATAGATTTTGAGCTCCCGGCCATATGATAGAAGAACGCCCTAGGATAATTACTCTTCAAATATTCTCCATAGAATTGGGCTGGATTGGTAAATGGCACCAGTAATATCCTAATGAAGAATGGTATCTAAACTTCTACAAATGACCTAGGAGCAGTTTGGCGATGAACAATGCTATTTTTCAGCATGATTGAACACTATATCACAAAGTAGTTAGTGATAGCTAAGTGTCTAGGTGAACAAAAAAATTTAAAGTTTGGGTCCATTGAGAACCTATTGTCAATCCTCAAAAAGCAGGTGACACAAAACAAAAACACAAAATTGCAAGAAACTCTAAGCACTGATTAGGCAAGACTGGATTGCCATGAGTCAGAATTTGACCCAGAAGCTGATATCCAGAATGCCCAGATGAATTGCAGAAGCTTTGAAAAATAAGGCAAAACATTGGAAATATGGAGTCTTTGCATAAATTTGATGTATTTAGCAATTAAAGTGTAAAAACTTATGAAAACCTTATAAATGAACCATAGAGTCCATGCTAAAATGTGCGTCATGGAAGATTGCTTTAAACATTGATGGCCTATCCTTAGAAAATGTCATAAATATTTTATTGTTTTTTGGATTTCTGGGGACTTTGCCAATCAGCATGTGAAGGAGCCACATAATTGTTTACACAAGGATAGGCGTTCCTCTGTACGGTGCGCTGTCCCTAGAATCGTAGTTTGTCATATTCACTTCATTGTAATCTATTTTCAATGTCCTCCATTTTATTAGCCAATTAGGACACATTATAAATTACTTTTTTCATATCTCGCTTCATAGGAGGCACAAGATCTTGAAGTGCGCTAACTCCATCACTTTCTTTGTGCGTTCAGCATGATTCACTTGTAACTGAGCTGCAGTTGGCACAACTTTGTAAACCGTGAAGGAGCGTATTTATTATGCCAGCCAATATTACTATGCCCTCCTATAGGCTAATACGTTGCATATTTGCAGCAGATTTTGTTGTGAAAAATTGGCAACTGTCCCATTCATCTGAAACAACCCTAGCCAACTAGTCGAACCAGTTCAATACATTGCTGATTTTCAAAGACCATGTAACGTAAACCTTTAAATATGTATATGATTTTTTTGGTACAGTCTTTGTACTCATTGTAATCGTCTTCCAATCCCACATCTTACCTTAGCTGGTACATCCATTGCTTGTTCAAGTAGCTGGCTCAGGTCGGACATCAGGGTCAGGGGTATTGCGCTCTGGCAAATATTAGTGTGCAGGGTAAGTATAGGCATGATGATATGAGGATAATGAAATCTCCGGGATGAAGAAGACCAGCTAGTGTGACTCCTCTCTGTCTTGGAGGCAAATTGTCACTAAAGGAATCCTTAAAGTTCAGCTTCTATGTACATCCTGGTCACCGCACCCAACTGTTACTTATTCACTCACATGATTTCACTCAAATCTATTCTCACGGTATCAATTTGAAGCGGCAAGCTGGCAGCAACTTCATACTTAGTAACATAGTAACATAGTAACATAGTTAGTAAGGCCGAAAAAAGACATTTGTCCATCCAGTTCAGCCTATATTCCATCATAATAAATACCCAGATCTACGTCCTTCTACAGAACCTAATAATTGTATGATACAATATTGTTCTGCTCCAGGAAGACATCCAGGCCTCTCTTGAACCCCTCGACTGAGTTCGCCATCACCACCTCCTCAGGCAAGCAATTCCAGATTCTCACTGCCCTAACAGTAAAGAATCATCTTCTATGTTGGTTGAAAAACCTTCTCTCCTCCAGACGCAAAGAATGTCCCCTTGTGCCCGTCACCTTCCTTGGTATAAACAGATCCTCAGCAAGATATTTGTATTGTCCCCTTATATACTTATACATGGTTATTAGATCGCCCCTCAGTCGTCTTTTTTCTAGACTAAATAATCCTAATTTCGCTAATCTATCTGGGTATTGTAGTTCTCCCATCCCCTTTATTAATTTTGTTGCCCTCCTTTGTACTCTCTCTAGTTCCATTATATCCTTCCTGAGCACTTGTGAAGAGTAATATTCCAGATATGAAATATGACAGAATTTGTACATTCATATAGCGCTATATCGTATCAGAAAAATGTGAACCTGTTTTGCCAGAAAATTTGCACCAGGAATCTGAGACTGATTATTCCGCCTCTCTTGCAGATTTGCAGTTTGATATACCACAGATCCGCTGTCAGATTAGTCTCATTCAATTGGGCCAAGCTCAGTGTGACAAGTCAACATGGTTTTCAGCTGAAATTTTGCATGTTGAAAACAATTGGGGATGGTTTGATGATAGTTTTCATCTGGATCTCAAAATGGAATACTTGCTAAAATCCACATTAAATTATGAGGGAGTAGCAGTGCTTATTATCTCCGTATCTATTATCATTGTACTATGGCATCATTGTGTCTGTAATCCATATACTTCAACTTGATAAACCTTATAATGCCTGTATTGTGACATCACTAGATTTATTATCACTATAGTGTGACATCATTTCGTCTACCTACCTTGCACTGTATGTTCACAAAACATGTTACTGTATTGTGACATCGCTGGAGACAGGGACGTATATAGAAATTTTGGAACCCAATAGCAAAAATCCTACTTGCCTCTCCCCCCCACAAAAAAAAAATCAGGTGGGTCACAGAAAGCATATTCCACAACTTTACAGCTCTTACAAAGTAATTTTGCCCTTATTGATGCCCACACACTAAGATACCCCTTTCATGGCCTCTATAAAACATGATGCCAATAAAAGTGGTCTCAAACACAGTAAGATACTCCCACAGTGAATTCGTCCACACGCACAGAATGATGACACTACACTACCCCCACAAAGTATGACACCCCTACAGTGACTCAAACACCGTGTGATGGTCCACATAGTCCCACACAAACAGTATGATGACCCAACACACCCCTCTACACAATATGGTGGCCCACACACAGCCGTCTATACAGTATATTGGCCCTCTATTCGGTGCAGTGGCCCCCACACAATCCTTCACACTGTATAATGACCTACACACCGTAAAATGGCCCCCACTAGCCATCCAAACAATATAATGGCTCCCCACATAGCCCTCCAGACATTGTAATGGTCCCTACAAACCGCCACACAGTATAATGCCCCCCCGCACAGCCTTCCACACAGTATAATGGACCCCACACACCCCTGCACACAGTATAGTGGACCCCACACAACCCTGAACACAGTATATTTGGCCCCCATATAACCCTCCAAACACTATAATTGGCCTCCACACAGCTCTCCAACAGTGTAATGTTCATCACACATCCCTCCAAACAGTATAATTGGTCCCACATAGGCCTCTAAACAGTACAGTGGCTTCCCACATAGTCCTCCAAATAGTATGATGGCCCCCAAATAGCTCTTCAAATAGTATGATGCCCTCCAGTAGTATGATGACCCCCCCCCCACATAGCACTCTAAATAGGACAGTAGCCCACCAAGTAGCATGATGGCCACCATATAGCACTCCAAATAGTATGATGTTCTCCACATAATACTCCAAATTATATGATGGGCAACAAATAGCCCTCTGAATAGTATGATACCCCCAAATAGTATGATGACCCCCACATAGCACTGTAAATAGTATTAAGGTGTCCCCATAGCCCTCCAAATAGTTTGATGCCCCCAAATAGTATGATGACCCACACAACACTCCAAATAGTATGATGTCCCCAAATAGCCCTAGAAATAGTATGATAGCCCCATCAGTAGCCCTCCAAATATTATGATGGCCATAAAAAGAGGCATTCAAATAGTATAATGGCTCCACAAACAGCCTTTCAAATAGTATGATGGCCTCCCAAGTAGCATGATGGCCCCCACATAGCACTCCAAATAGTATGATGGCCCCACAAATAATATTATGGCCCCTAAAAGTATTGATAAAAAAAAAAAAGAAACATACTTACCTCTCCCTGTTCCTCTGCTGCTCTGGTCTCTGCAGTGTCTTTTCTGCACTGCCTGGCTCAAAGGTCGAGATGTAATGACATCATTATGCACCATGCACGGAGACATCAGATGAGCAGGGAAAATAATGGAGGAGGGAGCGTCAACTGAGCTCCCTCCTTTATCATTATTTTCAACTGTATCGGCGGACACATTTGAAAGTCGGGTCCGGGGGTGAAGCCGGTGCTGGAACCAGGCCCGCAGATGCACAGACCCCATATCGGCCTTGTGATCTGCTGCTATTAGTAGTACACCGCTGACTGGAGATTTTATTCTTATGGTGTCACATCATTGCGTCTATCTTTTACTATGACTTCAGTGTTTATTTTCCACTTACTATGACATCATTGCGTCTATCTTCCTTGTACTGTGGATTCAGTATTTCTTATCAATGTACTTTGGCATCATGGTCTCCTTGTGTGAACTATTTAGGTTATTAGATATAACTGTAATAATTATATTCCTGTGTGCATTTTAGAAGTCTGTTGCAAGATGGGACCCCGTGGTTCCTGTGTCATATAAGCGGATAACAGTTTTATAAACTGATTTTTCCTCATGAAGATTTGCCTTCTACACTAGAAGTGTCTCTGTGGCATGAAATTATGTATTTGGGTCAATTCTACGTTTTTTTTGTTTGTCTTCTTTATGACTTAATGTAGAAATAAACTTGTGATTCATAATTAAAGGAGCCTTTGATGGAAATCAATAAATTCCGTTAAGAACTGGTTAGGTATGCATTCTGCACATCTTTCTCTTTTTTATTGTTACTATTTTTCCATCTTAAGATATTGGTGACCTATCCATAAGTTAGACTGGCAAATGATCTGATATAGGATAGGTCATCAATATCAGATGAGAAAGGGTAGGATGGGGGAGCGTCTCCCTGGCATTTAGCGAATTGTAGCTGAGCCACCGGACAGATATAAACTGGAATGGAGCTAGAATTGAACAGATCTGTCGAAAATGTGAAGTGTCCACTGCAGTTAAGTCATTAATCTCTTAACCCTGGAAACCCTGTTTAAACTGTAATCAAGCCAGGACAAATCTGTCATCTAACAGATACCCACAGCAACCAACAGAACCTATTGCTTGTTAATGGTCTATCATACTGAAAAAAATGTGGCATCATTCTGTGCTATTTTTTTTTTTTTGTATTTTTAATGTACTCTCCAAATCGCACCTCACCACTTGTGCACTTGACCCCATCCCATCCCATCCCACCTCCTCCTCAACCTCACCACCACACTAATCCCATCCCTAACCCATCTCTTCAACCTTTCACTAACTTCTGGTACCTTCCCCTCTGCCTTCAAACATGCCACAATTACACCTATTCTCAAAAAGCCATCCCTTCACCCAAGCAGTATGTCCAGCTATCGCCCCATATCTTTGCTACCATTTGCTTCCAAACTCCTTGAGCAGCATATCCATGCTGAACTTTCCTCTCACTTTGCATCTAATTCTCTCTTCGACAACCTACAATCTAGCTTCCGTCCCCACCATTCCACTGAGACTGCCCTGACCAAAATTACTAACGACTTACTTACAGCGAACGCTAACAGACAATTCTCTATACTCCTCCTCCTAGACCTGTCCTCTGCCTTCGACACAGTTGACCACTGCCTCCTACTACAGATCATCTCTTCCTTTGGGGTCAAACACCTTGCTCTATCTTGGATCTCCTCATACCTTGCCAACCACACATTTAGCATTTTCTACTCCCATACTACCTCTTCATCTCGCCCTCTCTCTGTTGGAGTCCCCCAAGGCTCTGTCCTAGGACCCTTACTCTTCTCAATCTATACTCTCGGCCTGGGACAACTCATAAGGTCCTATGGCTTCCAGTACCATCTATATGCCGATGACACTCAGATCTACCTCTCTGGCCCAGATGTCACCTCTCTGCTCTCCAGAATCCCAGAGTGTCTATCAGCCATATCCTCCTTCTTCTCCTCTCGCTTCCTCAAGCTCAATGTGGACAAATCTGAACTCATTATCTTTCATCTATCACGCATATCTTCCCTACCTGATCTATCTATCAAAATAAATGAAATCACACTTTCCCCTGTCCCCAAAATCCGCTGCCTCGGAGTAACCCTTGACTCTGCCCTGTCCTTCAAAGCGCACATCCAAGCACTCGCCACCTCCTGTTGCCTCCAGCTCAAAAATATTTCCAGAATCCGTCCTTTCCTCAACCCACACTCTACCAAAATGCTCGTGCATGCCCTAATCATCTCCCGCCTCGACTACTGCAACATACTACTCTGTGGCCTACCTTCTAACACTCCTGCACCCCTCCAGTCCATCCTTAACTCTGCTGCCCGACTAATTAATCTCTCTCCTCGCTACACTCCTGCTTCACCTCTTTGCAAATCCCTTCACTGGCTCCCAATTTCCCAGCATATCCAGTTTAAATTACTAAAACTGTATCACTGCATTGAGAAACACGTGATGGTGTCTCCGCGGTGTTGGATGTTTTGATCTCCCCGAGGTCATTCATCCTTCTGTTTATAGTCCTTTTACTAGGCACTGCTCCTAATAGCCAGTTTCCTACTCCACACTGAGGAGGGGCAAATACCCCGAAAAAGCTGTCTGTGGATGGATACCATGTTTTGGCATAGGTGGTTTTCCTTTTTGGATGCTGCCCTTTCCATGGTTGTTCCTTCCCGGTGAAAGACCTGGCTATTTATTGCTTGCATTGAGAAACACGTGATGGTGTCTCCGCGGCGTTTCTACATGCATTTGCATATTTCCCATAAGGGATGGGGGCAGTGTTCTGGATCACTACGTTGAGAAACACGTGATGGTGTCTCCGCAGTGTTGGATGTTTTGATCTCCCCGAGGTCATTCATCCTTATGTTTATAGTCCTTTTACTAGGCACTGCTCCTAATAGCAAGTTTCCTACTCCACACTGATGAGGGGCAAATACCCCGAAACAGCTGTCTGTGGATGGATACCATGTTTTGGCATAGGTGGTTTTCCTTTTTAGATGCTGCCCTTCCCGTGGTTGTTCCTTCCCGGTGAAAGACCTGGCTATTTATTGCTTGCGTTGAGAAACACGTGATGGTGTCTCCGCGGCTTTTCTACATGCATTTGCATATTTCCCATAAGGGATGGGGCAGTGCTCTGGATCACTGCGTTGAGAAACACGTGATGGTGTCTCCACGGTGTTGGATGTTTTGATCTCCCCGAGGTCATTCATCCTTATGTTTATACATTACTAACACTGACCTACAAAGCCATCCATAACCTTTCTCCTCTGTATATTTCCACACTAATCTCTCAATATCTTCCCTCACGTAATCTCCGGTCCTCCCAAGACCTCCTCCTCTCCTCCACGCTTATTTGCTCCTCACTCAATCGCCTTCAAGACTTCTCCGGAATATCATGCATCCTCTGGAATTCAGTGCCCCAACACATCCGGTTATCCACTACTTTTGGATCCTTCAAAAGAAACCTGAAAACCCACCTCTTCAAGGAAGCTTACAGCCTGTAAAGACCACACGGCCACTTCAACACCATTGGAGCTACTGCAACCCTCGACCTACTGTCTCCTTCCCCATAATCCTGTAGAATGTAAGCCCGCAAGGGCAGGGTTCTCTTCCCTCTGTACCAGACTCATTGTTAGTTTTGTTTACTGTAAGTGATATTTGTATTTTGATGCACAGCGCCATGGAATTAATGGTGCTATATAAATAAATAATAATAATAATGTAATCTGCCATGAAAGTTTCTAAAGGAACCACTATCATAGATGTGGGCTTAAGATACTGGTCGATGAGCAATATCTGCAGTTCATGAAATTTGGATCATGTGAAAATGATTTATTAATGCCTTGTTAAAACAACAGATTGTTGGATAGGTTTGCAAAAGATGGCCTTAAAAATAGGAAAATTATGTATTTATTAAGGTAAATCATTCACTGACCGGTAATCTGTCAATGAAGGCAACACCTAGAGCAGGGGTGGGGAACATTTTTTCCAGCCAGGGGCTATTTGGATATTTATACCATCATTCGGGGGCTGTACAAAATTATCAACTTGAGATTTATTCTTTTATATTTGGCCAAACATTTAATTAACTCATCCGTAATGTAATGACTGGAGCTGCTTCTCTTTGGTGAGATGTGTAATGTTAACTGGTATTGATGAAACTACTCAAACCTGCTTTCACATTTGCATTAGACGGAAGCACAGTTGACTCTTTGTGATTAATTTTGAAAGGAACTCACAGCAATAAGTACTGAACACAGATGTATATTACACTGTATGTCTCCTCACAGTGGGAAATTCATCACTGCTCACTAGTGTTGAGCGATACCTTCCGATATCGGAAAGTATCGGTATCGGTTTGGATCGGCCGATATTCAAAAAATATCGGATATCGCCGATACCGATACCCGATCCCAATGCAAGTCAATGGGACCAAAATATCGGAATTAAAATAAACCCTTTCTTTCCTTGTAGGTTCATTCTACCTGAAGGAAAACAACTAAGAATAATGTAGGATGTATGGGGGAGGTGGCGGAGACATTAAAGGCAATGAGGATTAGTCCAATCAAATAGAATAGCATGTTTTTTTTTTTTTTTTAAAGACGTTCGGATTGAAAAAGATATGGAGTATGTACATTTTTTTTATTTTGTCAGATATTGATGTTTCACTATTCCACGCCCTTCCCCTTCTTTTTTTTCTTTTTTTTTTTTTCTTTTCCCACACTTTCATCTTCATCATCATCAGCATCCTTGACATCAACTTCTTCACCTTATTCATCTTCTTCTTCATCTTCTACCTATTTTTTTTTTTTATTACATTCTTCATATTCATTTTCTTCAACTATTATTATTCTTCCTATTCTACATATTCTTTTTATTCCACTGTTATTATTCTTCCTATTCTACTTCTTCATCATATTCTCATTTGTGACAGGCATTCCCGTAGTTGTTATCTATAAAAGTTGGAAGATTACACCTTCCGTTCTGCCAGTCACAAAAGTTACATTTGTCCGCGTTCAGTTTGGCCTGCAGCATCAGGCTTTATCCAGGGGCACCACGAGGAGGAACGGACTCACCCCCATACACTGCTTAGTCTTCTTCTGCATATAATTTAGATAATATCTTTTGCTCTGATATTAAGTCTTATGCTTAATGTTCTTCTGCTCTTTGTTCTGCAGCCTCTTGTTCTTCTGCTTCTCGGTCTTCCATGTTGTCGTCTCCAGGGTCTTCGTCTCCAGTGTCGTCATCTCCGCCGTCGTCGTCTCAGCCGTCGTCGTCTCCGCCGTCGTCGTCGTCGTCGTCATCGGGGTGGTCTTCCGGGTCGTCGTCATCGGGGTGGTCTTCCGGGTTGTCGACGTTAGGGTCTTCAACTTGGAAATGTAGCAGAAGGTACAAGAAGGCTGAGAAAATGCCAAGAACCAGCTGATGGAACTGGAACTCGGATGGCTACCCGAAGGTTCAAGAGCCTATGGAACTACCGAGGACCAGCTGACGTTACTGGAACCCGGTTACTAAGCAGGAGGTACCCGTGCTAAAAAGCACTACCAAGGACCGCCTGACGTTGGCGGAACTCGGATACCCAGAAGGAGGCACCTAAGCCAAAGGCTCTGCCCGGAACCAGATGACGTTACTGGAACCAGGATGGGGAGCAGAAGGTACAAGAGCAAAAGACACTGCCGAGAACCAGCTGACGGTACTGGAACCCGGATAGGTAGCCGAATGTCCAAGAGCCAATGGAACTACCAAGGACCAGCTGACGTTACTGGAACCCGGTTACTAAGCAGGAGGTACCCGTGCCTGAAAGCACTACCAAGGACCACCTGACATTGGTGGAACTTGGATACCCAGAAGGAGGCACCTAAGCCAAAGGCTCTGCCCGGAACCAGCTGACGGTACTGGAACCAGGATGGGGAGCAGAAGGTACAAGAGCAAAAGACACTGCCGAGAACCAGCTGACGGTGCTGGAACCAGGTGGTGGACCCGAAGGCCCACAGGAGAGGAGAGAACAGCTAGGCCGCGAGGCAGCCGCAGTTACCGAACCCCAACAGTCCTACAGGGGGAGCTGGGCCTACTGGCACTACAGAACCAGCCTTGACTACCAGTTCACGCAGCCCACATAGGAAGCTCCTAAACTGGAGGCACCCTGGAGTTGGCTAACTCGACCGCCCCACGACGGGGCAAGCATAGGCGTCTCAGTGAAGTTGACACAACCCGGAAACAGCTGACGGTGCTGAAACCAGGCTTGGCACGAGGGAGTACCTGTGACAAGAACACTGCCGAGAACCAGCTGGCGGTGCTGGAACCCGGATGCGTTGCCCCAGTGTGCAAGAGCCAATGGCACGACCGAGGACCAGCTGACGGTGCTGGAACCCGGTTACTAAGCTGTAGGTGCCCGCGCTTAAAAGCACTACCAAGGACCGCCTGGCGTTGGCGGAACTCGGATACCCAGGAGGAGGCACCTAAGCCAAAGGCTCGGCCCGGAACCAGCTGACGGTGCTGGAACCAGGTGGTGGACCCGAAGGCCCACAGGAGAGGAGAGAACAGCTAGGCCGCGAGGCAGCCGCAGTTACCGAACCCCAACAGTCCTACAGGGGGAGCTGGGCCTACTGGCACTACAGAACCAGCCTTGACTACCAGTTCACGCAGCCCACATAGGAAGCTCCTAAACTGGAGGCACCCTGGAGTTGGCTAACTCGACCGCCCCACGACGGGGCAAGCATAGGCGTCTCAGTGAAGTTGACACAACCCGGAAACAGCTGACGGTGCTGAAACCAGGCTTGGCACGAGGGAGTACCTGTGACAAGAACACTGCCGAGAACCAGCTGGCGGTGCTGGAACCCGGATGCGTTGCCCCAGTGTGCAAGAGCCAATGGCACGACCGAGGACCAGCTGACGGTGCTGGAACCCGGTTACTAAGCTGTAGGTGCCCGCGCTTAAAAGCACTACCAAGGACCGCCTGGCGTTGGCGGAACTCGGATACCCAGGAGGAGGCACCTAAGCCAAAGGCTCGGCCCGGAACCAGCTGACGGTGCTGGAACCAGGTGGTGGACCCGAAGGCCCACAGGAGAGGAGAGAACAGCTAGGCCGCGAGGCAGCCGCAGTTACCGAACCCCAACAGTCCTACAGGGGGAGCTGGGCCTACTGGCACTACAGAACCAGCCTTGACTACCAGTTCACGCAGCCCACATAGGAAGCTCCTAAACTGGAGGCACCCTGGAGTTGGCTAACTCGACCGCCCCACGACGGGGCAAGCATAGGCGTCTCAGTGAAGTTGACACAACCCGGAAACAGCTGACGGTGCTGAAACCAGGCTTGGCACGAGGGAGTACCTGTGACAAGAACACTGCCGAGAACCAGCTGGCGGTGCTGGAACCCGGATGCGTTGCCCCAGTGTGCAAGAGCCAATGGCACGACCGAGGACCAGCTGACGGTGCTGGAACCCGGTTACTAAGCTGTAGGTGCCCGCGCTTAAAAGCACTACCAAGGACCGCCTGGCGTTGGCGGAACTCGGATACCCAGGAGGAGGCACCTAAGCCAAAGGCTCGGCCCGGAACCAGCTGACGGTGCTGGAACCAGGTGGTGGACCCCAAGGCCCACAGGAGAGGAGAGAACAGCTAGGCCGCGAGGCAGCCGCAGTTACCGAACCCCAACAGTCCTACAGGGGGAGCTGGGCCTACTGGCACTACAGAACCAGCCTTGACTACCAGTTCACGCAGCCCACATAGGAAGCTCCTAAACTGGAGGCACCCTGGAGTTGGCTAACTCGACCGCCCCACGACGGGGCAAGCATAGGCGTCTCAGTGAAGTTGACACAACCCGGAAACAGCTGACGGTGCTGAAACCAGGCTTGGCACGAGGGAGTACCTGTGACAAGAACACTGCCGAGAACCAGCTGGCGGTGCTGGAACCCTGATGCGTTGCCCCAGTGTGCAAGAGCCAATGGCACGACCGAGGACCAGCTGACGGTGCTGGAACCCGGTTACTAAGCTGTAGGTGCCCGCGCTTAAAAGCACTACCAAGGACCGCCTGGCGTTGGCGGAACTCGGATACCCAGGAGGAGGCACCTAAGCCAAAGGCTCGGCCCGGAACCAGCTGACGGTGCTGGAACCAGGTGGTGGACCCCAAGGCCCACAGGAGAGGAGAGAACAGCTAGGCCGCGAGGCAGCCGCAGTTACCGAACCCCAACAGTCCTACAGGGGGAGCTGGGCCTACTGGCACTACAGAACCAGCCTTGACTACCAGTTCACGCAGCCCACATAGGAAGCTCCTAAACTGGAGGCACCCTGGAGTTGGCTAACTCGACCGCCCCACGACGGGGCAAGCATAGGCGTCTCAGTGAAGTTGACACAACCCGGAAACAGCTGACGGTGCTGAAACCAGGCTTGGCACGAGGGAGTACCTGTGACAAGAACACTGCCGAGAACCAGCTGGCGGTGCTGGAACCCGGATGCGTTGCCCCAGTGTGCAAGAGCCAATGGCACGACCGAGGACCAGCTGACGGTGCTGGAACCCGGTTACTAAGCTGTAGGTGCCCGCGCTTAAAAGCACTACCAAGGACCGCCTGGCGTTGGCGGAACTCGGATACCCAGGAGGAGGCACCTAAGCCAAAGGCTCGGCCCGGAACCAGCTGACGGTGCTGGAACCAGGTGGTGGACCCCAAGGCCCACAGGAGAGGAGAGAACAGCTAGGCCGCGAGGCAGCCGCAGTTACCGAACCCCAACAGTCCTACAGGGGGAGCTGGGCCTACTGGCACTACAGAACCAGCCTTGACTACCAGTTCACGCAGCCCACATAGGAAGCTCCTAAACTGGAGGCACCCTGGAGTTGGCTAACTCGACCGCCCCATGACGGGGCAAGCATAGGCGTCTCAGTGAAGTTGACACAACCCGGAAACAGCTGACGGTGCTGAAACCAGGCTTGGCACGAGGGAGTACCTGTGACAAGAACACTGCCGAGAACCAGCTGGCGGTGCTGGAACCCGGATGCGTTGCCCCAGTGTGCAAGAGCCAATGGCACGACCGAGGACCAGCTGACGGTGCTGGAACCCGGTTACTAAGCTGTAGGTGCCCGCGCTTAAAAGCACTACCAAGGACCGCCTGGCGTTGGCGGAACTCGGATACCCAGGAGGAGGCACCTAAGCCAAAGGCTCGGCCCGGAACCAGCTGACGGTGCTGGAACCAGGTGGTGGACCCGAAGGCCCACAGGAGAGGAGAGAACAGCTAGGCCGCGAGGCAGCCGCAGTTACCGAACCCCAACAGTCCTACAGGGGGAGCTGGGCCTACTGGCACTACAGAACCAGCCTTGACTACCAGTTCACGCAGCCCACATAGGAAGCTCCTAAACTGGAGGCACCCTGGAGTTGGCTAACTCGACCGCCCCACGACGGGGCAAGCATAGGCGTCTCAGTGAAGTTGACACAACCCGGAAACAGCTGACGGTGCTGAAACCAGGCTTGGCACGAGGGAGTACCTGTGACAAGAACACTGCCGAGAACCAGCTGGCGGTGCTGGAACCCGGATGCGTTGCCCCAGTGTGCAAGAGCCAATGGCACGACCGAGGACCAGCTGACGGTGCTGGAACCCGGTTACTAAGCTGTAGGTGCCCGCGCTTAAAAGCACTACCAAGGACCGCCTGGCGTTGGCGGAACTCGGATACCCAGGAGGAGGCACCTAAGCCAAAGGCTCGGCCCGGAACCAGCTGACGGTGCTGGAACCAGGTGGTGGACCCCAAGGCCCACAGGAGAGGAGAGAACAGCTAGGCCGCGAGGCAGCCGCAGTTACCGAACCCCAACAGTCCTACAGGGGGAGCTGGGCCTACTGGCACTACAGAACCAGCCTTGACTACCAGTTCACGCAGCCCACATAGGAAGCTCCTAAACTGGAGGCACCCTGGAGTTGGCTAACTCGACCGCCCCACGACGGGGCAAGCATAGGCGTCTCAGTGAAGTTGACACAACCCGGAAACAGCTGACGGTGCTGAAACCAGGCTTGGCACGAGGGAGTACCTGTGACAAGAACACTGCCGAGAACCAGCTGGCGGTGCTGGAACCCGGATGCGTTGCCTTGCCTATTAAAGATTGTCTTCCTAGAGCCCCAACTAGCGGTGTTGGAGCAAAGGGTAAGCAGGGGGAGATGAGTGTAGGCCGAAGCCTGCACTGGAGGCAGCTTTGTGTCTGCGTTGCGTTTGCAGGACACTTTGCCGGCTACACACTGGGGGAACAGCTGGCGTTGCTGAACCCCACTAACACAATGGCGTGTGTTTTTATCTGTGCAGCTAGCACTTGCGGGCAAAAACTAGCGATGTTAGAGCCCGTGTTGAAGCAGGAGGAG
Source organism: Ranitomeya imitator (assembly GCF_032444005.1). Taxonomy (NCBI): domain Eukaryota; kingdom Metazoa; phylum Chordata; class Amphibia; order Anura; family Dendrobatidae; genus Ranitomeya; species Ranitomeya imitator. The sequence continues at coordinate 299,609,870 of NC_091282.1, read as the reverse complement.
GAGGAGAGGAGCAGAGTGTAGGCCGAAGCCTAGTTGAACCAATTTCAAAGGAAACCTTTAACCCCCCCCTCAGGTGTTACAAAGTACAAGAGACACACCTTGTGCAGTATTAATGCTGCACAAGTGAAAGGTTGCTCTATTAATTTGTCTACTTGCACACGCTGAATGAAAGACATACACAATTTACCCCATTCTACAGTCAAACTGTAGTGGATGCGTGACTTGGTTTTTTGATGAGACGCAGCACAGGTGTCCAAAATAACGCCTTGGTGCTTGGCGCAGCTTCCTGAGCGTTGTTATTTGCTGTACAGGAGTCTGCGCTCTTGTGTTATCCCTTGGCAATGCCCTGTTAGCGCTGCCCATCTTATGACCTCATTTCATGTTGGCCGGTGCGGTTAACGATGGCCATAAATCCCAGACCCACAGTGTCTTTTCATAAAGCCACACTGCGGTGCTGGGATTCGTGGCCTTGAGCAGTAAATATTTTGGCCGCTCACACACGTCCTTACACCTGCTTCAGACTGGGCGGCCTCTGCTGATCCCTTCTCGCATGCCGCGGCCATGAGGCTGCACAGTCTGAAGAAGGCGGAAGGAGATGAGTTAAGACAGGCGAAGATATGCACTGCTCGTGCCCATCAATCACACCCTCGCAGTCAAAATAATTAAGACAACGAGGAGCATTTTATTCAGGCAGGGCGGACGAACAGGCGCAAGTAGCCAACCAATGATGTCAGAAGACGGGAAGCGCTACCAAGGGGGGTGCTGCGTATCATTAGAAAGGAAAGTCACACCTCAGGGACAGTGGAATGGTCTCAAAGAGACACATTTTGTACGTGTTGAGTTCCACGTGGGCAAGGAGAAAACATCAGCCACCTTGTACAAATGCAGCAGTACTGCTGTACAAGGTGGCTGTTATACATAGAAACACCTGGGGGTGGGGGCCAGGCTCCCTTCAATTTCAGTTCATGTGCCTGCGTGGCGTTTGCAGGTCACGTTGCAAGCTGCACAGCAGGGGAACAGCTGGCGGTGCTGAACCCCACTAACACATTGGCTGGTGTTTTTCTCTGTGCAGCTAGCATGTCCGGGCAGAAACTGGCGTTGTTTGAGCCCAGGGTCAGCAGGAGGAGGAGAGGAGCAAAGTGTAGGCCGAAGCCTGCACTGGTGGCAGCTTTTGTTCTGTTGTGCCAGCGTGGCTTGTGCTGGACACGTTGCCGACTACACAGCAGGGGAACAGCTGGCGGTGCTGAACCCCACTAACACATTGGCTGGTGTTTTTCTCTGTGCAGCTAGCATTTCCGGGCAAAAACTAGCGGTGTTTGAGCCCAGGGTCAGCAGGAGGAGTAGAGGAGCAGAGTGTTGGCCAAAGCCTAGTTGAACCAATTTCAAAGGTTACCTTTAACCCCCCCCTCAGGTGTTGCAAGGTACAAGAGCCACACCTTGAACAGCATTATTGATGCACAAGTCAAAGGTTGCTCTATTTAATTTTGCTCCTTGCACACGCTGAATTAAACACGTACACTATTTAGCCCATTATACTGTCAAACAGTAGTGGAGGCGTGACTACTAGTCTTTTTAAGGAGACGCAGCACAGGTGTACAAATTTACACCTAGGTGCTGTGCGCAGATTCCTTACCGTTGTTATTTGCAGTACAGGAAACTGCGCTCTTGTGTTATCCCTTGGCAATACCCTGTTAGTGCAGGCCGTCTCATGACCTCATTTCATGTTGGCCGGTGCGGTTAACGATGGCCATAAATCCCAGACCCACAGTGGCTTTTCCTAAAGTCACACTGCGGTGCTGGGATTCGTGGCCTTGTGCAGTAAATATGTTCGCCGCTCACACATGTCCTTACACCTGCTTCAGACTGGGCGGCCTCAGCTGATCCCTTATCGCATGCCGCGGCCATGAGGCCGCACAGTCAGAAGAAGGCGGAAGGAGGGGAGTGAAAACAGGGGAACATATGCACTGCTCGTGCCCATCAATCACACCCTCGCAGTCAAAATATATGAGACAACGGGGGGCGTTGTGTCGGGCAGGGGGGACGCACAGGCACAGCCAGCCAACCAATGATGTCAGGAGACGGGCAGCGCTAACAATGGGGGTGCTGCGTGTCATTAAAAAGGAAAGTCACACCTCAGGGACATTGTAATGGTCTGTAATGAGACACATTTTGTACTTGTTGAGTTCCACGTGTGCAAGGAGAAAAAGTCAGCCACCTTGTACAAATGCAGCAGTACTGCTGTACAAGGTGGCTGTTATACATAGAAACACCTGGGGGGGTGGGGGGCAGGCTCCCTTCAATTTCAGTTCATGTGCCTGCGTGGCGTTTGCAGGTCACGTTGCAAGCTACACAGCAGGGGAACAGCTGGCGTTGCTGAACCCCACTGACACATTGACTGGTGTTTTTCTCTGTGCAGATTGCATGTCCGGGCAAAAACTAGCGGTGTTAGAGCCCAGGGTCAGCAGGAGGAGGAGGAGAGGAGCAAAGTGTAGGACGAAGCCTGCACTGGTGGCAGCTTTTGGTCGGTTGTGCCAGCGTGGCTTGTGCTGGACACGATGCCGGCTACACAGCGGGGGAACAGCTGGCGGTGCTGAACCCCACTAACACATTGGCTGGTGTTTTTCTCTGTGCAGCTAGCATGTCCGGGCAGAAACTGGCGTTGTTTGAGCCCAGGGTCAGCAGGAGGAGGAGAGGAGCAAAGTGTAGGCCGAAGCCTGCACTGGTGGCAGCTTTTGGTCGGTTGTGCCAGCGTGGCTTGTGCTGGACACGATGCCGGCTACACAGCGGGGGAACAGCTGGCGGTGCTGAACCCCACTAACACATTGGCTGGTGTTTTTCTCTGTGCAGCTAGCATGTCCGGGCAGAAACTGGCGTTGTTTGAGCCCAGGGTCAGCAGGAGGAGGAGAGGAGCAAAGTGTAGGCCGAAGCCTGCACTGGTGGCAGCTTTTGTTCTGTTGTGCCAGCGTGGCTTGTGCTGGACACGTTGCCGACTACACAGCAGGGGAACAGCTGGCGGTGCTGAACCCCACTAACACATTGGCTGGTGTTTTTCTCTGTGCAGCTAGCATTTCCGGGCAAAAACTAGCGGTGTTTGAGCCCAGGGTCAGCAGGAGGAGTAGAGGAGCAGAGTGTAGGCCGAAGCCTAGTTGAACCAATTTCAAAGGTTACCTTTAACCCCCCCCTCAGGTGTTGCAAGGTACAAGAGCCACACCTTGAACAGCATTAATGATGCACAAGTCAAAGGTTGCTCTATTTAATTTTGCTCCTTGCACACGCTGAATTAAACACGTACACTATTTAGCCCATTATACTGTCAAACAGTAGTGGAGGCGTGACTACTAGTCTTTTTAAGGAGACGCAGCACAGGTGTACAAATTTACACCTAGGTGCTGTGCGCAGATTCCTTACCGTTGTTATTTGCAGTACAGGAAACTGCGCTCTTGTGTTATCCCTTGGCAATACCCTGTTAGTGCAGGCCGTCTCATGACCTCATTTCATGTTGGCCGGTGCGGTTAACGATGGCCATAAATCCCAGACCCACAGTGGCTTTTCCTAAAGTCACACTGCGGTGCTGGGATTCGTGGCCTTGTGCAGTAAATATGTTCGCCGCTCACACATGTCCTTACACCTGCTTCAGACTGGGCGGCCTCAGCTGATCCCTTATCGCATGCCGCGGCCATGAGGCCGCACAGTCAGAAGAAGGCGGAAGGAGGGGAGTGAAAACAGGGGAACATATGCACTGCTCGTGCCCATCAATCACACCCTCGCAGTCAAAATATATGAGACAACGGGGGGCGTTGTGTCGGGCAGGGGGGACGCACAGGCACAGCCAGCCAACCAATGATGTCAGGAGACGGGCAGCGCTAACAATGGGGGTGCTGCGTGTCATTAAAAAGGAAAGTCACACCTCAGGGACATTGAAATGGTCTGTAATGAGACACATTTTGTACTTGTTGAGTTCCACGTGTGCAAGGAGAAAAAGTCAGCCACCTTGTACAAATGCAGCAGTACTGCTGTACAAGGTGGCTGTTATACATAGAAACACCTGGGGGGGTGGGGGGCAGGCTCCCTTCAATTTCAGTTCATGTGCCTGCGTGGCGTTTGCAGGTCACGTTGCAAGCTACACAGCAGGGGAACAGCTGGCGTTGCTGAACCCCACTGACACATTGACTGGTGTTTTTCTCTGTGCAGATTGCATGTCCCGGCAAAAACTAGCGGTGTTAGAGCCCAGGGTCAGCAGGAGGAGGAGGAGAGGAGCAAAGTGTAGGCCGAAGCCTGCACTGGTGGCAGCTTTTGGTCGGTTGTGCCAGCGTGGCTTGTGCTGGACACGATGCCGGCTACACAGCGGGGGAACAGCTGGCGGTGCTGAACCCCACTAACACATTGGCTGGTGTTTTTCTCTGTGCAGCTAGCATGTCCGGGCAGAAACTGGCGTTGTTTGAGCCCAGGGTCAGCAGGAGGAGGAGAGGAGCAAAGTGTAGGCCGAAGCCTGCACTGGTGGCAGCTTTTGTTCTGTTGTGCCAGCGTGGCTTGTGCTGGACACGTTGCCGACTACACAGCAGGGGAACAGCTGGCGGTGCTGAACCCCACTAACACATTGGCTGGTGTTTTTCTCTGTGCAGCTAGCATTTCCGGGCAAAAACTAGCGGTGTTTGAGCCCAGGGTCAGCAGGAGGAGTAGAGGAGCAGAGTGTAGGCCGAAGCCTAGTTGAACCAATTTCAAAGGTTACCTTTAACCCCCCCCTCAGGTGTTGCAAGGTACAAGAGCCACACCTTGTGCAGCATTAATGCTGCACAAGTAAAAGGTTGCTCTATTTGTTTTGCTCCTTGCACACGCTGACTAAAACACGTACACTATTTAGCCCATTATACTGTCAAACAGTTGTGGAGGCGTGACTTGTCTTTTTAACGAGACGCAGCACAGGTGTCAAAATTTGCACCTAGGTACTGGGCGCAGATTCCTGAGCGTTGTTATTTGCTGTACAGGAGTCTGCGCTATTGTGATCCCTTGGCCATGCGCTGTGAGCGCTTCCTGTCTTCTGACCTCATTTCATGTCGGCCGTTGCGGTTAGCGATGGACATGAATCCCAGACCCACAGTGTGTTTTTAAAAAATCACACTGCGGTGCTGGGATTCGTGCCCTGGTGCACTAAATATGTTTGCCGCTCACACATGTCCTTACACCTGCTTCAGACTGGGCGGCCTCAGCTGATCCCTTATCGCATGCCGCGGCCATGAGGCCGCACAGTCAGAAGAAGGCGGAAGGAGGGGAGTGAAAACAGGGGAACATATGCACTGCTCGTGCCCATCAATCACACCCTCGCAGTCAAAATATATGAGACAACGGGGGGCGTTGTGTCGGGCAGGGGGGACGCACAGGCACAGCCAGCCAACCAATGATGTCAGGAGACGGGCAGCGCTAACAATGGGGGTGCTGCGTGTCATTAAAAAGGAAAGTCACACCTCAGGGACATTGAAATGGTCTGTAATGAGACACATTTTGTACTTGTTGAGTTCCACGTGTGCAAGGAGAAAAAGTCAGCCACCTTGTACAAATGCAGCAGTACTGCTGTACAAGGTGGCTGTTATACATAGAAACACCTGGGGGGGTGGGGGGCAGGCTCCCTTCAATTTCAGTTCATGTGCCTGCGTGGCGTTTGCAGGTCACGTTGCAAGCTACACAGCAGGGGAACAGCTGGCGTTGCTGAACCCCACTGACACATTGACTGGTGTTTTTCTCTGTGCAGATTGCATGTCCGGGCAAAAACTAGCGGTGTTAGAGCCCAGGGTCAGCAGGAGGAGGAGGAGAGGAGCAAAGTGTAGGACGAAGCCTGCACTGGTGGCAGCTTTTGGTCGGTTGTGCCAGCGTGGCTTGTGCTGGACACGATGCCGGCTACACAGCGGGGGAACAGCTGGCGGTGCTGAACCCCACTAACACATTGGCTGGTGTTTTTCTCTGTGCAGCTAGCATGTCCGGGCAGAAACTGGCGTTGTTTGAGCCCAGGGTCAGCAGGAGGAGGAGAGGAGCAAAGTGTAGGCCGAAGCCTGCACTGGTGGCAGCTTTTGTTCTGTTGTGCCAGCGTGGCTTGTGCTGGACACGTTGCCGACTACACAGCAGGGGAACAGCTGGCGGTGCTGAACCCCACTAACACATTGGCTGGTGTTTTTCTCTGTGCAGCTAGCATTTCCGGGCAAAAACTAGCGGTGTTTGAGCCCAGGGTCAGCAGGAGGAGTAGAGGAGCAGAGTGTAGGCCGAAGCCTAGTTGAACCAATTTCAAAGGTTACCTTTAACCCCCCCCTCAGGTGTTGCAAGGTACAAGAGCCACACCTTGTGCATCATTAATGCTGCACAAGTAAAAGGTTGCTCTATTTGTTTTGCTCCTTGCACACGCTGACTAAAACACGTACACTATTTAGCCCATTATACTGTCAAACAGTTGTGGAGGCGTGACTTGTCTTTTTAACGAGACGCAGCACAGGTGTCAAAATTTGCACCTAGGTACTGGGCGCAGATTCCTGAGCGTTGTTATTTGCTGTACAGGAGTCTGCGCTATTGTGATCCCTTGGCCATGCGCTGTGAGCGCTTCCTGTCTTCTGACCTCATTTCATGTCGGCCGTTGCGGTTAGCGATGGACATGAATCCCAGACCCACAGTGTGTTTTTAAAAAATCACACTGCGGTGCTGGGATTCGTGCCCTGGTGCACTAAATATGTTTGCCGCTCACACATGTCCTTACACCTGCTTCAGACTGGGCGGCCTCATCTGATCCCTTATCGCCTGCCGCGGCCATGAGGACACCCAGTCTGAAGAAGGCGGAAGGAGATGAGTGAACACAGGCAAACATATGCACTGCACATGCCCATCAATCACACCCTCGCTGTCCAAAAAAATAAGACACCGAGGGCCGTTGTTTCGAGCAGGGGAGATGCACAGGCGCAGCCAGCTAACCAATGATGTCAAAAGACGGGCAGCGCTAACAAGGGTGGTGCTGCGTGTCATTACAAAGGAAAGTCACACCTCAGGGACATTGTAATGGTCTCTAATGAGACACATTTTGTACGTGTTGAGTTCCACGTGGGCAAGGAGAAAAAGTCAGCCACCTTGTACAAATGCAGCAGTACTGCTGTACAAGGTGGCTGATATACATAGAAACACCTGTGGGTGGGGGGCAGGCTCCCTTCAATTTCAGTTCATGTGCCTGCGTGGCGTTTGCAGGTCACGTTGCAAGCTACACAGCAGGGGAACAGCTGGCGTTGCTGAACCCCACTGACACATTGACTGGTGTTTTTCTCTGTGCAGATTGCATGTCCGGGCAAAAACTAGCGGTGTTAGAGCCCAGGGTCAGCAGGAGGAGGAGGAGAGGAGCAAAGTGTAGGCCGAAGCCTGCACTGGTGGCAGCTTTTGGTCGGTTGTGCCAGCGTGGCTTGTGCTGGACACGATGCCGGCTACACAGCGGGGGAACAGCAGGCGGTGCTGAACCCCACTAACACATTGGCTGGTGTTTTTCTCTGTGCAGCTAGCATGTCCGGGCAGAAACTGGCGTTGTTTGAGCCCAGGGTCAGCAGGAGGAGGAGAGGAGCAAAGTGTAGGCCGAAGCCTGCACTGGTGGCAGCTTTTGTTCTGTTGTGCCAGCGTGGCTTGTGCTGGACACGTTGCCGACTACACAGCAGGGGAACAGCTGGCGGTGCTGAACCCCACTAACACATTGGCTGGTGTTTTTCTCTGTGCAGCTAGCATTTCCGGGCAAAAACTAGCGGTGTTTGAGCCCAGGGTCAGCAGGAGGAGTAGAGGAGCAGAGTGTAGGCCGAAGCCTAGTTGAACCAATTTCAAAGGTTACCTTTAACCCCCCCCTCAGGTGTTGCAAGGTACAAGAGCCACACCTTGTGCAGCATTAATGCTGCACAAGTAAAAGGTTGCTCTATTTGTTTTGCTCCTTGCACACGCTGACTAAAACACGTACACTATTTAGCCCATTATACTGTCAAACAGTTGTGGAGGCGTGACTTGTCTTTTTAACGAGACGCAGCACAGGTGTCAAAATTTGCACCTAGGTACTGGGCGCAGATTCCTGAGCGTTGTTATTTGCTGTACAGGAGTCTGCGCTATTGTGATCCCTTGGCCATGCGCTGTGAGCGCTTCCTGTCTTCTGACCTCATTTCATGTCGGCCGTTGCGGTTAGCGATGGACATGAATCCCAGACCCACAGTGTGTTTTTAAAAAATCACACTGCGGTGCTGGGATTCGTGCCCTGGTGCACTAAATATGTTTGCCGCTCACACATGTCCTTACACCTGCTTCAGACTGGGCGGCCTCATCTGATCCCTTATCGCCTGCCGCGGCCATGAGGACACCCAGTCTGAAGAAGGCGGAAGGAGATGAGTGAACACAGGCAAACATATGCACTGCACATGCCCATCAATCACACCCTCGCTGTCCAAAAAAATAAGACACCGAGGGCCGTTGTTTCGAGCAGGGGAGATGCACAGGCGCAGCCAGCTAACCAATGATGTCAAAAGACGGGCAGCGCTAACAAGGGTGGTGCTGCGTGTCATTACAAAGGAAAGTCACACCTCAGGGACATTGTAATGGTCTCTAATGAGACACATTTTGTACGTGTTGAGTTCCACGTGGGCAAGGAGAAAAAGTCAGCCACCTTGTACAAATGCAGCAGTACTGCTGTACAAGGTGGCTGATATACATAGAAACACCTGTGGGTGGGGGGCAGGCTCCCTTCAATTTCAGTTCATGTGCCTGCGTGGCGTTTGCAGGTCACGTTGCAAGCTACACAGCAGGGGAACAGCTGGCGTTGCTGAACCCCACTGACACATTGACTGGTGTTTTTCTCTGTGCAGATTGCATGTCCGGGCAAAAACTAGCGGTGTTAGAGCCCAGGGTCAGCAGGAGGAGGAGGAGAGGAGCAAAGTGTAGGCCGAAGCCTGCACTGGTGGCAGCTTTTGGTCGGTTGTGCCAGCGTGGCTTGTGCTGGACACGATGCCGGCTACACAGCGGGGGAACAGCAGGCGGTGCTGAACCCCACTAACACATTGGCTGGTGTTTTTCTCTGTGCAGCTAGCATGTCCGGGCAGAAACTGGCGTTGTTTGAGCCCAGGGTCAGCAGGAGGAGGAGAGGAGCAAAGTGTAGGCCGAAGCCTGCACTGGTGGCAGCTTTTGTTCTGTTGTGCCAGCGTGGCTTGTGCTGGACACGTTGCCGACTACACAGCAGGGGAACAGCTGGCGGTGCTGAACCCCACTAACACATTGGCTGGTGTTTTTCTCTGTGCAGCTAGCATTTCCGGGCAAAAACTAGCGGTGTTTGAGCCCAGGGTCAGCAGGAGGAGTAGAGGAGCAGAGTGTAGGCCGAAGCCTAGTTGAACCAATTTCAAAGGTTACCTTTAACCCCCCCCTCAGGTGTTGCAAGGTACAAGAGCCACACCTTGTGCAGCATTAATGCTGCACAAGTAAAAGGTTGCTCTATTTGTTTTGCTCCTTGCACACGCTGACTAAAACACGTACACTATTTAGCCCATTATACTGTCAAACAGTTGTGGAGGCGTGACTTGTCTTTTTAACGAGACGCAGCACAGGTGTCAAAATTTGCACCTAGGTACTGGGCGCAGATTCCTGAGCGTTGTTATTTGCTGTACAGGAGTCTGCGCTATTGTGATCCCTTGGCCATGCGCTGTGAGCGCTTCCTGTCTTCTGACCTCATTTCATGTCGGCCGTTGCGGTTAGCGATGGACATGAATCCCAAACCCACAGTGTGTTTTCAAAAAATCACACTGCGTGGCTGGGATTCGTGGCCTTGTGCAGTAAATAGGTTTGCCGCTTACACATGTCCTTACACCTGCTCCAGACTGGGCGGCCTCAGCTGATCCCTTATCGCCTACCACGGCCAGGAGGCCGCACAGTCTGAAGAAGGCGGAAGGAGATGAGTTAAGACAGGCGAACATATGCACTGCTCGTGCCCATAAACCACACCCTCGCTGACAAAATAAATATGACAACGAGGGGCGTTGTTTCTAGCAGGGCGGATGCACAGGCGCAGCCAGCTAACCATGATGACAAAAGACGGGAAACGCTACCAAGGGGGGTGCTGCGTATCATTACAAAGGAAAGTCACACCTCAGGGACAGTGGAATGGTCTCAATGAGACACATTTTGTACGTGTTGAGTTCCACGTGGGCAAGGAGAAAAAGTCAGCCACCTTGTACAAATGCAGCAGTACTGCTGTACTAGGTGGCTGTTATACATAGAAACACCTGGGGGGGTGGGGCCAGGTTCCCTTTTAATTTCAGTTCCTGTGCCTGCATGGCGTTTGCAGGTCACGTTGCCGGCTACACAGCAGGGGAACAGCTGGCGTTGCTGAACCCCACTAACACATTGGCTGGTGTTTTTCTCTGTGCAGCTAGCACTTCCGGGCAAAAACTAGCGGTGTTTGAGCCCAGGGTCAGCAGGAGGAGGAGAGGAGCAGAGTGTAGGCCGAAGCCTGCACTGGTGGCAGCTTTTGTTCTGTTGTGCCAGCGTGGCTTGTGCTGGACACGTTGCCGACTACACAGCAGGGGAACAGCTGGCGGTGCTGAACCCCACTGACACATCACCTAGTGTTTTTTTCTGTGTAGACAACACTTCCAGGTGGCAACTGACAGTGTTGAAACCCAGGGAATCAAAGAGGAGCAGAGTGTAGGCCGAAGCCTGCAGTGGAGCAAGTTGAAAGGGAACCTTTAACCCCCCCCCCCAGGCATTTGTTGCTGAAAGAGCCATCTTGTACAGCAGTAATACTGCACATGGAAAATGGTGGCTCCGAAAATTATGCTCCTTGCAAACGCTGAAGTACACACTCATATAATGTGTCCCCTCACACCGTCAAACCATCCCGGAAGTGGGACTTTCCTTTGTAATGTGACACAGCACAGCCGTCATTCCAACCCCCTTGGTGCCGGGCGCCACCTCCTCAACGTTGTTTGGTTCTGTCACGGAGCCCGCACTGTAATGTTATCCCTTGGCCATGCACAGTTAGCGGTGCCCGTCTTCTGACATCATGTAGGTGTCAGGCTGGCAGTGCCTGTGCGTCCAAGCTGCCCGAGATCCAACCTTGCAGTGTCATCTAATGTAGTCCCACTGCGGGCCAGGGATCCATGGGCATGCGCAGTGCATATCATCGCCTCTCACTCACCTCCTTCCTGCTTCTTCAGACTGTGCGGCGTCACGGCCGTGGCATGCTATTAGGGATCAGCTGACGCCGCCTAGTCTGAAGAAGCGTGAAGAAGGGGAGTGAGAGGCTAGTATATGCACTGCGCATGGCCATGGATACCAGGCCCACTGTGGGATCACATTAGACGACACTGCGAGGTGTGATTTCGGGCAGCGTGGACGCACAGGCGCAGCCAGGACGACAACAAATGATGTCAGAGGACGGGCAGCGCAAACTGTGCATGGCCAAGGGATAACATAACAGCGCAGGGTCCATGACGGAATCAAACAACGCTAAGGAGGCAGCGCACGGTGCCAAGGGGGTAGCAATGACGGCTGTGCTGCGTCACATTACAAAGGAAAGTCCCACCTCCGGGACGGTTGGACGGTGTGAGGGGACACATTACATGAGTGTGTAGTTCAGCGTTTGCAAGGAGCATAATTTCAAGAGCGACCTTTCCCTTGTGCAGTATTAGTGCTGCACATGGTGGCTCTTTCAGTAACAAACGCCTAGGGGGGGGGGGGGACAGGTCCCCTTACATTTTAGTTGTGCCAGCGTGGCGGTCGCATGACACGTTGCCGGATACACAGCTGGGGATCAGCTGACGTTACTGAACCCCAATAACAGAGGAGCGACTGTTGACTGTGCACACAGCACTTCCAGGCACCAACTGGCGGTGTTAGAGCCCAGGGACAGCAGGAGGAGCAGATTGGAGGTATTGCCGCACACACAGCTGGGGATCAGCTGACGTTACTGAACCCCAATAACAGAGGAGCGACTGTTGACTGTGCACACAGCACTTCCAGGCACCAACTGGCGGTGTTAGAGCCCAGGGACAGCAGGAGGAGCAGATTGGAGGTATTGCCGCACACACAGCTGGGGATCAGCTGACGTTACTGAACCCCAATAACAGAGGAGCGACTGTTGACTGTGCACACAGCACTTCCAGGCACCAACTGGCGGTGTTAGAGCCCAGGGACAGCAGGAGGAGCAGAGGAACAGAGTGTAGGCCGAAGCCTGATTGGAGCAAGTTGAAAGGAAACCTTTAACCCCCCCCCCCAAGACGTTTGTAGCTGAAAGAGCCATGTTGTGCAGCACTAAGGATGCAAAAGGAAAAGGTTGCTCTTTTAATTATGCTCCTTGCAAACACCGAAGTAAACACTAAAAATGTGTCCCTTTATACCGTTAAACCGTTCCGGAGGTGCGAATTTCCTTCGTAATGGGACACAGCACAGCTGTCATTCCTATCCCCTTGATGCCGTGCGCTGCCTCCTCAGCGTTGTTTTAAGCTGCCACGGAGCCTGCGCTGTTCTGTTAGCCCTTGGCCATGCCCAATTAGCGCTGCCTGTCTTCTGACATAATTTGGTGTCAGGCTGTCAGTGCCTGTGCGTCCACGCTGCTCCAGATCCCACCTCGCAGTCTCATCTAACGTAATCCCACTGCGGGCCTTGGAACCATGGGCATGCACAGTGCATAACCTCGACTCTCACTCCCCTCCTTCCCTCTTCTTCAGACTGTGCGGTGTCACGGCCGTGGCATGCTAGGGATCAGCTGACGGCGCACAGTCTAAAGAAGGCGGAGGGAAATGAGCGAGAGCCCGAGGGGAAGATATGCACTGCGCATGCCCATGGATCCCAGGCCCGCAGTGTGACTCAATCAGAAGACACTGCGAGGCGGGATCTCGGGCACCGCGGCCGCACAGGCGCAGCCAGCCTGACACCAAATTATGTCAGAAGACAGGCAGCGCAAATAGGGCATGCCCAAGGGATAACAGAACAGCGCAGGCTCCGTGACAGCTTAAAACAACGCTGAGGAGGCAGCGCATGGCACCAAGGGGGTAGGAATGACGGCTGTGCTGCGTCACATTACGAAGGAAAGTCCCAGCTCCGGGACGGTATAACGGTATCAGTGAACACATTTTATAAGTGTTAAGTTCTGCGTGTGCAAAGAGCTAAAAAAAAAGAGCTACCTTTTCCTTGCGCAGCATTACTGCTGCACAAGATGGCTCTTTCAGTAACAAACGACGGGGGGGGGGGAGAGGTTCCCTTACATTTAGGTTGTTGTGCCAGCGTGGCGGTCGCAGGACACATTGCCGGCTACACAGCTGGGGATCAGCTGACGTTACTGAAACCCAATAACACTGGGTCGTATGTTTTTACTGTGCAGCCTGCACTTCTGAGCCGCAACTGGCGGTGTTGGAGCCCAGGAATAGCAGTTCAGGTGGTAGAAAGATGAACACAGCAGGAGACCTGGATGACACCCAATTACTTAATCAGGCAGAGGAGTGGCAAATTCCTGCGAGATCCAGGCCTGGTTCATTTTCAGGAAAGTAAGCCGGTCAACGTTATCGGAGGATAGTCGCATGCGACGGTCTGTTAGTACACCACCTGCGGCACTAAAGACACGTTCCGATAAGACACTAGCCGCAGGGCAAGCCAGCACCTCCAATGCATACTGGCTTAGCTCTGGCCATGTATCCAGCTTAGAGACCCAAAACTTGAACGGGGAAGAGCCGTCTGGGAGTACAGTAAGAGGGCAAGCCATGTAGTCTGTCACCATCTGACGGAACCGTTGCCTCCTGCTGACTGGAGCCGCCGGTGATGGTGTAGACATTTGGGGCGGGCACACAAAAGTGTGCCAGAGTTGTGCCATACTGGGCTTGCCTTGGGCAGAGGCACTGCTTCTGCTCCCTCTTTGGGCAGAGCCTCCCCCACTGCCTCGACGCACTGAGCTGCTTTGTAAAGCACTAGCAGCACTCCTCTCAGTTGGACAGGAGAAGATGATGGAATTCACCAGTGTGTCGTGGTACTCCCGCAATTTACGCTCCCGGGTCAACGCAGGGATGAGGTTTTGGACGTTGTCCCGGTAGCGAGGATCGAGGAGGGTGAACACCCAATAATCAGGCATGTTGAGAATGTGGTCGATGCGGCGGTCGTTTCTCAGGCACTGCAGCATGAAATCCACCATGTGCTGCAGAGTGCCAACCGGCCCAGAAACGCTGTCCCCTGCTTGAGACATGATCTCTGCCCGCTCGTCATCACCCCACCCTCGCTGTACACACTGACCACTGGACAATTGTGTCGCTCCCTCCTCTGGACGGAGCTCTTCCTCCTCCATTGACTCCTCCTCATCCTCCTCACAAATTGGCCCCTGCGTACCCCTTTGTGAGGAACCACGTGGCGCTGACTCTCCAGAAGCTGATGGAAAAGGTGACTCCTCATCCTCCACCTCTTCCACCACATCATCCCTTAACCCTTGCAAAGTTTGCTGAAGCAGGCAGATAAGGGGGACAGTCATGCTGACTAGTGCATCATCTGCACTTGCCATCCGCGTGGAATAATCAAAAGGACGCAAAACCTGGCAGACGTCCTTCATAGTGGCCCACTCTGTGGTTGTGAAGTCTGATCGGCGCTGACTGCGACTTCTTTGCGCCTGATGCAGCTGGTACTCCATAACTGCTTGCTGCTGCTCACACAACCGCTCCAACATATGTAACGTGGAATTCCACCGGGTAGGTAGGTCACATATGATGCGGTGTTCCGGAAGGCGGAATCGGCGCTGCAGAGCAGCAATGCGGGATCTGGCCAAGCTGGAACGCCGCAAGTGAGCACACTCTAGGCGGACCTTGTGCAGCAGGGCATCAAGATCCGGATAGTCCCTCAGAAAACTCTGCACAACCAAATTGAGCACATGTGCCAGACATGGGATGTGAGTGAGGTTGCCAAGGGCCAAAGCTGCCACCAGATTTCGGCCATTGTCACACACTACCATGCCTGGCTGGAGATTCGCTGGCAGTAACCACACATCGCTCTCCTGCTTTATGGCATTCCAGAGCTCCTGCGCTGTGTGGCTTCGATGCCCCAATGAAACTAGTTTCAAGACGGCCTGCTGACGTTTGGCCACGGCTGTGCTCATGTCGGTCATAGGTAAACGTTCACGGGTCCATGTGGGGGTGGACTGTGACGGATCCTGCAGAGAGGAATCAGAGGAACTGGTGTAAGAGGAGGAGTCGATGCGTACAGACTGGATTCCTGCAATCCTTGGAGTGGGCAGGACACGTCCTGCGCCACTCGCACGATCTGTACCTGGCTCAACAACATTAACCCAATGGGCAGTGAGGGAAACATATCGCCCCTGTCCATGCTGACTGGTCCACGCATCGGTGGTGAGGTGGACCTTGCTACTGACGGCGTTTAGTAGCGCATGTTTTATGTTTGCCTCAACATGCCTGTGCAGGGCAGGGACAGCCTGCCTGCTGAAGTAAAAGCGGCTGGGCACCTTGTACTGTGGGACTGCCAATGCCATCAAGTCACGGAAGCTGTCAGTCTCCACCAGCCTGAACGAGAGCATTTCCAGGGACAACAGTTTGGCAATGCCTGCATTCAGAGCCTGTGCTCGGGGGTGGTTGGCCGAGAATGCCCGCCTTTTCTCCCATGCCTGTACTACCGATGGCTGTAGAGTAGACTGGGAGTGTGAGGATGACTGGGAAGGTGGTGCTGTGGGTGGAATTACACAAGGTCTCTGGGAGGAAGCCAAACCAGCTGTGCGTGAGCTGGAGGAAGAGGCAACACGAGCTGAAGAGGTGGTAGCTGCCGCTGTTGGTTGGCCTACATCTTCAGTGTGTTTCTGTAACTCCACCGCGTGCCTGGTCCGCACATGTTTCCACATATTTGTGGTATTGAGGTTGCTGACATTTTTCCCTCTTTTTACTTTATGATGACACAGCTTGCATTTGACAAAACAAATGTCATCTGCAACTGTGTCAAAAAAGGACCAGGCACTGCAAGTCTTGGGAGCGCCCTTTTTGGCTTTGGAAAGAGACAGGCTCCTAACGGGTGCCAAAGTGGAGGCTACAGGCTCCGCAGTCTTCCCCCTCCCTCTCCCTCTTTGGCCCGTAAGAGGAAGCTCTTCCTCTGAGCTGCTCCCACCACCTTCCTGTTCCTCACGCCACGATGGGTCAAGGACCTCATCATCTCCACTACCCTCTGCCACCAACTGCTCCTCCTGGGTAGTCTCAGCAGCACAGTACGCACGAGAAAGCGGCACCTGAGTTTCATCATCAGATGCGTACTGCGCTGTGGTCACCGGAGGCACTGGCCCACCTGCCTCTTCAGAGTCAGAGAGAAAAAGGTGTTGGGCATCACTGCACACTGCCTCTTCTTCCATTTCTCCAATGCTGCTTGGCTGGCCCCCTGTTTCCAAGCCAAGAGATTCAGAGAACAGAAGTAGAGACGGCTCCTGTCCTGGGCTCTCTGACTGCCTGGCCAATTTGGCAGGTGGTGAAGAGACAGATGGCTGCTCTCCAGTGCTCTGTGCCTGAGAGGATGTGGCACTAACTGAAGTCGATGCCGAGGCGTTAGCTGCCATCCACCCGACAACGGCTTCAATTTGGTCTTCACGCAGCAGCGGTGCACGGCGCTCTCCGACAAAGCTGCGCATGAAGGACTGTTCCCTGCTGAAACTGAGTGACGACGAGTCACCGGCGCCCGCAGCAGGCACAGAATCACCACGTCCTCTCCCTGCTCCTCTCCCTGCTCCGCGCCCACGCCCACGTGCCTTACTCCCTGCCCTCTTCATCTTGGTTGACAGATAAAGATAAGCAGAAAAGTACTAAGGCCTTAGTGTGCTTATTCCTGTAATGCTCCTCCTAACAGGTGTAAGAAACACTAATGTTGTAAATTGTGGACTAAACTTTATTATTTTTCAAATGTGGCCTACACAAGTGTAAGTTGTGTTTGGTGAACTTAACCTTTTTTTTGGTGCAGATCGGGCTACAGAGCTAGTTTAAATCACACGGAGACCGTGCAGACAGCCGTAAACGGCGCTGCAAGGCCAAGAAACCCTCCTCTAGGTTATCCTATATAGTGTTTTTCCACTATTTAGCTGGATACAAGTGGAAAGACACTAATAGGAATTTTTTTTTTCAAATTTTAAACTGGCTGCACTATTTGAAAAAAAGGAAATTGTTTTTCAAGGTATGAGGCAGTAACGCACCCTGAGCTGAATCCAACCGGCTATGGCTGCACACAGACTACAGGGCGAGCTGCGCTCACACAGAGACCGTGCAGACAGCCGTAAACGGCGCTGCAAGGCCCCCAAAAAAACCTCTAGGTTATCCTATGTAGTGTTTTTCCACAATTGAGCTGGAGACTGGTGGAAAGACACTAATAGGAATTTTTTTTTTTTTCAAATTTTAAACAGGCTGCACTATTTGAAAAAAAGGAAAATTTTTCTCAAGGTATGAGCCAGTAACGAACCCTGAGCTGAATCCAACCGGCTATGGCTGCACACAGACTACAGGGCGAGCTGGGCTCACACGGAGACCGTGCAGACAGCCGTAAACGGCGCTGCAAGGCCAAAAAACCCTCCTCTAGGTTATCCTATATAGTGTTTTTCCACTATTTAGCTGGATACGAGTGGAAAGACACTAATAGGAATTTTTTTTTTCAAATTTTAAACAGGCTGCACTATTTGAAAAAAAGGAACATTTTTCTCAAGGTATGAGCCAGTAACGAACCCTGAGCTGAATCCAACCGGCTATGGCTGCACACAGACTACAGGGCGAGCTGGGCTCACACGGAGACCGTGCAGACAGCCGTAAACGGCGCTGCAAGGCCCAAAAACCCCCCTCTAGGTTATCCTATGTAGTGTTTTTCCACAATAGAGCTGGAGACTGGTGGAAAAACACTAATAGGAAATTTGAGAAAAAATGTGCAGCAGGCTGCACTAAGAGCAAAAAAGAACAACTGTGTGAGGCAGTGTGAACCCCCCCTGAGCTGAATACAACCGGGTATATGGCTGCACACAGACTACAGAGTGAGCTGCACACACACACACACACACACAGAGACCTTGCAGAACGCTGTTAAAACAGCGCTGCAAGGCAAGAGCAAGGTGAACAGTGAAGAACACACAGCGTTTTGCTAAATTAGCCTTTGGAAAGGAAAATAAAGCAATTAGCTAGCTCAACTGGCCCTCAGTTAGAACACAGCGTCCTGTCCCTAACTGAAATCACAGCAGAGTGAGCGCAAAATGGCGGCAGCGCTTTTTTATAGTGCAGAGTGACATCATTTCAGCAGCCAATCCAAGCCTTGCCAGTACTTACATGCCCACCATGCTAAACAGGATGTGCCCACACTTTCATTCATTCCTCATTGGCTGCTGCGTTCAATTTGAATTCTGGGAACTTCCGATTCCGGTATCCGATACGCGGGAAGTATCGGAATTCAGTATCGGAATTCCGATACCGCAAATATCGGCCGATACCCGATACTTGCGGTATCGGAATGCTCAACACTACTGCTCACGTTACATTTATAAAACTAAAGCAGTTAGAAGTCTGCTGTACACATTACATAGGAGACACCGTGACTGGAGATGGGCGAACTTGAACAGTAAAATTTGGTGCCTTTACTGAACAACTACTGTGTGGTCATGGATACTGAACACAGACTTCAACAGGAAGTACGTTTGACTGTTTGGGTTTGGCCCCCAGAACACTGGGTGTTTGTCGCGCTGTCATGTGCATGACAGCACAGCAAACACTGCTCCTGATTGGTGGGGAAATCATTACCGCCAGTCAAAGAGCTGTGGTCCCCACGCTGTCAAATGACAGCAAAAACCAGCAGATGTAATTGGAGGTAAAAGTTTAACTCCAGTCACTGGCATAGGCTGATGGGACTACTGCTCCCCAGGGCCTGTTTTAGACAAAGTGGGGAACTTGGCAAAAGTTCAAAGTGGGGCGCCAACTGCTCACATATTGCACCATCACACAGAAACATTTTGGTTATATTTACATGCGCTGAGTTCAGGCTGTTAAATGAGCATGAACAACAATATTGAAGTATTTCGCTTGTTCCCGAGTTTCTTTACATCAGCTGAGGAAGAATTATGAGGACAGATAGTTCGCGAAACAGTATAATCCAGGTCCCATATAGTACATATAGTATAATGCACTCCCTATGGTCCTTGATAGAGTATACTGCAGCCCCCCTCATAGAGTATAATGTAGTCTCCTCATAGAGTTATAATGCAGCCCCCAAAGAGTATAATGTAGTCTCCTCATAGAGCATAATACAGCCCCCATATAGAGTATATTGCAGCCCCCTCATAGAATATATTGCAGCCCCCTCATAGAGTATAATGCAGCCCCAAACACACAGACAGTATAATGTAGCCCCCTTATATAGTATAATGCAGACCCCCTTCATAGAGTATAATGCAACCCTTTCAGAGTATAATCCAGCCCCCTCACACTCAGTATAATGTAGCCCCCACAGAGTATATTGCAGCCCCCTCAGATTATAATGCAACCCTTTCAGAGTATAATGCAGCACCGCACACTCAGTATAATGTAGCCCCCCTCATAGAGTATAATGCAGCCCCCTCAGATTATAATGCAGCCCCCCACACACAGTATAATGCAGCCGCCCACACACAGTATAGTGCAGCCCCCACACACACAGTATAATGCAGCCCACACAGTATATTGCATACAAGTATACAGTATACACCTACATACACACACACACACACACACACAGTATAATGCATACACATATATAATGCATACATATATACACATATACAATCCTCACTTCTCCTCATTCCCGGCGCTGCTCCAGGCTCTGCTCTAGTCTCATCAGCAGGGCCGGCGTCAGCATCCGGCGCACCCGGGCCCTGAGCAGGCAGGGGGCTCACTCTCCATCGGGGACACTGGCGCGCTATGGTGCCGGCCCCCGCGAGTGGACTCCCCGCCTGCTCCGGGCCCTGGCACTTGCGATACTTACCTCTCCCGCTTCCAGCGCTGCAGCGTCTTCCATCCTTTGACTGTGACTTTCAGGTCAGAGGGCGCGATGACATCACCAGTGCGCGCCCTCTGCCTGAGCAGTCGCAGCAGAAAGAGCAGGAAGACGCCGACGGTGAGGAGTCCAGAGCAGAGCAGCGTTAAGCAACGAGAGGTGAGCATTTTATTTTTTTTTTAATATTTGGAGCAATATATGGGGCTAATTCTATATGGAATATCTTATGGGGCCAATAATATAGGTAGCATCTTATGAAGCCAATTCTATAGGGAGCATTATATGGGGCCAATTTAATATGGAGCATCTTATGGGGCCAATTTAATATGGAGCATCTTATGTGGCCAATTCAATATGGAGCAGTATATGGGGCCAATAATATATGATGCATCTTATGGGACTAATTATATATGGAGCATTTTATATGGCCAATTATATATGGAGCATTATATGGGGCCCATTATACATGGAGCATCTTATGGGGCCAATTATTTTTGGAGCATTATATGGGACCCATTCTGTAAGGAGTATTATATGAGGCCCATTCTGTATGGAGCAATATATGGGACTCAGTATACTGTATGGGGCTGATCATATACTGTATGGAGCATTATATGAGGCCCATTATATATGGAGCAATAGATGGGGCCCATCATATACTGTATGGAGAATTATATGTGGCTGTTGTGAATTCTGCTTTTGGGCTCCCTCCGGTGGTTGTAGGTGGTAATGCAGTTGTCCCTGGGCTGCAGTCTTGGACAGGTGTATCTGCTGATTGCAATTCTGACTGGGGTATTTAGGTTTGCAGGACTCATTAGTCCTTGCCAGTTGTCAATGTTTCTTGGGAAGTGCTGGATCTTTGTCTGGCTTCTCCTGCTTAGCTGCCAATTCAGCAAAGATAAGTGTCTGTTTCTTTTTTTTCTGTGGCACACTAGCTGTGTGCTTATATTCTGTGCTATTCATTTGTTTTCTCTTGTCCAGCTTAGACTGTGTCAGTGTTTTCTCAGTCTTGTTGGATTCTCTGGAGTTGCAGATATACGCTCCACATCTTTAGTTAGATAGTGGAGTTTTTGTATTTTCTGCTGTGGATCTTTTTGGAAGGATTTTAATACTGACCGCTTAGTATCCTGTCCTATCCTTTCCTATTTTAGCTAGAGTGGCCTCTTTTGCTAAATCCTGTTTCCTGCCTGCGTGTGTCTTTTCCTCTACTACTCACAGTCAATATTTGTGGGGGGCCGCCTATCCTTTGGGGTTCTGCTCTGAGGCAAGGTAGAATTCCTATTTCCATCTATAGGGGTATTTAGTCCTCCGGCTGTGTCGAGGTGTCTAGGATTTGTTAGGCACACCCCACGGCTACTTCTAGTTGCGGTGTTAAGATCAGGATTTGCGGTCAGTATAGTTACCACCTACTCCAGTGAAAGTTTTCATGCTGCTCCAAGGTCACCGGATCATAACATGTGGCTCACTATACTGTATGGAGCATTATATGGGGTCAATTCCGTATGGAGCAATATATGCGGCTCATTCTGTATGGAGTACTCTGTGGTGCCCATTGTACTGTATGGAGCATTATATGAGGCTCATTATTCTGTATGGAGCATAATATTGGGCTCATTATTCTGTTTGGAGCAATATATGGGGCTCATTATTCTGTATAGAGGACTATGTGGTGCCAATTATACTGTATGGAGCACTATATGGGGCCATTATACTCTATGGGGCAATATATGGGGCTCATTATTCTGTTTGGAGCAATATATGGGGCTCATTATTCTGTATAGAGGACTATACTGTCCGGTTTCTGAGCTAATGTAGAATGCACAATACATATCACTCATGTAATGTAAGAAGTAAGTGAAATCTTTGGCATTGTACTATACCTAGATTTCTCTGCCGTATCCGTACATTATGAATTGTGGTATGTGTTAAAAGGGCCCACCGGGACTTTCACCCAGGGCCCATGAAAACCTGGAGCCGGTCCTGCTCATCAGCTCCACTGCTAGCACAGCGTGGTGCACGTTGAAGTGATGTCATCATGCGCCCCCTGAATCACAAGCAGACGGGGAATGAGGAGAGGGGGAGCATCATCTGACACTCTCTCCTCCATCACTGCTTTCAACTGTATAGGCATTTAGAGTTGAATGCGGGGGGAGGGGGCAGTGCCAAGCCCCTCTTACTCACGGGCCCTATAGAGGCCGCATGGTGTGCCACTAATAGCGGCACGCCCCTGGAGGAGCGGAGGCCCTAGGCTGCCTCCTCTGCCCCTAATGCCAGCCATGCTGCTCCCATCAGCCTACGCCTGCTGCTGCTAATAACAGCAAGCTGCAGGCGTAGGAGGCAACATCCATACGAAACAGACGTTGGGGTACGTGGATGCAGTCCAGGCAGGATCTTTCATGTAATAGGCAATTAACCTTGTATTTAATACTAGCTGTACTACCTGGCTTCGCCCGGGTTAAAAACTACTGTTAGCAAAATAGAATGTGTTAACAAAAATTTATTCTGCACACAAAAACCACAAAACCTTTCCACCAACACACCCTAACTGATATGCTATTACCTCACACAAGCTTTGTTATACTGAGAATGTCCTTTGTTGCCTATATTAACCCCTTTTTTTTTCAATTCTGACCACTGTCACTTTATGAGGTCATAACTCTGAAACGCTTCAACGGATCCTGGTGATTCTGAGAATGTTTTCTCGTGACATATTGTACTTTATGATAGTGGTAAAATTTCTTCGATTTGACTTGCGTTTATTTGTTAAAAAAATGGAAATTTGGCGAATATTTTGCAATTTTTAAACTTTTAGTATTTATGCCCTTAAATTAGAGAGTCATATCATTCAAAATAGTTAATAAATAACATTACCCACATGTCTGCTTTACATTAGCACAATTTTGGAAACATAATTTTTTTTTTTGCTAGGAAGTTATAAGGGTTAAAAATTGACCAGAGATTTCTCATTTTTACAACAAAATTTGCAAAACCATTTTTTTAGGGACCACCTCACACTTGAAGTGACTTTGAGGGGTCTATATGACAGAAAATGCCCAAAAGTGACACCATTATAAAAACTGCACCCCTCAAGGTACTCAAAACCACATTCAAAAAGTTTATTAACCCTTCAGGTACTTCACAGGAATTTTTGGAATGTTTAAAAAAAATTGAACATTTTAACTTGTTTTCACAAAATTTTTACTTCAGATCCTATTTGTTTTATTTTACCAAGGGAAATAGGAGAAATTGGTCCACAAAAGTCATTGTACAATTTGTCCTGAGTATGCCGATACCCCATATGTTGGGGTAAACCATTGTTTGGTCACATAGCAGAGCTCGGAAGGGAAGGAGCGCCATTTGACTTTTCAATGCAAACTTTGCTGGAAATGAGATCGGACACCATGTCGCGTTTGGAGAGCCCCTGATGTGCCTAAACAGTGGGAACCCCCCACAAGTGACACCATTTTGGAAAGTAGACCCCCTAAGGAACTAATCTAGATGTGTGGTGAGCACTTTGAACCTCCAAGTGCTTCACAGAAGTTTATGATGTAAAGCCGTAAAAAAAATCTTATTTTTTTCACAAAAAATGATTTTTCACCACCAATTTTTTATTTTCCCAAGGGTAACAGTAGAAATTGGACCCCAAAAGTTGTTGAGCAATTTGTCCTGAGTACGCTGATACCCCGTGTGTGGGGGTTAACCACTGTTTGGGCGCATGGCAGAGCTCGGAAGGGAAGGAGCGCCATTTGACTTTTCAATGCAAACTTTGCTGGAAATGAGATCGGACACCATGTCGCGTTTGGAGAGCCCCTGATGTGCCTAAACAGTGGGAACCCCCCACAAGTGACACCATTTTGGAAAGTAGACCCCCTAAGGAACTAATCTAGATGTGTGGTGAGCACTTTGAACCTCCAAGTGCTTCACAGAAGTTTATGATGTAAAGCCGTAAAAAAAATCTTATTTTTTTCACAAAAAATGATTTTTCACCACCAATTTTTTATTTTCCCAAGGGTAACAGTAGAAATTGGACCCCAAAAGTTGTTGAGCAATTTGTCCTGAGTACGCTGATACCCCGTGTGTGGGGGTTAACCACTGTTTGGGCGCATGGCAGAGCTCGGAAGGGAAGGAGCGCCATTTGACTTTTCAATGCAAACTTTGCTGGAAATGAGATCGGACACCATGTCGCGTTTGGAGAGCCCCTGATGTGCCTAAACAGTGGAAACCCCCCACAAGTGACACCATTTTGGAAAGTAGACCCCCTAAGGAACGTATCTAGATGTGTGGTGAGCACTTTTATCCCCCAATTGTTTCACTAAAGTTTAGAATGTAGAGCCGTGAAAATAAAAAATATTTTTTTTTCCCACGAAAATGATATTTTAGCTCCTAAATTTTTATTTTTCCCAAGGGTAACAGGACAAATTGGACCCCAAAAGTTGTTGTCCAATTTCTCCTGAGTACGCTGAAACCCCATATGTGGGGAGGAACCACTGTTTGGGTGCACGTCAGAGCTCGGAAGGGAAGGAGCGCCGTTTGGAATGCAGACTTAGATGGATTGGTCTGCAGGCATCACGTTGCATTTGCAGAGCCCCTGATGTACCTAAACAGTAGAAACCCCCCACAAGTGACCCCATATTGGAAACTAGACCCCCCAATGAACTTACCTAGATGTGTTGTGAGAACTTTGAACCCCCAAGTGTTTCACTACAGTTTATAACGCAGAGCCGTGAAAATAAAAAATCTTTTTTTTTCTCACAAAAATAATTTTTTAGCCCCCAGTTTTGTATTTTCCCAAGGGTAACAGGAAAAATTGGACAACAAAATTTGTTGTCCAATTTGTCCTGAGTACATTGATACTCCATATGTGGGGGTAAACTCCTGTTTGGACACACGGGAGAGCTCGGAAGGGAAGGAACACTGTTTTAGTTTTTCAGCGCAGAATTGGCTGGAATTGAGATCGGACGCCATGTCGCGTTTGGAGAGCCCCTGATGTGCCTAAACAGTGGAAAGCTCCCAATTCTAACTGAAATCCTAACCCAAACACATCCCTATCCCTAATCCCAACCATAAACCTAACCACACCCCTAACTCTAATCCCAACCCTTATCCCAACCGTAAATGTAATCCAAACCCTAACTTTAGCCTCAACCCTAACTTTAGCCCCAGCCCTAACCCCAACCCTAACTTTAACCCTAACCCTAATGGGAAAATGGAAATAATACATTTTTTAAAATTGTATTATTTTTCCCTAACTAAGGGAGTGATGAAGGGGGGTTTGATTTACTCTTATAGCATTTATTTGGCGGATTTTTATGATTAGCAGCTGTCACACACTAAAAGACGCTTTTTATTGCAAAAAATAGTTTTTGCATCACCACATTTTGAGAGCTATAATTTGTCCATATTTTGGCCCACAGAGTCATGAGAGGTCTTGTTTTTTGCAGGACGAGTTCATGTTTTCAGTGGTACCATGTTTATTTATATCCGTCTTTTTGATCGCGTTTTATTCCACTTTTTGTTCGCCGGTATGATAATAAAGCTTTTTTTGCCTCGGTTTTTTTTTTTTCGCGGTGTTCACTGAAGGGGTTAACTAGTGGAATAGTTTTATAGAGCGGGTCGTTACGGACGTGGCAATACCAAACGTGTACTTTTATTGATTGATTTTTTTATTTACATAAATAAATGGATTTATTGGGAAATATTTTTTTTTTCTTTATTTGGGGATTTTTTTGTACATTCTATATTTTTTTTTTTACTTTCTAACATTGTCCATGTCCATTGTCCATTTCTAACTCCATCGCATTGTTCCGGCGGAGGAGTGCAGGGAGCCCCCCTCCCTGCGCGATGCCCCTCTATGTCGCTGTCACTATTGACAGCGGCATCAGAGGGGTTAAATGCCCATGATCGGCACTAGCGCATTGCTGCGGGGTGTCAGCTGTCATATACAGCTGACACCTGCACGCGATCGCCGCGGCGCTCACTGTGAGGCTGCACGATTGTGCCGCCGTACTAGTACTGCGGTTTGCGGGAACTCAGTTCCTGCAGAGCAGTACTAGTACGGCGCATGTCAGGAAGGGGTTAACCAATCAGAGCTCAGATTAATTAACTGTAGCAAAATAGAAGCTGAGCTGGAATCCCTCCCCCCTAGCAGTATATATTAGCTCACACATACACATAATACAGTGGACGGGTCATGTGACTGACAGCTGCCGTATTTCCTATATGGTACATTTGTTGCTCTTGTAACAAATACGTACAATGCAGACCAAAAATTTGTACACACCTTCTCATTTAAAGATTTTTCTGTATTTTCATGACTATGAAAATTGTACATTCACACTGAAGGCATCAAAACTATGAATTAACACATGTGGAATTATATACTTAACAAAAAAGTGTGAAACAACTGAAAATATGTCTTATATTCTAGGTTCTTCAAAGTAGTCACCTTTTGCTTTGATGACTGCTTTGCACACTCTTGGCATTCTCTTGATGAGCTTCAAGAGGTAGACACCGGGAATAGTCTTCTAACAATCTTGAAGGAGTTCCCAGAGATGCTTAGCACTTGTTGGCCCTTTTGCCTTCACTCTGCGGTCCAGCTCACCCCAAACCATCTCGATTGGGTTCAGGTCTGGTGACTGTGGGGGCCAGGTCATCTGGCGTAGCACCCCATCACTCTCCTTCTTGGTCAAATAGCCCTTACACAGCCTATGGATATTGGCCCCCACAGCCACCCAGAAAAGGCACATCAATGAGATGCGCCAATTCTGACGCTTTGCCTGGCTCTTCCCACATGCCCTGTAGCGGTGGCAAGTGGGGTTCATATTTGTTGGGTTGATGTAACCTGCAGCTACCTCACTAGGTTTGTGCAATATTCACATTTCATTAAGCAGATAATGTACTTTAGAATTCAGTACATAGTAGTGGTTTATATATGTATAGAGTGATGTACTTATTATGTTCTGCTATCAGTAGGTTAGAAGTTAATAAAGCAGCCCTGCTTTCCATATATGGCCATAAGGTCACATGGTTAGATGACATGACCAGGTCCTGGGCTTAAAACAGAGAGAAGGAGATATTTTGTTTGCACCAGTGTGTTGCTCAGGAAAAGTGAAAAAGCAGGTGGGAAACAGGCAGAACTCCTGTAAAAGAGAAATCACAGCCTCAGCTCTAATTGCTGTGCGATCAGGACTGCGCATATAAGCAAACATTGGGCTTAGAAATCACTGCACCATTGTTATATCTGCATGACTGTATCGGGAAGTAACCGTGATTGCTGCATTGGAATTGAATCTCTGTTACTCCATTGTCTATCTGTATATATATATATATATATATATATATATATATATATATATATATATATATATATATATATATATATATATATATATATATATATATATATATATATATATATATATATATATGCAATAAGTAATGTTTATCAATAGCCTCTTTGGCCTCCCTGTTTTCTGTACTATTTGGAGAGCACCACATTACATCATACTGCCAGGAAACAGAGGTTAATTAAGTGCACCCTGGGGTCATGAATTTCGTTTTATTTTTGTCCCTGCCATAGTGAATTCATACCATCCACACATCACATGGTGTGTGACCTATGGCATAGTAGTGCATCGCAGCCGCACACCTTCATGCTTGAAAGCCTGAGACTGCTTGAATGCATTTTTATCATGTTTTTGACCCTGCTCTTTTTGGCATCTCATGCTGTAAATAAGGCTGTTTTTTTTTTTTTTGATTCCTCGTATTTTGCTTTGACAAACCTTTATTGACATTCTTTAAGTGCAGGATAGATGCATTTTTGATGCGTCTCTGCCGTAGAAACGCACATGCATTTTTTTTACCTGTGGATTTTCTGTATCTAATGCGCAGAGAAAACTCAACATACCCACAAGAGAAATTGACACCCTGCGGCTTGAAAACGCAAACTGAGGTCAGTTTACGCTGAGCAAAATAAAATCACAGTGCGCGTTAGAGTTCTATACAGTGGGTACGGAAAGTATTCAGACACCTTTACATTTTTCATTCTTTGTTTCATTGCAGCCATTTGGTAAATTCAAAAAAGTTCATTTTTTTTCTCATTAATGTACACTCTGCACCCCATCTTGACTGGGGAAAAAACAGAAATGTAGAATTTTTGCAAACTTATTAAAAAAGAAACCCTGAAATATCACATGGTCATAAGTATTCAGACCCTGTGTTCAGACACTCATATTTAAGTCACATGCTGTCCATTTCCTTGTGATCCTCCTTGAGATGGTTCTACTCCTTCATTGGAGTCCATAATCCTTAAATGGAAGAAGTTTGGGACCACCAGATGTCTTCCTAGACCTGGCCCTCCAGCCAAACTGAGCAATTGTGGAGAAGAGCCTTGGTGAGAAACATTATTATTATTATATTATTATTATACATTTTTATAGCGCCATTTATTCCATGGCGCTTTACATGTGAATACGGGGCAAATATAGACAAATACATTAAACATGAGCAGATAACAAGGCACACGAGTACATAAGGAGGGAGGACCCATAAAGAAGAACCCCAAGATCACTATTGCGGAGCTACAGAAATGCAGTAGGGAGATGGGAGAAAGTTCCACAAAGTCAACTATCACTGCAGCCCTCCACCAGTCGGGCCTTTATAGCAGAGTGGCCTGACGGAAGCCTCTCCTCAGTGCAAGACATATGAATGCCTGCATAGAGTTTGCACAAAAACACATGAAGGACTCCCAGACTATGAGAAATAACATTCTCTGGTCTGATGAGACAAAGATAGACATTTTTGGTGATAATTCTGAGCAGTATGTGTGGAGAAAACCAGGCACTACTCATCACCTGCCCAATATAATCCCAACAGTGAAACATGGTGGCGGCAGCATCAAGCTATGGGGGTGTTTTTCAGCTGCAGAGACAGGGCGGCTGGTTGCCATTGAAGGAAATATGAATGTGGCCAAATTCAGAGATATCCTGGATGAAAACCTCTTCCAGAGTGCTCTAGACCTCAGACTTGGCTGAAGGTTCACCTTCCAACAAGACAATGACCCTAAGCAAATAAAAACAAACAAACAAAGGAGTGGCTTCAGAACACCTCTGTGACCATTCTTGACTGGCCCAGCCAGAGCCCTGACCTAAACCCATTTGAGCATCTCTGGAGAGACCTGAAAATGGTTGTCCACAAACGTTCACCATCCAACCTGACGGAACTGGAGAGGATCTGCAAGGAAGAATGACAGAGGATTCCCAAATCCAGGTGTGAAAAACTTATTTATTTCTTGTGCACATATGAATTTTTGTAACTTCCCTGTTATTTATTTATTTATATTTGACAGTTTTTGTAGCACCTTCTTCATATACATATATGCAGTTTTTTAGTTTGTACGATGCACCAGGCACTTTGAGTAGCATTTTGCTAGCCGTCACCTTTGTAGCATTATTTGCACATAAGGTACATCGTCATTATTATCCATTATGTCAGGCTGATTATGTATCTAGGCACAGGTGCGCATGAATGTCTTATGAATTTTGGCACAATTCTTTAAATCATACCTGTTATATAGATATTCTTTTGGCATTGTCCATAGGTCTCCTGTGTGTTCTTCTTTTGTGTGGCTCTTATAGCTTTGTTTGGTATTTTTTACATGATTTTAAATCATATTTAATAAAATTTATTATATTTTAATATTTGCTATATCGTCTTTTCTACTCTTTATTGAAGCGGTAGTGTGTATTTAATATTGTACCTGACGTTTTTGCAAGGGATTTTTTTCAAGACTGTGTTGAATAATCATTCCCAAGAAGACTCATGGCTGTACTAACTCAAAAGGGTGCTTCTACTCAATACTGAGCAAAGGGTCTGAATACTTATGACCTTTTTTAATAAATTTGCAAAAATTTCTACAATTCTGTTTTTTTTTCGGTCAAGATGGGGTGCAGAGTGTACATTAATGAGAAAAAGATTAACTTTTTGGAATTTACCAAATGGCTTCAATGAAACAAAGAGTGAAAAATTTAAAGGGGTCTGAATACTTTTCGTACCCACTGTTAATCTCATCCACTTTGCTGGAACATTAAGATGCTACATTTTTGATGCAGTTAAAATACGCAGAATCAAAAATGCACCAAAAGCTCATTGTGGGAACGTAGCCTTATACTGATAAGAAGCCCAATATGTTTTCATACATGGGAGACCTGATCTCTTGCAATACTATTATGGTGTATAGCATAGGTATACTATTTAAAGGGAACCTGTCATGTAAAATAACGCAACTGCATTTCCTACCACCGGCACTGAAACCCCTGCTGCTGGGAGGAAATGCACTTTATTGCACCCAGCAGCCTCGCTCTATCAGTCATATGAGTGCGGCCGATGCGGCTTCAGTGGCCATTCAGTGCATAGAGATCGGTGGATGTAACGCATAGAATCGGCATTAGAGTTGGCAGCCATATCTGCAGGTTAATAGTGTTTTTTTAAATGTCAGTTTTCTCTTAAGGTTGCTGCTTTCCAGTAGCATCAGAAAAATGACTATGAATTACCGTTTCCCTATTTGTTTTACAGCACCATGCAATAAAGTAATTGACACAGATAATTACGGTAGATAAAGAGTAGGTGAAGTGTTGAACAGCCATTATGTGCAATTTCAAACAATAGAGAAGCTGTCGCGGCCGCGACCAATCAGCGACGGGCCCAGTCTGGCCGCGAATTCGCCCCTCCCTACTCCCCAGTCAGTGCAACCATAGCGGTTTAGCAGTCCATTAAACGGACTACGTTACACCGCGGCATAACGTGGTGTAACGCAGTGTTAACGCAGCTATTAACCCTGTGTGACCAACTTTTTACTATTGATGCTGCTTATGCAGCATCAATAGTAAAAAGATCTAATGTTAAAAATAATAAAAAACATTAAAAATCATTATATTCTCACCTTCCGGCACCTTTCCCGCTCCTCGTGATGCTCCGGTCCCAAGAATGCATTGCAGCAATGACCGGAGATGAAGTGTTATTGCTGCAATGCATTATTGGGACCGGAGTGTCGGGAGGAGCATCGCTAAATGCCTGGGCTGGATCCGAGGGCAGCCGGAAGGTGAGGATATAACTATGTTTTATTTTAATTCTTTTTTTAACAGGAATATGGTGCCCACATTGCTATATACTACGTGGGCTGTGTTATATACTGAATGGGCTGTTATATACTACGTCTCTTTGCTATATACTACGTGGGCTGTGCTATATACTACGTGGGCTGTGTTATATACTACGTGGCTGTGCTATATACTACATGGCTGTGCTATATACTACGTGGCTGTGCTATATACTACGTGGCCTGTGTTATATATTACGTGGCTGTGCTATATACTACGTGGCCTGTGTTATATACTACGTGGCATGTGCTATATACTACTACACATATTCTGGAATACCCGATGCGTTAGAATTGGGCCACCATCTAGTAGTAAATAAAGCACTAAGTGCCCTCTGTCACATTTTTCATATGGTTGACACTGGCCCTACTGCTCAACACCTCATCCTGAGATTATTCTGTCTTTTCAATTTACAGCTACATACAGATCACAACGTGCAAAGGAAGAAGGAAAAGTTGTACTCTTTCTGGTCTTAGTGGAAAAGAGGAATCAAAGGTATAATTTAGAGCAGGGGTCTCAAACACTCGGGTGCATGTGGCACCTCAGGCTGCTTTATGCGGCCTGCAGGCACGTGAGCTCCTGTCGTGCCAGCACTTCCTATCAATTGAAATGTATCACGGCACAGACAGCTGGTTTCTGCACTACAAAACAGCTGATGTCGGCATGCTAGTGCAGCGCCCCAGGGTCCTGGTCTTGCAGTAATGCCATTCTCCTCTAGGGGGGAGTGATGTTACGTCTGAAGGCAATAAAGGAGATCACTTTACCAGGTATCACAAACCATCCAACACACTTCACACTCCAGTCGACCAGGGGGAGCTATGCTCCTATTTATTAGGGCACTCTTCACAATTAGGTAAAACTGGTGGTCTGGATAGGAAGTTAGGCAGAAGCGAGCTGGGTTTCACCCAGGCAGCACCAGTCTGGTGGAAGCTGGCTGGGCTCGACCCAGTGAGCAGCTATCTGAGCTCCGCTAAGGTAGTGGGTCCCTGACAGGGGTGGGATCCTGTCAGAGGCCTAAACAGAAGGCCACGGAGCTGTGCCTGCCCCACGTGCGGCAGCATCCTAAGAAAGACACATTGAAGGAGAATTGTATTGTAGAGGGTGAGAAACAAAGTCATAGCACAAGGAGAGGAATCCAGAAGGAGTTCTGCCCTGCAACAGGCTACCTCCTTCTGAGGCGCAGAATCCGGTAGCCGGAACACCGAGGGAGTCATCGTCTCCAAGCCTGGCTCCAGAGACCGGCAGGACAGCTAATTACATATTAGTTGCCCGACCTTTTACCCAGGAGGCACGGTGGCAACTTGTGGGGGCTGGGGCATGCTTGAGTCCCTGTAAAAAGCCTCAGGCCATCAGTCATACGGGTTGTTCCTATCCATCTAGGGGACAGAGAGAAAGACATAACATCTAGAACAACAACATCAGTTGTGAGGACCTTACCGAGAAGCTCAGCAGGAAGGGACTACAACACTCAGGCACTAGAGGAAGGCTATTGATATCCACCTGGACAAGGGGACTTTGGATTTTCCTTCAGACCGGCCGGACTCTGCCTGCCCTGTGATCTGGTGCTCTGGACTGTGGATGCTGAAGCCTTCAGTAAAGGTAAAGAGACTGCACCCTTGTATCCTCGTTCTTCACTGCGCCTCACACCATCCACTATCTACACTCTGGGAAGCCCTGGGGACACACTTCACCTGTGGGAAGGTATACCATCTAGCTGCCATAACATCACCCCAGCAGACCCCTAAGCAGCGTAGGTCACCCTGACTGAATACCACAGGTGGCGTCACGAACATTATCCCTTTAAAGACCTTTCCCCAATTTTACAACGGACGTCCCTAGGGCCACGGACCGGGTCAGCCACCGTGACATCCCCCTTGAGAAGCAAAGGGCCCGATACCGAGTAATCCCTAGCCCTTGGGAACGCTCCACTGGCATGGGCAGTGTATGATATCACTGCCATGTGCTGCTCTGGCTGTGAAGAGGACGCTGTTTGCTGAGTGTAGGACAGGTGAGAAGGATTTTTTTGAATGTATATGTGAACAGCGACACAAAGGGGACCGTTACTGCAATATGAGGTCCAGGCTGGGAGACTATTACTGCAATATAAGGACTAGGCTGGGAACCGTTACTGCAATATGAGGTCCAGGCTGGGGGACCATTGCTGCAATATGAGGACTAGACTGGGGGACCATTACTGCAATATGAGGACTAGGCTGCGGGACTATTACTGCAATATGAGGACTAGGCTGGGGGACCATTACTGCAATATGAGGACTAGGCTGCGGGACTATTACTGCAATATGAGGACTAGGCTGGGGGACCATTACTGCAATATGAGGACTAGGCTGGGGGACCATTACTGCAATATGAGGACTAGGCTGGGGGACCATTACTGCAATATGAGGACTAGGCTGGGGGACCATTACTGCAATATGAGGACTAGGCTGGGGGACCATTACTGCAATATGAGGACTAGGCTGGGGGACCATTACTGCAATATGAGGACTAGGCTGGGGGACCATTACTGCAATATGAGGACTAGGCTGGGGGACCATTACTGCAATATGAGGACTAGGCTGGGGGACCATTACTGCAATATGAGGACTAGGCTGGGGACCATTACTGCAATATGAGGACTAGGCTGGGGGACTATTACTGCAATATGAGGACCAGGCTGCGGGACCATTACTGCAATATGAGGACGCTGTTTGCTGAGTGGAGGACAGGTGAGAAGGATTTTTTTGTATATGTGAACAGCGGCACAAAGGGGACCGGTACTGCAGTATGAGGTCCAGGCTGGGGGACTATTACTGCAGTATGAGGACTAGGCTGGGGAAGATTACTGTAATATGAGGACTAGGCTGGGGGACCATTTCTGCAATATGAGGACTAGGCTGGGGGACCATTAGTGCAATATGAGGACCAGGCTGGTGGACCATTACTGCAATATGAGGACTAGGCTGGGGGACCATTAGTGCAATATGAGGACTAGGCTGGGGGACCATTAGTGCAATATGAGGACCAGGCTGGTGGACCATTACTGCAATATGAGGTCCAGGCTGGTAGACTATTACTGCAATATGAGGTCCAGGCTGGGAGACTATTACTGCAATATAAGGACTAGGCTGGGAACCGTTACTGCAATATGAGGTCCAGGCTGGGGGACTATTACTGCAATATAAGGACTAGGCTGGGAACCGTTACTGCAATATGAGGTCCAGGCTGGGGGACTATTACTGCAATATGAGGACTAGGCTGGGGACCATTATTGCAATATGAGGACTAGGCTGGGGACCATTACTGCAATGAGGACTAGGATGGTGGACCATTACTGTAATATGAGGACCAAGCTAGTGGACTATTACTGCAATATGAGGACCAAACTAGTGGACCATTACTGCAATATAAGGACCGGGTTGGTGGACCATTACTGCAATATGAGATCCACACTGATGGATGGGGACCAGGATGGGTGGAAATTAGTACAAGATGTTGGCCAGAATTACTATATGGTGTTAGTTGTAAGACAATATTACTGTATGAGGCAAATTGATGGACAATTATCGCCCCATGTGTAATAACCCAAGCTATAAAACTGTACTATAATCCATACGATTGACATTTAAAAAAATAAAACAACAAGCCAAAAAAATTTAAAAAATATATCACACTGTTTAAAATAAAATGGTATCATTAAAAAATTCAAATTTTTTTTATGTGCGACCTATTTACCCAGCCGAGTTTGAGACCCCTGATCTAGAGGGACGAAAAGGAGGTATGATATATTGTAAGAAGCACAGTGGTGGCATTATTATGTTGGATACTAAGAAGATCAGTAATAGGGACACATACGGCATCAGCGGCCCAGTATTGGGGTGACAGCAGGATAATGAGTTTGTGCAGGTTGAGAATAGATGTGGACAGTGCTGAAAATATAAGAAGGGAAATATGTCTTTGTTGTAATCTCTGCAGACGAGTCCTGGTTGGAAGAAGTTGTCATGTCGGTCTGAGCCAGATGGAAAAGTGAATGATTCCATCAGAAAGGACGTCAGCGGCAAGTTACTATATATAACTGTATTTTAATCTCTTATATGTTCTGCAGCACTGGCATATACCACTATATAGTTACCATATGACAGTAATATCAGCATTGATCTTTGAATAGAAATTTTCAGTAACAGCACAGTCATCTGCTGAGGTTCGTAAATGATGGATTCTGCATAACTCTGTAGGGGTGTGCAGGTGCCTGCTTGTGTCCTGCATTCCTGTGCATGCCTGCCTAATGAAACCGGGTACGTATTAAAGGGAACCTGTCACCCCCAAAATCGAAGGTGAGCTAAGCCGGTGTAATGACCAGAGGTCCGAATAAGATCCAGTGAGTCACAAACCAAGACCAAGGCAGAAATCTCCAACGGTATTTACTCAAAGGCAAAATAATCAAGGTAATATGGAGAATATTAAGACAGATGCACCCCAAAGATACACCAATTCAGCAGCAGCTGAAATCATTGTGCCACTCCAAGGTCTCCTGAGAACTGTATCCTACAACAGACTAGTAAGAAATTTACCTAACAGGCAACTAAAAAACAGGAACAAGTGTAAATTGAATGTAGTGTTATTAAGGGAGCCCCTGGAATGGCACATTGAGTATAACTTACACAACTCTAATATAAGATACACCTCTAAAGTAACAATCTAACACTCTGAGCAGAGATACCCGGGTATCTATAACTATGGTACCGTATCCTGAGATGGATTTCCTCTCAGGCAGGAATCCGCACAGGCTGCAGCCATTTCATATCTTCAGCGCCAATAAGTTACAGCAAACTCCTCTTGTCTTGTCGGCCGATGCCGAGCCCAAACGCCGGGGACTTAGTTAGTGGTCTCACGATGTTGTCTCTGCTTCTGTAGCTCCTAGGAATGCTTCCACGACAATCCGTCCGTCTCTGTATCAGCAGTCTGTCCAGACTTGGTTCTCCACTCAATGCACAGGGAATCCACAGACTTCCAAATACGTACTGGGTTCTTAGTAAAGTCTCAGTCTTTTGTTAAATAAAGGGTTAACTCCTCTCCAGGAAACGTTAGCCTCACAAGTCTCTCACAGAGTTAAACAAAAGGTTAGTTCTTCTCCAGGGGAACGTTAGCAACAAAAAGTCTCTCAAAAGCTTCTTTTCCTCCAAAAACACTTGCAGTAAATCCACACACAGTCTCTCTTTAAGATATCACAGCAGCTTCTGCCTTTGCTTCCCGCCTTTTTCTCTCTCAGCTCTCACTTCCTAGTTTCACTTTACACCCGAGACACTAGACCCCACCCAGCAGCACACATTGTCTCTGGGAGTTTTGCACGGTCTGTTCTCTTCTGCAATAGGCAAAAACCACAGGGTCCTAGTGCCCTCTCAGTGGGACTACAGTTCACCCTCTTACATGCCACCCCACTAGAGGTTGGCGTCCTCGACATACCTTCCCACTCAAATTCATCTTGAGCATATCGCTGAGGCGGTATTCCTGCCGTAGATCGTGTAGTTCTCCTGAGTCCTACATCAACAGGTGCGACCTTAGAGGGAGCTAGAGTCTCTTCCATGGTCGTGTTAGTGGGCGTAAGTGGAGTTGTCTCCTCCTGCGGCTCGATGTCCTGTGATACAGCGTCAGGACCAAGCAGTTGACCTGATGCACTCTCCTCAACAACATCCTCCATATCCCCAACATTCTCATCACCCGAGGCCAGATCGGTCACAGGGGGCAAATAAGCAGGCGCAGGAGTAAGCACACCATCAAACTCAAGATCATTCAGAGCTTCCGCCCCTTGAAACATGGCCTCTGGCTCTAGGGGGGTAGGCGCCGAATCTTCAAACCAGCACCGCTGTAACATGTTACGATGCAAATTACGGGTTGGCCCCCCTGTCCCCACCGGTTCGACCTCGTACACTGGAATCTCAGGGTTCACCTGTTTTTTTATCAGATACGGTATCGCCTCCCATCGGTCACTCAGCTTTCCTGACCGTCGTTTTGTCCTCACCAACACGCTGTCTCCCGGAGAGAACAGCTCTGTTTGTACAGGTCGCGTGTCCTTATGGACCACCTGGCGAAGGCGGTCACCCACCACCTGATGCACCACCCTCAACCGCCGCCGATGCTCTCGTACCCACTCGGATGCAGTCCGAAGGGGGGCGGAGGAGGGATCTGGCATGCTCAAATCCTCAATGTCTCGGCCAGGTCTACCAAACATCAACATGTGTGGTGAGTAACCAGTAGTACTGTGCACCCTGTTATTGTAAGCCCACATCAATTCGGGGAGATACTCAGGCCAGCATGTCTGTTGCTGACGCTCTAAGGACCTCAACATTTGCAACAGGGTCCGATTAAAACGCTCACACGCCCCGTTACCCTGAGGGTGGTAAGGCGTTGTTCTCGACTGCTCGATACCATAGAGCTGGTGCAACTCTTTCATCAGCGTTCCCTGAAAGCAGGCCCCTTGATCTGAATGTATTCTCTGCGGACACCCGAACACTTGGAAGAAATGTCGGCACACTGCCTCAGCCGCCGACTTGGCCGTCTGATCTCTTGTCGGCACCGCTACAGCATACTTGGTAAAGTGATCTGTCATCACCAGGCAGTAGGAGTACCCTGATGTAGAGTACCCTATCAACACGTAGTCAATCATGAGTAGTTCCAGTGGAGCTGAAGTCTTAATAGACTGTGTGGGAGCCCGCTGCTCAGGGCTTTTGTTGAGCCCACAAATTCGGCACTGCCGACACGCGTCGGCCACCATCCCTCCCAACTCAGGGCAGTAGAGGACTCGCTGCAACCACTGAAGTGTCTTTTCACTTCCAAAATGGGCCCCCTTCTCATGCGCCTCACGAGCGACCACCGGCCCCATCCCCACAGGAATTATCAGTTGGTACCGATGCTGCAGCTCCGATGGCAGGTACACCTTACGATACAAAAGACCTTGTTCCACACACAATTTATCCCATTGTCGAAGGAGTTTCATTCCTTCCATGGACAACTGAGCCTTGTCCTCTGCACTGGGCCAGGCCTTGTTTTGTACCCAACGGCGCACAAGTGCAACGTCCGGACACTCATCCTGGACTCTTGTCCAACCTGAGGGTGTTTTACCCAGGACACAGGGCATCCCGGTGGCCACCCCACTTGAGTGTACCACACTTTGGAAGATAGGTATTTGCCCCAAAGCTGGAGTTTCAGTATCCTCAAGTTGTTCATCAACATCTTCCCCGGATGACCCAAGGGGCACTCTTGACAATGCATCTGCATTGCCGTTCTCTCGACCAGAGCGAAATTTAATGCGGTAATTGAACTTGGCCAGTCTGGCGACCCACCGCTGCTCCAACGCCCCCAGTTTTGCATTCTCTAAGTGAGCTAGCGGGTTGTTATCTGTCATGACTAGCACCTCAGCTCCTGTTAGATACTCGGCGAAGCGTTCTGTCATTGCCCACACCAGGGCCAGCAATTCCAGCCGGAATGAGCTGTAGTTAGCCGGATTTCGCTCGGAGTCTCTTAAAGATCTGCTGCCATAAGAAATCACTCGCTCTCGGCCGTCCTGCACCTGTGCTAGTACTGCCCCCAACCCATGAAGACTACCATCGGTATACAACAAAAAAGGGGTGTCAAACCGGGCGTAGGCCAGCAATGGGGCACTCGTTAGGGCGGTTTTCACTCCATCAAATGCCTTTTTCTGTAGGGGCCCCCATGGAATGGGGCGATTTCGAGGACCCAGCGCTGTCCCTCTCAAAAGTTCATTCAAGGGACTCACCACTTGTGAGAATTTAGGCACAAACCGCCGATAGTATCCTGCTAGGCCCAGGAAGGCCCGCACTTCTCGCAGGTCACAAGGAGGTGGCCACTCTTGTACCGCCTTAATCTTACTGGCTAAAGGTAGTACCCCGTCCGGGGTCACCAGATGCCCCAAATATTCAATCTGGTTTCGTAACAGCTGACATTTTTTTGGCTTTATTTTCAGGCCGTAGCTCTTGAGCCGCCGGAGAACTTGACGCAGCTTCTCCAGATGATCTTCAAATGAGGTTCCGAACACCACAATGTCGTCCAAATATATCAGGACTGATTCAAAATTTAGATCGCCCAAGCAATGTTCCATCAGGCGTTGGAAGGTTCCCGGGGCGGTAGCGAGGCCAAAGGGCATCCGGTTGAACTCAAAGAGCCCCATTGGCAATACAAACGCCGTCTTGGCCCGATCTTTTTCAGCCATTGGGACCTGCCAGTACCCGCTTGCCAAATCCAACGTTGAGAAATACTTGGCCCGACCCAGGGCCGACAGGGATTCTTCAATACGGGGTAAAGGATATGCGTCCCGTACGGTGTGGGCATTCAATTTCCGATAGTCCACACAAAATCGGAGTGTCCCATCCTTCTTGCGGACCAAGACTACAGGGGCCGCCCAGGGACTCCGGCTCTCTCGGATCACTTGGTTGTCCAGCATACTGGCCACCATGCTCTTCATCTCTTGATAGAGCGCCGGAGGAATTTGGCGATATCTTTCTCTAATGGGTGGAGTATCCCCCGTTGGAATCTCATGCTCAATCGTCTGGGTACACCCGAAGTCCTCTCCATGTCGGGAAAAGGTCTCTTGATGTTCCCACAAAACTCTCTCCAACTGCTCCAACTGCACGGGGGTCAGCTTCTCCCGATCCACTCCCATCTGCTTCATGATCACATGAACATTCCATTCCTCCGTAGGAGGTTCAGTCCGGCCTACCTCGACCGCGAATGTCCAGGATGACTGTTGGTCTGGTCGCAATTCGAACCCTGCATTTTCCGGCACCTTCTCTGCCGGTACGAACAGTTCAGCCAGTATGGTCCCAGCGGGAATTGCAACAGCTTCATCTAAAACATTGATGCATCGGACCGGTACTCGTCCATTCTTCACAATCGCCAAAGAACGGGCCACATGTACCTTGGCAAATGAGGAACCCTCTCGGGCGGGCTCAAGTAGCACTTCAAGCCCATTCAATCTCTGTGCAGCTCCCACAGGCAGCATTAAGAGTTCCTCTTGTCTGGGTCCCAGCAGGATCGGGGCCCTCGAAGTCACTCGGACCCGGCCCACCCGGCCACCTGGGACCGCACTTTTCAGCAAGTCGCAACTCAGCACTAGACGGTGTAGAATTCTCTGTGTGGGTCGGTGTCTTGTCGCACGGGCCCAGTATCGGGGTCCTTCACTGGCATACATCTGGTGATTCAAATCTCGCAGCACGTTCATTCCGAGCGTCACTTCCATCCCTCTTCTAGGGGGATGATCCACCAGTACTACCCCTTTCTGCCCCAGCTCTTGACCAAACATTTTTAGTTGCATCCACACGATCCCTTTTACTGACAATTGACCATTATTTGCGGCGGTCAGTCGTATCACTCGGCCATCCTCTGGAATCACTAGTCGACTGAAGTATCTCTCATATACTTCCAGAGGCATTATAGTACATTCGGATCCCGTGTCAACCAAGCACCTCATCTTCCGCCCTTCAAACTCTGCTTCTATCACTGGACTACATGCAAACAAATCTTGTTCATTCCGTCGAGGGCTTTGTGTGGGTGGGGCCGCTGCTGCTTGCCCTCTCATGGCAGCGGCCGGAAGTTTAAAGCCGGCGACGGGGTTTCTGGGGCTGTAAGCGCCCGGCAGTAACGCGAGATGTGTCCCTGGCGGCCACACTTCCAGCAGGTGATTGTTCCTCGTGGGCGAGGGCTTGACTCATTCTGATAGGACGACCTGGCCATTTGCGGGGTCACCGTTCCAGGGGGTGAGGCAGGAGGTTCCCGCGAGGGGGTAGAGGCGGGATCAACTGTCAGTTGAGACAATTTCAGCTTCAACTCCTTCACCTCAGCACGCAGAGCTTGTACCACGCTTACCAGCCCCTCTCCCCCCGACCCTGATGAACCATCTTCCTCCAGCTGGGCACTGTTCACTGACCCCTCGGGAACATAGGCCGATTTCTCTTCCCTTTCCACTGCAGCTCGGTAAATCTGCCAGAAAGATAACTCTGGTGCAACCCGGGCCATTTCCAACAGTTTGTCCCGGAGAAGTCTATTGGCTACACCAGTGATGAATTGGTCCCGGAGCAAGCGGTCTACCTCCCGGAATGCCCCCATGGCCCCCGGGTCTAGTCGCTGCATCTCATTCAACATCTCTTGCAAAATATTAGAGTACTGCATCAGGGACTCACACTCTCTCTGGGGACGATTAAAGAATAGGGACCGAAGCTGGGCCACGCGCGCTCGGCCCCCCAAACTCCCCTCTAACAGTTCCAAAATCTTTTCTAATGTATCCCTCTCTGATTCTGGGCGCACCATCACCATACGCCTAATATCACCCTCCAGTGCATTTAATGCCAGCTCAGCGCGTAACGCGGGGGTCAAATTACACATGCGCAGAATACTCCGGATTCTCTCAGCCCAATCTTGCAACGCCATATTGCGCCCATCGTATTTCGGCATGTGCTGAAGTAAAGCTCCTACAGGCACATACCCTCCCGAAGTCGCCGCGGCTGCCAGGGGAACCCCAACCCCCGAGGAGGATGCGGATACAGCGGGGTCATTTCCACCCTCGCCCTCGTCCATGACAAACACTGGATCCTGCCGACTACGCCAAAAATGTAATGACCAGAGGTCCGAATAAGATCCAGTGAGTCACAAACCAAGACCAAGGCAGAAATCTCCAACGGTATTTACTCAAAGGCAAAATAATCAAGGTAATATGGAGAATATTAAGACAGATGCACCCCAAAGATACACCAATTCAGCAGCAGCTGAAATCATTGTGCCACTCCAAGGTCTCCTGAGAACTGTATCCTACAACAGACTAGTAAGAAATTTACCTAACAGGCAACTAAAAAACAGGAACAAGTGTAAATTGAATGTAGTGTTATTAAGGGAGCCCCTGGAATGGCACATTGAGTATAACTTACACAACTCTAATATAAGATACACCTCTAAAGTAACAATCTAACACTCTGAGCAGAGATACCCGGGTATCTATAACTATGGTACCGTATCCTGAGATGGATTTCCTCTCAGGCAGGAATCCGCACAGGCTGCAGCCATTTCATATCTTCAGCGCCAATAAGTTACAGCAAACTCCTCTTGTCTTGTCGGCCGATGCCGAGCCCAAACGCCGGGGACTTAGTTAGTGGTCTCACGATGTTGTCTCTGCTTCTGTAGCTCCTAGGAATGCTTCCACGACAATCCGTCCGTCTCTGTATCAGCAGTCTGTCCAGACTTGGTTCTCCACTCAATGCACAGGGAATCCACAGACTTCCAAATACGTACTGGGTTCTTAGTAAAGTCTCAGTCTTTTGTTAAATAAAGGGTTAACTCCTCTCCAGGAAACGTTAGCCTCACAAGTCTCTCACAGAGTTAAACAAAAGGTTAGTTCTTCTCCAGGGGAACGTTAGCAACAAAAAGTCTCTCAAAAGCTTCTTTTCCTCCAAAAACACTTGCAGTAAATCCACACACAGTCTCTCTTTAAGATATCACAGCAGCTTCTGCCTTTGCTTCCCGCCTTTTTCTCTCTCAGCTCTCACTTCCTAGTTTCACTTTACACCCGAGACACTAGACCCCACCCAGCAGCACACATTGTCTCTGGGAGTTTTGCACGGTCTGTTCTCTTCTGCAATAGGCAAAAACCACAGGGTCCTAGTGCCCTCTCAGTGGGACTACAGTTCACCCTCTTACACCGGCATCAGGGGCTTATCTACAGCATTCTGTAATGCTGTAGATAAGCCCCCAATGTATCCTGAAAGATGAGAAAAAGAGGTTAGATTATACTCACCCAGGGGCGGTCACGGTTCTGTTCTGGTCCGATGGGCGTCGCGGTCTGGTTTGGGGCCTCCCATCTTATTACGATGACGTCCTCTTCTTGTTTTCAGGCTGTGGCTTCTGTGCAGGCGTACTTTGTCTGCCCTGTTGAGGGCAGAGCAAAGTACTGCAGTGCGCAGGTGCCAGGTCTCTCTGACCTTTCCCAGTGCCTGCGCACTGCAGTACTTTGGACGTCATCGTAAGAAGATAGGAGGGACTGGACCGCGACGCCCATCGGACCAGAACAGAACCGGGACCGCCCCTGGGTAAGTATAATCTAACCTCTTTTTCTCATCTTTCAGGATACATTGGGGGCTTATCTACAGCATACAGAATGCTGTAGACAACCCCCTGATGCCGGTGGGCTTAGCTCACCTTCGATTTTGGGGTGACAGGTTCCCTTTAAGTGTTTATGATCTATAATATAACGCTGGGAGCGTCACTCTGTCCGAAGCCTTTATAGACTGCGCAAGCGCCGGCGCAGTCTGGGCCTCACAGAGTGACGCTCCCAGGAGATCGCGGTATGCGTAAACACTGAACGCACACCGCGATCTCCACCGGAGAGTCAGGGACCGCCAGGAGGGTAAGTATATTCACCTGTCCCCCGTTCCAGCGCTGCGTGCGGCTCCGTCTCCCGGGTCCTCTGCTGTGACGTTCCCAGTTCAGAGGGCGCGATGACGCGCTTAATGCGCAGCGCTGGAACGGGACAGACAGGTGAGTATAGCAAGTGCTGGGGGCCTGAGCTAGCAGTGACTCCGACACCTGACCCCCACAGCGCGCCGGTGTCCCCGCCTGCTCAGGCCCCCAGCACTCGGCGCCCAGCGACGTTAGGTGAGTATGTTTTTTATTTTTTTATTTTATATATATATGGCAGCAGCATAGGGGGCATATATAATGGGGGGCATATAATACAATGGTGGCGCAGGATGGGAGCAGCACATGACAGAACGGGGGGCGCAGGATGGGAGCAGCACATGACAGAACGGGCGCAGGATGGCAGCAGCACATGACAGAACGGGCGCAGGATGGTAGCAGCACATGACAGAACGGGGGCGCAGGATGGGAGCAGCACATGACAGAACGGGCGCAGGATGGCAGCAGCACATGACAGAACGGGCGCAGGATGGTAGCAGCACATGACAGAACGGGGGTGCAGGATGGCAGCAGCACATGACAGAATGAGGGCGCAAGATGGGAGCAGCACATGACAGAACAGGGGCGCAGGATGGGAGCAGCACATGACAGAATGGGGGCGCAAG
The DNA here is from genome assembly GCF_032444005.1 of Ranitomeya imitator. Classification (NCBI taxonomy): domain Eukaryota; kingdom Metazoa; phylum Chordata; class Amphibia; order Anura; family Dendrobatidae; genus Ranitomeya; species Ranitomeya imitator. Next base: position 299,565,643 of record NC_091282.1, on the reverse strand, counting down.
ATGGGAACAGCACATGACAGAACGGGGGCACATGGGGGTGCAGGATGGGTGCAGCACATGTCAGAATGGGGACGCAGGATGGAGCAGCTCATGACAGGATGGGGACGCAGGATGGAGCAGCACATACCAATATAGATGCTCGCCACCCGGGCGTAGAACGGGTTCAATAGCTAGTGTATAATATGATTATAGCTGACAATGTCCTGATGTGAATTGATGTACGTACCTGTGTTTATATCTGTATAAGTTACGGACAGTCAGTGTTAAGGTACCTTCACACATAACGATATCGTTAACGATATCGTTGCTTTTTGTGACGTAGCAACGATATCGTTAACGAAATCGTTAAGCGTGACAGCGACCAACGATCAGGCCCCTGCTGGGAGATCGTTGGTCGCTGGGGAATGATCAGGACTTTATTTCGTCGCTGATCACCCGCTGACATCGCTGAATCTGCGTGTGTGACGCCGATTCAGCGATGTCTTCACTGGTAACCAGGGTAAACATCGGGTTACTAAGCGCAGGGCCGCGCTTCGTAACCCGATGTTTACCCTGGTTACCATTGTAAAAGTAAAAAAAAAAAAACACTACATACTTACATTCCTGTCACGTTCCCCCGGTGTCAGCACCGGCCGTAAAGCAGAGCACAGCGGTGACATCACCGCTCTGCTTTCTGTCCAGCGCTTACACAGTGCAGGGAAGCTGAGGCCGGGGACGCGACAGGAATGTAAGTATGTACTGTTTTTTTTTCTACTTTTACAATGGTAACCAGGGTAAACATCGGGTTACTAAGCACGGCCCTGCGCTTAGTAACCCGATGTTTACCCTGGTTACCCGGGGACTTCGGCATCTTTGGACGCTGGAGAGCTGTCTGTATGACAGCTCTCCAGCGACCACACAAGGACTTTCCAACGATCACGGTCGTATCGCTGGTCGTGATCGTTGGAAAGTTGCTGAGTGTGACGGTACCTTTAGAGTTAGGTCAGCATTGGTAGAGGCTATGACAGTGTAGTGTCGGGTTAGTGTCAAGGGGGCACTTTAGAGTTAGAAGTAGATGTCAGATTAAGATAAGGATTAGTTTTAGCCAAAGCAGTAACAGTTAAATGTTTGAACCAATGGAAAGCTAGCTTGTGGGAGGGGTCTAGAGAGAGTTTCTAGAAGTAGAGGGTTTCAGGCTACGTTCAGATTAGCGTTGCGCGTTGCGTTTTGCGACGCGTGCGTCGTTTTTTGACGAAAATCGGACGCAAGAAAAATACAACTTGTTGCATTTTCTTGCGTCCGACGCTAGCGTCAAAAACGACGCACGTGTCGGAAAACGCAACAAGAAAAACGCATGCGTCCCCCATGTTAAACATAGGGGCGCATGACGCGTGCGTCGCCCGACGCAGCGTCGGGAAACGCTAATCTGAACGTAGCCTCAGGCAGTAGTTGTGAGAAGCTGTGGGACAAGGCTGTGGGAAGATTGTGACTAGTGATGAGTGAATATACTCGTTGCTCGAGTTTTCCCGAGCACGCCCGGGTGACCTCCGAGTATTTATGACTGCTCGGAGATTTAGTTTTCCTTGCCTCAGCTGGATGATTTATGTCTGTTAGCCAGCATAAGTACATGTGGGGGTTGCCTGGTTGCTAGGGAATCCCCACATGTAATCAAGCTGTCTAGTAGCCACAAATCATCTAGCTGCGGAAGGAAAACTAAGGGTATGTGCACACTTTGCTGATCCTCTGCGGATCCGCAGCATTTTTTGAGGTGCAGAAACACTGCAGATCCGCAATTGATTTACAGTACAATGTAAATCAATGAGAAAAAAAATGTTGTGCACACTTTGTGGAAAATCGACTGCGGAAACGCTGCGGTTTAAAAGAAGTAGCATGTCACTTCTTTTTTGTGAATCTGCAGCGTTTTTGTACCCATTCCATTATAGAAAACCGCAGCAAACACAGCAAATCCGCAAGAAAACCGCAGCAAAAACTCACAAAAAACCCGACAAATCCGCAGGTGCGTTTTCTGCCAGGAGAGGCAGAATCCGCACCAGAAATTCCTAAGCCTAATCCGCAACGTGTGCACATAGCCTAAGTCTCCGAGCAGTCATAAATACTCGGAGACCAACCTGGTCGGGAAAATCCGAGCAACGAGTATACTCGCTCATCACTAATTGTGACACATCCGTCTTCGGGACTCGTGTGATCTGGGCAGTTAGAGGGGTCAGCGGGTGAACATTAGGGTAACTCCGTTACCTACAGTCAGTCAAGGATTAGAAGCATAATCCTGTAATTTCGCCCAAGGAAGGGGAAAGTTGGACGGGGAGCATCGGGTACCTGCTAGACCGGCAATCCTGGAAAACTGCAGAAATGGAGACCACAGTACCAGATGATATGTTAGTACAGAAGTTCAGGGACAGCTTAGAAAGGGCAACATCTGTGACATGTGAGGACTGTTGGATGGTGTCTGTATTGAAGCTATAGGAATTAAAAAAAGTTCTGTTGAAAATGAATCTGAACTTTGAGAGTAATTGCGTGTTGCTGAGACAAATCGGGACTTTGCAGTCAGAGGAGAATGCTTTCCCACAGGTGTGTGAAATACATTGGACGCCCCCCCCTTGCCGAATGCAGGGGGGGTCGCATGATAACAGCCTCTCCTTCCCCCCTCCTTTTCTTTGGTGGTTATATGTTTTAAAATGGTATGGTGTTCAAAGGGTTAAGTTATGTTCTTGGTAAGCTGTGCTAGGCACGAGCAGGTTCAATCCAGTTTTTTCTGGTAGTTGTTCCCGCACTTTTTGCGCATTTTGATTGGTTTAAACAAAAAGTGCGGGAAGGATTTTATGTATAAAAATCAGCTGTTTTAACGGCTCATCGCCAGTCACCTGAAGATCAAAGATCCCTCCCTCCCTGAAGTTATGTTTTATTGTTCTTTATTCGTCGTGTCATTTATTTGTGGGAAAGTCGCCCGTTGATTTCGGGTGGATTGGGTTATGTGTGTGGATTTAAGCCAATTTAATAAAATCTCAACGGTTATGATCATTTTTTTTTAAAAAAACTGAGCATGCTCCGATCCAGTTAGCCAGATCCGCTAGTCGGATCTGTCCAAAAAACAGATCCGTTGCATCAATTTTTCACAATCTGCGATGGATTCTTCGAGCCAACGGATTGTGACTGACGGCAAAAAACTGATGTGTGAAAGGGGCCTTAGATGTCAGATTAAGATAAGGATTAGTTTTAGCCAAAGCAGTAACCATTAAATGTTTGAACCAATGGAAAGCTAGCTTGTGGGAGGACTCGAGAGAGTTTCGAGAAGTAGAGGGTTTTAGGCAGTTAGGCTACTTTCACACTAGCGTTAACTGCAATCCGTCACAATGCGTCGTTTTGCAGAAAAAAGTGCTTGCAGGATGCGTTTTTTCCCCATAGACTTGTATTGACGACGCATTGTGACGGATTGCCACACGTCGCATCCGTCGTGCGACGGATGTGTCGTGCTTTGGCGGACCGTCGGGAGCAAAAAACGCTACATGTAGCTTTTTCCGACCGCGCATGCGCAGCCGGAACTCCGCCCCCACCTCACAATCGGGCAGCGGATGCGCCGAAGAAATGCATCCGCTGCCTCCGTTGTGCAGTGCGTTAAACGCTAGCGTCGGAATCTCTGCCCGACGCATTGCTACGGGGAGATTCCGACGCTAGTGTGAAAGTAGCCTTAGTTGTGGGAAGCTGTGGGACAAGGCAGCTGGAAGACTGTGACACGTCCGTCTTCGGGTCTCGTGTCACAATTAAAAGGAATTTGTCAGAAGGTTTTTACTATGCAAGATTAGCATCATAGTGTAGGATCAGGGAGCCTAATTCCAGTGATGTATCTCTTAGTTTACTGGTTGCAGCAGTTGTGGTAGAATCTCAGCTTTCTCTACTGCAGATCTAGCAGAGCTCAGTCGCCAAGCTGTGTATAACCTCGCCGACACCACTGATTAGCAGCTTTCTGTGGGGGCTAGGAGGTAGCAGGACAGTTATCCTGTAGTGGGAATCTTCTGCTGATAAAACACTGCAAAATGCAGCCCAGTAAGTGACACACAGCTGTATTCAGGATCTCTTCCACTACATCATGGTTGCTCTAAGATTACATAGCAAACACCTGCTGACAGATTCCCTTTAAATGCAGTTGTTAGTGAGACAGCTGTTATTTTCCAGATATTGTTTGTTTGATATCTTCTGAGCCTAGGTGAAACATGGAGACCCACATACTGTAGAATATACTTTTTATGTAGTGCAGTGAGTTGCTAATCCAAATCTCTGACTCCACAACACTGCCCCCTACTGAGCATGCACATAAATTGCAGGACAGATTCATCTCAACTAAAAGCCGAGGTTCTTAGATCAGGAACAGAACAGACTTTTATAGGACATTTCATAACTTTCCCAAATTCTGAAAACATTTACAGCACTGAACCAATTTGTTATATATTTTAGGAGTTGGAATCGGTCGATTTTATACTGACTCAGACTCCACAGCCTTGCTTTTATGTCCTTTGTCTGGAAGGGGTTAAAGAGGGTGAGAATTCAAACGTTATCCACTGACCCTCCATGAGCTAGAACAAAAAATTAAATGAAAACTGTATCACAATAATGAGACGGTACAGTCTCAAAACAAATTGAGCAACATAATATTTTCTGACGTACACAATCACAATTAGGCTATGTGCACACGTTGCAGATTTGGCTGCAGATCCCCAGAGGATTTGGCCCTGCGGATCCGCAGCAGTTTTCCATGCATTGTACAGTACCATGTAAACCTATGGAAAACCAAATCCGCAGTGCACATGCTGCGGAAAATACCGAACGGAAACGCAGCGGTTTATTTTCCGCAGCATGTCAATTTTTTGTGCAGATTCCGCTATGCTTTTACACCTATTCCATTATAGGAATCCGCAGGTGTAAAAACGCAGGCGAAATCCACACAAAATCTGAACAAAATGCACAGGTAAAATGCAGGTCATTTTACCTGCGGATTCTGCAGAATCCACGCGGAAAAATCCGCAATGGAATCTGCAACATGTGCACATACCCTTACAATCACACATAAAACTAGGTAATAAAGACTGACACAAAAAATGACCTTTGTATTACTTTAATCAGTAAGGAATGTATTACATTGGCAAGCAGGTATTATACTGCAGTGGTTGTCATTTCATCTTCTGGCACTGGAGCACCGGCGCCTAGTTATGCAAATGTAGATCTGTTCCAGCCCACGTTACTTGGATTCAAGTCCACAAAATTGATATAAACCCTGTAAATGGAGAAACTGTTAGTGTCACATACACAAGGCAAAGTACCTACCACAAAACCCACCCATAGAACTTTGTGGGTGTTGGGATTAAAAGGAATATGTCAGCAGGTTTGTGTCATGTAATCTGAGAGCAGCATGGGGTAGAAGTGGAGACCCCGATTCCAAAGATGTGTCACTTACTGGTCTGTGAGATTCCGTTTTAATAAACTTAGCAATCAGCAGGAGTACATCACTATTTGACTAACTGCCTGGTGCTTGCTGGTCCAACCATGCCCCTATCACTAATTTTCAGCTCTCTGTCAATAAACATTGTACACAAGCAGCCAATCAGTGGTGTGCGTGGGGTTATAAAGGGCTCAGCATTCAAGCTCTGCTAAATCTGCAGCAGAGAAAACGGTGTCAACACTGCTGCACCCAGTAAACCAAGTGCTATATTGTTGGAATCAGGGTCTCCGCTCCTACATCATGCTGCTGTGAGATTAAATTGCAAAAACCTGCTGACAGATTCCCTTTAACTGTAACAACAGCACAAACAATAACTTTATAGAAGATATTCAAGAACCATTATAGAAAGCAGAGCATAGGTTATATGGAAAGATGGTGGAGGTGAGTTTTCATTCTGGACACTGACGTAATGAATAAGAAGAGTATTTTTCTACCACAATAAACCATTGTTCAATCTCTCAGCAAACTTTCTCCTATTGTATATTTGCAATCCAAAATCACTCCATAGCAGAAAAATTAAAGTGTAGAGACACTACTCAATTCAAATACCCCTTGGTTCCCTGCCAAGCCATCAGTGGGTGCTGAAATTTGCTGCTCCGGGGAATAGGTGAACCTGCATTTTCTATGTATTGGACTGGGAATGGGTAGATGTCACTAGACAATGTTAGTGGTACTGAAGAAAACAGTCACATAAAGCATCCGGTAGGATGAAAAAGGCATTTTATAAGTTCTGCTCTTAGTCAGAGACATTGTCAGCTTGAAACATGTCAGAAATGTATGTTTAGCTGTTTTTGGATCCAAATAAAGAAGATATTTTAATCCTTCCAAGTGCTGAAAATACTTTGTGAGCGGAGTCCATTGATCCATTAGCTTCAATTTCCCTAGAAAAATTACCGTAACCAGAGTGGTAAATCACCTCCTCATATACTTGACTTGTTCACATGCAGCAGTAGTCCTGGATCGCGGTGGTCTTTCCACTGCTTCCTGGCACTTACATTTAAGGCTACTTTCACACTAGCGTCGGGCTCGGCCTGTCGCAGTGCGTCGGGCCGAGGTTACCGACGCTAGCGTTGTTTGCGCCGCACAACGGGTGCAGCGGATGCAGATTTTCATCGCATCCGCTGCCCCATTGTGAGGTGCGGGGAGGTGGGGGAGAAGTTCCAGCCGCGCATGCGCCGTCCATCCGCTGCCCCATTGTGAGGTGCGGGGAGGTAGGGGAGGAGTTCCAGCCGCGCATGCGCCGTCGGAAAAAGCGGTCCGTCGGCTGCAAAAAACGTTTACGTTTTTTGCTCCCGGCGGTCCGCCACAACACGGCGCAACCGTCGCAAGACGGTTGCAACGTGTGTCGATACGTCGGTAATGTAACTCTATGGGGCAAAAACGCATCCTGCAAAGTTGTTTGCAGGATGCGTTTTTGCCCCATAGAGTTACATTACCGACGCATTGCGACGTATTAAAAAAACGCCAGTGTGAAAGTAGCCTTACTAGGAAACCGCTGTTTAACCAAGAGAACCACAGACAATGATTGTCCGTCGTTCAGTCTTGCAGGCATGGAACATGGCTTCAGAGATAGGATCCATAACCACTAATCAAATGAACGTGGATGACGTGACAGCCAAGTCAATGATTAGTGGCCCCATCAGAAATAAATGCGATGTTTGCATTTTGGGGCATCTGATGACAGATCTTCATCTCCTGCTGAAGCTATTTAGTATAGGGACCACTATTATCAACCAGCCCTCACCATCACTGACAAAATCTTGTATACACCTCTCTTCCCAACTATACAAGGGGCAAGTTCAATCATATAAATATACACGCTGGGTGCCGCAGCTCAGCCTCTATTGAAGTGAATGACAGCTGAGTTCCACAGGGGCATACAGAGCCTTGAAAAAGTATTCATACCCAGTGAACTTTTCCACATTTTTTCACTTTACACCTACAAACTTAAATGTATTTTACTGGATTTTATCTAATATACTAAAACAAAGCTGAAAGTATTTGTGAAGTCTAAAGTGGTGATGAGCGAACATGCTCAGATAAAGTGTTTTCCGAGCATGCTCATGTGCTAACAGAGTGCCTTGGGTGTGCTCGAAAAATACGTCAGAGTCCCCACGGCTGCATGTCTTGCGGCTGTTAGACAGCCGCAAACACATGCACGTTTTCTTGATTAAAAAAAAATAAATCTTAAATTTATGAGGAGAAAATGTATTAAAATAGGCCTAAATAAAATCCTGAGTGACCAATTGCCTCCAGAAATCACATTATTAGTAAATTAATTCCACCTGTGTGTAATTTATTCCCAGTATAACTAAATCTGTTTGTGAAGGCCTCAGAGGTTTGAGAACATTAGTGATCAAACAGCATCATGAAAACCAAGGAACACACTAGACAGGTCAGGGATAAAGTTGAAGAGAAGGGTAAAGCAGGATTAGGTTATAAAAAAAAAAATATCCTAAGCTCTGAAAATGTCATGGAGCATTGTTCAACTCATCATCCAAAAACGGAAGGAATATGGCATAACTGCAAACCGACCAAGACTTGGCTGTCAACATAATCTCTATATGCTTCAAATAGAGACCAAATAGGGGAGGAGGAGGAAAAATGCAAACCAACTGCATGCAGCAATCTCCTGAACAACTCTCTAACCACCTACTCCAAACACTGAATATCTCCTCCAACACCTAACCAGGAAGTCAGAACTATCACTGGAAAATCCCAGTGCCAGTGGCAAGCATGTATACCAGAGGGGAGTGGTCAAAAAAGAACAGCTGAGGCAATTCAGGGTGGGGAGCTCCACAGAACTAATTAACCCTTGCAATGACAGTGCAAGGAAAAACCTGCACTATTTAATAGGATGGTGAAGGAGTTCTAATCAGTACAGTGACCAGACACTGCGATCTTCTGACCCTTCTCTGCTGCGGTAGCCCTGTGACATGCGCTCCATCCAATCTCATTAAGCTAGACCTAGTGTGAAAAGAAGAATTTGCAAAAATTTTAGCCTTTAGATGTGTAATGCTGGTAGAGACATACCCCAAAAGACTTGCACCAGTAATTGCAGCAAAAGGAGGTCCTATAAAGTATTGGCTCAGGGAGCTGAATAAAAATGCACATCACAATAATCAGATTCCTTTACACTTCACAAATACTTTCTACATTGCGTTGGTATATCACATAAAATCCTAATAAAATATATTTAACCCTTTCACGACATGCGCCGTACATGTACTGCGCATGCCGTGAATCCCCCTTTGATGTGGGCGCCGGCGGTGAGCCCGCATCAAAGTCGCAACATGTCAGCTGTTTTGTACAGCTGACATGTGCGCGCAATAGCGGCGGGTGAAATCGCTATTCACCCGCCGCTATTAACCTGTTAAATGCCGCTGTCAAACACAGACAGCGGCATTTAACTACCGCATCCGGCCGGGCGGCCGGAAATGACGTCATCACCGACCCCTGTCACATGATCGGGGGTCAGCGATGCATCAGGAAGGTAACCATAGAGGTCCTTGAGACCTCTATGGTTACTGATGCAGGCCTGCTGTGAGCGCCCCCTGTGGTCGGCGCTCACAGCACACCTGCATTTCAGCTACATAGCAGCGATCTGATGATCGCTGTTATGTAGCAGAGCCGATCAAGTGGTGCCAGCTTCTAGCCTCCCATGGAGGCTATTGAAACATGGCACAAGTAAAAAAAAAATGTTTTTAAAAATATGAAAAAAATATAAAAAATATAAAAGTTTAAATCACCCCCCTTTCGCCCCATCCTAAATAAAAATTTTAAAAAAATCAAACATACACATATTTGGTATCGCCGCGTTCAGAATCGCCCGATCAATTAAAAAAAAAAGCATTAACCTGATCGCTAAACGGCGTAGCGAGAAAAAAATCCAAAACGCCAGAATTACGTTTTTTTGGTCGCCGCGACATTGCATTAAAATGCAATAACGGGCGATCAAAAGAACGTATCTGCGCAAAAATGGTATCATTAAAAACATCAGCTCGGCACGCAAAAAATAAGCCCTCACCTGACCCCAGATCACGAAAAATGGAGACGCTACGGGTATCGGAAAATGGCACTTTTTTTTTTTTTTTAAGCAAAGTTTGGAATTTTTTTTCACCACTTGGATAAAAAATAACCTGGACATGTTAGATGTCTATGAACTCGTAATGACCTGGAGAATCATAATGGCAGGTTAGTTTTAGCATTTAGTGAACCTAGCAAAAAAGCCAAACAAAAACAAGTGTGGGATTGCACTTTTTTTTGCAATTTCACCGCACTTGGAATTTTTTTCCCGTTTTCTAGTAAAAGACATGGTAAAACCAATGGTGTCGTTCAAAAGTACAACTTGTCCCGCAAAAAATAAGCCCTCACATGACCATATTGACGGAAAAATAAAAAAGTTATGGCTCAGGGAAGGAGGGAAGTGAAAAATGAAAACGCAAAAATGAAAAAGGGCCGCGACTTGAAGGGGTCAAGGCTGGCTTCACACTTGCGTTTCTGTGCGCTGCGTATGGCAGCGTACTTCCTCCGTGAGGCTCCGCATATTGCCGCCTGCGTTTCCCTGTGTACTGATCTTTAATTTTGAGTTTCCGTGTGGTCGCCGCACGCCTCAAATT